>NW_026262712.1:15142166-16437241 GCF_021869535.1 Mytilus californianus | reverse complement strand
ACCTCCATGTACAAGAGGAGGAAGTCATGGAAGAAAAAGAAGCTCATGATCAGTTAGGAATGAATCTTAACAGTCAACAGAAAGGAGAGAAACATCAAGGGAAAGAAGGAGACCCACCAACACCACGGATTAAGTGGCCAACAGCAGCTTCAAAGAAAGAGTGGATCCATTTTGATGAAGATGCATCAAAAGTGTTACAATCAGCATTGGCAGGAGATGTAGACAGAAAGATCAAAGCAATCATCTACGCAATGGGGAAAGACAGGTTTGGAATGGAAGAACAGAAAAAAGGTAAAAGTCAGGCCACGAAAGAGAACAGAAGAGTAAGTGAAATTACCAGACTGAGGAGAGAACAACGCAACTTAACAAAGTCCTTCAAGAAAGCAGAGGTACACGAAAAAAAAGGCATTACAAGAGCTAAGAGATGTCAACAGGGAAAGAATACAAACGCTGAGGAGAGCAGAGAACCTTAGAAAGAACCGAAGGGAGAGAGCAAGAAAGAGATCGCAATTTACAGCTAATCCATTTGGCTTTGTGAAGAAACTTTTAGGAGTTAAAAGATCAGGTCGGTTAGATTGCCCAAAAGAAGAGGTTGAACAATATTTGAGAGATACTCACAGTGATCCAGAGAGAGAACAAGGGCTCGGAGACTAACACAGATTGATAAGTCCAGATGAGCCAACAATAGAGATTGAAATGTCAGAACCCAAACTTCATGAAGTGATGTCAACTTTAAAGAAGGCGAGAGCAGCATCAGCACCAGGACCAAACGGTATTCCATACAGAGTTTATAAGAACTGTCCAAACCTCTCAAAACAACTATGGAGACTTATCAAAGTTATATGGAGAAGATATCTGTTACCAGATGAGTGGTTAAAATCAGATGGTTGTTTTATTCCAAAGGAGGAAGATTCTAAAGACCTGAAACAGTTTAGGACCATATCACTTCTCAACGTCGAGGGAAAGGTTTGTCTTGCAATCTTGGCAAAGAGAGTTACAAAATATATGCTTGAGAACAACTATATCGACACCTCAGTTCAGAAAGGTGGAGTACCAGGTGTACCAGGGTGCCTCGAACATACAAGCGTTTTAACAAAGATTATCCAGGAAGCCAAAGAGAACAAAGGCGATTTGACTGTCCTGTGGATAGACCTGGCAAACGCTTACGGAAGTATACCACACAAGCTAGTACACTTAACCTTGAAGAAATACCACATACCTGGTAAGGTTAGAGAAATGCTTCAGCACTATTTTAACAACTTTATAATGAGGTTTACAGTTGCAGACTACACAACAGCGTGGCAAAGGCTAGAAGTGGGAATTGTTACAGGATGTACCATATCAGTAGTGTTATTCTCAGCAGCAATGAATCTACTAGTAAAATCAGCAGAGAAGATGAGCAGAGGACCTATAATATCATCTGGGGTCAGTCAGCCACCAACAAGAGCATTCATGGATGACATGACAATAACAGCAAAGTCAGTTCTGGAAGGCAAGTGGATGCTGCAAGATCTAGGTGAACTTATAGACTGGGCACGTATGAAGTTCCAGTCTTCAAAGTCAAGGACTCTGATATTGAAGAAAGGAAAGGTGCAGGACGAAAGATCAGAATTGGAAGAGACATCATTCCAAAAATCATGGGGAAACCAGTCAAAAGCTTGGGCAAGTGGTTTAGAGACTCCTTGAACGACAGAGAAAGTGTAGATGAGACGGTATCACAGGCAGGAAAGTGGATGGACATTATTGACAATTCTGGTTTACCTGGGAAGTACAAGGCAAGATGTTATCTGCATGGAATATTACCAAGGATCACATGGCCTCTGTTGATGTACGAAGTACCTCTAACCAAAGTTGAAAGTTTAGAGAGGATGTTCAACATATACTTACGCAAATGGTTTTGGGTTCCATAGAGTTTTAGCAGCATTGGTTTGTACAGCACCAGTTCAAAACTTCAACTACCACTGTCTTCTATTACAGAGAAGTTTAAAGTCACCAAAACCAGACAAGTTATGATGCTAAGAGACAGTAAAGATGACAAGGTGAAAGAGGCAAATGTTGATGTCAGGACAGGAAGGAAATGGTTGGCCAAGAGCGCTGTTGAAGATGCAGAGAGCCGATTAAGACATAGAGACATAGTGGAAGTGGTAACATCAGGGCGACTTGGTTTTGGCAACATTCAGCAACCATTATGGCAGTCAGCAGATGCAAGACATAGCAGGGAACTTGTTCAGCAAGAAGTTCGTCGTGGGGAAGAAGATCGACAAGTAAGAGCCGTCAGTATGAAACAACAAGGGCAATATATGAAATGGGAAATGACAAGACCAAGAAAGATCAGTTGTCATGAGATGTGGAGAATGGACGGCCAGAAGATAAGCTTCCTACTAAGATCAGTATACGACGTACTATCAACACCCACAAACCTTACAATGTGGAAACTGATTGAAGACCCTGGTTGTAAGTTGTGCGGTGAGCCAGTAAACCTAGAACATGTTTTGTCGTCTTGCAGGACAGCTCTGAAGGATGGTAGATATACATGGCGCCATGAACAAGTCCTTCGAGAGATAGCAGCAGTCTTGGAAACACAGAGGAGGAAGAAGACATAGATAGAGAAGGAGCCAAAGTTCATCAACTTCATCAAAGGAGGTGGAGAGTCATCAAGAAACACATACAGCAAAGCCAGTGGTATTCTAGCAACAGCAAATGACTGGCCTGGGAGATGCAAGCCGACGTTGGGGGAAAGACCACCTTCCCAAGAGAGATTTTAACAACAACCCTCCGACCAGACATTGTGCTGTGGTCCAGATTCAGCAGTCAGGTCAGGTTGAGCGCTAACAAACATGTTTAACTCCGCCACATTCTTTATGTGCCTGTCCTAAGTCAGGAGCCTGTAGTTCAGTAGTTGTCGTTGGTTGCTTTCTGTCATATTTGTTTTTCGTATATTCTTTTGTTATAAATTAGGCCGTAGTCAGTTTCTCAATTGAATTGTTTCATATCAAGTTTTCTTTCGGGGCCTTTTATAGCCGACTATACGGTATGGGTTTTCTCATTGTTGAAGGCCGTTTGGTTTCCTATAATTGCTTGCTTCCACTTCATTTGAACTTTGGTGGATAGCTGTCTCATTGGCAATCATACATCATATCCTTATTTTAATGGTCTTTCAGTGTTTTTAACTTGCATACTGATACTTACATATGTATACAATTAAAAACATTACTTGAAAAATGAATACCACGTTCCATTGTTGCATACATTACGACGTCCTAAATTAAAAATTCCGTATATTAGCTTATTTTGTTACTCAGATCGAACAATCATTTGATTAATTTGATTTTGAAAAAAAGTGATGCTGTTTAACAATGTTAATACCTAACGGACATCGTCATTTTTTAACAGGTATTATCTTCCTCATTTAAGTGAAGGCTTTCTTACATTTACACCAAGATGTCATTTAATGTGATTGAATATCCTGCATTTATTATACTTAATCCATAGATGTATACATCTATGCTTAATCATACAATAAGATCAAATGGCTGAATGAACTTCTCCTAAACGTTAACTACTGCAATATATCTTTAGCATTCACCATAATATCTTGCTTTAAAAAATCATCAAAGATTCCAGGCTTATAATTTGTACCGTTAATGATATCGGTTCTCCAGACGCGCGTTTCTTCTAGACAAGATTCATTAGTTGAGCTCGAATCAAAACAGATCGAAAACCAGCTCAAATACGAAGTTGAAAAGATTTTTTTAGCTTAGATTTTCCCATTAAGAGTAAATAAAATAGTTTTGTTTTTTTTAAAAAAGAAGATGTATCGATAGGAATTAAGAATACTAAAAAACCTCATTAAAGATAGCAGGCTTATATACAAGTAAGTACGACGGACACATTAATAGACTCGCCAGTGGCACTCGAATCAAAACAGAAGGCACAATCAATCAGAAAGTCGAAGAGCATTGAAATCTGGTTAAGCTTCTGGCTTTCTCTGCGGAGTAAAACACATAAGAAAGCAAGAAACAAAACGACACAGGTCTTGTGTACACATTATTTCAAGTTCATAATTTAGTACGTTATTCAGTAACTAGACCGTATGGGTAAACAATTAATACGTAAAAGTCACGTGATCACACACTATAGTCTTGTTGGACTGAGATAACACGAAAAGTATTTGGTAAGTTTATCCATACAAAAAGTTATATTTATTATATACTTTTTTTCATAACAAAATGTTTCCTTAATTAATAGTCAAAGGGAAATCTGACATGTTATCACTGATATGCAGTGTATTGAATGTGTCATAAGAATATAATATTAATAAGTCCACCTTTTCAACCGGATCGATATTCACGATGACGACCTACATGTATATATTATATAAACCTATCCCGTATATATTGTATTAATCCTATTAATAATATACTTTATGATTCATTGTGTTTATACTAAAAAAATGGATTATAACTTAACATATTGATTTGAGTAAATTATATATTTGATCATATTTTACCACGTTCGATCTAAACACGGAACTTTTTATCAGGCTATTAATAGTTCATTTTCTTGACAAGTAATAGCTTTTCTAAAAATCAAACCGTACAAAGTATGTTTTGCTCCTTTCATAAAACAATATGCTGTATCTATGTGAGCCATTTAATTCATAAAGTAGAAGGACATAGAACGTATACAATCTTACAGATCTTTGGACTGTTTAGCATCATCATCTGTTTCAGTCACCTCAAGAGCGGATAGTTTCATTAGTAACTCTGAGTTGAGAACAGTATGTCAATATATATGTTCCTGCTCTGAGGCCCAATCTTGATTGCTATTAAAATAGAAATTTATAATTTGGAAAAAGGTTTTCAAATTCAAATTGAATTAAAAAGGTACTAATTCTATATAAACAATGATAACGGACTAAAATACATCTATAGTTACAAAAGAGACATTTAATAACAGTTTAACCAGCATATAACAGCACCAAATTGATTGAAAATGATTTCAGTTTCAATAAATGATGAATGACGTTACAGTACCCAAATTGCATCTATTCAGCAAAAATAGCAGTGGAAATCTTACAAGTTTTCTTTGAGACTGAACAATTTGTATTTTTGTCGAGCCTTCGACTTTAGTCGAAAAAGCGAGACATAGCGATCCTACATTCCGTCGGCATCGTCGTTGTCGGCGTTGTCGGCGTTGTCCACAAATATTCACTCTGTGGTTATTAAAGTTTTTGAAATTTTAATAACTTTCTTAAACTATCCTGGATTTCTACCAAACTTGGACAGAAGCTCGTTTATGATCATAAGATAGTATCCAGAAGTAAATTTGTTAAAAAAAAATTTCATTTTTACCGTATTTTACTTATAAATGGACTTAGTTTTTCTGCCAGGTAACAATACGTTTACTCTGTGGTTAAAGTTTTTAAAATTTTAATAACTTTCTTAAACTATCCTGGATTTGTACCAAACTTGGACAGAAGATTGTTTATGATGAAAAGCTAGTATCTAGAAGGAAATTTTGTTAAAATTTTGTACCGGTTTATCCGTATTTTACTTATAAATGGTCTTAGTTTTTCTTCCAGTTAACATTAAATACAGTCTGCAGTTAAAGTTTTTAAAACATTTATTAGATTCATAAACTATCCTGGATTTATACCAAACTTTGACAGAAGCTTCTTACAATCAAAAGATAGTATCTAAAGGAATATTTTTATTGATTTTTTTCCTCATTTTTGTTGAGCCTGCGATTAACAGCAAAAGTAGGCGAGACACTGGGTTCCGCGGAACCCTTACGAATTTTTATGAAATTATACACGTCTTTCAACATAGGTAAATATATTTAGATATACACAAAACGTTCACAGTATATACCGTATCAACAAATATAGTATTCACTGGAAAAGGTAAAATCTACGGAAATGTCATCTTTTAAAAATGAGCAAATAAAATATGTTACATCCATTTCATAAAAAAAGAATAGTAAGCATGGACTAGTGTCAAATTGTTCTAATAATTTGAAGATATAAAGCAAAACATCTGTTATTCCAGTTTTAAGGATGTGAATTTAAGCATGGATGCAATTTGGTTACTTCACATTACAGAATCATGGATCGTTTGGAGGTCGGTTCAAACCCATTTTTCTATGATTCAATATGGATTCAAAATTAAATTGGTGTAACTATATAGTAAATAAGGATACTTCTACAAAACAAACACAGAATGGAAACTTTTGTCTGGATCATACATATGTAACAAAACGTAGGTGAAGAAACTGTCAAAATAGGTGCAATTTGGATACCCTCATGTTGGACATTTCATTTACCAAACCGCTTGGGGTGGACTATTAGTCTTCTAGAAAATCATTATTTCAATAGTCAGTACTTCAGGACTGACATGATTTCTTATATAACTTTCCTAAATTGTCGGTTTATAAATTGATAAATTATTAAAAATCTAAGGTTCTAACTCCTTCAGGTAAAGTTGACCTTAGATGGATTTGACTTTCATTTTTAGGTCCTTTTTGGTCATATAGCTCTTTGATTTTATCGGTTCTTATACATCCTTGGCTTTCAAAATATTTGATTTCGAGAATTCCTGGAGGTAAATCCAGAAAAGAGCTTCGGTTGCATAAAGTTTATATTTAAGTGTTTATTTTCATTTTGTTTTAGACATTAGGCATACAGGGAAAATATTAATATATTAGTATGGCGACAGGATGTGATTTATTCACTTCAGTAGAAAATGAACAGACGATTACAGAAACAGATGATTTTTCACCTCTGAGTTCAGCTGGTTCTGTAGATAGCGGATTTACTGAAAATGAAGAAGGATCAAATGGCGTGCAAGACATTCATAAAAAATGGGGAAATTGCCCACCAGACAGCAGCTTGTTACCTCCATGTCGAGTATGTGAAGAAAAGGCCTCTGGATGGCATTATGGTGCTAATACCTGTGAACCCTGTAAGGTAGGTTCACAAGAAGGCAACAAGTTTCAGTTTTTGTCGCCTTTAAATGACGATTGTAAACAAACAAAAAGGTGATCATGCATCAATCTAGCATTGAGGTGCTAACACTTTTATGTGTATTTGGCAAAACCTTTCGAAACTTTATTTGGCTGTTAAACTTTTTGAAGTCGAGCGTCACTGAATGGTCTCTTGTAGACGAAACGCGCATCTGGCATACAAAGTTATAAGCCTGGTATGATGTTGATGATGATGATGATGATGATGATGATGATGATGATGATGACGATTACTACGACCACGACGATTTTGATTCTTTTTCATTTGTATGCCCTCATTCCATATTTTGTGCGCACGGAAATCATATCAATTTTTAATTTTTTTTATAAAATTTCACGGTGGTATGTTTATTTTTATTGAAGGAGAAAAACGGAGTTCCTATTGATAGATCACTAACATTCAGTGAGTGACACATATCAGTTTTTGAAAATACCGTTAGGAAGTATCTTTTTTTCGGATCATCTCGGTCTTGTATTGTACTCAGGTATACAGACTGAGCAACACAAAAATATTAAACTTGAACATAGTGGGGGAAAACTTAAATGCTCCGAAGAGATAAGAAGTTTTGGCTCAAAAAGTGGCACACAAAATAGTGAAGGGGTGACACATGTTACATTTTTACGTGCATTTTTACAGGGATTTTTTCGTCGCTGCATTGTCAAAATGAAGAAAAAAGAAGAATACAAATGCCTTAAGGACAAGAAATGTAAGCTTGGTGGTGGTAAAAGAATGTCTTGCTCATTCTGTAGATATCAAAAGTGTTTGGCAGTAGGAATGTCTCATGATGGTAAGTTTTCACTCATTTGAATTATGCAGCACTCAATCATTCGGGTCCAGATTGCAAATAAAAAAATACCCTCTTTTGTTTTTAGAGACCTATAGTTTGGCTGAATAATTGCAAGTTATATTTGATTCAATGTAATGTAAGAGAAAACAAGAATTAAGATGATGGTATGGAAACAGACAGAAAAGGAAGAGCCCTGTTTACTGTCAAATTGTTTGCGTAGAACTGTATTATAAGACTATGCTTGACACTTGTCTTTTTAGGACAATACTTTGACCTATAAATGTCTTTTTGGTTTGTGTGTCATTAATTAAGTTGCTGTCTCAGTTGCTCTTATCTCACTTCTGATTTTTTTTTGTTATTTGGATCTCCTTGTTAGGGATATATTTCTATTACTTGTGTATCTGGATGTTAGATTATTTTGATGGCTTTATTTTGCTTAAAGGTTCTATGTATGATGACTTAAGACTATTTTATAGTTTGGTTCTCATTACGGTCAATTCATTTCATATGGGTCCCACCAGTCTTACTCTTACAGTGTAAGAAATACAGTATTCTAAATTTTAAGTTAAGTTGCAGTTATTTTTATATTGCCATGTTTAACTTAATTTGACTTTTTTCAATTCCTGATAAAAAGATACTACCAATCTCCGATTAGATTTGACTCTTTGCTGGAAGAGACAAAATACTGGACAATCCAACAAATGGTACATACACAGTAAAATAAACAGACCTGTCTCAAACCGCTGATTCCTTTTCTATTGAAGTCTGTTTTAACCAAAGTTGTGTCATTTTTGTCGAGCTTGTGACTCTTTGTAGCGAAAGCGACACATACCGATTTTACATTCCGTCGGCGGCGATTTCAACATTAAGGTTCAGTCTGTGGTTTAATTTTTGGACATCAATAACTTCGTCAATCATTTTGTGAAATTTATGAATCTTGGAGGGAAGCTTTCTTTTTAATTTTTATGATGTATTTAATTGATAAATGGATTTAGTTTGTTCGCAGTTAACATCAAGATACAATCTATGGTTAAAGTTTTTCAGACATCAATAACTATGACAATCCTTCATAGAATTTTATGAAATTTGGACAGAAGCTTTTACTAATGATCAAAAGACCGTAATCATTGTAAAATTTAGAAAATATTTTTTTCTCTTTCATTTTCCGTAATTTACTGATAAATGGATTTAGTTTTTTTTAGCAGTAAACATACACCTAATTGATATTCATTCCATTCCGGATAAGTTCTAAAATTACACAACTTTTTCGTCCGGTTGAACCTATCTGGGACCCTGTTTTAACAATGCACTATGCATGATACTTTTTAATGAGATCAAACTATCAAAGTTTCCTATTGATCGCTTTCTAATTTTTTCTCTCCCTCGGCTCGTTACTGATGACCTTTGATTTTTTGCCTGTTGACCCAAACAGGAAGTTGTCTAAATGACTGTTTTTTCCGGATTGGACGAAATAGCCATAAGGTGTATTGAGATACAGTCTAAGGTTAAAGTTTTTTCAGACGTCAATAACTTTGTCAAACCTTTATAGAATTTTATGAAACACTGGCAGAAGATTTAGAGATATTGTCTGAATCAAAATTTCTATTTTTATTTTTATTTTTATATTTTTAATTTTTTTGTATTTAACTTATTAGTGGACTTTGTCTTTAAATCATGGTGTTCTCTTATTTCCTTTTGTTGCCCGTTTGGTATCTGATCTCCCTTTTTGCTTATGTTGTTTAATTATTTTAATACTGTCTGCTGGTGTTTTTACAAATTTCTTGTCTTGTCTTGATTTTATCTAAATTATATAGTCCTTCAAACAAAGTCTACTTTACTCATCAACTCATCTACTCTTCTATTTTCGTTTGTAAAATTAGCTGTATTAACTCTAAAATGCATAAATTGTGCATATGCAGGCCATTTTTCCTTAAAAATTCCAAGCTGAATTTTTTATCAAAATAATTGTCTTTTCCATCAGCTTTAAACCAGTATGGAATAATTTCTTAAATAGGGATGTAAGATCATGTAGACCACATTCTCAGTAGTTTTAATTGGCTAAAATACTTTTGTACTTGGTAAAAGCTATTCTTTTATTTTTCTCTTTTAATGAAATTATTTTCCCTTGACATTTACAGCTATAAAGATAGGACGATACACACACGAAAAACGAACAAGCAACATTAAGGAAATAAAGAAGATAAAAGTGACAGAAAAGATACAAGAAAAATCTTCTGAAATTTACGTAGATGAAAAAGAAGTTGACAGTTTAGTTGAAACTTTAATTCAAATCGAACAAGAATTTAATGGTGAATTTATTGAACTGTTTGAAGCAGATGGACTGTTGGCGTTGCAGAAGACCGTATATGTAGGTTTATACATTATTGGATAGTTCATGTTATAACTATATACATATTTTACAAGTTAATCGCCTAAAACTAATTCTTTTCTCAAGCATTAGGTCAAATTATTTCGTAAAACTTAGCAGGTGAATACTCTAATAACATATGTTATTAAAAAAAATAGAAGACATCAAGGTGCATCAAAAGGAAAGGTAGAAGAAATACAACACCATGACAAAAAATAAAACAAAAGACGAAAAGTCAAACAACAGTATACAAAACACTGAATAGTATATCATAGATTGAGCAACACGTGCCCACCAAAAAAACCTGGGGTTTAACACAGTGCTCTAGTCACATTCGAAGAATCACTAGCAAGAAAAGGAGTACGGAATAATGGCTATGACAAATGAAAAATTATTCGTTGTCGTTTTTTGGCATTTACATTCAATTTGGGGTCAACCAGATAATGATGGCTACCAAAAATGTTCAAAGTAATGACTTCGACTTAATCATGAGGAATCTTCGATTTAATTTCTTGGTTGTTATCTCCCTTGTATTTAAAAAAAATCAGAAAGAAAATGCAAGCCCTAGAATATCGTTTCAACTAAGAGATAAATACTCCATGCGAAGGTGCTGCTGGAAAGTTGGTAGATAAAAATGGAAAGACCATCGTGCAAAAGTTGAAGTTAATCATGAGGAATCTTCGATTTAATTTCTTGGTTGTTATCTCCCTTGTATTTAAAAAAAATCAGAAAGAAAATGCAAGCCCTAGAATATCGTTTCAACTAAGAGATAAATACTCCATGCGAAGGTGCTGCTGGAATGTTGGTAGATAAAAATGGAAAGACCATCGTGCAAAAGTTGAAGTCATCTCTTTTGAAAAACGTTTTGTTCTTTGCCAACATTCATTGTTTGAAGAGCTTGACACTGTTGCTACATGATGCATCAGATTTAACTTTGAAATTGTGACCTGTTGTGGCTGAACTTACCCTGCAGAACCAAACGAACGGGAGTCATACCTTTATGACGGAGAAACATCCATTTTCTATACCCTGCATTCCCTTTGAAGGTTGAGAGCATATTTTTTTATATGAAAATTACAGATAATTTTCAATAATTATTGCACATGTAAACGTGTCGTTATTTTTGAACGGCATTTTTTGAGTGTTTTGGTAGGAACTGATGTTTGATGATAAAGTTAGATATATAACGATATGCTTGTGAGTTGTGTTCAATTTATCTTAAATCAAAATAAACACCATTAGTTCTCTTTAGAATGTATGATTTAATTTCAAATTCTACAAATATTTTTGACATTATTCTTCCGTTGATTGTCCAACTATCCAAAAATTTTGTAAGCAGAAACCCTTCTTAACTATCAAACAGATCTAAAATTGAATTTAAATCAAAAGTAAGACATCATGTGAAGATTTCCCAAAAGCGACATGATTCCAAGTTATCAATTTGAAATTGGATAATGGAATTAACAGAACAAATCTTCATACCTGCATACAGAGATAATTCACATACAAACAGTACAATTCTTCATACAGAGATCATTCACATAAGCATTTATAACAAAAAATTAATGTCAGAGCTATTAAAACGCACCAATTTGAAATTTGACACACATTAGAATGCCTGTTCTCGTATAGCATTTGTTTACTCCGAGATTGTTCAGAAAAAAAAGAAAGTATGACGTTCCTCATCGTTCAATAATTCGAAGTATCAATTATTTGATGTATAAATACATTACAAGGAACAACTCGAATCCAAATTTGATATATATATCTTATGGATTTCTGGATTCGTGGTCAGATTCTAATATTTATATATTTTCGTTTTCATTTTGCAAATTTGTCCCCTATCTCGAATGGGGGCATTTGTGTACATGCACATATTTATGATTTATTCCTTATTCTTTTTAATTTTATTTTTTAGAAAAAAGTTTTCAAAACTGCAGTCAAAACAATTGGATAAACATGATAAATGATGATTAAACGAAACAGAGAAATATCATATGATCTAATTTTTATTTTTCAGGAGACATTTAAACAAAAAGAAGAAATATTTGGCAAGTTAGGATACTTACCCACACATGTTTATGACGAATTTTATAAAGCTACTGGTATAGACATTGATAATCGAAAAAACAAAATGAGTACAATTGCTTCTCATATGGATAAATTCATTAGAAACATGATAAATTTTGCTAGAAATATTCCCGGATTCAGTGCGTTGTCAACAGCAGACCAGATTGTTCTGTTAAAAGGTATTTTTATTTATCAAGTAAGCACATGCGACACAATTGAAATCATCTTAGATTTGACGAAAGTCAACATGTTGTTCCCTGTCTGTATGATTTCATGTCATACATTAGAATATATGTAAATGATCGCTTTACCTTATTTAGGAGGATTTTTTGTTGGCCGAAGCAGTCACTGAAATGGTTCTTCCTGGTGGCTTCCTTGTTTCACTCTTTTTAATGTTGACATTTTCTTTTCTAATAACTCAACATGCTTACCACGTATGTAACCCATCTCAAGCTTAGGGACACAGAAAACTAAAGACCAAACAATATGAACCCAAAACAAAAACCAGGGTAAGCGCAGGAGCTCAGGAAGGGTTAGCAGTTCCGGATCCACTTGTCCACTAGAGCCATCTGCCATAGGGTAAAGACAGGAAAGCAGGAATTCCTTAACAGTTGCCATTAATCATACTTTTTTTATTTAAATCAGTTTTGCCTCCATTTTATCTAGTCTGACCATATTTGCAGACATGTTTAGGTATTAATCTATATATTTTGTTTGCGGAAAATATATACAGTTTTACGTTTAAATTATCGTTGTATTATTACAGTTTTCTCTGACCATTTACAAAGGTGCACCAACTCTAAATTCAAGGGTAACTTATGAGAAAAATCTTGACACGTTTTTGTTTGTTTGTTTCAAAATCGTGACCAACTTTTTTTTTAAATGTATATAAAGTATAACATCTTACTTTGAAATAGCTGGATTCCATGAGTATTGGTTCCTTGAGTTCCATCGAAGGGTCAATCCAGAACTGAGAGTAATTGCACTTACTGATCATGCAAACCCTGGTATATTTGGAGCTCACCAGTCGGAAATGAGTTCTTTATTAAACCACAGAAACACAGATTATATGTTTGAATGTGCAGCAAGTTTAAGAAAGTGTAACCTTTCTGCAGAAGAGGTAACTCTTGCTAGAGGAATTGTTTTAACATTTACAGGTATATCTAATTAAAATGTAGCAATTAAAATATTAATTATGGTTTCAAAATTAAGTGTATAGTTATTTTACTAAATGGATAAAAGGGTGATTTATTGCAGTTTAGTTAACCATCACTTGTGTAAAATGGACATAAGCTGCCAAAATTCATGTCCTCCGTATTAACTTAAACTTACAAATTAGATATATCACATACAAAATATATTTATTTAAAGGGGCAATAGCTACGAGATATACAACCATACTATTATCGAGTTCATGCATTGTTCATTGTTTATTTTAGACTTTTTGTAAGTTTTACATACGTTTTAGTATGTTATAAATCAAATATGAGAATTTGAGTCAAATCATTAAAGATGAATTTGACAGCTAATGCCCCTTTAAATTTCAAAAGTCACGCGTGAAACTATTAGCAGTGCATGAAATCGAACAAAGTATCACCATTTTGGGACTGGGTACAAAATTATAAGCCTTTACAACCATTAGATTGATTTCACTGCTGAAGGTCTTTTGTCCCGAGGGTTTCACTGCTGAAGGACGTATCGTTCCCAAGGATTCCACTGCTGAAGGACGTTGGACGTCCCGGAGGGTTTCACTACTGAAGGACGTTTCGTCCTCAAGGGTTCTACTGCTGAAGGACCTTTCGTCCCCGAGGGTTTCACAATCTCAGTAGTCATCGCTTTTGAGTTGACATGAAATATCATTGATATGTTAAGTTTCTGTAAAATAATGTAAAAAAAAAATTACCAGTTAACTCCTTATATAGGAATTATTGCACGTAAATGATGATTTTTATCTTTTTTTTCGTGTTTGTCTATTATCTTGAGAACTATAAAAGATAAGGAGAAACTGAAAAAAAAGCATTCAACAAGATAAGATTACCTATTAAGTCAACAAAGCCGAAATTGTCAGTTGACTCATTTTAGGAGTTATTGCCCTTAAATAAACATTTTTTTTCCATTTTTGCCTATAGCTATTAGATTGGAGCTATTATAGAAATAGTCTGTAGAGAAACATTAAATGAAAAAATGATTGGCAAGACTAGATCTACTAATAAGTCAACATTCCAGAAATCCGTCAGTCAACTCCTGGAGTTATTGCCCTTGAATAGGATTTTTAACCATTTTTGGGCAAAAACTATAGCATATCAACTTCAAAATGCAAAAAAATGATCAGCAAAACAAGATCAACAAATAACTAAAATAGCTGAAATTGTCAGTCCACTCCTATAGCAGAAATTTTCCTTAAGTGAAAATTTTTTAACCATGTTTTGCTTTTTTGGCAAACACTATAGTTGAAAACACTGTAAACAACAAAAATGATCAGGAAAAGAGAGAATTTTAGTCTTTAAGTCATGAATTATATTCTAATCTATAATGTTGGAGAAATGTTTCTAGTTCTATGACTGCTTATAACTCATACAATCGCTTTTATATATTGTTTTGTTTGTATCCAAACTGTTTGTTATTTTCACATTTGTTGCTGAATATAGCTTTTTTGCTAATTTTCAAAATTTTTCATTAGGAACACTCAAAGTCAAACGAATGAAAGCAAAATATTTTTATAAGTACCAAAACATAAGAAGAGCTGACCAAAAGGAACTCGAAATAATAGCCAAATTTATCTAAGGTTAACTTTTGGGGAGTTGTGTTGCATCCAAATCTTTGTTTCTCTGTTGTTTGTTTTGAATTTTACTTTCAATTTGACGGATTTGTCTCCCTTATTTCATTACTGAATGTTTTACCACTGCAGTTTATTAAGACACTTGACAACAGGGGCGTGTTTTTTTGTTCTTCGGTAGTGAGCCAGAAGAGTTCCATTTCTGTTTTTTTGCATAGGGAAGATCTTCTGGCTCTCTTCCACCTCTTCTTTTTTGATAGGTAGTTTAGACGGCAGAGGCACATAACAAACATGGCGTCGTTTAGTCTAAATGACATTAATAAATTTATGAATGCAGATATATTAGAATGTGAGCTGTGTTATAAACGTTTTTATGGCCGGTATGACAGTCTTAGTAGGACATCCCTGTAGGACGATAAGCTGGATAAATATAAGAACTACTCGGACGATAACAGTTAAGGGACGACTATTTGATATTCTAGGGAAGTGATTTTGATTGATTGGTGTTTAACGCTAATTTCAACACTAAGTTGGGCTATTCCGTGGTGGTCAGTTTAAATTTATAGATGAAGGATGGGGAAGGGAAGAGGGCTTTATTAACTTTTTTAATCTGTCGCTAATTACCACAAGCACTTGTCTCAGAAGGCCCGACGTGAAAAGCATGAAAAGTGTGAGAAACAATTCAAACGAAAAAACTTACGGCTAATTATACATAACAAAATAATTTACAAAATATCAAATATGAGTCGAGACATGAACCAACGACAACAACTAAACTACATGCTCCTGACTTGGGACAGGCACACAAAGAATATGGCAGGGTTGATATAAAAACGAAGATTGCCAATGAGACAACCCTCCACAAGAGACCAAATGACACAGCAATTAACAGCTATAGGTCACCGTACGGCCTTCAACAATAAGCAAAGCCCATACCGCATAGTCAGCTATAAAAGGCTCCGAAATCACAAATGTAAAACAATTCAAACGAGAAAACTAACGGTCTAATTAATGTACAAAAAAATGAACGAAAAACAAATAAGTAACACAGCAACAAACGACAACCACTGAATTACAGGCTCCTGACTTGGGACAGGCACATACATACAGAATGTGGCGGGGTTAAACATGTTTGCGGGATCCGGCCCAAACAGCCCCCTAACCTGGGACAGTGGTGTAACAGCACAATAACATGTTTGTGAGCGCTCAACCCTCCCCGAAGCTGGGACAGTGGTGTAACAGTACAATATAAGAACAACCTGCACAAATCAATTGCAATTAGATTAACTCAAAAGATCAGTACGAGACACACAAAAAAAAACTTACATTAAGACAATAGACAAAAAGCACCGAAATAAGAGTATTTGCAATTACTGGAAGTTTGTTCAAAGCTAATTACAACTATAGTACTGAAATAAATCTTGTTCTCCCAGACTGAAGTATCAATCAGTACACAACCAACGGATTTATCAAAAAAAAAGAAGAAGAAAAAAAAACAGTGAGAAATGTCTGGTATACATTGTATACTTGCTTATAGATCCATATACAATGAAAATTTTTGAAAAGTGGTGGTCCGAAGGTTTTGACCATCGAAATTATGCAATAGAAATAATAGTTAGGACCAGAAGATTTTCTTCAAGGACCACCAGAGAAAAATGATTTTGAGAACTTTCCGATATTTTTGCTTTATACAAAAATAATCCAGTTTGGTTACTTTAAAAAAATTGGATAGACAATATGTCCTTTTTGATCATATTCGAGACAAACATTGACGAATTTTTGTGCAGTTTAAGATTATACTTAAAAATCAAATAGTAGGGTTTACGCCTGATTTGTCTAGCAAAATTGAGTTAGAGGAAAGAACAAAGAAAAATGTCACGAACAGAGCACACTTTTACAGTCATGTCTACCGAACGTATCTTAATTTTCTATAAAATCATCGTAAACTTCATTTAATATGTCATCCAACATAACAAAAATCTGCTATATTCGACGGCAAATTGAATTTTTGTTTTATTGATCTTCCGTAGAATATCTCCAGAAGAGGTCCAGATTCATTTTTTTGGACTCTTCACCAGAAGACATTCTGGAGATGTGCAGATGAGACCAATAAAACACGGCCCCAGATCATTTACTGATGTCATATTTTTTGGTAAAATAAAGTTATCGTCACTGAAAATATGTTCATCTTTTCCAATTCGGAAGTGCTTTTTTTGTTTTTATCTAGAACCAGTCTTTTAGGATTATTTTATTCTCTTTAATTTTTTATAAGGTTGTTTTCAATTCTTTGCTATTTGTCTACATTTTACTTTCTATTTGATTGATTTGTCTCCCTTACTTCATTACTGAATTATCCCACATTGCAGGTTTGTAAGACAGTGGACGACTGATCATGTTCTGATATCAATTTAACTTTGTTCTTTTTTGGCCTTTTTAACTTTTTTTATTTGAGCGTCACTGATAAGTCTTTTGTAGACATAATGCAGGTCTCGCGTACAAAAGTTTAATTCTGGTATCTCTGATGACTTTATTTGCTTAGTAAAACAAAGTTATCGTCACTGAAAAAATGTTTTCTTTATTCGGAAGTGTTGTTTTAACTAGAACCAGTCTTTAAAGATTATTTTATTCTCTTTAATTTTTTTATAAGGTTGTGTCTAATTCTAAGTTTCTTAGTTTTTAATTGTACTTTCGATTTGACGCATTTGTTCTCCCTCTGTACATTACTGAATCACTTGACACTACATGTTTATCGAGTCAGTGTACAACTGACCCTGAACTAATGTCATGTTTGTTTTGTAAAACAAAGTAACAACATTCTTACTTGTTATCTATGATATTATTACACCGATAACAAATTTGAATATTTCTGTATTAATATTTTTAATACAACTGGTCGTCTCCATTACAGTATATACTAGTTAAAAATGAAAGTTTTCATAGTTTCATAAAAAAAATAGATATGGTCTTTGGCAACTTTTCTGTATCGTAAAATATTATGTTTCAGAAATTTATCTCAAATTATAATGGTACTTTAAGTTTATCATACTTTAAGGATGTATTCTTCTGATGTTTCAGTCTTGTTCAGGAATATTTCCAAAACATGTGATCAATTTGACATGAAAAGCAACAAAATTTTATAAAACTTTCTTATATTAACACCTACCTATAGTTTTTTAAAGTTAAATTTATTCAGATTGGTCCACTTCAACTTAAGTGTAAGTATGGAAAAAAGTTTAATTTTGAAACTGTGATTTTTTTTCATGATATTAGCCCAAAAATAAGTAAAGAATCAGGTTAAGAAAAAAAGTTTAATTCTAGAAATTTTTGGCTCCTCAGAGGTGTTCATCCTTAAAAGTAAATGTTAGATATATTCAAAGGTGTCACCATACACTTATTTAATTTTTCCTTAGATGACGAATGGGTTTATACAAGACCTGAACTATTCATTAGTTTTGATACTTAATAATAAGATAAATGTTTCTGCCTTGTAGATCAGTGCACATTACAAGAACCTGATAAAGTGGAGAAAATCCAGTGGTATTTGGTTAATTGTTTACGGACTGTAGCAAAGAAAAGTTACAAGAACCCAGACGAAAGACTCTGGAAAATACTTGACAAGTTTACACTGCTTCGTAGCGTATCAAACTATGGACGTGAAATGGACAATATTAAAGCTCAGTGGCCTGTGATGAAAGACCACCCGCTTGTTTTAGAAATAATTGGCACAGAAATTGTGAATCAATCAAAATGAATCAAAAAGACATTCCTCATTTGCTAACCGTTAATTGTGGGCCAATCAGTATTTCATAAATTTTCTATCCATGACCAATTTTATAAAATAAAGATATACATTATTACACAAATGTATCTTGTTTGAAAGGAAAACCAATTATTATAAGCAACTTATACAATACGAAAACGATTTTATAGGAAAATATAATACAATTTAAAATTTATTTGACATATCATGTGTGAGTTTCAAAAAAAATATATTATCGTCAATTGTGCTCGAATCCAAATATCACAATTGAAGGATAAACTCTAATCAAAGATATCAGATTCATAATTTTGTATGCCAGACGTGTGTTTGGTCTACAAAAGACTCATCAGTGGATCTCCATAAAAAAACCTGGAAGGGAAAAACACAGGAAGTTGAAGAGTATTAAAAACCTAAAATTGCAAAAGTTTTTTCCAAATACGGATTAAGAAATTTATGACAGGGATAAGAAAAACCAGTTTCGATTATTCCAATAAAATATAAACAAAAAAATCACTGTCAAACTCGAAAAAAACCGCTTATTATGCGCATAAAAATTAGAATCAACGTGATATGATTAACCATCAGATTGTTTTTCTGGTTCACAAGTGAAAGTGACGTCTGAATTGAATCATTTTCTTGTGTCACCAAAAGCGATGTAAAAAGGCTATGGAGAGAAAACAACTATCCATTAAATCCTTTGATACCATTTACATTACTATTGACATAACCAACTTGCTGATATTCCTTTCAATAATAAACAGAGACAAACCCTCCAAAGATCACCAATAATTCAGTGATCTTTATTTGGTAAACAAAATCATCTAGAGGCTTTAAGGAGCCCCAATTGCTTACCTGGCAAAGATATGCAACAATAAAACCAGTTGCAGTCATCTTTCATACACTCCGTTAGATTTTGACCATGTTTGATCCAGATCCACTCTGGGAAACATTTAAAAAATAGTTAAGCGTTTATCTATAAGCAGTAAATAAAATTTTTTTAACATTTAATTTCTTTGACCATTTTGCTGTATGCTGTTTTTTCTATCAATTTTCATGATATTAGCTAAAAATGCCAAAATTAAATAAAAAATATCATTTATGGTAGATTAACTGTATACCAGATCTTGGATTGTAAAATAGCAGTACACAATCGGTCTAGTTATTTGCTTAAATCTGCAAATATTCAGACAGATTGGCAATTAATGTGTAAGACTGTTCATTTAAATAAAGAAAAATAAATGATTTATTGCATTATTAATTAGATATAAGAAGATGTGGTATGAGTGCCAATGAGACAACTCTCCATCCAAGTAAAAATTTATAAAGTAAACCATTATAGGTCACAGTACGGTCTTCAAAACGGAGCCTTGGCTCACACCGAACAGTAAGCTATAAAGGGCCCCAAAAAAATTACTAGTGTAAAACCATTCAAACGGGAAAACCAACGGTCTAATCTATATAAAAAACGAGAAACGAGAAACACTTATGAACCACATCAACAAACGACAACTACTGAACATCAGATTTCTGACTTAGGACAGGTGCAAACAAATGCAGCGGGTTTAAACGTTTTAATGGTACCAAACCTTCACCCTTTTTCTGAAACAATAGTGTAACATCACAACATAGAAAGACACACTATAAAATATCAACTGAAATAGCTTAACTCAATCAAAGGACATATTAACACCATTGAACATACACTGAACAAATAAATTTGACCTATGACACAATGTAAATACAAAATAAATAAACTAAGGGAAGAATAATAAAAGTAACATGTTATATCGGTAAGAAATGTTAAACAATTAAAGAAAAACAATATGCTCGAACAAAAATACCATCCTGTTTTAACATATTTGTTTTTTCGATTCAATTTTTCAACTTCCATATAAGGGGAGATAACTCTTATAGTAAAAATTTTATACAAGAATGATAGTGAAACTTTCATTTTTAGCTCTCCTGGCTAAAAGGGCCAAGTGAGCTTTTTTCTTCACTTGGCGTACGTCTGACAGGGTCTACAATTATTGCCCTTTTATGACTATTTTTACCATTTTTTTTTGGCATTTTGCCTTATATGATAAAAATTAGAATAGATAAATGGACACTTTAAATCACAAAAATGATCAGCAAGGCAAGATCTACTAATAAGTCAAATTTGCCGATATAGTTAGTAGACTGTCACTCTTTATAGAAGTGATTGCCCTTAAATGAGGATTTTTTTTACCCTCTTTTTTGTTTTGAGCAAAAACTAAAGAAGACAGACTAAATGATCAGCAATATAAGATCAACAAAACAGATTTTTGTCATGAATTCTATTCTTGTCTACAATGTTGGACAGTGTCCTTTGTTGAATATGCACATAGACCAAGGTGAGCGACACAGTCTCTTTGGAGCCTCTAGTTTAATTGTAGCAAGAAAACAAGTTCGGTGACAGCATTTTTATTTGCATTTTCTTAAAGCATTTTATAAAACCTATGTATCTTCTCATTTTATTTCAAAATTCTATATTATAGATTTCTTTTTATTCACAAAAACTTGTATTTTCATGAATAATCTATGCAAAATTGGGCAATTTTGGACGACTTGTAGCTTGAAAAATAGCAAAGTGACCCATACTTTTGATTACATTTTTTAAAAAAGCATGGAAAAATCTCTATTTTGTTTATAGCTCTTCAACGGTTTCGGTACTTATACATCCTCGGATTTCAAATGTTTGGCTTTGAGCGTTCCTGATGAAGGTAAATCCAGAAAAGCGCTTCGGACGCATGAAATTATTAAACGTGTTGTTTTCAATTTTTTGTATAACACCGCCACATTCTTTATGTGCCTGTAGTTCAGTGGTTGTCGTTTGTTCATGTCTGTCATATTTGTTTTTCGTTAATTGTTTTGTTATAAATTAGGCCGTTAGTTTTCTCAATTGAATTATTTCATATTTTTCATGTCGGGGCCTTTTATAGCCAACTATACGGTATGGGTTTTTCTCGTTGTTGAAGGCCGTACGGTTGCCTATAATTTCTCACATCCACTTCATTTGAACTTTGGTGGATAGTTGTCTCATTGGTAATCATACCACATCTATTTTTTTTTATAGATATCGTCATTTAAAGACAAATCCTACATGATTATTTTTCAAGATAATTGCAAATAAGCAAAAAAAAACAAAAAAACAATGTTTTACAAATACGCAAACAACGGGTAAAATCGTAATGTTAGGACAAAAAGGCATTAAAAGAATCCTTTAGTGATTTAGATCATTAATTTCAATCGACATGATTTCGAAATGACACGAGGGTCCTGACAAATTACTTATTACTGCTGGGTTTTTCAAATGCACAAAAAACTTCTTTCAAATTTATTCACGTCTATTTTATCAGCAATCATTTTTTTTTAAAATTTGGCGAGCGTGTTTTTCAACAAACAATCAATATTTCTATTGAAACCAATTTTGCTCCTCTGCTTGTCGACTTGTTCTTTAATCTTATGTGAGGCAGACTTCGTAGAGGATTTTTTTTAAAGAATAATGGAAGAAAAGATCTGTTATTATCCTTTTTTTGAGTTGACGATGACGGAATTCAAGTGATGGCAAAATCTCACATTGGTCTTTTGAAGTTAATAAAACAAGGAAAAAATACTGAGGAACAACCAAAATATTTAGTCAAAAAGAATAGACAACACATGCATAATTTTTCTTTTTCAGTAAATTACATGTTATGAACTTATAATTGCCATTCCCAAAAAAATCAACAAACAAGTCAAAATTATCTTTATACTATTTGATTAAGAAATAATTCATGCACGCAAGGATTTGTATAGTCTTTTTCTGCTCTTTGGTCGGGTTGTTGTCCCTTTGACACATTCCCTATTTCCATTCTCAATTTTATTACTATACAAATCCTTGATGCAAGCCATAGATTTGTTGAATTCTCACATGGCCGGGAAGTTGTTTTTTTAAAATTTTATCCCGATTGTAGGGATAATATTAAAGAATATGACGGCCCAGGCCAGAAGAAAATGCCAACAAATTTATGGCTTGCTTGAATGATTTAGATTCTAAACATAACATATAATTTAAAATGTTATTTTTATATATTTTCAAACAAGGGAACCCATTGGAAATAAGCTATACTATGTAAGCTTTTATGGGATATCCCAGGCTTCTTTCTAAGCACTGTTTTTAAAATATATTATGATGCTATTTTAAAAGTATATATCTCAGTAGCATGAGTTCGAATCCCGGCGAGGGAAGAACAAAACATTTGCAAAAGCAAATTTACAGATCAAACATTGTTGGGCTGATGTTTAGAGGAGTTGTATATACAGAATGTACACAGCCATGTATCACAATCACTGCTGGTGATCCGATGGATAAATCTGTTGTAGAGTTGTCACTGTTTCAGACGTACTTATACATATAATTATTTCTGTGACTGTATCTTGCATTAATTTGTAGGATCCTTTACAATAGATGTTTCAGCTGATCTGTAACAATTCCATCTTCATGCCTTATATATCATGTACTGTATTACGACGCTAGATTAAAACTGACGAGGAAAGGTAACACCCGGCCATGCACCGAAAGCTTTATTACAGTGAAGCCTAGGTGGTCGAGTGGTTAAGCGCGTTGGATACGGTGCAGGCGATTTGGTGTCACGATATCTCAGTAGCATGAGTTCGAATCCCGGCGAGGGAAGAACAAAAAATTTGCGAAAGCAAATTTACAGATCTAACATTGTTGGGCTGATGTTTAGACGAGTTATATATATATATATATAAAAAGTCTAAATTGAAAACAACGCTCAAACCTATGATTGCGTTGGATAAAAACCGCAACTTTTATACGTGTGCATGCAAAACAAATTTCATGGTAGAGAGGTCTAAATACAGCACAAACAACATTTTCTAAAAGACCAAAAAAGTGAAAAAGTATATTTAAACAAAACGCATTTGACTAACAGGTGGAACAACGGATGTTCTTAAACCCTGATGACTGCCATTGGCGATTACCAAATAAATGGATTACAAGATGTAACAAAATGGATCTTTATTATTAATTTAATACCAAACAGAAAACAATAAACTTGCGGAAAAGATGGTATACCGCAAACATGAGGTGCAAAAATTTGTACACCATATCCGGATTTCGACAATTAATGTCTCTTCAGTGATGTTAGGAATCGAAACGGTATTTTGGAGGCCATATAATTTACCTCAATTTAGGATAGACTCTTGAATTTTGAAGAGTCGAAATAGGATGAACGGATCATATAAACCCGAAGGCAAATATAATACAAGCCCAAACGAAAAAATATAAATAAGTCATATATATATATTATTCTTTTGTCTTGTGAATTTTTATATATGTGCTTGAATTTGCCTGAATAAAACTATACTATTATACTATACTAATGGGACAAATACGGCAATTCAAAAGACTGAAGCGAAGGTAAGTGCGCCGTGCGTGTAGCTGTTCTATTTACCCCCTGTAGCTAAAAACTACCAACAATTACATAGCTTGCACGAATTATTTCTTAAAATGCCTCTAGAAAAAAATGTGTTTAATACTTAAAATTTTCAACCCAAACTTTAGCATTTTAATACATTGTTTTCCATTGGCTTCTATTTACCATTAAAATCCACACTTGACATGTCGTAACTAAAGAGCGAGCCGCCATATTGACAAGTTTGCTAAAATCCATTAATGAGTGATTAACGCTATAAATCAACTAGAGGCTCTAAAAGCCTGTGTCGCTCACCTTGGTCTGTGTGCATATATATCAAACAAAGGATACTCCAACACTGTAGACGAGAACAGACTTCATGACAAAAATCTATTTTGTTGATCTCGTATTACTGATCTTTTAGTCTGTTTAGTTTCTCTCTATCTTCTTTGGAAAAACACAAAAGAGGGTAAAAAAATCCTCATTTAAGGGCAATCACTCCTATGAAGAGTGACAGTCTACTAACTATATCGGTCAAATTTGACTTTTTTAATGGGTCTTGCCTTGCTGATCATTTTTGTGATTTAAAGTGTTTATTTATCTATTATAATTTAAATCATATAAGGCATAACAGAAAAAAACTTGTTTCTCTCTAAATATCATAGTGAACATGATAACAGGCAAAATGAAAAAAAAGATGGTAAAATTTGTCATTTATGGGCAATCACTTCTATAAGAATTTGTCTAACAGTTTTGACGTATATGGACAATTGGTAGAGCTCATAATTCTGAACATTTTTGCTCCTTTCAGATTTTTTCTATTTACAACGGTTCAAAAAATAATAGACAAAACTTGCATATTACCCCTATGTCCTATTTTTAGCCATCCCTACCATCTTGGTTGGCAGGCGGGGTCATCGGACACATCTTTTAAACTACATACCTTAATGATGATTGTGGCCAAGTTTGGTTAAATTTGGCCTAGTAGTTTCAGAGGAGAAGATTTTTGTAAAAGTTAACGACAACGGACGACGGACGCCAAGTGATTAGAAAGCCAGGTGAGCTAAAAATGAGATACACCTACCTGAAAACTCAATTTAAATGAGAAAGTATCCGAATTCGAATGCGTACAAGTAACGGAATAACCTTCAGTTTGAGAATTTTCATTGATATGACGTCACTTATGACGTTAATCGCCAAAATTAATCGTGTTAATCTTAAAATTTCGCGAAATTTTATTTATTTTTATCGTATAAATTTTTCCAACAGGCTCTTATGTATTAATTATTTTTGTTATGCATTATAATAAGAATAACTTTTCAACTTCACACAGCGAAATCGACATGTGGATTTACGTGGGGGTAAACTGTAACAGGTATCAATATGTACATCTGTGAGTCTGCTCAAAATAAAGAAACATGTATATGATAGAATTTTATCACACTCTTGTTTTCAAATCGAAAGCATCACGTCAAATTAGAACTAAAAACAACTGCTGTGCATGTCAAAAATATCATTCGCTTACTTTTTACTGAGGTTCACTACTAATCAAATCAAATTATTTACGTTAGATAAAAAAATGTTGTTGTAAAAGAAAATACTCATAGACATTGGAAAACAAAACGCCAACATAAAAAATGGTATTCAAAAACTAATTTCATCAAATAACCAAGCACGCGATAGGTTATATATTATTCTAAGAGAAGGAAAAACTGGTGGAATCTCTTCAGTTTAAATATTTTAATGTAGTAAACAAAATACAATATAGAACATTGGCTTTTCAATGTTTGATACAAAAACATTATGTATATGTTGAACATCAAAAGACATTTTTATTTTTATTGTAATATGTGTTGACCATGTTTACTGTGTAACACATTTTGAAATAGTTACTTTAGTTGCAGTGTAAATCTAACATGATTTTAAAAGAAGTATAAATTGTAATAATAAAAGTAAAATTACTGTCTACACTGGCAAAGATATGACAGTCACATTGACAGTCACATGAAATGAAGCACGTTAAACATACGTTTTATGTTCAAACAAAAGGGGAAAATGCATTATTATAAATTAAAAAAAAAGTTGTCAGAAATAATCTGACACTGTGTACAAATCAAAAACAATAACAATAACAAACAATATTAATATACAACCAACTTTATGTTACAATGTGTTATACAGTTATATTGATAGCACCATTCAATTACTATATACATTTTACTTTCAACAAAAGCACTGACTATACCACCCGTCTTAGTTGGTGTTGAATGTGAAGTCATTTGATTTATTATTTTATATTGATTATATGTTTTGTTCTCGAAAATTGTTGCCAATGGATTTAACGAGGTGGATTTTGTTGTTGAACAAAATGTCAAACCCAGGACTCTTGATGCAATAATTTACAGTAACAGTAAATCAGAATTTCAGCAAATTTTTATGAACCAGTGATTCTCGTCTTGAAACATTAGCAGGGTAAAATATTCAAGGCACACACCATTTTCCTGTACAGGATTTTTGGTTTTAGCCTGAAGAGAATGCAGCCATTCCAACAAATAGATAAAAATGCACAAACACATTGATTGAATGCTTAAACACATTTTTTGACAATAACATTTAAGATACATTATTACCCATTTCATGAAGTACAACAGGGCTGACTGTAAATTTCACGAAAAAACTAATATACCTATATTTTTTTTCGATAGCATATATCTAACTACTAACTTTACTGCTAACAGCTGTACAAACCCTTTTCACCATTTTCTCAAGATAATTTGAGACAGTTAATAGCACAGTTCGATTTACATGATCATAAATTAGATGATATTTATTTACAATTGAAAACATTACAAATATATACAAGTCAGTTATCACAGTTAATCTCCATGATGGATTTTTATGTATTTCCGCAGATGATTTGTTGTCATGGATTTTTTATGGCTGACAGCGAATTGTCTCTGAAAAATAAATTAAAGTATATGATAAAGGCGTAAAGAATCATTTTTGCAGTGTGACAGTCGGACATAGCCAGTGTCTGTATGAATCAACTAATAATGGAAGGGCATTGTACCAGTGGTTTGGATAATCGTCTAGTCATTGCTATGAATATCACCCATGCATTTTTAGTTAAAAACATGTGTTACTTGACTTCACGGACTCTTTTTTCACGCCTACTGAATGGTTTCTGGCCAACCTGTTCTCGCTCTAAACATGCATTTGATTTTTGCTGTTTGCTGTGTGACGTGAAACCATTGGCAATCAATCTTCCCAACACGTTTTAAAATTAAAGACATTAAAGAAACAACCAAATCTCATTGATAAACGACAAAATGCTTGTACATTCTCAATTGTGAACGGTGTAATTCTTGACTGTAACATTGCTATGATTTCAATGTGATTTTCCTATTTTGTTAGTAGTTTGACAATGCAATGGCAAAAAAACCCAGAAAAACGAGACAAAGAACAGTATATACAAAACACAACATAGAAAATTAATGACTTGGCAACATGAACCCCACCAAATACCTGGGGTCATCCCAGGAACCCCGGAAGGGTAAGCAGAACCAGCTCCACATCTGGCACCCGTCGTGTTGCTCATGTAAGTACAAACCCGGTGATAAGTTTAATTCTTTGGTTTCTCAATGCTCTTCAACTTCGTACTTTATTTGGCCTTTTTTTTTTTGGAGCGTCACTGACGAGTCTTTTGTAGACGAAACGCGCGTCTAGCCTACACAATTGTAAGCCTGGTATCTATGACGAGGTATTTAGTAGGTCACATTCGAGGAAAAAAAAACGGAATTCTGGTTACGACAATAGGAATATATCCGTCATCATCTGTGAAACAGATATTCCATAACGGTCAACCAACTCGTGATGGCGTCCGTAAAATTTTCGAAGGGATGATTTCCACTTGGAACTCTTGATTTAATATCTTCTTTGTTAGCAGCAATCCTCTATCAAGGAAATCATGATAGTAAATGCAACCTCTTGAATATTGTATCTACTGGAGATATATACTCCATATGCAGGCGCTGCTAGAATGTTGCTACATAGAAATGGAAAGTTCACAATTTAGAAGCTTGAATCATGACTAAAGACCTGTTTATGTGCTGGTCCCAAAACAAATTCACCTTGAATGATATAGTATATTTACCTGATCATTTTATTCCTTCTATTTTCTTTGGTTTTATTTCTCTTTGAGTTGTTCTTTCTATTTTTTCTGCACCGTTTTCCTTTCTTCCTACGACATTTCTGGTTTCGTTTACTTCTTGCTATTTTCTTTTCCCAATTCTGAAAGACAATTGATAATTAGATAACCATCTTACAGTCATGCAAGTATAATTAGTGCAAGTTTCACAAAAATCTAACGTGCAAACACTTTCTTGCAAAGTTCAACTGAGACGCTTTAGGTAAATTTGTTAGGTCCCTTCTGGTCTGTTTTCAAAACACTCGGTTCTGGTAGTTTCCCGCCAAAGCTTATCCTGAAAAGTGTTTCGGTTCCCGATTGGGTATGTCTAGCTTTGATCAACGGGAGAGAAACATTATTTGATTTGCTTAAAGAGTAAGACTAACAAAAACAAAGACAGATTTTCAGTGGTGACTAAAAAGCGGTCGGGTGGAGATATATACAAACAAGAGGCTCTAAAGCGTCCGGCTGTGATCGTTCACCTAAGTCTATGTGCTTCTTCAATAATGGACACTCTCCACATTGTAGACTAGAATATAGTTCATGACTAAAATCTCTTTTTTGTTGATCCTGTATTGCTCGTAATTTTTTTCTTCAGTTTACAGTTTCTCTCTATCGTCTATTAATGTTATTTCTCAATTTTGAGAATTGGGTGTTGATAGCAGATTTTTGTTTATTTCTCAATAGTATTATTTCAAAACCCTTATAATCTTGTGACGATTGACATATCGTATAGACACCTGTCAATTGTTGAAAACTGTGTGTTGCCCTCTAGATTTCTTTTGAATTATTTTGTCGTTGGGTTGCTGCATCATTGACGTATGTCTGTCATTTCCTGTTGTTCATATAAAATTAACAATAACATCCTCCATAATCAGCATATGAAGAAAAACATAAAACACATCTTTGGTGATCCCAAAATGTTTGTTTAATAAACCACTGCATTTTCCAATAAAGTTTAATTGACCATTGTGAACTTTCAATGCGTTTTTCTGCAGCAAGTGCATTCCACAGATAAAAATAAACATTATCTGCTTTAAAAAGACGTAATAGAAGTGTCAGTATTTGTATCGAGACGGTTTTCACGATCAGTCAGAAATTTACTGCTATTTAAGAAGTTTCATCTTATTCAATATAGAAACAGGTTGTCATGCAAGTTAATTACAAGTAGTAAATGACCATGTCTGATAGCAAATATTTTTGAAAATAAAAAAAAAAAAACGACAAAAATAACAAAATAAAACAAAACATTAGCAGCCCATTAACACTGGTCACCTAATAACAAGTCCAAGATGTCACGTGTAAAACAACACATAATAACAAGTCCCAGACGACACGTGTAAAACAACACATAAGAACAAGTCCCCGATGTCACGTGTAAAACAACACATAATAACTAGTCCCGGACGACACATATCAAACAACACCTAATAGCAATTTCCAAACGACACGTGTTAAACAACACATAATAACAAGTCCCAGACCACACGTGTAAAACAACACTTAATAACTAGTCCCAGACGACACGTGTAAAACAACACCTAATAGCAAGTCCCAGACGACACGTGTAAAACAACACATAATAACAAGTTAGTCCAAGACGACACGTGTAAAACAACACCTAATAACAAGTCCCAGACGACACGTGTAAAACAACATGTAATAACAAGTCCAAAGCGCTTTTCTGGATTTACCGTCATCAGGAACGCTCAAAGGCTAATATTTTAAAGCCAAGCTAGCACACTAAAAAGTATGACCAGAATGTCTGTCGTAAAAAATCAAAAATCGTTTCTGTTGCCTTTGAAAATAAAAGTTAATGGTAAAGTAAGACACTATTTTTTGGTATTTCTTCGGGTCATAAAACCATCGAGAGATTTGACAAACGAGAATCTTACAAAGAACTTCAAAATTCCTACCCAACTATGGGAACCGAACTATTTAAAGATAGTAAAAAGTGAACGGTGAAATGAAGACAAATAACTCTGAGGGCGTAACGTTTACCTCAACCTAGGGTGTGCGATTGTAAGGCTATAATGAGGATTTTGAAATCAAATTATATATTGAATTAATGATAAAAATAAGAAGATGTGGTATGATTGCCAATGAGACAACTCTCCACAAGAGACCAAATGACACAGAAATTAACAACTATAGGTCACCGTACGGCCGTCAACAATGAGTAAAAGTTACACTCATACAGCATAGTCAGCTATAAAAGGCCCCGAAATGACAAATGTAAAACAATTGAAACGAGAAAACGAACGGCCTGATTTATGTACAAAATAATGAACGAAAAACAAATATGTAACACAGCAACAAACGACATCCACTGAATTACAGGCTCCTGACTTGGGACAAGCACATACAGACTGTGGCGGGTTAAACTAGTTTGAAGGGGCCAACCCTCCCCTAACCTGGGACAGTGGTGTAATAGTACAATATAAGAACAATCTATAAAAATCGGAGTAAAAATCAGTTGAAGGAGTTCATTAGATAATTCTATGAAACTTTAAATTCAACAACAAAAAAACTTCATTTGGTCATTGTTTTAAAGTTGTCTCATTGGCAATCATACTACATCTTCTTTAAATGATTAAAGACTTCCAAGCATCATACAATGTATCTAGGGTATACAGTGCACTTGAACAATTATAATTATAAACAGAAAACTGTTTTAAACTTCTAAATAAAACATGCAAGAAAAAGGATCGGTTACTTAAATAGTGATCACCTACGTATTGTTTGAATTTGTTTGAATTACCTTTATCCGTCGATCTAATTTGTTTTTCCACTTGACGGATAAACAACTGTCTAAAAACAAAAGTCTTTGTGTTGATAAATCTTCATATCCAACAATTAAATACTCCTTCCTCTTCGTCAGTTCCGGACAAACACACGTCGAATTTGTCCATAATTCTATACTACTTCCTTCTTGTATGTGTACTCTAGTACTTCGGTAAACTTTTACGACAGTTACTCTGGTAACCGTATTAATGGTATTTGCAATTGCTTGTCCTTTTACGACTCCTCTTATTGCTGAAATAAACAAATACAATTTGTATAGAAACAGTATAGACGACGTGAAATACAATTTTAACGACATTCCTCAACGTTGAGTTCGTTTCCAGCATTGTGCTTGTTTTGTTGTTGTCATACGGTCATCACCCACTTTCATAACTTCAACAACAGAGGCGGGAGATACCAAAGGGATATTCAAACTCATATGTCGAAGACAAATGGACTTAGACCAAATATCAGTTTAAAAATGCATATCATATGTGAATAATGCCATCACGCAACTGAATTGGCAGCAGTTAAAGGGCACAGGAAAGTGTTCTTAGCTCAACATTCATCAAACACAAATGTCTTTGTTATTGTTTCGTGTTCTTCACTTAATTTTAATATTGTTTCCCTACTTGTGAAGGTGATGTTTGGCGAGGCTCCTTCTTGTGAAGGTGATGTTTGGCGAGGCTCCTTCTTATAAGTTGATTTTAATTCGTATACAAATTTTCATTTTATATATATATGTAAAAATTTAACGAAATGGTGCCCAGTTACTTTTTACAACGCTCATGTCTACAGAAGTGTTTTTATATATATCTTCACTTATGTCGTAATTATTCTAAATATTAAAAGTGTTAATTATATCAACTGCTTTTTTTTCATCTAGTCTTTTGTTTGTTTGGTATAAACATATTTGCATTTCAGAAATTTTACTGATATGTTTTAGACGTCAGTTAGACAGGTGTAACAATTTAACATTTCTCAAGGAAAAACACCTGCATTTTCCCCGACACCATAATGATTTGTCAAGCAAAAGGAAGACAGTGATATCCCGACTTATTTAAATGTTCATTCTAACACACTACCGATCTACTTAAGGCGTTTAAAGCATGCGTGCTGATTTGAATTTAAATTTGTAAAAAAGTTAATCTTTTTAGTTCGATAATTTGTAAATGTAAGTAGGAATTTAACATTGCTGTTTAAATTTAATCAAAAGAAAAGGCGCAAGTACTTTTTGTTAAAAACATATTTACCTAATTTATATGACTTTAAATCTTAAGTGGAAAAATATTTTTTCTGCTGAGGACTTTTTATATTTACTTTAAAAGAAATTGATCGAAAAGATGAAACAGGATATTTTCAGATATGTTCTCTGGAAAATTTCTTTAAAAAGATCTTTCTCAACTTTCCTTAAATGTGTCTTTAAAAATATAAATAAAGACTAACTTTTTATTAATATGTTATAACTAAAAGTGTTGAAATTGCCATCTGTCCATCATATATATGAGCGTGCTGATTAAGTTTTATCCATGCACAAAGAAATCAGTATATCGTTGAACAATCAAAATGACTTTAAATGAGGTGTTAACAGATTTTTTTTTACCCAAGAATATCATATTTACTAAGAGTAAAGCTCAAGGTCATTGAATGTTTCCTTATATTACCATGGAAATAAAATGAACATCAATATGACACTTCTATGGTATTACCTACCCTTTATTCCAACGAGCCAGCAATGAATGTTTTCATATTTCTTCTATTTTGTATCAAAACGCTTACAATAATTTCCATTGCGTCGTTTTGGTTGATACAGCTCAGTACTGAGAAATGGAACTTTATTTTCGATAAAATGAGATTGTAATTGTTTTATTTAATGAAAACTCGTTCTTATTTGTTTCAACACTCTAACTGAAACTTAACACTTGATAACGTTGTGTGTCGTAATAATATATTCACCGCACTTTACGTCAAGCAGGGTTATTATCTAGCTGTTAGAGGACTGTAAGTCCCAAAGGGTACCATTGGTGTTTCAATACTGACGAGATCATCAGTTTATGAATAATGTTATAGTTGAAACTCCTATACACTCAAAGTTGTCTGATCTTAGGCGATGTTCTCGTGGAAAATGAATTTCTAACAACTCCGTAACTTCGTACATGTGTAATGGATTTAGCCTTCCAACTTCTTAATTCGAGCACTCATGTGTTTTATGTATACGAAACACGTGCATTGCGTACCAAATTATAAGCCTAGTATATATCTTTGGGTTGATATTTTTATATGCATATCTCCCAAATATAAGGAGAATATAATTTGTATCTATTGCCACTATGTTCATTCTATATCTTTTCGTATTTAACGCTTACAATTTCAAACATAAAGTTCAATTAGATAATCAGAAATATGTCGGGACCAAATTTTGTTTTGTCCTATTTTTTGTCGCTGTAATCATTAATGTACTTTATAACGATTTTATAAAAAACAAAAATATTTTCCCTTAGTTGAATTGAAATCAAGTTAACTGTAAATCGTAACTAAAATTCAATTTCGATAAAACTTTACAGTCATTTTATCTATCAACAAATCGGAATCGAAATCACTCTATTTTGAACTTCACAGTGCAATCTATAATATCTAATTGAAATCTGATTAATCTAATGAAATAGTATTGTGAAAAAGAATTGGTCATCTGAGGGTAGATTTTAACAGCTCTAAGATCAAAGAAAAATTATCGAATTTCATCTTGTCGCCAAATTTACGAAAACAGTTCGGAATTGTTCAAATATTGATCAGAACTTAAGTGAGGACTAGATGAACTCGAGATGTAAATTTACTAAACGAGAATGAAAGCTACAAATATAAAAGAATAAATACTGAACGTAGATAGAGTTTTACGGATAAATTAATAACATATTCACTAGATTTATATCAAAATGGGTGATTTAAGAATTATATAAACATCAAAGGATATTTCTTTTAATTGGGAAATTGCGTGATCCCAAAATGGTTTCATTTCTATAATACAGACTTTTCCTTTGGTGCTTTGTGCATGTCTGAAGTCTATTGACCGATGAATTCAGAAAAAGCGGAATTATTAAAAAAAAAATTGTACCACCGTATATTCATTTCATAAATGTGAAGTGTATTGATATATAATATATATATTTAATTTTATATTAAGGACTTTTTTACGAAATACTTTTTACAAAGAAAAGTGATATAAAACACATTAAATTGGAGTTTATGTAGACAGTTATTCATAGTACCAAGTTTTCTGTTGTTCTTTTGATGGAGGCATTAACAAGCTTGGTGATTGGAAGAATGTCAGACGAAACAATCTGAGCAGTTTTTACCTTTACTCTCATCAAGTAATTTTGCACATGAATCCTACATGATAGAAATATAACATTGTTAAGCATACTTACAAAAATGATATTTTCCTTTTCTATATGCCTTTCTTTTAAGCTTTGATTTTCTGTTACACCTACAGTCTGGTAACAAATAATGCAAATTTAAAAACTAATTTTCCTGATCAAACTTTGTTTAATAGTATTTGTCACAAATTTTTTATGCATTGGAAGAAATGTGTTCTTGAGGAACATTTGACAAAGTACTGAAACAAATAAGTAACTAAAGGGTCAATCAGAAACTGTACATCGAAAAACAATACCATGGCCTTAAAGGAAGATAATAAACTAAACATTGCACAGAAAAGTACAGGGTTGAACTAAGACTGGAGAGTACCAAGCTCTTCAGTACAGGGTTCAACTAAGACTGGAGAGTACCAAGCTCTTCAGTACAGGGTTGAACTTAGACTGGAGAGTACCAAGCTCTTCATGTTGCAGTTACTCATAGTATAATATGCAATACTTCAAATCAGCCAATTAGAAAAGATCGGGAAGAAAAAAATACTTAATACGTCAACCGGAATCTTGCAAAGATGTTAAATTACAGACAAACAAGGCCTTATGGCTCCGTAACAATTCCGAATGACGGATTTGAAAACCTGAGCTCAGTTGCTTACTTGAATTAACCGTAGATTTAAGTTTTTGTTGTTGTCTGTTATGACTCTAGCACCAATGCTTCTATGATGGTTCCTTTTCTCGAACTTAAAATATTATCCTAGTCTGAAACCAACAAAACCACTTCTATCCCTCACGATAAGTACAAATATAAACTCCATATACAGGTATTGCTGAATATGCTACAAATTACTGGGAAATTGATGTCAAGTATTTTGTTAATATATTTGTTCTCTCGGTTGTCTATGTTGGTAAAAGGACAGACCAACGCTCTTTACATTTTCCGCACACTATAATTTCTTTCATTATAAAAATAAGGAGATGTGGAATGATTGCCAATGAGACAATCAAACGACATTGTATAGATGGAACCAATTAATTGTCTACATAGCAAATCAGGGAAAATATAGCATGCATCTAGGATCTTGGGCGCATTTCAGTCGTGGAATAAAGTCTGTCATATAGGATGTTTTTCTTTTGGGAAAAAGATTAATACAATTTGAAGGACTAATAATTATGTTTTACACAGACGCTTATTGTTATTTGTGTAGTTGGGTTGCTGGCTCATTGACGTACACACCACACCTCCTTTAAATGATATTTGATTTTTGATCAACTTTATATAAAGCTGGACTTTTTAAAAAGTTCATGGCTAAGTATCCATTTTTTATTCTTAGAATAAACGTACGTAGCATTAAAAATTTTACAACGTCCGGAAGTGGTCAAAGTACTATAATTGAAAATGTTAACAAAGAAGACACCGGTTTCACCAAATATGCTTAATTAATTAATTATACAACTAAATATTTATTAACCCAGTTTTTATTCTTTTGATATGATCATAAAGAACGCACAACATTACGAGAGTTCAAAATGGCAAGCTCTATCATGGATGTTTTGTAAGTTAATAAGTATATGTCACAGGGAGACGTATTATTGTCAAAAGAAAATGACAGAAATAATACCTCGTTACTGTCATATGAAAGGGATTTTCTAGACAAGAACATAAATAAATAATTATCATACACAAACTATGCATATGAATTAACTGTTTCAACAAAGATTTCCCCTTATCTTATCCGTAATCATGAGATAAAAGGGAGAGAAGATAAACTCAAAATTAAATATCATTTACAAACAACGATGAAAGGTTTAGTTCTCGTAATAATACGCCACTAGGTGTTAATAGCTAGGTACAAATTATATTTCGTTTGACACATGCCCTGATGGCCATTTACAAGCGTAACTTAATGTACCTTCATCAGCGGGTCAATTTAGTTTAATAAGAGGGGACCAAAGTTAACTATAGGAGGGAAGGTTTACAAAAATATTAATGTCGCCAATCTGTACTTGTTATAGAATCGTTGAATAATAGATATTCAAGATAAAAAGGACAATGATATGGTACTGTGTAAATCTAAAGGAACTAATTATTAAACACTTGTTAGATCAAACTAATTTATTAGATATGACTATTTCCTGGTCTATATTAATTAGCACGATATGTAGTGTTTTATTTATATATCATATTCCGACCTTATTGACTTTAAAACAGGGCTCAAAAATTTAAGTTGCATAACAGATTACAAATAACTCGAACCGTCTATGCACTGAGATGACAAACCGAGAAATGATTGCGTGATGTATGAAACTGAAATGCTGGATTGGCATTCTTTGCCAACTGATAAGACGGTTGATTGGTATATAGTTTACCGTTCTATCAGTTCGCAAAAAAAAGCAATCAACCAATTTAGGTTCGCATGCACCAATCATTTCTCGTACACTGAAAGGTTCGTTGTGAAATAAGTTGGTCCCATTCACGTTATTATCTATCTAACAGTAATATATCAAAACTATATACCTTCATAATAACTTTCTTTTGACAAATCAAAGTCTGTAATTTTGTTGTTTGGTCCTCGACTGTCCAACTTTGACTTATCTTCTGCAATGGAATTTTACAACATTTATTAATAATGAACACAGTGAAGGGTGCATGGTATGACAACTCTGGTTCTGAAACATCAATCATTTTTGCGGTAAAAAAAACTTATATTCAATGATTAATATAAGAGTAATTCAGAATTTTATATTTAAAACAAAAGTAAATTGGAACTGACCATATACTATATACCATGTATATACTATATTAACACTACATTTCATGTAAAATAAGCAAGTTGCCCATTGTTATGGATGTTAGAGTGAAACCTTAACCATTTTAAAATGTGATAACCGAAGAATGGAAATGATAATATTGTCATGGAAATAGGGATTTTGTTTGATTCGCACGGTGACTTTTATAGTTGTTCATATGCTTGTCGTTAGGTTTTTCGGTATGATTTCTGATAAGATGTAAGAATTTTTTTCGATCTTGCAAAACACTGGTTCCTGCGTTTACCATTATTTGTTGCAAACTTTTAATGACAGTGATTGAAGACATTGAAGCAAAAATCGTTTGAACATCCTCTTCATTCAGAGTTGTACAGAATGAAAATAATTTTGTTGATTTCTGATTTGGATAACCAGAAGAAATGTAAACACAGGAGCACAAAGTCTAAACAGATCAGTAAAAGCTTTGCCACAGAGAAGGAAAATTCACAATACGAAATTTTATTTTGTTATTTAATCATTACAATTGTTGTACAATTTGGGTTCTCTGATTCCCCGTCAAATGTAAGAAATAAATTGTGTAGATTCAATGGTTTTTTTAACTTATCTTCTATGTACATATAATGATCTAAAGCACTTAACAGTTCGTCAAACCAAAGAAAACTTGTAATGATGTTCATGGGGAGCTAAACTTACTGTCATTACTCTTGACGAAAACACTATACAAAAGTTTGAAAATTAAAGAGAGTTTTCGTTCGTATAACGACAGGTGTGCTTTTCAAAGGCTACATGTCCATTTTTCAGTTACTAAAATTTCAGATTTAATTAAGTTTTTATTCAGTAAGTTTTTATCACTTCTTACTTTAAATACAGTTTATTAAGTAGAGATGAAGAAAAACTTCAAAGGCTCCCGCTATCTCCTATTTTGACAAAAATAACCCCCTACACTTCTTTCTAAATAAAATTTGTCGTCTCAATTTTAAATGTAATTTCCTTTAACTTCAAATATATCCCACATCAATTATTCATATCCCTATCTTATATAGTCAGGTCAACGATGTAAAATGAAAATTTAAGAAAATCGACACGTGAATTAGACAATTTGTCATCTCAAATACTTGATGACATTTCGTACCTTCATATCAAAAGAGCTGAGGATCTCTGTCATCTTCACGCAACATAGATATTTTTGTTTGTTTCGTATGATTGGCGTGAAAAGCAACGTTTGAACTGAACTTTACAGTGAAGATGACAAAGACATTTACGTATAAACATTGTCAGTATGTAAATATTTGCAATTTGAAGCGTCAAATGATTTCGACTGATCTTAATCCAATTGATGTTTATAAAAGTAAAGCGCGTGTTAGGTCTTAGCTTACTACATCAATCAGAAACACACATCCTGTTTGATGTCCAATACACAAGCCATTTTAACCTGAAGTACATTTATTTCGTGTAAATTCAACACTTGAGGACAGAATTAACAAGTTCAAACATTAATTTAATTTAGATTGTATGATGAAACAGAAAATTGTATAAGTTAATTCAGTTACTATGCGATATATTTTAGAAGTTTATTATTATTTCAACTATAGAAAAATATCGATATATAACAATACGAGTATGCCCCCCAAATAAAAATCAATCGGTTAACTATTATAGCTCGTGGCATATATACTTCTTATCAAGTTGTCTTTATATTAGTTACTTTCCTTCCTACTTTTTTTTCATGTTAACTTATCGGCGTCGCGCGTAGCAAATGCTTTACTTTCTTGCGTATACAAGGTTCTATTTTTGCATAGATTGCATATAGGGGAGGAAACTTTTGTTCTGACTTTTTAGTAACTTGTATTAGATCAAACGAGAGAGTTCAGGTAAAGTTGACCAGAGATGGCTTTGTCCATTCTTTAGGCCCCCTTTTGGTCATATAAATCTTCGCGATACATGGTTCAAGAACTTATACTTCCTTGGCTATCAATATTTTGGGGTTTCAGCGTTCCTGTTGAAGGTAAATCCAGGAAAGCGCTCTAAATTGGACGCACCAAATTTAGTCAGTATCAATTTCATTTTCAGATTAAGCTAGCAGTCAGGAATTTTGTCACAGATAAGAAGTGATTAACCGAATATTCATACAAAATCACTTCTACTGGCTCTGGCTTTGGCTGTTCGTTTAAGTAAATGTATTGCAGACTTGTATTGCTTACCATTTAAAATAGCTACCAAATAATAAGTACAACGCTAGATTAATTATACGCTATTCACGTTTTATTTTTTTTAACACATCACACATTTACTTGTCTGTTATTAGACTTCTAGCTTTAGTTTTACATATGCACTTTCACGATAGTATAAATAACGCCCTGGTTATCATGTGTGGTCTTATCAAAATTTACTGTTGGAAGAGGTATTGTTTATTATGAAAATATTTTGCCGCTTAAAAAAAATTCTAAATACATGTATTTTAATCGTAAAAAAACTCAAACTCAAACTACTGTATGTTCTCAACCGTACTATTAACCAATTGGCTCAACCTTTATTATTAACTTGCGAGGTTGACTGTGATAAGGTGTGTTGATAGTGCCAGCCGTCTTTAAGATGTTGTTCCGTTGTTTATATTTTATCAATGGGTGTTTTTTGAATTTGCAAACATTAAGAAGAACATAAGAACTGATTATCATCTTTGGAAAACAATTGATTATGGATCTAATATAATTTCAGACTTGAGTTTTTATATATACTCCAGACTTATTTGAGAAGACAAATGTTATTATGCCAGGGTAAATAACTTACTTTGCATATAACTAATGACAAACTTCATGGAAGAAAACTTGGCTTGTGTCGACGGATACCACGGTCTTTTTTGCGTTTTTCTCTCTCAAAGTGTTCAATATAAATAATACTCTCTAAACTACTTTCGATAAGTTTTTAATTTATTCACAAAAGAATGAGCTACTGCATGTAATATATGATAAATTATGGTATTTATATAGAACCAACATTTCGCAGAGATTAATAATGGTAACCTATATTACATTAAATAAATGTTTAATGTGTAAATTAATTCAATTTGCTAGAAACTTTGAGAAAATATATCTTCACGATACAAAGGGGAAGGTTACGTTTATTATCTTTTTCCCCAAGAGGGTCATAAAAAATATTAAAAAGTTTTTCAAAAAAGGGCGAACAAGACACCAAGGAGGTTATCCAAAACCCACAAATCGGAGAAATACAGACAAAACCATCCCTAACAGAAAAGATGCTTATAGATAAACAATTGTCCAAAAGACTTCACAAAAATTAAAATTGAGTTATATGAACCCTTATAAAATGGAGATGTGGTATGATTGCCAATGAGACAACTATCCGCCCGAGTTCAAACGAAGTGGGTGTAAGCAATTATAGGCAACCGTACGGCCTTCGACAATAAAAACCGGGAGTGATCTCACGTGCTCCTGAAGGAATAGTAGAATCGTGGGAGTCAACGCAGATGCTCCTGAAGGGTAGCAGAATCAACCTTTACCTAAATACAAGAACTCCTATTTCTAATGAATAGAAAAATTATAAATCATTATAAGTACACAGGTCCAAATAGATTGTTTCGCAAAATGCAAGATCGTTAAAAAATAAATACCTATATATTTAACACTATATATCAAAAACAAAATAAACAATCCAAGAAAACCTAGAGCTATATAAAATTAAGACGGTGTGGTATTAATGCCAATGAGACAACTTTCCATCAGAGACCAAATGACGTACAAGTTGGCAACAGGTCACCATACGGCCTTCAACAATGAGCACAATTGTATGTATTGTCTTTCAGGAACAAATAAATTCATTTTGGTTTCGGATGTCTTTCAATGAAATGTAATATGTAAATAGTGTAATTTTTTTATTTATATCTTATTAAAATAATTGTCAACAACAACGTGCAAGACTGACTGAAAATTAAACTTTTCTCAGTAAATAAAAACAATTAAAAACGAAACCTTTTTGTATATGGTTGAGACATTTCCATGCACTAATTTTCATGAACTGTTTTGATTCTGTGCCAGGAACATTTGACCAACCTATTCTAGTATTTATCTAACAATGCCATGGTATATGTCATACGTTATTGTGTAGTTTTATAAAAATAAGAAAGTGTGGTATGATTGCCAATGAGAATATGATATACAGTAACAAACGACAACCACTGAATAACAGGCTCCTGACTTGGGACAGGCACATACAGACTGTGGCGGGGTTAAACATGTTAGCGGGCGCCCTACCCTCTCCCTAATCCTGGAACAGTGGTGTAACAGAACAACACAAGAACTGTACAAAACAATAAACAAACAACACATATGATCGACAGCAACAAACAACAACCACTCAATTACAGGCTCCTGACTTGGGACAGGCACATATAGAATGAGGCGGGGTTAAACATGTCAGCGGGCGCCCAACCCTCCCCTAACCTGGGACAGTGGTGAAACAGTACAACATATGAACAAACTATAAAAATCAGTTGAAAAGGGCTTAACTCATCGGATAGATACAAAGCACAAAAACAAGTAACAAAAACACAGAGTGGAGGTGGCAGGGTACTTATACATCCCCACAACAAAAAGACACTAAGTACAGATCTGAGAGTACTCGCAGTTACTGGCAGCTAGTTCAAAGCCAAGAACAACTAATAAAAAAAATCATGCATCTAAGACTAAAATATCATTAATTAGCATTTTTCATGACATAATTGTTGCAGCTTATCATTATAAACTATGCTAAAAAAAATATGAGAAATTTCTTCTCAGTTAGCTTACTTATGCGGTTCAACAAGTCAAATAAAACTTTATGAAATTGGTCTTAACCTAACTAAAACAAGGGCAAAAATTATAATTTTATTATACGTCTATCTCTGATTTTATGTCTGAAAATTTGATTTTCGTGATGAAATAAAATAATTTGCATAAATTTCAATCATATTCCGACAAAATTATTAATTTATGTGAGCTGAATGTCATAAAAACTGATAAAGTAGATTTCAACGTTTCCTTAACCAATACGAAATAAACAATATTTATTTGTTTTGATCTTGTATTATTGCATTGTAGGGTTTTCGAGATCTGCAAATTTCGGGGGTTAGGTTTTACGGGAGGAAGAAGTGAAAGAGGGAAAAGAACGGGGAAAAACTTCAAATTTGGTTAAAATTAGAACATTTCTAAAAGTTGAATTTAAATTCTGAGATAAAAATAATACTAACTGTTTCCTAAAGAAGGAACAATAGCTGCTGGTCTGACACAAACTCCTCTATCATATCTTGGCAGTGACGAACAGTCTAAATATTCCGGCCATGAAATATTATGTTCATTCAATATATGTTCACATCCTGCACGTGCTTCTTCGCAGACACTTCGACATGGCGGGATAGGTTCGGACTGAAAGTTTACTGTACATATAGGTGCATACATTGCACAAAGATAAAACAACAAAACGTCACTACATTTCTGATCCACTAATTCTGTGAACTGTTCAATTTGTAACTTTGCATTCTCTTGTGAACTGTGATGCAGAAGATTTGGCATCCGTGTCATGTTATATTTCATATGTTGGCACATTGGTATCTGGATTGGTTCACAGATGTCTTTCCGTCTATTGTTATAGTGGTTCATAATACCAAACGATAAATCAAAAACTGTTATGATTATCAGTGTGTATCTCTCCATTATTTATAAATAGTCTACAAATATACACATTAATTCATTGATAATAAAATTATTATTATTATTTCTCTTCAGTTGCTTATCGGAAAAAGCTACTTTCCTGGTTCGGCTTATTTATACATTCTCAAAAGAAGAAAAAAAACCACGTGCACTTGTTTTCATTCATAAAATTGAGTGCTGATTTTCAGGTGAATTTATAAATCATCATAACGTTATAATCCATTTAATACTTAATCATTTGACAAATCCATTCATAAAAATCTCACAGACGACAAGGCTGTTAATTCCCGCCCAACAAACAGTCATCAACGTCGGATGAAAAGGTATTAATTAAATTACAAATCAAAAGTGATAATTCCAATCAGTAAATTTAAAATTTAAATCGTGTCTGTAAACTCTGACAAATTAAATTAAATCCTATGTACTCGTCACTCATAAAGAATTATGTTATTAGAGAGGCGTTACTGGCGGATTCTCAAACCACGCCTTCGTAATTTTTATGAATTACTATAGTTTACGAACAAAATTACCTTACTTTCCACTTGAAATATTAAAGTTAATATACGCAAATATTTGAATTAAACAAATTCAACAAACAAAATACATAAATCAAAGAAAAAATATCGGATTTCTATTTGTTTGCATTGTACACGCTCATCTGAACTATTTGTGATATATAACCCTTTAATACACCAACTGACCCCTGGACTAAAGAAAAAAATAGAAGCAAGATTGACAAACATCGGTATAATACAAAGGAGTCATTAAAATTCCTTAAAATTTTCCATTTGCATTTTTGGGCTTGTCATAAAAAAATGTTTTGATTGTTTCAAACCACAAGTTTTTATAATAGAAATGAATTTTAATATGAACTAATTAATTTCGTTGTTACAGACTTATTTTTCGATTACTTTAAAAAAAACGACAAGACGGGAAAAAAATGTTAAATGCACATTAAAGATAGTTTATTCTGATTTGTTGAATGGATTTTTGTACCACAAGACAAAAAATAATCACGCCAAAAATGTTAAATGGTTCATTTAGCAATCGGTGCTCCAAAATTAACTTCTAATAAATTTCCATACTATAATAGTTAAGGGCGAAAACATATATATATGGGTGGTTCGGAGTTAAAATTGATGGGAAATTATATGTTACACAAAAGAATAAAAATGTTAAAAAAAAAACTATGTTCTTTATCTGAATTTACAGTTTTCAATATGTTGGAGTGGCACATTACAAATATGATTATATTTGTATTTTAGTTTTCTTTTTTAACTGATTGGTGTTTTACGCATTTTAGAAGTATACTAATGTTTTACTTATTTATGTGAACAGTATCGTTAAGAACTAAAAAACGCCTTCGTATGAATGAACATCGACTTTCTATATAACTAGAAAGGTAATTAGGGAGGAAATACATAGTCTTCATCCAATCATAACTTGGAATCCGGAAATAGTCATCGACAAACACGTTTAACCCCGCCACATTCTTTATGTGTCTGTCCCAAGTCAGGAGCCTGTAGTTCAGTGGTTGTGTCGTTGGTTCATGTCTGTCATATTTGTTTTCGTTAATTGCTTGTTATAGTTTTCTCAATTGAATTGTTTCATATTTTTCATGTCAGGGCCTTTTATAGCCGACTATGCGGTATGTGTTTTTCTCATTGTTGAAGGCCGAACGTATAATTACTTACATCTACTTTATTTGAACTTTGGTGGATATATAGTTGTCTCATCGGCAATCATACCTTATCTCCTTGATTTTATATATCGTATAGCCGGGTTTTAGATTTCGATGAACAAATGTCATGAAGTCTGATATTATTTCTAGTAAAGGTTTAAGATTTTTTTTAGCGTGATTAGATTGTCATATTAAAATCTGGTTTGGTTACCATGAGAAAACCTGTTTAGCTTAGTATTCTGGTGTATCTTTACAATTATATTTTAATTCAATGTAATAATGAGTGCGAACATGTATACACCATGTTAAAACTTAATTCTACAATACAGATATATTTATACCCCCAATTAGACGGTGTTCGCCTCGAGTGCGGGAGGTCATGGGTTCGAACCCCGGCCGGGCCAAACCAAAGACTTTAAAATTGGTATTTGCTGCTTCTCCGCTAAGCACGTGTCCGGGTAATTAAGGTGACATGTCTTCCTGCGAACTGTTACCTTGTGAACTAGCACGTTAAAAATCCGACTCAGCATGTCGGTCTAGTACAAAGCAGGTTTAATATTCAAATTACATTAACATGTTCTCGTCCTGAATATGCATATCAATTTGCCGCTGGACGTAGCCATCCAACATCATCCTCATCATCATCAAGTAGCTAGTAAAAATAATAAATAGATTTTTAATATACTTAAAAAAAAGTTAATGAGTTTGCTTCTACCCAAGACGTTTGTTGAAGTCAAAATTTCTACTCCATGCAATATGTCCCCATTTTCCATAGGCAGTTCAAATTTCCTCCCTTTATCCATAGGCAGTTCAAATTTCCTCCCTTTATCCAGGCACTTTGCAGAGTCTACCATTGCTCTTTGTTGAATTTTTTTCACAGCGAGATGATTTAGAGTTTGATATATAGTAACTTATATGGTATGTAAAAGTCTGTCACTGAAGACCATATCTTGACAACTTTTTTTATTTTGTTAAATAGTTGCTGTCCCTTTGAAAAAAAATCTCAACAACAATTTTTATTACTGCATGTAAGAAGTTTACTTATTACTTACATATTAAATATTTTTATTTATTATCGCTAGCAACATCATATTTCTCTTTTTATCTGAAATTATTAGTGTAATAACCACGCCTGGAAATTTTTTCCTGCAAACCTGATTCGTATGCTTTTCGAGCAGCTAGGTAATTTTACACCTTTGGCTTTTTTACAGTGAATGTACCACACAAGTCGTATCTTAACTTTCTCCTGAAGCTTTATTCATCAATTTGATCAAGTAAAGGTGCACATTCTGCGTTGTATTTCCCAAATAGTAATTACCAGCCAGCATGTACCATCTTCTTATCTATACATATTTTACATGCGGTGAGATTGGATCGTTGCGGTATGTCCCCATTTCACACTGTTTAATCCCAACCGATTACCAGCAACAATTGTCAACAAATTTATATAATTATTCACAAATATTCTATTCAATCTGTAACATTAGAATTCATTTATATTAATTTAAAGCTTAGAACATCGTTTTATGTTAAACATTCTCCCATAATATAAAATGTGTACATTCAGGGGCTCATTTCAGGGCAAAGGACAAACAATGTTATTGCGATTATATTTATATTAAAAGCAGGATTCTATACAATACCTATTATATAGCCATGATGAAAAAAGTAAGTTATTTTTAAACAAAAATATCAAACTGGGTCCAGATAAAGAATTTTACTTGAAGTATCACGACTTTATTACACGAAAGTGTTTCACCAAACTTTGTATAAGTGACCACAAACTTGAAATTGAAAAAAAGGTCTTAAATATTTTAAAATTTCCATAGAAGATAGGATTTGCAAACTATGTAATGTTCTTGAAAACGAGTAATATTTCCTCCTGAAATTCAAGAATAGTTGTATTGTTAAAAAAGTCAAACTTGGAGGATGGACTTAAAAAGTAAAATAAAAAAATACCGAACTCCAAGGAAAATTCAAATCGGAAATTCCCTTATCAAATGGCAAAAAAGTCACTTCCAAAAGAACAATGTTTTAAATTATTAAACCCTATGTTAACAGAACATGCAACACTAATCTGCTGTTTTTTTTAAACTGAGGAAAGAATCAGCTTTATTTTTCATGATTTTATATATCTTTTTTTACTGCATTAATGGTTCATGTTTGCTTTATATTGCATTGATAGATACATGTTTTGTCACACAAACATTAAGATTGTTTATATGACAATAAAGATCATCATTAAATTAAAAACAAACAACCATACAGAAAACTATAATTTAGAACACTTGTTGATAACCATGTATGTAAAAATGTACCAAGCAGGAAGCATACATGTACGTTGAAAATCACTAAAAAGTACTGTCCTGCTAATCACTAATCTACATAACCTATATATAATATATACACTCTATAACCTAAATATATACAGTATGTATAGAGCTTTAGTAGTTGCGTCGTTTGTTGTGTTCTGGTGTTCTTTTAAACGTAAATCAACATTCCCTCAGACTAAATTGACCATAGCCAATTTCATGTCCCAAATTTATTTGGTCAGCATAGTCGAGTGATGCCCTGAAATATCTGGTGGCTTTGCTTCCCGTGTATTCATATATGTTGAAATTGAAATGCTTACACAGTTAAATTAAGAAAAACGCGCCGAAATCGGAATGGACAGATTGTGTTGTCGGTAAACTTTTGGTTCTGTTGGTCCGTGTAGGTGTGAACAGTTATAGACACTAGCACTTTATTACACAAATACATTTGATAAATTTAAACTTGACAATTATTTCATTACCTTTGCCATATTGGTCCCTGAGATGAAGATAGAACAATGCTTCATATATAGCTGTCACGGTGTGTTTTGTTTCCCGGCATTCAATTCCTAATTAGCAACCCCCTCCCCCTAATGAAAAAAAATGTTAGATGAAAACGAAAAAATCTGTGGTTACTTAAACCAAAACATGTTTCACTCGTTACTTAATGAATGAGCCCATGCAATATCTCTGTTATTTAGATTACTTCTAAAACAAGCAGTGACCTTATGTTGATAAGCAAGGTTTAACGCTTCTGTGTGCAATTTCATACTTTCTACAATTTACGATAAGATGCATAAATTATTATTCCCTAAAACATACAATCGTTCATCAAATAATGTATTCACACATAGGAATCAAGATTTGGATTAAAATACTCATATAAAAAAGTTACTTATAGGGGCATCACCCTGATAAGAAAAATCACCTGCAAATTAGTGCATCACTCGGCTATAACTTCTGTGATGCGAAGAGATGCTTAAGCGTCTGTGATGCGAAGAGATCAACCAGCTTCTTATGGGCATCACTCGGATTCGCTAACCAAAAAGTAAAATGTCACTGAAGTTGTTCCCCACAAAGGGCCCCCAATGATGATAGTCTAGCTGAGTGTGAAATGAAGTCAATCAAAAAGCCATCCCATCACAATACACGATTAATACTTAAATTTATACTTGGCTGATTCTATCTGATTTAACTTTAACATCAAAGACATTCAACAAAAACACGTGTATTTATAAACACTTCCAGCGTGTTTGTACAACTTCGATCAAATTTTACATAGGAAAGTACAACCGAGTGAGGCATGTTTTATCAGCTTAAAATGAAAAGCGACACGCTGTGGAGACCAATTTGAAATACCGAATTCTTTTAAAGTCCCGAAAAGATCAAAGGCGTAATCGAGATCACCTTAAGTTCATAACAACGTGAAGCCCACGTTACACGATTTTGTTATTGAAATATCAAGACAAATCGTAGTTATAAACACCTCGTACTACTCGCGGAACTAAATCTGTAATTTGTACCATGAATTTTAATGAGATCTTCAATTTAAAAGCAATAATTGAGAGATTAATAGTTCTTATCATCAATTATCACCCTCCTATCTTTTCTGTTAGTGTGAAATATTTGGTAATCGTCCCCATGAATGCGACACAACGACTGCTCCCACGCAGCTCTTGCTTACGATGCTATTAATGGTCTTATATTAACACATCAGTTTTAATGGGATTTTTTTTTTATATAAGTAAAATGGTATTCGAAATTTTATAATGAAAAAAATAAAAGAAATAAAAATAACAAACTGCACGATATAGGTTTATCAAATAATTGTATAATCGTACAAAAACTAACATGACTAAAGGTTACCACTTTTTAAGGCAGACTTTACAGTGGAAGATTTAGGCCATTTTGGTTTGATGCTTCAGTACATTATTTTTATCATTTTGGTATTGCGTGTACCGGATGAAGGCTATTCAAGAAAAAACTCATGCGCAAGGACATTGTTGATATATATGAAGAATGGAGACGCTGCTTTTGTCAGTGTGACAGAAACCTAATAATATATGAACAAAAAAAAGCAAACCATTGTGTTACAAACACATGCATCTGTACTTGCTCAAATGCAGTATGATGAACATGTGTTAACCTTGGGGCAACCATAAGTAATCTCTTATAACATAGAGGAACAAGTTTGTCAGGCAGGACTTATAACCGTAACTATTTCATCGTTATAACCTTAACCTGTGGTTTAACCAGGTACTCTGAAACTTTTCTTGGATAAACGTGAAATATTTGTTATTTGAAGTTCAGCTGGACGACGACAATTATAATCATATTATGCTTAGCACCCACCCCCTCCCCCCAAAAAAAAAAACAACAAAACGAAAAAACAACAAAACAACAACAAAATAACAACAAAATAACAAAATCCCAGATATTAATTTGTTTTCTTAAATGTCCAGTTTGTCCGCTGCAATGTTTATTCAATCATGAAACATTATTAGGAATCTCAATTCTGGTCAACGCAATCATTATCTTTAAATGGCAAGGCACCGAAAATACAATGTATCATCGTTTGTGGAGGTCATGACTTTTTGAAATAATTAATTTTTTTGATTCTCAATTAAAAAAAAAGTTAGCAATTTATCGTTCCTGTGTGTGAACACATTTTTTTATTGTTATTAAAGATGAAAAAACTGTTTGTCAGAAGAAAATTCCCTGACCTTCCTCCTCCCCCGCAAAAGACGAATGGTCGGTGCCTTATACATTAGTCTCTCTTGCATACAAAAACATGTCTTACAATCATAACGTCAGTATATGATGGATCAATATTTGGTAACCATGCAGTTTTGCAGCTTGTGTAAGATTTATATAGTGATCTTTTATTTTTTGAAGTATGGTTTTTATCTGTTTATCCGTCAGGTTTGGTTTGGTAATCACAAATACTAGATGATTCGACCGGTTCCTCTGCTGGTCGATTAAAAGTCCTCGAGGGTATAATCATCAGTACAATACTTCGATTTTAACATGTCAAAATAAGAAGATATGATTGCCAGTGAGACAACTCTCCATGCACCAGAGACCAAATGACGTAGAAACCGTACGGCCTTAAACAATGAGCAAACCCCTTACCGCATAGCAAGCTTTAAATGGTCCTGAAATGTAGTTGAATTACGCGGGATGCATTGCTACGCAATCTAATCGGGTCAATCTATGGAGTAAAAGCTGCCACGATTCTGCGCTTAAAAGAACCTAAACAACTACTCTTCGCAGAGATTCGATGGTAACATTTTGTAAGTCTATGTTCTGACTATGCTCAATCAACCCGTGGACAAAATCATCTGACCAATTCTCAGTTACTTTTCCAATGCTATCAATTTATATATACCACATGACATTAGGCAACAAACTTAAAGGTTCCGCAATGAAATGACCTTAAGATTTATTATTAATCATACACTTCGTCGTGGTAAAATCAACTTTGAATAAAATAAGATGTATATGCTACTGGGTTAGTTAATCATAGGCCTCTATTTAGAACTTATAACAAAGTCCAACTTCGCGGGAGGAAACTATTTGTTTATTACGAGACACATACTAAGATGTATTATCGTTTAATGCGGCCATTTATGTGCATGAGATCCTTTTCTATCCAATTTATTTTTAATTTATAATTCATAACGAAAAATGATTGTGTCTTAAAGACAAATTTCTAAGTTAAAATTTACAATGACAACGTAATGATAATGTAATTTCTCTTCTTTGAAGTAAGTTTTATATAAACTTTAATTTTCTTTGAAGTTTTTCTTACATAGATTTTTCTTTCTAATATTAAAACCCTTCAGGAATTCGTCTATTGTTAAATAATTATTCTCTGTCCTTTTTGTAAGATGATATGAAAGAAACAGAAGCGATACGAAGCTATGTTATTCGAGATACTTCATCAAATTTCGGTGTGTTGTCATCAAACTTTAAAGAGGATACATTTATTTAGCTTGTATATAATGATTAATACCTCCAACTAAATACTCTTTTCCTTTCTTATATCAAAGTCCCTTTTCTATTAAGTCATAAAGAATTTTCATATGAAAACTTTTTAATGTAGACTCCCGTATGAATCACATAAATGAATACACGCGTCTTCAATCTTAAATACATTTGTTGCTAGACCCTTGCATGGAATATGGAATCTAGTATGAAAAAATGCGTCTGTCCCACAGGTGTACTACAACATCAAAGCTTTGCTTCAGAATATAAAATATTTTTGTTTACTTTTACTTCTTGAACTGGTTTTTATAATATGACTATTTTGTATTAAAGTATGAGAACTTTATATTTTAATGTTAAAATTTAACACGGATAATTATCGTTATATGGTTATGTCTTTACTTGTAATAAAATAGGTCTGCACCACACGAGATTAACACAAGCGACGTTAAAAGTCAAAAGGGTTTAGTCTGTTAAAGACAAAATGAGGATACTTGCTGTGCACAAGATTATATTCTTAACTTAAAAGGGCCAACACCACAAGTATCTACCACTATATATATAATTTTATGTAGCATTCTATTATATTGAAAAATCGCCGTGCTCGCCTCGAGTGCGGGAGGTCACTACTCATGATTTTGATCCCTGGTTGTGTCTACCCAAAGTTTAATAAAATGCATGTTATTTGCCGCTTCTCTACGAACCACTCGGCATTAGGAGTAAGAGTCAATACTGGTCGGTTCAGAGTAAGAATAATGTGTCTGTCCAGTGTGAATTATTATCTTCGGACAATAAATGACCTTGTCAATTGACACGTTACAAATCCTCTCGGTGTGTTTGTTAAGCACAAATTAGGGTATATTCATATCTCATGGGCAGGTTTTCGTCCTGAAAAACCTGTGATATTTGCCGCTGGACGTTCTAGAAGCCGTCAAGCAATCAATTTTAAAAATCGAATCACTTTTAAAAAAAAGTATGTGCGTGGAAAGTGCAACCCTAGTTAAATAAAATTTATACAAGTACTATACGTATAAAGAATAAGAAATGACGTATTTATATATTTATGTACGTGGCGGATGAATTTTATCGTATGATAATTCTATTAATATACCAATAGAATTGTAACCGGTTTTATGAACCTGAGTGTATTTAAATACGGTGGACTCGATTTGAAGTTATCGATAAGGGCGTTGACCATTCGCATGTACACAAGTAGTTTTGTTAGATAAACTTAAGCACATATATATTCGAAAACAGTATTAAATACTTTTTGTAACATTTTTTGTTTGTCTTTTGTAGATTGTTGAATGCAACATTTTTTAGTTTATTTAAACAGAGGACTATTTCTGTGGTGTGGACTTTATTTACACTATTATAAATCTATGTTATCGTTTGATATACATGTATTGCAAATTGAATGTTTGATAAATAAAAAGGAATGGTCATCGTGCCTGACAAGTTCTAAAACTAGTGTTTTAGTTATTTCTATTATGAATGAGATAAGAAAACAGATTGGGTCGAGGTATACAGAAATTATATAGTCTAGTACATAAATAATTTATGTTCGTTTGAACGAAAAGAATTTAGAAAATAAGTTACAGTTGTGTATACTCTAGACAAGTCAAAACACTCGCAGGATATTTTTTCTAAACATTTTCTCATATAGTTATTTTAACTCTCATCTAGTATTGTTCAGACACTTCTCAAAAAGCAAATGAAAGATAAAGTTGAACAAATTGCACCTAAAATATGAAGAACTAATTTCTTCATGTTGTCATGGGGTAAGATTCGCCACTTGAAAGCACTGGTGTTACACTGATGGTAGTAACGTTCATCCGAAGATGGCTGACGTGGTTCTTTTCTCCCATGAGACACCGGATTGAATATTCGCATTCCGATCGAACGTGACTGTGTATTTATACATACTGCACAGTTGATCTCCTTTACTTCCGGATGGGAAAATACAGGGTGACGCTATTTCTCAAGTCAACCCTTTAATTCATCTGTACGTAACTTTTTTTCTTTCATTGCTTGTCGAAGTTTTTATCACCATTCTATCAATTTTTAAAAAGTTGTCTAGCTACATGTACAAATGTACTTAGAAACAAGTTTTAGACCAAAACCTAATGTTATTTGTATTATGCCAACATATAATTTATTCTAGCCTGCCTAGTTTTTTGCTGAACACTGTGTAAAAGTAAACGATCGAGAAAAATGTTCCAACCGAATTTGGCCTCTGTCATCTTGAGATGAAAGTAACGTACGTATTATCGTCAGTTTAAAACCAGTGTGAAAGTAAATATGATGTTCAGAAAAAGACTTGATACGGAGTTGATTCAGATAATAGTGGCATACAGTATAAGGAAATGATCAATTATCATAACGTTTTTATTGCTGTTCTTAGTTTTAACAGTAATGTTGCTGACAAGTTTTCCTTCAAAACAGAATAGCTATCTTTTAGATTCCTGATTTTTACCTCAGTAAATAAAAAGAATAACGTGTCTGAGGACACGAATGCCCCCCCCCCCCCCCCCGGCTCAAGCTTAGCAATTTTCCAAGTCTAAAAGGGACATAACTCTAGAACGATAAATGACTCACTGCCCAAATTTGAACTCAGTCTGTGAGTTTCGGTTCTTAGCATTGTGTATGAGTTTTACAAAAATTTGATGAGGAAAACTTAAGTAAGGTTGCGGAAACGAAAAAAAAGTTTTCCAAGTTAGCAAGGTGCATAACTCTAGGACGGTAAGTGACTGACTGCCCAAATTCGAAATATGTCTACAAGTTTTTATTCTTATCATTTTGCTTGAGTTTCGAAATATTTGGATGAGGAAAACTTAAGTTAGAGTGCGGAAACGAAAATGGGTCGGACTGAAGGATGGACGGTCAAGGGTAAGACTTACTTCCCCTATTGCCTACGTAAAAAGGCGTCTAATGTTTCATTGTGGTAAACAAATGCTAGAAGAAATAAAATAAAAAGACACAAACTTCATTACTTTATATTATACAAACCATGCAACGTCAAAAGGGTCTTCAAGACGTTCAACTTTTAATCATTTACTTAGTTAAAATGTGACATTTTTTAGGATTGATTTTTTTACATTTCTCAGTCTATCATGAAAAACGGAGAAAAACATGACAAAATAATGGTATATTCATTTTATATGCCTCTCCATGGTGCTTGGCAACCAACGATGGCCACAATTGCTTAAAATAGATTTTTTTTATATATAAACAGGAAATGAAATCAATAGTTGATCTAATAACAATGCTATTTTTTAGTTAAAAAGAGCCTTCAAATGTTTTTTTCTCTCTCAGACATATAGACAAATGACTTTGAAATTTGCTGAATATAACCGCTGCCGTGGAGCTAAACAAAACTAACTCGGACAATGCAGCGTTTCAAATATAATATATCATTCCCTTGAAGATTTGAGAATAAAGCATGACTGATTATGATTGTTAATAGCTTTAGGCAATTCCGGTTCCTTGGAGACTCTAGTTGGTTTATTTCTTTGAATTTTGACGTATAACAACAGAAATGTCAGTAACAACGAATCTTGTTTCTTGAATCCCCTTAAATAGGATTATTCGAGACGCATAGACTTACAAAAACATTAATGGCATACCAAAATCATTACACTTGCAAAGAACAGTCGATTGCAATCTCGAAGGACAACTTTACCTTTATCCCGATCGTACTATGTTAGGATTCGGTATGAACGGTAGATGTCAAAGTAAAAAAGAAAAGTAAACACTTCATATTTCTAGATGATTTACATGACTGCTATCATCCTCCGAAGTTAAGATTCGTGTATATATATATCATTTAATTACTTAACAGTTTTACCTTTATTTGTCTTATGTACTTTTATGTTCCCTCTGGTCGTATGACGCTTGAAGTGGCTCGGTATTTGTGAATCCAGCTATTGTTTTTTTTTTGGTTTTTGGCGTTCCTGGAGCGGGTGGGTACAGAGATGCGATTCGCATACAGGAAATTTTTTATAGCGTTATTTTCATTTTGCATACCCTTGTATTTGCATTTTACTTAATTTTGACTTTAGCGGGGAAGTGTGTACAAGTCATTTTTACTTGCTTTACTACCAACTACAAACCCGTTTTTGTATGCGTTTTGTAAGAATTATATGTATGTTTGTTGTGATTTTTTAAGTCAGTTCTGTTGTGTATCTATGATGTATGTTTACACAATTTTGGCTGCTGGATCCCAATTATTGTCACGTTTATCAATTATTATATATGATGTCTGTTTTGGGTTAATTAAACAATTTTATCAATATGACCAGACACAGAACCACATAAACCATGTACAGATTTGTGACATTATGAATTTAATATATGATAAGCATGAACACAAAAAAAAAACAACCCCAAAACACAGGGAAAACATACCCCGAGAAAGAATGACAGCAAAACAATCTATTAATGTATAATATAAATTAATTAAGGGTCTCAATTATAATGCCTGCTTAATAAGGGACATCACGACTTCTACTTCTTTGGAGGTTAATGGGCAGAGAAGGTATTAAATTTCATAGCATAAAAAAATCATAAAATTCATTCGAAACATCTCTACACTCAGGACGCTTTGGAGCTGGACAAAAGGTATATAAATTTGTCTAAAATATGACAATATGTTGACTTCCATAGGTCACCAGATTTTATAATCTCGTTGTAGTTCTCTCATTGATGTATAATCATATTTACAATATTGAGTTGTATGAAAATAATTCAGCACAATTCAAAAGTTTCTCAACCCTTTCACGAATTTGCTGCCAATTCCATCATTTTAAACAAAAATAGGAGGATATCATACCTTAGTCTGTTATTTTTTCTTGACATGTGTTTGTTGCTTTATTGAAACAAAGGTGTTTTCAACAAAAAAAATCATGATAATGTTGGAGGGGGGGGGTCTCTTTTTCATTTAATTCTGTAAGAAATGATCACACATTTTGAGTGCATTTCAAGTTTATGATTGCGTTGGTACACTATGAATCACTTATTTAACGTATGTACAAGTTTTAATCATAATTCAAATAGTATTCTTCCAAAATTAACGGCACAGTTAATAAAAAAGTCATATTGCCTCCGAAATCAATAGTATACTTTACCATACTTTATGGAAATATTGTATTAAAAATATTTAATAAAAACGGTTTTCACAGGAGAAAATCTTGTCAGTAAGAGGCGATTCGATACCAAACAGTACTTCATAGAAGTTTAAGGCACAATGAATCACAAAGCTGTTATATCGAATATTGATTTGAGCCCTCAACCACTGATGTACGTAAACAAATGTCAAAGATTCAAGACTTAACGCAAACTAGTTGCCTGAAAACTTAGTGAGGACCGATAGGAACGTGAAGGGGTTAACATCGCAATGCGAATGCTTTATTTAAATACGAAAAAAATGATGCCTATTATTTTCATTCTTCCTGTTTGTTTTTCATAAAATGTGGGATGGGTAGATAGATAACGTCCAGTGGCAAATCAATTACAGATTCAGGACAAGAGTTAGATAATGTGATATGAGAATAAATCCTACTTTGTACTAGACCGTTGAGTAGGATTTTTTTCCGGGCCGACCAATCTTTGCTCTTACTTCTTAAATGACGCATGCTTAGCGGAGATGCAGCAAATACCAATTTCAAGTCTTTGGTTTGAACCGGACGGGATTCGAACATCCCGCAATTGAGGCAAACATTATTTTTTTTTATAATAAACTTATCATAGAAATCAGGATTAAAATTTTGTACACCAAACGAGCTTTTCGTCTACAAACGACTCATCAGTGACGCTCGAATAAAAAAGTTTAAAAGGCCAAATCAAGTACGAAGTTGACGTGCACTTAGGACCCGAAATTCCAAAAGGTTTTGCCAAATAAAGCTTAATATAACGAGATAAACTCGAGGCAATCATGCTACCACGAGACCACCGAGGTAGTTCATGAAATATGGGTATTGCACCTTTAAGAATAAGATAGTTGGTAGGTACTGGTGGGAAATATAAAATACAAAGAAAAATCATAACGCCGAAAATTTATAAAGAAATTAAAAATCTCTGTTTAAGATATATGTATAATATTTTTAATTTGCCTCTGGCCACCAACGCTATCGTCCAATTCCAATGCATGTACCGTATATGATAAGTCAGTAACTACGACATTCTATATAGGTACTACTAACCCTTGGGCTATAGTATGTATAATCAGGTGTATACATATGTTATCGTATAGTTCCAAGGTTGTTAGATTAACAATTAACAGAGCAATAATTGTAATGCTATCTCACCATCTCCACCCTAATAAATTGGTATCATATTTTATGATCAACTCACCTTGTAAATAAAGACAGATATCATCTTCAGGTTCTATGATCTTATTTCTTATTCATTCATAGTTTTGGCGTTAAGATGTTCTTTGGATAGTATGTCCTTGATTTTTATGAATGGTACATTTTCACTTTTTAACCATTGCGTGTTATGAATCATTAAATTGTAACCCGAACCCTTGTCTTTTTTAAAGTGTTCACTCAATAGAATTAATAAAATGATTTTCAAAAAGTTCTCAGTCTTTTTATAATTACCTCACTTACAGTTAAATTGCGCTGGAATTAATCTTAAAAGTATTTTCCTTTTTTTCCACGTTCGTGTTAGTTAGTGATGATGTAAACGTTACTGAGAACTATCTAAAGTAGTATCGGCAATTTCAACTGCACTTGCTCCACTCATTGAAATTTGAATATTAATAAATCTTACAAATATGCTTAACATTTTACAACCATTTAACTTATATCAATAAATAGTAAATTGAATTAGGAAAATTATCTACACTGAAGATCAAAATAACGTAATATATATCAGAAACACATTTTTTTGGTATTTATTTTTGTTTCTTGGCGAATAGTTATTTGGATGAGGACGTGTTGAAAATAATGTGACAAAATCATTGGAAAACATTTTTTTTATTGTTTCGACTAAATGACTGTTTAATTAATTCTTCTGAAATAAAATTATATTGAAAGATAAGTTTATGAACTATAAATTTCCTAATAAAAGATCTTTGTTACGGGTGTTTTTTTTTCTCAGTATATGTTGGTTTCAAAAACAATATTTCATTTCTACAAAACTAAGTTAAAAGGGGCAATTTGCTTTCTCCTCAAAATAATGTATTACTTTGAAGGATAATTATAGCGAGAATATATATTCCACAAGTTTATTGTTTTCTGTTTGGTATTAAATTAATATTAAGATCCATTTCGTTAGATCTGGTGATCAATGGCAGTCAGCAGGGTTTAAGAACATCAGTTGTTCGACCTGTTAGTCAAATGCGTTTTGTTAAAATAGACTTTTTCACTTTTTTTGGTCTTTTGGAAATTGTTGTTTTTGCTGTTTTTAGACCCCTCTACCAAGAAATTTGTTTTACATGCACACGTATAAAAATTGCGGGTTTTATCCAACGCAATCATAGGTTTGAACGTTGTTTTCAATTTAGACTTTTATATATTTTTTCGTTTGGGCTTGTATTATATTTTCCTTCGGGTTTATATGATCCGTTCATCCTATTTCGACTCTTTAAAATTCAAGAGTCTATCCTAAATTGAGGTAAATTATATGGCCTTCCAAATACCGTTTCGATCCCTAACATCACTGAAGAGACATTAATTGTCGAAATCCGGATATGGTGTACAAATTTTTGCACCTCATGTTTGTGGTATACCATCTTTTCCACAAGTTTATTGTTTTCTGTTTGGTATTAAATTAATATTAAGATCCATTTCGTTAGATCTGGTGATCAATTTATTTGGCAATCGCCAATGGCAGTCAGCAGGGTTTAAGAACATCAGTTGTTCGACCTGTTAGTCAAATGCGTTTAGTTGAAATAGAATTTTTCACTTTTTTTGGTCTTTTGGAAATTGTTGTTTTTGCTGTTTTTAGACCCCTCTACCAAGACATTTGCGAACAACGCTTGTACTATTCTAAAATTTCAAAAATGACGTAGGTTAGGTATTTACAACAGAAACTGTATATATATATTGCTTCTAACAAAAATAATGTGCGATATGAACGGGTACATTTCTAAAATTTCACAAGTGACGAAAGATGAGTTATTACAACAAAGACTGCGTAGAAATACATCCCCAATGAATAGCACTGACCGATTTGAGCTTGTATAATACTCAAATTTCAAATTTGACGAAGGTAAATTAATTTGATCTAAGGTCATTTTTGATTATATAGCTCTTCAGCTGTTTCGGTTTTATACATCCTTGGCTTTCAAATATTCGGCTTTGAGCGTTCTAGATGAAGGCAAATCCAGAAAAGCTTTTTGAAGTACCTTTTGCAGTAATTTGGATTGAGTACTTTTATTTTTAAAGACGAAAATTTTTGTTTATCAGTTTTGACATATTTATCTCTACGAAGAAATCTGTAGACGTACTTGTACTCAAAAGTACCTTAATTCGCTAATTCCTATTCATTACCCAAGAGAACTCTAATTTGCTAATTCCAATTCTTTACCCAACAGAACCTTACATAGGTAAAACGCACAACATTCTCCTGATCTCCTCCTAATCTCTGTTGTTCTTTTTTTATTCCCTCTTCTTTTTTCAGTATAGTTTAGTAATATTTATGTTGTTTAAACTATATAAAACATGCTTACGTTCAATTTGTATTGTTATATATTGTATTGTGGATTAGACTTCATAAGTATGTTTTACTTGTGTCTAATCCTTTTTGCTTTGAGAGAATACAATATGTTTAAACTAAACTAAACTAACCGAACCTTAATAATTTACAAGTAGTCTAAATTATTTGAATTGATAAGTTTCGTCTCTTTTTCCAAAAAGGGAATATAATTATATCAACTAGTCAGTAATTCTTAAATTTTACAAACCTCTGGGTCAGTGCAATACAAAATTGATAATGTATAGTACGTACTATATTACGTCTATGTAACAACTAAGTGTTTAGACATTCGTTTTAATAGGTTTAAATGATATTTGAGACACGCACATACATATGTTTGCTCTAAATCTTCTGTTTTAGCTGGTTCAGAGCTACAACGAGGGATTAGAGTAGATGTTGTCCCAAGGGGGATATAATATAGAGCTTAACTATCTCATACCGCAATTAAATTTCAAACTATGGGACCCGATTTGATGCACGGGATGTATAAATACGTAGCCACGTTCATTCGGAATGCGAGGTTAGATCTATGTTAAATCTAACCGTGTAGGGAATTGCCACGCTCATTGTACGTTTAAGAACCCTTGCAACAACTCTTTGAAGGGCATAAATGCGGCCTGGTGTACCAAGATATCATCTTTCTCCAGTACAAATCTTCAATTTCCGCCCTTTTCCAAATTTTGAGCGTCACACCGTTGCCTGCTTGCTACTTATAAAACAACATACAAGTTTTTTATAATTTAAATTTGTGGATAGATTGTTGATTGATAATTATCCAGTGGTCAGTCGTACTAAGAACAAGTTAAAATTGTTTAATACTTTATATCTCTTAGGCGTGGAAAAGCGCAGTTTTCTTTCCAAAATTTCAATACGATTTGACGTATCAAGGTATATAATTTTTTTTCAATTACTGAGGTTCTCCTATAATTATATATAGTACTAGTCCATATTATGGTCTACATATAATTGTATATTTCCACAATGACAAACAGTATACTTGAAGAATCATTTGACGCAGTTTTTATCGTGCCGAATTTTATCTGATGAAGATTTTGTAACTTTGTCTTTAAAAAAAATAATTGTAGATCTATTTAGAGGACTCTAACGAAGCGTTAATAATTTGCGGTTTACCAAGGATACAAACTTGAGTATTAAAATTAGAAACTATGATTGTTTATATTAGCAAGATTAATAAACTAAAAAAAAAACTAACTCCCAAACGTATACGATTTTAGACTAGCCAATGAAAGTCATTATATGCATTAAAATTAATTTCATCCCATTTAATTTCTTTTGATATGTTTACGTTCAATAATAAGTAAGTATTAGACAGTTGGCAACAAACGCCCAGCCAAGTTGCTAGTATTTTGAGTTGCAGAAATTATTTTAAAGTATGACATACTTATTTAAAAAGTATTAATTAAACAGATGTCTACTTTAAATATTGCACTAGAAATAATCAAAACAATTAAAAAAAAACAAGTTTAAAAATATAGTATAAATTTTGTTACCGACACTTTTATTGTTCATTCGGAATGTTTTTCTTAATTTGTTCTCCCAAACCACTTTCCAGGCGACAACCTGAAACGTCTTTCACTTCGCGAAAACACTACTTAAATGGAAAATGTATTTTTATCTAGAAAAATGAAAAGTAGATTTATTGACGCATTACAAATACGATATTATTAGATAATTAAAACAACGTAACTTCTTAACATATGCAGTATTTATGTCGCTAGACTTGTACAAATCAGCATTCTAGCAATTCATCGTTGTAGGGAGTCTATAATTTACCAACAAGTGGCTAGCATATAACCTCTCCAGTCAGATCGGACATGACCCGTATGCACATATCACTAGCATCCATAAACACATGCACCGTCATCACGGAGAAATGAAAACACCCAATCATTCGCGACCCAACTTTACAAGTGGAGTATCGACAGTTATATATAATTTTCGTCATACTCCAATCACAAATGATTACATCTAAAAGATGAATGGAGAGAGTTAATTTTCAAACGTAATAGGTTTGGTCTTTCCTTCCAAACGAAAAAAAAATCAAAGTTGTCATCTTTTTTGCTGAATTTAATTTGGTAAATGTGTGTTATCTCTCAAAGATGGTAAAACAATTATCTGGGAGACTTGTCTCGTTTGGTAGCACCATCATCCTCACAAGGTTGAGCTTCTCTTCAATTGTTTAAACGCCTTTTCAATATTTTCCGATATCATCATTGCCGAAATTATCAATAAGATGTGTTTTTAAGCAGTTTAGTAGTGCACAATCGATCCTGACAACGTCACCACCAATGTGTTAAATGTATAAAGTTTGACCACAAAATATTGTTTGATTCATCCGTTAGCACTTTCAACTACACAATGAAGTTTAGTATCCAGTCGTGATGTATAAGTTTCATCAATCGTTAACTTTGACTCCCTTGGGTGAAAAAAAAAGAGTATATCAACTCAGACATTCTTTTTCAAAATTTCTTCAGCATCACAGAATCCTTTCTTTACAACACTGACCCCATGCTCGTGCATCCATTACTATAGGTTGCAATTTGTTAATACAGTTTTTTACAAACCACGCCTCTTATTTATAATACTAGTATTCATAGATATTTTGTTTTGTTTACCTACTTGTTCCCAGATATGATCTCTATGTTTCATCTCATACAGACACAACTTGGGAATTTTACCAGTATAAATACACATGGATAGCGGCTAAATTGAATTCTGAGGAAGTCCCAAAGTGAAGGGAGGGGTAGTACAGAATTTTAGTATAAGTTTAAACTCTTAGAAGTTCGAGGCATATAAATGTTGAAAATATGCCGCACAGCCCTATATTTTGACCTTTGAAAATAAGTAGTGAATATAAACTTTCAATTCTAGGATATAAATTTTTACTAAACTTCATAGTAAAAGCGGCACAGTTTTAGCCGTGAAAGGAGTTTCTATGGGAAATTACATTGTCTATATTTACAGAAGTGCAACCTATAGTTAATATTATAAGCATTGGTCTTAAATATTTGCTAAATAATAAAAGCGTCATTGTTGTGACTATTGGTATAATATTGACCAAGGACATTAAGATTGTACCAGTCTGTAGCAGTTACCAACATGGGCATGACTAATAATCTTTCTTTATGCATTTTGGTATGTAACTGCGAAAATGATGGTGGGAACTCTTCTGCACTTAAATGTAGGTTCCGTCAAGCGCTAGAATCCTACTGTACTGTCGATTATTAGCAAACAGTGGATTGCTGTCGGATTGATTTGATCCCTCGTGAATTTCTAATGTGACATATGTTGGAAACAAAGAAAGGACAGTACAAATTTTTTCATCAAGGATTTCTTTGAAATGGACTCAAGTGAGGAGTAACCATTTCAAAGACTGTTTGGACATATCTGCTATTAGCTCACAATACCTTTCTTAATGAAAACTGACGATTTCGAAAATTATTACTCTTCTTGCAAACGGTTTATTGACGATACTATATAAATGAGATGTATCTTGTAATTGGATAGGTTTTGGGCATACAATTTCTATCGGTAAAGTTTCCTCGGCCAAAAAATCCAGAGTATCATTATATGACTGGTTAGTTTCTAGACGTATGATAGACAAGACCGTAGACGATAAATCGAATTACACAGATATTGAAAATAAAAAAAGTACAGAGAACTGAAGCAAACACAACACAAACCCTTTGAAAAACAGGAGTTGAACTGAGGTACTATTGAAGGGTTCTTGTTCCAATAATTGGCATCAATTATATGTGTCCATTGGACATCTTTCCCCGATCTCTCTATATTTCCATGTAAAGTGAACCGTGAAATAAGGCTCTTCATTAACACCGAACTCTATAAATAACAAAAACTAAGAACATTGCGATATGAAATAGGACAACCATTGACGAGATGCTTCTTGATTTGGAACACGAATATGTAGCAGGGTTTATCCAGTTTTTGAGATCTCAATCCTCCCCCTTTATTTTCGATCATAAAATTAACAAAAGGTACGTTCAGTTATATACAATAAAAAAGGGAAAATAACTATCGAAAATACACATAACAATAAAACAAACCAATATTAAACAATACCGTATTAAATACTCGTTTAGGTTCAGTCTTTGACATTCTGGAATGCTTTATGTATTCATTACCTGAACCGTTGATCCCGAGTACTAGGAACATGTGTCATGCGCACTGAATCAGAATGACAGATATGTTTTTATGCTAATAATAATCCAATGAAGTCAAAGTCGGAGCCTATTTATATATATATATATATATATATATACAACCACAAATCTGAAATGTCATCAAACACAGAACGAAACAATCATTAATTATCATTAGAATATATTAAGGCTCAAAAGACTACAAATAGCAAATACTTGTAATACTTATTTTATTTACGTTTGAATTTTTGTTTTTGTAGTATATATTAATCGTACGAATAACACGTATCATATGGGAAAGCTTCCTTTCAGAAGCATATTTGTGATTGATAAGGGAGCGACTCAAGCCCCTTTTTTCTTGACTAAAACATCAATCTAAACTGACTTCAGTATAAAGGAATAATACTTTCTTGTCATACTCTATGTTTATGTTAACAAGGGTAGGCCATATTTGTCAAAATCCTTACACCGAGCGTAACTGATACAGTTCAATACAGTTGTACTTTGAATCAGACCTATTAGACACGTCCGAATGGCAGCCTTTTTGATTCAATCAAAAACGTTCAATATAAGAAACAGCTTCATGATTAAAAACTGTACAGTTACATTGAGTTGTTTTAAGAATTTTTTTATTTAATTTCCTAGAAAGCAACACCAACAGAAATGTCTATTTTGACCACCGGTGTCGTTCAAAACAAAATCGACGTTGCAATTTTAACTGTGACGTTAATCACGTGCACCTCATGTTTTGTTGGGATTAGAACTGACTTTGTTTACAAGGAGAAAGAAGAGCATCATTTTAGAATTATGTTCAGACTTAACTTAAAAGTAGAGTTCCAAAGATAGTTTAGATTTTTTCCGTCATTTAATCTTCAGTAATATAAAAAGTATAAATAATCGACATCTCTGAAACCATTTTTGGCTCCAGAAGAAAAAACTTTTTTTCATGACTTCAATCTGAAAAATAACAGGAGTCAGTTTACATAACCACGTATTTGTTCTTGTTTCTACAGCCAATTCAGTCATTTTACCATAAATAGACCAATTTATTACCACTATCAGTACTCATTTCCTAAAATACCAACAATCAATTATTCTGTTTAATATTTAATGAAACATTAATCAAGATTTTAATATTCCATCAGATTTATTCTTTTGTATGAAAAGTTGGGGGAGTTATTCGAAGCTGTAACATAATTAAACTCTTATCAGACGTTCGTTTATTTTACAAGGCGTTTTATTTTGAGGACGGTATAGGAAATGATATATTGTAATTTTAAAATTATATTTTCATTTAACTATAATACCGTATAGATGAAAGGAAACCCACGTATAGACCCAATAAACAGTTAATGACATCATAATCAGATACTTTGGTGTTCGGTTGTTCAAGTGGTGAACGTTATTAGAGTTTGTATATATACCTGTTTTATCCCCCATCAACGATAGGAGAGCACATTATGTTTTCTGATCTGCGCATTCGTTCGTTCGTCTGTTCGTGGTCACATCGACTTGAAACTTAGGATATATGTTCATAATGATGTGAACTATAAACGACGTTCAAATGTGTACATTACTGATGGCACAAGGCTTATGTTATAACGTCACAGTAAGGGTTGAATGTTCAATGAAGTCATTCTGGCCGACACCGGAGTGTCACCAAACGTAACTCATTCATAAAAAAGATCTCAAAAAGGGTCTATTTAAAATATATGCAAAATGAGGGGTTTTAATCCAAATTTAGGTTTCACTGTATATTGAATATCATAGAACAAGCGGTGCATGTTCACACTAAACGGAATTCAGGTGTGCTCCTTACACAAACTGTGCTCCTACATAGTAATGAGGAAGAAAGACTGAAATCGACACAACATAAATTTTACTGTCACCATCACGAATTGGTTCACCGATACGCTGTGTCAGTGTCTCAACTCCATAGCGACATGTTTTCGTGATCTTTGATCTTATATACCAGAATAGTCGTCTAATATGTAATTTTGCCAGGTGTGTCTTGTTTCCAATTGTGACATTTTTACCGGGTGTGAACTAGCATGGCGGGTAATGCATGCAAAAGCAGGAGACGCTTACCGGATCGACGCACCTTTCGGAGTTCATACGATTCTGTTTGTCTCTTCCTGATCGATTTACGAGGTTTGATAGTCCGTAAAATTTCTGTCGCCTGAATATACCAGGTATTCTTGATTATCGGTAATTGGTATACATATCTTTTGATCTGAACTGGCTGATATTGATAGTATCTCTTGATTGGTTAAGGTCAGGTCAGTTAACTCTCTCTCATGCGCTAGTGCCTCGCTCAAGGATAGATTTTGCATTTCATTCATCAAATCCACACGTGATTTTTCAAAACAAAGCAAGCTGTTTTTATGAAAGATTGTTTATGCTCCCACCGTAGCGGAGGGGCATTAAGATTTACCCTTGTCCGTCCGTCCGTACGTACGTCCCGAAATTGGTTTTCGTTCTCTAACTTTAGTTTGCCTCAACTAAATGTTATAAAACCTATACACAATGCTTATTACCACAAAACACAGATCAACTCATATTTTGGGTGGCGTCACTTTTACAGTTATTTAGTTATGTTCCTTTATTATGTTATATGCAAGCGGGGGCATTATGTGTGTCCCATGGAAAAATTCTCCATTTATTTTTCATTGTTTTAATTGTATTTTGGGACCAGTCAAAATTCATCAAGGCATTGGACACGTTCAAAACTGAAATGAACTATCAAAAAGTCCCATGGTTATACAAGTAAAGAAAAGGTGAAGTCCCATTCTATTTTGCAACAAAAAAGTTAGTGTCCCATATTTAATTATACAGTATAAACTGTCCTTTAAACCAATGTGCTTATAGAACTGTTTGCTTACCAGACGGATGGGCTGGTCCGTAATCATTTTCACTGAATCTTATATTTATTTGTGTAAAAGTAATCTTATATTTATTTGTGTAAAAGTAATTCAACATCCTTTTATCAAAGAACCATGTCTGTTGTGTTTATTTATCCCGGTACACTAAAAGATTCTTTTTATGCAATTTGAAAATTTGAAAATTTATTTGAATGAATAACAAAACTATTAGTTTGGGATGTAAAAGCTAAATTTTACTCTGGTTTTAATTTAGATATATGGATGGGAAAAAGTAAATCAGACTTTAAATTATTTTCTGATCATGCTGATCATCAATGTGAAACTTTAATTCTGTTTTCCTTGTCAATTATTGAATTATAGAATATACTTATGTAAATTCAGTGTTCTGACCACTAAACAAAAAATACAAGTAGTTAAAACTCTTGTGCCGCACAGGAAAAAAACACCATATGCTGCAGGCAAAATTTTAACAAAATTACAAAATTCCTTTGAAATATTATATCTAAGAATCGAACAAAAGAAAGTAATTCTATTAAATATACTATTTTAATTTTATTTCATTAACAGTTTTTTACCAATTTTTTTCACCAAGTGTCAAAACACTTCCTATTCACATCAATGAAACTCATATGTGCACCCCCTCCCTTTTCAAAATGACCATTACTTTTTCAAATACTATTCTTACAAATAGCAAATTATATATTTATTAAGAATTTTGCTCTCAACTTGTTATAAACTTAATCAATAAGTGAAAAAATTAGACCTTTTCAGTTGGGATTAAATTCATATACACTTTGAAAATTTCTTTAACTGTTTCAAATCATCTGTCATAACACTTGACTGCTATCTCCCTTTTATACTGTTCTTACAAATTGCTACATTTTGTTTTTCATGTAGATTTTTTAGTGTCAAATTTTATGCTTTAAAAAAAGGTTAAAAAATGAGAATAAATTCAGATACCAATAGTCAACTTTGAGATTTCAATATCTTTTTAAAATGACCTGAGATTTTCATAAAATTGGGCCAATATGTCATGTATATACTGTACTTACAATATGCCAAATTTTATTTTTTTGGAGATCTACTGTGATTAATAGGTAAATTATATAATCGTTTTCAGAAAATCATGATTGTCAATGATAGAAATTGTCAATTTTTTTCAAATTATTTAAGATTTTTATAGACCTTTACGAGCATACTCAATACAAATTATTTCTGAATATAATATTTTGTGCTTACTTTACACCAGATTTGACATGGAATTTAAACTTTACTTGATAAGAAACAAATATTGCTACAAAAAATTGATGTAATAGTTATTGTCCCATATGGACATAATGAATAAAAATGAGGTTGAGTCCCCCATTGCCAGCATGATTTTTCACCACAAAAAAGTTTCTACCCGCCACTATTTTTAGTAAAAAATAGTTTCGCCCTGTCAAATATATACCGCAAACAAAGTATTTGCCCAACCCCAGTTTGCAATCATGGCCCTTAGATTAAAAAAAAGTTAATGTCCGATGCACATCTAAGTTGAAAAAAATCCATTTTGACCGGTCCCTTATAGTTATAGCTTCTTTGAAAAACTGTTTTTGAACAATTTACGGAAAACCTAATAAACTAGAAGAATTCCATTTAAAAATTAAAAACCAATTGTTCAGAGAACAATTGAAGATCTTTCCACCAAAAAACATGTATTTTAATATGAAAGAAGTAAAATTAGGTTTAAAATGTCATTTCAAACGTCAAATGATAGCTTATTGTACGCTGATTCCGAAAATATATGGTTTCTATACAATATTTTTTTAAATAAGGGAGATAATTTCTTACTTCCGGTTTGAAAAATGTTACTTCCGATACTATTTGAATATTTACTTGACACTGATTCCAAAAATATCTGGTTCTATATACTTTTATATCAATAAAGTACAAAAAATATCTACTTCCGGTTTACACAAGGTCACTTCCGGTTGTTTTAATCAAGGTTAAATTGTTTGAAACCTTTTGCAAAAAGTTTCATGGCTTTATCATGTATACATAGGAGGTAAAAGTAAAGGTCAAAATCTAGAACGTCAAATTAAGCTATGACCTTGAGATCAATTTCAAGGTCATAAACCAAGGACCTCAAATCAAAAGACTATAGGTCTTAATTATATTTGGTTAATGAGTTATATCACCATACATGTATTTTTGAATACAAGAGGGGAGAAAACTCCCTTTTACGTCCAACGTACCCTTGCAATCAAAATTTACATGTTTTGACATGTCGCAACTAACAGTTTAGTAGAACTAATTTGTCGATATCTTGTACGGTTTTTGGAAATAAGTGAAAATAAGCCAAAATCAAAATTTAGAATATGACCTTGACCTAATTTTCATTTTTTATTACCAAGGACCTCAAATCAAAAGATCCTAGGTCTCTATCACTTATGGTTTACAAGATAGAAATGCATATCACTTATATCAAATACATAAGGGGAAATAACTCTCAAATGGAGTGTTCATATCACTTCGGTCAAAATAGGACAAATCATGCGAAGGATATAACGAGCAATTTTATAAAAAAAATTTGTCGCTTTCTTTTACGGTTACGGAGGAGATGTAGTCACAAGGAAAACAGTGTTCGGGGAGATAACTCTTACAAAGAAAATTGGTCGGCTTAGTATGGGTGAAAATAAAAAGCGCATAAACTGTATGATACTATATAAGAAATATCTTAGCGACATATTGCGAAACAAAAATTTTACGCGAGAACAAAATTTGTCGGAAGAAAATAATAATAATCAGAACAAATACAATAGGTCTTTCCACAGAAAAGTGGAAAGACCTAATTAACTTTCGTCGAATTCAAATATCTTTTTACACAGGCCTTTACGAAACTCAGTAATTGAATTTGTTGTAATAAAAATAAACACAGCAATTTGTTTGGTAGTTAGCCTTACTTTACCTAATTATAATCTGAAGTGGCAAATGATGTTGTGCGTTTTCCAGGTGTCTTCTTTTTTCTCTGCTTCTTGAGAAGGATTCTTTCGGCCTGTACTGTACAATTTATATTTAGACGCAGGGCACAATAGTAACCGGAACGTTACGGCATTGCATGACCGAAGAAGAAAGATGTGAATAAATACAGGTGAAAGTAGGGCCTCAAACATTTCATATTTCTGGTCCTGGTTGGAAAATACATGGCATAACCTTGCAAGAACACGAGAAGCGAAAGTAAGGAGTTACAAATAGACCAAATTCGAGTAACATAAATTTAATGTTGAAATAATTTTAAGGTCGTAACGAGATGATCTTTCCGATAAACTATATTCTTTTTTTCCAAACCTGCAAAAATAAAAAGTATCTGCTTACAAAAAAAAGTAAAATAACAAAAATACCGAACTCCAAGGAAAATTCAAAACGGAAAGTCCATTATCAAATGGCAAAATCAAAAGCTCAAACATATCAAACAAATGGAAAATAACTGTCATATTCCTGACTGTGTACAGGCATTTCCTTATGTAGAAAATGGTGGACTAAACCTTGTTTTAAAGCTAGCTAAACCTCTCACTTGTATGACAGTCGCATAAAATTCCATTATATTGACAACAATGTGTGAGCAAAACAAACAGACATAATAGGTAACAAGAGTCTCTCAGATTGACAGCAAACCAGATTTTCCTGCATGAAAATAATATTTGCAAATCTGGACCCCCAAACAGGATCAAGTTAAAAAAAAAATGAGCTTTTGCAAGTTTCAGAAATAGAGGTACCAAAATCAATTTAAGTATCACTTTTCGCTATTTGAAGGTCTATAACTCAACAACGATAAAAGCCAAAATCGTGAAAATCGAACTTCACCTTCCTTTTGTCACAGAAAACAACATATCTAAATTTGAAAAGATTTCGTTAAAGTGTTTTCAAGTTTAAACACGGACACTATTTGGCAGCAGCCCACCCGCCCGGCCACCGAAAGGCTAAAAGCGGTACATCACCAAATTAATAACAGATATTTTCCTTTGGATAATTTTAATCACTATAAAATCAAACAAATATTTCAACAAAGAAAAAAAAATAGCATATAAACACTCTATAGTCGTAAAGACAAAGTGCGTTCCGAAATGAGTGTGAATGAAACGTCTGAAATATTTGCCACACTAAACTTTATATATCGACAGAATAAATGTGATTTTCTACAGATTATCCATCGTTGTTAATAAGCAAGTAAGTAAAATGTTACAAGAATGCTACTACAAGGAAAAATCTAGCAAACAACGCATGATGATTCAGATCGAATCATACTATTCTTTGTAGAAAAAAAATGGTACAAAATAAAGAAATTTGACTTACCGGTATGTTAACATTTATTATCTGTCCATTGTTGCATTTCTTTTATCTGCATACCTGTATCTTTGGAAATACTAGCTAATGCCTGATCTTTTAACTCAAATACAGCATCATCATCATGTTTGTTGTCATCATTAATTACTACAATAGCATGTTTTACGTTCATCTTCTTTCACCTAATAATAACTCACCATTGGATAAATTGTTACTTGATTTCTGTCCGAAATGTACCTCAAATTGTAACAAGCAACCACAATTTTCACTGAAGTCCATACCCATTGCTACAATTCTAGGTTTCAAATTTACAATTTGTCATTTGTTTTTGCTGCCATTTAGCGTCCTGAGTATATGTCAAGGATACACTTCTCAATATTTCTTTGTTTCTTTTAAAAAGTTTATCATGTCTGACTCTTTCTGAATACAGGAAACACATTTCGTAATTTTGTTAACTTTATTTAATTCAATGAGACCCCACTAATGCACCGTGAATTTTGTATCTTGATTTTCTTCAGTCGATATTTAAAAGGGTTTTATAGAAACTCTGTACTGACTGCAGCTGATAAATAGTATCTTTTCACTAACAATTTAATGTTGTAGCAAAGTTTTTCTTTCCTTCGCTTTCCTACCCCCCTTGTCTTTGTGGTCTGTTTACAAATTTCTTTGTCCTGTGCGAAAAACTAAACAGCTTTCTTACATACACACCACATCTGTTTCTAGTTTTCCTCAGTATGGTTGGTCTGTGAAAAAGTATACTTATCTGTTTTAAAACTGTTTGACAGTTTTTCTTCATCTGTATTTTCTTGTTATGATGAATTAATATTATCAGCAACTTCAAGTTTTCTTTTGTATTCAGGAAAAGGTATCACTCCTTCCATGGTAAGAATCTTTGACATTGTTTGAGTCTGCATCAACTTCTTAATACTTTAACTTTTTTATTGGTGTTTTTTGGTAAAGTTGATTTTTTTGTCTGTCTGCATCTTGCATATTTTCATGAGAAAAACGTGCTTAAAATATTTTCTTCAGTTTACAATAAGTCTTCGTTAGTGTTTTTGAAAATCATGTGTACACCAAGTTCAACCGCAATCTCCATTTCTGTGTTATATTGACTGCAAACAGTCTCTTAAGCCTGCTACTTGATTTGACAATGTCCTGCTGTTCTTTGTTTTCTCGATTTTTCTTTTTTTTTTTTGGGGGGGGGGTCTTTTTTCCTTGACGATATCGATTAAGGTCTTCATTTTGCTTTCTTGGCTTTTCAAGTTTTGCATCACTTATTTCAGCTTCCCTTTGCTTTGTCAATCTATCATCTGTTTGTCTTTCCCTATCTTTTAAATATTTTTCATTAACTTCTGTATTAAATTTCTGCTTTTTTCTCCTCTTTTTAACCCTTTCTGTGTTTTGTTGCCTTTTAAGTTTCTTTATATCAGGTTGTGTCACTTGATCTCAACTCCATATAGTAAACAAAGGGAAAATTCAAATTGTGTTGTGCATTCTTTTTTATCTTTGCATGTATTTTGGTATTTCGACTTAAATGCTAGCATTTTCATCTTTTTAATCAACAAGTGTTAGATAAACTAATACTTTTTTAATCGTAAATTTCTTTTAAATTCTTCTGATACCTAACCTTTAATACAACAAGGAGAATGACATTTGTATATTAGCTGTAGTCTCACAATACTAAACTACTTCAGTGTTCATTAAGAAATTATGCTCTTTTATGCAGCTAATTCTGATGAACGCAATATGGCAATATATAAGCAGCTTGATGCTTTATTTTAGAAACTAGAGACCGCTCTATGAAAAGTTATCACATATATAAAATGATATGTTACTTCTTAGAGTTTAAAGTCAGTAACAAAAACGTTTTTGACGACTTGACCATGTTATGTCTACTAGACCGAACCAATTTTCACAAGACCGAAAGTTTTCAAGAGAAATATAAGATTTTAATGAATTGAGTGCATTTATTCCTCATATTATTTCATGATTTTTTTCTCAGGTTTGAATAAAAAAGTATAACAATTATATCGAACTCCAGGGCAAATTCAACATGGGAAGTCCATAAAAACTGACAAAATCAAACGCTATCAATCAATGGAATAAGGTAAAAACAACTGCCATATTCCTGACTTGGTACAGGCATTTTTCGAAGAAAATGGTGGGTTAAACCTGGTTAAATAGCTAGCTAAACCTCCCACTTGTATGACAATTGTCTATAGTTCCGGTATATCGACAAAACTGGGTAATCCCTAGGACAAAATCGTAACCTTTGATAAGGATGAGATCTTGGCAAAGAAAAAGTCGTTCATGGCTTCATTGATTATTCCAATGAGCAACAAATCTGAGGACTAACCTTGTTTTTATTGGATACCTAAACTTCACAAAGCTCTGTACAAACAACGGTCCATTGCCGGGTCATCTGCATGTTATACCAAGGAATTGTACGTTAAATTAATCAAATTCTGTCCGCAGTGAAAGAGGGATTATAGAAATACTGTAACACTGTTTACTCCCGTAGCGGCATTAACCATATGTGGATTCTCAAGAACTCGAAAGAACTTTAGGAAAATTTAAAATCTCGGGCATTGTCTGAAATGAACTCTATCAAACGCTTTGATTGTTCCACCCTTTACACCACCATACCACATGAAAAAATAAAAAAACGTCTTTAAGAAATAATCCACAATGCTTTCCTCCATAAATGGTACAATACGCTACAAATTTAATGTTTGGGGATATAATTCTGCATATTCTGCTAAAAATGAGCCTAAAAATCAAACATGCCCCAAGCCCCAAAGAACAATTGATTAGTATGCTGGAGAATCATATTTGTTTAATTTGGAGGGAGAATTTTTGAGCAGGTTGTGTGCATTTTATGTAAACCAACAGTGAACTGTGTACCTCTCCTGGTAGACCTTTTCTTATTTTCGTATGAGTTGGAGTTCCCTCAGACCCTTGTAAAAACAAGAAGATCAAAGAAGCTGGATCATTTAATTTCACATACTGGTATATTGATGATGTTCTTTCCATTAACAGCTCAAACTTTTATAATTGGGTCCCATTGTTATATCATCCCAAACTCGAGATTACATCGAATCAGACAACAGCGGTCATCTCAGTAACATAATATATGTCAAACGAGAAGATTTAAATTCTGAAATTATATTTTTGTTCTCACCTTAGCAGCAATATATCAACTTCATCCGAGTATGGAGTATACATTATTCACGTCATACGACATTCAAGAGCTTGCAGCTGCTAATCAGACTTTGTTTAACGTCATCTGTGTCTGCGCAAAAAACTAATGAGCCAGGCTTTGTCAAAGAAATTTTCGTCTTTTTTCTCAAAAGTTCATCGGAAAGTACCAAGACCTAATAGATAAATATTCAGTGTCTACTTCACAAATTATACAATATGTTCTTGGGTTATAGATTATAGGTGCTAAATTTGTGTATATTTTTTTATTTACTCAACAGTTTTCCCTTTATTTGTTTTCTTTCTATTATGTTTCTTTTTGTCGCTTACTTTTGACGTGGCTCGGTATTTATGCATCCCGATATCGGAATTTTTACTTCGAGGGTCCTGTTGTGCGATTCGGACGCAAGTGGGTTTTTACAGTGTTGATTCGATTTTGTTTACCCTTGCATTTATATTTTACATAATTTGTACTTTATCAGAAAAGGTTACACACTATACTATATGTACTATCAGCTACATATTTTTATATCTGCGTCTTTGTCAATTTAATAAAACCTACGAAAGTTTTTTGTTGGCATCTTTGTATGAATTATTTGTATGTTTGAATTTTTTAGTCAGTTGTATTGTATGTTTGTGATATATGTTTACACAGTTATTCCTGTTGGATCCCAATTACTAGTATTGTCACATTAACCTATTATGTCTGATTGGGTAGCTCACCCAATTTTGTCAATATAACGGAACTATAAACAATTGTCATACAAATGGCAGATTTAGCAAGCTATAAACCAGGCTTCACCACCATTTTCTTACGAAAATGTCTGCACCAAGTAGGGAATATCTCGGTTGTTTTTCCGTTTGATGTCAATTTTTATGGACTTCCTTTTCTTAGATTTACCTTGGAATTCGGTATTTTTAAAAACTTTTTGAAAACTAAGGTACTGACTAATTTGTGTTATTTTATATACATTTTCTGAGCATCCACACTAAACTCCGAAACATATAAATGAACTAAAATTAAAAAAAAAAACATACAAGACTAACAAAGGCCAGAGGCTCCTGACTTGGGACAGGCGCAAAAATGCCTGTTTTGTGAGATCTCAACCCTCCCCCTATACCTCTTGCAAATGTAGAACAAACAAACACACTTCTGTGTCATTAGGTCTCTTGTAGAGAGTTGTCTCATTGGCAATCATACCACATCTTCTTTTTTATATACACAGCAATACGCACAGTAAAACTCAGTTTAAAAGAAGTCCGAGTCCGATGTCAGAATAGGTAACAGAAAAAACTAAGCAAAATGACAATGATATATAAATTGACAAAGGACTACTAGCAGTTGCGGCTCCAACTCCAGACCTCAATTAAACTGATTGAAAGATTATGTCTTCATCATGTGAAAATCCCTTCCGTTAGGGGTAAAGTATCATACCATCATAAAATATATGAGAAGAACATAACCCGTATCATGCCAACAACTGGTTTTAGAATAAATGTGTTTGTTTCCGCTGCAAAGACCCTATGAGTGAATCAATATTAATTCCAAAATATGCCATCTTTAATGAAGCTATTAAACCAAGAGTTCCAAATGGTGCAGTTGAAATCATCCCTTCGTAAATTTTACGGACGCCATCACGAGTTGGTTGACCGTTATGGAATAACCGTTTCACAGATGATATCGGATATGTTCCATTTGTCGTAACTACATTACCCTACCCTTTTCACGAATGTGTCCGACCGAATTAGACTATTTACCGGATTTGTAATAACATAAGCAACACGACGGGTGCCACATGTGGAGCAGGATCTGTTTACCCTTCCGGAGCACCTGAGATCACCCCCACTTTTTGGTGGGGTTCGTGTTGCTTAGTATATAGTTTTCTATGTTGTGTCATCTGTACTATTATTTGTCTGTTTGTCTTTTTATTTTTGGCTATGGCGTTGTCAGTTTGTTTTCGATCTATGAGTTTGACTGTCCCTCTGGTATCTTTCGTCCCTCTTTTAATGACCTGACAACAGTATCGTAACTATATCCCTTCTGAATAAGTCTGTTTAAAGGTTTAGTTTGCTTTTGGGTGAATGACGACATTTTTGTGCTTTGTATAGGATATTACCATAAAAGATTGAATGTGAAATACCTGAACGTATAAGAGAAAATTGAGAATGGAAATGGGGAATATGTCAAAGAGACAACAACCCGACCAAAGAGCAGATAACAGCCGAAGGCCACCAATAAGTCTTCAGCGCAGCGAGAAAATCCCGCACCCGGAGGTGGTCCTCAGCTGGCCCCTAAATAAAGTTGTATACTGGTTCAGTAAAAATGGACGTCACACTAAACTCCAAAACAGCGGGGTTAAACATGTTTTGTGAGATCTCAACCAAGATGTCTGCATGTTGATTTATATTTACGAATGATGTCCTTGTACAGATGATAAAATTTGATAAAAGTTTTGACAAGTTTGTGATATCGAAAAAACCTGGTGTAATATTTTTTTTCAGTAATACAGAGATTTCTTTCTCTACATCTTTCAGCGGATACATATATAATTGAAATCTGAGTATACGGCGGATGGATTTAGAAATGTTACCAATAAAAGCATCATGACTGTTTGTCATCATTGGTGAGGCAAACTATACGACAAAGTGATTGGGGTCGAGTTCAGGGCGGTGTTTTGGTGGATGTTCAATGGGACGAAAGAAAACTTATTTTTGAAGTTATAGGAGCGAATATTCAAACATGTTTCATTTATATATTAAAACAATGGTGTAATTACACTCTAATAAAACAGCAAAACAATAAGAATAGAGAAGGGAATTTGGAAATAATAGAAAAAAATCCTCTTTTATGATAGATCACCTCTTTCGTATTCATCACTTGTTGGGATATATTTGAATAATGTATATAATGCACCTTTGCACCTGATTTTTAAATTGAGTAAAAAAAATAAGAAATATATAAATATATTAGTAAGGGCTATGCAACCGCTTTAAATGAGGGTGACTCCCTCATACGGGCCAACCATTTACATCTCTTCTGAAGTACGTTTCGCGTTTGAAATACATCCCGAACAGCCATGGACGCCCCTTGCACGAGATCAGCCAGATCATATTGGTCAATACTCGAGTAAAGACGTTAACACTGAATAAACGCTTCACAGACGCATTTGGTGCTATATATTATGTTTATTGTTCTCACCAAAATTAACGTGTATGAAATGCGTAAGGCGAAATAACTCGAACTAGTTATTTACAACCGGTGTCTTCGTGTTGGCTTTTTATAAATATTCTTACTGGTTATCAACAATTTGATTATAAGTTAAACTTTATGTTACATATTTTTCTAAATTAAACGTTAGATTAAGAAGTTGAATTTTGTAAAATATTGTAATAATGAAAACACAGTAAATAAACCCATGAATACTCAAAGGGTACGTTTAATTAAATAAAATGAGGGATAATTACACCTGAATTTATTTAAAACCAGGGCAATTATTTTCAAATGTCTTTTTTAAAATATGTATTTACGTTTATAGTATCACAGTTGCGTGTGCCTTCTTTTAGGTTTTGATAACATCATTTCGTACTTGCAACCTGTATCCGTATAGTTTTTAGGTTAAGCAATACAAAACATTTATACAGGACAAAACCATACCATTTACATTAAAAAATAAGAAGATATGGTATGATTGCCAATGAGACAACTCTCCATCAGAGACCAAATGACATGGAAGTTAACAACTATATGTCATCGTACGGCCTTATACACTGAGCAAAACCCATATGCGAGCAGGTCAACCTTTCAGTCAACTATAAAAGGCGCCGAAATGACAAATGTAAAACAATTCAAACGAGAAAACTAACGGCCTGACTTATGTACAAATCAATGAACGAAACAAATATGATATACAGCAACAAACGACAACTACTGAATTACAGACTCCTGACTTGGGATATGCACATACAGAATGTGGCGGGGTTAAACATGTTTGAAGGCTTTTGCATAGTTTGTTTTTATGTTGTGCTGTTGCACCACTATTTCAGATTAGAGGACATGTATTACCCTGCCACATTCTGTATTTACCTTTTCCAACATAGCAGCCAGTAATTCAACAATTTATCGTTTGTTGCTGTATATCATATCTTTATTTGTGTTTTGTATATTGTTGTTATAATTCTTGTCGTTTATCATCGACTTATTAGTTTGAATATCCTTTCGTATCTTCTTTATCTTATGTCTCTCTTTTCAAAACTATTTCAATGTGTAAATATCGATTTCGAAAGAGAATGTATCTGCCACAACTACGATCAGTCGAAACCATAACTGACCATGTGATTTTTTCAGCAAACCGGAAAACGCTCTTATATCTATATAACTTGAGCAATGTAAAGGAAAACAACACACACACCATTAGAGTATATACGTAGTTAAAACCCGAATGGTTAATTGTGAGCAATTATTGATTACATGGAATACAAAAGGATCTGGAAAGGTGTAATTTGCAGACTGAAAACAGTAAAACACGACTGGATAAGTCCTTACATCTAAGGACCTGGTATGAATATTTGTGACGTCAAAACATTCCTGAATTTCTAAAATGCATACAAAATGTATTTGCTAATAAGCGCAAAGAGGTTTATGCTTGATACAGCTAATTCGAGAAAGTAAACTTGACACATCTAAACTAAATCTCTTTCGGTATGAGACATGCATTTTCCTGAAAATTCGACAAATTCGATCCTTAAGTATAACAGATACGCGTTTATCTCGAAATGGATCAGCACTGGAACATATCTAGTGCAGAAGAAATCAACTGTTATAAAAAATCGAGAAGATGTCCGTAACGTAAATGGAAAAAAGCATTCATTTATTTTCTTAATTGCTAATCCTGATGCGCGTAACTGATAATATTTCATTACTCGTAAATAACCCAGACGGCTTGAAAAACCAGTAACATTTAGGAATTCATCATAATAATGAAACAGATTATTAAATTTGATATACTAGTCGATCAAAGAAACGGTACAAGGCAATGATTTTTTTCATAATTGATGAAATTGAATACACGGTATCCAGGTAAACTTGGCCCAATTGGTCTAACATTAATAGAATGTTTTTCTTATCAAAATCATTGATTTAAAGGCAAAAATGCAAAATATTTCATTTTTCAAAATTACTTTTTACACCCCAAAATAAAATAAAAAAACCTCGATATAAGAACTAAAACATAAACAGTATTAAACTCTCTTCTTCGTAATTCAGTGAGGGGCATCGTTGGCCGAGTGGTCTAAGTAGTCGATTTGATATGTAATAAAATTAATATATCTAAACTTTTGTTGAATTGCTGTTGATATTGTTTTAATTGACTACATGTAACTGTCTGTTTGAGACACCAGGTTCTGTCTGGTGATTTTTTTTATTGTACATATATGAATAAAATGTTATCAAGAGTAAAAGTAGTCGAACTACTATATAACAAGCCTGTCAACACTGAGGTTGTGAGTTCGAATTCCGCACGTAGTGGGTGCATTCGGCTATAATCTTAATTTACTTGGATTGTCAGTTTTCCTACCGAAGGTCGGTGGTACTTGTCGGGCACCCCGGTTCCTCCACCAATAATAACTGACCGTCACGAAATAGCACAACGGTGCTGAAAGTGGGGTTAAACAAAAATCAATCAATCAATCAATCAATCGAAATCCAGTGCAGATTTTTATCACCATGTTCGTTGATATAAATTCGACCCATGTCACGGCAAACTCTCATTATTCAACATGGTAAGAGTTCCTCAATCATATTCTTTTGCAAAGCAGTTATAGACAAATAGCTAATCTGATATACAAATTGCCAAAGATGATCTTTAATTCCAAAAAATGTGCAGGGAAACAGATATTCCAAGGATTGACTGGGGTAAACAAATATGGTCAAGTAGAAATTTGTGTCATTCGGTAGTAAATCCACGCTTAAGAGGGTGACGTTCGTTTTGTTGTGTGGGATTCATAAATACACAGTCACGTCCGGTGAGTTACCAAAGAGCAAGTGGTAAAATCTGTCCTTTTGTACATTAATACCTCCCCTGTACATAAGTGACTATGTCTCCCTTTGCTGTGTATTATACAATCTGTTGCTGTATATTATACAATCTGTTGCTGTATATTATACAATCTGTTGCTGTATATTATACAATCTGTTGCTGTATATTATACAATATGTTGCTGTATATTATACAATCTGTTGCTGTATATTATACAATCTGTTGTTGTATATTATACAATCTGTTGCTGTATATTATACAATCTGTTGCTGCATATTATACAATCTAGTGGCATTATCTCTTGTTAATCTAGCCATCTCCTCTTTGGAAATATTGAGAAGACTTGCTATCTTCCTAGCTATCTCTTTTATCAGTAAAAGTGTACCAGTACTTCCATCCTCTCCTGGAAAGCATGATGCATCTGTCTCTTAAATCAAATTGTTTACCTCAGTCTTACATACTAACTTCCTAAAGTGTGAATATTTTATCTCATTTAGTAGAAAGTGAGATATTCCAAAATTATCCTCTCTCGTATACTATTTTTCCATTTAATGTATTGAGCATATGAACCATAAAAACAACGCCTATGGATGTGGTGAGAGAACCAAGGCATTCGTTAGTAGTGTTATAATTCCCACGACAATGGATCACAACAGGTATTGGATGTGGTGAGAGAACCAAGGCATTCGTTGGTAGTGTTATAATTCCAACGACAATGGATCACGACAGGTATTGGATGTGGTGGGATAATCAAGCCATTCGTAGGTAGTGTTATTATAATTCCCACGACAATGGATCACAACAGGTATTGGATGTGGTGAGATAACCAAGCTATTCATTAGTAGTGTTATAATTCCAACGACAATGGATCACAACAGGTATTGGATGTGGTAATATAACCAAGCCATTCGTCGGTAGTGTTTTAATTCCAACGACAATGGACCACAACAGGTATTGGATGTGGTGAGATAACCAAGCCATTCGTTGGTAGTGTAATTATATCCACGACAATGGATCGCAACATGTATTGGATGTGGTGAGAGAACCAAGGCATTCGTTGGTAGTGTTATAATTCCCACGACAATGGATCACAACAGGTATTGGAGGACGTGATATAATCAAGCCATTCGTTGGTAGTGTTATAATTCCAACGACAATGGATCACAACAGGTATTGGATGTGGTGAGATAACCAAGGCATTCGTTGGTAGTGTTATAATTCCCACGACAATGGATCACAACAGGTATTGGATGTGGTGAGAGAACCAAGGCATTCGTTGGTAGTGTTATAATTCCAACGACAATGGATCACGACAGGTATTGGATGTGGTGAGATAATCAAGCCATTCGTAGGTAGTGTTATTATAATTCCCACGACAATGGATCACAACAGGTATTGGATGTGGTGAGTTAACCAAGCCATTCATTAGTAGTGTTATAATTTCAACGACAATGGATCACAACAGGTATTGGATGTGGTGAGATAACCAAGGCATTCGTTGGTAGTGTTATAATATCCACGACAATGGATCGCAACAGGTATTGGATGACGTGATATAACCAAGCCATTCGTTTGTAGTGTTATAATTCCAACGACAATGGATCACAACAGGTATTGGATGTGGTGAGATAACCAAGCCATTCGTTGGTAGTATTATGATTCCCACGACAATGGATCACAACAGGTATTGGATGTGGTGAGATAACCAAGCCATTCGTACGTAGTGTAATAATATCCACGACAATGGATCGCAACATGTATTGGATGTGGTGAGAGAAACAAGGCATTCGTTGGTAGTGTTATAATTCCCACGACAATGGATCACAACAGGTATTGGATGACGTGATATAACCAAGCCATTCGTTGGTAGTGTTATAATTCCAACGACAATGGATCACAACAGGTATTGGATGTGGTGAGTTAACCAAGCCATTCATTAGTAGTGTTATAATTCCAACGACAATGGATCACAACAGGTATTGGATGTGGTGAGATAACCAAGCCATTCGTTGGTAGTGTTATAATTCCAACGACAATGGATCACAACAGGTATTGGATGTGGTGAGATAACCAAGCCATTCGTTGGTAGTATTATGATTCCCACGACAATGGATCACAACAGATATTGGATGTGGTGAGATAACCAAGCCATTCGTTGGTAGTGTTATAATATCCACGACAATGGATCACAACAGGTATTGGATGTGGTGAGAGAACTTAAGACATTCGTTGGTAGTGTTATAATTCCCACGACAATGGATCACAACAGGTTTTTGATGTGGTGAGAGAACCAAGACGTTCGTTGGTAGTGTTATAATTCCCACGACAATGGATCACAACATGTATTGGATGTGGTGAGAGAACCAAGGCATTCGTTGGTAATGTTATAATTCCAATGACAATGAATCACAACAGGTGTTGGATGTGGTGAGAGAACCAAGGCATTCGTTGGTAGTGTTATAATTCCCACGACAATGGATCACAACAGGTTTTGGATGTGGTGAGAGAACCAAGACGTTCGTTGGTAGTGTTATAATTCCCACGACAATGGATCACAACAGGTATTGGATGTGGTGAGAGAACCAAGGCATTCGTTGGTAATGTTATAATTCCAATGACAATGAATCACAACAGGTGTTGGATGTGGTGAGAGAACCAAGGCATTGATTGGTAGTGTTATAATTCCCACGACAATGGATCACAACAGGTATTGTTTTTATGTCTGGCAGTCATTGCATTATTTTCAAGATTTCTTTTTGTTTTTCAAAATCTTTCGACAGTGATCTGTCAATAATATCCAACTCACACTCTGCAACTTATACCACTCTTCTGCAGTTCAACACTCTTAATCTTCATATATCTCTAGAGTTCTTGGACTCGCATTGTTGACTACTCTTGGGTGCAAGCCATGGGTCATTTTAACTCTTAGATATTTTCTTATTCTTTCTCTTTTGGAACTTCTTGATTAATACGTTGGAAAGCAATTCTTAAAAATTCAATACGGTAGAAAATTTGTAACCCGGTCTTGAGTTTTTAAAGATCAGAATATCCGAATTTACACCTTAGTTTGTCCATTTAATAATGTGAGTTCACATACTGTGGATACTTTCCATTTCTATGTAGCAACATTCCAACAGTTTTGTTTTGGTGGGGTTCGTGTTGCTCAGTCTTTGGTTTTCTATGTTATGTTTTGTGAACTGTTTTTCTATTTTAGCCATGGCGTTATCACTTTATTTTCGAGTTATGAGTTTGAATGTCCCTTTGGTTTCCCTCGCTTCTCTTTCATTTACTTTCGTGGATACCAATTTTTAAAAGGGGAATGAGGACAACTTATGTATTGCAAAAGTCTGCATACAAGCCTTTCGAAAAATTTGATTCATTGAACATTTAATTTCGTGGTTGACCTATACTTACCAAATCCACTAAAATTGGTATCCCACGAATAATAATGAATCCACAGTAATTGATAACTGATGGTCTATACTGCTGTAGTTTTTTCCGTCTGTAGTTATGTCAAAGCATTCGGAGTCGAAAACAAATAAGGAAACCATTTTCTAATGGAGAAGAGACTATACAGTAACAGTTAGGTATAGTTTTTTATATGCGGTATCCGGTTACAAATGGTTAATACTGTTGAATGTTAGTATAGCAGACACATTTTGATAATAAAATGGTGACTTGACTTTGTTTTTCGTATTTTTGGTTGACATAATCACAGGATTGAGCAAAGTCTTTAAATCCTAATACACTCCTTATATTCTTCGTTTAACCATTTACCAATTCTTCCTACTTTTCTGCATACTGTTCTGTCGTGTACTTACAAGCACCGAGGAGAGTAATTTCTTCGGGTATACGTGTATTGTCCAAACTGAATTTTGCTTCTCATACAGACCGTTTTTGGTGCAAAATACAATGGTTAAATGTAAAATATCAAAAATACCAAACTCCAAGGAAAATTCAAAACGGAAAGTCTCTTATCAAATGCAAAAATCAAAAGCTTAAACACAACAAACAAATGGAAAACAACTGTCATATTCCTGATTTGGTACAGACATTTCCTTATGTAGAAAATGGTGAATTAAACCTGGTTTTATAGCTAGTAAACGAAAGCAAAGAGTGGCCTTCTGAGGTGTGTGAGTTTGCCTTGACAAAAAGCAACCTCTTTTCTGTACAAATATTGCCCTTTTAGTGTGTAGCTTGAGTCTGTTGTACTTCAGGATCATCTTCGGAGCCTTTTTTTAGGCTATATGGTATGGGTTTTTTCTTATTGTTCAAGGCCATACGGTTGCCTATAATTCCTTACATCCACTTCATTTAAACTTGGGTGGATAGTTGTCTCATTGGCAATCATACCACCTCTCCTTATTTTCATATTCAACGTATAAATCTGTCATCCATGCTGCAAAAATTCAGTAAATACAAAAAATACGAACAGCCTTGAAACATTTTTTTCTTCTTCATATAAACAGTACCCATATTATCCAACGATTATTCTAGTTAGGTACCCAATCATGCAAATTGTCTGCAAAATATGTGGATAACTGACGTCTACGTCCTCGGAATGTTTTTGTATTACTACCTTGAACATCATATATGAACGTCTGGTCTAGGCCTGAAACCCTATATAAAAATGCACCTATATTTTAGATTACTGGTCTACAGTGTACATTATCCGTGGTATCTTCATTAAATATCTGTACACCTAAATAACTAATTGGTCTGAAGTAAGAGAATCCGGTTCCAGAATGACATCTGCAGAACCGTGTATTGATAATCAATTGTTTCCAATTTCTGAGTATCCGACACTAGGTTTGAACATGAAATTAGTCAGAGATATCATATATATTATCAAGTATTTAGATTCTTCATATAATATGTAGTAGTGCTATCGGTGTCTTGTAGATCATCATTAAATAATTGTGTAGCCAAATGGAGAGCTCTCTGATATAACAGGTCGTGAAGAAAAAACGGACCGTTTTTCTATCCTTAATATTGAATTGCACTGAAGATTTTACTTCAGTGGTAATAAAAGGTCCTTCAAGTGTCGTTTCAATTATGGGCTAATGCCCATTATGGTAGCAGATTTAATTTTCAGAAATAAATCATCAATATAATATTTCTTTTGATTCGTTGTTCTCAAATCATTATTCTTCTTCTATTTTTTTCTGTGCTCTCCGTAGATTTACTCTTGCCAACTTTGAATTTGGTGTAGTGTCTCCTTTGACTGTTTAACATAATCGGTCGATCTTTAGAACTAAAACTAACATTAAATCAATTATCTCTTCCTTAAAATATGTTTAGAATCTGTGACAATGCTCCTTCCATTTCCTGTATGTCTTCTTTTTCTTCACTTTGTTTTCCATTTTGTTTGATTCTGACGGCTGTGGATTCTCATTATATACAGCTATAATAACAGCCTTTGAAACCTTAGTTTCTGCTGGTTCTTCAAATGTTACGCTAGAGATTTTTACATCGATTAATCTTGATGATTACTATTGTGAATTTTAAGAAAATTATTTTCACAACTGCAATTATGGACATCTATTTATGTACCAAGTCAGGGATATAACAGTTGCTATCCATTCGTTGATGTGTTTGAGCTTTTAATTTTTCCATTTGATAAGTGACTTTCCGTTTTGAATTTTCCTTGGAGTTCGGTATTTTTGTTATTTTACTTTTTTCAGTTCAACCCCAGTGTATGACGTTGAATACCATTTTGATTATATGTATATATGTAAACTTATGCGTGCGATATTTTTTTTTTCTTTTTATATTCATCTGGCCAATATATAGTTGTTTAATGAAATCCTATTTAAGGAAGGCTGGGTATATATTCAAAGTGGTTAAAAAGACTAACAAGTGGCGTATAACACCATATAATTATGTATAATTTATTAAAAAAACTATCATCAAAATTGGTATTTAGTCCAAAGCTGACATCGGTTAGACCCAATTTCTTAATACTATCGAGGTCGTGTGACCAACATATTTTGGCATATTTCTGACTTTTCTGAGGCGAGTCTGTGTGCTTCGAATAGTCGTATCAACACAAATCAAAGCATCCTGCGCGTTACAAATGATAACTGCGTATATTTGTCTTGAAGTTCTAATGTAAAAATTATTTAGATTCAACGAACTGAATTAGAATAAATATGAAACCTTCAAACCCGAGCTTGTCACCTGTCTCGCCAATTTTTTCAACAAATAATAAACTGGTTTGTGTCCAGTTTGTGCCATTTATTAAGCTCAAATACTCAAATGTGCCACTTCCCTCTGCAATAGTAATTTACGAGTTACGTTCCTTTGTTGGCATTAGTTCTTAAAAGAACATTTTTACTATTATTATTTTAGCACCATATGAAATAAAAAAAAACTTAATGCATATGTTATTATTGACAAGTAATCGTAATAAAATCATTGATTTTTTTTTAAATATAATGTGATATTTTTGTATATTACAAATCTATATAAACATTTAGTTAAATAGTTCCAGGAAATAGTGTGATGCATTAACTTTAATATTTTGGTATAAATATTATATTCCCACTTTTGTCACCAAATAACACTGAAACAGAAATGAAATTAACTGCATAAAGCCCAGGGCTAGCCAAAATTAGCATGAATACTGAATCTAAACAAGTGTAAACATGTCAGATCTAATGTTGAATTCCCTTGTTGTATGTTTTTAGTATATTAAAAGAAATAGTAATCAAAGGTATCTCCATATAAATTATTCATAATTTTTAATAAATTGAAATTTGATTTCATTCTGTTTGTTAATTAATTAAACTAATTAACTTTTATCTTCTGCAGAAGTTCTAATGTACTGAAATAAGAAACATTAACAAATGGATGATAATTAAAATGATAATTAACTTGTGAATTATTATAAATTCAATATCATCTCCTTTTCCTAAAAGTAACTTAATAGAATAGAAAGGAAATGGGGTATCCATCCAAGAGACAAAATCAGTACATGCACAGCAAAAACACAAAAAGCAAAGAAACAGCGCTTTTATTGCTGTTCTTTATCTCAAAGTAACAGTAAGGCCTTCAACACTGAGCAAAAACTCACCTGACTGTAAGTTTTAGACGGCACTTAGCACAGGTTGGAACGGAATTCTTTGCAAACTGACGATGACACCACAACTGTGAATTGGAGAACAAAGCCATGGAGTAATATCAATAAAATAAATCTGATAAAGAAATCAACATCTGTTGCCATGATTTAGCGCGACAATCATACTGAACGAGCAAAAACAAAACAAACATTAAGACAACCACGGGGCACATCGAGATATATATTAGATAACTTGGCAGGAAATAACGTATGTACAGGACAAACAATTCGGATAGACTTTGTAAGATGTAACACCACCAACTTTTAGAACTTGACAATGATTATTATTTAATTGGAACCTTTTTACTAGTAATAGCTTCCTTGGTCCTCGATGCTCTTCGACTTCGTACTTTATTTGGCCTTTTTAGCCTTTTTTATTGGAAACGCGCGTCTGGCGTACACAATTTCAATCCTGGTATCTATGATGATTTTATTGTAGTCAACTATCCTCTAATAAGGAAACAACGATACGCCTAACTGAAATGGGGATAATGGTAATTTTATTTTCGAATTTATAGAGGTGCTGCAACTGTGTAAATATACGTTTATCTTTTCGTTTGCCAAATATTTAAAAAATATTTTTCAAAACTGGAAGCATGTCCTTTAGTAATATTTTAATATATAAATTCTTAACTTGAAATGGCATGTACTGTACAGTTAGAACACACTAGATACATTTATTCTTCGAATGGCTTCCTTCGCCAATTATAATGGCAAAAAACGAATGCTATTATGTGAGATCATGTAATTACTAGACTTTTTTAAACGATAATAACTTACTTACCCCAAATTTACATGAAATAGAGGCAACAGATATCAAAGGGTTGTTCAAACTCATATGTCGAAAACGAACTGACAATGCCATGGCAAAAAAAAGAAAAACGACCACAATACAAGCAACAGTATACAAAACACAACATGAAAAACAAAAGACTGAGCAACACGAGCCCAAACAAAACCCGGGGTGATCTCAGGTGCTCCGGAAGGGTTAGCAGATCCTGGTCCACATGAGGCATCCGTCTTGTTGCTCATGAAAGTACAATCCTTTTTATAAGTCTTATTCGGTAGGTAACATTCGAGGAAAAGAGGGCCCGATTGTGGCTACGACAATTGGAACATATCTCTCGTCATCTGTAAAACAGATATTTTATAAAGGTCAACCAACACTTGATTGCGTCCGTAAAATTTTCGAAGGGGGTGACTTCATTTTCACAACTTGAATTTCTTGGTGTTATAGCTTCCTTGTAAGCAGCAACTCTCTATCTATGAAATTATGATGGGAAATGCATCAAGAGGGAGATATATACTCTATATGCAGGCGCTGCTGGAATATTGCTAAAGAGAAATGGAGAAAAAAATTCACAATCGGGAACCTAAAGTTATCTCTTTTGTCGTACAGTTTTGTTCTCAACCGACTCTCATTGCCAATTTCTAAAAGTTGGTGGTGTTACATCTTACAAAGTCTATCCGAATTGTTTGTCCTGTACATACGTTATTTCCTGCCAAGCTATCTAATATATATCTCGATGTGCCCCGTGGTTGTCTAAATGTTTTTTTTGCTTTTGCTCTTTCAGTATGATGTTGCTGGTATTAGCCTGCCCATAACACATTTTTCTTTTTTTATAATAGCAATTTTTACAAAGTTATAAAAAAGTACAGCCTATAACCCTAGGAAACATTTCGTGACAGGGTTTCCATGGAAAACGTTTCAAACGTTTGTAGTGCTGATCAATTAGTCTATAAAAATTCTAGCCCCATATTACTGCTTCTAGTACTAAAATCATCAGTTATGGATGCTGGTTTTTCAGACAAATTTTAAAACTGTGAAAATTTCAACAAATTGATGGTATTCTGTCAGTTTCCCTGATAACCTTTCATTTAGATGATTCCAACTGAAAGTTTTCAGGAAATATTATTCATGACTACTTTAAGTTTATTAAACACATTTTTTGTTTCTGTTTCTTTTAAGTATTACGGACCCTATCGTACTTTGGTTGACCATTATGGAGTATATATGTCATAGATGACCAGAGACATGTTGATTTGCTGAACCTCCCATAGCACATGAGATCATCCTAATGTTTTGGTTGGATTCATTTGCTCAGTCGTTAGTTTTCTATGTAGTGTTTTGGTGATTCAATTTGGTTTGTGTTTGTGTTGTCTTCCGTTTTGTTGTAATGGCATTGTTAGTTTTACTTTGATTCATGAGTTTTAAATGTTCCCTTGATATTTTCCGCCTCCTTTTGTAATTGAAGTAACCACAATCATACCTTCTTTTCCTAAATTGCGACATTTCCAAATGAGACTTATAACCGAATTTGTATTTACCATGAGCAACACAACGGGTACCACATTTGGAGCAGATGATCAACTTACTCTTCCAGAAAACTTGAGATCATTACCCCCTGTTTGGTTGGTGGAGTACCTGTTGCTCAGTCTTCAGTTGTTTATGTATTGTACTGCAGACTTTGTTGTCTTTTAATCATTATCCGTTTTTACGCCTTGTTGGTTTTTCTCCAATTTATGATTCTCTATTGTCTCTTTTGTATCGTTTTTGCCTAAAATGATAAATGTATCCAAGGTTAACGATTAAATCATTCCTTAACCTAGAGAAGGTTGGATGTAATGAATATTGAGCGGTATTTATGAATGAGACAAACATTTTGAATTGTTAAAACTTATATTCTAATGTCCCAAAAGATGAGTTTGTATTCTTCTTTTGTGTGATTCAAAGGTATTATATATTTTTTTAAATCAATTCTGTTCCATGAAGAGTATTTTGGATCCGCCACATTGAAGGAGCACATAATAATTTCCCTAGGAAACAATACACGATGGAGTTTCTGGGGGAAACGTTAAACAATGTAATCCTTTATTAGTCATACAGCTATTTACTATTTTATGCTAATCTGCTATTGATGCTGCTTTCTTCAGAAAAAATAGAGACACTAAAAATTCCTGAAAGCACTTCATGTATTATGTTCTGTCAATTTTTTTTTCATTAAATCACGTGTGTAACTGTTTATGTTTTCACTTTCAAATTGCTTGCATTTGTGTGTGTCTCTGGTATCTGGTTTCTCCTAAAATCATATTGTATCCAAGTCACAAATTAACAGCAGTGGTCGTGAAGATCACATTAAAAATAGTTGTATTCATACAAAGTACAACCTGTGTTTGAAATAAAGTATACATACGAGTCCCAGATGCTTACCGTCTTTTCATTCAATGGTTTAAACGTTGTAATTGTTGTGGTAGAAGTCTTGGCAATTCATAGTGCATAGCTCTGGATACATCACCGATTGAGAATATCTGGGACATAATTGGTATGCGAGAGAGTACCGCTAGTTCAGATTATCGATAATTGGCTATACCATACATCACCTAAACCAATAACAAACACTTCATTCTTTATAAAATACAACCAATTACACTTATTTAAAGTCTAATTCGCCATATAAGTAGTTATAACAGTTTTTCAATATACAGGTTGAAGTATTTAGCAATTTAAACCAATATTTGAAAATCTTGCATTTTTTTGTAAAAATAAGAGGCAATCTCCCTAGTTCTTGATATATCATAACATTGTTAGTAGATAATTTAACACCAAGTATATTCTTACAATAGTTCATGTGAACTCTCTCTATGGCCGGGGCTTTGTGTGCACCCCATATTTCACTTGCATAGCTCAATAAAGAATTGATACAAGTATCAAAATGAAAAAGTGATAACAAAGTGACATAGTTTAAATACATACTTTTGATATTTCTTCTTAAAGCAAACATTGCTTTTCTACCTTGTTCCGACAGTTTCAGTTGTAACATATTATATTTACCATTTAAATTTAAAAGTACACCAAGGTAGGTAAAATTATCAACAACTTCAATTTCTTTATTATCATAATACCACTTCTCATCAACATGAACTCTACCACCATTTCTAAATACTACAATTTTAGTTTAATTAATGTTAGCACTCAATGACCACTTTGATGTATATTCATATAATGTATGAAGCATATTTCGTAGCCCAGCCCCTAAACAGGTTCAAATTACTAAGTAACAAATCAAAATATGTTGATCAAAAGTTATGGATAAGAAATGTAAATAGAAACCGTTAATAATTTATAGTTATTGACTGGGTATGAGTGGAATAATAAGTGTATTGTCCCCCGAGGTGCAACTATTGCCCTGAGGCGTAGCCGAGGGAAATAGTTTTATCCGAGGGGACAATAAACTTACTATTCCACGAATATCCAGTCAGTAAGTGTTTTATTATACCGAAAGAGACAACAGACACAAACTTATACCAAGGACTGAACGACACAGCTGACCAAAAATCATTTTTACATTTGTAAGAGACAACGGACACATAGTGATGACAATTATCAGATTGTAAATATGCATTCCAATAACAAGCAGCTAGGCAATTTTAAGTTTAAAGCTTCATTTTTTTTTCAAAACAACAGAATAAATTTAACGACTCGGGAATCGACGTTAATAATCGAGATGAATTCCGATAGTCCCGAATAAATTGTTAAAAACCCGTTAGCCAATCCCGTAGCTGCAGTCGAAATTCCGCCGCGAAATATAATGACCCTTGCGGAAACTATTTACCGGTCAAATTGTTTGCAATTTGAAAAATGGTGAAAATACTGTGTACTTATTTTATATAGAAAATGATAACTGAGGTATACAATATATAAAATAAATAGTTAAACACACTTGAAGTCCAAAATGTCAGAATTGTAAATTCTAAGTCAAAGTCCAAAATAATATGAGAAGCGACTTTTAGCTTGGTCACACTATCATGTATGTGTAACATAGGAACAGTCAACAATAATATTACAGTTATACACATTCCATACAATAGGTCATACAGTCTTACAGATTTATTTGATACGGTCCATTTATTATGATATATTTTAGATTTCATGTGGAAAAATCTGTAGTTGTCAACAGTAAAAGAAGTCAAGGTAAAGTGTTAATCTTTTTCTTCACAAATACTTCAAAATGACAATTAAACAGTATCCAGTTGAAGCTGTCTTTGACAAATTTTATACTAACTTCATTACAACAAGTATAAGCTACATTTTCTGAAAGAGAGCAAAGAACTGTTTGTATTGTAGTAAATATTCATTTGAAATTTGTTTTCAAATACGCTATTGGAGATTACTATGCCAATATAATACAATAATTTTGTATTTAATAAATTAGTGCCTTCGATAATAAAAAGTCGATACCGAATACAGTATCATTATGCCGATATTCAAACAGACTCATTTCATGGGTATTACAACAAATATGTCAGAAAAACATGACGGAGTTTTTTTGTTTCAGTGTGTTCTGGATAAATATGCAAAAAGTCAGTTTTATACAATGTTCCCTCATAAGCCTGGAATTCTAGTGGCTAGTCACATATATTAGCATTATGAAAAGTGTTTTTCTTCAAATTTATCATTCAAACCTTGGAAGTAAAATTAAATATAATATTTCCATGTTAAAACGATACCATATTAATTCTGTCTTTCTTTTAAAATAACATTGAATAATTGTTTATTTTCCGTAAAAAGCTATACCACCTTCTGTTCTTGAACCAATATTTGTGTTACGCAATATTTACGTTTGTACCATTGACACCCTACTAGTAGTATGACCTACAACCAGTTGTAGAATGTTTATCCATGTTTCATCATGTTTGGCTAAAGAAATTCTGGCCTATATTTAGAAATTTACTATCCTAATATGACCCAAAACCATATTAAATAAATCTTTTTTTTTCAGACTTTTTGCTGATGCGTTTCGCATCCAGTCCAACAAAATTCTCAAGATTTTTCATTTTTTTCTAAACAAAAACATAAGAATGATGTTAACCTTTTCCAACTGATTTGATCTTATGTTGGGTTGTAACATCACTGTCCCAAGTTAAGGGAGGAGTGGGTGTCCGAAAACCTTCTGCATGTGTCTGTTCCAAGTCAGGAGCCTGTAATTCAGTGATTGTTGATTGTTGGTGAATAACGTTTTGTCGTTTGAATTGTTTTACATTTGTCGTAGGAGATAACAGCTTGCTATTCGGAATAGATTTTGCTTGTTGCTATAGGTTGCACGGTGACATATAGTTGCTAACGTCTACGTTATTCTGTCTTTATTGGAAAGATCATACCACATCTTTTTTATTTCAAAAATATTCCAATAACCTCTCAACAATTTTCAATCTCCTTTTCTTTTCTAAACTATTATAATTTTTTTTAATATGCATTGTTAGCAATGATAAATCTAGAAAACTTTCTTGCAAACTGACGTTTTCTTCTTTCTTCAAACGAAGATGATATTAAAAGAGAGGCGAAAGATACCGAAGGGACATTCAAACTTCTAAGTCGAAAATAAACTGACAACGCAATGGCTAAAATAAGTTTTGTAAATGGCGGTTTACATTATGTTTTTATATATATATAAATAAGGAGATGTAGTATGATTTCCAATGAAAAAAACTATACGTATTCAAAAAACATAAGACACAGGTAATCGTACTTGATCACTGAGCAAAACCCATACCGTATAGTAAGCTTTATGATTATAACAAAGTTACTAACAACCTGATCCAAGCTAATAACATTTAACTAATTTGGCCAAGGACAAAAAACGACATCCGTTGGACTACATGCTCCTGATTTTGGAACAGTTGGAACAGACACAAAAAGAACATGACAGAGCTATATATTTAAGAATTGACTGCTTCCTTTTGTAATTTTATTTGGGTGTAAAATCGTTGATCGAAGCACATTGTGTATGAAGCGCGAAATAGATAAAAAAAAAATGTAGAACAAAAGAAAAGTTAGGGAGGTTGCCCGTATTCAACACAACAACGAAAGAGAATAGAAATGGACTAAAATAAAATATATGTTGAATGTTGCATTTTTAAAAGGTCAGTCACAGCTTTTGAATACTATGATGGTGTAATACAATAAATGTAGCCTTTTCATATCGGCCAATCATTGTAACACAGTAAATATCTACTGTGTTGTGAACCATTTAATCCATTAATATTATTAGAATGTATTAGTATATTATATACTAATATATGTATGGTAACACGTATGTAATATAGTGTTACATTATATTGTTTCTTATGTCAATAATGTTAAAATCAAATCATTGCAAAAACAAGATTCATAACAACAAAACAAACCTTACTCTGTGTCAAGTACCTTAGATCACTCGGTCAACTAGGTGATATAAAAACATTCAAAAAACCTTACTCTGTGTCAAATACCTTTGCCAGGTACTATAAAGACATTTAAAAATAACTTCGTTATACTGGTCTTAATCTAATGTTTATTTTTATAATGTTTGATTAAATTGTGTTTTTTTTCTCTCGCTTGACCCATATGGCTATTGGCGTATGACATTTTGCATTAGTTTTTATTGACGAAATGAAAAAAAAATATGATTTAAATAAATTTTTTTTACCCGAATGCAAAGCGCCGATGGATATGGGTGCAATATGCAAATAACTTTATAAACATTACCACCAAAGAAATATTCATGATGTAGTTTTGAGACTATTGTAGTTATAATCTTATTATTGCTAGTCAGGAAATAACAAACAATCAATTCATTTATAACTTCATGAACAAAAAGACACATGTTGTATACGTCAATGAGACAGTAACCAAGAGACAAAAATAAATTAGGTAAATATAAAATAAAACATAATGTCAAAAATTAGAACGAGGATGAAATAAAACAATTTCGAATCACCTGTTACTAAAATTTTGATGGATAGAGATTCTGATAAGTGGAACATACAAATACAGAGTTGCTAATACAATACATTTAATCAAACATTAGAATTAGTATTTTTATAATGGTAAAGACCTCTTCGATTGACATCTCAACAGCAGCAAAAAGAGATAGCACAACAAAAAACAATAGCTATAGTACAGCCTATCCTTGTAGCTGAACATTACACACCGCAGTAACACTGTACAACAAGAAACAATACTTAGACACCAGAGTAATAGTGCAGCCTATCCTTGTCGCTGAATATTACACACCGCAGTAACACTGTACAACAAGAAATAATACTTAGACATCGAGTAATAGTACAGCCTATCCTTGTAGCTGAACATTACACACCGCAGTAACACTCGACAACAAGAAACAATACTTAGACACCAGAGTAATAGTATAGCCTATCCTTGTAGCTGAACATTACACACCGCAGTAACACTAGACAACAAGAAAAAATACTTAGACATCAGAGTAATAGTATAGCCTATCCTTGTAACTGAATATTACACACTGCAGTAACACTGGACAACAAGAAACAATACTTAGACATCAGAGTAATAGTACAGCCTATCCTTGTAGCTGAACATTACACACCGCAGTATCACTCGACCACAGGAAACAATACTTAGACACCAGAGTAATAGTATAGCCTATCCTTGTAGCTGAACATTACACACCGCAGTAACACTGGACAACATGAAACAATACTTCGACATCAGAGTAATTGTACAGCCTATCCTTGTCGCTGAACATTTCACACCACAGTAACACTCGACAACAAGAAACAATATTTAGACATCAGATTAATAGTACAGCCTATCCTTGTCGCTGAACATTTCACACCACAGTAACACTCGACAACAAGAAACGATATTTAGACATCAGAGTAATAGTACAGCCTATCCTTGTCGCTGAACATTACACACCGCAGTAACACTAGACAACAAGAAAAAATACTTAGACATCAGAGTAATAGTACAGCCTATCCTTGTCGCTGAACATTTCACACCACAGTAACACTGGACAACAAGAAACAATACTTAGACATCAGATTAATAGTACAGCCTATCCTTGTAGCTGAACATTTCACACCGCAGTAACACTCGACAACAAGAAACAATACTTAGACATCAGAGTAATAGTACAGCCTATCTTTGTCGCTGAACATTACACACCGCAGTAACACTGGACAACATGAAACAATACTTAGACATCAGAGTAATAGTACAGCCTATCCTTGTCGCTGAACATTTCACTCCGCAGTAACACTGGACAATAAGAAACAATACTTAGACATCAGAGTAATAGTACAGCTTATCCTTGTCGCTGAACATTTCACACCGCAGTAACACTCGACAACAAGAAACAATACTTAGACACCAAAGTAATAGTACAGCCTATCCTTGTCGCTGAACATTTCACACCGCAGTATCACTCGACAACAGGAAACAAAACATAGACATCAGAGTAATAGTACAGCCTATCCTTGTCGCTGAACATTACACACCACAGTAACACTGGACAACAAGAAACAATACTTAGACATCAGAGTAATAGTACAGCCTATCCTTGTCGCTGAACATTACACACCGCAGTAATACTGGACAACAAGAAACAATACTTAGACATCAGAGTAATAGTACAGCCATATAGTATCCTTGTCGCTGAACATTACACACCGCAGTAACACTGGGCACAGGATATTTTAGCCAAAAAAATTTAAACAGTTAGGGGACATTTTAGACGTTTTATATTTGCTGTTTTTTTATCTTCGATAGTCTAATTTAGCGACATCTCACATGGTTGAGTAATACTGACCATGACGATGACCGAAATGAGATCGGTATCTAACATGTTCAGCAGAGTACTGAATTCTTATGCAATGTGTCAGAAATTTTCATGGATAGAATAATAATGCCCGAAATTCTCCACACAGCTCTAGTCTATTCATGTTCATCAAAATGGGAAAATCTGAAGAGTTTTATATTAAATGCATGTCTGCTGTTTTAAATTGTGCTCTAATAGAGACGACATGATTAAACCAAAAACAGTACATGTGGATTATTCGGAGAAAGTGATGAAAATTATATCTAATATGAAAATAAGATGATGTGGTATGACTGGCAATGAGACAACTTTCCATCAGAGATCAAACGACATAGAAGTTAACAACTATAGGTCACCGTACGGCTTCAACAATGAGCAAAACCCATACCCCATAGTAAGCTATAACAGACCCCGAAATAACAAATATAAAATCAATTCAATCGACAAAACTAACGGACTGATTTATGATTTTTCCCAAGAATTACTGTAAAGTGCTGTATATTTCATCTATTATATCTTGAGCATGATAGAGAAAGATTCAAAGAGTTAGGTTAAGTGCTTAATACAAAGAAGGCGAATCAGAAGAAGGCACATGTTTGAAAGGCTTCTTTGGTATAGCACTTCTGGGTCATAAAGATGTGTCTGATTGTTTTGTAGAAGAGTTCTTGTCCGTTGTTTCTGAAGATAAAAGATGTGCCGAACACGCAGATTATTTGACTATGTTACTGAAGACTCTATGGATGTACTTATGCTATAGACAGAAGCTCCATCTACAAATGTAAAACAAATAATTATCCAGAATCGTTCCATGCCCAGTTGTCACCACATTTCCCCCAAACTGTCACATTCCGCAAATTTAAAATCCCCGGAAAAAAAACAGCGGGGCGACAGAAGACGATTGACCTCGAAATTTTCAGCTACTTTGTGCACAATTTTTTAGGATAACACAAAATCTTGTCTTTGTTTTGGTATTGGTTGGCATAAAAGAAATAAAGCGGCATACATAAGAAAAAAACATGTTGTATGCGTTAACCTCATCAAATCGATAGAAATGGTTTAAATGAAAGAAAACAAATCTTAACTTGTTTATTTCTTTTATCTTCTCTCTACACTGTAAATAAAAGTGTTAAGAATATGAACACTTTTTGAACGCCCTTTTGTAACACTTCTGGAACGCGTAACAGTGTTCTAAATATTAACATTAGTGTTCCAATTTTTAACATCATGTGTGCATCTTTCGAACACTATATGTGTAATTCTGGAACGGATAGTGTGTACTCCTTGAACGCCTAGTGTTTGATTCTGGAACATGTCCGAATTTATATAATAGTGCACATTTTTACATGTTCCATTCTTTGGTTAACAAATAAGAAAATAGGATCATATAAATGTATTCTCACAAAGAACCTCCTAATTTCTTTGAACCAAATTATGGCATAACACCACGTTACAAACGAATTGTTCTGTGTTCAAACAAAATGTTCTGTCAAAGAAAGAATTTGTTGATTACATTTAAAAATTAAATTTTTAAATTCGTAATGTGTTATAAATATAGATATACATACCTATCAAATCAAGTTTTGTTGCTAATTTTCTTCAGTGACGCTTCTTCAATTCATTACAAGCGCGCTCAAAAAACAAACATTGCCAAGAATCTGTCCGGTTTAAGGGAGATAACCCAATTTGAAAACAATTATTTGTATCGACAAGGACGATAACCCGTCCTCGCTCCATATGGGGTCACTTGCCAATTTGACATATGCGATAAGACGCACAATTAGGGGTTAAACACCCGCTGGTCTGTAAAGATAACTTCAGTGAAAACCATTACCAGATGTAATCGATAAAATAATTTTGAATAATGTTTTCTGTATTTTAGTGTAGTTTGTAAAATTAATTGAAGGCCGGAGTTCCTATTCGATCTTTGTTGAAAACTGGGACTACTGAATTAGTGTATTAGTCCCAGTTGAAACATTGAAACGGCATGAGATGTTTTACCCAAATTGGTAAATGAAAAATGCATATAAATAAAAATAGATATTCTTATTCAAAATGAATTGAGCATCAAACTGACTGAAATGTAATTGAAATTTTAGTTCAACTATTTCACATATAATTGGCCGAAAAGCCGTTGACTTACGGTTCTTTTTATATATATATATATAAAACGGGTACTTCGAGAATTCGGAAAGTCTGTCATTTTATTTAATTCTAAACATCCATTGACAGTTCATAATTATTGAATTTAACAGTATACATTGAGTGAGGAAAACAACACAATTCCTAGAGTTAAATGAACTGTTGTTGGTTAATGTCTGTCATATTTGTTTTTCGTAAACTGTTTTGTTATAAATTAGGTCGTAAGTTTTCTCAATTGAATAGTTTCATATTTTTCATGTTGGGGCCTTTTATAACCGACTATATGGTATGCATTTTTCTCACCGTTGAAGGCCGTACGGTTGCCTATAATTGATTACGTCCACTTCATTTGAACTTTGGTGGATAGTTGTCTTATTGGCAATCATACCACATCTCTTTATTTTTATATGTATGTTGGATGTGTACTGGTAGATAATTTATCTTCAGATCGGTACTTTAGATCTTTTGTCTTCTGTAGATAGTTTTTTTGTGCCCATCTGACAAAGAAGCATTTTCCTACTAATTTCAACAGTTTGGTCTTGTGTTGTGCTTTTATACCACTGCCCCAGGTTCAGTGGGATTAAGATAGATTTGAGCACTCACAAGCATGTTTAACCCCGCCGGTTTATACTTCTGTTTTAAGTCAGGAACACATTACTTGTGATTATGTGGTTGTCGTTTCTTGCTGTCTGAAATATTTATTTTCTTGTTGTTATTGTTTTAGCATAAACTAGTTCGTTGGTTTTTTTCCCGTTTTAATTTTTTCGACAATTAACATGAGATCTGTCAAAACATGTTAACCCCGCCGCATTTTTGCGCCTTTCCCAGGTCAGGAACCTCTAGCCTTTGTGTGTTTTTTTTTTAATTTTGCTTCATTTATATGTTTCGGAGTTTGGTGTGGCGTTCTTTTCGCCGAACTAGTATACATTATTGTGTAGGGGCCAGCTGAAGCCCGCCTGCGTGTGCGGGATATTCTCGCGCTGCGTTGAAGACCCAATTTGGTGGCTTTAGGCTGTTTTCTGCTCTTTGGTCGGGTTGTTGTCTCTTTTAACACATTTCCCGTTTCCATTCTCAATTCTATCCTACAAAGCTTACTATACGATATGGGTTTAGCTCATTGATAGAGGCCGTACAGATACTTATTGTTGCTTTCAACCACGTCCTTTGGTCTATGGTGACAAGTTGTCTCATTGCCAATTTTACCACATCGTCTTATTTTGTAAATTATTGTATTTATTTCTAAGTTAAACCAGAGCCATATATATATATAAATTGTTTTCAATTTAGACTTGTTTATATTTTTTCGTTTGGGCTTGTATTATATTTGCCTTCGGGTTTATATGATCCGTTCATCCTATTTTGACTCTTTCAAAATTTGATTGCGTTGGATAAAAACCGCAATTTTTATACGTGTGCATGCAAAACAAATTTCTTGGTAGAGGGGTCTAAATACAGCACAAACAACATTTTCCAAAAGACCAAAAAGTGAAAAAGTATATTTTAACAAAACGCATTTGACTAGCAGGTCGAACAACGGATGTTCTTAAACCCATATATATAATATATGTAGCTCTAGTTAAACCATAATTTATGAAGGAACGGGGGTTTTAAAGCTTTTCATACATTGTACAGTATGATAGCCAATTTATTCAGTTAAAGCTTACAGAACCCTGTATTATCTTGTGAATTTTGTGGGTGGAGGGTAGGTTATCTCGTGGATATTTACCTAATATCTCACATTATATAAACATCTACGACGCAAACAATAGAAGTAAAACAAGAAACAGAAAACACACAAGCTTCCAGCATCGTTTCAACCATATATCCACAGGTATATACCCTGAAGCTGACATGTTAATTGTCATACATGTACAAGTACCTGTTCAAAGCTAACAATCTTTACCGTTTTGTGAACAAATTATTGATTTTTTATTTAATATTGTTTCGATTCAATAAATTTTAATTGAGATGAAAAGCTAGTGATAAAAAATTGACAAAAGGAATTTAATAAAAAGTTGTTTTTTGTTGTTGTTTTTTTTTTTCATTTTATACACTTTTTTGTCATCAACAAGTTTCTTTTTGACGGCGAATGTACAATTTAAGTAATGAAAGAATTTCAAAACTATTTAACGGGTCTTGAAAGGTGCAAACCTTCCAATTTATTGTGCGCACATATTATTATTCGTGTATTTAGTTTCAAGAAATTAAATAACAGAAACTCGGTTTGATGTAAAATATATTATTAGATTTCATCTTGCCGTATCAAGTGGTCGAATTCGTGAAGTTTTCTAAATGTTTTTTTATGCACTCTTTAAAGTGCGACGAAATGGAATTGTTCTCCTATATGATTGTGTATTCAAATCGTGTTAAAATTGCCTCAAAAAATGATTATCTAGGGATTGTCAAGAAAACGAGCCAGTTGTCTGATTGACAATCATACAACATCTTCTTCTTTTTTTTTTTAAATAAATGTGAATAGAAACCATTTGATGCCATTGAAAAAAAATATGATTGTGTATTGATAAAACATTCAGATGAGCAAGCATTTATTTAAAATAATTAATGCGTTTTAGATTTTGATTGCATTCTTATGATATATTTATTAATTTTTAGTTAAAACCACGTGAAAACAGAAACAAAAAATAACTTAACTAATCATCTTCAACAAGGATTTGTATAGTGAGATATACAAATCCTTGTCTTAAATTATAAAAAAAAACGTTAATTATAATTATATATATATGGTGTTTTGCTATTCTGTCAACCCTAAATCAAGTTTATACAAAATGTCGTTTACACTATATTACATTACTCTGGGAATATATTATGTCTCAGCATGACTGTATAAACACGATTGTATAACAATTTGTTATCTGTTTACACACACGATGTGTCCTGTTGTCAAATAGAAATTGATAGAAAAAAAAAATCGCCTACTTTTAAATCAAATTTGGAGCAAGAAGAAAATATCCAATTTGAAAATAAACTACACCACGTTAAGCTTTAACTTTTCATCTTTTTCTTGGTCGCAGCAGCTAAGGTATATTATAAGTAAAAGTATTTTATTTATTTTTTCAAAGCTGACCACTCTTCCGAATAATGACATTTTCCTGTAAGAATAATGGCAAAAGTAAGCCATTTGACATCACTGTAAAAAATCCAAATTTGTTGCAAGAAGTTCAAACTTTATTTTAAAATAATCAATATCATAAAAAAGAAGACACATTAAGGATTCTGGAGATCGCAGCAGCTAAGAAAACCATTGAGAAGAAACTTGAATATCGTCTTGTAAAGATTTTTTTCCATATAACTTCTATATAACGATTTTATCCATGTAGGGTATCTGAATTCACGCATGCGCAATATTGACCGGACTGATTCTTGACAATGCTTCCGGTATATTAATACGTCACGTGCTATTATTTACGCAGACATGTTCGGAACACATGGCGTTCAGGTAAAATGATAAGTTGGAACGCATCATGTTCGAGACCAAAACGCTTTTACAATACCAACGATTTCGTTATCATTTACGTATTTACATTGGTTAAAAAATATTCCCAAATAACTTAAGTCTTGGAAAAAGATATATATTAAAAATCGATCATTTTCACGCTTATAAATACGCTACTGTGACATGTTTCAAAGTTCAATTTACGCAACTATAATTTGCAGCTAGCTAAAATACAGTAAACGTCAAATTATGATATTAACCATCCTTATTCATCGTCTTTTTTACTCTAAAGCTATGAAATATTATCCTCCCCCCTCTCCCCCCCCCCCCCATTACAGTATTAGAACACTAAAGTGTTCAAATTCAGAACATTGTTCTTGAACATGTACGTTAAAAGAGTGAACACAATGTATTATACATTTTAATGCTAGTGTTCTATGTGGAACACGAGTGTTACAATGTAATAACCGAACATATTGTGTTTAAAATTGGAACGCGTCCGTGGCGATGATACACAGTCTTTACACAAATATATTATATTGTCCGATGTTTGCCTTCAACCTATGTTTAGCTAGAGTTGTTTAAAAACAAACATTTTTATCATAACATGTATTACTTGCAGGTTTGACATATATTTACTTAGTTTCAAACGGTAGGAATAGCAAACATGTTAGAAGACTAATCTTATATACAAATTTTATAAACGTATTGATTCGGCTTTTCCATTTAAACCCACACATTTTGCTATTACCAGTAAAATCTTAAATCTATTTCAAATACAATAATATAAGCAACTGAAGGTTTTGTTTTATCATGATTCCTCTATTCTCTTCTTAGCTGGTATACTGTGTACCATGAAGGAAAAGGCAATTGTTTTTCGTTCAAAAACGCATTCTTAATACCTGTATCCTAAACTGAATACAGGGCATGTCAACGTATATGTTTTCCGCCTAACAGAAGTTCCCCTGGAAACTTTGTTATAAACATGACATGTTTCTATGACAACCTTCGTCAGTTTTCCATGTTCACCTCAAGAGAAAACATAATAGTTGTTTAAGTAAAACAACAAAACAGCAAGACAGAATGGCTAAATATGTCGTAAGTCAGCTTTGTTTAATGGAGTCTGACTTTTATTTTAGTATAATGCTTTTGGTTACAAGATGAAAATCAGCGTTTCATGACTTTGTCAGTATGCAAGAAGGTCACTCCCGGGTAGAATCTATTTTTAGTTTGTTTTATAGCACAGGATCTAAATGATTAGTCGTTAATCACGACACTTAAAACTTTTTATACAATATGTTTATTTTGAACAGGAATTTAATTAATCTTCGTTTGATCCGGTCAAAATGTAAGAAAGTGATAAAACAGAACGTACTGAATCATTATACAGGAAGTAAAGCTCAATTTACATTGTGCATGGTTTGATTTTTCGGAGTTTGCGTCCGTTTGACAGTAAGGCGTCACGGTTTAAATACACGCCTGCTTCAGATCCACTGTACTATGTTGAAAGAGCCCATCACTCTTAGTTCTTTAAAGATTGATTTGAACAAGTCTTTTTTAGGTAACCTGTTTCAAGGCAAAACATTTAGACCATACTGCAATTATGCCGCCATTTCTCTCTTGCAGTAAAAGTAATGTTTACCTAATTTATTAATGTGTGAGATAGGCCTTGCACTCACTAGCTTTAAATTCAGTTTGTTTGTAAGATGTTCGTATATAATCTACATATGCGACAAATAAGTTAGTAATATAGTACGTGATAAAAAGTAATTCCTATTTTCAATACCTGTATTTTCTATACAAATCTGTAAATTTATCCTTTCATTCTATACAAATACGTTATTTAGACTAAAAAAACTAATTTGAACTTATTTTCAATCCGATTTTCATGCAATTTTCATCATCAAACTCTTGGGAAATGATTGTAGCTTTCTATATAGAGTTTATAGTTTTGTTTAAGCTTAGTTTTTTAGAAATCATAAAGGAAAGATTTTTGTCCACAACCAAAAAATAAAAACAAACAAAAAACATTTTTTGGCCGTGAAACTACTTCATTGTCAGTGTGTTCAAATGCAATGATCAATTAGAGGCATGCGTTTTATATGAATTAACGCTGCAAAGTCATAATGACTTTGGTCCCTATGGCTTACCCAAATATTGAAATATTGAAGAATAATGTTGTAGTAAAGTGTTATGCGTTGGACAATCCAATTATGGAACTTTGTTTTTGAAAAAGAACCCAGATTTCATTTAAGGGATAAGAACTGAAAATTCAACCTTCCCCAAAACAGGATGGAAAGGAATGTATTGCCAAATATAAACAATGCAGGAAATAAATGTATACAGATGAGCAAGAAACGCAAAAGGTAAAAATGACTATTCCGTCTTTGTTTAATAATATTTTATTGCATTAATCAAGCAATAGGATTGGACACAAGTTATCACAACTTATATTAAGTCCTCTCCTTACATATACAATAAACATATATGATGACAGCAAACACATCCATAAATTAGCGTCAGTAAAAAATAAAGGAAGGAGTCACACATTGGCATGGCAACATAAAAGCAAATAGGGCAGAAAGAAAAAAGAAAGCTGCTGACTTAGAACGTTAAAATCTTTTTGATTGTTTAATGAAATAACGAACTTTATCAAAATTTTTAGAGTTAGTTTCGTAATTATATGCATCTTTTCCAAACAATAGCGTTTCAATATCAATGTGTATGTTCATATGTATAAGATCATTAATCAGAGATATTCTTTGGTTATAAAATAATTGGCATTCTAGAAAGTAATGGATAGCATCCTCAACAGGAGAAATTCGAACCGCTGGAGCATTTAGAATCATTCACTACATTTATCTTATTTAAATCTGCATTTAATGAACTGCACTGGTGCTTTAGTCTTGTATGCAGTATATTAAATTTTCTAGGCCCTTCACCATAATATGTTGGTGGTCTAAATGGTTCACCCTTTATTTTTCGTTTAAAATGTGGGATAGTTGGTGCGTTTCTTATAATTATTCCATATTCTGACAGTAGATGGTACGAATGACTTTTCAGTTATTCGTAGTCTACATCTAGGGGGTATATACTTATCATTATTTCTTAGGTTGTGTTCACTGAGATCAGATGTAACTGGAGGTAGACATTCGATTAAATATTGGGGACAAAATTTATGATGCATTTGATAGAAAATTATTAAATATAAGGATTCTAAACTTGAAAATTTTGTAAGCCCTGTAACTATCCTTGCAGCTTCCAGTTGTATTTTTTCTAGTTTATTAGATTCATATTCAAAACACCCATCCCATATTTCGCATCCATATTCCAATAGTAGTCTTATAAAAGTGACATAGATATTGGATAAGCTTTTTTTGGAAAGTGTAAATTTTAGTTCCCTTAGTACATTTACCTGTTTTAATGCAGACTTTGTAATATTATCTATATGGCTGGTCCAGTTTCCATCTGATGAAAGTGTGACACCTAAATGCTTAATTGTGACATTTAACAGTTTCAACGTTTTTACCATTTAATAAAATATTCATTACTTGTGGTTTAACATTTGCAATTACCAATGCGTTGGTTTTCATTGGATTAAAATCTACCAACCATTTTTTGGCCCATTCATTTAAACTAAAAAGGTCTTTATTAATATCATTTTCAATTGTTTGACAGTTGCTACCAGAATATGAGAGAGAGGTGTCGTCTGCAAATAAACGGGCTATGTTATGGAGATTATCTGTAATGTCATTAATATATAAAAGAAATAGTAGAGGACCCAATACAGAGCACTGCGGAACTCCTGCCTTGATTTCACCTGGAGTTGAAGTTTCATTGTTTATAAAAACAACTTGCTGTCTGTTGCTGATATAGTCCTTAATCCAGTCTAATAGTTTACCAGATATTCCATGCGAAAGTAGTTTTTGAATAAGGCCTTCATGCCAGACTCTATCAAAGGCGAAGCCTCAGGAAGCTCGCGCGTTATTGAGAAAGAGATACCATTTCTGTCATTAAAAACTCATCAATAGCAACATACTTTAGAGTCTAATTTGTTTATTTGTATGTTTAACTTATTTATTATGTTGATTTCGAATCTAATGGTCATTAGTTTAAGCATGGAAGTATAATATAATACTTCCATGGTTTAAGAGACAAATGTCCAAACCAGTTACTGTAAAATATGTTTAAACGGACTCCTAGATTCGGGATAAAAACGCAAACGACAAAAAATCCAAACTTTCAGAGATAGTTAAACAGCAGAAAGTCTCCATTTCAATGTTGTCGTTCTATTAACTATTTTGACTTCATCTACTTTTCTCCCAATTTGTATACTTAAATTTCGTTAATGAACACACGAAATAATTAATTTTCATAGATGGTGTAATATAAAAATTCGAAAAGGGTGTCTCGCCTGGGATTGCTGCTGCCGGTGTAAAAGTGTAATGTTAACGGTTAAAAGAAAATCCATTTATCTTTTGCCTTTAACCAGTTCCATTAATTTGTTTATATTAAAATATTTTGTTCTCCAAAATTCATGTGTACACTCGGTCGTTTTGACGTTAAATCCAATGCATACTTTGAATGATTGAGTATGTCCTAAACGTCCAGTTGCAAATATGACACATATGTAAGACGAGATCCAAAGTGGGTCGACCGAGAACAAACGTTAAAAACCTTAAATAGACACTTGGATAGGATCGTACGTTGGAAAGAGGTAAATAGTATGTTTGACAAGAATAAAGTCAAGCCCTGACCTATGTCACAAGAAAAACTATAATGTGTATAAAGGGGGCCTCGGTGGCCGAGCGGTCAAGAGAAAAAACAAAGTAGTCCAACTACTGTATCACTAGCCTGTCAACACTGAGGTTGTGAGATCGAATCCCGCACGTGGCAGGTGCGTTCCAGTCTTAATTGACTAGCATTTGTCAGTTCATGCCGAAGGTCGGTCGTTCTCCCCGGGCAATCCGGCTTCCTCCACCAATAAAAACTGACCGCCACGAAATAGCACAATAGTGCTGAAAGTGGCGTTTAACACCAATCAATCAATTAATCAATATTGCGTAAATCAATTCCTATCGCATGCATTTTTATAGGTTTCGGACAGATTTAATCTCCAATTCCGTCTGATTTTTAACTGGAGATGAACAATCAAATTTCCTCACAAAATCTTATCACACACTATAGCCACGTCGCCTTAGAATCAGGGGGTTCGAAATAGGGATGTCAAAAAGGGAAGCAAAATACCATTATTTACAATTTCAAAGAATAAAAGTGCATTTGATTGTTCATCTCCAGTTAAAAATCAGACGGTAATGGAGTTCAAATCTGTCCGAAACGTAAAAAAATGCATGTGTAATATTGATTAATTGATTGATTGGTGCACACGAAATTTTATTACGTAACAATAATTATTGTTTATGAAGACAAGGATGGCAACTCTAGCCCGAAGTTAAAAAAATCATTTAAGAAATTATAAGATTACTCTTTGTTTGTGTATTAAGAATTATAGTTATGGTTTGTCTTTAGTTTTCTGTCCTAATATTGAAGCAAAATGTCAAGTAAAATTTGAATTATTATCATTTCTTCATAAATACGGTAAAACCAATGTTCTTTAACTCTGGGACTATTATTATAACTAGAGACTGTATATGTTACAGCCAGTCTTGGGAATAATGGGCAACATCAGTGAAGAAAAAAGAAAATGTCTTAATAATTAAAGAATATAGAAATGAAGATCCAATCCAGGCCTTTAAAGTATAATTATATTCTGTATATCCGAAAACTGGTTAATTTGCATTTCTTTTTACACACACGTGTGGTTCAATTCTTTTTACACACACGTGTGGTTCAATTCTTTTTACACACACGTGTGGTTCAATTCTTTTTACACACACGTGTGGTTCAATTGAACATCAACCTGTACACTGGACGACGTCATCATATTTTTATGAATGAAACAAAAGGTAGGAAAGGTTCGATTTTGCAATTCTTGCTTTTTTACGATTTTTTTGTCACAGTGAATTTTTACAATATTGAAATAGCGCGTTCTTCGGAAATTTGAAGAAACTTTACAGATCATGCGTTTTTCATTCCTTGAAAAATAAATAATTTTGAAGAAAAAACATTGAAATATATTTTCCACACGATCAACGCAAGGTAAAAACAGAAAATCGTATTTTTCAGTCTCATTAAGCTGTTATCAGTCCAATTTAACCCAAATGAAAGTTTTGAGTTAATAAAGTCAAAATCAAATATGACCGATCTGCCAATCAAGTTTTGTACATAAAAAGTCAAATTGACCATTTTAAGGCCAGATTTGTCTACCTCACAAAATCTTGTTAGGTACTATAACCAATATGTTGAACTTAGTACGTTTAAAAGTGATCCCATTGATCATATTGATCTGGTCTGTAGGAAAGTCATCAAATAGAACGTTGTTATTATGAAGAAATTCATCAAAGCAAAGCGTAAGGTGTATTTTAAACATTTCAATCGTAATGTTTATTTTTAAATTTCTGTGATTACTATGATTTAGGTTAATAGATATAGAAAGATTTTAGAATTAAATATAATTTAAATCATTCGCTATTATTAGTAGCTGTGATTTTGAACTTTATATGTATTGCAAAACAATGTGTTTGAAATTTGTTTACGGTTACTAGGAACCACAGTGTTTTGTATATCAATACAGAACAAATCACGTATAAATAGAAGGATGGACATACATTTATTCATTTGATAAAAACGTTTTAATCATAGTTCCGGCAAATTCTTCACATAAAGGTAAATTATATTTTCATTTTACTTCATTTTAAGAATTTATATTTCATTTCAGGAGAATCTTAAGAAAAGCTATACATTTATACTATACATGTTATTATTACCATATTAAGATTTCTCAAAAGATACAACGGAAAATTGCAAATGCATTTAAATCAATATAATGCTATTAAAAATGAAACTGGACATTTTTATACCTAAACTATCATTTTGAATTTTTCAAAGTTTACTCTCATCACTGAACACATATGAAAAACAGTTTAGGTACAATGATATTTAACATCTGATGGATACAGATTTTTCTTTAAGCTAAATTGACATAGATAATAGCTCTAACGACAATTTAGCGGGTCTTTTACTGTTAGAAGATAAAATAAAAACAATAAACAATTGCATTGGTCGATATGTCAGTGTCGTCTGAATTCCCCAGGAAGATAAAGGGAAAAGGCAACCTTTTTTCACGGAGTTACACTTTTCATATTTTACGGAGAAGGGGAAGCAAACAGGAATAAAGACCTCTTTAGAAATTAATGTACATTATAGATACATTTTTAGAATTCAGTTCACAACTGCCCGTTAGTGACACAATTGCATGTAATGGTTACCGGCGAGTTATTTAAATCGATTACTTAACATTAGAATGTTGTGTATTTTACGCTTTAGGAAGAAATTGCTGTTTGAATAAGACGAAGGGTGCCATTGGACCACCTTAACTTTAAATCGAAATCAAAGCATAACCTTTCAAAATGTCAAGTTAATACAACAATATTTATAAATGAAATTAAATGTTAAAATCCTTTCATTGTCAACGTATATTTGTTCTGACCAACAGAGGTTCCCTTAGAAACTTCGTTATAAACAATGCCATAATACCTGTTCCTATTGGAACATATATTCTATACCCTATATTCCGTACGGAACACATTCTTATAAATTATTTCTTCCATTTGAACTTATGAAGGAACTTCTATTTAATGACTTCAACATCCATTCATTCACATAATTAATCCATCGACCTACATTTTGACCGTCGACTTTTTCACATCTGATATAGATCGACACTTGCATTTCAGGTAATTTAATTCATTTAAAGCCAAGGATATAATCAATTCATTAATACCAGGACAAAGGTACGTACTATTTTATGTTATACATTTTGTAAACATTGTAGTAAAATCAAACTAGACATGGTCATAGGTGCTTGAGGACAGGACCCTATGTTGAGCCCCCGTAGTCCCCCTTTATTATCATAGACCCCCGATTTTCTAATATATATCATTTTATTTGTACCATATGTATACCTACTTTAAATATGCATGTTTACCAACATTGTAGAGGGACTACGGGGGATCAACATAGGGTCCTGTCCTCAAGCACCTATGGACGAGGTATCGTACATTTGTAGTAAGAAATACTTACTTTATACATACACCACAGAAAGTTCAACAGCTAATTCCAGATCACAGATAAATATATTACACTTTTCACAAGTCGTTCCCATGATAAAAATATTTAAGATTTTGCTTCCTGTTGTTTCAGAAAGAAATGAAATGCGAAGCATTCTAGGAAATCTATAATTAATCAGGAACGGGCTAGGCCATTTTTTATTTTAAAGAATAATTTTCAATCAGATATATAATGTTTTTGAGAAGGTAAATTCATTTTCTTAGTGTGACTTTCGCAGATGTCGAACTTGAAAAGTTCAATAGTTAATGGACCAGTTTTAACTGTTCTTTTTCATTCCTATTGCCACATAAAGCATTGATTTTCAAGGATTGTTAGAAAACCTACAATTAATCAGAAATGAACAAACAATAATTGTGGAGAAATTACACATCAATGTTTTATACTCGTGGATCTTTTAATCGGAAGACAAATTTTCAGTCACCATGTAATTAGCTATATAAGGTTTACTTTTCCCTTTTTTTAGAAATCATATAAACACTACTTAAAACATATCTTTTCTCCTGGATACATGATAAATTGAATAAACAAACATGTATTTGATTATTCCAAAATGTATTTACAAAGGCGCAATTACCAGTTAACGGTTAGTCGTCCTCCAAAACCGTAACACTACCAGTGTGACTGTCAAACATTTTCGAGAGTCGGAAAACATCAGACCTTCTTAGCTACAATTGAAGCAAGAATGAGATCAAAGATCAAAGTTAAATATATAATTTTCACTGGCGAGACATATAAAAGTTCATGATGTATATTGAATTCAATTCGGGTTTGAACATGTATGAAAATACTCGAAAAAGAAAAACATCAAATATGTGAAACATTTCCGTTTAAAATTAAAGCCCATCCAATGAAATAAAATGGAATTCTCTAAGCGGGTCTGTTTGTAATTTAATTTGTTATATTCCAATCGTAATTTTGTGATGTAAATAGAGGTGCGAATAAGCGAAAGTTAATGTTTTTGGGTTTTTTTTTCTTCTGAAAAGAGAAGCTGAAACGGAGCGAAAGATAAAATCAATAAGAGTATTTATTTTTATAAGACATTTTTTTTTATTCAATAGAATTAATAAGAGCTGGTGACACCTTTCATTTTCTTTCAGATGTAAAAAAAAAAACCCGCAAAATTAAGACATTCTGTTGGATACCGTGAAAATATCTTATTTAAGACCACATCTTCGGAGGAATAAAGATCAATTGGCGATTGTGTAGTTAATTCATTGAGTTCAGAAGGGTCAATGACCCATGCATGGTTTAAATGGTAGTTTACCATACGGAAAGACCATAGTAATTAACACATACAATAAGACAAATTAACATTCGATCTGACAATCATTTGTAGATCAATGCAAATGTATTGAAAAATTATTCATTTAAGTTTACAAATATTAATTTCTGGCGTGAACGGAAAATACTACATAAAATTATTCGACCATACATCCATCATATCGATGATATTTTATTTTATAAATTAACTGCTTACAAAGCTTTGAATTTTTGAAATAATAAGGCTTTTCTACCTCAGGAATAGATTACCTTAGCTGTATTTGGCAAAACTTTTAGGAATTTTTGGTCCTCAATGCTCTTCAACTTCGTACTTTATTTGGCCTTTTTAACTTTTTTTTTATTCGAGCGTCACTGATGAGTCTTTTGTAGACGAAACGCGCGTCTAGCGCAAATACAAAATTTCAATCCTGGTATCTATGATGAGTTTATTATAAATTACATTTAAATGAAAGTCAGACGACGAATAAAGTTAAAATGAATACACTTTATTTCTTTAAATCAAACATGTTTTTCATTATTTTTATAGTATATTAACGTTCAGCTAGATTCAAAACAAACAATAAAGAGCAATTAAAAAGACCGAAACAGCCGTACACACGTCCCATTATCTATGACATAATCTGTATTGACAAAATTTCATTCGTTACGATATACAAACATAAGGAGATGTGGTATGATTGCTAATAAGAGAAATTTCCACGGCACTGAAGTCCATGTTGCGCTGTACGAAAGTTTTGTTTTTGTATTGTATGAAATTAAAGACAAAATTCATCTAAAAATTTAACAACAGCTTGAAAAATAACTCAATGATTTTATATATAAATTGAAACATTTCTAACATTTATCTAAAATGTATTGTACATGTGTACTTCCAAGGTATAAATTGAACCTGCTCGTTCAAACAATGCATATCCTTGTTTCTTGAAATACCATGTAGTGCTTTCCGACATTTATAGTTTAGTAACAATTCCATATAACTTGTTATGAGTAGGTCTATTCTGGGATATGATATTTACAGGTTTATTGTAAGCACATTTCGATACATTTCAAACATATAACGCTTTCTGAGGTCTTCGGTCTGAGTACAGATAGGGAATAACAAAATTAATAAACTTCCAAAAATAAAATCTCAATATATAAACCGCCGATAAACATAAACTCAAACCCTTTGAATGAATTACTGTATAAGTAAAAATCGATATAGAGTTCTGTATAGTAATGTCTTATATTATCTTTATTTTAGTTGTTGCAGAAATGATAGTGACGGCAAAAGAGAAGACAGCACTTTGTGCATGTGGGACAGTCTTAATTATCCTATGCACCATACATGTGATTCCTTCATTACGAAATAATAACGAATCACAATTAAACGAAAAATGCCACACAGCAGACTTACGAAAGAGAGATGATGTTTCACAGATACCACGCCATATTCATCAAATTTATTTTGACATTAACCCAAAGGGTCATGCACATCTACAGAAATACCAATTTGCTCAACAGACCTGGTTTAAATTATGTCCTGACTTCAAATATACTCTCTGGAACCAATCTATGGTTGATGATTTAATCAAAGAACATTACCCAGGTCTTTTCAAATTATACTCTAATCTTCCCGCATGGATTAGTAAAATCAACGTTGGGAAATTCACGATTATTCATCATTTTGGTGGAATTTATGCTGACAATGATATTGAATGTCTTCAAAATGTAAACTCGCTTCTTCTCAACGTCTACGATCAAAATCACCAAGCTATTTTCAAAAGTGGCGATAATTTCGATTTATTTGCAATTGACTTCTTTGCCGCAACCGCCAATCACCCGCTTCTAGCACATGTCATAGCTGGTTTGCCTCATGCAAAAAGAAAGTACTTGCTTCCATATTTGAATAATATGCTCACTACTGGGACAGCTTATTTCAATATACGTTTCAAAAGTTTCGAAAACAAATGTGGGATATCAGCCTTACCTTATAATAATGAATATATTGTACATCACCGAGCGTCATCATGGCACAGCTGGGACGGTAAAATTATATATATTGTATGGTTTAAGCGCGGAGTCCTTATGAAAACAATGTCTTTACTCATTTTTGCTATTATTGTGTACATACTTTATAGGAACAGGAATTCAAGTAAAAGAATCTTGATAAGACAGCAATAATATAGGAAATTAATAAAAAAAATAAACCAATTATATTGACAGTTTTTCTACCAGAAAGGAATATTGATTTAATGAACACTAGAAAGAAATATTGATTAAGTGAATACTGAACACAAGAAAGCTGCACTCGTATCGTTGTTCTTAATCCTGATAGTTGTAGGTGGTTTTCAAAGACTTAAACTTTTAAGGAAAAACCAAGAAAGTCCTTGGCGTCGACAAAACAGTATATACCAGCTGATGTTTTGCCAATAACTGTTAACCAAATTTCGAGAGAGTAATCTTGTGGATTACATAATCCATGGCAGCCCATGTATACAAACAATTACAAATGTAGCTATTCATTGCTTGAAAATGCAAATAACAAAAGCAAACATTTAGAACAATTAAAGAGTATAATTGTTCATTCATTTGAGTAATTATCTGCTTTCTTAATTTTCTTTAGCAACAAATTTATCAACAGAACAGATTCCAAACCCTAAAACCTGACCGAAATATGACCAAACTTCAAACTATTTGCAACAGAATGTACGTCAAGTTTTTCTAGCTGATTTTTTTGTACTGTTGAACATATAAAAAACCGAGAAAGTTAGAAAGAAGGGAATTGTTAATATTGGGTGAAAACCTTAGATTTTGATGAAAAATCGCTGAAACTAGAAAGTCAATAGATCTTATTACGACAACATTAGTGAATCTTTATGGTTATTTAATGAACATTGTCGTTGGGTTCAATGTTCGATGGACACAATGACCAATTTTTTTTTGTCAAAATGCAGTTTTTGTGGAGATAGTGTTCGTAGTGAAAAACATAACATACTGATACGAATTCACATAATGTGAATAGAATGCAATACACATTTTACTGTTCTTTAACAGTCCTATATATCGTAACGTAATAAGCCGTCCCGCGGTGCACTAATTTCACATTCATTTGTACTGGTTAATCACTTTAAACAATATGTAGAACTTACGTTTAAAAATGATTCCTTTGATCATATTGATCTGGTCAAAATGTAGGAAAGTCATATAATAGAACATTGTTTAGTAAAACAAATCATTATGTAAAAATTAATCAAGGTAAAGCGTAAACGTGTATTTTAAATATTTCAATTTTGATGGATTTTTTTGTCAAATTTCTGATTACTTTGGTTTATGTCACCCTAGAAATAAGTATAATTTGAATTACTCTCTATTATTAGTAGCTGTGGTTTTAAATTTTATATATATCGCAAACGAAATATGTTTGAGTTTTGTTTACGGTTACCAGGAACCACAGTGTTTTTTTATAGTAAATATTACCGTAGACCAAATCACGTATAAATAAAGGGATGGACACATATTAATTTATTTATTTGATCAAAACGTTTAAATCACAGTTTCTACAAAGTTGTCACGTAAAGGTAAATTATATTTTCATTTTACTTCATTTAAAAGATTTAGATTTCATTTCAGGAGAATCGCAGGAAAAGCTATAAAATTTTGCTATACATGTGATATTGTTATAGTAATATTTCTCAAAACATACAGCGAAAAATTCCAAATACATTTCAATCCGTTATAATGTTATTCTAAAAATAAAACTGAACATTTTCATACCTTAACTATCATTTTGAATTTTTCAATTTCAACTTTCATCACTTACCACATATGAAAAACAGGTACATTTTAATTTGATATGAAACATCTGATGGATACAGATTTTTCTTCACGCTATATTGACACAGATAATAGCTCTAACGACAATTTCTCGGTCATTTACTGTCAGACAATAAAAAAAACACACATTAATAAACAATTGCATTGGTTGATATGTGTCGTCTTAATTCCTCATTAAGATAAAGGAAATTATCAACTTTTGTCACGGAGTTACACTTTTCATATTTTACGGAAAAGGGAAGCAAACATGGAATAAAGACCTTTTTAGAAATGAATGTACATTTAGATAAATGTTCAGAATACGGTATACAACTGGCCGTTATTGACACAATTGTAATGGTTACCGGCGAGTTATTTAAATCGATTACTTAACATTAGAATGTTGCGTATTTTACGCTTAGGAAGAAATTACTATTTGAATAAGACAAAGAGTGCCATTGGACCAACCTAGCTTTAAATCGAAATCAAAGCATTATCTTTCAAAATGTCAAGTTAATAAAACAATATTTATGTATTTTATGAATGGAATTAAATGTTAAAATCCTTTTATTAGGTCTTTCCACTTTTCAGTGGAAAGACCTCTTGTATTTGTTCTGATTATTATTATTAGGTCTTTCCACTTTTCTGTGGAAAGACCTATTGGTTTTCTTCTGATTATTTTTTTTTTTTTCTTTCGCCAAATTTTGTTCTTGCGATAAATTTTTGTTTCGCAAGATGTCGCTTAGATGTTTGGTATATGATATCGAACAGTTTATGCGCCTTTGAAATTGACCCTGCTTAAGGGAATACTTTTCTTTGTAGGAGTTATCTTCCCGAACACTGTTTTCCTTGTGCATGCATCTCCTCCGTAACCATAAAAGAAAGCGACAAATTTATTTTACCAAATTGCTCGTTATATCCTCAGGATGTTTTGTCCAATTTCGACCGAAGCGATACGTAAACTCCATATGAGAGTTATTTCCCCTTCTGTATTTGACATAAGGGATATATAAATGTATAGCATGAATGGTAAGTGATAGAGACCTTAGGTATATTGATTTGAGTTCCTTGGTTCATTTAAATGAAATTGAGGCTAAGGTCAAAGGTCAAGGTCATATTCTAAATTTTGACTTTTCCTTGTTATTTGATCTCCTCTGTCACTTTTAAAATTACAAATTAAAGAACTAGTGCAAAATGTTTGCTTAATTGTGATTAAGATATGATACGTTTGGTCTGAAACAATCCAATGATATCTTATAGGAGTTATTGTCCCTGAAATGATTCAATTTAAGGTTAATTGATTATTACTCCAACTTGGTACATGATAAAGCCATAGGGTCTTTTGCAAACTGTTGGTTGACATATGACCTTGTAAAAAGTAAACTGGAAGTGACCTTGAGTGAACCGGAAGTAGTATTTTCTGCACTTTTGTCATGGAAAAGTACCTAGAAACCATATATTTTTTGAATGATCATAGGTTAACAAAAAAAGATATCGACAAAAAATTTTTTCTAAATTGTTCGTTACATCCTCAGGAATTTTTGGCTAGTTTTGATCGAAGCGATTCGATGAAATTTTATAGGAGTTATCTACCTTTATGAAATAAATTTGCCGTTATGTTTTTGTTACTCATAAACTGTAGGCTGTATAAACCTATAGTCTTTTTATCTGAGGTCCTTGGATCCTAACTTCTAAAATGAGGTCAAGGTCATGTTCTGAATTTTGTCTTTTGCTTGTTTTTGCATTTTCTCCGATATTTTTAATGTTATATATTAAAGAACAAGTGAAAATTTTTGTTATATTGTGATGAAGATATGATACATTTGGTCTGAGACAATCCAGCGACATCTTATTGGAGTTATTGCCTCTGAAATGTTTTATTTTAAGGTAAATTGATTATTACTTCATATTGGTACATGATAAAGCCATAAGATCTTTTGCAAAATATTGGGTGACATATGACCTTGAAAAATGTCAACCGGAAGTGACCTTGAATGAACCGGAAGTAGTCATTTTTGCACTTATTTCATGTAGAAGTACATAGAAACCATATATTTTTTGACTGGTCATACATTTATCTATCATTTGAGACCTGAAGTGATCTTTTATAACCGGAAGTAGCATATTACCTCTCTTATTACAGGCATAAGTATATATAAACCATATATTTTTGGAATCAGTGTAAATAAAGCTATCATATGAGACCGAAAGTGACATTTTCTAAACCGGAAGTAGCAAATTATCTCCCTTTTTACAAGCAAAAGTATATATAAACCATATTTTTTTGGAATCAGTGTAAATAAAGCTATCATATGAGACCGGAAGTGACATGTTCTAAACCGGAAGTTGACAATTATCTCCCTTATTACAGGCAAAAGTCTATAGAAACCATATGTTTATTGAATCAGTATGAAGAAACCTATGATTGGACACCAATAGTAGCTTTGAGTAAACCAGAATTAGCTTCTCGTCAATTATTTAGAAAATTGATGTGGAAAGACTTTCAATTGTTCTTTGAACAATTGGTTTTTAATTATTATTATTTTTTTCTTCTTCTGCCACTTTTATTTCTTGCGTATAAATTTTGTTTTGCAAGATGTCGCTTAGATGTTTGGTATATGATATCGAACAGTTTATGCGCCTTTGAAATTCACCCTGCGTAACCGAATACTTTTCTTTGTAGGAGTTATCTCCCCAAACACTGTTTTCCTTGTGACTGCATCTCCTCCGTAACCGTATAAGAAAGCAACAAATTTATTTTATAAAATTGCTCGCTATATCCTTCGCATGATTTGTCCAATTTTGACCGAAGCCATACAAACACTCCATATGAGAGTTATTTCCCCTTATGCATTTGATATAAGTGATATGCATTTCTATCTTGTAAACCATAAGTGATAGAGACCTAGGATCTTTTGATTTGAGGTCCTTGGTCAAAAAAAAAAGAAAATAAGGTCAAGGTCAGAGGTCAAGGTCATATTTTAAATTTTGATTTTGGCTTATTTTCAATTCTTTTCAAAAACCGTATAAGATATCAACAACATATTTTTACTAAATTGTAAGTTGCGACATGTCGTAACACATGAATTTCGGTTGAAAGGGTACACTAACATTAAATTGGAGTTTTCTCCCCTCTTATATTAAAAATTAGGCATATAGTGATATAACTCATTAACCATATATAATTAAGACCTATGGTCTTTTGATTTGAAGCCCTTGGTTTATGACCTTGAAATTGAGCTCAAGGTCATAGGTAAATTTGACGTTCTAGATATTGACCTTTGCTTTTACCTCATATGTATACATGATAAAGCCATGGGACTTTTTGCATTACGTTGCAAACCACTTGACCATGGAAAAGCCAACCGGAAGAGACCATGTGTAAACCGGAAGTAGCTATTTTTTGTACTTATTTAATGTAAAGTATATTAAACCATATATTTTTGGAATCAGTATCAAGTAAACTATAAAAAAACCTGAAAGTGACATTTTTCAAACCGGAAGAAACAATTTATCTCCCTTATTTAGAAAAAAAATGTATAGAAACCATATATTTTTGGAATCAGTGTACAATAAGCTATCATTTGACGCTGGATATGATATTTTAAACCGAATTTTAATAGTTCTATATCAAAATAGATCTTTATGGGTGGAAAGACCTTCAATTGTTCTCTGAACAATTGGTTTTTAATTGTCAACGTATATTTGTTCTGACCAACAGAGGTTCCCTTGAAACTTTGTTATAAACAATGCCATAATATCTGTTCCTATTGGAACATATATTCTATACCAAATATTCCGTAAGGAACAAATTCTGTAATATTTGCTCCAGTGAAAATAATATTATAAATCATTCTTTTATTTGGAACTGATGAAGGAACTTCTATTTCATGACTTCAAAATCCATTCTTTCACATACTTAATCCAGCGACCTACATTTTGACCGTCGACTTTTTCACATCTGATATAGATCGCTACTTGTATTTCATGTTATTCAATTCATTTTAAAGCTGAGGATATAATCGATTCATAAATCGATTTCTAAATCGATTCATAAATACCAGGACAAAGGTTAGTACTATGAAATGTTATACATTTTCCAAATATTGTAGTAAAATCGAACTAGACGTAGTCATAGGTGCTTGAGGACAGGACCTTATGTTGAGCCCCCGGAGCCCCTCCCCCTTTATTATCATAAACCCCCGATTTTCTAATATACTTGTATATCATTTATTTGTACCATGTATGTATATCAATATACCATATGTTTACTTTAAATATACATATTTACTGTCAACGTAGAGGAACTACGGGGTCTCAATAAAGGGTCATGTTCTCAAGCACCCAAGTAAAGTGGTAAGACATACTTTCATTATGATAACATTATATAAGTTTTTGCTTCCTGTTGTTTCAGAAAGAAATAATATACGAAGCATTGTAGACAATCTAATTAATCAGGCAATAGATATTGTGGCGAAATTACACTGAATAATGTTATGTGCTTGGCCACTTTTATTTTCAAGAATAATTTTCAATGAGATCTATAATGTTTTTGAGAATGTAAATTCATTTTCCTAGTGTGACTTCCGCAGATGTCGAGCTTGAAGAGTTCCATCGTTAATGGGCCAGTTTTAACTGTTCCTATTGCTACAGTTAATATGTAATTAGCTATATAAGGTTTACTTTTCCTCTTTTGGGAAAGCATATAAACACTACTTTAAATATATCTATTCTTCTGCATACATAATAAATTACATAAACTAAAATGTATTTGATTATTCCAAAAATCCAAAAATGTATTTAAAAGAACGCAATTACCAGTTAACGGCTAGTCGTCCTCCAACTTATATAACCGCAATTGTAACACTACCAGTGTAACTGTCGAACATTCTCGAGAGTCGGAAAATATCAGACCTGCTTAAATATAATCGAAGCAAGAATAAGTTGAAAGATCAAGGTTAAATACATCATATCTCTCACTGGAGAGGCATATAAAAGTTCGTATTGTATATTGAATTTAATTCTGATTTGAACGTGAATGAAATAACTCTGTAAAAAAATAGAATATGTGATAGATTTCTGTTTAAAAATTTAAGTCCAGCCAATGAAATAAAATGGAAATTCTCCAAACAGGTCAGTTTGTAATGCCAATACCCATGTAAAGTAACACTAATTTAATTTGTACTATTCCAATGCTAATTGTGTGATGTTAATAAAAGTGCGAACAAGCGAAAGTTAATGTTTTTTTCTGAAAAAAAGAAGCTTAAACGAAGCGAAAGATAAAATCAATAAGAGCATTTAGTTTTGTAAGATATTTTGTTATTCAACAGATTTAATAAGAGTTGGCGACATATTTCTTTTCCTTTTCAGATGTAAAAACAAAACCGCAAAATTAAGACACTCTGTTGGATGCCGTGAAATTATCTTATTTAAGACCACACCTTCCGAAGAAAAAAAATCAATTGGTGATTTTCTAAATATTTAAATAATTCTAAAAATACATCTGCTGTGTAGTTTATTCATTGAGTTCAGAAGGGTGAATGGCCCATGCATGGTTTAAATGGTTGTCAACCATGTATGAAGGAGCAGTTGATGAACATTAAATCTCTCTATAGTAACACATACATTAAGACGAATAAACATTCGATCTGAAAAACATTTGTAGATCAATCTGAATGTATTTAATAATTATTTATTGAAGTGTACAAATACACATGTCTGGCGTGAAAGGGAAATACTATATACAATTATTCGACCATATATCTATTACATATGATATACTATTTTAAGAATGATATTTAAATGAAAATAAGACGAATAAGGTTAAAATGACTACACTTTATTTCTCTAAATCAAACATGATTTTCATTAGTTCTATAGTATATTACAGTTCAGCTAGGTTCAAAACAATCAATAAAGAACCATTAAGAATTAATCGAAACAGCTCTCTTCATCTATGTCATAATCATCCACAGAATTTCATTCGATATGGTATAAAAAAAAATAAGGAAATGAGGCATGATTGCCAGTAAGACAACTTTCCACGCCGGTACTGGAGTCCATGTTGCAATGTAAGAAAGTTTTTTTAGTATTGCATCAAATCATTATTCTTATGATAAATTACAACTTCACCTAAAAACTTAACAACAGTTTAGAGTATTAAAATAACTCAATGATGTTATAAAGTGCAGCATCTATAACGAATATCTATAATCTGTTTGTATAAATTCAAGCTGCTCATTTAAACAATATATATTCATGCGTCATCCTAGTTTCTTGAGAGACCTTACCGAAATTCATAGTTAATATTCAAAATTTACCAATATTAGTAACATTTTCATGTAACTTGATATGAGTAGGATTATTCTGGGACATAATATTCCCACATATTTCGATACATTTCAAACATATTACGCTTTCCGAGGTCTTCGGTCTGTGTACAAATAGGGAATGACAAAATAAAAAAACTTCTAAAAATAAATATTGATATATAAAACACTGATAAACGAAAACTCAATCCTTTGAATGAATAACTGTATAAGTAAAAATCGATATAGAGTTCTGTATAGAAATGTCTTAAATTATCTTTATTTTAGTTGTTGCAGAAATGATAGTGACGACAAAAGAGAAGACAGCACTTTGTGCATGTGGGACAGTCTTAATTATCCTATGCACCATACATGTGATTCCTTCATTACGAAATAATAACGAATCACAATTAAAAGAAAAATGTCGCGAAACGGACTTACGAATGGGAGATGATGTTTCACAGATTCCACGTCATATTTATTAAATTTATTTTGACATTAACAAAAACGGTCATACACATCTACAGAAATACCAATTTGCTCAACAGACCTGGTTTAAATTATGTCCTGACTTTAAATATACTCTCTGGAACCAGTCTATGGTTGATGATTTAATCAAAGACCACCAAGCTATATTAAAAAGTGGCGATAATTTCGATTTGTTCGCAATTAACTTCTTTGCCGCAACCACCAATCACCCGCTTCTAGCACATGTCATAGCTGGTTTGCCTCATGCAAAATGAAAGTACTTGCTTCCATATTTGAATAATATGCATACTACTGGGACAGCTTATTTCAATATACGTTTCAAAAGTTTCGAAAACAAATGTGGAATATCAGCCTTACCTTATAATAATGAATATATTGTACATCACCGAGCGTCATCATGGCACAGCTGGGACGGTAAAATTATATATATTGTATGGTTCAAGCGCGGAGTCCTAATGAAAACAATGTCTTTACTCATTTTTGCTATTATTGTGTACATACTTTATAGGAACAGGAATTCAAGTAAAATAATCTTGATTAGACAGCAATAATACAGGAAAAAAAATAAAGAATAAACCAAATTTATTGACAGATAGGGATATTGATTGAGTGAATACTATGAACATAAGATAACTGCACTCTTATCGTTGTTCTTAATCTTGATAGTTGTGGGTGGTTTTCAACGACTTAAACTTTTAAGGAAAAACGTAGAGGGTCGTTGGCGTCGACAAAACAGTACATACATGTACCAGCTGATGTTTTGCCAATAACTTTTAACGAAATTTCGAGAGAGTAATTATGTGAATTACATGCATCAATGGCAGCCCATGTATACAAACAATGACAAATGTGGCTATTTATTGCTTAAAAATGCAAATAACGAAAGCAAACATTTTGAACAATTAAAGAGTACCATTGTTCATTAATTTGAACAATTATCTGCTTTTGGAATTTTCTTTAGCAACAACATTATCACTTTTAACAGAAAAGATTTCAAACCCCTAAATCTTAAGCAATCAAATAACAAATACTGCCATATAATACAGTCATTCTATAGCCAAATTATGACCAAACCTCAAACTATTTGCAACAGAATGTACTTCAAGTTTTTCCAGCTGATTTTTGTGTTTTGTTGAACATAAAAAAAATCGAGAAAGTTTGGAAGAAGGGAAATTGTTAATATTGGGTGAAAACCTTGGATTTTGAGGAGAATTGAAATTTCCCATGACTAAAAAACGAAAATAGCAACGTCCTTAATTTTTAATCAAGTCAATAGATCTTATTACAACAATAAATTTATAAAAATATGATGAACTTCAAAGTGCGGGAAATTGGAATATATTTTGATATTGAGGGAGATCAAATAATGATAAATTCGTCAAAATAATTGGTGAGAGATTTTTTTTTACGAAAATTCACTGAAAATAGTAAATTCCTGGTAATTTTCTATATTAACTTAAAATGTAATTTTATCATCAAGTTCAACATATATAACAAAAACGATGATACGACAGAAATGAAGAGTGTCTATTGTTTGTCGGTGTGTGCCTTTCTTGCCCCGGATAGGTCTTTGTCCATGGGTTTCACTTCCTCTTGTCTATCGCTTCGGTTATCTGCCCTTCTTATATGACTACTTAAATATCATTCCTCGTTTATACCAGAGAAATATGAATACATTGTATTATATGTCTCTGTTTATAGGTGTAATAAAACCATTGTTTTTCGCCTATTAGTCTTTGTTAAATTTTCACTTTTTAAAAAACTGTGCAGAATTTATCTTTGATTCAAATAAAGAAATACTTTAACGTTTTATCCTGTCCAGTACTACAGTAAAAGTTTCACGTAACATTTCATTGCATATAAGATAATAACCATCACTGGAAGTTAACCAATCAAATCTTCACCTCTTTTTTTTTCCTGTGTACAAGCATTAGTAACCATGTAACCTCAAGTTTTCAAATTATTCTATAGAAACACCAAATAAAAAAAACAATGGTGCTTTGAAACACCCAAGATATATGTTTATGACTCAGAAATTTGTTACTGCAATGAAATGTAGGATTAATTTCCTGCAACTATCAAATTCAAGGGAATATTTTTTTCCGACCCTTTTTCGTATGCAACCGGATGTGACGTACAATGATTTGGTGGTAATACACCTATACCGATGAAAGATATTTTAATACACCACATAAAAAGTCCAAATAGTCAACCAACTTGCAATAATGATCGAATAACCTTTAAAATGTTCATTAATTTTGTTTTCTTAGGTCTTTTTTATCCCTTACTTTGACTTATTTCTAGGTTTTACCATAAATAGATCTCGAAGTAGTAGAACCAGACAATTATATTTCCTTGACTTCTTATAAAGTTATTAAAAGTGTATTTGTGCCTTACGGTGACCTATAGTCGTTAACTTCTACGTCATTTTGTCTCTGATGGAGAGTTATCTCATTGGCAATCATACCACATCTTTTTATTTTCATATTGACCTTATCTGACGAATGTTTTACTCTTTGTCTAATTTGATGACGAGATTTCAATCATTTAAAAAAAGAGTTTGTTGCAGTCTTGATTTACATTATATACATGTACAAGATATATTCATTATTCCAAAGGCAATACAGCTGATATGTATCAAGTACAATAAATATAATAGCATGTATTACGTAGTACAATTTAGTAATTCATACAATTTAAAGTAATATAGGAGCATAATATTAATAAATACAATTTAAAATCTTGAAGCATGATATACACATCCTTTTTGGTTTATAAGCTCTTCGTCTTTTTAATAAGTTTTGGATTTTCCAATATTTTAGCCTCGAGCACCCCTGACCAGACGTTTATTGTCGAAGTGCGTGAACCTGAAAAATGTCATCTTGGAAATAATAGAAATTTCACTTTGAAATGACACGATTTCAACAAGAGAAATTCCATACCGGCCTTGATATCTTCTTCATTATTTTAGCTGCTAAGCTATCAAATGAACTTTTCGAGATATAACAAAATCTCAGTCGTCTAGCCAATCTCCGGGTGCCTCAATCATCAAAAGGCTGCACTTATAGGTCATAGACTTATTCTATGTAGTCTAAGATCTAAAGGCTACGGACAGCTAGAGGTCACATACTTATTTTGGTTAGTCTAACATAGAAATGCTACCGGCACTTATAGCTACAAGTAACAGACTTATTACATGTAGTTTGACATCTAAATGCTACAGGCTTATTCTATTTAGTCTACATTCATATAACTTATTGAACTTTTTTGTTCGAGCGTCACTGATGAGTCTTTTGTAGACGAAACGCTCGTCTGATGTACAAAATTTTACTCCTGGTATCCATGATGAGTTTATTCATATCCATTTATTGATTTATACATTTCTGCCATAAAATGTACATTTCAATGATTTCTCTCAATCATATTAGACATTTGCGGAAACTAGGTCTATACCTAGGATTACACTTAGACATACGATTACAGTTGACGAAAAACAAAGAATCCTCTCAAAAAAAATTAAGACAACCCAGTTGACATACATATTAAAATGAAATGATTTTTATTTATCATGTAAATAAGTCTTTTCGACGACACACAAATGCAGAAATCAATGGTCACAACAGATGTGAACCGCCACAAAGTCCCCATAACTGTGTTTTTTTAATTCTCCGATGGCATGTTCAACCTCTACGCTATAGTGTGTAATATGCCTATTTAATTTTCTACACTTTCTCTGCACATTCGAGGTTTGTCTTATGTAAGGTGTCAATACTGGATATCTGTTCGGATATATTTTGTCGCCTAGCAAAAACAGCTCAAGGTAATTCTTGTCCTACATTTCTCATCAACATATATTGCTGATGCCTAAGAAATCCGCACTCAATATAACATATCCTGTCGACGTCGTTCAATATAACAACTTGAGTGTGAATGCAGTGACAATGTTTTTGGCCACCCACCTTGTAAGTTCTGCTAATCATCCAAAGAAGGCCAATAAATAAGACGGTTATATGTTTCTTGTAATAGGTATACATGTATGTGTTTCATATTTGGTTGTCGAAACACTAACGTCAAATATTTCAGAAATCATATGATAAGACGGGTACGATTGTAACCATAAAATAAATGAAGAATTCTGTTTCCCGGGGAAAGCTTATGATCCCGACCAGTTCTCTGTCTGAAGAGACCATTAACATCGGCTACAATTTGAAGTAACCTGATTCAGTGATTGTAAAAGATTGGTTTGTTTGGTGGTCAAGCTAGGACTACCAGGGTTAGAATCAGATGACGAATGAAATGTGTGCCATAACATCTGGTAGAGTCTGCATCAGGGCAGGTAATGTTGGCATGGTTAATCTTTGTTCTTCATCCATAACAGGGAAAAATAAAATAAATGCACGAAATACACTTATCATTTATTCATTTTTGCCGTGCGTATTAATAGTTCTATCCACTTTACAAAAGGGGGCGATATATAGTAACCGACTTAAATAGTGTGTGATTATTTTTAACAATAACGTTTAAATCTTGCAAAATAATGTAAACGGTATGTTTTTACTTTTTTTAACGTTAACGATATATGTAGTAAATATCGCGTTGGCGATTTTTTAAAATATCATCTTATAATTTATTCCTAATGAAATATAAAAATGTTTCGTTATAAATGATGTGTCATGTGTTCGATTATGTAATATGTATCTCAAAGATTCGGATCCAATTAATATTCGTGTGCATTCAAATATCTATACAAACAAATAATGTAATATAGTTTTATTTGGTATTATATATCTACTTTATTTCTGAAGAAATATTTAAAAAAAATCATCGTTTTTAAAAAACATTGAAATCCTTGATTTAATTTAAAATGTAATGCATGTATATGTTTGATGCAACTTAAGTTACCTTTATTTTTTTTTTAAAACAAGGAAATGATGCAAAGGGGGTTTTAGAACCCATAAGTCGAAGAAAAAAGACTCCCCCATGGTAAAACAAAAACGACGAAAATACAAACAAAAGTCCATAAAAAACATAGAGTTCATTTATATGATAAATGTTATCGCTTACATTAGTGCCAGGCTGAAGCTAGCGAACAATAACTAGCGAACAATAAGCCAGCGAACAATAAGGCGATATATCTGTATACATTAGTATATAAAATAACCTCTTTCAAGTTTAAAAAATAGTCCTTTCATCATAACTGACGAATAATTCAAAAGGGTATCGGACAATACTGTTGTTCAGTTTATTTTTATTTATTTTTTCGTTATGGGGCTATTTGTTTCCAATATGTATATAGTCCTGAAGAATATGTTAAACATTTTCAATTGAATGATTGCTAATTGTATCAAACCTTTTTGGGTTAGGAATATTACTTTTTTTACCTGCGAGTGAATTGTAATGCATTCTCCTGTTAGCATTGAGTTTGATGTGAATAAAAGAATAGAGATTCGATGTCCTCCGCGTTGCACATATTTTATCTGTCCAAGGGCAACACCGAATTTTATAAATACCTGCTAAAGAATCTATATTTCCAAGAGACATTTCTCTTTTAAAAATAGTTGATCAACACTGATTTTCGAAGTGTCCGAGACATTCCTAATATAAAGATTTGATATAAATTTCATAAAAATCTGACAAGAATTATTCATACAGGCAAAGAAAATGTTATTTTATTTTTGGCAGACATTAAGTTTTCTGTATGATTGTTGGACGGGTGCCACATGTGAAGCAGGATCTGCTTTCCTTTCCGGAGAACACGAGATCATACCCGTTTTTTTATGGGGTTCGTGTTGCTCAGTCTTTAGTTTTCTATGCTGTGTTTTGCATACCGTTGTTTGTCTTTTGGTCTTTTTCGTTTTTTGCAATGGCGTTGTCAGTTTATTTTCGACTTATGAGTATGAATGTCCATTTAGTATCTTTTGCCTCTATTTGGCTTTTCTCAATTTGTTTTTCCAGAAAACAAGACCCACTTAACACAGATACACGATGTACAATACAAAACTCATGGTGTAAAGGAGCAAAGCGATTCGGTTAAATGTTTATGGTTTATATGTTATATGTTAAGTTATTTCTTTGTTTGTCCTTTTTGGTAAATAAAATAAATAAATAAGACTTGTTGTTTTCATAATTTTGAATCAAAATAGTCTAATTAATGACCTTCAGAATAATATAAATGAACTCGAAGAGCTTTTAAACAATTTTGGAACCTGTTTTGCAATAAAAGTTTCATATCTTTCATAATAACTGCGAACCAATTGCATTCAAGATTCTTTGTTTCTTTTTGTTCGGGGTTTTTCTTTTCTTGTAGCTTCAAGATTTATAAGAGCATCACAAATAGTATCGGCATGTTCTGACTTTAGCATTATCATCCGTGGTTATTTCTTCAGCTTTTGCTGTAGCATCACGCCTGCATTTATGCCTCCATTGTCAGGCCCATTATCCATTGTTTGAAGTTCAGGTTCGTCTACTGTTCATACAGGAGTGGGTTGCTTACGATCCTCGTCAAGAGAAAGAGGTTTAATTATTTCATCAGCCATACACAACATACACCAGACAGCAGGTAACCAGAAAGCCGGAACACAAACAGAGAAAGTCTAGGAGGCTCAACAGACTCATTGCAGAATGCCGAGTCTCCGTTGTACTGTTATTGGCGAATTGAGAAGCTATAAAGTCATTGGAACTTTTTCCCCGTCACACACCTAACGCCATAGTAAAAGTTTGTGGTAGTAATTGTTTTTTCAATCGCCGAAAACAACTTTTCAATTAGTACTATAATGATTTAAGTAAAATGTTTACCATAATTTTATTATTTTGACATCGTCCCCATCATTTAAACTATCTTACTCTGACTCGTGTTCGGACTCGAGTCAGAGTCATACACTTATTGTAAATCTCTAGTCGTAGGTGCATGACAATCTCCGCAAATGTCTATTTGTCTTTCATTAAACACCATTAAAAAAAGAATCAAAGGAGCTAAGCTTAGACTGCGTTATCTTTTCAATGTCAAATTAAGCCGTTTCCCTATAAATGGCTCCACAGTCAAATATTTATCTTATCTGAATTGCTAACTTTACGTCAAGTGGCACTTGTTTTAAACATATTCAGGACGAAAACAAACAATTAGATGTGTTATAAAAAACGAGCCAACTTGAATAAAAGCTGATAATTGTTGGACTACATGCATGACTAGAAAGAAGGGTAATTATGTGTGATAAGGACAGAAGTTACTTGTACTAAGCTACTTTAAGAACCCTCCTACAGTTGTTGCAAGGTCAGAAAGACACTTAAATAAAATTTATTTGAGCATCGAAAATAAATAAGTCTTATAAAGAAAAGCCTGAAATCAACTTTACTTTGTCATGTGTAAGTTAGTTTTAGTACAAGTTCGTTATTCAAAAGATGAAAATGTATAGTAAAAATGTATAAAATAAACCCTATCTCATGGACGGATCGTACCCTTTGAAGAGTCCATCAGAGGTTGTACAACTTTAGTAATGTAAAAATATGACAAAGATTTCGGAATGCACCACGATGTTATGGAAATTTTCCACTGGGTACACTTTAGTTCGTGAAAGTTAAAAGATGATGCGTGTTTGAGCATACAATCCGAAAGGATATAAACAGAAATAAAGTGTTTCGCGTTAACTTTGGCTGAGGGAAAAGAAAATCTATTTTAATGCAAAGATTCTATTTATGAGCTGACAATTTGAAGAAAAAATGTTTCTTTTTAAATTATAATCATGCCAATTATGAAGCACTGGGGATGGTGCTTACCTAGTAGTACTTGACAACTAGCCTCGTCCTCAATCATGCTTAACTCTCTAATGCCTCTTCCAATGGATTTAGTTGTTTCTTGTTGCTTTTACTTACATATAACTTTGTATTCTGTGGTACTATATATATTAAATTTCGTTTTTATTTTTGTCGGTAGCGATCTCCTCTACAATTTATAATGCAAAAATTTATGTGTTTCCATTTTAAAGTTCCCTGTTCAGTAATGTATTAGGATTAGAATTGAGAATGGAAACTGGGAATGTGTCAAAGAGACAACAACCCGACCAAAGAGCAGAAAACAGCCCAAGGCCACCAATGGGTTTTCAACGCAATGAGAAAATCACGCATCCGGATAAATGCTTCAGCTGGCCCCTAAACAAAAATGTATACTAGTTCAGCGAAATGGACGCCACACTAAACTCCAAAACATATAAATGAACGAAAATTATAAAAACACATAAGACTAACAAAGGCTTAGGCAGCTAGATGTTCCTGACTTGGAACAGGCGCATAAATGCGACGGGGTTAAACATGTATTGTTAGATTACAACCCTCCCCCTATACCTCTTGTCAATGTGAAATAAATAAATACGCAGTTATACGCACAATAAAACTCAAGTTTAAAAGAAGTCCGAGTCCGATGTTAGAATTGGTAACAGAAGAAACTAAGCAAAATGTCCCACCGTGATCAACATAAATTAACAAAGGACTACCAGCAGTTACTGACATGCCAGCTCCAGACCTCAATTAAACTGATTCAATCAAAGATTATGTCGGCTTCATCATATGAAAATCAAGCACAATCCCTCCCGTTAGGGGTTAAGTATCATGCCACATAAAATATATGAGAAGAACATAACCCGTACCATGCCAACAACTGGTTTTAGAACAAATGTGTTTACTAAGTATTTCCTATGCAAAGATACTATGAGTGAATCAATATTAGTTCCAAAAAATACAATCTTTGATGACTTGACAACAGTATTGTAACTATATATATACCTTCTGGATAAGTCTGTTTAACTATTTGGTGATATCGATTGAGTTATTGATTGATTGGTGTTTAACGCCATATTCAGTACTATTGTGCTATTTCGTGGCGGTCAGTTTTTATTGGTGGAGGAATCCGGAGTGCCCGGAGAGAGTTACCGACCTTCGGTAGGAAAACTGACAATCCTAGTCTATTAAGATTGTAGTCGAGCGCATCTGCCCCGTGCGGGATTCAAACTCACAACCTCAGTTTGAGGTTCCACTACATAGACCACTCGGGCACCGAACCCCCCCCCCCCCCCTTTTTTTTTTTGTGATATCGAAAACCCTGGTGTAATAATTTTTCAGTAATACAGAGATTTCTTTCGTTAAAATCAAATACATTGTTACATAAACAAGCGAATCGAACAAGTTGAGATATATAAAATAAGTTTATTTACGATGTCCACAGGCAATTGTCTGTGATTTTTTTTTTATATCTATAATGTTATATTTAAACAAGTCTAAATTGAAAACAACGTTCAAACTTATGATTGCGTTGGATAAAAACCTCAATTTTTATACGTGTGCATGCAAAACAAATTTCTTGTTAGAGGGGTCTAAATACAGCACAAACAACATTTTCCAAAAGACCAAAAAAGTGAAAAAGTATATTTTAACAAAACGCTTTTGACTAACAGGTCGAACAACAAATGTTCTTAAACCCTGCTGACTGCCATTGGCGATTGCCAAATAAACGGATCACCGATGTAAAAAATGGATCTTAATTATAAATTTAATACTAAACAGAAAACAATAAACTTGCGGAAACGATGGTATACCGCAAACAAAAGGTGCAAAGGTTTTTGTACACCATATCCGGATTTCGACAATTAATGTCTCTTCAGTGATGTTAGGAATCGAAACGGTATTTGGAAAGCCATACAATTTACCTCAATTTAGGATAGACTCTTGAATTTTGAGGAGTCAAAATAAGATGAACGGATCATATAAACCCGAAGGCAAATATTATACAAGCCCAAACGAAAAAATATAAACAAGTCTAAATTGAAAACAACGTTCAAACCTATGATTGCGTTGGATAAAAACCTCAATTTTTATACGTGTGCATGCAAAACAAATTTCTTGTTAGAGGGGTTTAAATACAGCACAAACAACATTTTCCAAAAGACCAAAAAAGTGAAAAAGTATATTTTAACAAAACGCTTTTGACTAACAGGTCGAACAACAAATGTTCTTAAACCCTGCTGACTGCCATTGGCGATTGCCAAATAAACGCCAATGGCAGTCAGCAGGGTTTAAGAACATTTGTTGTTCGACCTGTTAGGCAAAAGCGTTTTGTTAAAATATGTTATATTTAAATATATAGATACTTTATTTTCCTGTTTTTTGTGCAGTTTTTGTTTGTCTTTTTAACTATAAATATAACTCATCAAAGATACCAAGCTTATAATTGTGTACGTCAGACGTCTACTAAAGACTCATCAATGACGCTCGAATCAAAAATTACAATGTCAAATAAAGTACGAAGTTGAAGAGCATTGAGAACCCAAAATTCCGAAAGGTTTTGTCTAATACTAGGCTGGTCCTCTCCCTTACAACATACGGGTATCTCAGATACCTTTGTTGTCACTTATATCTGTCAGAGCCTAACATATAAAGGACAGGGAACCCGTCAAGTCTAATACAGATAAGGTAATCTATTCCTGTGGTAGATAATCCGTAGTATTTGTTTGTCTTTTTGACCTTTTGTCTGTTGGTCAACTGATTTTTCATTTATGTCTTCTTAACTTTTAGCTTTTTGATTGTTTATTTTTTTTATTTTTTTTAAATTTCCGATTTATCATTTCATTAACTATTATGATGATTATTATAAAAGACAGGTGAAAGATACCAAAGGAACATTCAAACTCATAAGTCAAAAACAAACTGACAACGCCATGGCTAAAAAAGAAAAAGACATACAACAGTACATGTACATGTACACAAAACACGACACAGAAAACTGAAGACTGAGCAACACGAACCCCACTAAAAACTGAAATTAATTGATTTGTTATGATTAATGAGAAAATAAAATCATTCAGTTCATTGAAATATATTCAAAACCGCAAAATATTTTAAATACATTAATTATAAAAATACCTTTAATCATGAGAATGAATACCTTTTACGTGTATGCTTCCCTAATAAAATTTTAAACTTGACCGGTTTTGAAGGAATATAAGAAATGTTTTGTTCTCAACTAATCTGTTTTGCAAACTATTTTGAACAGGTTTCAACAGAACAGATGGAACTTTTTCAAAAGAGAATGATCAGAATCGGTTTTGGATTGTTTGTGATTTATTGTATAAACACGATTGTGATCTATTGTATACAAGTACATCTACATTATACATACATTTAAAATTACTTATTATATAATTCTTAATCTAAATATTTTTCTGTTTATCAAAAGCATATTTACACATCTTACGTTTAAACAAATATTTGACCATTTCAAAAAGTTCCTTGAAACTGAGGTGTGTTTTTTAAAGATCAATTGTCATGTATGATACGGGTATTTCCCTTCCATTATTACCACTAGTAAGAGGGGACAATAAAAAAGAAATAAGAAGTACGAAAGACAAACAGAAGATTTGAAAAGTTACATGAGAAGCTTCCATTGTATTAAAATAATATAGCTGAGGTCAGTATAGGGCCGACATCCCTTATTTTTGTCAGGAGTGAACAGACATCAGAACTTTAACGAACTTAAAATACACGTTAAATATTGATTTATTTTTCAAAGCCTTCAATCGTTTATTATTTTATTTGATTCTGTCATTGTTTTCCTTTAATTTTTCTCATGTTTCACTTAACAACCGGGGAGGGGGGAAGGGGGGGGGGGGGGCAGAATATTAAGACCAAGGTGGCTATCTACTCACCAAACGGGGTACTCCTGAACATTATTTATTTATTTCTTAAACGTAGGTTTTATATAAAACTTCTGTATTTGATTATAATTCCTTATAACAAAATGTATCTTGACCTAATTTCTGAGATTGTGTTGTATTGTTATGCTGCTCTTCTTGAAAAAATTACAAATACATAAAGTTTGATATTAGATTGTAATTAATCTTATATATGGAAGCAGAATATGTACGTTAGATTTGATGTAAACTGCATTGATTTAGAATGAAAATTATAATCTACGGATGTAAACATTTTTGTTTTAACTTGACCGTCATAAATACTTCGATCGCCTTATGAAACTCTGTTTTGCACACGGAGCATTTCTGTTCAAGCTTTATACAAAGTGCCACATGCCACAGAATTGCAGAATAATATATCCCTTTATTATTGACGTTTACCTTAACAATGATTTAAACTCAATGAAGGATTATAACTTGATATATTTATCACAGTAGAAAAACTTTCCTTAACTTCAACTTCATCTATTTTAATATTCAGGGGTAAATGAAGGGGTTCATCTATATCAATATGCTTCCGAATGGAGTATAAATGGCAATAAGGTCGATTGGGTCTATATACTGTAGGCCTGAAAAACCTTCAACAACATGCCGGGGATAAATTTTATATCCGGTTTTTTTTCTCAGAAATTTTCGTAAAACATCAAAATATAAATAAGGAAATGTGTTATGATTGCCAATATGACAACTATCCACCAAAGTTCAAATGAAGTGGATGTTAGCAATTATAGGCAACCGTGCGGCCTTCAAAATGAGAAAAACTCATACTGTATAGTCGGCTTTAAAAGGCCCCGACATGAAAAATATGAAACAATTCAATTGATAAAACTAACGGCCTCATGTATAATAAAACAATGATAATGAAACATGAAAAAGGAGTATATTAGATTTCCAGAAAATTTGTGCCTGATTACACAAAAAAGGAGCATACGATTCCCACAAAACATGTGGAGAGTTGTCTCATTGGCAATCATACGACATCCTCTTTTTATGTATCTGGTAACCGAAAGTAAAACTAGAATTGCTATTATCACCCCGTACTGGACATTGCCACAGTAGCAGCAACCATTTTGAACTTACCAAAGTCAAATGGCACATCTAAACATGCCAGAACTTCCATGCCTTTGAATCTCCCACCCTTTTTTTATGTTCCCGTAGAAAAAATGCAATTATCTCGTAAAGTTTGAGATCTATCTAGTGGCTGATCCAGGGGGGTCATGGGGCTGGAATCTCCTCTTTTTGACGATCAATGCTTTTGAATGGGGACATATGGTTGTATTTTATCCTGTACAATTTAATTACACGTTTATCGATTGATTTCAGCTAATGTGTACATATCTTAGCAGGTGTTTGAATCCCGGATGTGTACGTTAATGCAAGTGCAAAAATGTCACTAATATGTTCTCTTAGTATTTCTCTCTTTCTAGGTCAGAACATCAAGCGGGACGCACGTGTTAGTAATTGGTACTCGATTCAGTTTTCATCCATTTAAAGTAGATTTGCGACGATTCGCTTTTTAAAAGTACGATTTTTATCACTTTTAATGAATTTTTTTTTCTTCTAGCATATTCTAGAAGGTGTTAGCAGTACAGATTTGTGTTTGATTGTATGCACATACACTTGATTACAGAACATTTACTCAAATTTACTCGGGTTTGATCTTAACATTTGTAAGAAAATGTTACTTTGACGTTTTATACCATATGAGTCAATATTACACTTTTTACCTTATCTCAATGATAACAACAGCAATCTTATAAATTCCAACGGCAATCATTTCTACGGTTCATACTCTCATTTCAGGGGTGTAGGTTTTGAGGTCGTATCTGTAAAAGGTTAATTAACTATGAATTAATTAAAGATTAATTTTCATTTTTTTTTACATTTGGACTATTTCCATGGCAACGGTGGCCATTTTGAAAGTTCTAAAGATAGATGGCACCACTTCGAATGACGAGTTATATTTCCTGAAAATTTCATTCAATTTGGAACACTTCGATTTTTCACATTATAAACCCTAAATGCACATCTGCACATGGGCATGCACGTTATGATGCAGCTTTATCAATGTTTACCCCCCCCCCCCCCCCCCACCCCAATGTTCGCAAGACATCTCCGAGTTTTAGGTTGGACAAAAAAGTGTTGGTTAACGCAAAAAAATGTATTTCATGAAATTTGCTTTTTGATAAAAAAATAAACTACAAAAATGTCTTATTATCATTCAAATGAATGTTTTGTGTATATTATGTAATTTAACGACGAACGCGAAGTGAAAATAAATATTTATAACGTCGAGCTGGTTTGTGTTATCATCGCCGCCATCTTGTTTACATTGGTTACAAAAAGTAATTCCGTCAATGTAGTCTATTGAAAAATAAATCACTTCAAGAGCAAGTACCGGAAGCCCCCACGACCAATCATATATACGTATTCCCTGTTAGGTAAACATTTTCATGTTTGCTTTTAGCAGTATATCACCAGTACTGTGACTTTTAGATAAAGAGCAGCAATAAACGCGATGTTACGTTGTATTGTTTATCAAATTCGGAATTTTGTGCCATGTATTCAACTTCCGAAGCAAGGTTGTCGGCTCTCCGGACTTTCCCGAAGTCCTGCGTTGATTGCCGAGTATATGAGCTTCAGTCCTTGCTTGGAAGTTGCCATTATTGTGTCACGAATTATTACAATTTCATTATCATTGACAACACAGTTGACATATCATTAGTTTTAGAGTTTTGGTCCTAAAATCGCTACTGTGAGAATGAAAAGAAATTTATGGCAACTTAATTGAATTAGCTTGAACAATAATTTCTACTTTTAAGTGTACAGTAATCACGGTTTTCAATGAATTTGAAAAATTGCTCCCTTTCTTGACGTAACATTTAGCGCAAGTACCAGAATAATGGGGTATTAACTCGGGCTTCACAGTTCCTTACGTTGAGTTCCTTGAGACAGACTCCTACATCCGGAACAAGGAGTCCTTTTAGTGGAGCCCGTTTCCATATCAATAGAACCAGCTATATATAGGAGCTTTATCAGTGAAGACTGGAACAAAAAAAACATTGAAACCCCGAGCTCATATTTGTTAAGCCTTGAGCCCAGCGATAAATCTATGACGGAGTCTGGAACCTTAAGACTAACAGGTTACATGCATTTTCAGAAATTTAGATATATTTGATCTAGCAATACTCTCCTAAGTTAAAAAAAAATCAATTTTAATACATTGAAAGCATTCCGAAAGCGTATATGAAGTTGACAGATTTGACAAGAAAATTTTCCATTTTATTTTAAAAGATTTTTAAACTATCGTGGACTAAATGAACTTTACAAAAGTCAAATATCCTAATCATACTCCACTCATCGAAGCTGCAGATGATATAATGCTTTTGACCTATATTCACTCATCGAATCTGCAGATGATATAATGCTTTTGACCTATATCCACTCATCGAAGCTGCAGATGATATAATGCTTTTGACCTATATCCACTCATCGAAGATGCAGATGATATAATGCTTTTGACCTATATGCACTCATCGAAGCTGCAGATGATATAATGCTTTTGACCTATATCCACTCAACTATATACACTTTGTTCAAATTGTAGTTGTCAGAATGTCGCCCAAATTTTAAAAAATTAAATAAAATGTACTAAATTCTTCCATAGATACAAAGATTTGGTTTGCAAATTTGGCTGTATCTGGAAAAAACTTATTTCGGACGGAATAGCACATCATAAATTTTACGGTGATGTTGTTTATCGAGCCCGGAAATTTATATACGATCCGCGTAAACTTATCAATCCGTTAAATAAACTTATTCTAAAAGGTTACCAATTCAACACTGTAATTAGACCTTTGAATATTGTTTTTATTGGTATAAATATTGATTTTGTTATCAGTAAATTAAAATCATACTAATAGTTTTTTATAGACATATGCACTTTTGTCGATCCTTTATTTTGGCATTGTACAAGGTCATGTTTTTCTTTGACTGTTAATGACGTCTTTACACTAAATTCATTGGATATTGCATGTGTACTGATTGATATTTTAGTCTTAGATACACGATTTTTTTTATAAGTTGTTATTGGCTTTGAACTAGCTGTCAGTAACTGCGAGTACTCTCAGTACTTAGTGTCCTTTTGTTGTTATGGATGAGGGATGGACAAATACCCTGCCACGTCCGGTCTGTGTTTATGTTATATGTCTTTCTACTTTGTATTGATCTGATGAGTTAAGCCTTTGTCAACTGATTTTTATAGTTTGTTCTTATGTTGTGCTGTTACACCACTGTCCCAGGTTATGGGGAGGGTTGAGCGCTGACAAACATGTTTAACCCTGCCACATTCTTTATGTGTCTGTCCCAAGTCAGGAGCCTGTAGTTCAGTGGTTGTCGTTGGTTCATGTCTGTCATAATTGGATTTTTGTTGATTGTTTTGTTATAAACTAGGCCGTTAGTTTTCTCAATTGAATTGTTTCATATTTTTCATGTCGGGGTCTTTTATAGCCGACTATACGGTATGGGATTTTTTCATTGTTGAAGGCCGTACGGTTGCCTATAATTACTTACATCCCCTTTATTTGAACTTTGGTGGATAGTTGTCTCATTGGCAATCATACCTCATCTCCTTATTTTTAAATTGAAAAAAAAATGCCACAAATGTCTATTATTTAAGTCTTTTTGGCATTATATCGGCATAAATATATAGAAATAAAATTAATTAAAATAGCCCTAAAACGCTGTTGTACATTCATGAATTAAAAATTACTATTTCAAATGTAAAATATATAACCCATTTTTCAGTGGGCAATATGTAAAACATAAACACTCCAAGTTCTGAAAGTCTTATCTATATATACACACAAACTAAAGTTATTCGTATTACAATTTATTTGTTGCACCAGACGTCAGTTTAGACAACAATATTTCTCCAACTGTTGACATTAAAGTTTAGATATGATCATCATGACCATGTTATAAAAGGGGATCTTAATATCCTTCAAGACAGAGAGGTTATACACTATCTGGAATTAAGGATGAAAATATCGCCACTACCAAAAATAAATTGGAAATGGTGTTGCTAGGTAACTAAAGATGGTGTTTTTTTATCCTATTGTAAAGTGTGGTTTAAGTGGAGAAATTTACTAAAAATCACTTAATTTCAATAAAAAATTAATACAACACGTTATAAATTTCATGCGTCCGAACCGTTTTTTCTGGATTTACCTTCATCAGAAACGCTCAAAGCCGAATATTTGAAAGCCAAGGATGTATAAGAATCGAAATAGTTAAAGAGCTATCAGACCAAAAAGACGTAACACATCTCTAGCTAAGGGGTTTAATTAAAGGTCACATAAATACGGATTCATTGAGATCGAATTATTCACTTGCAAGTGAATAATTCATCAGCGATGTTTCTTAGCTTTGTTTGACCAAATTGAACCAAACTGGCTGCTAAAAGCGAATTATTGTTCCACTAATTCACTTTCACTTTCATTAATGATTGAACAAAAAAAATCATATTTTAATTTTGTTTAGATCTCGTAGCTAAGAGTCATACTTATGCAAGTTACGGTAAAGTGTTCCGAATGCTTTCTAGCAATTCAATTCGCCAATTGTTTTGCTAGTAGGCACTTGGGGCATTGAGCCTTTTTTTTCAATTCATTTTGGTGTTTAAATATAGTAAATTTAATTTTCTTAACTTTTCAAATTATTTTTAATGAAATAATGTGTTTTTGCTCCTATTCATACGATCTTAGTACAATACCAGTAGACGAAACCCGCTTTTCTTTTATTCTTATGTGGAAAATGAGATTTGCGGGACAGCATGTATTTCTTCCTGTTATTGTACGATAGTAAACATAGGAACAACAACACAACAATTAAGTTATAATAAGTTGAAATTAAAAGAATTAGAAATATAAAATAAAACTGCATGCCCCAAAAACCTGTGGATTCATGTACAGACGAAAGGTCGACATAATAAAGGTGCTTTTAAATTGACTCTAGCGAGTCAAGATAACAGATATACAAAAATTCAGACAATAAGTCGAAGATGAAGGATTTTTGTAAGTAACTTGCGTCTATTTCGGTTCGTAGAACGAGCTCCATGGGAAGGAAGTTCGAATTTATTCGAAAAATACCTATATGGTCTAAACACTTATTTGGTCCGGCCCATTAATAACCATCCGAGTATAGACTCGTATGGTCCGCCCATTCGCGTATGGTCGGACCATAAGAGTATACGCATATGATCATGACCATACTCGTATAGTCCAAATACTCATATGGACCGGGACTTTCATTAAGAATTTAATACGAAAACAGAATTCAGATATTTTAGTTAAAAGTCGTTTAACAGGTAAATGGTGACACTTTTATGAACCTTTGTGCTTAATACCTATCTATCGGTCAAGTTACCATGGAAAATGATTTGATAAAGTTAATAAACTAGAATGCACACGCTGAACTGTCTCGCCATTACAGACCATGATTGTTTTTATGTTGAAAGTCTTTAAGGTAAATTCTTACTACAAGTATCACACAAGTTAAACATTATCAATGCTCCAAATATCAAAATCAGGTCAAGGTCAGATAAACCCTTCCAGACAGACACCTTACAATCATTACATTCACCAAAAATAGTTGACCTATTGCTTATAGTATCCAAGAAACCGACCAAACCAGGAAAACGTAACGTTGACCAATGCACCATGAAAATGAGGTCAATGTCATATGATACATGTACACCTTACAATCATTCCTTGCGCCAAATATAGCTAATATTTTGCTTAAAATATCCAAGAAAGAGACTTAACCAGAAAAACTTAACATTTACAAGTGGACCATGAAAATGCGGACGAGGTGAGATAAACCCTGCCAGACAAACACGTACACCTTACAATCGATCAATATACCAAATATAATTGATTAATGGCTTATAGTATCTGAGATTAGGACCAAACTACGGAAACTTAACATTGACGAACGAACAATGAAATAAGGTCAGAAACAGATGATACCTGTTAGACAGACATGTTACACAGGGCGTAGCTTCATATACGCTAACACGCCATGGCGTGCACTTCATCTGATCACAGACATTTTGAGAAGTGAAAAAAAGCAAACAACAATCAATCAATCCAATTTAACAGCAACTCAAGGCAATCATATTAAGAAATGCAAGCTTTATCGTAACGACTGGGGGATATTTTATAAATAACACATGCTAGTAGCTGAGAGGGTGATAGAGCATATTGTTATCCCAAGAAAATAAATTTAAGAAGATGTGGTATGAGTGCCAAGATTGTTAACACCGGCGAAGCCAAGGTTGACAATGTTTCTTTCGAGGGGTAACAATATTAATCTGCACTATCACTTTTCAGCTATGTGTTAAACGATTTTTAAATTTTAAAATTGAAAGTAAATAACTATGGCGTCATGTACATAAAAACGTTACAGTTACCGTTATGAACTGATAGCGAGTAACTGCTGCGCCATTGAAGTGACAAAAAAGTGCTCCTGGTAAAAGAGGTCTATCCACGAGAAAAGACTTTATCAACTTGCATGGGCAGGTCTCTGAATTAGGTTGTGATTGAAATGCAATTAAGGCACCTGTAGCCAACTGGTCAGTTTTTTATGAAGGTACACGTATATTCAAGACCCCAAAAGATGACCATGACACATCAGATATAGAGATAATATGAGCTGACTTTCCATTACTTACTGCTAATTCTCCTATTTTCAAAAGACCATGATAGGCTAACGAGAAGGCAGCCTTAAACAACTTAACTTCATAACTGGAGGAACAAAAAAAGGGCAGAATTTTAACTATTAATAGTAGTAATTCTTTGGTAATAGGCAATCTTGAATCCCTAATTTTTGGCCTTGACCGGTTAATTCCCTCCAGCATTTTTTTAATAATAAATTTTCGAGTAAAATCTTCAAAGTCATTCATTCTACTGAAAAACTTATCCCTGCTAAATAACACTTAATAGAGGAATGGGAGTAACTTGCTTGAAACAAATATGCTATAAAATTGCACAATTCATACAATGGTATGGGTCATACATTTGATAAACCAAACCATTTTCTGAACTCATTAAAGGCCTTAAAAAGACCTCTTTGATATGTTGTTAAGGTACTTGGGGCAACTGAACTTTCTATAAGGGACCCAATTATATGTTTGAAATTAATGTCAAGAAATCTTCTGGTATCCCTGCTGGGGTAGTTCTGGCTGTTGGAACCAGAGCTCTGAAGCGTGACATCTGAAATCGAGAGATGACATCAGCTACCTTGTTTTTTATCCTTCAATATGCACAGCTTTAAATTGAATATTATTCATCATTGTCAGTAACACAAATGGACGAATCAGTTTCATTATTTGCTTATCTTTTGATGACCTTTTGTTAACAATACTAACCAATGCAAGATTGTCAATATTAAAAAGGATCTTTTTGTTTTTTAGGTTTTCTGCCCATAAATACATGGCAAGCACCACTGGAACCAACTCTAAAAATAAATAAATAGATAAATGAATAAATAATCTTTATTTCAAGAGGATAATCCCATTAGTTAAAACTAATCTTCCTGAGAGTCCTCAAAATAATAATAACATATTTATAAGTACATACAATATTATAATGATATATTATACACAATATACAATTGTATCTAGATAATAATGAAAAAGCATATTAATTTGCACAATTGATGAAAAACTTGTAACATTTTGTTTTAAAAGACACAAGTGTATTACTCATTTTTATTTCATTTGGTAAACTGTTCCATATTTGAGAACCTGAATATGTAAATGTTTTCTTTAAAAAGTTTGTTTTTGGTTTCGGAAGATTTAATAGTTTTTCATCAGCCGAACGTAAATTATAATTCTGATTACCAATAAAATGAAAGTTTTCTTGTAAAGAGTTAGGAACCATATCATTTAATGATTTAAATACAAGTATTGCCTTTTGATATTGAATGCGTTTTTCCACATTTAACCAGTTTAAACTATTAAACAACAAACCGGATGATGTCATTATGTCAGCTTCTACTATAACCCTAGCAGATTTCTTTAATAACTTATTAAATTTATTTATTCCACTTTCATAGCAACTTCCCCATATATTGCAACAATAATCAAACAATGGCAGAATATAAGCACTAAAATAAATAATACGTATATGCATAGGTAAATATTTTCTTATCTTTTGTAATAAATTGATTCTATTTGATATTGTACATGACATTTTATCTATTTGCTCATTCCAATTTAGGTTTTTGTCGATATATAAACCGAGAAGTTTTTCACAATCTACATTCTCTATTTGTTCATCTGAAATTTTGATATCTAAACTGTTCCCAGTTGAATAAAGCCTCTGTTTTGAACCAATAATCATTGATTTACACTTTTTGGCATTTAGTTTCATACAATTTTGCGAACACCAGTTTTCAATTACATGAATATCATTTTGAAGGTTAGCAGTTAACCGAAGTACTTTATAACATTTACTATGTAATGAAGAATCATCTGCATATAAATTTATTAATGAATTTCTATGTTCAGTGGTAAATCATTGATATATAAAATAAATAACAGAGGGCCAAGGATAGACCCTTGTGGTACACCCGTTTTTATGCATTTAGTATTAGACGTGACGTTATTGACCTTAACTTGTTGACTTCGTTCAAACAAGTATGTCTTAAACCAGTCTAGTGTACAGTTTGAAACATTATAATATTCAAGCTTTTTTTAATAAAATAATATGATTAACCAGATCAAAAGCTTTCTTTAAATCTAAAAATATAACTCCGTTTATTTCTTCATTATCTATATTTGCTAACCATTCATCTACTAATTTAGTAAGTGCAGTTGTGCACGAATGTTTAGGTCTGAAACCTAACTGTGTAGTATAAAGAAGGTCATTACTATTTAAATATATATACAAACTATCAGCTATATGTCGTTCTATGATTTTGGAGAGACAAGGCAAAACTGCTATTGGTCTATTATTATCAGGATTACAAGCATCGCCACTTTTAAAAATTGGGCAAACTCTTGCAGTTTTAAATATACTTGGAAATTTACCACATTTGATGCTTAGATTAAATAAATATGTTAAAGCTGGTGCAATGACATCCCTGCACATACTCAAAATATTTGGTCCAACATCATCTAAACCAGTTGCTTTAGACTTGTCAAGTTTTTTTAAATACATTTTTACATCTAAAATACTCATATCTGGTATAATGAATTTTTCACTACCCCTTTGTAACTCTGATTTCACAAATTTGTTGAGTACATCGAAACTTGGACCTTCATCATCATTACATAATTTGTTATCAACTATACCTTCAACAATATTTGTGAAATGCACATTAAATGTATTTGCTATATCAACATCATTTTGAATTACACTATTTTTATATTCCAAATGCGTGATATTATTATGTAATTTTTTGGGATTTAGACTTTTGACATACTTCCAGATAGTTTTACTATCTTTACAATTTGAGATAGCATTTTGGAAATAATTTTTCTTTGCCTGTTCTACTAAAAATGTAACCTTATTACGCCAAATTTTATAATTATATATATCCCCAATTCTATGAAAATAATCTCTTTGGTGTCTAGCGCTATTTATATCAGAAGTCCAACACTCTGGTTGTTGAGTATTTTTCACCCTTTTAATTTTCTTAGGAGCATGCTTGTCTAGGGTGCTCAGAAATAGATTATACCAATAATTAGCTGCTTCATCAACATCTCCAATCGATTCAATGAGATGAAAAGGAGTATTTGTTAAATTTTCAATAAATTTATTTTTATCAAATTGTTTGAATGATCTATATTCTATGGACAAATGCTCCATTTTTGATATTTTTGGGTTAAGTTTTCTTGTTACGCAAACAGGATAATGATCACTGACAGCATAACTAGGCACATTTACTTCTGTAATATGGTCTACATCGGTAGTATAAATATGGTCTATAGTAGTTACACATTTATCTGTTACTCTTGTGGGTTTATGTACAATTTGTTGTAAACGATACAAATTAATACAGTCCTTCCATTTTTGATTTCCGACAACTGTATGATCTATATGTGAATAGTTTATATTGAAATCTCCTAAAAGTATAATTTCTTTATTTTCTGCTGACGCTTTTTCTATTTCTTTTTCAACTGAATCAATCCAAGATTGCAATGAACTCGGTGGACGATAAAAAATGCCTATTAAAATAGAGTTTGTGTTTGGAAAAATAATTTCAATCCATGAAGATTCAATACTACCTATTTCTAAATCGATTCTTCTCTGGTGGCATACACTATTTCGTATGTACGCAATCACACCCAGTGGCGGATTTACCGGGGGGCACAGGGGGCACGTGCCCCCCCAGTCGGGGTCACCAAAAAATTTACTAACATAGTTTTATTGCTAATGTATCTGTTTATGTAGATATCTAGATCTAAAATCAAGACACAGCTTGATTTGACTTCCTAAAGTGGTCGTTAATTAACCCCAGCTTCAACATGCGTGATTTATGACAACTTATCGATGGGTGTGTAAATATTGACACCTTTGTGTAATGTCTATATCCAAAATCATTTATGTAAACTACATGTACATCTACATGCTGATTGGAATTAATACGAATATATTTATTGATTTCCAATACAATATTACAGGATCAAGATCGATTAACAAGAGAAATCTTCTGATCAGGAAAGAAATTACCAACTAAAATCGGTCTGAAAAGAATATGTAAAAATAGATGTTTAGTGTCAGAAATGTTAGTATCGATATGAGATATGTCTTTATTACCAAACACTCACATTGTATACGGTTCCTGGGGAATGCGTCTTTCTCAGAACAGTCTTTTTCGGACTTTATTAAACAACAAACGATTTTTTTCAATGCATACATCATTTTTTAAAACTGAATGTCGTGTTTTTTCCCCTTATTTTTTTATGGAAACCAATGATTTGTCTTTAAAAAAAAACCTTCCCCCTCCACAAAACATGAATGGTCTGTGCCTTTATATATATATACAAGGAATTGTTTAAATATACAATTCCTTGATATATATCATTAATAAAATGATATTGTATTTTTAGAAAACCTATACTCATATTTGAGATAAAGAACAGCAATAAAAGCGCTGTTCCTTTGCTTATTGTGTGTTTTTTTGCTGTGCATGTACTGATTTTGTGTCGTGGATGGATACCCCATATCCTTTCTTTTTCTATTATAGTACAGTTATATGTGTATACACATTTTTTTCTTGTTTTAATTACCATGTATGAGGGTATGAATAGATTACCATGAATGAGGGTATGAATGGTTTACCGTGAATGAGGGTATGAATGGGGTTTACAGATTAGAGAATAATGGTCAAAAAGTAAAGACTAGAAAAAAATGTGCCAAAAAAATATAGAAAACAGATTAAAGGTGTGATGAACTATAACGAATAGAGGACAATTGGCAGCAAATAAAAGAGTAGAAAGAAATGGATCCAAAAATAATGAAAAGATATAGAAATGAAGACCTGACCCCCACCCCCATCCCCCCACCCCCTCAACGACCACCATCATCCCCAATACACGACACCACCACTACCCACACTCGCATATATACATGTCTAAACAAATCTTTAATTTTGGTTTCATGGTGCCCCCCAAACTTCGAGGTTCTGGATCCGCCCCTGACACCTCCGCCATCATTAATAGCGTTTCTATCTTTTCTTTCTATTTTGTAACCTTCAATTTGTAATGTTACGGTACCAATTTCATCATTTAAAAATGTTTCTACCATACCAAATATATCAAATAATTGTTCATATTTTAATAGGAATTTTATTTCTTCAATTTTGGGTTGTAAATGTTGAATATTTAAACAACCTAGTTTAAACCCTTTTTTAAGTAACCAACTTGCTTCATTATTTCTACTTCTATTTACAGAACTATGTGTTTTATTTTGACTTCTATTTCTCTTTTGAGATTTTCCCCAATTAATATTATTAATGTTGTTTAAAACATATTACATGTACATTGTATACTACTACATTGATCACATAACAGATTTAAAATATTATATCTGTTTGAAAAATTAGAACAAGCTAAATGCTTCCTCTGAATATAATCTGACTTACGATCAGAATTTGGTAAATGGAAGTCAAAAAATGGTGCTTTATCTACATTTTTTCAATTTTGCGCATTATTGTTTCCCCACGAGTTACGAGAGTTCATAGTGAGATAATTCCTGTCCTTAACGTTTTTAGTGTTGACTCCTGAACGGTTGAAATTTCTTCTGCTTTCTGTTGTGTTCATGTTACTCCGTGATTGATATCTTGGTTTTATGGGGCTCTTTCTGAAGTTGTTTGTGTAATATTGGTGACCGGAACTTTGGAATCTATTTCTGTTTTGTTGGTTCAAATGATACTGTTGTGGTTTTCCCTTGAATACTTTAATTATTTTATTTACATTTGTCAACAGCTTTATTGTTCCATATCTATTTAGATGAATGCCATCTATAGTGTAAAATGATTTAGCTATATGATCATCCTTGTAGACAAAAGATTCATAATTTGATATAAATTTGACATCATTATGATGACACATTTGTTTTAGGATTGTGTCATATTCAGTGACATCACATAGTATCCTTGGCAATATTCCAGACACAATTGCTCGACAGTTTTGACTTCTTACATAGTTAATAATTTCTTGGTAAATGTCCACAAATTGTTGTACATTCATTTTGCTGCTTGCATCATTGCCCCCGACATGAATTATCATTGTATTGTATGAACTCAGATCCATACTTCTTATGTCATCGTACAAATCTATAACATTTGCTCCTCTGTGAACATGAACATCTATATACTCTTTTAATTTAGATGGGTTTATTCCTTTTAGAACTGAACTTCCTGCAATTAAAACTCTACTTCCTGATAAAGGCAGTTTCAGTTGTGTGTCATACACAGGATTTTGTGGTTCTTTAATTAAATCAGCATTTCTTGGCTGTTCTGTTTCAAAGATAAGCCGTTCTTGTTCATGTATAGGTTCTTGTAATAAATGTTCAAATGTTGTTTTTGGAATTGTAACATGTTAACTTTTTTATCCAAATTTTTATTAACATTTTGAATTTCTACTTCAATATCCTGCATTTTATCCATTGACTATTGATCATGTTGCATGCGCACCTTTGCCAAAGCTGTCATGCGATCATTTAAAGTTTGCATACTACTCGCATTTGACAAATTGCTTTCTTGTATAGATATTTCTAATTCGTCAACTTTGTCTTTTAAATGTGTTACAACAGTAGTTAATTTGTTTAGAGTTGTAATGAAGTCTTGCATATTCAACTGTGGTAATTTGTCACCAATTTCATCTGAACATGTGCTTTTATCATTTGAATTAGTCGGTTTTATATCTTTAATTTTTGCTTGTATATCATCTGGAGTATCTGTATTTGTAGCTACTGACGAAGTTGACGGTTCCCGATCTGTATTCGACGATACATCATCTTTTATTGATTTTATTGTGTTGTTATCGGAACTTGATATTTGAATGGTACATTCAAAATAAAAATAAAAAATACCTCTGTGGAAATAAAATAATGTCTACTATTCCAAATGCATGTCCCAAGTCAGGAGCCTGTAATTCAGTGGTTGTCGTTTGTTGATGTTTATCATATTTATTGTTCGTTCGTTGTTTTATATATATATATAGAAGTCTATAAAAAGGACCAACCAGCAAATTTACTATGTACCGGATCGTCTAGAATAGACGATACTATGCAGATAAAGAAAAAAATATATATATATATAAATCAGCTCGTTAGTTTTCTTGTTTTAAGGTAGATCACAAGTATATACTTTTTGAGATAGAATTTTCTTATACTTTGCCAAAAGGAAGATTTTACTATGCTTTTTTAAAAATATAATAAAAAGTATGGGTCACCGTGCTATTTTCCAAGCTGAGTCGTTGAAATTTGCCCAAATTTGGTTAGATTGTACATGAAAAAACACATTTGTGTGCATAAAAAAATTTCTATGAGATAGAATTTTGAAATAAATTGTAAGAAGATAGGTTTTATAATATGTTTTAAGAAAATAAAAAGAAAAAATGGTGTCACAGAACTTGTTTTCTTGCTACAAGTAAAAATAAAAAAATTTCCTATCAGTCCAGTATATATCTTTTACTAAAAGAGTTATCTCCCCTTAAATGGCTTATTTGGGAAAAAAAAAATGATTCTAAAAACACAAAATTTGATATTTGTTTAAATATTTTTAATAATACAATAAATCACCAAGTTTTCTTTATATAAATAAACAATCTAACTATTAAATTGCAAATCTGTCTCCAAATTTGCACATTTGGGCAAATAACTAGACCATTTTTGTACTGAGATTATACAGTCCAAGATGGCGGTATACCATGAATCTACCTTAAATGTTTTGAATTTGACATTTCGGTGACTTTTATAGCTTATTATGCGGTATTGTTTTTGCTCATTGTTAAAGACCGTATAGTGACATACAGTTCTACGCAATTTTGTCTCTGGTGGAGAGTTATCTCATTGGCAATTATACCACATCCTTTTTTTTATTCCTCGACCGGTCTGTGTTTTTGTTTGATCTTTTTCTTTGTATCGATCTGAAGAGTTAAGCCTTTTCAACTGATTTTCACAGTGGATGACCGTGAGGGCATTCCGGTGTTATGTTGCCGCAGTCATTTCTACCCACGCGACTTGCGTTTTTGACTGATAACCGATTGTACTAAGTATAATTACGCAGATATTATTGAGTGCAAAAATAAAATTCCTTGTCGCTTGTTATAAATTAACTTGGATACTGAAGGACGTTAAAATATCCATATCTACGGATATGGACGTAGATAACGAATTTATCCACGGTCTTAGTCCAAATCTGGCGATCATTAGAGAAATTCGACCACTAAGTGTAACGTGAAAGCAACGTTTTTTTTCATTTTTTAAAAATCTTTTTTTGAAATTTGTGAATTTTACATATTGTTTACGGGGTGTAGGACCCTACAGGTAGTCAAATATAAGACGTTTTTAATCCAGAGACAGAGAAACTGAGATGGGTCGAATTTGACGCTCAATGTTGTGAGAGTTACATCATAGACGGTGTGACGTCAACGTGGGTAGATTGCAAAGCTAGGTCAGTAGTCCCATTCATTGACAATGTGGCAGCTAAGTGATGCATTACTTAAATGAGTGCAAATGATAAGTACATGTAATAAGTTAAAATTGTTAGTGGATTAAATGTTTAATTACAGACTTCATTGATAATCTGCAGAATTCTATATTTCACAAGGAACAACCATGGAACTAAGGAAGACGCGCGTGACGTCCTCCCTGAGTAATGGATAGCAACGTCCGATTCTATGAGTTAACACCCAGGGGCTATGGGTTTTGTAACGACGTGCGTTAACCAATCAAAATCCTAGAAATATACTAAGCCGGGGATAAGTTTTTTTCTCGTTGTTGATGGCCGTGCGGTTGCCTATAATTGCTCAAATCCACTTAATTTGAACTTTGTTGGATAGTTGTCTCCTTGGCATTCATACCACTTGTCTTTATTTTTATTTTTTATTTAGTCTTTAAAAACTGTCAAAAACACAAACATATTCATGCAAACTATATAACAGTTGTAAAGTAAAAAACCATGATTGTGAGAGTGGGTTATGCAATCTCCATGAAAATGAGATGCGAATGAAAGTGCTAATACAATTGACTTATCAAAAGCCGACTATACGGTATGTTTTTTTTTTCATTGTTGAAGGACGTATGGTTGCCTATAATTGCTTACATTCACTTTATTTGAACTTTGATGGAAAGTTGTCTAATTGGCAATCATGCCTAATCTCCTTATATTTATATTATCTACAAATTTCATTGAACATTTAAACTATGAAAAACATTCTGGTAAGTTGCAGTGCCAAAACATATGTGTTGGAAAAAACGTCAATGTCAACACAAGTGCATATCAAACACCATTGACGTACCATTAAATCACAAAATTATACTAATTAACTGTTGACGGCGCCACCATCGACGCCGACGAAAACAAAAAGCCCGCAGAGGCAAGGCAATAACACTGAGTTTATTAATAACATGTATGAATTTTACCACGTTCGATCATATCATTAAATAAAAATTATAAAATATGTATATATTTCAAATTTACAAATATTTCGTGACCTTATCAACTTGTGATTACCATCTACATGCCATAAAGCGTTTGGACCAGAAACTTGGTACGATCTTCTTCGTATCGTTCGGCACCATCGTATTGCTACTCCGGCTTCGTCAACTCTGATGAGGGATTCTGCTACTCTTCGTCTTTGCAAAACGATTCCTTCTGTTTTCAAAATTCCTTGGACCATTCGTTGACCTAACGATCTGTTAAACTGGGTTATCCTCCTTACATGATTATCTAAATCGGTGTCACTAATGACTGCATAACGTCTCCTGAGGAGTATTCTGTATAGTCCCTGAAAATAATTATTTTCTATGTTATTTAGAGTATGTTCGGGATAGTTTACTTAGGTTTCACCGAACATATCAATTCTTTTTATAAGTCTATTCAATTATCGAATATATATATCAGAGTATTTTACATGCAATGGGTAACTCTATAGATACCACTTGCACTAGAGTATCAAAAACAGCTAACCCTTCTGATGCAAATGGGATAGAACCGGTTTTTTCGTTCGGTTAGTGTTGTACAATATTTAGTTTTCTTTCAAATGTTTTGTTATTGCTGTTTGCATGTTTGTCCTTATTTACTTTGGAGATGGTGTTGTCTTTTTTCTTAAGATTTGTTTTATTCCCCCCTTATTATTTAGTTATATAGTCTAAGATATAAGATTGCTTGCTGTATCATAAATTGTTAGAATTGAATTTGATATTTACCTCAATCGACGCTTTATGCTAGATACTGATACATGTAGAAGACTTTCCATACATTTTCTAGAAAATCCAATCTCAACCAAAAATTCCAATTGTTCACGAGAGATGTGGTACCTGGGGTGTCCTATACCGCCATATTGAGATAGCCTTAATCCAATATGTTCTGTTTCCGACCTGTAAATGAGCGATGAATAAATCAAGTATCCAGATCCTTCTCCTCGTTTTACTATTGACAGTTTTTTTTGTGAAGTAGAGTCCTGTGGAGAGTCTATAACAAAACTCTGCATTCCCCGCCTACGACAGTAGAGGGGGCACAATGTTTAGGTATGGGTGTCCGCCCGTTCGTCCTTCTGTTCGCCTCGTATCTGGTTAAAGTTTTGGTTAAAAGTTGGGTAATGTTTTGGTCTTAAGTACTTTTGGTTATAACAACTTCACACTTAATACACATGTATATTTTAAAGTGAACTGTTTAATATCTATATATGAATGCATCGATGAGTTAATGCCACAACCTCGTAACTGAAAATGTGTCACTTTTCAGAAAATGATATACAAAGTTTGAATGCCAATATAAATTTCATTTTACTTCAAAAATGTATCAAATTAACTTTGATTGCGCAAATACTCCTAATGGTTATAATTTTATAATTTGATGCTAATTGGATGGCAGATAACCGATACAAATGCTTTTGAAATGTTTAACGGATACTAGTATATAGGCATTCTATAATGATCAAATTTAATGCAGATGTGTTTGCCATAAGGTCATAGCTAGTGATAACACGAAAAAATGGATCAAATTTAGCAGTTAGAAAAAAATTAAGTAGCTATCCATTAGAATTAAAAATAAAGGTCCAAAGTTTACTATATTTAACAAGACTTCTAAATAATTGTTTAAATCCCTTATTGTATGAGGCTTTCACTCTATCAAAGAATCTAGACTCAGCAGGATGTTACACATGGTTTACGTATATAAAAAACATTGCAAAGGAAGCAAATGTAGATTTTAAACATATTGAGGAGTGTAAGAATCTAAACCAAATAAAAACACTTAAAACTGAATTAAAAGTTAAACTACTTAATCATTATGAAAAATTATATAAACATAAATTTGAGAAAATAGATAATAGCAGTAAACTTCTATTATATAAAACATTAAAACAAAGTAATAAAATAGAAACATATCTGAATTCTAATATATTAGAAAATAGACGTAATATCACTAAATTAAGATTAAGTGATCATAATTTATTTATAGAAAAAGGGAGACACCTAAAAATCCCTAGGGAAAACCGGTTGTGTCAGTCCTGCAATACAATTGAGGATGAAAAACATTTTCTTTTGTATTGCAGGAAAAACGCTTCCGTTAGACCAGTTCTTATTGAAAAATTAACAAAGGCTAAAAATATAGAAAATTTTAATAGCCTCAATGAAAATGAAAAAAAATGATAAATATTCTTTGCCCATCAACACAAAAACAGGTAGAAAGCGTAGGTTCCTTTTTTAAAAAGTCATTGGCACTAAGGATAGGGGACTCATAATTGAATTTTGAACTATTTTCATTAGTTTGTTTAATATGATTATACATGCTTTTTTCTTGTCATTATGTTAATGTTGTTTTTGTCACAAATCGTATAAGTTGGTTTTATGGCAATAAAAGTTTGATTTGATTTGATTTGATAACAGGTATCCGCTCTTAGGTATATCATATTTTAAATTTTGTTTGAAAAGCATCATTGCATTTGCAAGCGATCAGAGATTGTGGAATTTAGAATATGAATAAATATAACTGAATGAATTTTATTTACTTTAAACGTTATATAAATTTAACAATGATATACATACACACAATGTTATAAAGCATTGTTAAGGGAAAAAGATGATGTAAAGCAATACAGTAGATGAAGGAATTATGGAAAATGGATTTAAACTGAAAAATATTATTCAATTCGCAATTTCCTCAACCAATAAGAGATGGTTACAAAATTTCTGAAACATATGTCATTGTCTTCATAATACTTGTTTGACCTTTATAACACATAATACTATCTACACAAAGACCTTGGCTTGATGAATTTATTGTGTGAATTAGTATTCATTGAATCTTAAAGACATAGAAAAGCAATAAAATGTATCGAAATTCCAAAAGAAAATCGTGTGTTATAGCTGTGTTTCACAAAAGAATATACAGTAACCCCAAATAAGATTGAAATCATAATCCAACAATGTTTGTTGGTTTTTCGAAATCGTTAATATCATTTAGCTCGTATGAAAGAAAAAAAAATATTGAATTAGAATTTCCTTTCGGTATATTTCTTTTCCACCAAAGCCAAGTTATCTTGATTGTTTTTTGTTTATATTATATGATTTTCTTTTAGAATAGACTTTAAAACTTACATACTACACTATTTATCACACTATAATATACCATAATATACCAGGACAGATTTACCAAAAAGTATGATAAAATACAAAACACAATTATCTAATAAAGTTTATGTAATGCATACCGCATTCGGTATATGCTAGAAAAGGAGCAAGTCTCAATATAACTTAAGGTTTGATTATATCTGATAATCCTCATATGCATGGACATTGTTAGATGTAGTTTTCCAATAACAGATCAGTGTGTAAGTCTGGGGTGGTGTTCTCGAAGCTATCTTAGGATTAGGACGTGACTGTCCTAAGACCATCTAATGACACGTCTTTGTCTTAAGTCGTGATCTCGAAGCTCTCTTAACTTGGGATATATTGCATTTTTCGTCCTGGTGTTTTTTTGTGTCAGATAGTAATCCTATGTAGAAGCTAAGTTATTGTCTTGGAATAACACCTGACCTCGAGTTAACAGTAAATGCTTAAGCTGGTACAGTCTGTTTAACTTTGCATTATCTTGGACTGTCCCTCCATAAAATTGCTGGACGACCATATCTGGGGTGGTGTTCTCGAAAGTATCATAAGATTCAAATTTAGGATGGATCATCTTTGGACACTCTTATGGTAATGATATATGGTTAAAAAATGCACTAAAGTTGCGATTACAAGACCAATACAAACAGTTGTGGAATACTCAATTACAAGAGTCTACAAAAGCAGTAAATAATATAATTTTTAAGTTAGAATTAAATTTTGAAAAATATTTCGATATCTTGGATTTGCACGAAAGTATTATTTTATGTAGATATAGAACCACAAACCACAGACTCCCAATAGAAACAGGGAGGTGGAATAATATTAATAGAGATGAAAGAAAATGTCATTTTTGTAATATTGGTAGCAATTGGAGACGAATTTCATTATCTGCTAGAATGTCCATTTTTTTAACGACAGTAGAAAATTATACCTTGATAAGTACTATTTTACTCTTGTTAATACACTAAAGTTTAGAAAATTGATGAGCAAATTAAACAAAAAGTCAGATCTAAAAAGATTATGTAAGTTTATAAAGTGTATAAATAAATATGTGGGTCCTTCTGGCTAAAATGTATATTATTTTGAAAACCACTGTATTGTATATATGTTTTGTAAATAGATGCATATTCATGTACATATTTTGCACCCTCTCTGTACCTATGTATCTGCAATGGTTATGAGAATAAAGATATTGCTTAAGTTGTGTCTTGAAGCTATCTCAGACGCATCTTATTTAAGGACGGCCTAAACATATCCTAAATGCGAAATTTCAATTTTTTTAAGTATTTTATTTTATACAACATTTATTAATGACGAAACCAATTAATAAAATTGTTTACAAATTTTATAATTACATGTACATGTATACTATTAAATATAAAAAAGAAGATGTGGTATGATTGCCAATGAGACAACTCTCCACAAGAGACCAAATGACTCAGAAATTAACAACTATAGGTCACTGTACGGCCTTCAACAATGAGCAAAGCCCATACCGCATAGTCAGCTATATAAGGCGCCGAAATGACAAATGTAAAACAATTCAAACGAGAAAACTAAAATTGGATGATATTAAGTCACTAAATTATGTGTTCTAAAATGTGATAAATCCTAAGTTAAGGTAGCTTCGAGAACATGACTTAGGACATATACATGTCATAAGATGGTCTTAATTATATAAAAACTGGAAAACAATTTGTTTTGAAATGAGAATTAAATTTTTAGTGTCATCGTATCGTGAAACACGAAGTTCAAAGTTTAAAAGCCAGCACAATCTCTTTATATACGAGTTAATAACCGATGGTGCGTTTTATTTCATGTTTATCTACACGTAAAAATTGAGCAAAAAGTGAAATTCAAACTTTATTAAGTTTTTGAATGAAGAAAGGATGATCTTAAGACACCTAATTAGGTGTTCGAAAGTTAGGACGAAAAATGCAATATATCTTAAGTTAAGAGAGCTTCGAGAACACGACTTAGGACAAAGTCTTGTCATAAGTTGGTCTTAGGACACGTCCTAATCATAAGATAGCTTCGAGAACACCACCTCTTTGGTGTTTTCTGTAACGGTCATCTTTACGAATCGGGTCATAAAATTTTTGTTTAAAGAATATGTGATTCAGGTCTTTTCAAATCTCCACTATTTCAGCAATGTTATTGTCCTCTTTTAATGTTTCGCACGAATATTTTCAACAGATACAATATAATTGCTGATCTTGTCATAAAAACTCGCGCAATTTTGAAATGAATAAAAAATTCTTAGCTTGAAAATTGTATGTCGAAATAAATGAATGTTCTCGTCTTAAGATTTCCCTTATGTGAATGAAATACACAATAAAGATATTTTGTGTATTCGAAGCGCTTTACTTTCGAAATCCGTGAGTATTTAAATAAATATAATGTTATGATTATGACCAAAAAGGACCGTTAAACCGAAAGGACCAAATATTTCTAAATCGTGCATACATTTAAAGTGCTGTTTTTGTAAAAGTAATACATTTCATAGAAATGTCTTTAAGTTTTCGTTTGCTGTTAGTCTATTATGAGGTGATATTTTGTTTTTTTTCCCCTAAGTTTTGAAATCTTTTAATATATTTATATTATCTTTTATACAATAGAATAAAATTGAGAATGGAAATGGGGAATGTGTCAAAGAGACAACAACCCGACCATAGAACAGACAACAGCAGAAGGTCACCAACAGGTCTTCAATGCAGCGAGAAATTCCCGCACCCGGAGGCGTCCTTCAGCTGGCCCCTAAACAAATATATATACTAGTTCAGTGATAATGAACGCCATACTAAACTCCAAATTGTACACAAGAAACTAAAATTAAAAATAATACAAGACTAACAAAGGCTAGAGGCTCCTGACTTGGGACAGGCGCAAAAATGCGGCGGGGTTAAACATGTTTATGAGATCTCAACCCTCCCCCTATACCTCTAGCCAATGTAGAAAAGTAAACGCATAACAATACGCACATTAAAATTCCGTTCAAGAGAAGTCCGAGTCTGATGTCAGAAGATGTAACCAAAGAAAATAAACAAAATGACAATAATACATAAATAACAACAGACTACTAGCAGTTAACTGACATGCCAGCTCCAGACTTCAATTAAACTGATTGAAAGATTATGTCTTCATCATATGAATATCAGGCACAATCCTTCCCGTTAGGGGTTTAGTATCATACCATTATAACATATATGAGAAGAACATAACCCGTGTCATGCCAACAACTGGTTTTTAAATAGATGTGTTTAGTGCCGATGCAAAGACCCTATAAGTGAATCAATATTAACGCCAAAATATGCAATCTTTAATGACCTGACAACAGTATCGTAACTATATCCCTTCTTAATAAGTCTATTTAAAGGTTTTGTTAGCTTCAGAGGTGAATACTGACATTTTTGTGCTTTATAAAGAATATTTCCATAAAAAATTGGATGTGAAATACCTGAACGTATAAGAAGTCTGCATGTTGAGCTATATTTACGAATGATGTCCTTATACCGACGATAAAATTTAGTAAATGTTTTGACTAGTTTGTGATATCGAAAACCCTGGTGTAATATTTTTTCAGTTATACATAAATTTCTCTCGTTAAAATCTAAAACATTGTTACATACACGAGCGAATCGTACAAGTTGAGATATATAAACACCGTAGGATGGTGACAAGGAAACACATTTTGTTTTGAAAAAACCCCAATTATTTGTTTGAAGTTTTGTATGTTTGAAATCTTATTTGAATACTTCATTTGTAAATTTTAGAAATCATAATTACATTTAAAAAAACACATCTATATAACAGCAAGAAACAAAAACAACGAAATCATGATATTAATGCAAATTAGTTGATTGAAATTATACAAAATATATAATGTTTCTAAACTAGATTTTTTTTTATATAAATATTATGTTTCTTGAATGTTTTGTAACATTGCAAACTCATATTACAGGCATGTATAACAATAACATTGTTATTATATCATGTATATAATGCAAAATAAATTCTTTTAATTATAATATTCAAAATATAAACCAAATTATACATACACCTATCTAACTTATCCGAATATGACAAATTCTATATCAAAAACTATTTAAATCATAACAATTTAATTTACACTATACTATGAGGTCATGCCAGATACACTTAATTGACTTTACGTGCTTGATGACCTGCTGATATTCACTTCATCTTTACAGCTGTAACCCATTATTATCTGATGTTGATGGGGATGTGGTTTAAGGTGTCAAGATAAATCAATTAAAATGTCAAATGCAATAAGCAAGTAATTCGAACTTCTGTGTTATTGCATTCGATTTTGCAAACGATATCAGTGGCGGGTATAGAACTTTTTGTAAGGGGGGGGGGACACTGACTGACCTAAAAGGGGGCGCTCCAGTCATGCTTCAGTGATTCCCTATATAATCAACCAAATTTTTCCCACAAAAGGGAGGGCCTGGGCCACCCAGGGCCACCATCCCCCCCCCCACTGGATGCGCCTATGGATATTTGTTATAAGGAATGCAACAAAACTTATCTATCGTAACCGTGTTGTGGTTTTGGGGCAAGCTATTAAATAAAGAGTATATTACCTGCATTAATTTTACAAAGTAATAAGAGATAAGTCTTTCCTGCTGGCAGACTTTCTATATCAAACTGATAATAGATTGATGAACATGTCAATTAAAATTTTACTGTATATCCAGTTGCTCTAAAAAAAATGTGAAAATATTCTTTAATACCATTACGTTATTTAAAAAATAAAAATCTCAAAACTGCAAAATTTTCAGTTAAGTGGTTGTTGCATTAAACCCTCGATATGACCGATATTTCAAGGTTCACATATGGACACACAAACTTATTTAACAAAGTTTCAGATAAAAAAATCATATCATATCTTATTTTCATCAACAAGTTCTATACTTTTTGTCGTAATATATGTTATTGCATACAAAGGGAATATTGTATGGTAAGGCTTTTTAAATATCGCACCCGTATAAACCCGAGACGCCAATATAGGTCCCGAAAGGTGAGCGTTAATATAGAGTGCATTTTTTTCGCACACGTTTAGATCATTTGTTTCTAACATACGTTTGCAAAGACTGCATAAACTTTGACAAACTATACACTCGCTGATAATGCGTCCTGTTTGTAGTTCGTCTTTTGTTAGTGCAAACGCTGCATTTTTTTTCTAACTTAACATTTAATGAATTATCTAAACATATTTTTCCAACTAAAAAGAGGTTTTATAACTCAAAGCAATGTCTAAAATTATTCAAATTTAGGTATTGCCGTCCTTTCTTTCATTGCTGATATTTTCAATAAAAAGGCTTAATCATCACTATCTTCATACATTCATCTGATGAAGACAATGAACTGACAATAAAATTAAATATGCATAGAGGATCGATGTCCTCTGTGTCTATAACATCTTATACAGAAGCTATTTTCCCGCGTAATAAGTTTAAATCTGGTCCTTTCGTGGCTTACTATGCGTGTATATGTTTTGCTCATTATTTCCGTATATAGTTATTCATGGTTTTTAACTTCTATGTTATTTGTTCTTTGGTGGGGAGTTGTCTCATTTTGGTTATCATACCACATCTTCTTATTTTACATGTTCAGGTATATTTATAAATCTCCTGAAACAAGATTATCTACGTTTCTCATGCAGAACATGTGGACTGATTTAAGGTGTGGATCCTCAAACAGAATTGTCTTATACTTTTCCTAAATGTTGATTTGATCATGCTTTGTTCAAGCTACAAGTCATGCAAAATTGGGAAAGGAGTAGGTCTGGTAAGAGCCGATTTAGGCCTCAAATTTCAGGTTCATTGCTCTTCTCTGTATATTTTTGTGTTAAGATTAAGCTAATGCGGTAACAAATACCGCAAATGCTACATTAATTACCGCAAATGCTACATTAATTACCGCAAATGCTACATTAATTACCGCAAATGCACCAAATGAATATATGAGCCTAATGGTATGTTAGCCGATAGGATTTGCTACGAAATATTACAAGAAGCGCAAAAGCTACAATTATATAGCATTTGCAACATTAAATATAGCATTTGCAATAAATTAGTGCTTTTGCATGAAAAAATTACTTTTGACCCATTTGATAATTTGGTTGATTATGTAGGGAATCACTGATGCATGACTGGAGCGGGCCCCCTCTTTAGCAGTCAGTGCCTATTTGTGTCTTAAAAGGGCTCTGTATCGCTCCCATAGAATTTTTGCATAAAATTGATATTTTGCAATAAGAATAATTATGATTGTTTCTGGGCAATTAAGTCCTTAATAATGTTGAATGCTAATTTTGGCCATGTCAATTGATTGGAAAAAAATAATCCTGATTGTATTTTTTGCTGTTTCAATCTACTGTAGTATCAACAAATAAACTGTTAACACAGATATGTCTCGCCTATCTGTTATTTTGATAATGCTAATATTTGTTGAAATTAAAATAGCAATACTTTAACATGTAAGTTATGCAAATATTCAGTCAATGAACCATGACTGAAGGTACAGGGATAAACAATCTCCATGGAAGTGAGATGTGTCAATGCGAATACAACTGCAAACCAAATACCATTGACTTTTCATAAGTCGTTCCCTTTAAACAAACCTAGTAAACACAAACAGTAACTTGTAAACTAAGCAAAAGTTTCAAAGTCAATAAACCATGACTGAGGGGTAAAGACCAAATATTCTCCATGGAAATGAGATGTACTAATGCTTATACAACTGCAAACCAATTATCACTGACCTATCACTAACAGTTCCCCTTAAACTGACCTAATCACAAACTAATACATGAAAACTAAGCAAAAGTTTCAAAGTCAGTAGATCATGAATGAGGGGAAGGGGCCAAATTATCTCTATAGAAATGAGAAATGCCAATGCTTATACAACTGCATACCAAATATCATTGACCTACCACTAGTGGTTCCCCATAAACTGACCTAATCACAAACTAATACATGTAAACTAAGCAAAGTTTCAAAGTCAATAGACCTTGACTGAGGGAGCGGGGCCAAATTATCTCCATGGTAATGAGATGTGCCAATGCTAATACAACTGCATACCAAATATCATTGGCCTACCACTAGTGGTTCCCCATAAACTGACCTAATCACTAACTAATACATGTAAACTGTGAGTACTCTCAGATCTGTACTTAGTGTCTTTTTGTTGTTTGGATGTACAACTACCCGGCCATGTCCATTGTATTTGTATTTTATCCATCTGATGAGTAAAGCCTCTTTCAACTGATTTTTATAGTTTGTTCTTATATTGTACTGTTACACCACTGTCCCAGGTTAGGGGGAGGGCTGGGATCCTGCTAACATGTTTAACACCGCCATATTCTGTATGTATGTGCCTGTCCCAAATCAGGAGCCTGTTATTCAGTGGTTGTCGTTTGTTTATATGTTACATATTTGTTATTAGTTCATTTTTTGTACATAAATTAGGACGTTAGTTTTCTCGTTTGAATTGTTTTACATAAAAACTTTGAGAAAATAACAAGGATTTTACAAGATTTTCAAATATGGCTTTTTAAACTATATGTTATAAAATTATGAAAAGAAAAGTAGGGCTTAGTGGGCAAAATGTTTAAATGGCACTATACATGGATAAAACCAGAGGATTCTGAATATCTGACAAAAATTCAAAAACAAGAGGAGCGAACATCTGAAATGTCTGGCCTGCTTTAAAAATACTATTTATAATTTATTTTATGATGATAGTTTTGGGTCATGTTCAGATAAACCAAGCCAGAAAGACACCTACAATCATTACAAACACCCGGGGGGAGGGAGGGGGTGGGGAGTGTTACTTCCTATATTTTTAGTGGTACGAGTGTGGATCGAGCAAAACAGGGTCGCTTTTTCATGCCCTGTTGGTTAGAACATATGGTCCCTTTTCATGTCCTGCTGGTTAGAACAGGGTCGCTTTTTCATGCCTTTCTGGTGAGAACAGGGTCTTACAGGGCCTTTTTTTTAAACAAAGCATTTGTCTAGACCAGGATCGCTAATTTAACTGTTTAAGATACAGTCTAGAACCCGGGTCTAGAACAGCATCTATTCTACATTTTCTTGAGCGTGTCTAGAACAGGGTATGTTTTTAAATATTTCTGTTTAGAACAGGGTATATTTTTCAATGTTTTCTGGTTAGAACAGGGTATGATTTGGCAAGTGCTGTCGGTACAGTTATACCAGGAAGGATAGTCAGTAACCCCACCATACCATATCTCCTTATTTTCATATTAACCAGGAAAACAACATTCAGACAAAGAAAATGAGGTCAAGGTCAGATAAAACCTGCCAGACTGACATGTATACCTTACAATCATTCCATACACCAAATAAAGTTAACTTCTGCTTACAGTATCTGGGAAGTAGATCAAAACATGTGACTTTCACCTTGATCAATGAGACTGAGGTCAGGTGAACCCTGTCTGAAGAACATATAGACATTGCAATGACCCATATCAAATCCTATTACTCATCATTGAGAAATTCAAATAAAAAAAAATCTTTTTTTAAGCAGTTGCTGAACCATGAATATAAAATCAAGGACAACAGACATGTGACAGACAGAAACTTCCAAACATATGGCATCTGTCTGTATTAATGGTATGATTAAATCCTCCAAGCCTATCAATTTCTGAAATATAAAGCTTAATACAAATAGCTTCTGCCACCGCCAGATCCTAATGTCTTGCATTCTGAAGTTTTTGTGGCATGCGAGACAAAAACATTTAATACAAATATCCTTAATAACAGAGAATAACCAGAAAAATTTGCATCACATATTATTTTAATACTGAATGGAATTCAAATGTTAAAAGTTTAAAGAGTTAACAAAGACATTCAAAATCACAATATTGCAGAATTTAAGACACTGTTATACACAGTATAAATATATACCGAGATGATAGGTTTTATCTCAAAACATCTAAAATTGAAAGAATTCTACTTCCATTTAAACATTCAAACTTTAAGGCCATTTAAGATTTCAAAATATACCCACTTTTTACACCACCCTTATGTTTATTATCTAGAACTCTGCAATTTTGTTTTCATATTATTTTTTTTTTTTTTTTTTTTAGAGCTCTAGATAATAAAAATATTGGATGTCTAAGGTTAGAGGTATAAGCAAAGACATTGCAAATCTAAGACACTGTTAAGGTGAAATATACAGAGAAGATAGGTTTTGTGTCCAATATCTAATAATAAAAAAATTCAATTAAACATATTAGCTTCAAAGCCATTTTCAATACCCAAGAAAAATGTACAGCTTGAAAAAAACATTTTTTAAAATAAACTAATGAAAGGAAAAAACTTATCCAACACAAATCATTTACTAATAAATATCTCTTGTATTTAATTTTGTAAATATATTGGGGAGGGGGAGAATTCAAAATATAAAATATATAACCACTTTTTACACCACCCTTAATGTTTATTATCTAGAACTCTATTTACAATTTTTTTTTTTTTTACAGAGCTCTAGATAATAAAAATATTGGATGTCTGAGGTTAGAGGTATAAGCAAAGACAATTAAATTAAGAATATTGCAAATTAATGACACTTTTAGAGTGTAATAAATGAAGAAGAATAGGTTTTGTCACCAAATATCTAAAATCAAAACAATTGTACGTCCAATTAAACATTCTGACTTTAAAGTTTTAAATTTCATAAATACATTGGTGAAAAAAAGAAAAATTTAAAATATGCCCACTTTTTACACCACCCTTAATGTTTATTATCTAGAACTGTTTAAATTTTGTTTTCATATTATTTTTTACATTTTTTTTAAACAGAGCTCTAGATAATAAAAATATCAGATGTCTAAGGTTCAACACAAGCCATGAGTTTGGTTGAAGACAAATTTACCGGTTGTAATAATTGTTCTATTTTTCTCCCCACTCATAATCATAAGTGTTCTCCCTCTCCCACTCTGACCATTCTACATCTTTCTCTCTCTCCCACTGACCATATACAATTATGAAATTTCAGTCATATATTTTCATTGCCAAGAATATTTTGTCTCTGAAGTGTTCATTGTTCAACTATGCTGATAATCTGTTAAGCTTGTTATAAGTTCATCAGTTGAGTCAATCTTTCTCTTTCCTTATTCTATGTGGTCTGTTTTTCTTGTGTATTCCTTTCAGATGTTTCCAAGTTCATCAGTAGATGGTTCCAAGTTCATCAGTTCAAAGTTCATCAGTTCAACTGTTCCTCCTCACTACAAACAACAATTTAATTAGTTAATTCAATAGGATAACAAAAATTTCAAAAGAATATGGGAACAGCACTTGAATTTTGAACAAAAAGGTTTTACAGCAATAATGGAGAGCAGTTCAGTATTATTCTGAAAACTTAATGTAACTACCATAGAAATATTTTCCCCGATTTAGGTCCCTCAAACAGGCTTAGATTAAAAATTCTCAAAACAGCGTCGTTTTGTTCTAATTTCAGATATGAATACAAAAAAGTGAGGTATACGGACAAAAACTAAAACTAACCAAAATACATTGACAATTATTTCATTCTTTTGACGTCTGATAATCTTTTCATAAAATTTTCCTATTTGGTCTCTTTATTTAATACAGCTGATACCTCCAGTTGGAGTCATGTTACCATTATTGCACATATAATGTTCAAGTTGACCATAGGGGTCATCTTGACATTGTTATTAAGTATAAACATTTCAGTTCATAGGTGAATACTCTACAGCAACTGTTATGATGAAGAACAACAATAAAAGTAGTTACTTTAATCAACTGGTTATTTCCAGTACATCATGTTCATAAGTTGACTCATGGAGTGAAACAGTTTTTAAGCAGCTCTGTCACATTGCCAACCGAGAAAGATATATTTGTAAACTTCCACATCATTTGGTCTCTGGTGGCGAGTTGTCTCATCGGCAATCAAACCACATCTTCCTTTTATTAGAACATTGTGACATCAGATGGACAGATAATTAATTCGCTAAGGAAGTAAGAATACCAACCTTGTATGAGGTGAGATCCTGCTCCTATGTTTTACTCCCATCAAATAATTTTGCTGGTATGATACTTGTAGCACGATTTGTCGTACATCTGAAACACAGAAAATATGTCTTAGTATTTTGGATCATCTGCATGAACAATATTTATTTATACTTTATACCTTTAAGAATTTTACAGTATTCTGAAAACATTGAGAATACCCTTACAATATTAAAACAACTTGAGCTTATTATTTGGTCCAATACATCTCACATTTACCCCAGTAGTACTTTTTTATCAATCCGATCAAATTTGCAAAACAGAATGACAGAATTACAAGAAACTACTAGGTATTTTGAAAATTGACTTTTTTTTGTTTTGAATATTATTATTAATCCGATCAAATTTGTAAAACAGATTGACACAATTTCAAGAAATTACTAGGTATTTTGAAAATATTTTTGTTTTGTTTTGAATATTAAAAGCATATGCTGGCTTCTATTAGCGTGTTGTACAATGGTTCCAATTCCATATTAATTCAGGTGATTGTATGCATCACAATCAACCCACAAGATTCTTTAAGGTAAACACTTACCATTAATTTATCAGAATATTCTTCATAAGTCTAATATCAATATTGTGATGGATCCTTGATATGAGATGTCCAGCATAAATTTTAAGAATTTCTCCTTTCAGGTTGAACATTGAAATCTGGAATAAAAATAATTCATTTTTATGAATTGGCAGTCACATACTTCACATAAAATAATCATTTAAATCAAAACTATTTAATTAAGATTTTTGTATGTTTTTTTTTTTAAATTTTATAATAAGAAGATAATCAAACTAATTGATTTCATTTGGTCACTGCTATATAGATTTATCCATTGTCAATCCTACCACATCATCTTAATGTCATAGCTAATATGACATTACTGTTAAATACATTTGTTTTCCCTTTTCTATCAATATTATCTATGGCTGTTATTACCCTCCATCAGTGTTATTCAATAAATGATTGTAACAAGATTCTCATTTTGGAAAGAATTCCCTCAGTTTTAACTTGCAGTAAGATGTATGCTTGGTACAGTTGCTACTTTTAAGCTTTTTTCAAGTGCTCACTTGTATTTTTCTTTCACAATTTGATAAACTATTTCCCCTTGTTAGCATTCAATTATTATTTTTTTACTTTGTAAAAAAGTTCTGGCTGATTTTACAAATAACCAACAAATCAAAATAACATGCTGCCTTACAATAGATTCTAATGAAATATTAAGCTATTATTTTTATAGGCATTTTCAATGTTTTCAACTGAGGAAATATCAATGTCTTCATCTAAGGAAATGAATTGTCAAAAAGTATTTATTGGCAGTTTTGATACAACTTTTCTTTTCGATACTAAGTATCTTATCAAGTCATACAAATTTCATAATTCTTCATGTTCAACAATCAAAAAGAAAACCAGAAAAAATTACAAAACATTATCAAAAATATATTAGCAACTAAAAATTTACCTTCCATAAATTTAAATATTCAAGAAGCATCATAAATCAGGAACAAGAAAATCATAAAATAAATCCACACTAACAGGTTTGGCCTTATAATTCAAAATTTAAATTCTGTGCAAATAATACACTTTTTACAGACTTAAACTATATCAATACCTTGTGTTTTTCTTGAGAAAACGTCAGAATATGTAATGAACTGGAAATCTAATCAACTATGTGTTCTGGATAATTTCATTGCAAAAGGAAACGCTGTCTGTCTTCTGAACACTTCATTGCAACTTAGGAACATCTGTTTGTGCTATAGAACATCTGTCTTCTCTATAGAACATTATGTAGGAACGTGTCTTCACTATAAGACATTATGTAGGAACATGTCTTCACTATAGAACAATATGTAGGAACATGTCTTCTCTATAGAACATTATGTAGGAACATGTCTTCACTATAGAACATTATGTAGGAACATGTCTTCACTATAGAACATTATGTAGGAACATGTCTTCACTATAGAACAATATGTAGGAACGTGTCTTCACTATAGAACATTATGTAGGAACATGTCTTCACTATAGAACATTATGTAGGAATACTTCTTCACTATACAACATTATGTATGAACATGTCTTCACTATACAACATTATGTAGGAACATGTTTTCACTATAGAACATCTGTCTTCATTAATGTTATTATACAAGTACATAATTTTATTTTAATAGCTATTTAACTTTTAGCATGAGTGTGCCAGTTGTCCGACTGTACATAATCCACCAATCTCATAGGAAACCTTTTAGTATTTCTGTCTTTCGTCTCTTTAGATATCATTGAAAACTTTTGTTGGATCTTTCTCGATATAAAAAAGTCAGTTTCTACACAGAGCTATATTCTATTGTCCTCAATTGCCATGACAATCATTGAAGACTGAATATAGACATCTCAAATAAACACAGTTCTAAAGTTTCACAATTTTCGAAGACTTCACAATAAACATTTTTACAAATTATACAGTGCACTATTCATAATAATAAACAAAATTTTAAATATGCCTGCTTTTTACAACATCCTCAATGTTTATTATCTAGAACTCTGTTTACAAACAATTTTGTTTTCATATTATTTTTTGGTATTTTCTTTTTTTTACAGAGCTCTAAATAATAAAAATATCAGATTTTAAAGGTTAGAGGCAAAGACATTCTAAATCAGAATATTGCAAAATTTAAATGTTAGTTGATTTTCTCAATTTGTTGAAGTCCATACAGTAACCTATTTGACATCAACATCATTTGGTCTCTGCCAACTGAGAGGAGGATATGTGATATCTTTAGAAGACTTTAAGGTGGGGGTCATAAAAAATAATACAATAATCCCACCTTTTACACCACCCTCAATGTTTATTATCTAGAACTCTGTTTACAAACTGTTTTGTTTTCATATCATTTTTTGGTATTTTCATTTTTTATATTTTTTTTTTATATTTTTTTACAGAGCTCTAGATAATAAAAATATCAGATGTTTAAGGTTACAGGTATTAACAAAGTCATTCTAATTCAGAATATTGCAAAATTTTAATGTTGGTTGATTTTCTCATTGTTGAAGTCCATACAGTAACCTATTTTACATCAACATCATTTGGTCTCTGTATGTAGGATAGTAATGTCTCACATCTCTTCTTTTCATAACAAATCAATTTGTAGGTTCTATAAAGTGGGCCGATGATGAAGGTAAGGGAAATTTTGACTGCCAACTGAGAGGAGGATATGTTGGCCAGAAATTAAGCCTTGCAACAGGCCACCTACTGACCCCTCAAAGACTTGTGGCAAGGGTTCTTTAACATGCAGAGTGGCACTGTCCCTACACATAGGAACTATATACTTTTTAAATTGCCATTCCAATTTTTTGTTTGTTTTAAAAATGATAATTTTAGAAGACTTTAAGGCAGGGTCATAAAAAATATTACAATAATCCCACCTTTTACACCACCCTCAATGTTTATTATCTAGAACTCTCTTTACAAACAGTTTTGTTTTCATATCATTTTTTGGTATTTTCATTTTTTATATTTTTTTTTTATATTTTTTTACAGAGCTCTAGATAATAAAAATATCAGATGTTTAAGGTAACAGGTATTAACAAAGTCATTTTAATTCAGAATATTGCAAAATTTTAATGTTAGTTGATTTTCTCAATTTGTTGAAGTCCATACAGTAACCTATTTTACATCAACATCATTTGGTCTCTGTAGGATAGTTGTCTGGCATCTCTTCATTTCATAACAAATCAATTTGTAGGTTCTATAAAGTGGGCCGATGACGAAGGTAAGGGAAATTTTGACTGCCAACTGAGAGGAGGATATGTTGGCCAGAAATTAAGCCTTGCAACAGGCCACCTACTGACCCCTCAAAGACTTGTGGCAAGGGTTCTTTAACATGCAGAGTGGCACTGTCCCTACACATAGGAACTATATACTTTTTAAATTGCCATTCCAATTTTTTGTTTGTTTTAAAAATGATAACTTTAGAAGACTTTAAGGCGGGGGTCATAAAAAATATTACAATAATCCCACCTTTTACACCACCCTCAATGTTTATTATCTAGAACTCTGTTAACAAACAGTTTTGTTTTCATATCATTTTTTGGTATTTTCATTTTTTATATTTTTTTTTTATATTTTTTTACAGAGCTCTAGATAATAAAAATATCAGATGTTTAAGGTTACAGGTATTAACAAAGTCATTCTAATTCAGAATATTGCAAAATTTTAATGTTAGTTGATTTTCTCATTGTTGAAGTCCATACAGTAACCTATTTTACATCAACATCATTTGGTCTCTGTAGGATAGTTGTCTCGCATCTCTTCATTTCATAACAAATCAATTTGTAGGTTCTATCAAGTGGGCCGATGACGAAGGTAAGGGAAATTTTGACTGCCAACTGAGAAGACGATATGTTGGCCAGAAATTAAGCCTTGCAACAGGCCACCTACTGACCCTCAAAGACTTGTGGCAAGGGTTCTTTAACATGCAGAGTGGCACTGTCCCTACACATAGGAACTATATACTTTTTAAATTGCCATTCCAATTTTTTGTTTGTTTTAAAAATGATAACTTTAGAAGACTTTAAGGCGGAGGTCATAAAAAATATTACAATAATCCCACCTTTTACACCACCCTCAATGTTTATTATCTAGAACTCTCTTTACAAACAGTTTTGTTTTCATATCATTTTTTGGTATTTTCATTTTTTATATTTTTTTTTTATATTTTTTTACAGAGTTTTGTTTTCATATCATTTTTTGGTATTTTCATTTTTTATATTTTTTTTTTATATTTTTTTACAGAGCTCTAGATAATAAAAATATCAGATGTTTAAGGTTACAGGTATTAACAAAGTCATTCTAATTCAGAATATTGCAAAATTTTAATGTTAGTTGATTTTCTCAATTTGTTGAAGTCCATACAGTAACCTATTTTACATCAACATCATTTGGTCTCTGTAGGATAGTTGTCTGGCATCTCTTCATTTCATAACAAATCAATTTGTAGGTTCTATAAAGTGGGCCGATGACGAAGGTAAGGGAAATTTTGACTGCCAACTGAGAGGAGGATATGTTGGCCAGAAATTAAGCCTTGCAACAGGCCACCTACTGACCCCTCAAAGACTTGTGGCAAGGGTTCTTTAACATGCAGAGTGGCACTGTCCCTACACATAGGAACTATATACTTTTTAAATTGCCATTCCAATTTTTTGTTTGTTTTAAAAATGATAACTTTAGAAGACTTTAAGGCGGGGGTCATAAAAAATATTACAATAATCCCACCTTTTACACCACCCTCAATGTTTATTATCTAGAACTCTGTTAACAAACAGTTTTGTTTTCATATCATTTTTTGGTATTTTCATTTTTTATATTTTTTTTTTATATTTTTTTACAGAGCTCTAGATAATAAAAATATCAGATGTTTAAGGTTACAGGTATTAACAAAGTCATTCTAATTCAGAATATTGCAAAATTTTAATGTTAGTTGATTTTCTCATTGTTGAAGTCCATACAGTAACCTATTTTACATCAACATCATTTGGTCTCTGTAGGATAGTTGTCTCGCATCTCTTCATTTCATAACAAATCAATTTGTAGGTTCTATAAAGTGGGCCGATGACGAAGGTAAGGGAAATTTTGACTGCCAACTGAGAAGATATGTTGGCCAGAAATTAAGCCTTGCAACAGGCCACCTACTGACCCTCAAAGACTTGTGGCAAGGGTTCTTTAACATGCAGAGTGGCACTGTCCCTACACATAGGAACTATATACTTTTTAAATTGCCATTCCAATTTTTTGTTTGTTTTAAAAATGATAATTTTAGAAGACTTTAAGGCGGGGTCATAAAAAATATTACAATAATCCCACCTTTTACACCACCCTCAATGTTTATTATCTAGAACTCTCTTTACAAACAGTTTTGTTTTCATATCATTTTTTGGTATTTTCATTTTTTATATTTTTTTTTTATATTTTTTTACAGAGCTCTAGATAATAAAAATATCAGATGTTTAAGGTTACAGGTATTAACAAAGTCGTTCTAATTCAGAATATTGCAAAATTTTAATGTTAGTTGATTTTCTCAATTTGTTGAAGTCCATACAGTAACCTATTTTACATCAACATCATTTGGTCTCTGTAGGATAGTTGTCTGGCATCTCTTCATTTCATAACAAATCAATTTGTAGGTTCTATAAAGTGGGCCGATGACGAAGGTAAGGGAAATTTTGACTGCCAACTGAGAAGACGATATGTTGGCCACAAATTAAGCCTTGCAACAGGCCACCTACTGACCCTCAAAGACTTGTGGCAAGGGTTCTTTAACATGCAGAGTGGCACTGTCCCTACACATAGGAACTATATACTTTTTAAATTGCCATTCCAATTTTTTGTTTGTTTTAAAAATGATAACTTTAGAAGACTTTAAGGCGGAGGTCATAAAAAATATTACAATAATCCCACCTTTTACACCACCCTCAATGTTTATTATCTAGAACTCTCTTTACAAACAGTTTTGTTTTCATATCATTTTTTGGTATTTTCATTTTTTATATTTTTTTTTTATATTTTTTTACAGAGTTTTGTTTTCATATCATTTTTTGGTATTTTCATTTTTTATATTTTTTTTTTATATTTTTTTACAGAGCTCTAGATAATAAAAATATCAGATGTTTAAGGTTACAGGTATTAACAAAGTCATTCTAATTCAGAATATTGCAAAATTTTAATGTTAGTTGATTTTCTCAATTTGTTGAAGTCCATACAGTAACCTATTTTACATCAACATCATTTGGTCTCTGTAGGACAGTAATGTCTCACATCTCTTCTTTTCATAACAAATCAATTTGTAGGTTCTATAAAGTGGGCCGATGATGAAGGTAAGGGAAATTTTGACTCCCAACTGAGAGAACGATATGTTGGGCAGAAATTAAGCCTTGCAACAGGCCACCTACTGACCCCTCAAAGACTTGTGGCAAGGGTTCTTTAACATGCAGAGTGGCACTGTCCCTACACATAGGAACTATATACTTTTTAAATTGCCATTCCAATTTTTTGTTTGTTTTAAAAATGATAACTTTAGAAGACTTTAAGGCGGGGGTCATAAAAAATATTACAATAATCCCACCTTTTACACCACCCTCAATGTTTATTATCTAGAACTCTGTTAACAAACAGTTTTGTTTTCATATCATTTTTTGGTATTTTCATTTTTTATATTTTTTTTTTATATTTTTTTACAGAGCTCTAGATAATAAAAATATCAGATGTTTAAGGTTACAGGTATTAACAAAGTCATTCTAATTCAGAATATTGCAAAATTTTAATGTTAGTTGATTTTCTCATTGTTGAAGTCCATACAGTAACCTATTTTACATCAACATCATTTGGTCTCTGTAGGATAGTTGTCTCGCATCTCTTCATTTCATAACAAATCAATTTGTAGGTTCTATAAAGTGGGCCGATGACGAAGGTAAGGGAAATTTTGACTGCCAACTGAGAAGACGATATGTTGGCCAGAAATTAAGCCTTGCAACAGGCCACCTACTGACCCTCAAAGACTTGTGGCAAGGGTTCTTTAACATGCAGAGTGGCACTGTCCCTACACATAGGAACTATATACTTTTTAAATTGCCATTCCAATTTTTTTTTTGTTTTAAAAATGATAATTTTAGAAGACTTTAAGGCGGGGTCATAAAAAATATTACAATAATCCCACCTTTTACACCACCCTCAATGTTTATTATCTAGAACTCTCTTTACAAACAGTTTTGTTTTCATATCATTTTTTGGTATTTTCATTTTTTATATTTTTTTTTTATATTTTTTTACAGAGCTCTAGATAATAAAAATATCAGATGTTTAAGGTTACAGGTATTAACAAAGTCGTTCTAATTCAGAATATTGCAAAATTTTAATGTTAGTTGATTTTCTCAATTTGTTGAAGTCCATACAGTAACCTATTTTACATCAACATCATTTGGTCTCTGTAGGATAGTTGTCTGGCATCTCTTCATTTCATAACAAATCAATTTGTAGGTTCTATAAAGTGGGCCGATGACGAAGGTAAGGGAAATTTTGACTGCCAACTGAGAAGACGATATGTTGGCCAGAAATTAAGCCTTGCAACAGGCCACCTACTGACCCTCAAAGACTTGTGGCAAGAATTCTTTAACATGCAGAGTGGCACTGTCCCTACACATAGGAACTATATACTTTTTAAATTGCCATTCCAATTTTTTGTTTGTTTTAAAAATGATAATTTTAGAAGACTTTAAGGCGGAGGTCATAAAAAATATTACAATAATCCCACCTTTTACACCACCCTCAATGTTTATTATCTAGAACTCTCTTTACAAACAGTTTTGTTTTCATATCATTTTTTGGTATTTTCATTTTTTATATTTTTCTTTTATATTTTTTTACAGAGTTTTGTTTTCATATCATTTTTTGGTATTTTCATTTTTTATATTTTTTTTTTATATTTTTTTACAGAGCTCTAGATAATAAAAATATCAGATGTTTAAGGTTACAGGTATTAACAAAGTCATTCTAATTCAGAATATTGCAAAATTTTAATGTTAGTTGATTTTCTCAATTTGTTGAAGTCCATACAGTAACCTATTTTACATCAACATCATTTGGTCTCTGTAGGACAGTAATGTCTCACATCTCTTCTTTTCATAACAAATCAATTTGTAGGTTCTATAAAGTGGGCCGATGATGAAGGTAAGGGAAATTTTGACTCCCAACTGAGAGAACGATATGTTGGGCAGAAATTAAGCCTTGCAACAGGCCACCTACTGACCCCTCAAAGACTTGTGGCAAGGGTTCTTTAACATGCAGAGTGGCACTGTCCCTACACATAGGAACTATATACTTTTTAAATTGCCATTCCAATTTTTTGTTTGTTTTAAAAATGATAATTTTAGAAGACTTTAAGGCGGGGTCATAAAAAATATTACAATAATCCCACCTTTTACACCACCCTCAATGTTTATTATCTAGAACTCTCTTTACAAACAGTTTTGTTTTCATATCATTTTTTGGTATTTTCATTTTTTATATTTTTTTTTTATATTTTTTTACAGAGCTCTAGATAATAAAAATATCAGATGTTTAAGGTTACAGGTATTAACAAAGTCGTTCTAATTCAGAATATTGCAAAATTTTAATGTTAGTTGATTTTCTCAATTTGTTGAAGTCCATACAGTAACCTATTTTACATCAACATCATTTGGTCTCTGTAGGATAGTTGTCTGGCATCTCTTCATTTCATAACAAATCAATTTGTAGGTTCTATAAAGTGGGCCGATGACGAAGGTAAGGGAAATTTTGACTGCCAACTGAGAGGAGGATATGTTGGCCAGAAATTAAGCCTTGCAACAGGCCACCTACTGACCCCTCAAAGACTTGTGGCAAGGGTTCTTTAACATGCAGAGTGGCACTGTCCCTACACATAGGAACTATATACTTTTTAAATTGCCATTCCAATTTTTTGTTTGTTTTAAAAATGATAACTTTAGAAGACTTTAAGGCGGGGGTCATAAAAAATCTAGAACTCTGTTAACAAACAGTTTTGTTTTCATATCATTTTTTGGTATTTTCATTTTTTATATTTTTTTTTTATATTTTTTTACAGAGCTCTAGATAATAAAAATATCAGATGTTTAAGGTTACAGGTATTAACAAAGTCGTTCTAATTCAGAATATTGCAAAATTTTAATGTTAGTTGATTTTCTCATTGTTGAAGTCCATACAGTAACCTATTTTACATCAACATCATTTGGTCTCTGTATGTAGGATAGTAATGTCTCACATCTCTTTTTTTCATAACAAATCAATTTGTAGGTTCTATAAAGTGGGCCGATGATGAAGGTAAGGGAAATTTTGACTCCCAACTGAGAGGATATGTTGGCCAGAAATTAAGCCTTGCAACAGGCCACCTACTGACCCCTCAAAGACTTGTGGCAAGAATTCTTTAACATGCAGAGTGGCACTGTCCCTACACATAGGAACTATATACTTTTTAAATTGCCATTCCAATTTTTTGTTTGTTTTAAAAATGATAATTTTAGAAGACTTTAAGGCGGGGTCATAAAAAATATTACAATAATCCCACCTTTTACACCACCCTCAATGTTTATTATCTAGAACTCTGTTTACAAACAGTTTTGTTTTCATATCATTTTTTGGTATTTTCATTTTTTATATTTTTTTTTTTTATTTTTTTACAGAGCTCTAGATAATAAAAATATCAGATGTTTAAGGTTACAGGTATTAACAAAGTCGTTCTAATTCAGAATATTGCAAAATTTTAATGTTAGTTGATTTTCTCAATTTGTTGAAGTCCATACAGTAACCTATTTTACATCAACATCATTTGGTCTCTGTAGGATAGTTGTCTGGCATCTCTTCATTTCATAACAAATCAATTTGTAGGTTTTATAAAGTGGGCCGATGACGAAGGTAAGGGAAATTTTGACTGCCAACTGAGAAGACGATATGTTGGCCAGAAATTAAGCCTTGCAACAGGCCACCTACTGACCCCTCAAAGACTTGTGGCAAGGGTTCTTTAACATGCAGAGTGGTACTGTCCCTACACATAGGAACTATATACTTTTTAAATTGCCATTCCAATTTTTTGTTTGTTTTAAAAATGATAACTTTAGAAGACTTTAAGGCGGAGGTCATAAAAAATATTACAATAATCCCACCTTTTACACCACCCTCAATGTTTATTATCTAGAACTCTCTTTACAAACAGTTTTGTTTTCATATCATTTTTTGGTATTTTCATTTTTTATATTTTTTTTTTATATTTTTTTACAGAGTTTTGTTTTCATATCATTTTTTGGTATTTTCATTTTTTATATTTTTTTACAGAGCTCTAGATAATAAAAATATCAGATGTTTAAGGTTACAGGTATTAACAAAGTCATTCTAATTCAGAATATTGCAAAATTTTAATGTTAGTTGATTTTCTCAATTTGTTGAAGTCCATACAGTAACCTATTTTACATCAACATCATTTGGTCTCTGTAGGACAGTAATGTCTCACATCTCTTCTTTTCATAACAAATCAATTTGTAGGTTCTATAAAGTGGGCCGATGATGAAGGTAAGGGAAATTTTGACTCCCAACTGAGAGAACGATATGTTGGGCAGAAATTAAGCCTTGCAACAGGCCACCTACTGACCCCTCAAAGACTTGTGGCAAGGGTTCTTTAACATGCAGAGTGGCACTGTCCCTACACATAGGAACTATATACTTTTTAAATTACCATTCCAATTTTTTGTTTGTTTTAAAAATGATAACTTTAGAAGACTTTAAGGCGGGGGTCATAAAAAATATTACAATAATCCCACCTTTTACACCACCCTCAATGTTTATTATCTAGAACTCTGTTAACAAACAGTTTTGTTTTCATATCATTTTTTGGTATTTTCATTTTTTATATTTTTTTTTTATATTTTTTTACAGAGCTCTAGATAATAAAAATATCAGATGTTTAAGGTTACAGGTATTAACAAAGTCATTCTAATTCAGAATATTGCAAAATTTTAATGTTAGTTGATTTTCTCATTGTTGAAGTCCATACAGTAACCTATTTTACATCAACATCATTTGGTCTCTGTAGGATAGTTGTCTGGCATCTCTTCATTTCATAACAAATCAATTTGTAGGTTCTATAAAGTGGGCCGATGACGAAGGTAAGGGAAATTTTGACTGCCAACTGAGAGGAGGATATGTTGGCCAGAAATTAAGCCTTGCAACAGGCCACCTACTGACCCCTCAAAGACTTGTGGCAAGGGTTCTTTAACATGCAGAGTGGCACTGTCCCTACACATAGGAACTATATACTTTTTAAATTGCCATTCCAATTTTTTGTTTGTTTTAAAAATGATAACTTTAGAAGACTTTAAGGCGGGGGTCATAAAAAATATTACAATAATCCCACCTTTTACACCACCCTCAATGTTTATTATCTAGAACTCTGTTAACAAACAGTTTTGTTTTCATATCATTTTTTGGTATTTTCATTTTTTATATTTTTTTTTTATATTTTTTTACAGAGCTCTAGATAATAAAAATATCAGATGTTTAAGGTTACAGGTATTAACAAAGTCATTCTAATTCAGAATATTGCAAAATTTTAATGTTAGTTGATTTTCTCATTGTTGAAGTCCATACAGTAACCTATTTTACATCAACATCATTTGGTCTCTGTATGTAGGATAGTAATGTCTCACATCTCTTCTTTTCATAACAAATCAATTTGTAGGTTCTATAAAGTGGGCCGATGATGAAGGTAAGGGAAATTTTGACTGCCAACTGAGAGGATATGTTGGCCAGAAATTAAGCCTTGCAACAGGCCACCTACTGACCCCTCAAAGACTTGTGGCAAGAATTCTTTAACATGCAGAGTGGCACTGTCCCTACACATAGGAACTATATACTTTTTAAATTGCCATTCCAATTTTTTGTTTGTTTTAAAAATGATAATTTTAGAAGACTTTAAGGCGGGGTCATAAAAAATATTACAATAATCCCACCTTTTACACCACCCTCAATGTTTATTATCTAGAACTCTGTTTACAAACAGTTTTGTTTTCATATCATTTTTTGGTATTTTCATTTTTTATATATTTTTTTTTAATTTTTTTACAGAGCTCTAGATAATAAAAATATCAGATGTTTAAGGTTACAGGTATTAACAAAGTCGTTCTAATTCAGAATATTGCAAAATTTTAATGTTAGTTGATTTTCTCAATTTGTTGAAGTCCATACAGTAACCTTTTTTACATCAACATCATTTGGTCTCTGTAGGATAGTTGTCTGGCATCTCTTCATTTCATAACAAATCAATTTGTAGGTTTTATAAAGTGGGCCGATGACGAAGGTAAGGGAAATTTTGACTGCCAACTGAGAGGAGGATATGTTGGCCAGAAATTAAGCCTTGCAACAGGCCACCTACTGACCCCTCAAAGACTTGTGGCAAGGGTTCTTTAACATGCAGAGTGGCACTGTCCCTACACATAGGAACTATATACTTTTTAAATTGCCATTCCAATTTTTTGTTTGTTTTAAAAATGATAACTTTAGAAGACTTTAAGGCGGGGGTCATAAAAAATATTACAATAATCCCACCTTTTACACCACCCTCAATGTTTATTATCTAGAACTCTGTTTACAAACAGTTTTGTTTTCATATCATTTTTTGGTATTTTCATTTTTTATATTTTTTTTTTATATTTTTTTACAGAGTTTTGTTTTCATATCATTTTTTGGTATTTTCATTTTTTATATTTTTTTTTTATATTTTTTTACAGAGCTCTAGATAATAAAAATATCAGATGTTTAAGGTTACAGGTATTAACAAAGTCATTCTAATTCAGAATATTGCAAAATTTTAATGTTAGTTGATTTTCTCAATTTGTTGAAGTCCATACAGTAACTTATTTTACATCAACATCATTTGGTCTCTGTAGGACAGTAATGTCTCACATCTCTCCTTTTCATAACAAATCAATTTGTAGGTTCTATAAAGTGGGCCGATGATGAAGGTAAGGGAAATTTTGACTCCCAACTGAGAGGACGATATGTTGGGCAGAAATTAAGCCTTGCAACAGGCCACCTACTGACCCCTCAAAGACTTGTGGCAAGGGTTCTTTAACATGCAGAGTGGCACTGTCCCTACACATAGAAACTATACTTTCTAAATTGCCATTCCAATTTTTGTTTGTTTTAAACATGATAACTTTAGAAGACTTTAATTGATTGTTGTTGATTGTTGGTTGCTTAACATCCAGTGGCAAATATTTCATACATATTCAGGACAAGAACAAGTTAACAATAAGTACAATAGGTAGGTTCTGTAATAGGGGCTTCCTGGATTAAGGTCAGAGAAATTTAGACTGCCACGGGAAATGAAGTTATATTGGATAGGAACAGAAATTTAGATTTGCAACAGGTCACCTACGGACCTCAAAGAGTTGTTGCAAGGGTTCTTAACGTGCAAAGAGTGAGGCACTCTCTTTACATGAGGCATAGGATTTAAAGTCCTCATTCTTACCGGACGTGGCTGTAAATTTGAATATCCCGCACAGCCAAAAGGACGCCCCACTTTAGCAAGGGTTTTACTGCCGGTCGGAGGAAGACCAATGGTGACCATACTTCTATTCCCCAGTCACCCTTGGGGGTTAGAAGACTTTAAGGCGGGGGTCATAAAAAATATTACAATAATCCCACCTTTTACACCACCCTCAATGTTTATTATCTAGAACTCTGTTTACAAACAGTTTTGTTTTCATATCATTTTTTGGTATTTTCATTTTTTATATTTTTTTTTTATATTTTTTTACAGAGTTTTGTTTTCATATCATTTTTTGGTATTTTCATTTTTTATATTTTTTTTTTATATTTTTTTACAGAGCTCTAGATAATATCATTCTAATTCAGAATATTGCAAAATTTTAATGTTAGTTGATTTTCTCAATTTGTTGAAGTCCATACAGTAACCTATTTTACATCAACATCATTTGGTCTCTGTAGGACAGTAATGCCTCACATCTCTTCTTTTCATAACAAATCAATTTGTAGGTTCTATAAAGTGGGCCGATGATGAAGGTAAGGGAAATTTTGACTGCCAACTGAGAGGAGGATATGTTGGACAGAAATTAAGCCTTGCAACAGGCCACCTACTGACCCCTCAAAGACTTGTGGCAAGGGTTCTTTAACATGCAGAGTGGCACTGTCCCTACACATAGGAACTATATACTTTTTAAATTGCCATTCCAATTTTTTGTTTGTTTTAAAAATGATAATTTTAGAAGACTTTAAGGCGGTGTCATAAAAAATATTACAATAATCCCACCTTTTACACCACTCTCAATGTTTATTATCTAGAACTCTCTTTACAAACAGTTTTGTTTTCATATCATTTTTTGGTATTTTCATTTTTTATATTTTTTTTTTATATTTTTTTACAGAGCTCTTGATTATAAAAATATCAAATGTTTAAGGTTACAGGTATTAACAAAGTCATTCTAATTCAGAATATTGCAAAATTTTAATGTTAGTTGATTTTCTCAATTTGTTGAAGTCCATACAGTAACCTATTTTACATCAACATCATTTGGTCTCTGTAGGACAGTAATGTCTCACATCTCTTCTTTTCAGAACAAATCAATTTGTAGGTTCTATAAAGTGGGCCGATGATGAAGGTAAGGGAAATTTTGACTGCCAACTGAGAGGAGGATATGTTGGACAGAAATTAAGCCTTGCAACAGGCCACCTACTGACCCCTCAAAGACTTGTGGCAAGGGTTCTTTAACATGCAGAGTGGCACTGTCCCTACACATAGGAACTATATACTTTTTAAATTGCCATTCCAATTTTTTGTTTGTTTTAAAAATGATAATTTTAGAAGACTTTAAGGCGGGGTCATAAAAAATATTACAATAATCCCACCTTTTACACCACCCTCAATGTTTATTATCTAGAACTCTCTTTACAAACAGTTTTGTTTTCATATCATTTTTTGGTATTTTCATTTTTTATATTTTTTTTTTATATTTTTTTACAGAGTTTTGTTTTCATATCATTTTTTGGTATTTTCATTTTTTATATTTTTTTACAGAGCTCTTGATAATAAAAATATCAGATGTTTAAGGTTACAGGTATTAACAAAGTCATTCTAATTCAGAATATTGCAAAATTTTAATGTTGGTTGATTTTCTCATTGTTGAAGTCCATACAGTAACCTTTTTTACATCAACATCATTTGGTCTCTGTAGGATAGTAATGTCTCACATCTCTTCTTTTCATAACAAATCAATTTGTAGGTTCTATAAAGTGGGCCGATGATGAAGGTAAGGGAAATTTTGACTCCCAACTGAGAAGACGATATGTTGGGCAGAAATTAAGCCTTGCAACAGGCCACCTACTGACCCCTCAAAGACTTGTGGCAAGGGTTCTTTAACATGCAGAGTGGCACTGTCCCTACACAAAGAAACTATACTTTCTAAATTGCCATTCCAATTTTTGTTTGTTTTAAACATGATAACTTTAGAAGACTTTAATTGATTGTTGTTGATTGTTGGTTGCTTAACATCCAGTGGCAAATATTTCATACATATTCAGGACAAGAACAAGTTAACAATAAGTACAATAGGTAGGTTCTATAATAGGGGCTTCCTGGATTAAGGTCAGAGAAATTTAGACTGCCACGGGAAATGAAGTTATATTGGATAGGAACAGAAATTTAGATTTGCAACAGGTCACCTACGGACCCCTCAAAGAGTTGTTGCAAGGGTTCTTAACGTGCAAAGAGCGAGGCACTCTCTTTACATGAGGCATAGGATTTAAAGTCCTCATTCTTACCGGACGTGGCTGTAAATTTGAATATCCCTCACAGCCAAACGGACGCCCCACTTTAGCAAGGGTTTTACTGCCGGTCGGAGGAAGACCAATGGTGACCATACTTCTATTCCCCAGTCACCCTTGGGGGTTAGAAGACTTTAAGGCGGGGGTCATAAAAAATATTACAATAATCCCACCTTTTACACCACCCTCGATGTTTATTATCTAGAACTCTCTTTACAAACAGTTTTGTTTTTGGTATTTTCATTTTTTATATTTTTTTTTTATATTTTTTTACAGAGTTTTGTTTTCATATCATTTTTTGGTATTTTCATTTTTTATATTTTTTTTTTATATTTTTTTACAGAGCTCTTGATTATAAAAATATCAGATGTTTAAGGTTACAGGTATTAACAAAGTCATTCTAATTCAGAATATTGCAAAATTTTAATGTTAGTTGATTTTCTCAATTTGTTGAAGTCCATACAGTAACCTATTTTACATCAACATCATTTGGTCTCTGTAGGACAGTAATGTCTCACATCTCTTCTTTTCATAACAAATCAATTTGTAGGTTCTATAAAGTGGGCCGATGATGAAGGTAAGGGAAATTTTGACTCCCAACTGAGAGGACGATATGTTGGGCAGAAATTAAGCCTTGCAACAGGCCACCTACTGACCCCTCAAAGACTTGTGGCAAGGGTTCTTTAACATGCAGAGTGGCACTGTCCCTACACATAGAAACTATACTTTCTAAATTGCCATTCCAATTTTTGTTTGTTTTAAACATGATAACTTTAGAAGACTTTAATTGATTGTTGTTGATTGTTGGTTGCTTAACATCCAGTGGCAAATATTTCATACATATTCAGGACAAGAACAAGTTAACAATAAGTACAATAGGTAGGTTCTGTAATAGGGGCTTCCTGGATTAAGGTCAGAGAAATTTAGACTGCCACGGGAAATGAAGTTATATTGGATAGGAACAGAAATTTAGATTTGCAACAGGTCACCTACGGACCTCAAAGAGTTGTTGCAAGGGTTCTTAACGTGCAAAGAGTGAGGCACTCTCTTTACATGAGGCATAGGATTTAAAGTCCTCATTCTTACCGGACGTGGCTGTAAATTTGAATATCCCGCACAGCCAAAAGGACGCCCCACTTTAGCAAGGGTTTTACTGCCGGTCGGAGGAAGACCAATGGTGACCATACTTCTATTCCCCAGTCACCCTTGGGGGTTAGAAGACTTTAAGGCGGGGGTCATAAAAAATATTACAATAATCCCACCTTTTACACCACCCTCAATGTTTATTATCTAGAACTCTGTTTACAAACAGTTTTGTTTTCATATCATTTTTTGGTATTTTCATTTTTTATATTTTTTTTTTATATTTTTTTACAGAGTTTTGTTTTCATATCATTTTTTGGTATTTTCATTTTTTATATTTTTTTTTTATATTTTTTTACAGAGCTCTAGATAATATCATTCTAATTCAGAATATTGCAAAATTTTAATGTTAGTTGATTTTCTCAATTTGTTGAAGTCCATACAGTAACCTATTTTACATCAACATCATTTGGTCTCTGTAGGACAGTAATGCCTCACATCTCTTCTTTTCATAACAAATCAATTTGTAGGTTCTATAAAGTGGGCCGATGATGAAGGTAAGGGAAATTTTGACTGCCAACTGAGAGGAGGATATGTTGGACAGAAATTAAGCCTTGCAACAGGCCACCTACTGACCCCTCAAAGACTTGTGGCAAGGGTTCTTTAACATGCAGAGTGGCACTGTCCCTACACATAGGAACTATATACTTTTTAAATTGCCATTCCAATTTTTTGTTTGTTTTAAAAATGATAATTTTAGAAGACTTTAAGGCGGTGTCATAAAAAATATTACAATAATCCCACCTTTTACACCACTCTCAATGTTTATTATCTAGAACTCTCTTTACAAACAGTTTTGTTTTCATATCATTTTTTGGTATTTTCATTTTTTATATTTTTTTTTTATATTTTTTTACAGAGCTCTTGATTATAAAAATATCAAATGTTTAAGGTTACAGGTATTAACAAAGTCATTCTAATTCAGAATATTGCAAAATTTTAATGTTAGTTGATTTTCTCAATTTGTTGAAGTCCATACAGTAACCTATTTTACATCAACATCATTTGGTCTCTGTAGGACAGTAATGTCTCACATCTCTTCTTTTCAGAACAAATCAATTTGTAGGTTCTATAAAGTGGGCCGATGATGAAGGTAAGGGAAATTTTGACTGCCAACTGAGAGGAGGATATGTTGGACAGAAATTAAGCCTTGCAACAGGCCACCTACTGACCCCTCAAAGACTTGTGGCAAGGGTTCTTTAACATGCAGAGTGGCACTGTCCCTACACATAGGAACTATATACTTTTTAAATTGCCATTCCAATTTTTTGTTTGTTTTAAAAATGATAATTTTAGAAGACTTTAAGGCGGGGTCATAAAAAATATTACAATAATCCCACCTTTTACACCACCCTCAATGTTTATTATCTAGAACTCTCTTTACAAACAGTTTTGTTTTCATATCATTTTTTGGTATTTTCATTTTTTATATTTTTTTTTTATATTTTTTTACAGAGTTTTGTTTTCATATCATTTTTTGGTATTTTCATTTTTTATATTTTTTTACAGAGCTCTTGATAATAAAAATATCAGATGTTTAAGGTTACAGGTATTAACAAAGTCATTCTAATTCAGAATATTGCAAAATTTTAATGTTGGTTGATTTTCTCATTGTTGAAGTCCATACAGTAACCTTTTTTACATCAACATCATTTGGTCTCTGTAGGATAGTAATGTCTCACATCTCTTCTTTTCATAACAAATCAATTTGTAGGTTCTATAAAGTGGGCCGATGATGAAGGTAAGGGAAATTTTGACTCCCAACTGAGAAGACGATATGTTGGGCAGAAATTAAGCCTTGCAACAGGCCACCTACTGACCCCTCAAAGACTTGTGGCAAGGGTTCTTTAACATGCAGAGTGGCACTGTCCCTACACAAAGAAACTATACTTTCTAAATTGCCATTCCAATTTTTGTTTGTTTTAAACATGATAACTTTAGAAGACTTTAATTGATTGTTGTTGATTGTTGGTTGCTTAACATCCAGTGGCAAATATTTCATACATATTCAGGACAAGAACAAGTTAACAATAAGTACAATAGGTAGGTTCTATAATAGGGGCTTCCTGGATTAAGGTCAGAGAAATTTAGACTGCCACGGGAAATGAAGTTATATTGGATAGGAACAGAAATTTAGATTTGCAACAGGTCACCTACGGACCCCTCAAAGAGTTGTTGCAAGGGTTCTTAACGTGCAAAGAGCGAGGCACTCTCTTTACATGAGGCATAGGATTTAAAGTCCTCATTCTTACCGGACGTGGCTGTAAATTTGAATATCCCTCACAGCCAAACGGACGCCCCACTTTAGCAAGGGTTTTACTGCCGGTCGGAGGAAGACCAATGGTGACCATACTTCTATTCCCCAGTCACCCTTGGGGGTTAGAAGACTTTAAGGCGGGGGTCATAAAAAATATTACAATAATCCCACCTTTTACACCACCCTCGATGTTTATTATCTAGAACTCTCTTTACAAACAGTTTTGTTTTTGGTATTTTCATTTTTTATATTTTTTTTTTATATTTTTTTACAGAGTTTTGTTTTCATATCATTTTTTGGTATTTTCATTTTTTATATTTTTTTTTTATATTTTTTTACAGAGCTCTTGATTATAAAAATATCAGATGTTTAAGGTTACAGGTATTAACAAAGTCATTCTAATTCAGAATATTGCAAAATTTTAATGTTAGTTGATTTTCTCAATTTGTTGAAGTCCATACAGTAACCTATTTTACATCAACATCATTTGGTCTCTGTAGGACAGTAATGTCTCACATCTCTTCTTTTCATAACAAATCAATTTGTAGGTTCTATAAAGTGGGCCGATGATGAAGGTAAGGGAAATTTTGACTGCCAACTGAGAGAAGGATATGTTGGACAGAAATTAAGCCTTGCAACAGGCCACCTACTGACCCCTCAAAGACTTGTGGCAAGGGTTCTTTAACATGCAGAGTGGCACTGTCCCTACACATAGAAACTATTCTTTCTAAATTGCCATTCCAATTTTTGTTTGTTTTAAACATGATAACTTTAGAAGACTTTAATTGATTGTTGTTGATAGTTGGTTGCTTAACATCCAGTGGCAAATATTTCATACATATTCAGGACAAGAACAAGTTAACAATAAGTACAATAGGTAGGTTCTGTAATAGGGGCTTCCTGGATTAAGGTCAGAGAAATTTAGACTGCCACGGGAAATGAAGTTATATTGGATAGGAACAGAAATTTAGATTTGCAACAGGTCACCTACGGACCCCTCAAAGAGTTGTTGCAAGGGTTCTTAACGTGCAAAGAGCGAGGCACTCTCTTTACATGAGGCATAGGATTTAAAGTCCTCATTCTTACCGGACGTGGCTGTAAATTTGAATATCCCGCACAGCCAAACGGACGCCCCACTTTAGCAAGGGTTTTACTGCCGGTCGGAGGAAGACCAATGGTGACCATACTTCTATTCCCCAGTCACCCTTGGGGGTTAGAAGACTTTAAGGCGGGGGTCATAAAAAATATTACAATAATCCCACCTTTTACACCACCCTCAATGTTTATTATCTAGAACTCTCTTTACAAACAGTTTTGTTTTCATATCATTTCTTGGTATTTTCATTTTTTATATTTTTTTTTTATATTTTTTTACAGAGTTTTGTTTTCATATCATTTTTTGGTATTTTCATTTTTTATATTTTTTTTTTATATTTTTTTACAGAGCTCTAGATAATATCATTCTAATTCAGAATATTGCAAAATTTTAATGTTAGTTGATTTTCTCAATTTGTTGAAGTCCATACAGTAACCTATTTTACATCAACATCATTTGGTCTCTGTAGGACAGTAATGTCTCACATCTCTTCTTTTCATAACAAATCAATTTGTAGGTTCTATAAAGTGGGCCGATGATGAAGGTAAGGGAAATTTTGACTGCCAACTGAGAGGAGGATATGTTGGACAGAAATTAAGCCTTGCAACAGGCCACCTACTGACCCCTCAAAGACTTGTGGCAAGGGTTCTTTAACATGCAGAGTGGCACTGTCCCTACACATAGGAACTATATACTTTTTAAATTGCCATTCCAATTTTTTGTTTGTTTTAAAAATGATAATTTTAGAAGACTTTAAGGCGGGGTCATAACAAATATTACAATAATCCCACCTTTTACACCACCCTCAATGTTTATTATCTAGAACTCTCTTTACAAACAGTTTTGTTTTCATATCATTTTTTGGTATTTTCATTTTTTATATTTTTTTTTTATATTTTTTTACAGAGTTTTGTTTTCATATCATTTTTTGGTATTTTCATTTTTTATATTTTTTTTTTATATTTTTTTACAGAGCTCTTGATTATAAAAATATCAGATGTTTAAGGTGACAGGTATTAACAAAGTCATTCTAATTCAGAATATTGCAAAATTTTAATTTTAGTTGATTTTCTCAATTTGTTGAAGTCCATACAGTAACCTATTTTACATCAACATCATTTGGTCTCTGTAGGACAGTAATGTCTCACATCTCTTCTTTTCATAACAAATCAATTTGTAGGTTCTATAAAGTGGGCCGATGATGAAGGTAAGGGAAATTTTGACTGCCAACTGAGAGGAGGATATGTTGGACAGAAATTAAGCCTTGCAACAGGCCACCTACTGACCCCTCAAAGACTTCACTACAAACCAGTAAAAGTCTGAAATGGCCTATATCTGTACTCGACTGTACTGATTTTTACTCGACCAGTCTGAATTGGTCTGAATTTTACTTAATATTACTCGACCCAGTCTTAACCATACTCGACTGTACTGATTTGTACTTGACCCTTATCTTTGCTATTGAAAATAGTCTAAACTATTACTCGACCAGTCTGAAACAGTCTTAACCCAGTCTGGACCAGTACTCGACCAGCTCTCGACCTATTTTTTCAGTCTGAACCATACTCGACCAAAGGTCTGAACAATACTCGACCAGTCTGAACCATACTTGACCAAATAACCTCTTCTTTATAATTTTGATTGTTTAAATAACTTTCTCTTTAACTTACATGACAACAGCCACAATTAAATAAAGATATATATAAAAACATTTTTTACATTCTTTAATAATACATGATTCTCTTAGATTTGGCAAATCAAGATAGTTAAATTATCTAATTTTAAAGTCTGAGTCTTGTTAAATAAAAGACTTTTTTTTACCTGAAAACCACACCTATACTGAGGGTAATAAAAATAAGGTGCTTTTTGTTTGGCATGTGTTTTTTTTTTTAAACAAAACTTGATTTTCCTAAATTCCTAAATAAAAACGAATGTAGGACAGAAAGTCACAGGACAAAAAGTCACAATTCAGTTTTGAGGTTATTTTTCTTTGAACAATAGAACACTTATTTTAAAAAAAAAACATTTTTGTATTTTTCTTGAAACAATATCAATAATGATCAAATAATTGTTAAGAAAACAAAATGTTACAATGTCTTGGTACTTAAATGGCTTCATGGTGCCAAGAAATATATCCTTTGCATGATTAAAATTTTATAAATCTTTATTTATCAAATTAGGTCTTATGAACAATTTCCTAAACTGTAAAATGAATATGTGTCATAAAAAGTAACCATTTCATGATCTTTCTCATAAATATTCAATCAATTGTATACAAATTATTTGTGACTTTTTGTCCTATCAAATTTGTGACTTTCTGTCCTGTGACTTTTTGTCCTGTGACTTTCTGTACTTAGGTTTCATGGTTATATACAATAGTTATATAACTATCTTTTTAATGAGGTAACAACAGCCAACAAAATCACTGACATTGTTTAACCTTATATCAGAAATATATCTATTCCTATTTATAATTTGGGATATATATATATTTTAAAAGGGATAAAAATTCAAGAAATGAATAAAATTTTTCTTCTGATTAGGGGTAAACTATAAAGTTATACATCCTGCTTGACGCACACTGATTAAAAAGATCACACCTGGTCAGAGAGTAATAAATTTTAAATAACATCCATTGAAAATTACAACATCCTGTAAAACTTAAATAACAAGGCCTTTGAATTCACTAGATAAGTAATACACGAGTTTAAGAAAAATATGGTTTTCTTTTTACCTGTAAAACACCTGTACTGAGGTAATTAAACCATTAAACCTTATTAAACTGCTTCTTGTATGCCATGTCTTTAATTTTGACAAAACGTATTTAAATTTAATTAAAATAAATTTCTACTGCAACTTTGGAATACATTTCCTTTTTTAAAAGGTTATCAAGGATAAAAAGATGAAAGTTTTATTATTATTATTATATTAAATTTTTGATTTTACAAAACAAAGGTGTCAATTCTAACATTTATTAAGTTGCTTTATATACTATTTTATATATATTTTGATAAAAAAAAAATTGAATAACATTTAAGATATTTGAATAATGGTTGAAAGTTATAGTATTTTTGATGCATAAATCAATGTGAACATGATATCATGTATATGAAAATTCATTTAACGAACTTAATTTATTACATGATATTTTTTTAATCCAACCAGAAATTGATCACCTTGTTTTATTTTAATTTTAAATGTGATATACATTTTATATATATATATATATGAATAACAGTTCCTAAATAATGAAAAAATAATATAGATAGATACAAAAAATAGGTCTAGGTTGGTTAAGACTTGGTCAAGTATGGTTCAGACTAGGTCGAGTATGATTCAGACTAGGTCGAGCATGGTTCAGACTTGGTCGAGAATGGTTAAGACTATGTCGAGTATGGTTCAGACTCGTATAAAATGGTTAAGTACTGGTCGAGTACAAGTTCAGACTGTTTAGTATGGTTCAGACTACAGTCGAGTAATATCAAGTAAATTTCAGACCAATTCAGACTGGTCGAGTAAAAATCAGTTCAGTCGAGTACAAATATAGGCCATTTCAGACTTTTACTGGTTTGTAGTGCTTGTGGCAAGGGTTCTTTAACATGCAGAGTGGCACTGTCCCTACACATAGGAACTATATACTTTTTAAATTGCCATTCCAATTTTTTGTTTGTTTTAAAAATGATAATTTTAGAAGACTTTAAGGCGGGGTCATAAAAAATATTACAATAATCCCACCTTTTACACCACCCTCAATGTTTATTATCTAGAACTCTCTTTACAAACAGTTTTGTTTTCATATCATTTTTTGGTATTTTCATTTTTTATATTTTTTTTTATATTTTTTTACAGAGTTTTGTTTTCATATCATTTTTTGGTATTTTCATTTTTTATATTTTTTTTTTATATTTTTTTACAGAGCTCTAGATAATATCATTCTAATTCAGAATATTGCAAAATTTTAATGTTAGTTGATTTTCTCAATTTGTTGAAGTCCATACAGTAACCTATTTTACATCAACATCATTTGGTCTCTGTAGGACAGTAATGTCTCACATCTCTTCTTTTCATAACAAATCAATTTGTAGGTTCTATAAAGTGGGCCGATGATGAAGGTAAGGGAAATTTTGACTGCCAACTGAGAGGAGGATATGTTGGACAGAAATTAAGCCTTGCAACAGGCCACCTACTGACCCCTCAAAGACTTGTGGCAAGGGTTCTTTAACATGCAGAGTGGCACTGTCCCTACACATAGGAACTATATACTTTTTAAATTGCCATTCCAATTTTTTGTTTGTTTTAAAAATGATAATTTTAGAAGACTTTAAGGCGGGGTCATAAAAAATATTACAATAATCCCACCTTTTACACCACCCTCAATGTTTATTATCTAGAACTCTCTTTACAAACAGTTTTGTTTTCATATCATTTTTTGGTATTTTCATTTTTTATATTTTTTTTTTATATTTTTTTACAGAGTTTTGTTTTCATATCATTTTTTGGTATTTTCATTTTTTATATTTTTTTTTTATATTTTTTTACAGAGTTTTGTTTTCATATCATTTTTTGGTATTTTCATTTTTTATATTTTTTTTTTATATTTTTTTACAGAGCTCTTGATTATAAAAATATCAGATGTTTAAGGTTACAGGTATTAACAAAGTCATTCTAATTCAGAATATTGCAAAATTTTAATGTTAGTTGATTTTCTCAATTTGTTGAAGTCCATACAGTAACCTATTTTACATCAACATCATTTGGTCTCTGTAGGACAGTAATGTCTCACATCTCTTCTTTTCATAACAAATCAATTTGTAGGTTCTATAAAGTGGGCCGATGATGAAGGTAAGGGAAATTTTGACTGCCAACTGAGAGGAGGATATGTTGGACAGAAATTAAGCCTTGCAACAGGCCACCTACTGACCCCTCAAAGACTTGTGGCAAGGGTTCTTTAACATGCAGAGTGGCACTGTCCCTACACATAGAAACTATTCTTTCTAAATTGCCATTCCAATTTTTGTTTGTTTTAAACATGATAACTTTAGAAGACTTTAATTGATTGTTGTTGATTGTTGGTTGCTTAACATCCAGTGGCAAATATTTCATACATATTCAGGACAAGAACAAGTTAACAATAAGTACAATAGGTAGGTTCTGTAATAGGGGCTTCCTGGATTAAGGTCAGAGAAATTTAGACTGCCACGGGAAATGAAGTTATATTGGATAGGAACAGAAATTTAGATTTGCAACAGGTCACCTACGGACCCCTCAAAGAGTTGTTGCAAGGGTTCTTAACGTGCAAAGAGCGAGGCACTCTCTTTACATGAGGCATAGGATTTAAAGTCCTCATTCTTACCGGACGTGGCTGTAAATTTGAATATCCCGCACAGCCAAACGGACGCCCCACTTTAGCAAGGGTTTTACTGCCGGTCGGAGGAAGACCAATGGTGACCATACTTCTATTCCCCAGTCACCCTTGGGGGTTAGAAGACTTTAAGGCGGGGGTCATAAAAAATATTACAATAATCCCACCTTTTACACCACCCTCAATGTTTATTATCTAGAACTCTCTTTACAAACAGTTTTGTTTTCATATCATTTCTTGGTATTTTCATTTTTTATATTTTTTTTTTATATTTTTTTACAGAGTTTTGTTTTCATATCATTTTTTGGTATTTTCATTTTTTATATTTTTTTTTTATATTTTTTTACAGAGCTCTAGATAATATCATTCTAATTCAGAATATTGCAAAATTTTAATGTTAGTTGATTTTCTCAATTTGTTGAAGTCAATACAGTAACCTATTTTACATCAACATCATTTGGTCTCTGTAGGACAGTAATGTCTCACATCTCTTCTTTTCATAACAAATCAATTTGTAGGTTCTATAAAGTGGGCCGATGATGAAGGTAAGGGAAATTTTGACTGCCAACTGAGAGGAGGATATGTTGGACAGAAATTAAGCCTTGCAACAGGCCACCTACTGACCCCTCAAAGACTTGTGGCAAGGGTTCTTTAACATGCAGAGTGGCACTGTCCCTACACATAGGAACTATATACTTTTTAAATTGCCATTCCAATTTTTTGTTTGTTTTAAAAATGATAATTTTAGAAGACTTTAAGGCGGGGTCATAAAAAATATTACAATAATCCCACCTTTTACACCACCCTCAATGTTTATTATCTAGAACTCTCTTTACAAACAGTTTTGTTTTCATATCATTTTTTGGTATTTTCATTTTTTATATTTTTTTTTTATATTTTTTTACAGAGTTTTGTTTTCATATCATTTTTTGGTATTTTCATTTTTTATATTTTTTTTTTATATTTTTTTACAGAGCTCTTGATTATAAAAATATCAGATGTTTAAGGTTACAGGTATTAACAAAGTCATTCTAATTCAGAATATTGCAAAATTTTAATGTTAGTTGATTTTCTCAATTTGTTGAAGTCCATACAGTAACCTATTTTACATCAACATCATTTGGTCTCTGTAGGACAGTAATGTCTCACATCTCTTCTTTTCATAACAAATCAATTTGTAGGTTCTATAAAGTGGGCCGATGATGAAGGTAAGGGAAATTTTGACTGCCAACTGAGAGGAGGATATGTTGGACAGAAATTAAGCCTTGCAACAGGCCACCTACTGACCCCTCAAAGACTTGTGGCAAGGGTTCTTTAACATGCAGAGTGGCACTGTCCCTACACATAGGAACTATATACTTTTTAAATTGCCATTCCAATTTTTTGTTTGTTTTAAAAATGATAATTTTAGAAGACTTTAAGGCGGGGTCATAAAAAATATTACAATAATCCCACCTTTTACACCACCCTCAATGTTTATTATCTAGAACTCTCTTTACAAACAGTTTTGTTTTCATATCATTTTTTGGTATTTTCATTTTTTATATTTTTTTTTTATATTTTTTTACAGAGTTTTGTTTTCATATCATTTTTTGGTATTTTCATTTTTTATATTTTTTTTTTATATTTTTTTACAGAGCTCTTGATTATAAAAATATCAGATGTTTAAGGTGACAGGTATTAACAAAGTCATTCTAATTCAGAATATTGCAAAATTTTAATGTTAGTTGATTTTCTCAATTTGTTGAAGTCCATACAGTAACCTATTTTACATCAACATCATTTGGTCTCTGTAGGACAGTAATGTCTCACATCTCTTCTTTTCATAACAAATCAATTTGTAGGTTCTATAAAGTGGGCCGATGATGAAGGTAAGGGAAATTTTGACTGCCAACTGAGAGGAGGATATGTTGGACAGAAATTAAGCCTTGCAACAGGCCACCTACTGACCCCTCAAAGACTTGTGGCAAGGGTTCTTTAACATGCAGAGTGGCACTGTCCCTACACATAGGAACTATATACTTTTTAAATTGCCATTCCAATTTTTTGTTTGTTTTAAAAATGATAATTTTAGAAGACTTTAAGGCGGGGTCATAAAAAATATTACAATAATCCCACCTTTTACACCACCCTCAATGTTTATTATCTAGAACTCTCTTTACAAACAGTTTTGTTTTCATATCATTTTTTGGTATTTTCATTTTTTATATTTTTTTTTTATATTTTTTTACAGAGTTTTGTTTTCATATCATTTTTTGGTATTTTCATTTTTTATATTTTTTTTTTATATTTTTTTACAGAGCTCTTGATAATAAAAATATCAGATGTTTAAGGTTACAGGTATTAACAAAGTCATTCTAATTCAGAATATTGCAAAATTTTAATGTTGGTTGATTTTCTCATTGTTGAAGTCCATACAGTAACCTTTTTTACATCAACATCATTTGGTCTCTGTAGGATAGTAATGTCTCACATCTCTTCTTTTCATAACAAATCAATTTGTAGGTTCTATAAAGTGGGCCGATGATGAAGGTAAGGGAAATTTTGACTCCCAACTGAGAAGACGATATGTTGGGCAGAAATTAAGCCTTGCAACAGGCCACCTACTGACCCCTCAAAGACTTGTGGCAAGGGTTCTTTAACATGCAGAGTGGCACTGTCCCTACACATAGAAACTATACTTTCTAAATTGCCATTCCAATTTTTGTTTGTTTTAAACATGATAACTTTAGAAGACTTTAATTGATTGTTGTTGATTGTTGGTTGCTTAACATCCAGTGGCAAATATTTCATACATATTCAGGACAAGAACAAGTTAACAATAAGTACAATAGGTAGGTTCTGTAATAGGGGCTTCCTGGATTAAGGTCAGAGAAATTTAGACTGCCACGGGAAATGAAGTTATATTGGATAGGAACAGAAATTTAGATTTGCAACAGGTCACCTACGGACCCCTCAAAGAGTTGTTGCAAGGGTTCTTAACGTGCAAAGAGCGAGGCACTCTCTTTACATGAGGCATAGGATTTAAAGTCTTCATTCTTACCGGACGTGGCTGTAAATTTGAATATCCCGCACAGCCAAACGGACGCCCCACTTTAGCAAGGGTTTTACTGCCGGTCGGAGGAAGACCAATGGTGACCATACTTCTATTCCCCAGTCACCCTTGGGGGTTAGAAGACTTTAAGGCGGGGGTCATAAAAAATATTACAATAATCCCACCTTTTACACCACCCTCAATGTTTATTATCTAGAACTCTGTTTACAAACAGTTTTGTTTTCATATCATTTTTTGGTATTTTCATTTTTTATATTTTTTTTTTATATTTTTTTACAGAGCTCTAGATAATAAAAATATCAGATGTTTAAGGTTACAGGTATTAACAAAGTCATTCTAATTCAGAATATTGCAAAATTTTAATGTTGTTTAATTTTCTCATTGTTGAAGTCCATACAGTAACATGCAACATCATTTGGTCTCTGTAGAATAGTAATGTCTCGCATCTCTTCATTTCATAACAAATCAATTTGTAGGTTCTATAAAGTGGGCCGATGATGAAGGTAAGGGAAATTTTGACTGCCAACTGAGAGGAGGATATGTTGGACAGAAATTAAGCCTTGCAACAGGCCACCTACTGACCCCTCAAAGACTTGTGGCAAGGGTTCTTTAACGTGCAGAGTGGCACTGTCCCTACACATAGGAACTATACTATTTAAATTGCCATTCCAATTTTTGTTTATTTTAAACACGATTACTTTAGAAGACTTTAAAGCGGGGGTCATAAAAAATATTACAATAATCCCACCTTTTACACCACCCTCAATGTTTATTATCTAGAACTCTCTTTACAAACAGTTTTGTTTTCATATCATTTTTTGGTATTTTCATTTTTTATATTTTTTTTTTATATTTTTTTACAGAGCTCTAGATAATAAAAATATCAGATGTTTAAGGTTACAGGTATTAACAAAGTCATTCTAATTCAGAATATTGCAAAATTTTAATGTTAGTTGATTTTCTCAATTTGTTGAAGTCCATACAGTAACCTATTTTACATCAACATCATTTGGTCTCTGTAGGATAGTAATGTCTCACATCTGTTCATTTCATAACAAATCAATTTGTAGGTTCTATAAAGTGGGCCGATGACAAAGGTAAGGGAAATTTTGACTGCCAACTGAGAGGAGGATATGTTGGCCAGAAATTAAGCCTTGCAACAGGCCACCTACTGACCCATCAAAGACTTGTGGCATTGGGTTCTTTAACGTGCAGAGTGGCACTGTCCCTACACATAGGAACTATTCCGTAGTGCATAGTTCTGAATCTCGGTCAAGGTTTTTTCTATATTTTTGGTTTAAAGTTCTTAAATGATCGTATTGGGTTCTTGACTTTCCAATACTTTAGCCTCAAAAATCACTGTCTGGAGAGATTTTGTTGAAATAATTTCAAAATGAATTTCTCAAATGTTTTCTGATCATTTTTGGTTAAAAAATATTCATATTTCCTTAAATAACAGTTTTGTTGACTGAGTGCTCACGTCAATAGATATAAACAATTCACCAAAGTTTCATGCAAATTGGTGAAAGTGTTTTTGAATTAATGTCGAAGACGGAGGTACAGACAGACAGACAGACAGATGGACGGACGGACGGACAGACTGTCAACGGTATACTATAATACGTCCCTTAAACGGACGGACGTATAAAAAGTCAAAAAGAAACAATGAACAATGCCTTGATTCCCAAAAAAAGTAAAACATTTGTATAAATTTTAGACTAGATACCATCAAATTAAATCTTGAGAATATGGCCTCAGAAGTCTGCAGATGTTTATATCAAATGATGTACACATAAATATAAAAAAAAAGTCTGCAGATGATCATATCACATGATGTACTCATAAATACAGACAAAAACATGCAATGGTATAGTACCATTTGAATTAGTCGGTTTGATTTCATGTCAAAGATTAAAAATTTCACAAGGAGTTGTGTGGAACCTAATGTATTGCCTGCTATAGCTGCTGTCAGTGTAATATAGAATTTAAAAATAGAGAGTCTATTTATCAGTAAAATACAGAAATTAAAAAAAGATCAAACTTTTGTCTTAGATGCTTATAAATAATTTACAAACTTATATTTGTATCTATCATACACCATTATAAGGATTTAATATTTGAATAATTTTTTTATTTCTAGAATTTTGGTTAATCATGTATAAATCATACAAAGAAATGAACATGCACAACAAGGTCATGGTTTTCTCCAACTGTTAATGATGTCTTTACACTAAATCCATTGGTGTGGATGTGTACTGATTGATATTTTAGTCTTAGATGCATAATTTTTTTATTAGTTGTTATTGTCTTTGAACTAACTGTCAGCAACTACTTAAAGCTTGTACTCTTATCAGATCTGTACACGGTAGTGTTTTTTTGTTGTTGCGAGAATGTACAAGTACCCTTCTCCTTCCGGTCAGTTTTGTGTATTAATAATGTTAGATGTATTTCTGCTTTGTATCAATCTGATGAGTTATTAGCCATCTTGAACTGATTTTAATAGTTTGTTATGTTGTACTGTTTCACAACTGTCTCAGGTAAGGGGAGGGAGGGTACTGGAACCTTAAAACTAGTTTAACCCCTAACCCCTTGTTCTGTATATGGCTGTCCCACGTCAGGAGCCAGAAATTCAGCAATTGTCATTTGTCCATGCTATATATCATGTTTGTTTTTTGTTCATTATTTTGCTTTCTCGTTTTAATTGTTTTATAGCTGTAATTTCAGGGCCTTTCATAGCCGACTATGCTCATTGTTGAAAAATTTCACATTTACAAAGGTAAAAGTGACGACAACCAAATTTAAACGTGATCTACATTTTGTAGTAAATTAATCGTTGTGTACACATTTTATAACATAAGGTCCAGTCAAGCTAAAGTTAGAATGGAGACCAATTTTGGAATGAATGTACAGCGGGTGAATAAATAATATCTAAAATAATCCCACTTTTTTCACCACCCTCCATGTTTATTAGCTAAAAATCTGTTAACAATTTTGTTTTCATTTAATTTTTGGTATTTATTTTTAAAAAATTTTTTTCATATTTTTTTTTAACAGAGCTCTAGATAATAAAAAGATCAAATGTCAAAAGTAAAGGGAGGGTTGGTGCTTTTGCTCATTATTGAAGGTCGTACGGTAACTTATAGTTGTTAATTGCTATGTCATTTTTGTCTTTTCTATGCATGTTCCATTAGTGTTTATTTTTGTTGCACTTCAGTGTTTCTGTTGTTTTCCTCTTGTAGTTGATATGTTTCCCTCAGTATTAGTTTTGTTACCCAGATTTGTTAATTTTTCTCTCAATCGATTTATGACTTCTGAACAGCAGTATACTGTTGTTATCTTTATTCATTTTGGTCTCTTGTGGAGAGTTGTCTCATTGGCAATCATACCACATGTTCTTGTAATTATGTTTACAACTTTTATCATTAACAACCCTTGGTTCAGTGATATCCTTTAAAAACAGCAAACATTTTATTAAGGAAAAATGTCCTACAGCACATGCAAAGAGTGGAATAATCAACATGGTGATACAAAATCCATATATACAAGTATACCTGGATTCATGCTACATAGTAATAGACGGTTCACAATCAGAAAAAAGAAGTCTCCTTTGTTGTAATTTTTTATAGTTCCCAACTGACCTCACCAACAACCCCCAGGCTAAGGTCAAGCTATGAGCCAGTTCCTGTATCGGATGCTCCTTATAACTAGCTATGTAGGAATTACAGAAGGATCGAATCAATAATGTCAACAAACTTTGAAAAAAGAAATGCCTAAATTGGGAAATAAAAGTGAAGTAAAAGTACAATGCAAGTTCCTCTGTCTTCCCCAAGAAGCCCCTGAATCAAGTCTACTTCATATGTAAAAATGAACGATAGGGTGGATATCTAAAACCAGCAGCATACTTGTCCCAATGGCAATCATACCACATCTGATGTTTATATGTAAATGTGATTTGAATATGAAATATTAGGTCATTGCTCCATTGTTAAAGACCCTGTATCAATCTCTGTCATTTGGTCTTGATGAAGAGTTTGTCTATTGGCAATCATATCACATCTCCATATTTGTATTCTAGAACAGCATTTTATTGTTGAAGACAGTATGTTAACCTAATTATTATGTGTCTTGGCCATATTTTGTTGTTGGTAAGTAAATGCTGTCTCATTGACGTTAATTATCCCACAAATCCTTTTATACATATGCTGAGTCATTTTTAGAACAATTCACTAGATAAGATAAAGACTCCTTAAGAAAAAGATCTAGTTTTTCTTCAAAGCCAACTTGTCTTTGCTCTTTCTCTTTAGGTTTTTTTGGGTAGTGAAGGAATATAGCAATACCAGTTTTGAAGTCTCTACCTTTGACTCAGCTGGGGCGGGGAATAAAGGATTATTGAGACTGCTACAGGGGGATGACCAAGACTAGAAGAGGAGCATACTGTGAACCAACTCATTTTTTGGACAATTTATTTAATAGACTTGAAAGAAAAGAAGCCGAATATAAATCACGAGAATTTCAAAATAGAATTGTCTGTTGTATGAAATAACCCGAAGAGGTAGATAATCACGAAACATATCCATGTGAAATATGCTAAAAATGGCTATATGGTTGTTAAGTCTTTTCGTTTGAATTGTTTTACATTTGTGATTTCTGGGCCTTTTATAGCTGACTATGTGGTTTGGGCTTAGCTCATCGTTGAGGGCCGTACAGTTATCTATAGCTGTTAATTTCTGTGTCATTTAGTCTCTTGTGGAGAGTTGTCTCATTGGCAATCATACCACATCTTCTTTTTTTATATATACATGTAAGCAGAAAAAATCCTATGTGAAATATGAGAGAAATGGCGATACGCGAAAAAAATTATCAGCTGCAAATTATGAAAGAAATGTCTATATGGTCGTTAAGTTTTTTTTTTTGAATTGTTTTACATATGTGATTTCTTGGCATTTTAAAACTGACTATACGGTTGGGGCTTTGCTCATCGTTGAGGGCCGTACAGTTACCTACAATGTATAGCTGTTAATTTCTGTGTCATTTAGTCTCTTGTGGAGAGTTGTCTCATTGGCAATCATACCAAATCTTCTTTTTTATATATACGTGGAAAAACTCCTATGTGAAATATGATAGAAATGGTGATACGCGAAAAAAAATATCAGCTGCGAAATATGAAAGAAATGTTGCTACGCCAAAAAAAAATATCAGCTGTGAAATATAAGAGGAATGGCGCAACACAAATTGTCTCATGGGCAATCATACCAAATCTTCTTTTTTATATATACGTGGAAAAATTCCTATGTGAAATATGATAGAAATGGCGATACGCGAAAAAAAATATCAGCTGCGAAATATGAAATGTTGCTACGCCAAAAAAAATATCAGCTGTGAAATATAAGAGGAATGGCGCAACACAAATAAAATGTCCATAAAATAAGTTGGTTTACAGTAGTTGGTTCCTATAGAAATGTCAACTGTGTTACAAAAATAGGACATTAAATTGGTGATAAACTGAGTTTAAAAGGAAGGTGGGCATTAACTGTTCCCCATTAAATTGAAATTTGAATATTATAATAATGGTCAATCGAAATGCAAAGAACAAATTTAAAAAAAAAATTCTAAACGTGAAATTCGGTCTGAGTTTTACATTTCATCACCCCAAAGAGATTCCTTATTTAACTGTCCCATTCTGAATTTTAGGTATTAGGTACATATTTATCTGAAGTTATAATCATGTTAGACTAAATTTATGGCACTTTCTTTTTTTTTGAAAGTTATTTACTAACGACAGTAAGTCTCAGCCCAATAAATTTTATTGTGCACACGTACTTAATAAATACAAAGCAACCATATCCCTCCATCTGATTAGTACCCCAAACCCTTATTAGAATGTCATACATCAATCTCTCTCTCCCTTGCGCCATCTATCACGCCACTAATACCTAACAACCTATTTAGGAAGTATCATGTTAGTAAACCCCCCAGGTTAGTGTTGATACTTCAAAAAATAAAAAGATTTTTAAATGAAGTACTAGACATGGAGGGACAAGTATAATTTTTTAAAGAAATTAAAATATTTCATAAACTTAAATGAATGGATGTTACAATTTTCAGTGTAGCCAACTGGTTAGTGGAATAACCTTCATTAAGATTGCCAGAGACCAAAACTTTGTGGAGCCAAAAACAAAGTTTTTCACGATCATTAAAAAGCCAACCAAAAGAGATAATATTTCATTATCTCATAATTAATAAACTGGAAATTTAGAGGAATAAAAATAATATTTTAAATTTCTAAAAGCATTACTGCAGACCTTAATACTGATTCAGAATGAGAAAAAGGTTATAATTAATTAAATAATGAAATAATATCGAAGGAGAAATTTTTTTCATCTGAAAAAAGGAAAAAATGGCATAAGAAAACAATTAAAAAATTAAAAAAAAGAACTAAAACAAACTAGAGGCTCTCAAGAGCCTGTGTCGCTCACCTGATTCTACTTTGGTTTTGGAAATCATAATGGATACCCTTATGATGATTGAGGCCAAATTTGGTTTAATATTGGCCCCGTAATTAAATAAAAAATCTTGGGGTATGACTATTTCCCATAGGGTCTTATGTTAAACTAAGTCCCCTGCTGGCAGCCATCTTGAAGGATGGTTCGGCTACAAAGTAACAACACTTAGTCAGCACCTCATTTAAGGAACATTCATGCCATGTTTGGTTTCATTCTATTCAGTGGTTCTCTAGAAGAAAACATTTGTATGTATTTCCCATAGGGTCCTATGTTAAACTTACTCCCCCTGCTGGCAGCCATCTTGGATGACAAATCAGCTACAAAGTAACAACACTTGGTGAGCACCTCTAAAGAAACATTCATACCATGTTTGGTTTCAATCCATTAAGAGGTTTTCTAGAAGAAGACATTTGTATATATTTCCCATAGGGTCCTTTGTTAAACTAAGTCCCCCTGCTGGCATCCATCTTGGTTGATGGATTTGCTACAAAGTAACAACACTTGGTCAGTACCTCATAAGGAACATTCATGCCATGTTTGGTTTAATTCCATTCAGTGGTTCTTAATTCAAAAGAAGACTTTTGTATGTATTTCACATAGCTAGGGTCCTTTGTTAAACTAAGTTCCCCTCTGGTAGCCATCTTGGATGATTGCATGGCTACAAAGTAACAACACTTGGTCAGCACCTCATAAGGAAAATTTATGCCATGTTTGGTTTCATTCCATTCAGTGGTTCTCTGAAAGAAGACATTTTATGTATTGTCCATAGGGTCCTATGTTAAACTAAGTCCCTCTCTGGTGGTCATCTCGGATGATGGATCGGCTTCAAAGTATCAACACTTGGTCAGCAGATCATAAGGAACATTTATCCTATGTTTGGTTTCATTCCATTCAGTGGTTCTTTAAAAGAAGACATTTGCATGTATTTCCCATAGGGTCCTATGTTAAACTAAGTCCCTCTCTGGCGGCCATCTTGGATGACTAATCGGCTTCAAAGTAACAACACTTGGTCAACACCTCATAAGGAACATTCATGCCATGGTTTGGTTTAATTCCATTTAGTGGTTCTCTAAAAGAAGACATTTGTATATATTGTCCATTATGGTCCAATGTTAAACGAAGTCCCCCACGGGCGGCCATCTTGGATGATTGATCACCTACAAAGTAACAACACTTAGTCAGCACCTCATAAGGAACATTCATGCCATGTTTAGTTTCATTCCATTCAGTGGTTCTCTAAAAGAAGACATTTGTATGTATTGTCCATAGGGTACTATGTTAAACTAAGTCCCAAGCTGCTGGCCATCTTGGATGATGGATCGACTTCAAGGTAACAACACTTGGTCAGCACCTCATAAGGAAAGTTCATGCTATGTTTAGTTTCATTCCATTCAGTGGTTCTCTAAAAAAAGACATTTGCATGTATTGTCCATAGGGTCCTATGTTAAACTAAGTCCCACGCTGGCGGCCATAAGGAACAATCATGCCATGTTTGGTTTCATTCCATTCACTAGTTCTTTAGAAAAAGTTCAAAATTTAAAAAGTTAACGACAACGGACGCCAAGTGATGAGAAAATCTCACTTGGCCCTTTGGGCCAGGTCAGCTAAAAATGTTGACATTGCTATGGGAACCCTGCCCCTTTTAAGACAGACTTCATACAGGCACTTATCAAGGATAAAAAGAATCAAGCATCCCTTAATTTCACATTCCACATTATGAAGGCGATCTCTTTTAATATAGATGACTCAAAAGTTGATCACACCTAACCCACTGAACCAGAAGAAGGATACAACAGATACGGATACTGTGCTTCAAAACTTGCCGTCGCCCAGAAACTATCAGCAAGGACCAGCTGAGAGCTAATAATTTGACAAAAGAGACTTCAATTTCCTGATTGTGAACTTTTCTTATGTAGCAGCAATCCAATTATACCTGAAAATGAATTTCATGTCTCCTTGCTGATTATTCCACTCTTTGCATCTCATGCATGTAGGTAATTTCCTTAAAAAAAAACAGTTGCTGCTTATGCTTAAAAAAGAAACTTCTAAAACAATGGTTGTTAATGATCAAGTTGATTGAAATTCACTCTTTACATGATTTATTGATTACAAAAATTCTAGATGTGAAAAAAATAATCATATACAGTCAAACCTGCCTTAAGGTCACCCACCACCTCATTTAAGAGGTCAACTATCTCTAACGGTCTCTTGGTGACCCTCTCAAGCATTTTCTCTATATATTTAACTCATTTCAGTGGTCACCTGTCCCATGCGGTCACCTTATTTTATGCACGAAATCATCATTTTACTGTTTTTAATTACAATTATAATCATGATGAAAAATATATGTGTTCAGTATCAAAATCAAAATGAGAATCGGAACCTGTTTCACGGTTTGCAACATAGATCTTGCAATAGGAAGTAAATTTGTGAATCCTTGTATTCCACTCCCTTCAATTAATACCATTGAAAAGCATTTCACAGACTTGTTTATCCAATTATATCAGCACCTTTAAATCAATAAATGTCTTCTTCAAATTGACAGTGCAAGAGTCCACCCTTTAATATTTGTCTGCTCAAATGAACGAACGATAAATCTTCCAACTAAAACACTAAACCAAGTTGCATTCCCAGCCACAGAAACTCTTTTTAAAGGTCACTTTTCTCGAGCTGTCCCTTTTGATACTTCCCATGAGTGACATGCTTAAAACAGGTTTGACTGTACAAGATCCTTAATACTTATATTTTTATATTCAAATTTTATAAAAACTCAAATCCCACAAATTTTCAGCAGTATCATATTTTTTTCTCCATCTTTTTTTTTTCTTTCATTTTTCTTAAATATACTGCTGTCCCAACAAAAGATGTGTAATATAAAGTCTAGATTCATGGGAAATTCTAAAATTTCATATTTTATCAAAATTTTTACCTTAATTGCAATGGGCCTGTTTAAAAAGAATCTACTGAATAAATAAAATTATAATTAGGGTTTAAAAGATAAAGTTGAAAGTCAATTCTTCCCATGATTCTAAACTAAAATTCTGAATGTGGTTAAACTGCAATGAGTCATCTGCAGACTTCCTTTCTGGGAGCATGTGTATTAAAAAATAAAGGAAATAGATCTTCAGCCTTATAAAACATATTATAAAGGTCTTACTTATTTAACAAATCTCATAACCAAATTCTTTTAACTCAAATTTAGAGAAACTCAAACCTCTATATCACACAGGTTTTCAGCAGTATCATAATTTATCTTCAGTTCTCCACATTTTTTTTTTTTATTACTTTTTTCATTTTTCTTAAATATACTGCCGTGCCAACAAAAGATGTGTAATATAAAGGTTAGAGTTTTTTGGGGAAATTCTAATATTTTGATATTTCAGCATAATTTTTTTTTTTACTTTTTTCATTTTTCTTAAATATACTGCCGCGCCAACAAAAGCATGTGTATTAAAAAAATAAAGGAAATAGATCTTCACCCTTATAAAACATACTTTAAAAAATAAAGGTCTAATATAACAAATCTTATAACCAATTTCTTTGAACTCAAATTTAGAGAAATTCAAACCTCTATATCACACAGGTTTTCAGCAGTATCATATTTTTTTCTTCAGTTCTCCACATTTTTTTTTTTACTTTTTTCATTTTTCTTAAATATACTGCCGCGCCAACAAAAGATGTGTGATATAAAGGCTAGAGTTTTTTGTGGAAATTCTAATATTTTGATATTTCAGCATAATTTTTTTTTAACTTTTTTCATTTTTCTTAAATATACTGCCGCGCCAACAAAAGCATGGGTATTAAAAAAATAAAGGAAATAGATCTTCACCCTTATAAAGCATACTTTAAAAAATAAAGGTCTAATATAACAAATCTTATAACCAATTTCTTTGAACTCAAATTTAGAGAAATTCAAACCTCTATATCACACAGGTTTTCAGCAGTATCATATTTTTTTCTTCAGTTCTCCACATTTTTTTTTTTTACTTTTTTCATTTTTCTTAAATATACTGCCGCGCCAACAAAAGATGTGTAATATAAAGGCTAGAGTTTTTTGGGGAAATTCTAATATTTTGATATTTCAGCATAATTTCACCTAAATTTGGGTGGCTACTTAAAAAGAATCTACTGAATAATTAGGGTTTTTAAAGATAAAGTTGAAAGTCAATTTTTCCCATGATTCATAAACTAAAATTCAGCATACAATAGTTAAACTGCAATAAGTCATCTGCAGACTTCATTTCTGGGAGCATGTGTATTAAAAAATAAAAGAAATAGATCTTCACCCTTATAAAATATACTTTAAAAAATAAAGGTCTAATATAACAAATCTTATAACCAATTTCTTTGAACTCAAATTTAGAGAAACTCAAACCTCTATATCACACAGGTTTTCAGCAGTATCATATTTTTTTCTTCAGTTCTCCACATTTTTTTTTTTACTTTTTTCATTTTTCTTAAATATACTGCTGCGCCAACAAAAGATGTGTGATATAAAGGCTAGAGTTTTTTGGGGAAATTCTAATATTTTGATATTTCAGCATAATTTCACCTTAATTTTGGTGGCTACTTAAAAAGAATCTACTGAATAATTAGGGTTTTTAAAGATAAAGTTGAAAGTCAATTTTTCCCATGATTCATAAACTAAAATTCAGCATACAATAGTTAAACTGCAATAAGTCATCTGCAGACTTCATTTCTGGGAGCATGTGTATTAAAAAATAAAAGAAATAGATCTTCACCCTTATAAAATATACTTTAAAAAATAAAGGTCTAATATAACAAATCTTATAACCAATTTCTTTGAACTCAAATTTAGAGAAACTCAAACCTCTATATCACACAGGTTTTCAGCAGTATCATATTTTTTTCTTCAGTTCTCCACATTTTTTTTTTTACTTTTTTCATTTTTCTTAAATATACTGCTGCGCCAACAAAAGATGTGTGATATAAAGGCTAGAGTTTTTTGGGGAAATTCTAATATTTTGATATTTCAGCATAATTTCACCTTAATTTTGGTGGCCACTTAAAAAGAAAAATAACTCAATAATTAGTGACTTTTTAAAGGTAAAGTAGAAAGTTGATTCTTCACAGGATTCTGGATGTAGTTAAACTGCAATAAGTCATCTGCAGACTTCATTTCTGGGAACATGTATATTTAGAAAATAAAGGAAATGAATCATCGGCCCTTAAAAACATCCTTTTTTTTAAAATGTCTAATTTAACCAATCTCATTACCAATATCTTAAGTCAAATTAAGAGAATCTCAAACCTTGCTACATCACAAAACTCTCAGCAGAACTGTCTTCTCAGTACAACATTAGATCTTCTATCTCAAAAGTTTCATCTACGGCTGTCCCCTCCATTATAGTTCCGCTCTTTACCAAAAACATCATCTGCAATATAAAAATAATTCAATTATTGAAAACTTTAGATTTGTAAACTACTGATATAATTGTAATAGGTGCCATATCCAACTTAGGATAAGCATCCGATTATCATATAAAGTAAACAATATGTTTAAGCCTATCCATGTTAATAATGACTACACATTTTATAAAAACTTAATTGATCAATTTAAAGAGAGTTAAAAGTATATGTCAAGTTTGAAATGATCTCAACACCAGTGATCTCCCCAGGCCGTTTTAGCGTCGCAGCGCCGCGATGCTATAATTTTTTACCATGACGCTATAATAATTTCCGCGACGCTATAATTATTTTGAGGACGCTATTTTTTTTCTTGTCTGCTCTATACATTGCCGCAATATCGATGTCCTAAATTTCGAACTTTCATCGAATTGCCGCTTGTGATCATAAAAATTATATCACCTTTAATTGTAATCCCTTCAAATCGGACATAAGAGGCAATTAAGATTGATTAAATAGGTGTTAATTGCCCTTTGGGTGATAACTGTTTGGATACGAATACCCCAAGCTGACACTTATGACATGACTGATAACACGTGGCCCAATTGCAAAATTTTGACATCGAGAAAATCATAAACAATTCGAAATCTACGTTTGAATCAAGGCAAATTCGTCTCCTAAGAGAAGAAAAAAAAAAACCCAAAAAAGGGGCGAACTTAACACGCTGGTCGTTTGTTATTTCAAACTAACAACTTGTAAAGAAGTGTTTTCTTTCCATTCCGGTACTCGAGAGCGTACATAAAACATTTCGATTCTGGGCAAAATAAGTTCTATACTTCATTAGAACGTGATGAAAATTGCCTTTAGGTAATGTTCCATCTATTTATTACAGTAAAATCATGATATATTCATCCAATTCGCTTCTCAAACATTGTTTATTTTCGTAAATTTTTCTTCGAACGCCATTGATATATTTGTACTAATTACGGATCGGAAGCGGACCAGCTATGATCAAAATCCGCATTTTTACGGTAATAACTACAGACGCAGAAACGGCACAGCTGACAGAATAATAATGATCCCAATAGGGAAAGCTACTCATTCCACATGAATTTACAGACTATTTGTTAGATCTCCTTGCAAAATTTATTTCTTTCTATGTAAACGCATTGTTTCAATTAATTTACTGATTAAAGTAGTTTAACAATGTTAAAAACATATATCTGTTTGAATCAGCTGGGACTGATACATTGAGTCTCAGGAAATAATGAATTTCATAAACATGATAAACAGAATAGTTTTTAATTGAAATGGTATTACTATATGATACTTTCTTTTCCTTTTTGATATAAAAGAAGTTCTCTTTTGTACTAGATTTTTAGTTGGTAGTTTCTAACAAGAAAAATATAATTCTGTAACTATAAATGAATATTAAAGAAATAAACTAAAAGAACAGTTATACTTTAATTGTATTCTCAGTTATGAATTGAAAAAAATCAACATAACTTAAAAGAAAGAGCATCGCCGCGCGTAACAAATGACATTGAAAAATAAATATAATTTTTTTTACGCCAAATGTGATGCTATCCAAAATTCCTGGGGAGAACACTGCAACACTACAGATATTTAAACAGTGCTATATGATATGAAGAGCCTTCGATATACCAAAGTCAATAAGGGAAATAACACAGGTATTTTTTTTATTTCTAAGTTTCTGCAGTTGGGCCAAGTTTTGCTAAAAAATTTGAGAAACTCATGTGCAATGCTCAGAACCAAAACTCATAAAAAGTGTTCAAATTTGAGCTGTGAGTCACTTATTGTTCTAGAATTATGTCCCTTTATAACTTGGAAAATTGCACACTAATAGTGACATCAAATGCTCTCAAAAAGTATATTTGCTTAATCATAAACACGAAATATGTGAAAGTTTTGATTGATAAATAGTCTTCATTAGCCACAGACAAGAATAAGTCAGTTTTAGACAAGCGTAATAAGAATAAATATGAAAATCAGAAGAAGTTATATATTGCCAATGAGACCATTCTCCACTAGAGACCAAAAGACGTAGAAGTTAACAATAATAGCTATTGGTCACCAAATAGCCTTCAACATTATGACAAATGTAAAACAAAAAAATTCAGATGAGAAAACTTACAGCCTGATTTATATGTTATCTTCGTTGTTGCATATTAAAATAGATAGACCAACCCCCAAAATGGGCTTGAAATTTACAGTCTAAGTATTGACCAATGAAAGTTAATATTTTTGGAATACTTTTCTAATAATTTAACATTTATAATAGCTATAAAACTTATTTCTTCGCAAACCTCAATAACGAGATACAAATGCACAAATCTAAACTTAGTCTTGGCAAAAGGAAAATGAATAATAATTCTGAATCGGATACGGACATTGTGGACGCAATTAGTGGAGGCATTAAAGATGATATATCGTGTGGACAAATACCTAGTAACGTTAAAATCGTACCAATTAACTTTGACTTTGATAACCTAGTTAATGAGAGCTGCAGTAGTGGTAATATAACGGATGATATCAATATTGACAATACTTTAGCTAAAAGGCACCCAATAGTGACTCTATTAAGTGACATTAGAAGATTGGATAGGGACACTCTACCGGTTTACGCTAATATAGCAAATGCTACATTCTCACCACGATTTGGATCGGATGAAGCAAGCACATTCTTTAAATTAAAGCTGCAAGAATTCAACAGCACTGTGAAACTTAATTTCCGGGAATTTTTAACCATAGCTGTGAAAGAGTATGCAGACAAGCTAACAAATGAAGTAGAACAGTACTGGCACAAAACATCAGCTTCGATCAACAACGGGGCAAGCATTGTCCGTCTGAATGACAGAGTAAGGAACGTACTAAAAGAAAAATGGGCCGACAAATATAGACAGTGTGCTATATATATATATACCAGGGATACCAAAGAACTATCAGAACTAGATAGAATCAAACAAGAATTAGAGGTGTTGAGACAACAGACCGATAAAGGAAAACCGATAAGTGAAATGGACATAATGAAAAAGGAAATAGATGACCTTAAAAATGTTCTGGGAAACAGATACGGTCGTGGTATCAGTGTATTTTTGTGGTCAATGTTTTCAATAGTAAAACAAGTGTAGCTATTATTAAAGATGGACATTAATGATTATTCAATTATACACGTATGTCTATTATTTGATTATTAAAACAGGGCTATTTACTTTGAATATTGTAGTTTTATTTTATTGATTAGAATTAATTATTACATATATATTCATTAGTTATTAAATCAAAGAAACTTTTAATTATGTTAGTTTAAGTAGTTGGCTTTAATTGCTCCTCAACAATTGACAGCAATTAATAAACATCAGGCTAAAGATCGCTTGAAAAATTATACTTAGAATTGCAACCATTAATGTAGTATGGTTTTAACAATGAGCATTATGATCGTACTATCTATGTACATATATTCTATAAATTATAGGTCGTTTCCATATAGTGATAATCTACAGCAGGTTTTAAAAAAAAATTCAGGCAATACAAATACGAAAGTACAAATACTTTACAAATATCACACACACGTAGCACAATTATTATCAATAGATTATACACATCACTACGCAAGGGCAAACATTGCAATGTCATCAACAACCCTTATCTTTGCATAAATATATTATATCCGTCTCACAATTACCTCTATTTATTTTTAGAACGATAAATAATATTGTCTAAATCATTACGTATGTATATAAAGGTACTTAATTAGCATTAGAATTTATCTCACTAGTTTACCAACACTTAAGAGTTAACTACACTACACTAATTACGGAATATCCAATCAGATTAAGAATACAAGTGTCACTTGTCAGACGAACTTTGTTATTGTTGCGAGTGACCTGGTGGAATTGGCATATCCAATCAGATTCTAAGTCTTAAATTGAGGTATATATACACATGGTTTTTCTTTGTGTATATTGGAAGTACACACTGATTGTGGCAGAAGTGGATTAACACTTCAATAGAGTTTACATATACAATTTAAGTTTAAAATAAAAATTAAACTAAATTCAAATCAATTCATCTCTCAATTAGAGTAGAATTAGTACAATACATTTCATCTCTCAAATAGAGTGGAATTTTAGCTATAGACATTTCATCTCCCAATTAGAGTTGAAATAATTATACAAACAATCAAAATAGTTTTGTTACAAAAAAATTTAAAACAAATATATTACTATGAGTAATAGAAAAAGATCTCTAAGAAAAAGGGATAGGAAAAAAAGATTAATAAAATACAAAAGTAAACTCCGTATACATAATAATAACAAAGGCCATCTTAAACGCACAAAAAACTTTCATGAAAATGTAAAAAAAGCTTTACACTACATTGAAGTCTTTTCACAGGAAAATCTCACTAACTATGAAATACTAGTTCTTGCAAAGGGATTAAAATTTATTCCCAGTCCTGATGTAAAATACATTAAACAAAAACTCTTACTAGACTTTGACGAACTTGGTAGAAAAATGCGATGCAAATATCACTTTAGTGATAAATCAAATGCGGACAGCAATCATCTGTTTAGAGTTAAATCGGGATTCAAACCCGCTTTAGCAAACAACACAATAGAGAATTATCTCTTTGCAACAAAGATGGAAATATGCAGACTTAAAATAAACAAAGTTAGATATAATCTTTCTAAACATGAAAGATCGATATAATAATAGCTAGAGCGGCACTCAAAACCTTACGTTCTAATAATAATATAATTATTAAGAAAGCTGACAAAAATTCATCTACCGTTGTTCTTGATAAAAGTCGTTATATCAAACAAACACTGAACTTCCTGAACAACAGTATATCATGCTATGAACAAATCCGTGAATTTAATACGAACAAAATATCCGATACTATACAAAAAATTCGTAAGGGTTCCGCGGAACCCAGTGTCTCGCCTACTTTTGCTGTTAATCGCAGGCTGAAAAAAAATGAGGAAAAAAATCAATAAAAATATTCCTTTAGATACTATCTTTTGATTGTAAGAAGCTTCTGTCAAAGTTTTGAATACTCTCTTATGATCACAAACAAGCTTCTGTCCAAGTGTGCTACAAATCCAGGATAGTTTAAGAAAGTTGTTAAAATTTTAAAAACTTTCACCACGGAGTGAATGTAATGTTTCCTGGCAGAAAAACTAAGTCCATTTATAAGTAAAATACGGAAAAAATGAAAAAAATTTTGTAACAAATTTACTTCTGGATACTATCTTATGATCATAAACAAGCTTCTGTCCAAGTTTGGTAGAAATCCAGGATAGTTTAAGAAAGTTATTAAAATTTTAAAAACTTTAACGACAGAGTGAATGTTACATAATAATAAATGTTTCCCGGCAGAAAAACTAAGTCCACTTACAAGTAAAATACGGAAAAACAGGAATTTTATTTTTACAAAATTTACTTCTGAATACTATCTTATGATCATAAACATTAGCTTCTGTCCAAGTTTGGTAGAAATCCAGGATAGTTAACCAGAATGAATATTTGTGGACGCCGCCAACGGAATGTAGGATTGCTATGTCTCGCTAAAGTCGAAGGCTCGACAAAAATGATTAAACAACTACACAAGAAAGAGTGTATCGACGATATAACATAAGTACCTAGCCAAGAATACCGATGTACGAGTCGGACGACTCTACATGTTGCCAAAAATTCACAAAATTAATCATGATGATAGAGAAAAAATCAAAACAAACAAAGAGTTCCTAAGACATATAGATATTCCTGGGAGACCTATTGTATCATTATGCAATAGTCCAATAGAAAAAATTGGTCAATTTATGGACTACTTCCTAAAACTAGTAGTAAGCCAATTATGGACTTATACACAGGACACAACCTCATTTATTAACAAAATAGAACAAATAAGGGCACCTGATGACATAATTATGTGCACTTTTGATATAACTAGTATGTACAATTCCTTAACACACGATGAAAAATATACTACAAGCAGTTGACAGAGCCTGGTGCAAAATATGTCGAATTACACATGAAATACCTCTACCACCATTTACAAGATATTAGAACTTTCTCAAATGGCAGGGGGTCGGGATGACCCCTGGGGACTAACCCTGTATATCATTCAAACCATCTTAGCATGATAAACCAGAATATATATGGTTTAGGGGTGGGGATCTCGACCATTTACAAGTGATTAGAACTTTCTTAAATGGCAGGGGGTGGGGGTGACCCCTGGGGACTAACCCTGTATTTCATTTAATGTGCTTTATTATTTAGAACATTTTCAATTAAAAAGATTGTGTCTTTCACAAATGGTTTTGAATTTATAATCAATTAAAAAAAATAAAATCCCATAGGGTTCTATAGTAAAACCCTCCTTTCTTTTTGCCCCTCAAAGTACCCCTTTGTAAACCCCATTGCACAAACAAAACCCTGATTGCACCACTAGACATGTTAGTCTAACATATTGTGAAACCCTAAGTTAATTACTCGTGTAGGTAATAAAAATAAAACAAATCAGCTGAGTGATTACGCAACATCCTCAGATGAAAATCATCGTAAAACGATAACTTAAACAGACGGTCAGTTTTCCGTTTGAACAGTTTTGAAAGTTATATCCGAGGATGTTCAAAGTCGCCGTTGTATTTATTTAATTTGATCGTTTACAGTATTAGTCCTGGGTCGTTTCGAAAATCTCGATTTTTCTTGTCAGCCGCCATTTTTTTTACCTGTGAGACTTGTCAATCACAAGTTGTCTCCCTTTTACAGATTTTGATAGCAATTTGACTTCGCTATGAAGTCAGTCGGCCGGTGCGATTTAGCGATTTTCAAAATTCTTTGGCGACTTGAATCGTCATTTCGCCGGCAAGATTATGGCCTGCCCTAAGGAACATTTATTTAAAGTTTGAAGGTATTTGGCCAAGTAGTTTAAGAGGAGAAGATTTTTGAAATAGTTTACGACGACAGACGACGGACACCAAGTGATGGCATAAGCTCACATGGGGCCCAAAGCCGGTGAGCTAAAAAGGCATTGCATATTAAGGAAAAAAAAGATTGTCTCAGATACAAGCTTAAAAACAAAAGAGCAATGCCTTCATTAGTGTTAGCCACGAAATTTAATCCTTCTTTTAATGGACTAAATGAAAGCAATATAAAAACATTGGCACCTAATTAATTGAACAAAACGAAACAACAAAATCTATGTTTCCAAAACCTCCAATTATAGCATATAAAAGACACAAAAACTTAAAGGACCTACTTACGTCCTCCAAATTATAGAAAAAGTAACAACTTAAAAGACAGTTATTATATCAAAACATTGATTAATTGACTTAAAAATCAATACATCAATACAAATTTCATAACCAGGTGTCCTATCCCAATATCCAGGAAATTAAATTCTATGCGCATAGATGCTGTGAACTTTCCTTCTAAACTAAATATTTTTATATTGAAGAGGCTCAGGATACCTGATGAGGAAAAGCCTTGGTAGTTAGACCTTAATTAAACCGAAACACCCAAAAAAATCCAAAAGATATCTATATAGAAGAAAACATCAAATTGAACAAAATAGAATAAGAAAAGAAATAAAATAAAATAAAATAGAAAGAGTATGTATTGGTATATATAGGATTGGTTATGGACTCTTCATTTTTCATTCAAATTTAACAATAGATGATAAAACAAATATGATATACAGCAAAATACAGTGAACCACCCCTATATTAGAGGCTCCCGACTTGGGACAAGCACATTAAAATGTAGTGGGGTTAAACATGTTTGCTGGCATCCAATCCTCCCACTTACTTAACTGGGACAGTGGTTTAACAGCATAACATTATTATATTAAGAACAACGAAGCTATAAGTGATTTAACAGCATAATTAACAAGAACAAACTATAACTAGAGGCTCTTTGTCGCTCACCTTGGGTCTATATGCATATTCAACAAAGGATACTCTCCAACATATTGTAGATGAGAATAGAATTAATGACAAAAATCTTGGTTTTTTTTTTATCTTATATTACTGATCATTGAAGTCTGTTTCAATTTCTCTCTATCTAATTTAGCTTTTGCTCCAAACAAATAAGAGGGTAAAAAAAAATTTCCAAATTTAAGGGCAACAACTCCTGTAAAGATTTAAAGTCTACTAATTATATCAGCAAAATTTGACTTGTTAGTAGGTCTTGTCTTGCTAATCATTTTTCATTATTTAAGTTTCTATCTATCTATTATAATTTTTATCATATAATGCAAAATGCCAAACAAGAGTGCACATGCTGAAATGTCTAGCCTTCTTTACTAATCATTGATATTATGTTGATAGTCCTAAATATAAAGCTTTATTACAACTGTCACATAAACTTAACATTAACCAAGTAAACTAAACATTGACCAATGAACCATGAAAATGAGGTCAAGGTCAGATGAACCATGCTAGGCAGGCATGTACATCTAACGATTCTTCCATACAACAAATATAGTTGACCTATTGCTTATAGTTTAAGAAAAAAGACCAAAACACAAAAACTTAACACTGAGCAATGAACCTTGAAAATGAGGTCAAGGTAAAAAAAAAACCTGCGTGACTGACAAATAGATCATAAAATATTTCCATACACCAAATATAGTTGAACTATTGCATATAGTATTAGAAAAAAAGACCAAAACTCAAAAACTTAACTTTGACCACTGAACCATGAAAATGAGGTCAAGGTCAGATGACACCTGCCAGCTAGACACCTTACAATCATTCCATACACCGAATATACTAGACCTATTGCTTATAGTATCTGAGATATGGACTTGGCCACCAAAACTTAACCTTGTTCACTGATCCATGAAATGAGGTCGAGGTCAAGTGAAAACTGTCTGACGGGCATGAGGACCTTGCAAGGTACGCACATACCAAATATCGTTATCCTATTACTTATAATAAGAAAGAATTTAACATTACAAAAAATCTTCAACTTTTTTTTCAAGTAGTCACTGAACTATGAAAATGAGGTCAAGGACATTGGACATGTGACTGACGGAAACTTCGTAACATGAGGCATCCATATGTATACAAAGTATGAAGCATCAAGACCTTCCACCTTCTAAAATATGAAGCTTTCAAGAAGTTAGCTAACGCCGCCGCCGGATCACTATCCCTATGTCGAGCTTTCTGCGACAAAAGTCGAGGCTCGACAAAAAAATGGTAAAATTCGTCATCAAAGGGCAATCACTCCAATAAGGAGTATTTGGACAACTTAATTGTAGATCTTGTCTTGCTGATCATTTTTTGTTTATATAAGTTTCTTTTTATCTATTATAAGTTATAAGATATATAACAAAAACGCAAAAAAAATTGTACAAATCGTCATGAAAGGGCATTAACTCTAATCAGAAGTCAAATGACTATTTCATACTACCCTTCTGATCATTTTTGCAGTTTAAAGTTTCTCTCTGTCTATATAGTTTTCAATATAATAGGCAAATATGAAAAAATTTAAAACAAGATTCTCTCAAGAGCCTGAATCGCTCATCTGTAATTTTTTGCTTAAATCTTTCATCAATGATTATTTTTGCTTTTAATATATATTAATGAATGGCTTAAAACTTCCATTGAAATGTTCTAAGTATCTGTCATATTTTCTTCAAAATCAAAGAAGTACATTTTACACAGAAGTTTCATTTTAGCCACAGTGGCAATGTTTCTTGACGTAAAAGAAAAGAAAATACAAAATTTATACTAGATACTCTGAAACTCATTCATCCCAAGTTTGGTTTCAAAGGAGATTTCTTAATGTAAGCAAACATTATCACTGAACTAGTATACATATTTGTTTAGGGGCCAGCTGAAGGACGCCTCCGGGTGCGGGAGTTTCTCGCTGCATTGAAGACCTATTGGTGGCCTTCAGCTGTTGTCTGCTCTATGGTCGGGTTGTTGTCTCTGACACATTTCCCATTTCCATTCTCAATTTTAAACTAAATAAATAAATTGTGAAAAATTGATTTTAAAGGGCAATAACTCCTTAAGGGGACAATTGACAATTTTGGTCATATGAACTTATTTATAGATCTTACTTTGTTGAATATTTTTGCTGTTTACAGTTTATCTTTATCATTAATAATATTCAAGAAAATAACCAAAATCTGCAAAATTTCCTTAAAATTACCAATTAAATGGCAGCAACCCAACAATGGGTTGTCAAATTTGTCTGAAAATTACAGGGCAAATAGATATTGACCTTTTGAACAATTTTACCCTGTCAGATTTGCTCTAAATGCTTTGGTTCAGAGAATTAAGCCAAAATCTTCATTTTACCCTGATGTTCTAGTTTTAGCCATGGCGGCCATCTTGGTTGGCGGGCTGGGTCGTTGGACACATTTTTAATGATGATTGTGGCCAAGTTTAGGTAACTTTGGCCCAGTAGTTTCAGAGGAGAAGATTTTTGTAAAAGTAAATGACGGATGACAGACAACCAACGCATGTTGATTAAAGGGCTGAACTCATCAGATGGATACAAAGCATGAAAACACTATAGACATAAACTACAGATCTGAGATTTATCCTAATTACTGAAAGCTAGTTCATAGCCAATAACTTAATAAATAAACTGCATGTTGACACAGATATGTCACCCTTTTTGTAATTTTAACAGTTAAATGCAAATGTTGAAATTAAAATGGTTACCGTTAAAAGGCTTATAATGTATAGTCCGCCGTTTTATTCTCCAAAATTGAACCTGCCAGACAGGGGTGCGTACTCTAGAGTACAATAAGCAAGAAATAAAAAAAAAAATTGATTTCGCGAGGTGGTTTATGTTCTGCCATGTTTGTTTTTGATATATATTGTAGAGGGCACTAATACTTATCATTTTTAAAACTAATAATTTTACCTTATCTATATTAATAAGTTATTTTTATTCAATATCAAATTAATACTGATAAATTTAAAAATTAAATGCTTCATTACGAATTTCTCGTTTCTTTTCACTGCATTGCTTAATATTAACTGGAATCTGCTTGAATGAAAGGGAACGAAAAGAGTAAAAAAGGTCAACCGTCAACCAGCTTACAATGAGTAAACTACAAAACCAGCCCTCAAAGTAGCTTCAGAAATGAAGTGGCCAACTGGCCACCAGACATGAAAATTTAGTGGCCAACTCAAAATTTCAGTGGCCAGGAAATAATTTCAGGTCGCCTACATTTTTTTTCTAGCTAAACAACCCTTGTGAAATAAAAATATTTAATTTTCTGTTCTGTGTTTTTATGCTGTCGACTGTAGAAAATAGTTTGTATAAATCAACTGTAAAATAACCACATGATTTATTTAATCTTATTTCATTGTACATGTTTTATAACAATCTGCATCGTTCAGCAGTAGTCCGATTCCCCAGTCTAGGAAAAAATCTCATCGGACTTTTGCAGAATCACTGGTGATTGCCCCATCGGTCAAGTGAACATCTGAAATCGTTTGCGAAATTGTAGCCGGTATTTTATTAAATCTATCTATGAAAACAAGTTACAAAATTGCCGCCGACCTTGTTTCATCTGTTTACTGCCAAAATCAAGAACGAGGCTCATTCATGTGCTTTCAATAAACACAATCTACAAATGCGAATGGGTTTTTTTTCCTAACGGCACGTAATAGTCAAAGTTGTGACTGAGTGCAAAATACGAAGACAGATAGATCTGTGCCATTTTCAGTCAATGCTTACAAATGACCTACAATTGTCTGATGCAATAAAGGGCTGATAAGATCAAATAAGATAAATCTAAAAGGCGCTTGAAATACAGTATAAATTTGTGTTACTGTCAAGCGCTCAGACGATTTTTTAAAACTCGACTCTGATCAGGGCAAATTTCCGAAAATTTACGGTCGCCAAATCTTCAATATTCTAATAGCCCAAATGGCGACCAGTTATGAATTGTTGGTCGCCAATCAGCTTTTAAAGTCGCCGAGGCGACCATTTCAGTGGACTAAATTGAGGGCTGAAAACATAATCGGTTATTATAATCCGTTTAACTTCTATAAATCTTCAGAAAATAATTCTTAAAATTCATTTTTACAAATAAACATTTTTTTTCTTGATGTATGTTAATGTATGATATATACGATCCGAACTCATAATTTTAGGCCAACAATCAAAAAAGTTACCCATTAGGGCTCTATGTTACTCCTATTTTCTTTCTATAAAATACTTGATGGAGTAAGTATGAATAGTGTAACAGCTTTCCATTCAAAACAAAAACATAAGACATGTGCTTTAAACCTGTTTCATAATATACCATGTGACTTTTCTCATTTAAATAACGCTGACCAGCAAACAAACTTGGACTTCATTGAAGTTTTATGTCATGTGATTACTGAACTTATTGTATACATGATTTTGTATTTTTCATTGTTCAATTTCTATGAGTAACCTTAGTAATATTTTCCACTAGACATTACTAGTATAACATTTTTAAAAACTACTAAGTAGGACGCCTCTGGGTGCGGGAATTTCTCGCTACATTGAAGACCTGTTGGTGACCTTCTGCTGTTGTCTGTTCTATGGTCGGGTTGTTGTCTCTTTGACACATTCCCCATTTCCAGTCTCAATTTTATTATGCAAAATTCAGTTTAGAAATTTTATTGAAAAGTTCCCCTTTTAATCAGTAAAGGTCTTTATGGTTATATTTTATCTAATTCTATTTTCATATTTTGAAAGTCATAAGCTGACTGTTTTTTCAAAAGTAAATATTAAATGTATTCTGTAAATACTTATTGGTGAAACTTTTTAGAGGCTCTTCATTTTGTTAATACTGTCATCATCGCTTTAAGCATGAAAAGCTTGATTATAGTATTCTTCTATAAGATAAATATATAAATATATAATCAAATTAAGGTAACAAAAATTAAAGATTTAGCTAATGCTTAAATTAACTGTTGACACAGAGACATGTCTTGCCTTTCAGCATAAAATTCAGAAAAAGACAATTTGATGGACAGCAAGATTGCTTATTAAATCAGTCACTAGACCAAGATCAAGTGGGCAGGGCCTGGAAATGGTCGACAAACAGAGAGATGGACAGACCGTTATGTAACTTTATAGAAAATATCGTTGTTTATTGTAACTTTGAATTATTTAGCAATTTTCAATGTTACACATATATATATATATTGATAGGAACTGATAGAAATGCAACTTCATACAAAATATCATTGATCTATCACAAATAGATCTTATATCAAACTGACTTAAGCAGAACAACTTAACATTGAAAATTGCTAATTAATTCAAAGCCCCTAGGACCTAGGCGCAGGGCCTCAAAATAGTCGTCAAACTGATATATGTACTGATAGTAAAGCGACTTCATACAAAATATCATTAAACTAGCACAGTTAGTTCCTTTCAGACTAACTTGAGCAGAAAACTTAACAATTGTTGATGCCAGAGCCGAAACTGTCATTGTCGCCAGAAAAACAATCCCTATGTTTTACTTTCCATGACTTTCGTCACAACAGAGGCTTTAATGCACATTTTCAGATAAGACAAATCAACTGTGCAAAATTTTGTTTGATTTGGTTTGTACGTTCACAGAAAATTGTGGACAAAAAACACAGATGGACAAATTGAAAAAATAAAGGGATCCCTCGTCCTATTGAAAGGCCCTAATAATAGTTTACACTTCTCTGTATTGCATGCTCAATTGAAGCTTGATGCTGTCTAAATTTCAGAATTAAATTTGGTATTCCAAGACGTGGAAATAAATTCATATTTAACACTTTAATAATATACCATAATTGAGTAAATAGAGAGATTGTTACTCATTTAAAGTATTATATACCCTATTTGGCAGGGTTGTACCTGCTGCTATTACTGACCAACCTGGAAGACTTTGCATTTAAAGTTAGGAGACAATGAGAGAATTAATTACAAAAGATGCTTACCATGAAACAACCTGCCATTTCCATCATCTTGTCTAGTGTTGCCTGCCAGTGTTTAGTCTAGTGTGGCTCATTACAAATACTGAACTGGAAGCCTGAAAACAATGATTCAAACAGTCAGTAAATATTGACACAAATAATGAAATTATTCTATTATTATACAATTGGAGACAATTCTTTAATTTCCAACACTCTGTAAAAGGTTGGGACCAAACCCCATATAATGGTGACAATATTTGTATAGTGATTTCCTTAACCTCCTACAGCTGATTAAAATTATCCCTCTGTAATGAGATTTATTTGTTGAGCCTGTCTTTAAGCAGAAAATGGCAAAACAAGAGCATTTTTTACTTATTATGGCAATAACCTGCAACATTGGATGCACCAATTGATGTATACCTACTTTATTTAATATGGTCTATTTTACTGCTAAAGTGACTGTAAATACAATTTATTTTTCACCACATATCTGTTATGATCAGGTAAATTCTACTCAGTTATGCCTCAATGAACAAATTTCTATTGTTAGATTTAACATAAAATTCAATGGTCAACTTTATATTTCCCTATTGTTGTTGGTCAGGTGTTCAGGTACAATTAATATTGCAAGTTAATGTTTTCACTTTAGCTGAAAACTTAAAAGTGGTCCAAAATTGTAGTAACCTGCAATAATTGATACCTTTTCATAGACTAACTGATACAGACAGAGATTGTAGCTAGAAAAGCACTTTAGCCATTTTCCTGCTTTAAATCAACTTTAAACAAATATAGGTGTAATACCACCATTGAATTTCCCCTATTAGTCTTTGTTAAATTTGCACTTTTCAAAAAATTGTGCAGAATTTTAATATCTTTATTTCAAATAAAAAAATACTTGGCATGAGTAAAGTTTTATCCTGTCCAGTACTATAGAAAAAATTTCAAATAACATTTCAATGTGTATAAGAAAATAACCATCACTGGAAGTTAAACAATCAAATTTTCACCTCTTTTTTTCCTGTGTACAAGCTTTAGTAACCATGTAACTAAGAAGTGTGTAAAATTTTAAGGAATAATGATAAATCGCTTTTGAGATATGGCGCAACATGTGAAAAACCCCTCCCCCTTGTTTTACAAATACTCATTAACTCAAAAATAAAATTTTGAATCATCACCAAAAAGTATACAGATCTTAAGATTAATATAACTAAGAAGTGTGTAAAGTTTTAAGCAATAATCATAAATTGTTTTTGAGATACGGCGCGACATGTGAAAAAAAAACACACACCTGTTTTAGTTATTAAGTCCTGTAACTCAAAAAGTTTTAATCTTATTTTCACCAAAAAGTATACAGATCGTTTGACCATCATAAGAAATAACTATGTTAAGTTTCATGAAATTTAGATAAGTCGTTCTCAATTGAGTTACGGTGCGACATGTTTACGCTGGACAGACGGAATTTGTATACCATAATACGTCCCGTCAAAATTTTGACATGGGGGCGTATACAAAAGAATCAAATGATCGCTCTGCCATAAAAATCTAATTTTCCAAATTGAGAGAGAAACATTAAGATAGGACATAGGACCAAAGAGGCTCCCGTCTTGGGACAGGCACATTAAAATAATATAAGAGTTACCACACTATTATCATAGCACACTGTGGACAGTAAGCTAGCAAATGCCCTTAAAGTGCTATGAGATGCACCAACATTGTACTTGAAGAATGAAAATATGAGTACTGTTCACAAAACAAAAAGTACATGAAAGGAGAAGGCCGGGGCATTAAGACCCGGTTTTGCCCAAAAAAAAACTATTCAAATTTGCACATGTTTGGGAATGCATAAAATCAAGAAATATAAATGAATTATATACACAAGATTTTTGATGTTATGACATCACATTTTATGAAAACAAAGAAAACTGCTAACTTTGTGCAGTTTTCCGTCAATATTTCCTTTAAAGAAACATCATGCACAGGCAAGAAACAACAAAATAATTTGAGAGAAGCTCTATCATAACCATTGACATATATTCTAACCAAATATAAAGTTGTTTCTTGGATAGATATAAGATATGTGGTACGAGTTCAAATGAGATGCACACAATTATCATGCATGTACTTTCCCTATCTTATATTTACTTAAAAGTTGATGTAAAACAAGGAAAATCAAGAAATTGTACAAAATATATACATTTAGTCTGAGTCTACTATAACACATGTGTTACGGTAGGTCTTTTCACCACTGAACACCACCGCACACCGCCAAACACATTAAAATACCATCTAAAACACATGAATACATTGTTTTCATCTTTATTTATATATTTGACGAATTCTGAACGAGAATGAATATGTTTATACATATTATACACAAATTAATAAGAAATGATAACAAGAGAAGCAACAAGAACAGTCGTGCAGGGCTGTTGTCAGAACAGTTCACTTTCAAGTCTTAACAGTTTTTTTAAATATAATTATTGTGATAATTTCACATTAAATAAAATGTTTTAACTTATTTGAACAATTTATTTCTAATTATTGAAAAGTAAAGACCATAAAATAATAAATTACAAGGAAATACGGACAATGTAAATCCGGAAAAAAATATTACTGGATCCGGAAGCGTTTTTTTTTTTTATTTGTTTTGATTCTCATCTTAAAATATCACTAATGCACATAAAAATGTGAAAAACATGACCGTAGGTTTAAATTTTACGCAATTTAATTGATTTTATTGTGTAACATTACTATTTTTCTTAAGGGTGAGTGGTCTTTTTGGGTGTTCGGTGGTGAAAACACCGACCCCATGTGTTATAGTATTCTCAGATGTAGTATGTTGGCATGGTAACTGGTTAAATGTTGAATTTGTTAATATTATTTTCACTTTTAAATTTGTACACCTTAACAAATGATTAAGGTTCCTGCATTTTGAGTTGCAGAATAGCTGAAATTTTTATCTCGTCTTGTGCAAGATTATTTACTTTCAGCTTTAACCAGGCCAGGATTTTCATTTTCAAAATCCTTCTGCCCCTGCTGGACCCCCCCTTCTCACCCCAATTTATCTGGGCCATGCAATCAAACTTTTCCAGATGCAAACGTTTGTCTGTAATCAAAGAATAAAACTCAGCCATTTCAGCCTTTAGGGAGCTACCATTTGATTTTTATGAGGGGGGGGGGGGGGGGGGGGGGGGGGGTGAAATTTGAAAAAAATAGGCAGGACAGGAGTTTTGAGTTAAAAAAAAGGCAGGATGACACTTTGCAAAAAAATAAAAGGCAGGATGACAATTTTTTTAAAAAAAAGTCAGGATAAACTAAAAAAAAAAAGTCAAGACCGAATAGAGTGAAAAGTAAAAAGGCAGGACAGAGATTACAACTAAAAAAAAAATGCAGGACAAAATTTTTCATCCTAGCCTCCCATAAAAATCAAATGGCAGCTCCCTTAGAACTTTTAGCTGATCTATAAACTTTTCAGATGAACATTAAAAATAAACAAAGTCAGGCGCGTAGCAACCCGTACGCAAAAATGCAGTTGCGTACACATCGAAAATTTTACAAAAATAAAATTATGGTAAATCTAGTAAGAATAAAACTAAAGTAATAGATTAAATTAAAAACTATCTTACAAACATGTTAATAATCACTTTGTAGCTATATTCCGTTCCTGAAATTACGTTTTATTTACTCATGATTATGTTGCTGATGCAAACAATATAAATGGTCCTTGAGGTGTCAGAAAACAATTCTATGCTTCCTGACTTAAGTTTAACGGGGTTGATAAAGGGTATTTTTTCGTGCATAGTGCTTGCCGTTTTTTTTGGTTTTTTTTATTTTTATTTAAATTGACGATCATCAAGTTTTGACCATTTTTTATTTTTTACGTTCGGTTGTGCAAGATGGGTGCCTCGTTCAAAGTGTTTCCCCAACTTAATTATACGTGCTTCCAGATTAAAAGTGCTTATTTTCCATGCTTCGAGATTTAAAGTGCTTATATTCCATGCTTGGTAAAATTAAAAGACTATCGTTTAGGAAGTTAATAAAAAGAAATCGGAAATAATTTGATGATTTTCCTTATAGATTTGATTCATATGTCGGGACTTTAAATGTATATATTATATACTTGCCAGGTAGAGGTTTCCAACCTATGATATGCGTTCATTATAGTACTTTTTTGTCAACGTTCATGGAAGAAATTGTTATTCCTTCTTTGTATTTAACATTTTTTCCGTGCAAGTACCACCCTTTACACCTAAACTAACTAGCAACGAATATTCTTTTAATTTAATTTAATTAAGCTCAACCCACTACACATTAGAAAATCCAAATTCATAAGCCAACAGTACTTGTTTGTTTTTCTCTAATTAATATTTTGTTTTTTTTTCAATTTTTTTTTTCAAAAGTTGACTTGTTACTCATGAAAATAAGATTTCGGTGAGGTCATTTTAAGTCCCAGGATTTTGCACCTTTTACCTAGAACTTGCCCCAAACCCCCTGCCGTTTGACTTCCTCCTTCGGCATTGAGTACACATCATATTGGCCTAGCTACGCCCCTGAAAGTTGTCAAAACATTGCCGGATGTTCCCTTTCATTTAATAAACTCACTGTAACTATGTATTTGTCACTGAATCTTCGTCATAAGCCTTTTTATCTAGGAGCAAAAGGTATAACATCTTTCTCGTATGTCATGAAATACAATATGGACGACGTTTAAAGCGCGCGAAACAGGACAGCCCGGGGCTAGATTTGAACAAAAAATTTATTAATTATCATTCATTGATTTTAACCAATAATAAAAAATACAAAATCAATCATTTTTGCTCACACATATTTTTTTTATATTTTTTAAATCGTTTCTTTCTTCTTTTTTTCATCGTAAAAAAATATAATTTAGATTTGACCTTGAACTGTGCACACAGCTCACCTGTGCTATGTTGTCGTTGTTAAGAAATCGCAATTTATATTCTGCAAACATTTTGATTTTAATTATTCATTAAGTTTTGAATATTTAATAATAAAAAACTATATATAATATTAAATTTACATTTTATGTTTATTATATAATTTGAAAGCAGTGTTTTGTAAATGTCGGCATTTGCATTTCCGTCTGTCATCAAATTTCGGTTGTGATTTAGTTAAGAGAAGAACCATGAACACAAGGCCAAATCATTATAATAAATATGCATAGAAATAATTAAAGGAATACTTGAAGTGCAATTATACACAAATTAATAAATGGTTTATGCATCAGAAGATTATATAAATTTAACAAGTAAATAGATATGGTCAGAGACATATAATAATATACACATGTATATATGTCTCTGATATGGTATAGGCAAATTTTGAATAACGGAAAGTGGTAAACTAGATAAGAGCAAAAATAATGTCATACAATTGTGAAACTATAAGTCAAAAAGACAAAATGATCTTTCTGCTTTAAAATTTATTATTCAGAAAAAAACATTCTTTTTAAATTTTGTTGTAAGAAATCGTTTGTTGAAAACTCAGAATATGATAAAGATTCTTTAAAAAAAGTCATTGAATTTTAATTTCAATCTAGTGAGGTAGCTATTTAAGATGCTTGGGTAGCAATTTGAATGTAGAGAACATAATTATAATAAAATAACATCTTCATCTTATAAATTTATGGAAAAAGGGTAGCTTGTTTGAATCTTACCAATCTTACACAATGCTCAAACGAGCGCTTACTTTGGAAGTATACTTAAATTCGGCTAAACTAGCGGGGTTGATTTTTTATTTTCTTCGGTATAACTTCAATTTACTCAATTTTCTTTGTAATATATATATATATACATGTATTATCCTGCTCATTATTATCTCATGATGTGTGCTAAACACTCAAGCATTTTACATTGCAATGAGTACAAAGGGTGATAAATTTTAATATATGCAGCCTCCTCCATTTATAACAGCTGCTTCCTTTGAAACTTAAATAAGAAATAAAATAAAACAAATGTTTGCGTTATTTCGCAAAGGTTTGCGTTATATCGCAAAGGTTTGCGTTATTTCGCAAAGGTTTGCGTTATATCGCAAAGATTTGCGTTATAACGCAAAGGTTTGCGTTATTTCGCAAAGGTTTGCGTTATAACGCAAAAGGATTGCGTTATAACGAAAACAAAGGAAGAAATATATAAAAAAAAAAACGTGTGGCGCTAATACGCTTCCGTAATATCCTTTAAAGATTCTCAACAAAAAAGATTAAACTGCATTTGTTTAATTAATTCTAAGAAACAATAAATTTGAGTTTAATAAAAATTATACAAACAAGTTATAGGAGCGCCCCCTCCATAGGTGGTATATTTTCACCATCCTGCACATATCTGCATCTGTCTGTCCTATTAATAAATATCTCAGATAAGTTCTAATGGAAAGAAAACATCAAATAACACTGTCAATATAGAGATCACGGTTTTATGGTCTTCACATGCACATTAGAGCAAGTAGAAGATTTCTTTAACATCACGAACAAAATTTCCCCTATACTTAAGTTCACATATGAGGTAGTAGTTGGGAGACTTTTGAAAAGGGACCCATGCTTAAAAAGTTAACTTTAAGCAAAAAATCCCAAAACACTGTTAAATTTCTGAATTATAGGCAACAAACATACTAGTTAGCAAAAACAGTGTAAAGTTTTGAGATTTATTACGTATGTTGATTTAAGGAACCGCATTTCATAATAATCGATTATCCTGCGACTGATACGGATTATATAATATTTGGTAAACTATGCTTGCCAATGAGAGAACTTTTTAATAAACATGGCGTTGAATGTTGAGTCTTAGCAAAGCGAGCTAAATGACATCAAATTGACCAGTGTTGTACAAGATATAAATCAATGGCAATATTTTTCTACAAAAAAAAAACGAAAAACAGACACGATAATAAGCAAACAAAAAAACAGGCTCCGGATTTGGACAGGTATATTAAGTATACATGTATAAGCAGCAAATTGAATGTATTGGTGTCTTCCCGATTGTCCCACTTTTTAAAATTACAGGTAAAAAAGTAATGAAATTTTGTGGGACAATCGGGAATATGTTTGGTTCATTCCTCCTATTCCCACTTTTTATAAATCTGGTAAGAAAAGTTAAAATTTCATGTGGGAATAGGGGGAAAACTTGTACAAACAAAGGAGTATACTGTATAAACATTGTTTAATCAACTTTAGTTGACAAGTGTTTTTTTTTATAGGTAATAGGTATCTTTTGTAAGTGTATGAATTCTGTGTTTTTTATTAAAATAGATATGAATGGAAAAAAATATAAGTAAATTATTTCATTTCTTTTATAACACAAATTCAACAGTAGATTCAAGCAAGCATTATAATATGAAACAAACCATACAAGTTAACAGCACTCAAACAAATCACACATTGTAGCACACACATTAGAAATTCACTTGTGTATAATCAAGATATTTGAAATGATTACTTTATAGAGGAGGCATGTTGTCAAAAAAAGTATTGTAATAAATATTAACATTTTTTTCAATGCTACATGTTAGTATTATTTTCTGTCTTTCGTTTTGTTATTTATGTTTTTCTTTAGTAACAATAATATTGTTTGGATTTTAAACTAATAAAATTCTTATTCTTATTCTGTATATAAGTCTATTAAAGTTTATTAATCTATTCAACCCGAAGAAGGTGGGCGGCTGCATCACAAAACTGTACTGTTGTGACTTCCTGGTTGCGGTGTTCAACCTTAAGCTCTTCTAATCTGTTGTTGATTTCTACATACTTTCGTTTTTTGGCCACTCTCTTCGCACCGGCTGCATACTGGATCATGGTCAGGGGGTTGAAAGCTTCCTCATGTTTCAGTAGTTTTATTAGTTTAAAGATGTTTGGATATGGGGGCTGGACATGTTACTTCAGCTTGCTGTGCCATCCCTCTAGATGATGAGTAGTCCTCGGTCCCTGTGTTGTGTAATGGTACCAAAGGTGACTGTTCTGTTCGACCCAGTATGTTGTTACATAAACTGTAAAGGGCGTGTAGTTGATATTAGTATCAATCTGATCAATGTCAAATAGGGCATTAAACCACACATCTTCGACTTCAGCAGTAGGCACAGCGTACTAGTTGATGAATTTTGTCTTCCTTGTATGGAACCTGAATCCCTGTTTCTTGTGCTTTTTTCCAGATACATTGTGTGTAGTGGAAAAAAAACAGCCTTTTGAGTTGATTCCAGGAAATACAGAATATGCTGCATTTCGGATGGTGACTTCATAGTGCAGAAAGATAGTGGTAGGCTGAAGTTGTAGTTGGTGTTGGTGGCATACATCTTTGAGTAAAGTCATGAACCTTGTGTATACTAGTTCGCTCTTGGCTGGAAGTAAACTGTGTACAAGTGGATACATTGCGCCGTCAACCATTGCGTGAAATGTGTGAAGTTGGAAGAATAGGCTCGAACAGGAGTAAAATGTACAATTACCATATATGATATCTGCAGTTGCTAAGTGTTTGATTCTTTTGAGAACTGAAGATTAACAAACGCCAAACTGTGTTGTCGTCTGTTAGCAGGAATGGGTCACCTTTGGAAGTACGTGCCCAAATACCATCTATGTTGATTTCAGCAACAGTTTTTTTTGGTAAAACTGGTAGGTTCTTCTTGCGTTTGTTGTACATGAAAATCGTGCAAGATAGGAAAGTTTGTTTTAATATTATCTATCATCAATTTATTTGTTCGGATGACAATATTTTAAGTCTATAAATTCAATGATTTTTTAATCTTACTTCTATTTATCTCTGACTTATTTTTCATTTTTAAGTAATTCTTTGAAGAAGAAAAAACATATTACAAATAAACTGTGTATTAAATTATTTTTTTTTAAATAATATTATACTTACACAGTGTAAAAAATATGTTTTCATTTAAAAAATACAGGTAAATCTTAGGTGAATTTTTAATTAACCTTGATTGTTATAAAAATAAATTATTTATCAAAACATCTATTGTTATTTGCATGTGGGAATAGAAGGAATAATGATTTTTAAAAAGTGGGAATAGGAGGAAGACACCATATGTTTGTGGGACAATTGGGAAGCTTAAATGTGGGACAATCGGGAATTGTTTTGATAGTGATTAATTTGTTTGTATAGGGTGTAGAAGGAATAGTTACATGTAAACAATCAGTGTACAATTGAAGTATCATCAATCATAGAATATAATATTAAGTCAAAAACATCACATATCAATTTTTCATCCTGTCTTGTGCAAAGTCATTTATTTTCAGTTAATACCAGGCCAAGTTATTCATTTTCAAAATCCTCCTCCCCTCCCCCTTTCGAAATCAAATGGTCGTCCCCTTATTGAAAGCTAATGTAAGGACGTCATCAATAGTCTTAGAAAAGTATGATCATAAACATCGTTACCGTAAAAACTAGGATTCTACTATTACAGCATGTTTTACTAACTTACTGTATTTTGTAGAAAGTCTTTGAAAAAAGGATTATACATTCTGTATATGCCTGTCCCAAGTCAGTATCGTGCCGGTATTTGAGTGGTTGTCGTTGGTTCATGTTTGTCTTAATTTTTTTGGTAAATTGTTTAGTTATTTTGGCTGTTAGTTTTCTCAAATGAATTATATAAAATTTTCCATATCGGGGCATTTTATAGCCGACCATACTGTATGGGCGTTCTCATTGTTGAAGGCCATACGGTTGCCTATAAATGCTTACTTCCACATCTCCTTATTTTTATATTATACAACTAGTAGTACATAAAATTAACATTATCAATGTTCCATGTAAATGAGGTAAGGTCAGATTAACTCTGTCACAAAGACATGTACACCCTGCTACCATTCCATACACCAAAAGTATTTGACCCACTACTTATAGCATCTGAGATATGGCCTTGGCCATGGCCATTGAAACTTAACCTTGTCCATGTATTAGCTGGATCCAAACCCATTTCTTAGGTGGAACGGGATTTTACGGCACAAAATAAAATGGTAAGCAAGTAGATTTTGGTCTTATTTGGTAGGAATAAAACTTTCACATTTTATGAAACAAAAGATATATATATCGTACTTGCTCTGAAATATGTATTTTAAAAAGAAAAATATATAAAATTACTGAGGGATTCTAGTTTAAATATTACCTCTACCAATAAACACCCTAGAAGTGTCATCCATTGGTAGTAGTTTGACCTTTCACACTGGTAAAAATGAAAGCTAACACCATCCAGAAATGAACTATTGAAATTAAAACATTCCTTATCTCCCTACTTGATATTTAACACCACTCTCAACATGCCATAATTGTCCTGATTTACAATAAAAAGAAAATATTATCCTCCACACACATGATAATGAAAATACTGAGATATAATTTACAATTCAGTTGAAATAATAATTACAAATGTAGCATAAAAGTTTTAAGGTTCACGTATTGACTTTTTTTTTAAAAAGCAACTTGTTTTACCTTGTAGTAATAAATTTACAACCGATAGTAAAAAAGTGCACTGAACCGTACAAAAGAATGTGACCTCCTATGATGAACAATCAAGTTTAAAAACGAGGACATTACTGATGAATGGGAATTGAGCAAAAACACTGTCTTTGTCTGAACCAGATAAAAAGAAATGTTTTGGACGATCAAATTCAACAAAATCTGTAATAAAATCGTGAAATTTATTTTCCGTGTTGTTCCAAACCATAGGCCAAAACAGAGCAGACGTCCATTTAGGAACTATACACCTTTTGCTCGACAAGTTAACATATGATTTAGTATTCGGTAAACTAACCCAACCGGGGACACAATCCAGTTGTTTTCTCCTGACCAGTCGAAAGCGAAAGCGTCGACTCCTAGAGTTCCAGGAACCCAAAACTTTGAATTAAATCGAGCAATCTTATGATTTTTATCGTCAGCAAATCTGTCAAAAGTAAATTTTCCCCATCTGTTATTAAACAAACTAAAAACGCTGTCGGACACAGCCCAGTCATCAACATAAAAAATTCTACTATAGTAATCTGCTTGTACGTTTTCCGATCTTGGGATCCACTCAACTTCAATCGTTATACTATTAACTATGCAAGTTGTATAACTATTCATAGCAAGTTCATGTAAATCAGGCTTCATGCTACCCACTTGGCATATATGCACAACATTTTGATTGTCAGTATAAATTTTTACAAGTTTTCCTGCTAACTGTGCCAACATACTTTCTAAAAGAAACTCAACAGATTTCAACTCTCTCCAAGTGGAGCTCTTAAGTCTTTCTTGTTCACTAAACATATTATGAGCAATTTGTAAAACATTGCCATCGATAAAACCTGCTCCAGCATACATACTGGCATCGGAAAAAATAGTCGTTCTGGAATCTTGTGTACTAATAAATTTGGTATATATTCACAATTACTTTTCCAAAATTCCAGTTCGATTTTGACTTGGGTGGGAATTTCAAAATACGAGTCCCAAGTATTTCTCTGGCAAACAGACATGCATAAATTACGTGTCATCAATTGGCAAATGTTACCAAAAGCTGGAATCAAAGATATAATCTTCCCGAGAACACATGCCAAATTTCTAGCAGTTGAACGATTATCTGAAAGAATTTTTTCGATTTTGAACTTTATTTTTTCAATTTTGTTGTAGGGAACTTCAATAACACCAGATATTAGATCCCATGAAAAACCTAACCAGTCTAATTTTTGCACTGGTGAAAAAATAGATTTTTCAAAATTTGGTAAAAACCCAGATTTCAATAAAGTATGTAAAACAGATTTGGACATACGTAAACACCTTTCCTTGTTATCACAAGCCCATCCGTCGTCCAAATACACAATGATCGGGAAACTTTGTAATCTCCAAAAATTAACTAATGTACGAACAACTTTAGTAAAAATATGTCCAGCAGAAGATAGTCTAAAAGGTAAAACTGAGAAAATAAAATATCTTTCTTGTCCATCAATTACCCAGGAAAAACATAGAAATTTCTGATGTTCTGGATGTATATTAATGTGATGATAACCAGAACGTAAATCGAATTTAAACATGAAAAAACCCTTTTTTGCGTATTGCTTGGCCTCTTTAACGCCTTCAAATTTTATTTTCTGATTTGTACATATTTGTTAACGTGTCTCAGATCTAAAACTAATCTCTCTTTCGTCGAATCACTAATAGCTACAGTCAGAGGATTTATTACATAAGGTTTATTTGAAACTTCAGTAATACAGCCATTCATTTTTAAATCTGTAATAGCTTTCAAAACAAATGAAGAATTATTAAATGCTGATCTGTTATTATTCAAATAAACTGATGGAGGTTCTTGAATAAAAGGAATAACGTAACCAAATTTTACAGTGCTTAAAACTAATTCAGAAGGCTTTAACTATCTTCCCAAAACTGAACATGATCTTTTAATCGATTTTTTACAGTCTTATTTCCATCAGTGTATTCATAACTATTAAATTCTATATCATACTCAACTTGTTCATTAAGACAGGGGTGGGGCACTTGTAATCGTGGCTGGTGCTGACTTGGTACTGCTGAATGTACGTCGTTTGTAGGGACAGAATCGGGCAGTGTGACCTGGCCTTTTACAGTAAAAGCACAGTCCGTCGTTGTACTGCTGCTGGAAGTTGTTTTGCTGACTGTAGTTGTCATTTCTGGGTCTAGATTCTTTGATGAAGCCACGAAAAAAGTCTAGCATTAAAGCCTCCTCTGCCACCACCTCCGCTGTAAGGTTTGTTAACTGTACGCTTACGGGTAGCTCTGAAAACGGTAGTTCGTAGTTTTGAAGCATCTTCAACAGTCAGCAAGAGGATCGTCCAGATATTCATGAACGGTATCCCACCCATGGCGATCTGCAATTTTCAAAATCTTATTGCGCTGGTTTAAAGTGTCAAGTTCAGTTTTAACAATAGACTTTAGATCAAGTCTTTGGTCGAGTGACTCGGAATTTAGCAAATGTTCAATTCTTCTCAAATACGGTCAGTGTTGAAATTGAACTGAAACTTAATCCCTTCTTGTCTAAAATCAAAAGCCGGAGGCTGGGAAGCAATTGTAGAGGATTGACCGCTGGTGATAGTGCGTGTATTTGAATTTACAGAGCTTACTTGTGTCTTCTTGAACTCCGACAAAATTTCACTTTTCTGTCTTTGTAGAGCTTTATTCAAAGAACTATTAAATAAGGAAACTGCATCAGCTGTTGAAAGATCACTGTCGTCTTCTTTTAAAAGTTGACTTTCGTCCATTTGTTCAACGACCGAAATTTCTTCTTCAGACATAATACACGTGTCTCTTCTTTAGGCTATAGCGAGAGGCGATGGTCAGAAAGATGACCGCACGGGTTTTAAGTGCAAACAAATGGTGACATGTCATGAATATTCATGAACGGACAACGAACTAAATTTTATTTATCCAGGGACAACCTTCTTTGGTCTATGGACATTGGTTAATTGTTCCTTCAGCCATGAGGGACAAGCTAGGCGAGCGTAAAATTACGAAGGATTATAATAAGATATAATGGATTGGTCCTGGACCTGATTGATTTTAATATAGGTTCAAGTTAATTTACGCTTCGGTGTACAGAAATGGTTGTATTTTTTTTTGTTTGAGCTGGACATGCTGTACAGGTACAGATGATGAAAAATGCACCATTTCATAAAACGGTGAGTCAAAACGATTCATAAATGATTAACAAAGGTGTCTTTTTGGGGAGGGACACATTGCTGACATGACTCGATCCATGAGCGTCGGAAAAAGTCAGAGGGTATTTACGATCTTTAAAAGAGATTTTATAACAAGTACATATACAAGTATGTATGTTAAATAAAAGTGTTGTAAATGGAGATATGGGAGATTCAATAAGACTGCAACTGGCCAATTAACGACACACAAAAACCAGACATCTAGATAACACAGGACAAATGCAGGATGGACGAGAATTTTTATACTGCTAATTTGTAGATTTAGAAAAGATAATTTGGTCCCTTGAATTTGAAAGTTAATAAGTATATTTACTATAGCAAGTATAAAATCTATCAAATGATAACATCACACGTTCACAACATTAGTTATATTAATTATAATACAAACATATGTCAATCTCGTAAGGTATACAAATTTGTTAGTCTTTAAACAACTCGTATTTCAGAAGAAAACTCAAACCATTATGAAATAAGGAGATGTAGTGCCTATGAGACATCTTTCTATCAAAGACAATATTATGTTTTGTCACAAAATACCTTATAAAATAGACCATCACCAGATACGCTTAATATATATTTTGGTCCCGGAAGCATACTGTTTTACCCGTGTCCGTATGACCGCCCGTCCCTGACTTGGTATATATAACTGAGGGTTTATTCAGTTTATTTCTAATTGCTAAGTTTTTAAGATTCAACTTTAAATTATGTACCAGGTGTTAGTATATATACCAAAAGTGCGCATATTGTCAGGATTTTTGTTTGTTTTTTGTTTTAAATGTCAGGTTGCTTAATTTGGCATTTTGATAATATATAAATGCACGCAGAATACATACACCTGCTTACACCTTCTACGACTACATGTTACAATTTCAGGCTTGAACTTTTATATTGCGCCAAGTGTTTTACTTATATAGAGAGTGCATATATATTCTCAGGATTTCATATTGTATAATTTTTTACGAATGACAGAATGTTGAACTTTGTCTTTTCAAGTAAAATTTAGAATACAATTTGTAAGGTGCCTTTATTATCAAAATGTTAAAATGAGCAAACTCATTAAAAAAAAATCACACGTTTACACCATACAGTATACTTGATTCAGAATATGTATTTCATCAAGATATTGTTTGTATCTATCATTTTTACAACTAACAAAATGTTTAACCTTTTTTGATGGTTGCATCAAATGTGTCTTTTAAACACTACTATTTTTAACTGTATTGAATCGTCCTAAACATGCTTGAAATATTTGACACACGGAAGTTGCGGTGGCATCACCCTTGTCTAATTTGGCTAGTAGGGTTAAGTTGAAGATTTGAATTTCTTTATAAGCTAATTATGCAACCGGTTAGGACGAAATGTAAGTAACCGGACAGGGGAAATGAAAACAAAATAACAAACACCATTCAGATCCCGTTGCATATTTTCATACCTCTCCGTAAAAATAACGTTATTTGATAAAGCAGAAGCGTCATCCCTTTTCTGTCAAATTCTTTGCATATCGGTCAACTTTGACGTAATTTATCTAAAAAAAAAACAGGGATGGTAACATGTTTGTTTCTATAAATGCACGGATTCAGAATACAATCATTGATGTTCTGTTAGTTTTTAGTCTGTCTCCGTATATAAGAGATCGTAATGATTATTAAGTGACGACGCTTGGCGTATTTATGAGGTCGTTTTCATTAAGCCTACTATGACATGTATTAGCACTTTCTTCAAGCTTTGTATTATCTAATTTCATAAAATAATCAATTTCCGACTCACTTTTATTATTTTTTTTATAAACATTTTTGTCTCCCTTATCTACCCCTTCTCTCCTTTCTCCCGCCCCTTCTCTCCTTTCTCCCGCCCTCTCTCTCCTTTCTCCCACCCCTTCTTTCCCTGTCTCCCTTTACCCTGTCCGCCCCTCGTATATTATCCATGTAGTATTAAGTTCAGTCAGGTCAAGACGCATAATACGTTTTCAAGAAAGTCTTACTTTAACCTAAGAAAAAATACCTTTAAAATATTTGTCGCATGGCAGACTATTAAAAACATTACAGCTTTTCGCGGTTATAAAAGAGTGCAGTCCACTGGCACATTTATACGGTATCTTATACATGTAATATAAAGGTCAAGCAGGTCATGTCAGGTCTAGGCATAATTACGTTAAATAATTTAGAATGTATTATGACCGTCTATTTTATGAAATGTTTAATTGTGTGATATCAGTGGTGTAGCTTCTATTAAGACATTGAGACAACCTTGAGGAGACAACTTATGAGTGGCCGTTCATGTCATTTGCGGGATATTCTATCGCGTTAGTGAAAATAACGCGTTATTTTATTAAACTATCGCGTTACTTTTAAAGACTAACGCGCTTATTTTCTCCATTTTATCGCGTTAGTTTCCAAAACTAACGCGTCATTATACAAAACTATCGCAATATTTAATTTTTGCCATATTCGAAAAATTATCAAACTAACGCGTTAGTTTTCATAATTAACGCGATATTATTTATTCAAGTAATAACGCGTTATTTTGTAAAACTATTGCGTTACTTTCTTAAACTAACGCGTTATTTCTTCATTTTATGAAAACTATCGCAACTATACGCGAATAATAAAATTGAGAATGGAAATGGGGAATGTGTCAAAGTGACAACAACCCGACCATAGAGCAGACAACAGTCGAAGGCCACCAATGGGTCTTCAATGCAACGAGAAACTCCCGCACCCGGAGGCGTCCTTCAGCTGGCCCCTAAACAAATATGTATACTAGTTCAGTGATAATGGACGTCATACTAAACGCCAAATTATACACAAGAAACTAAAATTAAAAATGATACAAGACTAACAAAGGCCAGAGGCTCCTGACTTGGGACAGGCGCAAAAATGCGGCGGGGTTAAACATGTTTTTTGAGATCTCAACCCTCCCCCCTATACCTCTAGCCAATGTAGAAAAACAAACGCACAACAGTACGCACAGTAAAACTCAGTTTAAGAGAAGTCCGAGTCCGACGTCAGAATAGGAAACAAAAGAAAATAAACAAAATGACAATAATACACAAATAACAGCAGACTACTAGAAGTTACTGACATGCCAGCTCCAGACCTCAATTAAACTGATTGAAAAATTATGTCTTCATCATATGAATATCAGGCACAATCCCTCCTGTTAGGGGTTTAGTATTATACCGTCATAAAATATATGAGAAGAACATAATCCGTGTCATGCCAACAACTGGTTTTAGAATAAATATGTTTAATTCCGATGCAAAGACCCTATAAGTGAATCAATATTAAAGCCAAAATATGCAATCTTTAATGACCTGACAACAGTATCGTAACTATATCCCTTCTTAATAAGTCTGTTTAAAGATTTTGTTAGCTTTTGAGGTGAATAATGACATTTTTGTGCTTTGTAAAGAATATTACCATAAAAGATTGGATGTGAAATACCAGAACGTATAAGATGTCTGCATGTTGAGTTATATTTACGAATGATGTCCTTATACCGATGATAAAATTTAGTAAATGTTTTGACTAGTTTATGATATCGAAAAGTATGATCCAATAAGAGCCTGTCTTATTTCCATGTATTGGCATTAGAAGCAGAATGGCTGCAATCCACGGAGACCGAGATAGATTTTTGCAAAGAATGAAAGAGACAGTAGATTATTGCTTCAGATTGGGAACATCAGATACTTTAGAGGCGGAAAATCTAACAAACATTAACATCAGGTAAACATTGAATAATTCGTATTGATTTCAACTACAATACAATACTAGTTTAAGGTGTATCCCTTCGTGTGTATGGGGGAGGAGGGGGAAAGGGGGAGGTTGGGTAATGTGTATTTAAAAACATTTGGGTAAAACTTTCAACAAATGCATAGATTCCCACCACAAACATACATACTTAAACTTCAATACTCGACACCGTTTTTATAGAGTCGTAATGACTAATTGCCTTTTTACTAGAAATATATATATATATATAATTAATTAATTAACGGTGTTTCGGGATTTTTTAGCTAAGTTCTTTCTTAGCAAGGGTCCCTTCTCAAAAGTCTCCCTATTTAAAAGTCTCGTTTTTGCTAGGTGCTCCTTTAAATTTTTACTGCGTTTATACGCAATGATAGGCATATGTTCGAATATTGTTTTGCAATATTCATCTCTTTGCAAAATTTGCCAATGTTTCTTAATAGCTCTGTTAAGATTTATAACTGTAGGGTTATATTTAGTTACCAGTGTAAATGGAATTTCCCATTTTCTAAAATTATCTGATAGAGTACTGCATCGTTTAATCTTGTATTTCACATCTTTTATGTTTTTTGCAGTTTCCAACTTATCACAGCCTCTATTTATAAGTTTATTCTCCAAGGTCATAAGAAGTCAACTACAATACAATACTAGTTTGAGGTGCATCCCTTCGTGTGTGTGTGTGTGGGGGGGGGGGGGGAGGGGGAGGGGGGGTAATGTGTATGCAAACATAAAATTTATAAGATGATAAGAGCAATTAATAAGCGTGAAAGGGGGCGAACGGACCCGGATTCTTGAATGGGTAGGTCTCGGCGTCCAATGACTATGTCCGCATCCTCATCCTCGTGAGCGTGCGCTTCCATACTCAGTTCTAGAAACTATTGCACCTAGAATCATGAAACTTGGTATGCAGGTGGAGCGCCTTCACTCGGGCAAACAATTGATGTCATGGTTGAATGAATAAATCGTTAAGTTTTATGTCCAAAAAAAATTTAAGTTTACGTCCAAGTTGTATCTCATATTAAGATTTCGTCAACCTTGTATACATGGTATATGCATTTCTTATTTTTAGTACATGTCAAATTATACCGTTCACATCCTACCCATAACCAATAAATATTTTTGCTCCATGTCAAGATTCAGAATACAATAAGATAGGTAGGGTTATTGTTATGATTTCATTTATACTAAAAGGGTTAAGAAAAGAATTCTTTCAAACTGTCAAACATGCAAAGTGCCTGTAAGTCTCAGTAATTTTAAAACCCAATTGTCACTTCTTTGTAGATTGGAGCAATTAACAAGGGATATTGATAGGAGTGTTGACACGCTATTAACTCGGGATGAAGGAGACGAATTTAAGTCCAGCTTTCTAGATATGAAGGAGGAAATACTTACTAGGAATGAGAATAAACAAGCTATATAACTGTCCCGTGTATACTCTTAAATATTGGTTTCCATTAAATAATAACTAATTCCGTCCTCTGTTTGAAATATCTACCGCAAAGTCGCCTGCACTGTTTCCAGTGTCTGGACCACTCTATTCACCAAGGCTTGATAAAAATGAAGCTTTCGGTAGCCGGATAATACCTTTAAGTTTTAGTGGGTTTAATCTAAGGTTGAAACACAATACACGATATATGGAAGCTAGGACAGTTTTGCATCGGTTGAAGGATAGAGGATGCAATGTTTCACAACAAAGAATAGAGCCACACAAAGTTATTAATTTTTATTAGCCGTCTAGAGAAAATGATAAGTTCATGCCTATACTTTTCTAACTCGGGTAGGGGAGGTGTCACTTCTTTTTTTCTGGTAGATGGTGAGCTGCTGGGCCATCCGCCAACAACCCACTCTTATCATACATTTTAAATAAATAGCCATTTAAAATAACCTATACCATATTTTCATCTGAATTTCATTATCTTATTATATCAAGAAGCTTCAAAAGTCGACCAATTCAAGCGGCACATCCCTATTACATATTATAAAGGAAAAGAACAGACGATGTAAGAAATCATTTTGTCATTTCACACTGGCGCGGAAATAATTGTGATTAATGTAGTATACAAGGTTTGGCAGTTATGTGTAAGTAAAGTCAATCATCTTGATTTAACTTTCTTTTTCACATTCTTATATAGGACTTTGAAAATCTAGAAAACACAAATCCAACTACATGTACTCCACAATTGACTGGTTATTTTTTTATGTATTATCACCTGTACGCTACGATAACTTTTCTGTTCTTGTTTTAAGATGAAGCTGTTTGTTATAAAACTGATAGAATCCAAGTTGATGAAAAAGGACATTACAAGTATGATATATCTAAAGAACAGCTTCAGTTTTTAACCAAGAACGGTTTAACAGCTCCAATGATCAGTGATATTCTTGGTGTATCAGAATCTACAATACGACGAAGGCTCAGGTAACCGACCACTCACGTTCTTCAATAGTTAAATATATATATTTATCATATACTTATAGAAAATAATGGTATAATTGTACCCCATGATAAAACTAATTTGTACATATATTCATTCATTAAATTTGAAGAATTGCTTTTGCCGTGTAATATTACTTTTGTTATCAACTGCTTCAGGTTTATATCAACTGCTTCCGTTTTATATCAACTGCTTCCGGTTATTTGCGCATGCTTTTCTGTAACGTTATCGCATGACAATTCGACGTCATTCGGCAAATTCCGGAAAATACACCTCAATGGTACGTATTTTGTGTAAAACATAACAAAGTTGGATGAAAACAATATTAGGAATCAAGAAAATATATTATTAAACAATGCAAAACAAATATTACTACAAATGCATTTTTTCAAAGTTTTAGAAATAGTTTTTGTCTGTATGCTGAAGTATATGATAAAAAGAACATAACATGTCATTTTTCATATCAGACCCCTTATCAGCCCATGGTCAAAATCATTCCTCGAGCCTGTCGGCTTTCGGGCTGATATCATGACCTAGGGCTGATAAGGGGTCTGATATGAAAAATGCCATGTTATAATCTATATATAATATATAACAAGTCTTAATTGAAAACGATGTTCAAACCTATGATTGCGTTGGATATATATACATGGTATATGGGTGGATAATAAAAAAAGTAGTTAATCTTATGACACGCAATGAAAATGAGTAACTCTATACTAATACCAGGTAACCTTTGATACACAAAGAGCAAAGGGAATATAAAATACTTAATATATCTGTCAAATTTCAGTATGATGGAGTTTTCAAAATGTGAGCAACAGAAATGACTAAGCTGAATCAAAAGATTGTGTTCGAGGACACAAATGCCCTTCGTGGGATCTGGCTGAAATTAAACCTGACCTCTCTCACTCTACTCAAATACACTGCTGTCCATCTCATGTGCCATCCAAAAAGTTTGAAAGATTTAAAATTCAATGTTTAACTTATTAACTAAATCAAACAAAGAAAAAAATGGCATAATATTTAATGTGTTCACTTACCTTTTAATTCAGGGAATTTGATATTCAACTAAGACAGCATACTGTGTTAGAAGACCAACAACTTGATCAGTTAGTAGAGGAGATAACTAGAACTAACAGACTCATTGGGCCAAATTCTATAAGAGCTAGACCGACAACAAAACATATTTATTACAAGACAAACGGTGCGACAGTCATGCACCCGAGTAGATCCTGCTGGATGTGCATTAAGATCTGTTGAAAGACGTAACATTGAAAGAAGAACATACAAAGTGGCTGGACCCAATTCCCTATGGCACATTGATGGCAATCATAAATTGGTAAGATGTGTATCTTTAGGAAAAAAACAAATGAAAAAAAAAAATCAATCAGTCATTTTAGCAAATTCTTATACAGTCAAATTTTATATTGACTTTGTGCAGACTCAGAGTGAGTAGTTTTCGTTTCTTAAACCAACAAGAATTAAGTTGCAATATCATGCATCTTCATAAGTTTAAAACTAAAAACAAAAAGCATTCCAACTTCCAAATTACTTTGCCTATTTCTGTTGCAACAAGTTTTGACACGTTAATATGATGCCATGGAATATTTTTATGACAGCCTTTTGAATTATGTTGACTCATTTTACCATGAATTTAGTTTCTATCATTATATGGCCAAGTTTGTGGGACACGATTTATATAACATAAGCCAGGTTAAAACAATATTGAGGTCAATTTCGCAGGAAAATATTGCCTAAAACTAGTAAAACATAGACATGATAGAATATACCATCATTCTGTTGAAATAAATCAAATAGCAGTTTTTAATTATTCGACTTTACTTTTGTTTTCTTTGAAGGGAAATAACGTGTAAAGGATTATTAGGGCCCCGCCGAATGGCGGACGCCCTATAGTGATCAGTCTGTCCATCCGTAACAAATTGTGTCCGCTCTATATCTAGAGAACCGTTATGATTTCAAAGTTTATACTTGACATGTATATTAACCAACACCAGAGGGTGTGTCATAATGTATGTACAACTTCCTAGGTCAAAGGCCAAGGTAAAAAACTTTGGTTTTAGTTGACAACCCCATGTCCTATGGTAAAGATCGTGTCCGATTTATATCTTGAGAACCGTTATGATTTCAAAATTTATACTTGACATGTATATTAACCAACACCAGAGGGTGTGTCATAATGTATGTACAACTTCCTAGGTCAAAGGCCAAGGTAAAAAACTTTGGTTTTAGTTGACAACCCTATGTCCTATGGTAAAGATCGTGTCCGATTTATATCTTGAGAACCATTATGATTTCAAAATTTATACTTGACATATATATTAACCAACACCAGAGGGTGTGTCATAATTTGTGTACAACTTTCTAGGTCAAAGGTCAAGGTCAAAAACTTTGGTTTCAGTTGACAACCCCATGTCCAATGATATACAATTTTTTTTCCACACATTATTCACAACGGGGCCCACAGAGATGGCTCCCATCTCAATGATATCTAGTTATGTCAATAACCCCTTCCAACTATTGAAGAGCTGGTCATATTGACTATATTTACAAATAAAAGTTTTATTTATCTCACAAGGTTATAAAGTTACAAGAAAAAACAAGGAAAAATTTGTAATGGTTCCGCGTAACCTAGTGTCTCGCCTACTTTTGCTGTTAGTCACAGGCTCAACAAAAATGGGGAAAAAATTAAATTATTAAAAATTTTCCTCTAGATACTATCTTTTGATGGAAGAAGTTCTGCTCAAGTTCGGTAAAAATCCAAGAAGGTATATGATTCTAATAAATGTTTTAAAAACTTTAACTGCAGACTGTACGTAAAATTAACTGGAATAAAATGAAACTAAGTCCATTCATAAGTAATATATGGAAAAACAGGAAATAAATTTTTACAATATTTCCTTCTATATACTAGCTTTTGATCATAAACAAGCTAGTAAGTTATTAAAATTTGGAAAGCATTAACCACAGAGTGAATGTAAAACAAAATTTACTTTTGAATACTCTCTTATGATCACAAACAAGCTTCTGTCCAAGTGTGGTACAAATCCAGGATAGTTTAAGAAAGTTATTAAAATTTGAATAACTTTAACCACAGAGTGAATGTTATGTTAACTGGCAGAAAAACTAAGTCCATATATGAGTAAAATACTAATAAACAGGATTTTTCTTTTACAAAATTTACTTCTGGATACTATCTTATGATCATAAACAAGCTTCTGCCCAAGTTTGGTACAAATCTAGGATAGTTTAAGAAAGTTATTTAAATTTGAAAAACTTTATCCACAGAGTGAATGTAATGTTAACTGGCAGAAAAAACTAAGTCCATTTATGAGTAAAATACGGATAAACAGGATTTTATTTTTACAAAGTTTACTTCGGGATACTATCTTATGATCATAAACAAGCTTCTGTCAAAGTTTGGTCGAAGTACAGGATAGTTTAAGAAAGTTGTTAAAATTTCAAAAACTTTAACCACAGTGAATATTTGTGGCCGCCGACGCCAACGGAATGTAGGATCGCGGTCTCGCTTGTGCGACAAAAGTCGCAGGCTCGACAAAAATGCGCTTCATGGGCTATAACTCTTAAGAGTATCATGGAATGTTTATCCCACAACAACTGTTGAAGGGCTAATAACGGTTAAAATTTAAACAATTGAGAGTTTCGCCCTAGGTTATATATTTTTTAAGATATGGAGACCAAACTTCCTGGCAGCCATATGATTTTTTTATATTTTACAATGTTTGTCCCAGAAAGAATTCCAATGTCTTTGGAAGGAGCTGCTTTCACCCACAAAGACTAACACAAAGAGTGAGTGCAATACCTCACATTGACCTGTGGTTCAGGTCAAATTAGCTGATATTTTCTTTCTAGTATATAGGAATAAAGGTTTAAATTCAAATAACCAGTTATTTCGTTTTCTTTCAGATGGGGTCTAGTCATCCATGGAGGAATAGATGGATTTAGTCAAATGGTGACATTCCTAAGTTCGAGCACAAACAACAAAGCTTTGACAGTGTTTGATAAATTTATAGATGGCACCAATGAATATGGTTTACCATCTAGGATTAGATGTGATCATGGTGTGGAGAATGGTGATGTTTGCTTATATATGGAGCACATTCGAGGTTCTGGTAGAGGATGATATAAAGGGGAAAAGTCCCCATAATCAAAGGATTGAACGATTATGGGTGGATGTTTGGGATAATTCGATAAAGCGAGTTTTATGATTTATTTATGTATATGGAAAATGAAAACGTTCTTGATTTATTAAATACTAATCACATCTTTGCACTTCATTATGTGTTCCAACCAAGGATAAATGAAAGTCTAAAGACATTTCAGTTTCAATATAATAATCATCCACTTTCAACAGAACACAATAAAACACCAAGCCAATTATTCACCTTAGGAATTATGGCAAATGCCAACAGTGAAAATATTTCAATTAAAGAAATAATTTCAAATGCCGGAGAACCTTCCCTACACCCACAAGAAGTTGATTTGGAGATGTATGGTGTAGGCCCTGAATTTCAAGATTCAGGAGACGAGGATGACAGAAATAGTGTATTAATTGGTGCATCTTTCAGCGAACCCATATATAATGATGTGCTGGTACAATTGAAGGAAAATGTGAACCCGGGGTTACCCCATTGAAAATATTTCTTGCAAGGAGTATGGTGTCGAATTATTTAAGAAAACTCTTACTTATTTAAGAGATTAACTTTAGTTATTATGGGAGTATGTGCACTAAGGGCCCTATTGTGCCTCCATTTAAAATGGAAATTGAAAATATCTTTATACAATATACACTGGCTGAGACATTGTTAATATATCGAAAATAAATTATATTTTCAAAAAACTATGTAATCTCATAAGAATATGACATCACAAAATAGATGCTTTTTGTGATTTCACAAATAAATAGGAAAAAAGAAAACAAATTCGTGGTAGTTTTAAGGGACTGGAAACATTGAGCCCAAGGATGCAATTTTTTTTGGGTACCGGTTGCACTCTATGTTCCTAAAAACAAAACAGCGAAAATTGGTAGAATTTTTTGTAATTTTTTTTAAAAATGGCACTTTCATGAAAGAATTCTTAATTTTTCAGAAATGATGTAGCGTTTAGACGTTTATCTAGTTGGTTCAACATATTAATTGATAAAAATGCAACAAGTCTCATTACAAAAATTGATACTTGATGTTTGGGGGCCAAATCAGGCCTTAACTGTACATCATACTTCAGAATTCCAGATAAGAATTGACAAATTGCACTTTTTATTACCCTACATTTTCTTTTTGCAATTTAGTGAAATATTTTTTTTTCTATTGCATAACAATTCATATTCACCCTAAAGCAAATTTCATATTTGGTTTCACCATCAAGCTCCTGAATACAATGTATTATTTTCATCATCAAGATATTAAATTGAGGCATGTTATAATAAGATGTTCGACAATTGTTATCCTAAATATGTTTCTTTCAAGTCATGCAAGTATATATGTGATAGCTGTTTTATTTAGTTTATACACTGGCAAGCAATTTTTTGTTTATTTTTTGTCTGGTTTGTTTCAACCTTGGACTAATACATTGAATATATATAAAAAAAAGATGTGGTATGATTGCCAATGAGACAACTCTCCACAAGAGAACAAATGACACAGAAATTAACAACTATAGGTCACTACAGTCTTCAACAACGAGCAAAGCCCATACCGCATAGTCAGCTATAAAAGGCCCCTAAATGACTGTCACAAATGTAAAACAATTTAAAAGAGAAAACTAACGGCCTAATTTATGTACAAAAATGAACTAAAAACAAATATGTAACACATCAACAAACAACAACCACTGAATTACAGGCTCCTGACTTGGGACATGCACATACATACAGAATGTGGCAGGGTTAGCGGGATCCCAACCCTCCCCTAACCTGGGACAGTGGTGTAACAGTACAACATAAGAACGAACTATAAAAATCAATTGAAAAAGGCTTATAAAAAAGAAGTGGTATGATTGCCAATGAGACAACTCTACACAACAGACCAAATGACACAGAAATTAACAACTATATGTCACAGTACGGCCTTCAACAATGCACGAAGTCCATACCGCATAGTCAGCTATAAAAGGCCCCGAAATGACAAATGTAAAACAATTCAAAAGAGAAAACTAACGACCTAATTTATGTACAAAAAATGAACGAAAAACAAATATGTAACATATAAACAAATGACAACCACTGAATTACAGGCTCCTGACTTGTAACTCATCAGATAGATACAAATAGAAATAATCGATTACTCCCAGTTTCAACCATTTTGTCTTTTTAATATTTTCTGCCAACTTATATAAACTGGTGTCAGTAGTAGGACAGTAACTGATTAACTTTCTAGAGCACATAGTTAGTGTTAGTGTGGATATTTTTATGCCCCGACTACGATAGTAGAGGGGCATTATGTTTTCTAGTCTGTGGGTCTGTTGTTCTTCCGTCCCTTCGTCCGTCTGTCCCGCTTCAGGTTAAAGTTTTTGTCAAGGTAGTTTTTGATGAAGTTGAAGTCCAATCAACTTGAAACTTAGTACACATGTTGCCTATGATATGATCTTTCTAATTCAAATGCAAAATTAGATTTTTGACCCCGATTTCACATAGAAATTGATAGTGCAAGTGGGGCATCCATGTACTATGGACACATTCTTGTTTTTTATATTTTTATGCAGTATTAATGGACTTTTCTTTTCATTGCCACGGTGTTGTCAGTATAGTTTTAACAAGTATTTCCATCAGAGTAAAAAATGACACTGTCAATGATTTTGTCTAAATATCAAATATACAGTAAAAGGAGTTGTCGCCTTCTCCATAAAGAAATGATTATGTGACTTGACTTCTTCTCTGCTTCTGCATGCAGTCTGTTGTCATATAGTTCAACAGGCTATACAACGTACTATACTATACTAGCTGTGGGTTTTTTTCTGACTCTCAGACTCTTGAAACTTGATACTTTTATTTCTTATTTCTCAAGACCCCCAGCAGGGGTATGTGAAATCAAAACAGTAATAACAACAATAACAAGAAATAATTGTAACAAGTCTCACAAACAAAGCTCCCATAATTCGTCATTTCCGTGGTCGCCTGACATTGGGTAAGTCCAGTACAAATTGGTTTGGTCTAGTAAAGTGATATGCATAAGTGACGCGGATCAACTGAACTTGGCGACCACAATACTTGTATACTAGTATTGTCAACAATACTCGTATATAATTAATGTACAAGTATTGTATACGAGTATTGTCATAGTATTGTTTATATAAAATATAAATACATTGAAAGAGAGTATAATTATTACTGCCTTTATTCAAAAGTAATGTTATCACTGGTAATGATTTGAAAAATATGTGTAATTTATTGTGTATTAATTCTGGGACTATTATACTGTTAGTATAGTTTTTGTTATCATGAATAAATAAAAGTATAAAGCAACATAGTCTCAATTTTTATATCTGCCTAAATGCATTAGAACAAAAAAAAAACACCAACAAGTTGTTAATAAACCACCTCAATGAATAATAACAAACCCTAAATAGTATTGTCATAGTATTGTTTATTAAATTTTTGATTTTTAAAATTTTTTGTACAATACTTGTTCATTAATTATATACGAGTATTGTTGACAATACTAGTATACAAGTATTGTGGTCGCCAAGTTCAGTTGATCCGGGCGATTGGAGCTCTACCGTTTACAAGTTCTCAAAAGGGGTGGGGGTTGTGATCCCAAGGGGACTCGCCCTTTATTTCGTTTGATTTGTTTTTTTTTGTCCCATACAAGAATATACATATGGTTTAGGGGTGGAGATCTCGACTGTTTACAAGTTTTCAAAAAAAGGGGGTGGGGTGACCCCGTGGACTTCCCCTATATTTCATTTGATTTGTTTTATTGTTCCATACAAGAATATATATAGGTTGGGGTGGGGACCTCAACTGTTTACAAGTTTTTAAAAAGAAAGGGGTGGGGTGACCCATAGGGACTCCCTCTATATTTCATTGGATTTGTTTTATTGTCCCATACATGAATATATATGGTTTATGGATCACGACCATTTACAAGATAAAAGCACATTCTCAAATTGAAGTGGGGTGGGGTGACCGCAAGGGACTCACCCTATAATTTATTTTATTTGTTTGATTGTCCTGTGATCATTACTGGAGACCGTGTGTGTCTATCACTTACTGTTTTCAAGTTATAGTCATTTGAAAATTTAAAAAAAAATCCCATAGGGTTCTATAGTTAACCCCTTCCTTCTTTAGGCCCCTCAAAATACCCCTAAATAGACCCCAATGCACACACGAAAGATTGATGGCTCCCCTACACATGTTAGTCTAATATTTTATGAAACTCTAAGTAAATCTGATAAGCGTTTTTGGAGAACCGCTGCGGACAAGTTCATCTTAAAGCAGCGAAAGAAAAAGAAAAAGAAGAAGAATAAAAATAATAAGAACTGAGCAAAAACAATAAGTCTCCAAACTTTGTTTGGGAGACTTAATAATATATACAAAACAATGAGATGAATGGAATGACATGGTTACATAAACAGTTGTATAAAGTACATACTTTATGGAATTTGCAGTGGAAGGCAAATTTATTTCATAACATACAGAATTTATCTAATCAGAACAATTTAACAAAATGCAAGTTTGGCAATTAAACTGTAGTCATCAGAACAAAAAAATAATATCAGGCTTTTTTTTTAACACATTACAAGTCAAAACCCTTTTTCTTTCACTTGAGAAAAAAATCCATTTAAACAAATAGCGGAATTTGTCACCAATTTCACATAAATTGTATAAATCACGGATGGGATCATCATGTTCAACATCCCAAAAGATTCAAACATCTAAAATTACAATATGCCTTCCGAAGATCATATGGTAGATCAACAAAAAGGCTTTCAAAACTATGAATGTTTTGAAAATTTATAGTTTAAACACTTGGCTGAATTATATACAGTATGCATGGTTGTAACCCATGTTTGCTTAAACTGATCACAGAGACTTTGTTTGACTAGATTTGATACAGTTACATTATTTTGGTACACTTTGTGACATCCAGTACTCTGAAAGACCACAATTAATCAGGTTTTTTTCAATACAAACATTCAACTTAGAATGATCCTTTTTTTTATATGCATGATATATAATAACTTATACCAAGTAGCAGCAATTTTATCTTGCTTATTGGAAATAATTCTTTCCAGAATTCCACCATTCTGCTTTTGATAAAAACATCAATAGGGAATCTTCCTAGTTCACCATACATAATTCAATTTAGTGTACATTTCTTCAACATGTACAAACTAAGTATATATTTATAAAATGGCATAAAGAAAGACTATTATACTGTTATTGGTTAAACCCTTAATATCACAACCATACATTATAATAGGTAAAACCATTGCATCAAACATCTCAAGCTGAATATCATTAAATAAAATTCAGTAAACTCAGTTTTCTGTTTTTTTTTTATAATCAGATGATACTAAGCATAACCTTTCTAGCTTGAAAAACTTATCTTTCTTTATTTTTACAGAATGAAACATTTGAAGCAAGTATTATTCCAAGATAATAATTGTAAAATCATTAACAATATCTATAATTAGACTGTCAAAAGTAAATAAAAGGTTATCATTCAGTTTCAAAGTATGTTTTTTTGAAATTACAGTCTTTAGTCTTATCTATATTAACTTCCAATTTACAACATTTGCAATACAAATTAAATACATGGCATTCAGTGTCAGATTCTGCTAGAATTACACTGCCATCAACATATATTAACAGGTACAATTTGAAATATACAGCAATTTCATAATAATAAATGAAAATATGAGCATCATTGTAAACAATTGACAAACCATCATAAGAATGTGACAAAAGTTCAACTAGATCATTTGAAAGTAATGAAATCAAAATATAGTACAGGTGACAAGTTTACTCCTTGTCGTACGCCAACATTGCTACAAAGAAACTTGAGGTTTTACAACCTAAACATACACAAGATTTATCATTTTTATACATACTGTGAATTACATTTTACCATTAGTACATTATTGTAGTATCTTGTGCCATAAAGCACATCTATCCACTGAGTCAAAAGCTTTTCGATATTAAACAAAAGCACACAATAAAGGTTTATTACATCTCAACTTGACAAGTAAAGATCAATCAAACAGTTCCTATATGATCTGTAGTAGCATGATAATTTCTAAAACCTGCTTGCTCTTGGCAGAGAACATTTAAATTATCTTAATAGTAATTATTTGCACCTGTCCTAAGTCAGGAATCTGATGTTCAGTAGTTGTCGTTTGTTGATGTGGTTCATAAGTGTTTATCTTTTCTCGTTTTTTATATAGATTAGACCGTTCAGGTTTTCCCGTTTGAATGGTTTTACACTAGTAATTTTTTGGGGCCCTTTATAGCTTGCTGTTAGGTGTGAGCCAAGGCTCCGTGTGGAAGACCGTACTTTGACCTATAATGGTTTACTTTTATAAATTTTGACTTGGATGGAGAGTTGTCTCATTGGCACTCATACCACATCTTCTTATATCTATTAAGTCTATTATTCAGCACACATATGAATAATTTACCAAAAACAGCTAAGAGCTGTTACGCCCTGATAATTATTAGTTGTTGTCTAAAAACTTGAAAATCCCCTTTTTTTAATGAATAAACCCCATAACTCGGAAATGTAAAATCTAAACCTCACATAAATTGAAAGGCAGCTCACGTCAATAGATATACATGATATAAATAATTCTTCAAAGTTTCATGAAAACTGCTTAAAACATTTCTTAGTTATTGTCCAAAAACTGGAAAATTTCCCTTTTTTATGAAGTAAAACCCCGTATTTCAGAACATGAAATCTAAAATTTATCAAAATCAAAATCAAAAGGGAGCTCACGCCAATACATATAAACAATCCACCAAAGTTTCATGTAAACGTCTTAAAGCTTTTTTGAGTTATTTTCTGAAAACCGGAATATCCCCCTTTTTAAAATAAACTGTTAACACAGAGATATGTCTCGCCTATTTGTTATTTTGATAATGCAAATGTTGAAATTAAAAAAGCAATACTTTAACATGTAAGTTATGCAAATATTCAAAGTCAATGAACCATGACTGAAGGTACAGGGCTAAACAATCTCCATGGAAATGAGATGTGCCAATGCTAATACAACTGCAAACCAAATACCATTGACTTTTCATAAGTCGTTCCCTTTAACAAACCTAAACACAAACATTAACTTGTTAACTAAGAAAAAGTTTCAGAGTCAATGAACAATAATTAGGGGGTTGGGTTATATAATCTCCATGGAAATGAAACTTGCAAATGCCAATACATTTGCATACCGAATATCATTGACTTAACATTAGTGGTTCATCTTGAACTGACCTAATCACAAACCAATACATGTAAACTAAGCAAAAGTTTCAAAGTCAATCAATCTAATTAAAATATAGAACTCGGATTTCGTTATACTGCATACGAGATCTAACAATGACCCTAATCTCTTTCACTTTTGTGACCTTTTTTTACGTAATATTTGACCCCAGAATGAATTTATATCGACCAATCAGAATGCTCCTTATGAACGCGACCTAGGAATATGTTGAAGATGGCGACGCAGAAATGGAAAAACAACTTAGAAAATGCATTAACTGAAATTTTGCCTTAGTACAAAGTGAAAGAATTGAAATTTGAGAAGAGACAAATTTTGGAAACCATTTTTTATTTTTTATTCATAAAAGTGAACTCTATAATTATGCAGATGACAACACCCTTTCATACGCAGATAAAGATTTAGATAAATTAATTAATACTCTAGAAGATGAAAGCAAAATTTTGATAAATTGGTTCTCAATAAATAAAATGAAAGCAAATCCAGAAAAATTTCAAGCAATAGCTGTAGGTAAAAAAACTAAAGACAAAAACCTAAAATTTAAATTAGAAGGTAATGAAATAGAATGTGAAGATAACGTTAAACTTCTAGGCGTAACAATAGATTTTAAACTAAATTTCAATGAACATGTCTCTATAATATGTCAAAAAGCATCCAAACAGTTAAATGTATTAAAAAGAAAAGGAAAACACCTGACTAAACTCGGAAAATTAACAATATATTATTCTTTCATAATGTCCAACTTTAATTACTGCCCACTAGTTTGGCACTTTTGTGGGGAGGTTAATACTAAAAAGATAGAGAAAATTCAAGAGAGAGCACTAAGGTTCATCTATGAAGACTATTCAGCAAGTTATGAAGATCTACTCTGCAAATCAAAATTACCATCTTTAAAAATAAGAAGAATGCGATCATTGGCTATTGAAGTTTTCAAAATTATTAATAAAGATTGTCCTGTTTATCTCCACGATTTAATACACTTAAAGGAAAACACTTACTCTTTCAGATACCAGAATACAGCCGACCTACCAAATGTAAGAACAACTGCATACGGCCTACAATCTTTAAGGTATGCAGGTGCTAAGCTTTGGAATGAGCTGCCAGATGTGCTACGTAAGCAATCATCTTTAAATCAATTCAAGAACTTGATAAATTCTTGGTCTGGCAGCTCATGCCAATGTTTTGCCTGCAAAACCATTTAATTTCTGTTCATTATTTTTGGTTAAATGCTTTATTTTCAGCATGGCAATTTTATTTTATTATCTTTACTATAGTGCTTCTGCTGCTTTGTGCTAGTTTTAGTAACTAACTAATCTATATGTGCTTTTAATGTGCAAACCATTTTATTTTTGCTTTTGTGCTTTATCTCACAAGTGCATGTTTCAGTGTGTGTTTAACTTGTAAGATGCTTTTAAGAACTTTTGTGCTGCATGTTTATATACTGATACGAACTCTTGCTTTATATGTTTAATTTATGTGTGTATGACTTTATATGTATGTTTTAGTTTATTTGTTGCTCTGTCGGTTTTAAAAGCTCTTCAGAGCTTATGTTTTATACTTGTATTTGCACATACCGACTCTAAATAAAGCTTTATGTCTTATAAAGATTGCATGGTCAGGCTTCCAATATACTTAAACGGGCTATGGAAAGAGTTTACACATCAGATATCTGCTACAGGTCTGGCTGTTCGCTGTTGCAAGGAAAATGAAGGAACACGGTACATACACTAGGACCGATGGTAAAATCGTAGTCTGCGGTCCAAGTTTCCAAACTTCAGTCTGTACCGATAATCAAGTCCACATTTAAAGGTAAATTATCGAAAATAGAGTATTTAAGGTTGACATTTTTCTATCATTGACATTGGCAACTTCTCAAGTGTTTAATTATAAAAAAATGTTTGTAGAGGATTCACAGTGTACTTTAAAAAACATGACAGTATCCCAGAAAATACATTGCAAGTCTTCCAATGCATTCTCCTACCAAAAAATTATATAATTTACAATGTCAATGAAGATATGGGATCAGATAAATCTAAATTCATTAGTAATATAGACTTTTTTATAGTATATAGATCATAATGATATTCTACTGTATACTTGCAAAGATATATATGTATACCTACGCCTGCACATGCAGAAGAAGTTTTAATATCAGCATACTTTTTTACAGAGGATGACCTTGAGGTCACTCCGATGTATTGCTATCGCCTAAATTTCCATTATGCAAATTAGTTTTGGGATTTCAACCGATCTATAAAAATTATAGATCCGCGGTCATTACAAGGGAAAAAAGTGCATTTTTATACCTGCGATTCCGTTCTCCGTTCGTACGATGTTTCATCAAAAAATGGAATCATTTCGGTTGTTGATTCAGTACTGAAAATTTGACTGAATTATCTCCTTATTAAATACGGTTTTATATGTTTAATAGGTGTTTTAGAAAGAGGTCAGGTGCTCATGTTCATTCATAAAATTATCGTTCATTCATGAATTTATCGTTAAATCAAAATCACTACACAGGTCACACAGGTTGTATACGTAGTGTCAAAAGATTACCTGTATAGTATCTAAAAATAGACAAACTTAACTGACTCCCCTTACTGTAGTGTGTGATAACATTTTGTGAGGGAATTCGATGTTTGCTATACCCCTGTTCATTTCAACGCACTTTATGACGATACCACTTTATCAATATGAATGAAATTTTTTGCAGTGTTTTAAGAAATAATTTTACTTTAAAATCGTGTATCATTTGTGAACTATTAAATGTTTTACAAGGACGAATTTTCTGTATAAAGTCAATAATTGTGTGAACTTTTGAAGCCCAAACTTTTTATAGCCTTAAATACGCTAATGAAAGATCCGAAAACTATACCCATACAGAACGACATGTTTTTGAAATTGTAGCAAAACTTTTGGTTGACAAATTTTAATTCGTTATTGCATAAATATTAACTTGAAATATCTGTCATTTTCTCCCTACCCAGTTTACCTCTATTACTCATTATGATGTGGACTTGACATTGTTATTGAATCTTATGCAATTTGATTGGATTAAGTTATTATTAGATTACCTTCAAACTGTTCATGCTTTTTCGTACGAGTATATTGATTAAATCAGAGCGTGCATGAATGTGTACAGAAAATTAAATGACCTGCAAACTGGACACTGGACCAGTCCATATTACGTTTTATCAATGAATAGATTTTTTTTTTATTTCCCAAATTACAGGGCCCACAAAGGGCATAAAATCAGATACAATTGATTTACATAATTGGTAACAACAACAATAATAGCGGCATATAAATAGATATTTAGTATATAAGCATTGGTCAGAATCAGATGAACGAAACTTAAGGTATGAAAGGTAACAATTGCCACTTTTTATCTTTTCACATAATTTTCCACATACACATTAGATAAATTATTTTTGATAGCCTATTGCGGAGAAAAAAGAGAAAGTTTACTGTATTAACGTTCTATTCCATTAAATACGCCATTTTTCGAAGATAAATGCAGAAAAACATTTATGAACGGCTACGCCAGGTAAAATTGTTGTTTATCCTAAAAAAAAAATACAATTTTCAGTTTCATTAGAATATTATGATAATAATAAATCCCAAATTTATGTAGTCATTAGATAAAGTCCTTATATGTCCGATCTGCCTATTTTTGGACATCAAAAGACAATACGATCGTTTTAAGGTCAATTTCGTCTACCTCACACAATCTTGTTAGGCACTATAATGAAATGGACCTGAAATTTATTTCACATGTTTCCTGAAAATTGATAAATATCAAAGCAACATAGAGCTGTTTGTTCTAGTTCGTATAATGACAATTTAATGTCATGTTTGTTTGTGATGACCCCCCTTTTCGGGATTGCATCAGAATTATAGTTATCTCGTATCGCATGAGGATGACACATGTCAACTGAGCAATTATGTTTGGGACTTAGTTTTAAGAAATGATGTCAAAGTAACATTATGAAAATATTTTTAGTAAGCTGAAATATATATTTATTTTTTACATGTTTATGTCTTGTAAGATATTTTATTTCTGTCCCGTTTTTCAACATTAGCGTCTGGAAAGTTGAAATGTTTTAACTGAATGGTTAATTTAAATTAATTATGAAAATGGTTAAAATTAAATCAATAAAGGAAATTATTGCCCAGTTACAAACACTACCAGGGGATAATCTATAATGATTTTTTTTTCAGTTATATGTTTCAGCACATGTATAATTAACCCCAACTTTAGCCTGGTAAACTTGTTGTCTCCTTGTAAAATATAAAACATATTTAAAATGATTTCCTGCTAAAGTCTTATATTGATATAAAGTTAAAACCGTCTTGCTTCTCACTAATCAACACTCCTGTCCTGTCAGGTTTAATTCTTATATATATGGATGAAAAATAAAAGTCCACAAAACATTAACATGACAGCAATTGCTTTTACAGCCTTTAAGACTTTGATTTTTTTTTACAGAAGAGTGTCCACCATGCACTTGCATTACACTATAATAATAGTAGAATAGTATGATATACAAATAGATGAAAATTATATATACATACAACCGTAATATTAATATAATATATAACAACAAACCAGTGTATTCTCTGGAACTATTATTATATTAGTATAATAGTCTAAGGTATACTGATTTGTATCACTACAATATAATAGTTATTACGGTGAGGTTGAATTTCCTGTCATTTATTCATCATCCAAGCACGAAATTGTATAAGAAAAAAAAATCTCTGTAAATTAACCTCAGTTTCAGGTATAGAGATGTGATCTGTTTCTGTGACAAGTGCTTTTGACCATCCACAAGAACCTGCGGTCATCCGATGTTCAGTACTTCAGTACTTTGATTACTTCTGTCACACACTGATACATGTAGATATCATGTGGTGCTCCAGATAATTGTTAGGAGAAATTTTCTGCCAAGAAAGAAATTAATATTGTTCACTATTCTTGGACTCGGCCACAGTGGGTCAGAATGGCAATTAGTGTTTCAGTGTTCATTAAATATTAGTTTAATGCTTTGTGAGAAAAATAACTTCATCCTGTTTATGTACATGTATGTTAACCAGATATCTGAAATTACAGAAAATACATTTTTATGCCCCCGCAGTATACGTAGCTGAGTGGGGATTAAGTTTTATCCTTGTCCATCTGTCTGTGCGTCCGTCCGTACATCCCAAAGTTGGTTTCCTTTCTCTAACTTTAGTTTGCATCAACCAAATGTTATGAAACTGATACACAATGCTTATTACTACAAAAGACAGATCAAGTTTGAATTTTATTGGCGTCACTTTAACTGTTCCAGAGTTATGCCCCTTTACAAATGTTAAAATTGCTGAATTTTTCGTTTCCATTCTCTAACTTCATGAACTTTAGTTTGCCTCAACCAAATGTTATGAAACTTATACACAAAACGTATTACCACAAAACTCAGATCAAGCACAAATTTGGGTAGCATCACTTTTACATTTCTTCAGTTATGTCTCTTTATAACTTTATATGATCTGCAAGAGTGGGCATCATCTGTGTCCTATGGACACATTCCCCATTTATTGTAGTCTTTCATGCTCAAATATTTAGCTTTAACTACATGAGTAACTTTGCAGAGGGGGAGCCCAGGGGCAGGGGCCCCCTTTTTTGGGAAAAATTTGGTTGTCTTTTTGACACATTCCCCATTTCCATTCTCAATTTTATACAGGGAATCACTGAAGCATGGCTGTACAGGCCCCCCATTTGAAAATTCTGGGTCCGCCACTGCTTTGTTTTCATTCATTACATTACTAGTATAAATAATTTTGAAGACTTGTTTAAGTAATTATGCTCTTGACTGATAGAATACTCTGAGGCTCTATCTTTACTTTCAACATGTCCAATACATATACTTGATCAATATATAGAAGAACAAAACAGATGAGGCTATCTCTATCATAGTACATACATGTATGTTAAATTGTTCAGAAAACAACCAACCATCAAACAAAATCAATAGGTATCTTATAAAATTAATGTCTTGAAATGATGATGATAAACAAAAAGTAAAAATGTAAAATTAAATGAAATACAAGTTTAAAGATTTGTGTACTGATTCTGATAATAAATACGTACAAATTTGATTAGGGAATCCACACCTCAAGGACTTATCCCAAAAATGATTACTCAAGGGCCAGTGTTTTTATTTCCCCAAAAAATGTTCAAAGATAAGATGTGGGTCCTAGAAAAGGATTCACAATGTCAATTTATAAATTTACTTTAGATAACCTACATGTATCTCTATATAAGTGACATTTATTTAAGGACAATAAAACATTCTGTCATTAAGCAGAGGAACATATCAATTAAAATGTGTTTGAATAAACACTAGTATTAATTAAGTAAGGGTATGTACATGTAGGTAGGGAAACCCTAAACAAACATGCATGTACATTTTTTCTTCACCTTTTAGTCTGAAAAAGCTAGTAATAATTAATAAAGAAAAAAATTAAATGAGATCCTTTGAAATGGATGTTAAATAATCTTAAATAAGCTTAATAATGGAGTCAGCATTGTTTTGAATATTCCATAAATATATTTAAATTGATATTTCAGGAGCAGACATTCTTCCCTGGTCTATATAGCTTCATCATGTTCATGGAAAGGAATCAGACGCAGAAAGTTTGGGGAAATGAAATTGAGAGTCACTGTGAATAATTAACATTCATGCCAGACATAAAGAAATGGCCAGACACAGGCTCAGCTATAGAATCTGTATCAACTGGAAGCAACAGCATTTTCATCAGAAAATTAAAAAAGATGTGAAAAACATGAAATATGCATTTGGAAATATTCAGCCACCAAACAAATAGATATGACAGGAAATGCAAATTGTTTGCTAATATAAATGTCAATGATGTCTGTACAAAAGCAAAGATATAAAAGCCTTTTTCATTTATAAATACATGTAACAGTCACATACAATACAGATTTAAGACCAGCAGACATTTTTTAAATCTTTGGTAGCCACGAAACCTAGTCGTAGACATTCCATATTTTCAACTCGTTATGAAGACATATTTGACCAATCTGGTTTCCAATAGAAGTTTAAAAATAAGTTCTACATGTACATGACATGATGATCACCAGCAGTGAAGGTGATAAAGGATTTAATATTCAAAGTAATGTTGAGAAGTATAAAGTGAAGTTGAACCTCATACCATAATAGCATTCTGCACGTTTTGGAGCACATATGGATCAAGCTGTTGTACTTGTGAACTAAAAGAGTGTTGCTTATCAAGTACATTGTACATGTTGACAGTACTAGTGCTATAAGTTCATTAAATAAAATGCAGTTCAGAACAGTTAGTAATAGATAGATAAATGTACCTTTTATTTACTGACTATCACCATGAGGCTTATAAGGAAGCTTAATTCCTCCAAGGTCTCCAGTTTTGTCCTGCCTGTGACAAAAGTTTCAGAATACAAGACATGCAAGACATAAAATGCTAATCGGACAACAACATTTACTATTTATATAAAGTTTTATATTTCAGAGGGTAGAAATCATGGATTTTTCATACTTAAAATCAAAATGTATAAAGAATCCTTATGTTTAGAAGTTTCTGTCAAGTCATATGTCCATTGTCCTTGTCCTCATTTTCATTGTTCAAAGACTCCTTAAAAAACTACATGTGTAGTGATTTTATCAAGTGAATTTGTGGCATATTATAAGTAATTAGATAACTATATTTGGTATACATGTATGGGATCCAAGGTTTACATGTGTTGTCAGACAGGATTCAACTTGTCTCTCAATTTTTATACGACCGCAAAAATTTTCAAGTTGGCCCAGTTTTCAAGTTGGTCCAAATTGGGGTCCAATATTAAACTTTGTTTGATTTAAAAAAAAATTGATATGCTGAATCTAACCATGTATTTAGATTTTTTATTTGTGGGCCCCGCTATCAAATTGGTTCATATTGAGGCCAAAAGGGTCCAAAATTAAACTTTGTTTGAATTCATCAAAAAATGAATTATTGGGGTTCTTTGATATTCCAAATCTAACCGTGTATTTAGATTTTTACTTTTGGGTCCCGTTTTTTAAATTGGTTTACATTAAGGTCCAAAGGGTCCAAAATTAAACTTAGTTTGATTTTAACAAAAATTGAATTCTTGGGGTTCTTTGATATGCTGAATCTAAACATGTGTTTAGATTTTTGATTATGGGCCCATTTTTCAAGTTGGTCCAAGTTGGGGTCCTTAATTAAACTTTGTTTGATTTCAACAAAAATTGAATATATGGGGTTCTTTGATATGCTGAATCTAACCATGTATTTTGATTTTGGACATTGGACAATAATAGGTAAATAAAAAAAATTCAAGTTCTTAGACCACATTCTTTCTGTGTCAGAAACCTATGCTGTGTCAAATATTTAATCACAAAATCATAATCCAAATTGAGAGCTGTATCAAGCTTGAATGTTGTGTCCATACTTGCCCCAACTGTTCAGGATTCGACCTCTGCGGTCGTATCAAGCTGCGCCCAGCGAAGCATTTTATTATAAACTTTACAGGACACGTTCGTTAAAATATTTTTGTAAACATTGATAAAATTGTCAATTATGTCCCAACAAATTTGTCAATTAACACGGAGAAAGACGTAGAAATATCTGAATGTTTGTACTTAAGCAAGCTTAAAATCATTTGTTTCTCGGAACAATGCTATACTGAACAGAACCATTTACGACACTATAGAGACAAAAGGTCAACAATTTTCATCATCTCTACCTATGTTTAAAGATAGGAAGACAACATTTAAACGTAAGGGAAAATGCAAAAATTATGTCATCTTGCGTTTTTGAAATCAACCGTCCATGCACGGGATTCGAACCGTTACCCCCTTTCACTGCATTGCTGTCTGCATTGCGAGCGAGAGCCTTATCCCCACTGCCACCGGAGAGATCATCATCAAATGGCAATTTAAGATATTTAAACTCAACATGGAAAATGATTAAACTATATGAAATAATTCAGTAAAATTTGAATAAAACAAGGGGGGTCAGCACATGCAGATGTGTATAGCTTACAGCTTAAGGATATTGGGGAAAGTAACTGAGTTTTATAGATCACAAGTCTGCTACCAATAATTATGCACACTTTACAATTTGGTAATTTTTTCGTTGTTGTACCTTTTTGCATGGCCGACTGGCTCATATAGGTGATATCGTCGAAAGTACCAAGTAAGTTAAATAAGTGATTTTGCCATAACTTTTTATTGAAATCAATATATCTTAGATGTGTTTTTTGCCATCTATATGTGTTGATAGATGCCAAATCCATTGGAAACGGCTTCAAATCATTGCTAAATCATTGGAAATATGGACTTTTTGCTGATAGGTGTGTTGAGTCCAGTAAAGGATATAATTTTAGTTGTAATGGATAATTAGTTTTTTTTTCAAAATTCGCATAAAATTATAACGTTCCGTATGAGGTGTTATGAGTATTATCTATTTCCTATCTTTTTGGCATTTTTTTTTTTTTTTTTCTTTTCTCACTTTGAAAATGATATTAGCCAGTCCATGCGAAAAGGTACAAAATGTCCTTTTTATAAACTTTACATGACACGTTCGTTAAAATATTTTTGAAAAACGATTTTTATCAGAAAAAAAAATATATTAATGTAAACATTGATAAAATTGTCAATTATGTCCCAACAAATTTGTCAATTAACACGGAGAAAGACGTAGAAATATCTGAATGTTTGTACTTAAGCAAGCTTAAAATCATTTGTTTCTCGGAACAATGCTATACTGAACAGAACCATTTACGACACTATAGAGACAAAAGGTCAACAATTTTCATCATCTCTACCTATGTTTAAAGATAGGAAGACAACATTTAAACGTAAGGGAAAATGCAAAAATTATGTCATCTTGCGTTTTTGAAATCAACCGTCCATGCACGGGATTCGAACCGTTACCCCTTTCACTGCATTGCTGTCTGCATTGCGAGCGAGAGCCTTATCCCCACTGCCACCGGAGAGATCATCATCAAATGGCAATTTAAGATATTTAAACTCAACATGGTAAAATGATTAAACTATATGAAATAATTCAGTAAAATTTGAATAAAACAAGGGGGGTCAGCACATGCAGATGTGTATAGCTTACAGCTTAAGGATATTGGGGAAAGTAACTGAGTTTTATAGATCACAAGTCTGCTACCAATAATTATGCACACTTTACAATTTGGTAATTTTTTCGTTGTTGTACCTTTTTGCATGGCCGACTGGCTCATATAGGTGATATCGTCGAAAGTACCAAGTAAGTTAAATAAGTGATTTTGCCATAACTTTTTATTGAAATCAATATATCTTAGATGTGTTTTTTGCCATCTATATGTGTTGATAGATGCCAAATCCATTGGAAACGGCTTCAAATCATTGCTAAATCATTGGAAATATGGACTTTTTGCTGATAGGTGTGTTGAGTCCAGTAAAGGATATAATTTTAGTTGTAATGGATAATTAGTTTTTTTTTCAAAATTCGCATAAAATTATAACGTTCCGTATGAGGTGTTATGAGTATTATCTATTTCCTATCTTTTTGGCATATTTTTTTTTTTTTTTCTTTTCTCACTTTGAAAATGATATTAGCCAGTCCATGCGAAAAGGTACAAAATGTCCTTTTTATAAACTTTACATGACACGTTCGTTAAAATATTTTTGAAAAACGATTTTTATCAGAAAAAAAAATATATTAATGTAAACATTGATAAAATTGTCAATTATGTCCCAACAAATTTGTCAATTAACACGGAGAAAGACGTAGAAATATCTGAATGTTTGTACTTAAGCAAGCTTAAAATCATTTGTTTCTCGGAACAATGCTATACTGAACAGAACCATTTACGACACTATAGAGACAAAAGGTCAACAATTTTCATCATCTCTACCTATGTTTAAAGATAGGAAGACAACATTTAAACGTAAGGGAAAATGCAAAAATTATGTCATCTTGCGTTTTTTAAATCAACCGTCCATGCACGGGATTCGAACCGTTACCCCCTTTCACTGCATTGCTGTCTGCATTGCGAGCGAGAGCCTTATCCCCACTGCCACCGGAGAGATCATCATCAAATGGCAATTTAAGATATTTAAACTCAACATGGAAAATGATTAAACTATATGAAATAATTCAGTAAAATTTGAATAAAACAAGGGGGGTCAGCACATGCAGATGTGTATAGCTTACAGCTTAAGGATATTGGGGAAAGTAACTGAGTTTTATAGATCACAAGTCTGCTACCAATAATTATGCACACTTTACAATTTGGTAATTTTTTCGTTGTTGTACCTTTTTGCATGGCCGACTGGCTCATATAGGTGATATCGTCGAAAGTACCAAGTAAGTTAAATAAGTGATTTTGCCATAACTTTTTATTGAAATAAATATATATCTTAGATGTGTTTTTTGCCATCTATATGTGTTGATAGATGCCAAATCCATTGGAAACGGCTTCAAATCATTGCTAAATCATTGGAAATATGGACTTTTTGCTGATAGGTGTGTTGAGTCCAGTAAAGGATATAATTTTAGTTGTAATGGATAATTAGTTTTTTTTTTCAAAATTCGCATAAAATTATAACGTTCCGTATGAGGTGTTATGAGTATTATCTATTTCCTATCTTTTTGGCATTTTTTTTTTTTTTTTCTTTTCTCACTTTGAAAATGATATTAGCCAGTCCATGCGAAAAGGTACAAAATGTCCTTTTTATAAACTTTACATGACACGTTCGTTAAAATATTTTTGAAAAACGATTTTTATCAGAAAAAAAAATATATTAATGTAAACATTGATAAAATTGTCAATTATGTCCCAACAAATTTGTCAATTAACACGGAGAAAGACGTAGAAATATCTGAATGTTTGTACTTAAGCAAGCTTAAAATCATTTGTTTCTCGGAACAATGCTATACTGAACAGAACCATTTACGACACTATAGAGACAAAAGGTCAACAATTTTCATCATCTCTACCTATGTTTAAAGATAGGAAGACAACATTTAAACGTAAGGGAAAATGCAAAAATTATGTCATCTTGCGTTTTTGAAATCAACCGTCCATGCACGGGATTCGAACCGTTACCCCCTTTCACTGCATTGCTGTCTGCATTGCGAGCGAGAGCCTTATCCCCACTGCCACCGGAGAGATCATCATCAAATGGCAATTTAAGATATTTAAACTCAACATGGAAAATGATTAAACTATATGAAATAATTCAGTAAAATTTGAATAAAACAAGGGGGGTCAGCACATGCAGATGTGTATAGCTTACAGCTTAAGGATATTGGGGAAAGTAACTGAGTTTTATAGATCACAAGTCTGCTACCAATAATTATGCACACTTTACAATTTGGTAATTTTTTCGTTGTTGTACCTTTTTGCATGGCCGACTGGCTCATATAGGTGATATCGTCGAAAGTACCAAGTAAGTTAAATAAGTGATTTTGCCATAACTTTTTATTGAAATCAATATATCTTAGATGTGTTTTTTGCCATCTATATGTGTTGATAGATGCCAAATCCATTGGAAACGGCTTCAAATCATTGCTAAATCATTGGAAATATGGACTTTTTGCTGATAGGTGTGTTGAGTCCAGTAAAGGATATAATTTTAGTTGTAATGGATAATTAGGTTTTTTTTTCAAAATTCGCATAAAATTATAACGTTCCGTATGAGGTGTTATGAGTATTATCTATTTCCTATCTTTTTGGCATTTTTTTTTTTTTTCTTTTCTCACTTTGAAAATGATATTAGCCAGTCCATGCGAAAAGGTACAAAATGTCCTTTTTATAAACTTTACATGACACGTTCGTTAAAATATTTTTGAAAAACGATTTTTATCAGAAAAAAAAATATATTAATGTAAACATTGATAAAATTGTCAATTATGTCCCAACAAATTTGTCAATTAACACGGAGAAAGACGTAGAAATATCTGAATGTTTGTACTTAAGCAAGCTTAAAATCATTTGTTTCTCGGAACAATGCTATACTGAACAGAACCATTTACGACACTATAGAGACAAAAGGTCAACAATTTTCATCATCTCTACCTATGTTTAAAGATAGGAAGACAACATTTAAACGTAAGGGAAAATGCAAAAATTATGTCATCTTGCGTTTTTGAAATCAACCGTCCATGCACGGGATTCGAACCGTTACCCCCTTTCACTGCATTGCTGTCTGCATTGCGAGCGAGAGCCTTATCCCCACTGCCACCGGAGAGATCATCATCAAATGGCAATTCAAGATATTTAAACTCAACATGGTAAAATGATTAAACTATATGAAATAATTCAGTAAAATTTGAATAAAACAAGGGGGGTCAGCACATGCAGATGTGTATAGCTTACAGCTTAAGGATATTGGGGAAAGTAACTGAGTTTTATAGATCACAAGTCTGCTACCAATAATTATGCACACTTTACAATTTGGTAATTTTTTCGTTGTTGTACCTTTTTGCATGGCCGACTGGCTCATATAGGTGATATCGTCGAAAGTACCAAGTAAGTTAAATAAGTGATTTTGCCATAACTTTTTATTGAAATCAATATATCTTAGATGTGTTTTTTGCCATCTATATGTGTTGATAGATGCCAAATCCATTGGAAACGGCTTCAAATCATTGCTAAATCATTGGAAATATGGACTTTTTGCTGATAGGTGTGTTGAGTCCAGTAAAGGATATAATTTTAGTTGTAATGGATAATTAGTTTTTTTTTCAAAATTCGCATAAAATTATAACGTTCCGTATGAGGTGTTATGAGTATTATCTATTTCCTATCTTTTTGGCATTTTTTTTTTTTTTTTCTTTTCTCACTTTGAAAATGATATTAGCCAGTCCATGCGAAAAGGTACAAAATGTCCTTTTTATAAACTTTACATGACACGTTCGTTAAAATATTTTTGAAAAACGATTTTTATCAGAAAAAAAAATATATTAATGTAAACATTGATAAAATTGTCAATTATGTCCCAACAAATTTGTCAATTAACACGGAGAAAGACGTAGAAATATCTGAATGTTTGTACTTAAGCAAGCTTAAAATCATTTGTTTCTCGGAACAATGCTATACTGAACAGAACCATTTACGACACTATAGAGACAAAAGGTCAACAATTTTCATCATCTCTACCTATGTTTAAAGATAGGAAGACAACATTTAAACGTAAGGGAAAATGCAAAAATTATGTCATCTTGCGTTTTTGAAATCAACCGTCCATGCACGGGATTCGAACCGTTACCCCCTTTCACTGCATTGCTGTCTGCATTGCGAGCGAGAGCCTTATCCCCACTGCCACCGGAGAGATCATCATCAAATGGCAATTTAAGATATTTAAACTCAACATGGAAAATGATTAAACTATATGAAATAATTCAGTAAAATTTGAATAAAACAAGGGGGGTCAGCACATGCAGATGTGTATAGCTTACAGCTTAAGGATATTGGGGAAAGTAACTGAGTTTTATAGATCACAAGTCTGCTACCAATAATTATGCACACTTTACAATTTGGTAATTTTTTCGTTGTTGTACCTTTTTGCATGGCCGACTGGCTCATATAGGTGATATCGTCGAAAGTACCAAGTAAGTTAAATAAGTGATTTTGCCATAACTTTTTATTGAAATCAATATATCTTAGATGTGTTTTTTGCCATCTATATGTGTTGATAGATGCCAAATCCATTGGAAACGGCTTCAAATCATTGCTAAATCATTGGAAATATGGACTTTTTGCTGATAGGTGTGTTGAGTCCAGTAAAGGATATAATTTTAGTTGTAATGGATAATTAGGTTTTTTTTTCAAAATTCGCATAAAATTATAACGTTCCGTATGAAGTGTTATGAGTATTATCTATTTCCTATCTTTTTGGCATTTTTTTTTTTTTTCTTTTCTCACTTTGAAAATGATATTAGCCAGTCCATGCGAAAAGGTACAAAATGTCCTTTTTATAAACTTTACATGACACGTTCGTTAAAATATTTTTGAAAAACGATTTTTATCAGAAAAAAAAATATATTAATGTAAACATTGATAAAATTGTCAATTATGTCCCAACAAATTTGTCAATTAACACGGAGAAAGACGTAGAAATATCTGAATGTTTGTACTTAAGCAAGCTTAAAATCATTTGTTTCTCGGAACAATGCTATACTGAACAGAACCATTTACGACACTATAGAGACAAAAGGTCAACAATTTTCATCATCTCTACCTATGTTTAAAGATAGGAAGACAACATTTAAACGTAAGGGAAAATGCAAAAATTATGTCATCTTGCGTTTTTGAAATCAACCGTCCATGCACGGGATTCGAACCGTTACCCCCTTTCACTGCATTGCTGTCTGCATTGCGAGCGAGAGCCTTATCCCCACTGCCACCGGAGAGATCATCATCAAATGGCAATTTAAGATATTTAAACTCAACATGGAAAATGATTAAACTATATGAAATAATTCAGTAAAATTTGAATAAAACAAGGGGGGTCAGCACATGCAGATGTGTATAGCTTACAGCTTAAGGATATTGGGGAAAGTAACTGAGTTTTATAGATCACAAGTCTGCTACCAATAATTATGCACACTTTACAATTTGGTAATTTTTTCGTTGTTGTACCTTTTTGCATGGCCGACTGGCTCATATAGGTGATATCGTCGAAAGTACCAAGTAAGTTAAATAAGTGATTTTGCCATAACTTTTTATTGAAATCAATATATCTTAGATGTGTTTTTTGCCATCTATATGTGTTGATAGATGCCAAATCCATTGGAAACGGCTTCAAATCATTGCTAAATCATTGGAAATATGGACTTTTTGCTGATAGGTGTGTTGAGTCCAGTAAAGGATATAATTTTAGTTGTAATGGATAATTAGGTTTTTTTTTCAAAATTCGCATAAAATTATAACGTTCCGTATGAGGTGTTATGAGTATTATCTATTTCCTATCTTTTTGGCATTTTTTTTTTTTTCTTTTCTCACTTTGAAAATGATATTAGCCAGTCCATGCGAAAAGGTACAAAATGTCCTTTTTATAAACTTTACATGACACGTTCGTTAAAATATTTTTGAAAAACGATTTTTATCAGAAAAAAAAATATATTAATGTAAACATTGATAAAATTGTCAATTATGTCCCAACAAATTTGTCAATTAACACGGAGAAAGACGTAGAAATATCTGAATGTTTGTACTTAAGCAAGCTTAAAATCATTTGTTTCTCGGAACAATGCTATACTGAACAGAACCATTTACGACACTATAGAGACAAAAGGTCAACAATTTTCATCATCTCTACCTATGTTTAAAGATAGGAAGACAACATTTAAACGTAAGGGAAAATGCAAAAATTATGTCATCTTGCGTTTTTGAAATCAACCGTCCATGCACGGGATTCGAACCGTTACCCCCTTTCACTGCATTGCTGTCTGCATTGCGAGCGAGAGCCTTATCCCCACTGCCACCGGAGAGATCATCATCAAATGGCAATTCAAGATATTTAAACTCAACATGGTAAAATGATTAAACTATATGAAATAATTCAGTAAAATTTGAATAAAACAAGGGGGGTCAGCACATGCAGATGTGTATAGCTTACAGCTTAAGGATATTGGGGAAAGTAACTGAGTTTTATAGATCACAAGTCTGCTACCAATAATTATGCACACTTTACAATTTGGTAATTTTTTCGTTGTTGTACCTTTTTGCATGGCCGACTGGCTCATATAGGTGATATCGTCGAAAGTACCAAGTAAGTTAAATAAGTGATTTTGCCATAACTTTTTATTGAAATCAATATATCTTAGATGTGTTTTTTGCCATCTATATGTGTTGATAGATGCCAAATCCATTGGAAACGGCTTCAAATCATTGCTAAATCATTGGAAATATGGACTTTTTGCTGATAGGTGTGTTGAGTCCAGTAAAGGATATAATTTTAGTTGTAATGGATAATTAGGTTTTTTTTTCAAAATTCGCATAAAATTATAACGTTCCGTATGAGGTGTTATGAGTATTATCTATTTCCTATCTTTTTGGCATTTTTTTTTTTTTTTTTCTTTTCTCACTTTGAAAATGATATTAGCCAGTCCATGCGAAAAGGTACAAAATGTCCTTTTTATAAACTTTACATGACACGTTCGTTAAAATATTTTTGAAAAACGATTTTTATCAGAAAAAAAAATATATTAATGTAAACATTGATAAAATTGTCAATTATGTCCCAACAAATTTGTCAATTAACACGGAGAAAGACGTAGAAATATCTGAATGTTTGTACTTAAGCAAGCTTAAAATCATTTGTTTCTCGGAACAATGCTATACTGAACAGAACCATTTACGACACTATAGAGACAAAAGGTCAACAATTTTCATCATCTCTACCTATGTTTAAAGATAGGAAGACAACATTTAAACGTAAGGGAAAATGCAAAAATTATGTCATCTTGCGTTTTTGAAATCAACCGTCCATGCACGGGATTCGAACCGTTACCCCCTTTCACTGCATTGCTGTCTGCATTGCGAGCGAGAGCCTTATCCCCACTGCCACCGGAGAGATCATCATCAAATGGCAATTTAAGATATTTAAACTCAACATGGAAAATGATTAAACTATATGAAATAATTCAGTAAAATTTGAATAAAACAAGGGGGGTCAGCACATGCAGATGTGTATAGCTTACAGCTTAAGGATATTGGGGAAAGTAACTGAGTTTTATAGATCACAAGTCTGCTACCAATAATTATGCACACTTTACAATTTGGTAATTTTTTCGTTGTTGTACCTTTTTGCATGGCCGACTGGCTCATATAGGTGATATCGTCGAAAGTACCAAGTAAGTTAAATAAGTGATTTTGCCATAACTTTTTATTGAAATCAATATATCTTAGATGTGTTTTTTGCCATCTATATGTGTTGATAGATGCCAAATCCATTGGAAACGGCTTCAAATCATTGCTAAATCATTGGAAATATGGACTTTTTGCTGATAGGTGTGTTGAGTCCAGTAAAGGATATAATTTTAGTTGTAATGGATAATTAGGTTTTTTTTTCAAAATTCGCATAAAATTATAACGTTCCGTATGAGGTGTTATGAGTATTATCTATTTCCTATCTTTTTGGCATTTTTTTTTTTTTTCTTTTCTCACTTTGAAAATGATATTAGCCAGTCCATGCGAAAAGGTACAAAATGTCCTTTTTATAAACTTTACATGACACGTTCGTTAAAATATTTTTGAAAAACGATTTTTATCAGAAAAAAAAATATATTAATGTAAACATTGATAAAATTGTCAATTATGTCCCAACAAATTTGTCAATTAACACGGAGAAAGACGTAGAAATATCTGAATGTTTGTACTTAAGCAAGCTTAAAATCATTTGTTTCTCGGAACAATGCTATACTGAACAGAACCATTTACGACACTATAGAGACAAAAGGTCAACAATTTTCATCATCTCTACCTATGTTTAAAGATAGGAAGACAACATTTAAACGTAAGGGAAAATGCAAAAATTATGTCATCTTGCGTTTTTGAAATCAACCGTCCATGCACGGGATTCGAACCGTTACCCCCTTTCACTGCATTGCTGTCTGCATTGCGAGCGAGAGCCTTATCCCCACTGCCACCGGAGAGATCATCATCAAATGGCAATTCAAGATATTTAAACTCAACATGGTAAAATGATTAAACTATATGAAATAATTCAGTAAAATTTGAATAAAACAAGGGGGGTCAGCACATGCAGATGTGTATAGCTTACAGCTTAAGGATATTGGGGAAAGTAACTGAGTTTTATAGATCACAAGTCTGCTACCAATAATTATGCACACTTTACAATTTGGTAATTTTTTCGTTGTTGTACCTTTTTGCATGGCCGACTGGCTCATATAGGTGATATCGTCGAAAGTACCAAGTAAGTTAAATAAGTGATTTTGCCATAACTTTTTATTGAAATCAATATATCTTAGATGTGTTTTTTGCCATCTATATGTGTTGATAGATGCCAAATCCATTGGAAACGGCTTCAAATCATTGCTAAATCATTGGAAATATGGACTTTTTGCTGATAGGTGTGTTGAGTCCAGTAAAGGATATAATTTTAGTTGTAATGGATAATTAGGTTTTTTTTTCAAAATTCGCATAAAATTATAACGTTCCGTATGAGGTGTTATGAGTATTATCTATTTCCTATCTTTTTGGCATTTTTTTTTTTTTTTTTCTTTTCTCACTTTGAAAATGATATTAGCCAGTCCATGCGAAAAGGTACAAAATGTCCTTTTTATAAACTTTACATGACACGTTCGTTAAAATATTTTTGAAAAACGATTTTTATCAGAAAAAAAAATATATTAATGTAAACATTGATAAAATTGTCAATTATGTCCCAACAAATTTGTCAATTAACACGGAGAAAGACGTAGAAATATCTGAATGTTTGTACTTAAGCAAGCTTAAAATCATTTGTTTCTCGGAACAATGCTATACTGAACAGAACCATTTACGACACTATAGAGACAAAAGGTCAACAATTTTCATCATCTCTACCTATGTTTAAAGATAGGAAGACAACATTTAAACGTAAGGGAAAATGCAAAAATTATGTCATCTTGCGTTTTTGAAATCAACCGTCCATGCACGGGATTCGAACCGTTACCCCCTTTCACTGCATTGCTGTCTGCATTGCGAGCGAGAGCCTTATCCACACTGCCACCGGAGAGATCATCATCAAATGGCAATTTAAGATATTTAAACTCAACATGGAAAATGATTAAACTATATGAAATAATTCAGTAAAATTTGAATAAAACAAGGGGGGCCAGCACATGCAGATGTGTATAGCTTACAGCTTAAGGATATTGGGGAAAGTAACTGAGTTTTATAGATCACAAGTCTGCTACCAATAATTATGCACACTTTACAATTTGGTAATTTTTTCGTTGTTGTACCTTTTTGCATGGCCGACTGGCTCATATAGGTGATATCGTCGAAAGTACCAAGTAAGTTAAATAAGTGATTTTGCCATAACTTTTTATTGAAATCAATATATCTTAGATGTGTTTTTTGCCATCTATATGTGTTGATAGATGCCAAATCCATTGGAAACGGCTTCAAATCATTGCTAAATCATTGGAAATATGGACTTTTTGCTGATAGGTGTGTTGAGTCCAGTAAAGGATATAATTTTAGTTGTAATGGATAATTAGGTTTTTTTTTCAAAATTCGCATAAAATTATAACGTTCCGTATGAGGTGTTATGAGTATTATCTATTTCCTATCTTTTTGGCATTTTTTTTTTTTTTTTTCTTTTCTCACTTTGAAAATGATATTAGCCAGTCCATGCGAAAAGGTACAAAATGTCCTTTTTATAAACTTTACATGACACGTTCGTTAAAATATTTTTGAAAAACGATTTTTATCAGAAAAAAAAATATATTAATGTAAACATTGATAAAATTGTCAATTATGTCCCAACAAATTTGTCAATTAACACGGAGAAAGACGTAGAAATATCTGAATGTTTGTACTTAAGCAAGCTTAAAATCATTTGTTTCTCGGAACAATGCTATACTGAACAGAACCATTTACGACACTATAGAGACAAAAGGTCAACAATTTTCATCATCTCTACCTATGTTTAAAGATAGGAAGACAACATTTAAACGTAAGGGAAAATGCAAAAATTATGTCATCTTGCGTTTTTGAAATCAACCGTCCATGCACGGGATTCGAACCGTTACCCCCTTTCACTGCATTGCTGTCTGCATTGCGAGCGAGAGCCTTATCCCCACTGCCACCGGAGAGATCATCATCAAATGGCAATTTAAGATATTTAAACTCAACATGGTAAAATGATTAAACTATATGAAATAATTCAGTAAAATTTGAATAAAACAAGGGGGGTCAGCACATGCAGATGTGTATAGCTTACAGCTTAAGGATATTGGGGAAAGTAACTGAGTTTTATAGATCACAAGTCTGCTACCAATAATTATGCACACTTTACAATTTGGTAATTTTTTCGTTGTTGTACCTTTTTGCATGGCCGACTGGCTCATATAGGTGATATCGTCGAAAGTACCAAGTAAGTTAAATAAGTGATTTTGCCATAACTTTTTATTGAAATCAATATATCTTAGATGTGTTTTTTGCCATCTATATGTGTTGATAGATGCCAAATCCATTGGAAACGGCTTCAAATCATTGCTAAATCATTGGAAATATGGACTTTTTGCTGATAGGTGTGTTGAGTCCAGTAAAGGATATAATTTTAGTTGTAATGGATAATTAGGTTTTTTTTTCAAAATTCGCATAAAATTATAACGTTCCGTATGAGGTGTTATGAGTATTATCTATTTCCTATCTTTTCGGCATTTTTTTTTTTTTTTTTCTTTTCTCACTTTGAAAATGATATTAGCCAGTCCATGCGAAAAGGTACAAAATGTCCTTTTTATAAACTTTACATGACACGTTCGTTAAAATATTTTTGAAAAACGATTTTTATCAGAAAAAAAAATATATTAATGTAAACATTGATAAAATTGTCAATTATGTCCCAACAAATTTGTCAATTAACACGGAGAAAGACGTAGAAATATCTGAATGTTTGTACTTAAGCAAGCTTAAAATCATTTGTTTCTCGGAACAATGCTATACTGAACAGAACCATTTACGACACTATAGAGACAAAAGGTCAACAATTTTCATCATCTCTACCTATGTTTAAAGATAGGAAGACAACATTTAAACGTAAGGGAAAATGCAAAAATTATGTCATCTTGCGTTTTTGAAATCAACCGTCCATGCACGGGATTCGAACCGTTACCCCCTTTCACTGCATTGCTGTCTGCATTGCGAGCGAGAGCCTTATCCCCACTGCCACCGGAGAGATCATCATCAAATGGCAATTTAAGATATTTAAACTCAACATGGTAAAATGATTAAACTATATGAAATAATTCAGTAAAATTTGAATAAAACAAGGGGGGTCAGCACATGCAGATGTGTATAGCTTACAGCTTAAGGATATTGGGGAAAGTAACTGAGTTTTATAGATCACAAGTCTGCTACCAATAATTATGCACACTTTACAATTTGGTAATTTTTTCGTTGTTGTACCTTTTTGCATGGCCGACTGGCTCATATAGGTGATATCGTCGAAAGTACCAAGTAAGTTAAATAAGTGATTTTGCCATAACTTTTTATTGAAATCAATATATCTTAGATGTGTTTTTTGCCATCTATATGTGTTGATAGATGCCAAATCCATTGGAAACGGCTTCAAATCATTGCTAAATCATTGGAAATATGGACTTTTTGCTGATAGGTGTGTTGAGTCCAGTAAAGGATATAATTTTAGTTGTAATGGATAATTAGGTTTTTTTTTCAAAATTCGCATAAAATTATAACGTTCCGTATGAGGTGTTATGAGTATTATCTATTTCCTATCTTTTCGGCATTTTTTTTTTTTTTTTTCTTTTCTCACTTTGAAAATGATATTAGCCAGTCCATGCGAAAAGGTACAAAATGTCCTTTTTATAAACTTTACATGACACGTTCGTTAAAATATTTTTGAAAAACGATTTTTATCAGAAAAAAAAATATATTAATGTAAACATTGATAAAATTGTCAATTATGTCCCAACAAATTTGTCAATTAACACGGAGAAAGACGTAGAAATATCTGAATGTTTGTACTTAAGCAAGCTTAAAATCATTTGTTTCTCGGAACAATGCTATACTGAACAGAACCATTTACGACACTATAGAGACAAAAGGTCAACAATTTTCATCATCTCTACCTATGTTTAAAGATAGGAAGACAACATTTAAACGTAAGGGAAAATGCAAAAATTATGTCATCTTGCGTTTTTGAAATCAACCGTCCATGCACGGGATTCGAACCGTTACCCCCTTTCACTGCATTGCTGTCTGCATTGCGAGCGAGAGCCTTATCCCCACTGCCACCGGAGAGATCATCATCAAATGGCAATTTAAGATATTTAAACTCAACATGGAAAATGATTAAACTATATGAAATAATTCAGTAAAATTTGAATAAAACAAGGGGGGTCAGCACATGCAGATGTGTATAGCTTACAGCTTAAGGATATTGGGGAAAGTAACTGAGTTTTATAGATCACAAGTCTGCTACCAATAATTATGCACACTTTACAATTTGGTAATTTTTTCGTTGTTGTACCTTTTTGCATGGCCGACTGGCTCATATAGGTGATATCGTCGAAAGTACCAAGTAAGTTAAATAAGTGATTTTGCCATAACTTTTTATTGAAATCAATATATCTTAGATGTGTTTTTTGCCATCTATATGTGTTGATAGATGCCAAATCCATTGGAAACGGCTTCAAATCATTGCTAAATCATTGGAAATATGGACTTTTTGCTGATAGGTGTGTTGAGTCCAGTAAAGGATATAATTTTAGTTGTAATGGATAATTAGGTTTTTTTTTCAAAATTCGCATAAAATTATAACGTTCCTTATGAGGTGTTATGAGTATTATCTATTTCCTATCTTTTTGGCATTTTTTTTTTTTTTTTTTCTTTTCTCACTTTGAAAATGATATTAGCCAGTCCATGCGAAAAGGTACAAAATGTCCTTTTTATAAACTTTACATGACACGTTCGTTAAAATATTTTTGAAAAACGATTTTTATCAGAAAAAAAAATATATTAATGTAAACATTGATAAAATTGTCAATTATGTCCCAACAAATTTGTCAATTAACACGGAGAAAGACGTAGAAATATCTGAATGTTTGTACTTAAGCAAGCTTAAAATCATTTGTTTCTCGGAACAATGCTATACTGAACAGAACCATTTACGACACTATAGAGACAAAAGGTCAACAATTTTCATCATCTCTACCTATGTTTAAAGATAGGAAGACAACATTTAAACGTAAGGGAAAATGCAAAAATTATGTCATCTTGCGTTTTTGAAATCGACCGTCCATGCACGGGATTCGAACCGTTACCCCCTTTCACTGCATTGCTGTCTGCATTGCGAGCGAGAGCCTTATCCCCACTGCCACCGGAGAGATCATCATCAAATGGCAATTTAAGATATTTAAACTCAACATGGAAAATGATTAAACTATATGAAATAATTCAGTAAAATTTGAATAAAACAAGGGGGGCCAGCACATGCAGATGTGTATAGCTTACAGCTTAAGGATATTGGGGAAAGTAACTGAGTTTTATAGATCACAAGTCTGCTACCAATAATTATGCACACTTTACAATTTGGTAATTTTTTCGTTGTTGTACCTTTTTGCATGGCCGACTGGCTCATATAGGTGATATCGTCGAAAGTACCAAGTAAGTTAAATAAGTGATTTTGCCATAACTTTTTATTGAAATCAATATATCTTAGATGTGTTTTTTGCCATCTATATGTGTTGATAGATGCCAAATCCATTGGAAACGGCTTCAAATCATTGCTAAATCATTGGAAATATGGATTTTTTGCTGATAGGTGTGTTGAGTCCAGTAAAGGATATAATTTTAGTTGTAATGGATAATTAGGTTTTTTTTTCAAAATTCGCATAAAATTATAACGTTCCGTATGAGGTGTTATGAGTATTATCTATTTCCTATCTTTTTGGCATTTTTTTTTTTTTTTTTCTTTTCTCACTTTGAAAATGATATTAGCCAGTCCATGCGAAAAGGTACAAAATGTCCTTTTTATAAACTTTACATGACACGTTCGTTAAAATATTTTTGAAAAACGATTTTTATCAGAAAAAAAAATATATTAATGTAAACATTGATAAAATTGTCAATTATGTCCCAACAAATTTGTCAATTAACACGGAGAAAGACGTAGAAATATCTGAATGTTTGTACTTAAGCAAGCTTAAAATCATTTGTTTCTCGGAACAATGCTATACTGAACAGAACCATTTACGACACTATAGAGACAAAAGGTCAACAATTTTCATCATCTCTACCTATGTTTAAAGATAGGAAGACAACATTTAAACGTAAGGGAAAATGCAAAAATTATGTCATCTTGCGTTTTTTAAATCAACCGTCCATGCACGGGATTCGAACCGTTACCCCCTTTCACTGCATTGCTGTCTGCATTGCGAGCGAGAGCCTTATCCCCACTGCCACCGGAGAGATCATCATCAAATGGCAATTTAAGATATTTAAACTCAACATGGAAAATGATTAAACTATATGAAATAATTCAGTAAAATTTGAATAAAACAAGGGGGGTCAGCACATGCAGATGTGTATAGCTTACAGCTTAAGGATATTGGGGAAAGTAACTGAGTTTTATAGATCACAAGTCTGCTACCAATAATTATGCACACTTTACAATTTGGTAATTTTTTCGTTGTTGTACCTTTTTGCATGGCCGACTGGCTCATATAGGTGATATCGTCGAAAGTACCAAGTAAGTTAAATAAGTGATTTTGCCATAACTTTTTATTGAAATCAATATATCTTAGATGTGTTTTTTGCCATCTATATGTGTTGATAGATGCCAAATCCATTGGAAACGGCTTCAAATCATTGCTAAATCATTGGAAATATGGACTTTTTGCTGATAGGTGTGTTGAGTCCAGTAAAGGATATAATTTTAGTTGTAATGGATAATTAGGTTTTTTTTTCAAAATTCGCATAAAATTATAACGTTCCTTATGAGGTGTTATGAGTATTATCTATTTCCTATCTTTTTGGCATTTTTTTTTTTTTTTTTTCTTTTCTCACTTTGAAAATGATATTAGCCAGTCCATGCGAAAAGGTACAAAATGTCCTTTTTATAAACTTTACATGACACGTTCGTTAAAATATTTTTGAAAAACGATTTTTATCAGAAAAAAAAATATATTAATGTAAACATTGATAAAATTGTCAATTATGTCCCAACAAATTTGTCAATTAACACGGAGAAAGACGTAGAAATATCTGAATGTTTGTACTTAAGCAAGCTTAAAATCATTTGTTTCTCGGAACAATGCTATACTGAACAGAACCATTTACGACACTATAGAGACAAAAGGTCAACAATTTTCATCATCTCTACCTATGTTTAAAGATAGGAAGACAACATTTAAACGTAAGGGAAAATGCAAAAATTATGTCATCTTGCGTTTTTGAAATCGACCGTCCATGCACGGGATTCGAACCGTTACCCCCTTTCACTGCATTGCTGTCTGCATTGCGAGCGAGAGCCTTATCCCCACTGCCACCGGAGAGATCATCATCAAATGGCAATTTAAGATATTTAAACTCAACATGGAAAATGATTAAACTATATGAAATAATTCAGTAAAATTTGAATAAAACAAGGGGGGCCAGCACATGCAGATGTGTATAGCTTACAGCTTAAGGATATTGGGGAAAGTAACTGAGTTTTATAGATCACAAGTCTGCTACCAATAATTATGCACACTTTACAATTTGGTAATTTTTTCGTTGTTGTACCTTTTTGCATGGCCGACTGGCTCATATAGGTGATATCGTCGAAAGTACCAAGTAAGTTAAATAAGTGATTTTGCCATAACTTTTTATTGAAATCAATATATCTTAGATGTGTTTTTTGCCATCTATATGTGTTGATAGATGCCAAATCCATTGGAAACGGCTTCAAATCATTGCTAAATCATTGGAAATATGGATTTTTTGCTGATAGGTGTGTTGAGTCCAGTAAAGGATATAATTTTAGTTGTAATGGATAATTAGGTTTTTTTTTCAAAATTCGCATAAAATTATAACGTTCCGTATGAGGTGTTATGAGTATTATCTATTTCCTATCTTTTTGGCATTTTTTTTTTTTTTTTTCTTTTCTCACTTTGAAAATGATATTAGCCAGTCCATGCGAAAAGGTACAAAATGTCCTTTTTATAAACTTTACATGACACGTTCGTTAAAATATTTTTGAAAAACGATTTTTATCAGAAAAAAAAATATATTAATGTAAACATTGATAAAATTGTCAATTATGTCCCAACAAATTTGTCAATTAACACGGAGAAAGACGTAGAAATATCTGAATGTTTGTACTTAAGCAAGCTTAAAATCATTTGTTTCTCGGAACAATGCTATACTGAACAGAACCATTTACGACACTATAGAGACAAAAGGTCAACAATTTTCATCATCTCTACCTATGTTTAAAGATAGGAAGACAACATTTAAACGTAAGGGAAAATGCAAAAATTATGTCATCTTGCGTTTTTGAAATCAACCGTCCATGCACGGGATTCGAACCGTTACCCCCTTTCACTGCATTGCTGTCTGCATTGCGAGCGAGAGCCTTATCCCCACTGCCACCGGAGAGATCATCATCAAATGGCAATTTAAGATATTTAAACTCAACATGGTAAAATGATTAAACTATATGAAATAATTCAGTAAAATTTGAATAAAACAAGGGGGGTCAGCACATGCAGATGTGTATAGCTTACAGCTTAAGGATATTGGGGAAAGTAACTGAGTTTTATAGATCACAAGTCTGCTACCAATAATTATGCACACTTTACAATTTGGTAATTTTTTCGTTGTTGTACCTTTTTGCATGGCCGACTGGCTCATATAGGTGATATCGTCGAAAGTACCAAGTAAGTTAAATAAGTGATTTTGCCATAACTTTTTATTGAAATCAATATATCTTAGATGTGTTTTTTGCCATCTATATGTGTTGATAGATGCCAAATCCATTGGAAACGGCTTCAAATCATTGCTAAATCATTGGAAATATGGACTTTTTGCTGATAGGTGTGTTGAGTCCAGTAAAGGATATAATTTTAGTTGTAATGGATAATTAGGTTTTTTTTTCAAAATTCGCATAAAATTATAACGTTCCGTATGAGGTGTTATGAGTATTATCTATTTCCTATCTTTTCGGCATTTTTTTTTTTTTTTTCTTTTCTCACTTTGAAAATGATATTAGCCAGTCCATGCGAAAAGGTACAAAATGTCCTTTTTATAAACTTTACATGACACGTTCGTTAAAATATTTTTGAAAAACGATTTTTATCAGAAAAAAAAATATATTAATGTAAACATTGATAAAATTGTCAATTATGTCCCAACAAATTTGTCAATTAACACGGAGAAAGACGTAGAAATATCTGAATGTTTGTACTTAAGCAAGCTTAAAATCATTTGTTTCTCGGAACAATGCTATACTGAACAGAACCATTTACGACACTATAGAGACAAAAGGTCAACAATTTTCATCATCTCTACCTATGTTTAAAGATAGGAAGACAACATTTAAACGTAAGGGAAAATGCAAAAATTATGTCATCTTGCGTTTTTGAAATCGACCGTCCATGCACGGGATTCGAACCGTTACCCCCTTTCACTGCATTGCTGTCTGCATTGCGAGCGAGAGCCTTATCCCCACTGCCACCGGAGAGATCATCATCAAATGGCAATTTAAGATATTTAAACTCAACATGGAAAATGATTAAACTATATGAAATAATTCAGTAAAATTTGAATAAAACAAGGGGGGCCAGCACATGCAGATGTGTATAGCTTACAGCTTAAGGATATTGGGGAAAGTAACTGAGTTTTATAGATCACAAGTCTGCTACCAATAATTATGCACACTTTACAATTTGGTAATTTTTTCGTTGTTGTACCTTTTTGCATGGCCGACTGGCTCATATAGGTGATATCGTCGAAAGTACCAAGTAAGTTAAATAAGTGATTTTGCCATAACTTTTTATTGAAATCAATATATCTTAGATGTGTTTTTTGCCATCTATATGTGTTGATAGATGCCAAATCCATTGGAAACGGCTTCAAATCATTGCTAAATCATTGGAAATATGGACTTTTTGCTGATAGGTGTGTTGAGTCCAGTAAAGGATATAATTTTAGTTGTAATGGATAATTAGGTTTTTTTTTCAAAATTCGCATAAAATTATAACGTTCCGTATGAGGTGTTATGAGTATTATCTATTTCCTATCTTTTTGGCATTTTTTTTTTTTTTTTTCTTTTCTCACTTTGAAAATGATATTAGCCAGTCCATGCGAAAAGGTACAAAATGTCCTTTTTATAAACTTTACATGACACGTTCGTTAAAATATTTTTGAAAAACGATTTTTATCAGAAAAAAAAATATATTAATGTAAACATTGATAAAATTGTCAATTATGTCCCAACAAATTTGTCAATTAACACGGAGAAAGACGTAGAAATATCTGAATGTTTGTACTTAAGCAAGCTTAAAATCATTTGTTTCTCGGAACAATGCTATACTGAACAGAACCATTTACGACACTATAGAGACAAAAGGTCAACAATTTTCATCATCTCTACCTATGTTTAAAGATAGGAAGACAACATTTAAACGTAAGGGAAAATGCAAAAATTATGTCATCTTGCGTTTTTGAAATCAACCGTCCATGCACGGGATTCGAACCGTTACCCCCTTTCACTGCATTGCTGTCTGCATTGCGAGCGAGAGCCTTATCCCCACTGCCACCGGAGAGATCATCATCATTTGGCAATTTAAGATATTTAAACTCAACATGGTAAAATGATTAAACTATATGAAATAATTCAGTAAAATTTGAATAAAACAAGGGGGGTCAGCACATGCAGATGTGTATAGCTTACAGCTTAAGGATATTGGGGAAAGTAACTGAGTTTTATAGATCACAAGTCTGCTACCAATAATTATGCACACTTTACAATTTGGTAATTTTTTCGTTGTTGTACCTTTTTGCATGGCCGACTGGCTCATATAGGTGATATCGTCGAAAGTACCAAGTAAGTTAAATAAGTGATTTTGCCATAACTTTTTATTGAAATCAATATATCTTAAATGTGTTTTTTGCCATCTATATGTGTTGATAGATGCCAAATCCATTGGAAACGGCTTCAAATCATTGCTAAATCATTGGAAATATGGACTTTTTGCTGATAGGTGTGTTGAGTCCAGTAAAGGATATAATTTTAGTTGTAATGGATAATTAGGTTTTTTTTTCAAAATTCGCATAAAATTATAACGTTCCGTATGAGGTGTTATGAGTATTATCTATTTCCTATCTTTTCGGCATTTTTTTTTTTTTTTTCTTTTCTCACTTTGAAAATGATATTAGCCAGTCCATGCGAAAAGGTACAAAATGTCCTTTTTATAAACTTTACATGACACGTTCGTTAAAATATTTTTGAAAAACGATTTTTATCAGAAAAAAAAATATATTAATGTAAACATTGATAAAATTGTCAATTATGTCCCAACAAATTTGTCAATTAACACGGAGAAAGACGTAGAAATATCTGAATGTTTGTACTTAAGCAAGCTTAAAATCATTTGTTTCTCGGAACAATGCTATACTGAACAGAACCATTTACGACACTATAGAGACAAAAGGTCAACAATTTTCATCATCTCTACCTATGTTTAAAGATAGGAAGACAACATTTAAACGTAAGGGAAAATGCAAAAATTATGTCATCTTGCGTTTTTGAAATCAACCGTCCATGCACGGGATTCGAACCGTTACCCCCTTTCACTGCATTGCTGTCTGCATTGCGAGCGAGAGCCTTATCCCCACTGCCACCGGAGAGATCATCATCAAATGGCAATTTAAGATATTTAAACTCAACATGGAAAATGATTAAACTATATGAAATAATTCAGTAAAATTTGAATAAAACAAGGGGGGCCAGCACATGCAGATGTGTATAGCTTACAGCTTAAGGATATTGGGGAAAGTAACTGAGTTTTATAGATCACAAGTCTGCTACCAATAATTATGCACACTTTACAATTTGGTAATTTTTTCGTTGTTGTACCTTTTTGCATGGCCGACTGGCTCATATAGGTGATATCGTCGAAAGTACCAAGTAAGTTAAATAAGTGATTTTGCCATAACTTTTTATTGAAATCAATATATCTTAGATGTGTTTTTTGCCATCTATATGTGTTGATAGATGCCAAATCCATTGGAAACGGCTTCAAATCATTGCTAAATCATTGGAAATATGGACTTTTTGCTGATAGGTGTGTTGAGTCCAGTAAAGGATATAATTTTAGTTGTAATGGATAATTAGGTTTTTTTTTCAAAATTCGCATAAAATTATAACGTTCCGTATGAGGTGTTATGAGTATTATCTATTTCCTATCTTTTTGGCATTTTTTTTTTTTTTTTTCTTTTCTCACTTTGAAAATGATATTAGCCAGTCCATGCGAAAAGGTACAAAATGTCCTTTTTATAAACTTTACATGACACGTTCGTTAAAATATTTTTGAAAAACGATTTTTATCAGAAAAAAAAATATATTAATGTAAACATTGATAAAATTGTCAATTATGTCCCAACAAATTTGTCAATTAACACGGAGAAAGACGTAGAAATATCTGAATGTTTGTACTTAAGCAAGCTTAAAATCATTTGTTTCTCGGAACAATGCTATACTGAACAGAACCATTTACGACACTATAGAGACAAAAGGTCAACAATTTTCATCATCTCTACCTATGTTTAAAGATAGGAAGACAACATTTAAACGTAAGGGAAAATGCAAAAATTATGTCATCTTGCGTTTTTGAAATCAACCGTCCATGCACGGGATTCGAACCGTTACCCCCTTTCACTGCATTGCTGTCTGCATTGCGAGCGAGAGCCTTATCCCCACTGCCACCGGAGAGATCATCATCAAATGGCAATTTAAGATATTTAAACTCAACATGGTAAAATGATTAAACTATATGAAATAATTCAGTAAAATTTGAATAAAACAAGGGGGGTCAGCACATGCAGATGTGTATAGCTTACAGCTTAAGGATATTGGGGAAAGTAACTGAGTTTTATAGATCACAAGTCTGCTACCAATAATTATGCACACTTTACAATTTGGTAATTTTTTCGTTGTTGTACCTTTTTGCATGGCCGACTGGCTCATATAGGTGATATCGTCGAAAGTACCAAGTAAGTTAAATAAGTGATTTTGCCATAACTTTTTATTGAAATCAATATATCTTAGATGTGTTTTTTGCCATCTATATGTGTTGATAGATGCCAAATCCATTGGAAACGGCTTCAAATCATTGCTAAATCATTGGAAATATGGACTTTTTGCTGATAGGTGTGTTGAGTCCAGTAAAGGATATAATTTTAGTTGTAATGGATAATTAGGTTTTTTTTTCAAAATTCGCATAAAATTATAACGTTCCGTATGAGGTGTTATGAGTATTATCTATTTCCTATCTTTTTGGCATTTTTTTTTTTTTTTCTTTTCTCACTTTGAAAATGATATTAGCCAGTCCATGCGAAAAGGTACAAAATGTCCTTTTTATAAACTTTACATGACACGTTCGTTAAAATATTTTTGAAAAACGATTTTTATCAGAAAAAAAAATATATTAATGTAAACATTGATAAAATTGTCAATTATGTCCCAACAAATTTGTCAATTAACACGGAGAAAGACGTAGAAATATCTGAATGTTTGTACTTAAGCAAGCTTAAAATCATTTGTTTCTCGGAACAATGCTATACTGAACAGAACCATTTACGACACTATAGAGACAAAAGGTCAACAATTTTCATCATCTCTACCTATGTTTAAAGATAGGAAGACAACATTTAAACGTAAGGGAAAATGCAAAAATTATGTCATCTTGCGTTTTTGAAATCGACCGTCCATGCACGGGATTCGAACCGTTACCCCCTTTCACTGCATTGCTGTCTGCATTGCGAGCGAGAGCCTTATCCCCACTGCCACCGGAGAGATCATCATCAAATGGCAATTTAAGATATTTAAACTCAACATGGAAAATGATTAAACTATATGAAATAATTCAGTAAAATTTGAATAAAACAAGGGGGGCCAGCACATGCAGATGTGTATAGCTTACAGCTTAAGGATATTGGGGAAAGTAACTGAGTTTTATAGATCACAAGTCTGCTACCAATAATTATGCACACTTTACAATTTGGTAATTTTTTCGTTGTTGTACCTTTTTGCATGGCCGACTGGCTCATATAGGTGATATCGTCGAAAGTACCAAGTAAGTTAAATAAGTGATTTTGCCATAACTTTTTATTGAAATCAATATATCTTAGATGTGTTTTTTGCCATCTATATGTGTTGATAGATGCCAAATCCATTGGAAACGGCTTCAAATCATTGCTAAATCATTGGAAATATGGACTTTTTGCTGATAGGTGTGTTGAGTCCAGTAAAGGATATAATTTTAGTTGTAATGGATAATTAGGTTTTTTTTTCAAAATTCGCATAAAATTATAACGTTCCGTATGAGGTGTTATGAGTATTATCTATTTCCTATCTTTTTGGCATTTTTTTTTTTTTTTTTCTTTTCTCACTTTGAAAATGATATTAGCCAGTCCATGCGGAAAGGTACAAAATGTCCTTTTTATAAACTTTACATGACACGTTCGTTAAAATATTTTTGAAAAACGATTTTTATCAGAAAAAAAAATATATTAATGTAAACATTGATAAAATTGTCAATTATGTCCCAACAAATTTGTCAATTAACACGGAGAAAGACGTAGAAATATCTGAATGTTTGTACTTAAGCAAGCTTAAAATCATTTGTTTCTCGGAACAATGCTATACTGAACAGAACCATTTACGACACTATAGAGACAAAAGGTCAACAATTTTCATCATCTCTACCTATGTTTAAAGATAGGAAGACAACATTTAAACGTAAGGGAAAATGCAAAAATTATGTCATCTTGCGTTTTTGAAATCGACCGTCCATGCACGGGATTCGAACCGTTACCCCCTTTCACTGCATTGCTGTCTGCATTGCGAGCGAGAGCCTTATCCCCACTGCCACCGGAGAGATCATCATCAAATGGCAATTTAAGATATTTAAACTCAACATGGAAAATGATTAAACTATATGAAATAATTCAGTAAAATTTGAATAAAACAAGGGGGGCCAGCACATGCAGATGTGTATAGCTTACAGCTTAAGGATATTGGGGAAAGTAACTGAGTTTTATAGATCACAAGTCTGCTACCAATAATTATGCACACTTTACAATTTGGTAATTTTTTCGTTGTTGTACCTTTTTGCATGGCCGACTGGCTCATATAGGTGATATCGTCGAAAGTACCAAGTAAGTTAAATAAGTGATTTTGCCATAACTTTTTATTGAAATCAATATATCTTAGATGTGTTTTTTGCCATCTATATGTGTTGATAGATGCCAAATCCATTGGAAACGGCTTCAAATCATTGCTAAATCATTGGAAATATGGACTTTTTGCTGATAGGTGTGTTGAGTCCAGTAAAGGATATAATTTTAGTTGTAATGGATAATTAGGTTTTTTTTTCAAAATTCGCATAAAATTATAACGTTCCGTATGAGGTGTTATGAGTATTATCTATTTCCTATCTTTTTGGCATTTTTTTTTTTTTTTTTCTTTTCTCACTTTGAAAATGATATTAGCCAGTCCATGCGAAAAGGTACAAAATGTCCTTTTTATAAACTTTACATGACACGTTCGTTAAAATATTTTTGAAAAACGATTTTTATCAGAAAAAAAAATATATTAATGTAAACATTGATAAAATTGTCAATTATGTCCCAACAAATTTGTCAATTAACACGGAGAAAGACGTAGAAATATCTGAATGTTTGTACTTAAGCAAGCTTAAAATCATTTGTTTCTCGGAACAATGCTATACTGAACAGAACCATTTACGACACTATAGAGACAAAAGGTCAACAATTTTCATCATCTCTACCTATGTTTAAAGATAGGAAGACAACATTTAAACGTAAGGGAAAATGCAAAAATTATGTCATCTTGCGTTTTTGAAATCAACCGTCCATGCACGGGATTCGAACCGTTACCCCCTTTCACTGCATTGCTGTCTGCATTGCGAGCGAGAGCCTTATCCCCACTGCCACCGGAGAGATCATCATCAAATGGCAATTTAAGATATTTAAACTCAACATGGTAAAATGATTAAACTATATGAAATAATTCAGTAAAATTTGAATAAAACAAGGGGGGTCAGCACATGCAGATGTGTATAGCTTACAGCTTAAGGATATTGGGGAAAGTAACTGAGTTTTATAGATCACAAGTCTGCTACCAATAATTATGCACACTTTACAATTTGGTAATTTTTTCGTTGTTGTACCTTTTTGCATGGCCGACTGGCTCATATAGGTGATATCGTCGAAAGTACCAAGTAAGTTAAATAAGTGATTTTGCCATAACTTTTTATTGAAATCAATATATCTTAGATGTGTTTTTTGCCATCTATATGTGTTGATAGATGCCAAATCCATTGGAAACGGCTTCAAATCATTGCTAAATCATTGGAAATATGGACTTTTTGCTGATAGGTGTGTTGAGTCCAGTAAAGGATATAATTTTAGTTGTAATGGATAATTAGGTTTTTTTTTCAAAATTCGCATAAAATTATAACGTTCCGTATGAGGTGTTATGAGTATTATCTATTTCCTATCTTTTTGGCATTTTTTTTTTTTTTTTTTCTTTTCTCACTTTGAAAATGATATTAGCCAGTTCATGCGAAAAGGTACAAAATGTCCTTTTTATAAACTTTACATGACACGTTCGTTAAAATATTTTTGAAAAACGATTTTTATCAGAAAAAAAAAATATATTAATGTAAACATTGATAAAATTGTCAATTATGTCCCAACAAATTTGTCAATTAACACGGAGAAAGACGTAGAAATATCTGAATGTTTGTACTTAAGCAAGCTTAAAATCATTTGTTTCTCGGAACAATGCTATACTGAACAGAACCATTTACGACACTATAGAGACAAAAGGTCAACAATTTTCATCATCTCTACCTATGTTTAAAGATAGGAAGACAACATTTAAACGTAAGGGAAAATGCAAAAATTATGTCATCTTGCGTTTTTGAAATCAACCGTCCATGCACGGGATTCGAACCGTTACCCCCTTTCACTGCATTGCTGTCTGCATTGCGAGCGAGAGCCTTATCCCCACTGCCACCGGAGAGATCATCATCAATTGGCAATTTAAGATATTTAAACTCAACATGGTAAAATGATTAAACTATATGAAATAATTCAGTAAAATTTGAATAAAACAAGGGGGGTCAGCACATGCAGATGTGTATAGCTTACAGCTTAAGGATATTGGGGAAAGTAACTGAGTTTTATAGATCACAAGTCTGCTACCAATAATTATGCACACTTTACAATTTGGTAATTTTTTCGTTGTTGTACCTTTTTGCATGGCCGACTGGCTCATATAGGTGATATCGTCGAAAGTACCAAGTAAGTTAAATAAGTGATTTTGCCATAACTTTTTATTGAAATCAATATATCTTAAATGTGTTTTTTGCCATCTATATGTGTTGATAGATGCCAAATCCATTGGAAACGGCTTCAAATCATTGCTAAATCATTGGAAATATGGACTTTTTGCTGATAGGTGTGTTGAGTCCAGTAAAGGATATAATTTTAGTTGTAATGGATAATTAGGTTTTTTTTTCAAAATTCGCATAAAATTATAACGTTCCGTATGAGGTGTTATGAGTATTATCTATTTCCTATCTTTTCGGCATTTTTTTTTTTTTTTTTCTTTTCTCACTTTGAAAATGATATTAGCCAGTCCATGCGAAAAGGTACAAAATGTCCTTTTTATAAACTTTACATGACACGTTCGTTAAAATATTTTTGAAAAACGATTTTTATCAGAAAAAAAAATATATTAATGTAAACATTGATAAAATTGTCAATTATGTCCCAACAAATTTGTCAATTAACACGGAGAAAGACGTAGAAATATCTGAATGTTTGTACTTAAGCAAGCTTAAAATCATTTGTTTCTCGGAACAATGCTATACTGAACAGAACCATTTACGACACTATAGAGACAAAAGGTCAACAATTTTCATCATCTCTACCTATGTTTAAAGATAGGAAGACAACATTTAAACGTAAGGGAAAATGCAAAAATTATGTCATCTTGCGTTTTTGAAATCAACCGTCCATGCACGGGATTCGAACCGTTACCCCCTTTCACTACATTGCTGTCTGCATTGCGAGCGAGAGCCTTATCCCCACTGCCACCGGAGAGATCATCATCAAATGGCAATTTAAGATATTTAAACTCAACATGGTAAAATGATTAAACTATATGAAATAATTCAGTAAAATTTGAATAAAACAAGGGGGGTCAGCACATGCAGATGTGTATAGCTTACAGCTTAAGGATATTGGGGAAAGTAACTGAGTTTTATAGATCACAAGTCTGCTACCAATAATTATGCACACTTTACAATTTGGTAATTTTTTCGTTGTTGTACCTTTTTGCATGGCCGACTGGCTCATATAGGTGATATCGTCGAAAGTACCAAGTAAGTTAAATAAGTGATTTTGCCATAACTTTTTATTGAAATCAATATATCTTAGATGTGTTTTTTGCCATCTATATGTGTTGATAGATGCCAAATCCATTGGAAACGGCTTCAAATCATTGCTAAATCATTGGAAATATGGACTTTTTGCTGATAGGTGTGTTGAGTCCAGTAAAGGATATAATTTTAGTTGTAATGGATAATTAGGTTTTTTTTTCAAAATTCGCATAAAATTATAACGTTCCGTATGAGGTGTTATGAGTATTATCTATTTCCTATCTTTTTGGCATTTTTTTTTTTTTTTTTCTTTTCTCACTTTGAAAATGATATTAGCCAGTCCATGCGAAAAGGTACAAAATGTCCTTTTTATAAACTTTACATGACACGTTCGTTAAAATATTTTTGAAAAACGATTTTTATCAGAAAAAAAAATATATTAATGTAAACATTGATAAAATTGTCAATTATGTCCCAACAAATTTGTCAATTAACACGGAGAAAGACGTAGAAATATCTGAATGTTTGTACTTAAGCAAGCTTAAAATCATTTGTTTCTCGGAACAATGCTATACTGAACAGAACCATTTACGACACTATAGAGACAAAAGGTCAACAATTTTCATCATCTCTACCTATGTTTAAAGATAGGAAGACAACATTTAAACGTAAGGGAAAATGCAAAAATTATGTCATCTTGCGTTTTTGAAATCAACCGTCCATGCACGGGATTCGAACCGTTACCCCCCTTTCACTGCATTGCTGTCTGCATTGCGAGCGAGAGCCTTATCCCCACTGCCACCGGAGAGATCATCATCAAATGGCAATTTAAGATATTTAAACTCAACATGGTAAAATGATTAAACTATATGAAATAATTCAGTAAAATTTGAATAAAACAAGGGGGGTCAGCACATGCAGATGTGTATAGCTTACAGCTTAAGGATATTGGGGAAAGTAACTGAGTTTTATAGATCACAAGTCTGCTACCAATAATTATGCACACTTTACAATTTGGTAATTTTTTCGTTGTTGTACCTTTTTGCATGGCCGACTGGCTCATATAGGTGATATCGTCGAAAGTACCAAGTAAGTTAAATAAGTGATTTTGCCATAACTTTTTATTGAAATCAATATATCTTAGATGTGTTTTTTGCCATCTATATGTGTTGATAGATGCCAAATCCATTGGAAACGGCTTCAAATCATTGCTAAATCATTGGAAATATGGACTTTTTGCTGATAGGTGTGTTGAGTCCAGTAAAGGATATAATTTTAGTTGTAATGGATAATTAGGTTTTTTTTTCAAAATTCGCATAAAATTATAACGTTCCGTATGAGGTGTTATGAGTATTATCTATTTCCTATCTTTTTGGCATTTTTTTTTTTTTTTTTCTTTTCTCACTTTGAAAATGATATTAGCCAGTCCATGCGAAAAGGTACAAAATGTCCTTTTTATAAACTTTACATGACACGTTCGTTAAAATATTTTTGAAAAACGATTTTTATCAGAAAAAAAAATATATTAATGTAAACATTGATAAAATTGTCAATTATGTCCCAACAAATTTGTCAATTAACACGGAGAAAGACGTAGAAATATCTGAATGTTTGTACTTAAGCAAGCTTAAAATCATTTGTTTCTCGGAACAATGCTATACTGAACAGAACCATTTACGACACTATAGAGACAAAAGGTCAACAATTTTCATCATCTCTACCTATGTTTAAAGATAGGAAGACAACATTTAAACGTAAGGGAAAATGCAAAAATTATGTCATCTTGCGTTTTTGAAATCAACCGTCCATGCACGGGATTCGAACCGTTACCCCCTTTCACTACATTGCTGTCTGCATTGCGAGCGAGAGCCTTATCCCCACTGCCACCGGAGAGATCATCATCAAATGGCAATTTAAGATATTTAAACTCAACATGGTAAAATGATTAAACTATATGAAATAATTCAGTAAAATTTGAATAAAACAAGGGGGGTCAGCACATGCAGATGTGTATAGCTTACAGCTTAAGGATATTGGGGAAAGTAACTGAGTTTTATAGATCACAAGTCTGCTACCAATAATTATGCACACTTTACAATTTGGTAATTTTTTCGTTGTTGTACCTTTTTGCATGGCCGACTGGCTCATATAGGTGATATCGTCGAAAGTACCAAGTAAGTTAAATAAGTGATTTTGCCATAACTTTTTATTGAAATCAATATATCTTAGATGTGTTTTTTGCCATCTATATGTGTTGATAGATGCCAAATCCATTGGAAACGGCTTCAAATCATTGCTAAATCATTGGAAATATGGACTTTTTGCTGATAGGTGTGTTGAGTCCAGTAAAGGATATAATTTTAGTTGTAATGGATAATTAGGTTTTTTTTTCAAAATTCGCATAAAATTATAACGTTCCGTATGAGGTGTTATGAGTATTATCTATTTCCTATCTTTTTGGCATTTTTTTTTTTTTTTTTCTTTTCTCACTTTGAAAATGATATTAGCCAGTTCATGCGAAAAGGTACAAAATGTCCTTTTTATAAACTTTACATGACACGTTCGTTAAAATATTTTTGAAAAACGATTTTTATCAGAAAAAAAAAATATATTAATGTAAACATTGATAAAATTGTCAATTATGTCCCAACAAATTTGTCAATTAACACGGAGAAAGACGTAGAAATATCTGAATGTTTGTACTTAAGCAAGCTTAAAATCATTTGTTTCTCGGAACAATGCTATACTGAACAGAACCATTTACGACACTATAGAGACAAAAGGTCAACAATTTTCATCATCTCTACCTATGTTTAAAGATAGGAAGACAACATTTAAACGTAAGGGAAAATGCAAAAATTATGTCATCTTGCGTTTTTGAAATCAACCGTCCATGCACGGGATTCGAACCGTTACCCCCTTTCACTGCATTGCTGTCTGCATTGCGAGCGAGAGCCTTATCCCCACTGCCACCGGAGAGATCATCATCAATTGGCAATTTAAGATATTTAAACTCAACATGGTAAAATGATTAAACTATATGAAATAATTCAGTAAAATTTGAATAAAACAAGGGGGGTCAGCACATGCAGATGTGTATAGCTTACAGCTTAAGGATATTGGGGAAAGTAACTGAGTTTTATAGATCACAAGTCTGCTACCAATAATTATGCACACTTTACAATTTGGTAATTTTTTCGTTGTTGTACCTTTTTGCATGGCCGACTGGCTCATATAGGTGATATCGTCGAAAGTACCAAGTAAGTTAAATAAGTGATTTTGCCATAACTTTTTATTGAAATCAATATATCTTAAATGTGTTTTTTGCCATCTATATGTGTTGATAGATGCCAAATCCATTGGAAACGGCTTCAAATCATTGCTAAATCATTGGAAATATGGACTTTTTGCTGATAGGTGTGTTGAGTCCAGTAAAGGATATAATTTTAGTTGTAATGGATAATTAGGTTTTTTTTTCAAAATTCGCATAAAATTATAACGTTCCGTATGAGGTGTTATGAGTATTATCTATTTCCTATCTTTTCGGCATTTTTTTTTTTTTTTTTCTTTTCTCACTTTGAAAATGATATTAGCCAGTCCATGCGAAAAGGTACAAAATGTCCTTTTTATAAACTTTACATGACACGTTCGTTAAAATATTTTTGAAAAACGATTTTTATCAGAAAAAAAAATATATTAATGTAAACATTGATAAAATTGTCAATTATGTCCCAACAAATTTGTCAATTAACACGGAGAAAGACGTAGAAATATCTGAATGTTTGTACTTAAGCAAGCTTAAAATCATTTGTTTCTCGGAACAATGCTATACTGAACAGAACCATTTACGACACTATAGAGACAAAAGGTCAACAATTTTCATCATCTCTACCTATGTTTAAAGATAGGAAGACAACATTTAAACGTAAGGGAAAATGCAAAAATTATGTCATCTTGCGTTTTTGAAATCAACCGTCCATGCACGGGATTCGAACCGTTACCCCCCTTTCACTACATTGCTGTCTGCATTGCGAGCGAGAGCCTTATCCCCACTGCCACCGGAGAGATCATCATCAAATGGCAATTTAAGATATTTAAACTCAACATGGTAAAATGATTAAACTATATGAAATAATTCAGTAAAATTTGAATAAAACAAGGGGGGTCAGCACATGCAGATGTGTATAGCTTACAGCTTAAGGATATTGGGGAAAGTAACTGAGTTTTATAGATCACAAGTCTGCTACCAATAATTATGCACACTTTACAATTTGGTAATTTTTTCGTTGTTGTACCTTTTTGCATGGCCGACTGGCTCATATAGGTGATATCGTCGAAAGTACCAAGTAAGTTAAATAAGTGATTTTGCCATAACTTTTTATTGAAATCAATATATCTTAGATGTGTTTTTTGCCATCTATATGTGTTGATAGATGCCAAATCCATTGGAAACGGCTTCAAATCATTGCTAAATCATTGGAAATATGGACTTTTTGCTGATAGGTGTGTTGAGTCCAGTAAAGGATATAATTTTAGTTGTAATGGATAATTAGGTTTTTTTTTTCAAAATTCGCATAAAATTATAACGTTCCGTATGAGGTGTTATGAGTATTATCTATTTCCTATTTTTTTGGCATTTTTTTTTTTTTTTTTCTTTTCTCACTTTGAAAATGATATTAGCCAGTTCATGCGAAAAGGTACAAAATGTCCTTTTTATAAACTTTACATGACACGTTCGTTAAAATATTTTTGAAAAACGATTTTTATCAGAAAAAAAAAATATATTAATGTAAACATTGATAAAATTGTCAATTATGTCCCAACAAATTTGTCAATTAACACGGAGAAAGACGTAGAAATATCTGAATGTTTGTACTTAAGCAAGCTTAAAATCATTTGTTTCTCGGAACAATGCTATACTGAACAGAACCATTTACGACACTATAGAGACAAAAGGTCAACAATTTTCATCATCTCTACCTATGTTTAAAGATAGGAAGACAACATTTAAACGTAAGGGAAAATGCAAAAATTATGTCATCTTGCGTTTTTGAAATCAACCGTCCATGCACGGGATTCGAACCGTTACCCCCTTTCACTGCATTGCTGTCTGCATTGCGAGCGAGAGCCTTATCCCCACTGCCACCGGAGAGATCATCATCAAATGGCAATTTAAGATATTTAAACTCAACATGGTAAAATGATTAAACTATATGAAATAATTCAGTAAAATTTGAATAAAACAAGGGGGGTCAGCACATGCAGATGTGTATAGCTTACAGCTTAAGGATATTGGGGAAAGTAACTGAGTTTTATAGATCACAAGTCTGCTACCAATAATTATGCACACTTTACAATTTGGTAATTTTTTCGTTGTTGTACCTTTTTGCATGGCCGACTGGCTCATATAGGTGATATCGTCGAAAGTACCAAGTAAGTTAAATAAGTGATTTTGCCATAACTTTTTATTGAAATCAATATATCTTAGATGTGTTTTTTGCCATCTATATGTGTTGATAGATGCCAAATCCATTGGAAACGGCTTCAAATCATTGCTAAATCATTGGAAATATGGACTTTTTGCTGATAGGTGTGTTGAGTCCAGTAAAGGATATAATTTTAGTTGTAATGGATAATTAGGTTTTTTTTTCAAAATTCGCATAAAATTATAACGTTCCGTATGAGGTGTTATGAGTATTATCTATTTCCTATCTTTTCGGCATTTTTTTTTTTTTTTTTTCTTTTCTCACTTTGAAAATGATATTAGCCAGTCCATGCGAAAAGGTACAAAATGTCCTTTTTATAAACTTTACATGACACGTTCGTTAAAATATTTTTGAAAAACGATTTTTATCAGAAAAAAAAAATATATTAATGTAAACATTGATAAAATTGTCAATTATGTCCCAACAAATTTGTCAATTAACACGGAGAAAGACGTAGAAATATCTGAATGTTTGTACTTAAGCAAGCTTAAAATCATTTGTTTCTCGGAACAATGCTATACTGAACAGAACCATTTACGACACTATAGAGACAAAAGGTCAACAATTTTCATCATCTCTACCTATGTTTAAAGATAGGAAGACAACATTTAAACGTAAGGGAAAATGCAAAAATTATGTCATCTTGCGTTTTTGAAATCAACCGTCCATGCACGGGATTCGAACCGTTACCCCCTTTCACTGCATTGCTGTCTGCATTGCGAGCGAGAGCCTTATCCCCACTGCCACCGGAGAGATCATCATCAAACGGCAATTTAAGATATTTAAACTCAACATGGTAAAATGATTAAACTATATGAAATAATTCAGTAAAATTTGAATAAAACAAGGGGGGTCAGCACATGCAGATGTGTATAGCTTACAGCTTAAGGATATTGGGGAAAGTAACTGAGTTTTATAGATCACAAGTCTGCTACCAATAATTATGCACACTTTACAATTTGGTAATTTTTTCGTTGTTGTACCTTTTTGCATGGCCGACTGGCTCATATAGGTGATATCGTCGAAAGTACCAAGTAAGTTAAATAAGTGATTTTGCCATAACTTTTTATTGAAATCAATATATCTTAGATGTGTTTTTTGCCATCTATATGTGTTGATAGATGCCAAATCCATTGGAAACGGCTTCAAATCATTGCTAAATCATTGGAAATATGGACTTTTTGCTGATAGGTGTGTTGAGTCCAGTAAAGGATATAATTTTAGTTGTAATGGATAATTAGGTTTTTTTTTCAAAATTCGCATAAAATTATAACGTTCCGTATGAGGTGTTATGAGTATTATCTATTTCCTATCTTTTCGGCATTTTTTTTTTTTTTTTTCTTTTCTCACTTTGAAAATGATATTAGCCAGTCCATGCGAAAAGGTACAAAATGTCCTTTTTATAAACTTTACATGACACGTTCGTTAAAATATTTTTGAAAAACGATTTTTATCAGAAAACAAAATATATTAATGTAAACATTGATAAAATTGTCAATTATGTCCCAACAAATTTGTCAATTAACACGGAAAAAGACGTAGAAATATCTGAATGTTTGTACTTAAGCAAGCTTAAAATCATTTGTTTCTCGGAACAATGCTATACTGAACAGAACCATTTACGACACTATAGAGACAAAAGGTCAACAATTTTCATCATCTCTACCTATGTTTAAAGATAGGAAGACAACATTTAAACGTAAGGGAAAATGCAAAAATTATGTCATCTTGCGATTTTGAAATCAACCGTCCATGCACGGGATTCGAACCGTTACCCCCTTTCACTGCATTGCTGTCTGCATTGCGAGCGAGAGCCTTATCCACACTGCCACCGGAGAGATCATCATCAAATGGCAATTTAAGATATTTAAACTGAACATGGAAAATGATTAAACTATATGAAATAATTCAGTAAAATTTGAATAAAACAAGGGGGGTCAGCACATGCAGATGTGTATAGCTTACAGCTTAAGGATATTGGGGAAAGTAACTGAGTTTTATAGATCACAAGTCTGCTACCAATAATTATGCACACTTTACAATTTGGTAATTTTTTCGTTGTTGTACCTTTTTGCATGGCCGACTGGCTCATATAGGTGATATCGTCGAAAGTACCAAGTAAGTTAAATAAGTGATTTTGCCATAACTTTTTATTGAAATCAATATATCTTAGATGTGTTTTTTGCCATCTATATGTGTTGATAGATGCCAAATCCATTGGAAACGGCTTCAAATCATTGCTAAATCATTGGAAATATGGACTTTTTGCTGATAGGTGTGTTGAGTCCAGTAAAGGATATAATTTTAGTTGTAATGGATAATTAGGTTTTTTTTTCAAAATTCGCATAAAATTATAACGTTCCGTATGAGGTGTTATGAGTATTATCTATTTCCTATCTTTTTGGCATTTTTTTTTTTTTTTTTCTTTTCTCACTTTGAAAATGATATTAGCCAGTCCATGCGAAAAGGTACAAAATGTCCTTTTTATAAACTTTACATGACACGTTCGTTAAAATATTTTTGAAAAACGATTTTTATCAGAAAAAAAAATATATTAATGTAAACATTGATAAAATTGTCAATTATGTCCCAACAAATTTGTCAATTAACACGGAGAAAGACGTAGAAATATCTGAATGTTTGTACTTAAGCAAGCTTAAAATCATTTGTTTCTCGGAACAATGCTATACTGAACAGAACCATTTACGACACTATAGAGACAAAAGGTCAACAATTTTCATCATCTCTACCTATGTTTAAAGATAGGAAGACAACATTTAAACGTAAGGGAAAATGCAAAAATTATGTCATCTTGCGTTTTTGAAATCAACCGTCCATGCACGGGATTCGAACCGTTACCCCCTTTCACTGCATTGCTGTCTGCATTGCGAGCGAGAGCCTTATCCCCACTGCCACCGGAGAGATCATCATCAAATGGCAATTTAAGATATTTAAACTCAACATGGAAAATGATTAAACTATATGAAATAATTCAGTAAAATTTGAATAAAACAAGGGGGGTCAGCACATGCAGATGTGTATAGCTTACAGCTTAAGGATATTGGGGAAAGTAACTGAGTTTTATAGATCACAAGTCTGCTACCAATAATTATGCACACTTTACAATTTGGTAATTTTTTCGTTGTTGTACCTTTTTGCATGGCCGACTGGCTCATATAGGTGATATCGTCGAAAGTACAAAGTAAGTTAAATAAGTGATTTTGCCATAACTTTTTATTGAAATCAATATATCTTAGATGTGTTTTTTGCCATCTATATGTGTTGATAGATGCCAAATCCATTGGAAACGGCTTCAAATCATTGCTAAATCATTGGAAATATGGACTTTTTGCTGATAGGTGTGTTGAGTCCAGTAAAGGATATAATTTTAGTTGTAATGGATAATTAGGTTTTTTTTTTCAAAATTCGCATAAAATTATAACGTTCCGTATGAGGTGTTATGAGTATTATCTATTTCCTATCTTTTCGGCATTTTTTTTTTTTTTCTTTTCTCACTTTGAAAATGATATTAGCCAGTCCATGCGAAAAGGTACAAAATGTCCTTTTTATAAACTTTACATGACACATTCGTTAAAATATTTTTGAAAAACGATTTTTATCAGAAAAAAAAATATATTAATGTAAACATTGATAAAATTGTCAATTATGTCCCAACAAATTTGTCAATTAACACGGAGAAAGACGTAGAAATATCTGAATGTTTGTACTTAAGCAAGCTTAAAATCATTTGTTTCTCGGAACAATGCTATACTGAACAGAACCATTTACGACACTATAGAGACAAAAGGTCAACAATTTTCATCATCTCTACCTATGTTTAAAGATAGGAAGACAACATTTAAACGTAAGGGAAAATGCAAAAATTATGTCATCTTGCGTTTTTGAAATCAACCGTCCATGCACGGGATTCGAACCGTTACCCCCTTTCACTGCATTGCTGTCTGCATTGCGAGCGAGAGCCTTATCCCCACTGCCACCGGAGAGATCATCATCAAATGGCAATTTAAGATATTTAAACTCAACATGGAAAATGATTAAACTATATGAAATAATTCAGTAAAATTTGAATAAAACAAGGGGGGTCAGCACATGCAGATGTGTATAGCTTACAGCTTAAGGATATTGGGGAAAGTAACTGAGTTTTATAGATCACAAGTCTGCTACCAATAATTATGCACACTTTACAATTTGGTAATTTTTTCGTTGTTGTACCTTTTTGCATGGCCGACTGGCTCATATAGGTGATATCGTCGAAAGTACCAAGTAAGTTAAATAAGTGATTTTGCCATAACTTTTTATTGAAATCAATATATCTTAGATGTGTTTTTTGCCATCTATATGTGTTGATAGATGCCAAATCCATTGGAAACGGCTTCAAATCATTGCTAAATCATTGGAAATATGGACTTTTTGCTGATAGGTGTGTTGAGTCCAGTAAAGGATATAATTTTAGTTGTAATGGATAATTAGGTTTTTTTTTCAAAATTCGCATAAAATTATAACGTTCCGTATGAGGTGTTATGAGTATTATCTATTTCCTATCTTTTTGGCATTTTTTTTTTTTTTTCTTTTCTCACTTTGAAAATGATATTAGCCAGTCCATGCGAAAAGGTACAAAATGTCCTTTTTATAAACTTTACATGACACGTTCGTTAAAATATTTTTGAAAAACGATTTTTATCAGAAAAAAAAATATATTAATGTAAACATTGATAAAATTGTCAATTATGTCCCAACAAATTTGTCAATTAACACGGAGAAAGACGTAGAAATATCTGAATGTTTGTACTTAAGCAAGCTTAAAATCATTTATTTCTCGGAACAATGCTATACTGAACAGAACCATTTACGACACTATAGAGACAAAAGGTCAACAATTTTCATCATCTCTACCTATGTTTAAAGATAGGAAGACAACATTTAAACGTAAGGGAAAATGCAAAAATTATGTCATCTTGCGTTTTTGAAATCAACCGTCCATGCACGGGATTCGAACCGTTACCCCCTTTCACTGCATTGCTGTCTGCATTGCGAGCGAGAGCCTTATCCCCACTGCCACCGGAGAGATCATCATCAAATGGCAATTTAAGATATTTAAACTCAACATGGAAAATGATTAAACTATATGAAATAATTCAGTAAAATTTGAATAAAACAAGGGGGGTCAGCACATGCAGATGTGTATAGCTTACAGCTTAAGGATATTGGGGAAAGTAACTGAGTTTTATAGATCACAAGTCTGCTACCAATAATTATGCACACTTTACAATTTGGTAATTTTTTCGTTGTTGTACCTTTTTGCATGGCCGACTGGCTCATATAGGTGATATCGTCGAAAGTACAAAGTAAGTTAAATAAGTGATTTTGCCATAACTTTTTATTGAAATCAATATATCTTAGATGTGTTTTTTGCCATCTATATGTGTTGATAGATGCCAAATCCATTGGAAACGGCTTCAAATCATTGCTAAATCATTGGAAATATGGACTTTTTGCTGATAGGTGTGTTGAGTCCAGTAAAGGATATAATTTTAGTTGTAATGGATAATTAGGTTTTTTTTTTCAAAATTCGCATAAAATTATAACGTTCCGTATGAGGTGTTATGAGTATTATCTATTTCCTATCTTTTCGGCATTTTTTTTTTTTTTTCTTTTCTCACTTTGAAAATGATATTAGCCAGTCCATGCGAAAAGGTACAAAATGTCCTTTTTATAAACTTTACATGACACATTCGTTAAAAAATATTTTTGAAAAACGATTTTTATCAGAAAAAAAAATATATTAATGTAAACATTGATAAAATTGTCAATTATGTCCCAACAAATTTGTCAATTAACACGGAGAAAGACGTAGAAATATCTGAATGTTTGTACTTAAGCAAGCTTAAAATCATTTGTTTCTCGGAACAATGCTATACTGAACAGAACCATTTACGACACTATAGAGACAAAAGGTCAACAATTTTCATCATCTCTACCTATGTTTAAAGATAGGAAGACAACATTTAAACGTAAGGGAAAATGCAAAAATTATGTCATCTTGCGTTTTTGAAATCAACCGTCCATGCACGGGATTCGAACCGTTACCCCCTTTCACTGCATTGCTGTCTGCATTGCGAGCGAGAGCCTTATCCCCACTGCCACCGGAGAGATCATCATCAAATGGCAATTTAAGATATTTAAACTCAACATGGAAAATGATTAAACTATATGAAATAATTCAGTAAAATTTGAATAAAACAAGGGGGGTCAGCACATGCAGATGTGTATAGCTTACAGCTTAAGGATATTGGGGAAAGTAACTGAGTTTTATAGATCACAAGTCTGCTACCAATAATTATGCACACTTTACAATTTGGTAATTTTTTCGTTGTTGTACCTTTTTGCATGGCCGACTGGCTCATATAGGTGATATCGTCGAAAGTACCAAGTAAGTTAAATAAGTGATTTTGCCATAACTTTTTATTGAAATCAATATATCTTAGATGTGTTTTTTGCCATCTATATGTGTTGATAGATGCCAAATCCATTGGAAACGGCTTCAAATCATTGCTAAATCATTGGAAATATGGACTTTTTGCTGATAGGTGTGTTGAGTCCAGTAAAGGATATAATTTTAGTTGTAATGGATAATTAGGTTTTTTTTTCAAAATTCGCATAAAATTATAACGTTCCGTATGAGGTGTTATGAGTATTATCTATTTCCTATCTTTTCGGCATTTTTTTTTTTTTTTTCTTTTCTCACTTTGAAAATGATATTAGCCAGTCCATGCGAAAAGGTACAAAATGTCCTTTTTATAAACTTTACATGACACGTTCGTTAAAATATTTTTGAAAAACGATTTTTATCAGAAAAAAAAATATATTAATGTAAACATTGATAAAATTGTCAATTATGTCCCAACAAATTTGTCAATTAACACGGAGAAAGACGTAGAAATATCTGAATGTTTGTACTTAAGCAAGCTTAAAATCATTTGTTTCTCGGAACAATGCTATACTGAACAGAACCATTTACGACACTATAGAGACAAAAGGTCAACAATTTTCATCATCTCTACCTATGTTTAAAGATAGGAAGACAACATTTAAACGTAAGGGAAAATGCAAAAATTATGTCATCTTGCGTTTTTGAAATCAACCGTCCATGCACGGGATTCGAACCGTTACCCCCTTTCACTGCATTGCTGTCTGCATTGCGAGCGAGAGCCTTATCCCCACTGCCACCGGAGAGATCATCATCAAATGGCAATTTAAGATATTTAAACTCAACATGGAAAATGATTAAACTATATGAAATAATTCAGTAAAATTTGAATAAAACAAGGGGGGTCAGCACATGCAGATGTGTATAGCTTACAGCTTAAGGATATTGGGGAAAGTAACTGAGTTTTATAGATCACAAGTCTGCTACCAATAATTATGCACACTTTACAATTTGGTAATTTTTTCGTTGTTGTACCTTTTTGCATGGCCGACTGGCTCATATAGGTGATATCGTCGAAAGTACCAAGTAAGTTAAATAAGTGATTTTGCCATAACTTTTTATTGAAATCAATATATCTTAGATGTGTTTTTTGCCATCTATATGTGTTGATAGATGCCAAATCCATTGGAAACGGCTTCAAATCATTGCTAAATCATTGGAAATATGGACTTTTTGCTGATAGGTGTGTTGAGTCCAGTAAAGGATATAATTTTAGTTGTAATGGATAATTAGGTTTTTTTTTCAAAATTCGCATAAAATTATAACGTTCCGTATGAGGTGTTATGAGTATTATCTATTTCCTATCTTTTCGGCATTTTTTTTTTTATTTCTTTTCTCACTTTGAAAATGATATTAGCCAGTCCATGCGAAAAGGTACAAAATGTCCTTTTTATAAACTTTACATGACACGTTCGTTAAAATATTTTTGAAAAACGATTTTTATCAGAAAAAAAAATATATTAATGTAAACATTGATAAAATTGTCAATTATGTCCCAACAAATTTGTCAATTAACACGGAGAAAGACGTAGAAATATCTGAATGTTTGTACTTAAGCAAGCTTAAAATCATTTGTTTCTCGGAACAATGCTATACTGAACAGAACCATTTACGACACTATAGAGACAAAAGGTCAACAATTTTCATCATCTCTACCTATGTTTAAAGATAGGAAGACAACATTTAAACGTAAGGGAAAATGCAAAAATTATGTCATCTTGCGTTTTTGAAATCAACCGTCCATGCACGGGATTCGAACCGTTACCCCCTTTCACTGCATTGCTGTCTGCATTGCGAGCGAGAGCCTTATCCCCACTGCCACCGGAGAGATCATCATCAAATGGCAATTTAAGATATTTAAACTCAACATGGAAAATGATTAAACTATATGAAATAATTCAGTAAAATTTGAATAAAACAAGGGGGGTCAGCACATGCAGATGTGTATAGCTTACAGCTTAAGGATATTGGGGAAAGTAACTGAGTTTTATAGATCACAAGTCTGCTACCAATAATTATGCACACTTTACAATTTGGTAATTTTTTCGTTGTTGTACCTTTTTGCATGGCCGACTGGCTCATATAGGTGATATCGTCGAAAGTACCAAGTAAGTTAAATAAGTGATTTTGCCATAACTTTTTATTGAAATCAATATATCTTAGATGTGTTTTTTGCCATCTATATGTGTTGATAGATGCCAAATCCATTGGAAACGGCTTCAAATCATTGCTAAATCATTGGAAATATGGACTTTTTGCTGATAGGTGTGTTGAGTCCAGTAAAGGATATAATTTTAGTTGTAATGGATAATTAGGTTTTTTTTTCAAAATTCGCATAAAATTATAACGTTCCGTATGAGGTGTTATGAGTATTATCTATTTCCTATCTTTTCGGCATTTTTTTTTTTATTTCTTTTCTCACTTTGAAAATGATATTAGCCAGTCCATGCGAAAAGGTACAAAATGTCCTTTTTATAAACTTTACATGACACGTTCGTTAAAATATTTTTGAAAAACGATTTTTATCAGAAAAAAAAATATATTAATGTAAACATTGATAAAATTGTCAATTATGTCCCAACAAATTTGTCAATTAACACGGAGAAAGACGTAGAAATATCTGAATGTTTGTACTTAAGCAAGCTTAAAATCATTTGTTTCTCGGAACAATGCTATACTGAACAGAACCATTTACGACACTATAGAGACAAAAGGTCAACAATTTTCATCATCTCTACCTATGTTTAAAGATAGGAAGACAACATTTAAACGTAAGGGAAAATGCAAAAATTATGTCATCTTGCGTTTTTGAAATCAACCGTCCATGCACGGGATTCGAACCGTTACCCCCTTTCACTGCATTGCTGTCTGCATTGCGAGCGAGAGCCTTATCCCCACTGCCACCGGAGAGATCATCATCAAATGGCAATTTAAGATATTTAAACTCAACATGGAAAATGATTAAACTATATGAAATAATTCAGTAAAATTTGAATAAAACAAGGGGGGTCAGCACATGCAGATGTGTATAGCTTACAGCTTAAGGATATTGGGGAAAGTAACTGAGTTTTATAGATCACAAGTCTGCTACCAATAATTATGCACACTTTACAATTTGGTAATTTTTTCGTTGTTGTACCTTTTTGCATGGCCGACTGGCTCATATAGGTGATATCGTCGAAAGTACCAAGTAAGTTAAATAAGTGATTTTGCCATAACTTTTTATTGAAATCAATATATCTTAGATGTGTTTTTTGCCATCTATATGTGTTGATAGATGCCAAATCCATTGGAAACGGCTTCAAATCATTGCTAAATCATTGGAAATATGGACTTTTTGCTGATAGGTGTGTTGAGTCCAGTAAAGGATATAATTTTAGTTGTAATGGATAATTAGGTTTTTTTTTCAAAATTCGCATAAAATTATAACGTTCCGTATGAGGTGTTATGAGTATTATCTATTTCCTATCTTTTCGGCATTTTTTTTTTTTTTTTCTTTTCTCACTTTGAAAATGATATTAGCCAGTCCATGCGAAAAGGTACAAAATGTCCTTTTTATAAACTTTACATGACACGTTCGTTAAAATATTTTTGAAAAACGATTTTTATCAGAAAAAAAAATATATTAATGTAAACATTGATAAAATTGTCAATTATGTCCCAACAAATTTGTCAATTAACACGGAGAAAGACGTAGAAATATCTGAATGTTTGTACTTAAGCAAGCTTAAAATCATTTGTTTCTCGGAACAATGCTATACTGAACAGAACCATTTACGACACTATAGAGACAAAAGGTCAACAATTTTCATCATCTCTACCTATGTTTAAAGATAGGAAGACAACATTTAAACGTAAGGGAAAATGCAAAAATTATGTCATCTTGCGTTTTTGAAATCAACCGTCCATGCACGGGATTCGAACCGTTACCCCCTTTCACTGCATTGCTGTCTGCATTGCGAGCGAGAGCCTTATCCCCACTGCCACCGGAGAGATCATCATCAAATGGCAATTTAAGATATTTAAACTCAACATGGAAAATGATTAAACTATATGAAATAATTCAGTAAAATTTGAATAAAACAAGGGGGGTCAGCACATGCAGATGTGTATAGCTTACAGCTTAAGGATATTGGGGAAAGTAACTGAGTTTTATAGATCACAAGTCTGCTACCAATAATTATGCACACTTTACAATTTGGTAATTTTTTCGTTGTTGTACCTTTTTGCATGGCCGACTGGCTCATATAGGTGATATCGTCGAAAGTACCAAGTAAGTTAAATAAGTGATTTTGCCATAACTTTTTATTGAAATCAATATATCTTAGATGTGTTTTTTGCCATCTATATGTGTTGATAGATGCCAAATCCATTGGAAACGGCTTCAAATCATTGCTAAATCATTGGAAATATGGACTTTTTGCTGATAGGTGTGTTGAGTCCAGTAAAGGATATAATTTTAGTTGTAATGGATAATTAGGTTTTTTTTTCAAAATTCGCATAAAATTATAACGTTCCGTATGAGGTGTTATGAGTATTATCTATTTCCTATCTTTTCGGCATTTTTTTTTTTTTTTTCTTTTCTCACTTTGAAAATGATATTAGCCAGTCCATGCGAAAAGGTACAAAATGTCCTTTTTATAAACTTTACATGACACGTTCGTTAAAATATTTTTGAAAAACGATTTTTATCAGAAAAAAAAATATATTAATGTAAACATTGATAAAATTGTCAATTATGTCCCAACAAATTTGTCAATTAACACGGAGAAAGACGTAGAAATATCTGAATGTTTGTACTTAAGCAAGCTTAAAATCATTTGTTTCTCGGAACAATGCTATACTGAACAGAACCATTTACGACACTATAGAGACAAAAGGTCAACAATTTTCATCATCTCTACCTATGTTTAAAGATAGGAAGACAACATTTAAACGTAAGGGAAAATGCAAAAATTATGTCATCTTGCGTTTTTGAAATCAACCGTCCATGCACGGGATTCGAACCGTTACCCCCTTTCACTGCATTGCTGTCTGCATTGCGAGCGAGAGCCTTATCCCCACTGCCACCGGAGAGATCATCATCAAATGGCAATTTAAGATATTTAAACTCAACATGGAAAATGATTAAACTATATGAAATAATTCAGTAAAATTTGAATAAAACAAGGGGGGTCAGCACATGCAGATGTGTATAGCTTACAGCTTAAGGATATTGGGGAAAGTAACTGAGTTTTATAGATCACAAGTCTGCTACCAATAATTATGCACACTTTACAATTTGGTAATTTTTTCGTTGTTGTACCTTTTTGCATGGCCGACTGGCTCATATAGGTGATATCGTCGAAAGTACCAAGTAAGTTAAATAAGTGATTTTGCCATAACTTTTTATTGAAATCAATATATCTTAGATGTGTTTTTTGCCATCTATATGTGTTGATAGATGCCAAATCCATTGGAAACGGCTTCAAATCATTGCTAAATCATTGGAAATATGGACTTTTTGCTGATAGGTGTGTTGAGTCCAGTAAAGGATATAATTTTAGTTGTAATGGATAATTAGGTTTTTTTTTCAAAATTCGCATAAAATTATAACGTTCCGTATGAGGTGTTATGAGTATTATCTATTTCCTATCTTTTCGGCATTTTTTTTTTTTTTTTCTTTTCTCACTTTGAAAATGATATTAGCCAGTCCATGCGAAAAGGTACAAAATGTCCTTTTTATAAACTTTACATGACACGTTCGTTAAAATATTTTTGAAAAACGATTTTTATCAGAAAAAAAAATATATTAATGTAAACATTGATAAAATTGTCAATTATGTCCCAACAAATTTGTCAATTAACACGGAGAAAGACGTAGAAATATCTGAATGTTTGTACTTAAGCAAGCTTAAAATCATTTGTTTCTCGGAACAATGCTATACTGAACAGAACCATTTACGACACTATAGAGACAAAAGGTCAACAATTTTCATCATCTCTACCTATGTTTAAAGATAGGAAGACAACATTTAAACGTAAGGGAAAATGCAAAAATTATGTCATCTTGCGTTTTTGAAATCAACCGTCCATGCACGGGATTCGAACCGTTACCCCCTTTCACTGCATTGCTGTCTGCATTGCGAGCGAGAGCCTTATCCCCACTGCCACCGGAGAGATCATCATCAAATGGCAATTTAAGATATTTAAACTCAACATGGAAAATGATTAAACTATATGAAATAATTCAGTAAAATTTGAATAAAACAAGGGGGGTCAGCACATGCAGATGTGTATAGCTTACAGCTTAAGGATATTGGGGAAAGTAACTGAGTTTTATAGATCACAAGTCTGCTACCAATAATTATGCACACTTTACAATTTGGTAATTTTTTCGTTGTTGTACCTTTTTGCATGGCCGACTGGCTCATATAGGTGATATCGTCGAAAGTACCAAGTAAGTTAAATAAGTGATTTTGCCATAACTTTTTATTGAAATCAATATATCTTAGATGTGTTTTTTGCCATCTATATGTGTTGATAGATGCCAAATCCATTGGAAACGGCTTCAAATCATTGCTAAATCATTGGAAATATGGACTTTTTGCTGATAGGTGTGTTGAGTCCAGTAAAGGATATAATTTTAGTTGTAATGGATAATTAGGTTTTTTTTTCAAAATTCGCATAAAATTATAACGTTCCGTATGAGGTGTTATGAGTATTATCTATTTCCTATCTTTTCGGCATTTTTTTTTTTTTTTTCTTTTCTCACTTTGAAAATGATATTAGCCAGTCCATGCGAAAAGGTACAAAATGTCCTTTTTATAAACTTTACATGACACGTTCGTTAAAATATTTTTGAAAAACGATTTTTATCAGAAAAAAAAATATATTAATGTAAACATTGATAAAATTGTCAATTATGTCCCAACAAATTTGTCAATTAACACGGAGAAAGACGTAGAAATATCTGAATGTTTGTACTTAAGCAAGCTTAAAATCATTTGTTTCTCGGAACAATGCTATACTGAACAGAACCATTTACGACACTATAGAGACAAAAGGTCAACAATTTTCATCATCTCTACCTATGTTTAAAGATAGGAAGACAACATTTAAACGTAAGGGAAAATGCAAAAATTATGTCATCTTGCGTTTTTGAAATCAACCGTCCATGCACGGGATTCGAACCGTTACCCCCTTTCACTGCATTGCTGTCTGCATTGCGAGCGAGAGCCTTATCCCCACTGCCACCGGAGAGATCATCATCAAATGGCAATTTAAGATATTTAAACTCAACATGGAAAATGATTAAACTATATGAAATAATTCAGTAAAATTTGAATAAAACAAGGGGGGTCAGCACATGCAGATGTGTATAGCTTACAGCTTAAGGATATTGGGGAAAGTAACTGAGTTTTATAGATCACAAGTCTGCTACCAATAATTATGCACACTTTACAATTTGGTAATTTTTTCGTTGTTGTACCTTTTTGCATGGCCGACTGGCTCATATAGGTGATATCGTCGAAAGTACCAAGTAAGTTAAATAAGTGATTTTGCCATAACTTTTTATTGAAATCAATATATCTTAGATGTGTTTTTTGCCATCTATATGTGTTGATAGATGCCAAATCCATTGGAAACGGCTTCAAATCATTGCTAAATCATTGGAAATATGGACTTTTTGCTGATAGGTGTGTTGAGTCCAGTAAAGGATATAATTTTAGTTGTAATGGATAATTAGGTTTTTTTTTCAAAATTCGCATAAAATTATAACGTTCCGTATGAGGTGTTATGAGTATTATCTATTTCCTATCTTTTCGGCATTTTTTTTTTTATTTCTTTTCTCACTTTGAAAATGATATTAGCCAGTCCATGCGAAAAGGTACAAAATGTCCTTTTTATAAACTTTACATGACACGTTCGTTAAAATATTTTTGAAAAACGATTTTTATCAGAAAAAAAAATATATTAATGTAAACATTGATAAAATTGTCAATTATGTCCCAACAAATTTGTCAATTAACACGGAGAAAGACGTAGAAATATCTGAATGTTTGTACTTAAGCAAGCTTAAAATCATTTGTTTCTCGGAACAATGCTATACTGAACAGAACCATTTACGACACTATAGAGACAAAAGGTCAACAATTTTCATCATCTCTACCTATGTTTAAAGATAGGAAGACAACATTTAAACGTAAGGGAAAATGCAAAAATTATGTCATCTTGCGTTTTTGAAATCAACCGTCCATGCACGGGATTCGAACCGTTACCCCCTTTCGCTGCATTGCTGTCTGCATTGCGAGCGAGAGCCTTATCCCCACTGCCACCGGAGAGATCATCATCAAATGGCAATTTAAGATATTTAAACTCAACATGGAAAATGATTAAACTATATGAAATAATTCAGTAAAATTTGAATAAAACAAGGGGGGTCAGCACATGCAGATGTGTATAGCTTACAGCTTAAGGATATTGGGGAAAGTAACTGAGTTTTATAGATCACAAGTCTGCTACCAATAATTATGCACACTTTACAATTTGGTAATTTTTTCGTTGTTGTACCTTTTTGCATGGCCGACTGGCTCATATAGGTGATATCGTCGAAAGTACCAAGTAAGTTAAATAAGTGATTTTGCCATAACTTTTTATTGAAATCAATATATCTTAGATGTGTTTTTTGCCATCTATATGTGTTGATAGATGCCAAATCCATTGGAAACGGCTTCAAATCATTGCTAAATCATTGGAAATATGGACTTTTTGCTGATAGGTGTGTTGAGTCCAGTAAAGGATATAATTTTAGTTGTAATGGATAATTAGGTTTTTTTTTCAAAATTCGCATAAAATTATAACGTTCCGTATGAGGTGTTATGAGTATTATCTATTTCCTATCTTTTCGGCATTTTTTTTTTTATTTCTTTTCTCACTTTGAAAATGATATTAGCCAGTCCATGCGAAAAGGTACAAAATGTCCTTTTTATAAACTTTACATGACACGTTCGTTAAAATATTTTTGAAAAACGATTTTTATCAGAAAAAAAAATATATTAATGTAAACATTGATAAAATTGTCAATTATGTCCCAACAAATTTGTCAATTAACACGGAGAAAGACGTAGAAATATCTGAATGTTTGTACTTAAGCAAGCTTAAAATCATTTGTTTCTCGGAACAATGCTATACTGAACAGAACCATTTACGACACTATAGAGACAAAAGGTCAACAATTTTCATCATCTCTACCTATGTTTAAAGATAGGAAGACAACATTTAAACGTAAGGGAAAATGCAAAAATTATGTCATCTTGCGTTTTTGAAATCAACCGTCCATGCACGGGATTCGAACCGTTACCCCCTTTCACTGCATTGCTGTCTGCATTGCGAGCGAGAGCCTTATCCCCACTGCCACCGGAGAGATCATCATCAAATGGCAATTTAAGATATTTAAACTCAACATGGAAAATGATTAAACTATATGAAATAATTCAGTAAAATTTGAATAAAACAAGGGGGGTCAGCACATGCAGATGTGTATAGCTTACAGCTTAAGGATATTGGGGAAAGTAACTGAGTTTTATAGATCACAAGTCTGCTACCAATAATTATGCACACTTTACAATTTGGTAATTTTTTCGTTGTTGTACCTTTTTGCATGGCCGACTGGCTCATATAGGTGATATCGTCGAAAGTACCAAGTAAGTTAAATAAGTGATTTTGCCATAACTTTTTATTGAAATCAATATATCTTAGATGTGTTTTTTGCCATCTATATGTGTTGATAGATGCCAAATCCATTGGAAACGGCTTCAAATCATTGCTAAATCATTGGAAATATGGACTTTTTGCTGATAGGTGTGTTGAGTCCAGTAAAGGATATAATTTTAGTTGTAATGGATAATTAGGTTTTTTTTTCAAAATTCGCATAAAATTATAACGTTCCGTATGAGGTGTTATGAGTATTATCTATTTCCTATCTTTTCGGCATTTTTTTTTTTTTTTTCTTTTCTCACTTTGAAAATGATATTAGCCAGTCCATGCGAAAAGGTACAAAATGTCCTTTTTATAAACTTTACATGACACGTTCGTTAAAATATTTTTGAAAAACGATTTTTATCAGAAAAAAAAATATATTAATGTAAACATTGATAAAATTGTCAATTATGTCCCAACAAATTTGTCAATTAACACGGAGAAAGACGTAGAAATATCTGAATGTTTGTACTTAAGCAAGCTTAAAATCATTTGTTTCTCGGAACAATGCTATACTGAACAGAACCATTTACGACACTATAGAGACAAAAGGTCAACAATTTTCATCATCTCTACCTATGTTTAAAGATAGGAAGACAACATTTAAACGTAAGGGAAAATGCAAAAATTATGTCATCTTGCGTTTTTGAAATCAACCGTCCATGCACGGGATTCGAACCGTTACCCCCTTTCACTGCATTGCTGTCTGCATTGCGAGCGAGAGCCTTATCCCCACTGCCACCGGAGAGATCATCATCAAATGGCAATTTAAGATATTTAAACTCAACATGGAAAATGATTAAACTATATGAAATAATTCAGTAAAATTTGAATAAAACAAGGGGGGTCAGCACATGCAGATGTGTATAGCTTACAGCTTAAGGATATTGGGGAAAGTAACTGAGTTTTATAGATCACAAGTCTGCTACCAATAATTATGCACACTTTACAATTTGGTAATTTTTTCGTTGTTGTACCTTTTTGCATGGCCGACTGGCTCATATAGGTGATATCGTCGAAAGTACCAAGTAAGTTAAATAAGTGATTTTGCCATAACTTTTTATTGAAATCAATATATCTTAGATGTGTTTTTTGCCATCTATATGTGTTGATAGATGCCAAATCCATTGGAAACGGCTTCAAATCATTGCTAAATCATTGGAAATATGGACTTTTTGCTGATAGGTGTGTTGAGTCCAGTAAAGGATATAATTTTAGTTGTAATGGATAATTAGGTTTTTTTTTCAAAATTCGCATAAAATTATAACGTTCCGTATGAGGTGTTATGAGTATTATCTATTTCCTATCTTTTCGGCATTTTTTTTTTTATTTCTTTTCTCACTTTGAAAATGATATTAGCCAGTCCATGCGAAAAGGTACAAAATGTCCTTTTTATAAACTTTACATGACACGTTCGTTAAAATATTTTTGAAAAACGATTTTTATCAGAAAAAAAAATATATTAATGTAAACATTGATAAAATTGTCAATTATGTCCCAACAAATTTGTCAATTAACACGGAGAAAGACGTAGAAATATCTGAATGTTTGTACTTAAGCAAGCTTAAAATCATTTGTTTCTCGGAACAATGCTATACTGAACAGAACCATTTACGACACTATAGAGACAAAAGGTCAACAATTTTCATCATCTCTACCTATGTTTAAAGATAGGAAGACAACATTTAAACGTAAGGGAAAATGCAAAAATTATGTCATCTTGCGTTTTTGAAATCAACCGTCCATGCACGGGATTCGAACCGTTACCCCCTTTCACTGCATTGCTGTCTGCATTGCGAGCGAGAGCCTTATCCCCACTGCCACCGGAGAGATCATCATCAAATGGCAATTTAAGATATTTAAACTCAACATGGAAAATGATTAAACTATATGAAATAATTCAGTAAAATTTGAATAAAACAAGGGGGGTCAGCACATGCAGATGTGTATAGCTTACAGCTTAAGGATATTGGGGAAAGTAACTGAGTTTTATAGATCACAAGTCTGCTACCAATAATTATGCACACTTTACAATTTGGTAATTTTTTCGTTGTTGTACCTTTTTGCATGGCCGACTGGCTCATATAGGTGATATCGTCGAAAGTACCAAGTAAGTTAAATAAGTGATTTTGCCATAACTTTTTATTGAAATCAATATATCTTAGATGTGTTTTTTGCCATCTATATGTGTTGATAGATGCCAAATCCATTGGAAACGGCTTCAAATCATTGCTAAATCATTGGAAATATGGACTTTTTGCTGATAGGTGTGTTGAGTCCAGTAAAGGATATAATTTTAGTTGTAATGGATAATTAGGTTTTTTTTTCAAAATTCGCATAAAATTATAACGTTCCGTATGAGGTGTTATGAGTATTATCTATTTCCTATCTTTTCGGCATTTTTTTTTTTATTTCTTTTCTCACTTTGAAAATGATATTAGCCAGTCCATGCGAAAAGGTACAAAATGTCCTTTTTATAAACTTTACATGACACGTTCGTTAAAATATTTTTGAAAAACGATTTTTATCAGAAAAAAAAATATATTAATGTAAACATTGATAAAATTGTCAATTATGTCCCAACAAATTTGTCAATTAACACGGAGAAAGACGTAGAAATATCTGAATGTTTGTACTTAAGCAAGCTTAAAATCATTTGTTTCTCGGAACAATGCTATACTGAACAGAACCATTTACGACACTATAGAGACAAAAGGTCAACAATTTTCATCATCTCTACCTATGTTTAAAGATAGGAAGACAACATTTAAACGTAAGGGAAAATGCAAAAATTATGTCATCTTGCGTTTTTGAAATCAACCGTCCATGCACGGGATTCGAACCGTTACCCCCTTTCACTGCATTGCTGTCTGCATTGCGAGCGAGAGCCTTATCCCCACTGCCACCGGAGAGATCATCATCAAATGGCAATTTAAGATATTTAAACTCAACATGGAAAATGATTAAACTATATGAAATAATTCAGTAAAATTTGAATAAAACAAGGGGGGTCAGCACATGCAGATGTGTATAGCTTACAGCTTAAGGATATTGGGGAAAGTAACTGAGTTTTATAGATCACAAGTCTGCTACCAATAATTATGCACACTTTACAATTTGGTAATTTTTTCGTTGTTGTACCTTTTTGCATGGCCGACTGGCTCATATAGGTGATATCGTCGAAAGTACCAAGTAAGTTAAATAAGTGATTTTGCCATAACTTTTTATTGAAATCAATATATCTTAGATGTGTTTTTTGCCATCTATATGTGTTGATAGATGCCAAATCCATTGGAAACGGCTTCAAATCATTGCTAAATCATTGGAAATATGGACTTTTTGCTGATAGGTGTGTTGAGTCCAGTAAAGGATATAATTTTAGTTGTAATGGATAATTAGGTTTTTTTTTCAAAATTCGCACAAAATTATAACGTTCCGTATGAGGTGTTATGAGTATTATCTATTTCCTATCTTTTCGGCATTTTTTTTTTTTTTTTCTTTTCTCACTTTGAAAATGATATTAGCCAGTCCATGCGAAAAGGTACAAAATGTCCTTTTTATAAACTTTACATGACACGTTCGTTAAAATATTTTTGAAAAACGATTTTTATCAGAAAAAAAAATATATTAATGTAAACATTGATAAAATTGTCAATTATGTCCCAACAAATTTGTCAATTAACACGGAGAAAGACGTAGAAATATCTGAATGTTTGTACTTAAGCAAGCTTAAAATCATTTGTTTCTCGGAACAATGCTATACTGAACAGAACCATTTACGACACTATAGAGACAAAAGGTCAACAATTTTCATCATCTCTACCTATGTTTAAAGATAGGAAGACAACATTTAAACGTAAGGGAAAATGCAAAAATTATGTCATCTTGCGTTTTTGAAATCAACCGTCCATGCACGGGATTCGAACCGTTACCCCCTTTCACTGCATTGCTGTCTGCATTGCGAGCGAGAGCCTTATCCCCACTGCCACCGGAGAGATCATCATCAAATGGCAATTTAAGATATTTAAACTCAACATGGAAAATGATTAAACTATATGAAATAATTCAGTAAAATTTGAATAAAACAAGGGGGGTCAGCACATGCAGATGTGTATAGCTTACAGCTTAAGGATATTGGGGAAAGTAACTGAGTTTTATAGATCACAAGTCTGCTACCAATAATTATGCACACTTTACAATTTGGTAATTTTTTCGTTGTTGTACCTTTTTGCATGGCCGACTGGCTCATATAGGTGATATCGTCGAAAGTACCAAGTAAGTTAAATAAGTGATTTTGCCATAACTTTTTATTGAAATCAATATATCTTAGATGTGTTTTTTGCCATCTATATGTGTTGATAGATGCCAAATCCATTGGAAACGGCTTCAAATCATTGCTAAATCATTGGAAATATGGACTTTTTGCTGATAGGTGTGTTGAGTCCAGTAAAGGATATAATTTTAGTTGTAATGGATAATTAGGTTTTTTTTTCAAAATTCGCATAAAATTATAACGTTCCGTATGAGGTGTTATGAGTATTATCTATTTCCTATCTTTTCGGCATTTTTTTTTTTTTTTTCTTTTCTCACTTTGAAAATGATATTAGCCAGTCCATGCGAAAAGGTACAAAATGTCCTTTTTATAAACTTTACATGACACGTTCGTTAAAATATTTTTGAAAAACGATTTTTATCAGAAAAAAAAATATATTAATGTAAACATTGATAAAATTGTCAATTATGTCCCAACAAATTTGTCAATTAACACGGAGAAAGACGTAGAAATATCTGAATGTTTGTACTTAAGCAAGCTTAAAATCATTTGTTTCTCGGAACAATGCTATACTGAACAGAACCATTTACGACACTATAGAGACAAAAGGTCAACAATTTTCATCATCTCTACCTATGTTTAAAGATAGGAAGACAACATTTAAACGTAAGGGAAAATGCAAAAATTATGTCATCTTGCGTTTTTGAAATCAACCGTCCATGCACGGGATTCGAACCGTTACCCCCTTTCACTGCATTGCTGTCTGCATTGCGAGCGAGAGCCTTATCCCCACTGCCACCGGAGAGATCATCATCAAATGGCAATTTAAGATATTTAAACTCAACATGGAAAATGATTAAACTATATGAAATAATTCAGTAAAATTTGAATAAAACAAGGGGGGTCAGCACATGCAGATGTGTATAGCTTACAGCTTAAGGATATTGGGGAAAGTAACTGAGTTTTATAGATCACAAGTCTGCTACCAATAATTATGCACACTTTACAATTAGGTAATTTTTTCGTTGTTGTACCTTTTTGCATGGCCGACTGGCTCATATAGGTGATATCGTCGAAAGTACCAAGTAAGTTAAATAAGTGATTTTGCCATAACTTTTTATTGAAATCAATATATCTTAGATGTGTTTTTTGCCATCTATATGTGTTGATAGATGCCAAATCCATTGGAAACGGCTTCAAATCATTGCTAAATCATTGGAAATATGGACTTTTTGCTGATAGGTGTGTTGAGTCCAGTAAAGGATATAATTTTAGTTGTAATGGATAATTAGGTTTTTTTTTCAAAATTCGCATAAAATTATAACGTTCCGTATGAGGTGTTATGAGTATTATCTATTTCCTATCTTTTCGGCATTTTTTTTTTTTTTTTCTTTTCTCACTTTGAAAATGATATTAGCCAGTCCATGCGAAAAGGTACAAAATGTCCTTTTTATAAACTTTACATGACACGTTCGTTAAAATATTTTTGAAAAACGATTTTTATCAGAAAAAAAAATATATTAATGTAAACATTGATAAAATTGTCAATTATGTCCCAACAAATTTGTCAATTAACACGGAGAAAGACGTAGAAATATCTGAATGTTTGTACTTAAGCAAGCTTAAAATCATTTGTTTCTCGGAACAATGCTATACTGAACAGAACCATTTACGACACTATAGAGACAAAAGGTCAACAATTTTCATCATCTCTACCTATGTTTAAAGATAGGAAGACAACATTTAAACGTAAGGGAAAATGCAAAAATTATGTCATCTTGCGTTTTTGAAATCAACCGTCCATGCACGGGATTCGAACCGTTACCCCCTTTCACTGCATTGCTGTCTGCATTGCGAGCGAGAGCCTTATCCCCACTGCCACCGGAGAGATCATCATCAAATGGCAATTTAAGATATTTAAACTCAACATGGAAAATGATTAAACTATATGAAATAATTCAGTAAAATTTGAATAAAACAAGGGGGGTCAGCACATGCAGATGTGTATAGCTTACAGCTTAAGGATATTGGGGAAAGTAACTGAGTTTTATAGATCACAAGTCTGCTACCAATAATTATGCACACTTTACAATTTGGTAATTTTTTCGTTGTTGTACCTTTTTGCATGGCCGACTGGCTCATATAGGTGATATCGTCGAAAGTACCAAGTAAGTTAAATAAGTGATTTTGCCATAACTTTTTATTGAAATCAATATATCTTAGATGTGTTTTTTGCCATCTATATGTGTTGATAGATGCCAAATCCATTGGAAACGGCTTCAAATCATTGCTAAATCATTGGAAATATGGACTTTTTGCTGATAGGTGTGTTGAGTCCAGTAAAGGATATAATTTTAGTTGTAATGGATAATTAGGTTTTTTTTTCAAAATTCGCATAAAATTATAACGTTCCGTATGAGGTGTTATGAGTATTATCTATTTCCTATCTTTTCGGCATTTTTTTTTTTATTTCTTTTCTCACTTTGAAAATGATATTAGCCAGTCCATGCGAAAAGGTACAAAATGTCCTTTTTATAAACTTTACATGACACGTTCGTTAAAATATTTTTGAAAAACGATTTTTATCAGAAAAAAAAATATATTAATGTAAACATTGATAAAATTGTCAATTATGTCCCAACAAATTTGTCAATTAACACGGAGAAAGACGTAGAAATATCTGAATGTTTGTACTTAAGCAAGCTTAAAATCATTTGTTTCTCGGAACAATGCTATACTGAACAGAACCATTTACGACACTATAGAGACAAAAGGTCAACAATTTTCATCATCTCTACCTATGTTTAAAGATAGGAAGACAACATTTAAACGTAAGGGAAAATGCAAAAATTATGTCATCTTGCGTTTTTGAAATCAACCGTCCATGCACGGGATTCGAACCGTTACCCCCTTTCACTGCATTGCTGTCTGCATTGCGAGCGAGAGCCTTATCCCCACTGCCACCGGAGAGATCATCATCAAATGGCAATTTAAGATATTTAAACTCAACATGGAAAATGATTAAACTATATGAAATAATTCAGTAAAATTTGAATAAAACAAGGGGGGTCAGCACATGCAGATGTGTATAGCTTACAGCTTAAGGATATTGGGGAAAGTAACTGAGTTTTATAGATCACAAGTCTGCTACCAATAATTATGCACACTTTACAATTTGGTAATTTTTTCGTTGTTGTACCTTTTTGCATGGCCGACTGGCTCATATAGGTGATATCGTCGAAAGTACCAAGTAAGTTAAATAAGTGATTTTGCCATAACTTTTTATTGAAATCAATATATCTTAGATGTGTTTTTTGCCATCTATATGTGTTGATAGATGCCAAATCCATTGGAAACGGCTTCAAATCATTGCTAAATCATTGGAAATATGGACTTTTTGCTGATAGGTGTGTTGAGTCCAGTAAAGGATATAATTTTAGTTGTAATGGATAATTAGGTTTTTTTTTCAAAATTCGCATAAAATTATAACGTTCCGTATGAGGTGTTATGAGTATTATCTATTTCCTATCTTTTCGGCATTTTTTTTTTTTTTTCTTTTCTCACTTTGAAAATGATATTAGCCAGTCCATGCGAAAAGGTACAAAATGTCCTTTTTATAAACTTTACATGACACGTTCGTTAAAATATTTTTGAAAAACGATTTTTATCAGAAAAAAAAATATATTAATGTAAACATTGATAAAATTGTCAATTATGTCCCAACAAATTTGTCAATTAACACGGAGAAAGACGTAGAAATATCTGAATGTTTGTACTTAAGCAAGCTTAAAATCATTTGTTTCTCGGAACAATGCTATACTGAACAGAACCATTTACGACACTATAGAGACAAAAGGTCAACAATTTTCATCATCTCTACCTATGTTTAAAGATAGGAAGACAACATTTAAACGTAAGGGAAAATGCAAAAATTATGTCATCTTGCGTTTTTGAAATCAACCGTCCATGCACGGGATTCGAACCGTTACCCCCTTTCACTGCATTGCTGACTGCATTGCGAGCGAGAGCCTTATCCCCACTGCCACCGGAGAGATCATCATCAAATGGCAATTTAAGATATTTAAACTCAACATGGAAAATGATTAAACTATATGAAATAATTCAGTAAAATTTGAATAAAACAAGGGGGGTCAGCACATGCAGATGTGTATAGCTTACAGCTTAAGGATATTGGGGAAAGTAACTGAGTTTTATAGATCACAAGTCTGCTACCAATAATTATGCACACTTTACAATTTGGTAATTTTTTCGTTGTTGTACCTTTTTGCATGGCCGACTGGCTCATATAGGTGATATCGTCGAAAGTACCAAGTAAGTTAAATAAGTGATTTTGCCATAACTTTTTATTGAAATCAATATATCTTAGATGTGTTTTTTGCCATCTATATGTGTTGATAGATGCCAAATCCATTGGAAACGGCTTCAAATCATTGCTAAATCATTGGAAATATGGACTTTTTGCTGATAGGTGTGTTGAGTCCAGTAAAGGATATAATTTTAGTTGTAATGGATAATTAGGTTTTTTTTTCAAAATTCGCATAAAATTATAACGTTCCGTATGAGGTGTTATGAGTATTATCTATTTCCTATCTTTTCGGCATTTTTTTTTTTTTTTTCTTTTCTCACTTTGAAAATGATATTAGCCAGTCCATGCGAAAAGGTACAAAATGTCCTTTTTATAAACTTTACATGACACGTTCGTTAAAATATTTTTGAAAAACGATTTTTATCAGAAAAAAAAATATATTAATGTAAACATTGATAAAATTGTCAATTATGTCCCAACAAATTTGTCAATTAACACGGAGAAAGACGTAGAAATATCTGAATGTTTGTACTTAAGCAAGCTTAAAATCATTTGTTTCTCGGAACAATGCTATACTGAACAGAACCATTTACGACACTATAGAGACAAAAGGTCAACAATTTTCATCATCTCTACCTATGTTTAAAGATAGGAAGACAACATTTAAACGTAAGGGAAAATGCAAAAATTATGTCATCTTGCGTTTTTGAAATCAACCGTCCATGCACGGGATTCGAACCGTTACCCCCTTTCACTGCATTGCTGTCTGCATTGCGAGCGAGAGCCTTATCCCCACTGCCACCGGAGAGATCATCATCAAATGGCAATTTAAGATATTTAAACTCAACATGGAAAATGATTAAACTATATGAAATAATTCAGTAAAATTTGAATAAAACAAGGGGGGTCAGCACATGCAGATGTGTATAGCTTACAGCTTAAGGATATTGGGGAAAGTAACTGAGTTTTATAGATCACAAGTCTGCTACCAATAATTATGCACACTTTACAATTTGGTAATTTTTTCGTTGTTGTACCTTTTTGCATGGCCGACTGGCTCATATAGGTGATATCGTCGAAAGTACCAAGTAAGTTAAATAAGTGATTTTGCCATAACTTTTTATTGAAATCAATATATCTTAGATGTGTTTTTTGCCATCTATATGTGTTGATAGATGCCAAATCCATTGGAAACGGCTTCAAATCATTGCTAAATCATTGGAAATATGGACTTTTTGCTGATAGGTGTGTTGAGTCCAGTAAAGGATATAATTTTAGTTGTAATGGATAATTAGGTTTTTTTTTCAAAATTCGCATAAAATTATAACGTTCCGTATGAGGTGTTATGAGTATTATCTATTTCCTATCTTTTCGGCATTTTTTTTTTTATTTCTTTTCTCACTTTGAAAATGATATTAGCCAGTCCATGCGAAAAGGTACAAAATGTCCTTTTTATAAACTTTACATGACACGTTCGTTAAAATATTTTTGAAAAACGATTTTTATCAGAAAAAAAAATATATTAATGTAAACATTGATAAAATTGTCAATTATGTCCCAACAAATTTGTCAATTAACACGGAGAAAGACGTAGAAATATCTGAATGTTTGTACTTAAGCAAGCTTAAAATCATTTGTTTCTCGGAACAATGCTATACTGAACAGAACCATTTACGACACTATAGAGACAAAAGGTCAACAATTTTCATCATCTCTACCTATGTTTAAAGATAGGAAGACAACATTTAAACGTAAGGGAAAATGCAAAAATTATGTCATCTTGCGTTTTTGAAATCAACCGTCCATGCACGGGATTCGAACCGTTACCCCCTTTCACTGCATTGCTGTCTGCATTGCGAGCGAGAGCCTTATCCCCACTGCCACCGGAGAGATCATCATCAAATGGCAATTTAAGATATTTAAACTCAACATGGAAAATGATTAAACTATATGAAATAATTCAGTAAAATTTGAATAAAACAAGGGGGGTCAGCACATGCAGATGTGTATAGCTTACAGCTTAAGGATATTGGGGAAAGTAACTGAGTTTTATAGATCACAAGTCTGCTACCAATAATTATGCACACTTTACAATTTGGTAATTTTTTCGTTGTTGTACCTTTTTGCATGGCCGACTGGCTCATATAGGTGATATCGTCGAAAGTACCAAGTAAGTTAAATAAGTGATTTTGCCATAACTTTTTATTGAAATCAATATATCTTAGATGTGTTTTTTGCCATCTATATGTGTTGATAGATGCCAAATCCATTGGAAACGGCTTCAAATCATTGCTAAATCATTGGAAATATGGACTTTTTGCTGATAGGTGTGTTGAGTCCAGTAAAGGATATAATTTTAGTTGTAATGGATAATTAGGTTTTTTTTTCAAAATTCGCACAAAATTATAACGTTCCGTATGAGGTGTTATGAGTATTATCTATTTCCTATCTTTTCGGCATTTTTTTTTTTTTTTTCTTTTCTCACTTTGAAAATGATATTAGCCAGTCCATGCGAAAAGGTACAAAATGTCCTTTTTATAAACTTTACATGACACGTTCGTTAAAATATTTTTGAAAAACGATTTTTATCAGAAAAAAAAATATATTAATGTAAACATTGATAAAATTGTCAATTATGTCCCAACAAATTTGTCAATTAACACGGAGAAAGACGTAGAAATATCTGAATGTTTGTACTTAAGCAAGCTTAAAATCATTTGTTTCTCGGAACAATGCTATACTGAACAGAACCATTTACGACACTATAGAGACAAAAGGTCAACAATTTTCATCATCTCTACCTATGTTTAAAGATAGGAAGACAACATTTAAACGTAAGGGAAAATGCAAAAATTATGTCATCTTGCGTTTTTGAAATCAACCGTCCATGCACGGGATTCGAACCGTTACCCCCTTTCACTGCATTGCTGTCTGCATTGCGAGCGAGAGCCTTATCCCCACTGCCACCGGAGAGATCATCATCAAATGGCAATTTAAGATATTTAAACTCAACATGGAAAATGATTAAACTATATGAAATAATTCAGTAAAATTTGAATAAAACAAGGGGGGTCAGCACATGCAGATGTGTATAGCTTACAGCTTAAGGATATTGGGGAAAGTAACTGAGTTTTATAGATCACAAGTCTGCTACCAATAATTATGCACACTTTACAATTTGGTAATTTTTTCGTTGTTGTACCTTTTTGCATGGCCGACTGGCTCATATAGGTGATATCGTCGAAAGTACCAAGTAAGTTAAATAAGTGATTTTGCCATAACTTTTTATTGAAATCAATATATCTTAGATGTGTTTTTTGCCATCTATATGTGTTGATAGATGCCAAATCCATTGGAAACGGCTTCAAATCATTGCTAAATCATTGGAAATATGGACTTTTTGCTGATAGGTGTGTTGAGTCCAGTAAAGGATATAATTTTAGTTGTAATGGATAATTAGGTTTTTTTTTCAAAATTCGCATAAAATTATAACGTTCCGTATGAGGTGTTATGAGTATTATCTATTTCCTATCTTTTCGGCATTTTTTTTTTTTTTTTCTTTTCTCACTTTGAAAATGATATTAGCCAGTCCATGCGAAAAGGTACAAAATGTCCTTTTTATAAACTTTACATGACACGTTCGTTAAAATATTTTTGAAAAACGATTTTTATCAGAAAAAAAAATATATTAATGTAAACATTGATAAAATTGTCAATTATGTCCCAACAAATTTGTCAATTAACACGGAGAAAGACGTAGAAATATCTGAATGTTTGTACTTAAGCAAGCTTAAAATCATTTGTTTCTCGGAACAATGCTATACTGAACAGAACCATTTACGACACTATAGAGACAAAAGGTCAACAATTTTCATCATCTCTACCTATGTTTAAAGATAGGAAGACAACATTTAAACGTAAGGGAAAATGCAAAAATTATGTCATCTTGCGTTTTTGAAATCAACCGTCCATGCACGGGATTCGAACCGTTACCCCCTTTCACTGCATTGCTGTCTGCATTGCGAGCGAGAGCCTTATCCCCACTGCCACCGGAGAGATCATCATCAAATGGCAATTTAAGATATTTAAACTCAACATGGAAAATGATTAAACTATATGAAATAATTCAGTAAAATTTGAATAAAACAAGGGGGGTCAGCACATGCAGATGTGTATAGCTTACAGCTTAAGGATATTGGGGAAAGTAACTGAGTTTTATAGATCACAAGTCTGCTACCAATAATTATGCACACTTTACAATTTGGTAATTTTTTCGTTGTTGTACCTTTTTGCATGGCCGACTGGCTCATATAGGTGATATCGTCGAAAGTACCAAGTAAGTTAAATAAGTGATTTTGCCATAACTTTTTATTGAAATCAATATATCTTAGATGTGTTTTTTGCCATCTATATGTGTTGATAGATGCCAAATCCATTGGAAACGGCTTCAAATCATTGCTAAATCATTGGAAATATGGACTTTTTGCTGATAGGTGTGTTGAGTCCAGTAAAGGATATAATTTTAGTTGTAATGGATAATTAGGTTTTTTTTTCAAAATTCGCATAAAATTATAACGTTCCGTATGAGGTGTTATGAGTATTATCTATTTCCTATCTTTTCGGCATTTTTTTTTTTATTTCTTTTCTCACTTTGAAAATGATATTAGCCAGTCCATGCGAAAAGGTACAAAATGTCCTTTTTATAAACTTTACATGACACGTTCGTTAAAATATTTTTGAAAAACGATTTTTATCAGAAAAAAAAATATATTAATGTAAACATTGATAAAATTGTCAATTATGTCCCAACAAATTTGTCAATTAACACGGAGAAAGACGTAGAAATATCTGAATGTTTGTACTTAAGCAAGCTTAAAATCATTTGTTTCTCGGAACAATGCTATACTGAACAGAACCATTTACGACACTATAGAGACAAAAGGTCAACAATTTTCATCATCTCTACCTATGTTTAAAGATAGGAAGACAACATTTAAACGTAAGGGAAAATGCAAAAATTATGTCATCTTGCGTTTTTGAAATCAACCGTCCATGCACGGGATTCGAACCGTTACCCCCTTTCACTGCATTGCTGTCTGCATTGCGAGCGAGAGCCTTATCCCCACTGCCACCGGAGAGATCATCATCAAATGGCAATTTAAGATATTTAAACTCAACATGGAAAATGATTAAACTATATGAAATAATTCAGTAAAATTTGAATAAAACAAGGGGGGTCAGCACATGCAGATGTGTATAGCTTACAGCTTAAGGATATTGGGGAAAGTAACTGAGTTTTATAGATCACAAGTCTGCTACCAATAATTATGCACACTTTACAATTTGGTAATTTTTTCGTTGTTGTACCTTTTTGCATGGCCGACTGGCTCATATAGGTGATATCGTCGAAAGTACCAAGTAAGTTAAATAAGTGATTTTGCCATAACTTTTTATTGAAATCAATATATCTTAGATGTGTTTTTTGCCATCTATATGTGTTGATAGATGCCAAATCCATTGGAAACGGCTTCAAATCATTGCTAAATCATTGGAAATATGGACTTTTTGCTGATAGGTGTGTTGAGTCCAGTAAAGGATATAATTTTAGTTGTAATGGATAATTAGGTTTTTTTTTCAAAATTCGCATAAAATTATAACGTTCCGTATGAGGTGTTATGAGTATTATCTATTTCCTATCTTTTCGGCATTTTTTTTTTTTTTTCTTTTCTCACTTTGAAAATGATATTAGCCAGTCCATGCGAAAAGGTACAAAATGTCCTTTTTATAAACTTTACATGACACGTTCGTTAAAATATTTTTGAAAAACGATTTTTATCAGAAAAAAAAATATATTAATGTAAACATTGATAAAATTGTCAATTATGTCCCAACAAATTTGTCAATTAACACGGAGAAAGACGTAGAAATATCTGAATGTTTGTACTTAAGCAAGCTTAAAATCATTTGTTTCTCGGAACAATGCTATACTGAACAGAACCATTTACGACACTATAGAGACAAAAGGTCAACAATTTTCATCATCTCTACCTATGTTTAAAGATAGGAAGACAACATTTAAACGTAAGGGAAAATGCAAAAATTATGTCATCTTGCGTTTTTGAAATCAACCGTCCATGCACGGGATTCGAACCGTTACCCCCTTTCACTGCATTGCTGTCTGCATTGCGAGCGAGAGCCTTATCCCCACTGCCACCGGAGAGATCATCATCAAATGGCAATTTAAGATATTTAAACTCAACATGGAAAATGATTAAACTATATGAAATAATTCAGTAAAATTTGAATAAAACAAGGGGGGTCAGCACATGCAGATGTGTATAGCTTACAGCTTAAGGATATTGGGGAAAGTAACTGAGTTTTATAGATCACAAGTCTGCTACCAATAATTATGCACACTTTACAATTTGGTAATTTTTTCGTTGTTGTACCTTTTTGCATGGCCGACTGGCTCATATAGGTGATATCGTCGAAAGTACCAAGTAAGTTAAATAAGTGATTTTGCCATAACTTTTTATTGAAATCAATATATCTTAGATGTGTTTTTTGCCATCTATATGTGTTGATAGATGCCAAATCCATTGGAAACGGCTTCAAATCATTGCTAAATCATTGGAAATATGGACTTTTTGCTGATAGGTGTGTTGAGTCCAGTAAAGGATATAATTTTAGTTGTAATGGATAATTAGGTTTTTTTTTCAAAATTCGCATAAAATTATAACGTTCCGTATGAGGTGTTATGAGTATTATCTATTTCCTATCTTTTCGGCATTTTTTTTTTTTTTTTCTTTTCTCACTTTGAAAATGATATTAGCCAGTCCATGCGAAAAGGTACAAAATGTCCTTTTTATAAACTTTACATGACACGTTCGTTAAAATATTTTTGAAAAACGATTTTTATCAGAAAAAAAAATATATTAATGTAAACATTGATAAAATTGTCAATTATGTCCCAACAAATTTGTCAATTAACACGGAGAAAGACGTAGAAATATCTGAATGTTTGTACTTAAGCAAGCTTAAAATCATTTGTTTCTCGGAACAATGCTATACTGAACAGAACCATTTACGACACTATAGAGACAAAAGGTCAACAATTTTCATCATCTCTACCTATGTTTAAAGATAGGAAGACAACATTTAAACGTAAGGGAAAATGCAAAAATTATGTCATCTTGCGTTTTTGAAATCAACCGTCCATGCACGGGATTCGAACCGTTACCCCCTTTCACTGCATTGCTGTCTGCATTGCGAGCGAGAGCCTTATCCCCACTGCCACCGGAGAGATCATCATCAAATGGCAATTTAAGATATTTAAACTCAACATGGAAAATGATTAAACTATATGAAATAATTCAGTAAAATTTGAATAAAACAAGGGGGGTCAGCACATGCAGATGTGTATAGCTTACAGCTTAAGGATATTGGGGAAAGTAACTGAGTTTTATAGATCACAAGTCTGCTACCAATAATTATGCACACTTTACAATTTGGTAATTTTTTCGTTGTTGTACCTTTTTGCATGGCCGACTGGCTCATATAGGTGATATCGTCGAAAGTACCAAGTAAGTTAAATAAGTGATTTTGCCATAACTTTTTATTGAAATCAATATATCTTAGATGTGTTTTTTGCCATCTATATGTGTTGATAGATGCCAAATCCATTGGAAACGGCTTCAAATCATTGCTAAATCATTGGAAATATGGACTTTTTGCTGATAGGTGTGTTGAGTCCAGTAAAGGATATAATTTTAGTTGTAATGGATAATTAGGTTTTTTTTTCAAAATTCGCATAAAATTATAACGTTCCGTATGAGGTGTTATGAGTATTATCTATTTCCTATCTTTTCGGCATTTTTTTTTTTATTTCTTTTCTCACTTTGAAAATGATATTAGCCAGTCCATGCGAAAAGGTACAAAATGTCCTTTTTATAAACTTTACATGACACGTTCGTTAAAATATTTTTGAAAAACGATTTTTATCAGAAAAAAAAATATATTAATGTAAACATTGATAAAATTGTCAATTATGTCCCAACAAATTTGTCAATTAACACGGAGAAAGACGTAGAAATATCTGAATGTTTGTACTTAAGCAAGCTTAAAATCATTTGTTTCTCGGAACAATGCTATACTGAACAGAACCATTTACGACACTATAGAGACAAAAGGTCAACAATTTTCATCATCTCTACCTATGTTTAAAGATAGGAAGACAACATTTAAACGTAAGGGAAAATGCAAAAATTATGTCATCTTGCGTTTTTGAAATCAACCGTCCATGCACGGGATTCGAACCGTTACCCCCTTTCACTGCATTGCTGTCTGCATTGCGAGCGAGAGCCTTATCCCCACTGCCACCGGAGAGATCATCATCAAATGGCAATTTAAGATATTTAAACTCAACATGGAAAATGATTAAACTATATGAAATAATTCAGTAAAATTTGAATAAAACAAGGGGGGTCAGCACATGCAGATGTGTATAGCTTACAGCTTAAGGATATTGGGGAAAGTAACTGAGTTTTATAGATCACAAGTCTGCTACCAATAATTATGCACACTTTACAATTTGGTAATTTTTTCGTTGTTGTACCTTTTTGCATGGCCGACTGGCTCATATAGGTGATATCGTCGAAAGTACCAAGTAAGTTAAATAAGTGATTTTGCCATAACTTTTTATTGAAATCAATATATCTTAGATGTGTTTTTTGCCATCTATATGTGTTGATAGATGCCAAATCCATTGGAAACGGCTTCAAATCATTGCTAAATCATTGGAAATATGGACTTTTTGCTGATAGGTGTGTTGAGTCCAGTAAAGGATATAATTTTAGTTGTAATGGATAATTAGGTTTTTTTTTCAAAATTCGCATAAAATTATAACGTTCCGTATGAGGTGTTATGAGTATTATCTATTTCCTATCTTTTCGGCATTTTTTTTTTTTTTTCTTTTCTCACTTTGAAAATGATATTAGCCAGTCCATGCGAAAAGGTACAAAATGTCCTTTTTATAAACTTTACATGACACGTTCGTTAAAATATTTTTGAAAAACGATTTTTATCAGAAAAAAAAATATATTAATGTAAACATTGATAAAATTGTCAATTATGTCCCAACAAATTTGTCAATTAACACGGAGAAAGACGTAGAAATATCTGAATGTTTGTACTTAAGCAAGCTTAAAATCATTTGTTTCTCGGAACAATGCTATACTGAACAGAACCATTTACGACACTATAGAGACAAAAGGTCAACAATTTTCATCATCTCTACCTATGTTTAAAGATAGGAAGACAACATTTAAACGTAAGGGAAAATGCAAAAATTATGTCATCTTGCGTTTTTGAAATCAACCGTCCATGCACGGGATTCGAACCGTTACCCCCTTTCACTGCATTGCTGTCTGCATTGCGAGCGAGAGCCTTATCCCCACTGCCACCGGAGAGATCATCATCAAATGGCAATTTAAGATATTTAAACTCAACATGGAAAATGATTAAACTATATGAAATAATTCAGTAAAATTTGAATAAAACAAGGGGGGTCAGCACATGCAGATGTGTATAGCTTACAGCTTAAGGATATTGGGGAAAGTAACTGAGTTTTATAGATCACAAGTCTGCTACCAATAATTATGCACACTTTACAATTTGGTAATTTTTTCGTTGTTGTACCTTTTTGCATGGCCGACTGGCTCATATAGGTGATATCGTCGAAAGTACCAAGTAAGTTAAATAAGTGATTTTGCCATAACTTTTTATTGAAATCAATATATCTTAGATGTGTTTTTTGCCATCTATATGTGTTGATAGATGCCAAATCCATTGGAAACGGCTTCAAATCATTGCTAAATCATTGGAAATATGGACTTTTTGCTGATAGGTGTGTTGAGTCCAGTAAAGGATATAATTTTAGTTGTAATGGATAATTAGGTTTTTTTTTCAAAATTCGCATAAAATTATAACGTTCCGTATGAGGTGTTATGAGTCTTATCTATTTCCTATCTTTTCGGCATTTTTTTTTTTTATTTCTTTTCTCACTTTGAAAATGATATTAGCCAGTCCATGCGAAAAGGTACAAAATGTCCTTTTTATAAACTTTACATGACACGTTCGTTAAAATATTTTTGAAAAACGATTTTTATCAGAAAAAAAAATATATTAATGTAAACATTGATAAAATTGTCAATTATGTCCCAACAAATTTGTCAATTAACACGGAGAAAGACGTAGAAATATCTGAATGTTTGTACTTAAGCAAGCTTAAAATCATTTGTTTCTCGGAACAATGCTATACTGAACAGAACCATTTACGACACTATAGAGACAAAAGGTCAACAATTTTCATCATCTCTACCTATGTTTAAAGATAGGAAGACAACATTTAAACGTAAGGGAAAATGCAAAAATTATGTCATCTTGCGTTTTTGAAATCAACCGTCCATGCACGGGATTCGAACCGTTACCCCCTTTCACTGCATTGCTGTCTGCATTGCGAGCGAGAGCCTTATCCCCACTGCCACCGGAGAGATCATCATCAAATGGCAATTTAAGATATTTAAACTCAACATGGAAAATGATTAAACTATATGAAATAATTCAGTAAAATTTGAATAAAACAAGGGGGGTCAGCACATGCAGATGTGTATAGCTTACAGCTTAAGGATATTGGGGAAAGTAACTGAGTTTTATAGATCACAAGTCTGCTACCAATAATTATGCACACTTTACAATTTGGTAATTTTTTCGTTGTTGTACCTTTTTGCATGGCCGACTGGCTCATATAGGTGATATCGTCGAAAGTACCAAGTAAGTTAAATAAGTGATTTTGCCATAACTTTTTATTGAAATCAATATATCTTAGATGTGTTTTTTGCCATCTATATGTGTTGATAGATGCCAAATCCATTGGAAACGGCTTCAAATCATTGCTAAATCATTGGAAATATGGACTTTTTGCTGATAGGTGGGTTGAGTCCAGTAAAGGATATAATTTTAGTTGTAATGGATAATTAGGTTTTTTTTTTCAAAATTCGCATAAAATTATAACGTTCCGTATGAGGTGTTATGAGTATTATCTATTTCCTATCTTTCCGGCATTTTTTTTTTTTTTCTTTTCTCACTTTGAAAATGATATTAGCCAGTCCATGCGAAAAGGTACAAAATGTCCTTTTTATAAACTTTACATGACACGTTCGTTAAAATATTTTTGAAAAACGATTTTTATCAGAAAAAAAAATATATTAATGTAAACATTGATAAAATTGTCAATTATGTCCCAACAAATTTGTCAATTAACACGGAGAAAGACGTAGAAATATCTGAATGTTTGTACTTAAGCAAGCTTAAAATCATTTGTTTCTCGGAACAATGCTATACTGAACAGAACCATTTACGACACTATAGAGACAAAAGGTCAACAATTTTCATAATACAATATAATTTTAGTTGTAATGGATAATTGGGTTTTTTGGGGATTCGAACCGTTACCCCCTTTCACTGCACTGATTGCTATCTGCATTGCGAGCGAGAGCCTTTTTTTTTTTTATCTTTATTAAAATCTATCATCACATTACATGAATAAAATCATTAAAATGTATTTAATATCACAGTTAAGTTACACAATACAACACATTTCTAATAACAGAATACAAATTCCATCTTAAAGTTTACTAAGATTATAATACATTTAGTACATCAGAGATCAAATATAATCACACCACTGTCTGTAAAAGTAACTGGGTTTTATAGATCACAAGTCTGCTACCAATAATTATGCACACTTTAGAATTTGGTAGTTTTTTCGTTTTTGTAGTAATGTAGGGTCAGAGATAAAATAGTGATTGTCTTTTATAGGGACTGAGTGATGATATATACAGTCAGAGATAAGATAATGAATTTCTATCTATATTAATTAAGGCTCTACATTTGTATCAAAATATAAACAAGGGAAAACAGACAACGCAATGAAATCAGGCAGATAGTTTCTCGTATGAATTTTTTTACATTTGTCATTTCGGGGCATTTTGTAGCTTACTTTGCGGTATGGGGTTTGTTCATTGTTAAAGGCCATACAATAGTTGTTAACTTCTACGTCACTTGGTCTCTGGTGGAGATTTGTCTCATTGGCAATCATACCACATCTTCTTATTTTATATGAAGTAAAACAATGAGGTCTGATCTATTCCTCGATGTTTGGATTGAAAACTATTATACTTAAATTACTAACGGTATGTGAAAATATATAAGCAATTGTCCAAAGAATTATAATAACAGGAAGATGAATATTATCTATTCCAGATTATTTTATAAAATTAGGGATGCGTATGTTAATTTTTTTAGGAAAATGTGTGAGTTTTCCAAAGCACGTGTGTCGACAACTCTCTCCAAAAAATATAGTTATAAATGACATAGTCAATTCTTTTGTTTTTAGTATGTGACCCCCCCACCCCCAATCAGATTTAAAGTTGAAGTAGCTGGTGCACAACTTCATGTCCACCCTAAAGAATAATCAGTGCAAGTTTCTGCATGGGAATTCCGTCAATTTATTTTCAAGGAGTCGAGGCAATCTGTATTCATACGCGAATTTAGATGGTCTAGTTAACAAAGGCTTAGAGCGTTTCTGGCGACAAAATACGACAATATCATAACAAATAAGATGATACAAAAACGTTTGTATTCATAAGAAAAAATAGCACAACTTAGTAACAAATTATTTTTTCTTAAAATCACTATCCGTATTCAACGGACATGCGATTGCAAAAACTTGATTTTTAAATTGCGTACTGGACATGAGCTATACCGAATTGGCACTGTTATTCCTGCTTTACTCTGTCTGTCACACACTCGTATAAAAACAACAAATCAACAACTTCATTATATTTTGGCTAATTTACAAAAGGACAAGTTATAAAATGAAAAAGTGAGATTTGTTTGAACCATGGAAGTAAAACTGATTAAAGTATAAAGTTTAGGTTTCAAACTGTTTCTACTCTAAATACCTGATTTGAGTTTGTTGCCTGGGGTATAAATAAATTGAGATCAAGCATATCTTGAATATGATAGCCAATGACAAAACTATATTGGTTTTCCAAAATGGTTTAGTTCAGGATTAATAAATAAGAAACAATGAAGGAGTGACAGTGGATAAGTATGAGAATATATATTTTTTTTTAATTTTAAAAAAATCAAGTACCTTTTGACAATGAGTTTCTCACCAACAAGCATTCATTCAAATAGTTCACAACAATTTTTATACGACCGCAAAATTTTTTTGCGGTATTGGTATGACGTTGTCGTCGTCCGAAGACACATTGGTTTTCGCACTCTAACTTTAGTTTAAGTGCATGGATCTCTATGAAATTTTACCGTAAGGTTCAATACCACAAAAGGAAGGTTGGGATTGATTTTGGGGGTTATGGTACCAACAGTTAAGGAACTTGATGATTAGGGGCCAAAAATTAGCATTTTTGTAACTTCCAGACATAACTTGTGTGTTAGTGTATGGATCTCTCTGACATTGTACCACAAGGTTCCATATCACACAGGGAATGCTGGGATTGATTTTGGGGGTAATTGCCTCAAAATATTAGGAATTAGGGGCCAATAAAGGGGCAAAAATCAAGCATTTTTTCTAGTTTCATGACAATAACTTGTGTATAAGTGTATGGATCTCTCTGAAATTGTACTACAAGGTTCCATATCACAAAGGGAAAGCTGGGTTTGAGTTTGGGGGTAATTAATTGCCCTAATCGTTTAGGAATTTGGGGCCAAAAAACAAGCATTTTTTTAGTTTCCAGACAATAACTTGTGTTCAAGTGTATGGATCTCTCTGAAATTGTACTGCAGGTACCATACCACAGAGGGAAGGCTGGGATTGAGTTTGGGGGTGATGAATCATAAGGGGGTTCAAAAAATTTGGGGGGGATTTTTTTTTCTTTAAAATTTTCCATTTTAAATTGGTTATTTCTGATTTATATATAAAAGCAAATAATAATTATATGGTTTGAATAGGTAAATTAAAAAATTTTAAGTTCTTAGACCACATTCATTCTGTGTCAGAAACCTGTGCTGTGTCGAATATTTAATCACAATCCAAATTCAGTGCTGTATCAAGCTTGAATGTTGTGTCCATACTTGCCCCAACTGTTCAGGGTTCGACCTCTGCTGTCGTATCAAGCTGCGCCCAGCGGAGCATTTTATTAATACTGTTGGGGAATTACTATTTAGAATTGATATGAGCAAGTTATATGATAAGGAAAGTAATTTGTTGTTCAATAGAACATTATTTAATTTTTTAATGAGGTTATCTCTCAAATATTTATAGGATGAACATTCTAAAAGAAAATGTAGTTCATCTTCAATGTCTCCATTGTTGCACTGAGCAAAGACATATACTACTCTGCTTCGGTATATTAACATATCGCCCTCTCAGTTCAACAGATACAGTATGCGCACTCATCCTTTAAGTTAACATACATAATGTTGATCCGTGTCACAGTTGGATTTGCATTAATTGATCATCTATTATATGCAACATCCTTATTCTTTGTTTTGATGCTGTTGCAGCTGATTTGAGTAGAAAAAATCTGTTTTAGTCTGCTTTTAGAAAACTGGGAGTATAAATTAGATTTTTTTTCATGAAATTTTTTTCAAATATAATAATCTGAAAAATGCAAGTAGAAATTTGGACAAAATAAGCATTTAAATGGGAAAAAAATAGCAATTAAACTTGAGCTTTGGTGTACAGATTGTCCCCGATCAGCTTGTGTTGATTACAGATTTTCCCTGATACCTATACAGATTGTCCCCGATTTTGAAAAAGCTAATCCTTCAAAAATAAAACTAATATGTTGATCTTCATTACACTTAGACATGTGCTTATAAAAATAGTGGAACATATGAAAAATTTTCCTGCAAACCTGTAATAATAAAATTGAATTAGAGATTTTTTTGTTCATTGATATTTCATTGGTTGGTTCAGAAACTTTAAACAGGTTTCTTCTTGCTTGGGGTTCATAACTTACTGTTTGTATATTTCTGGATTCATAGTTTGGTGAATTTGATAAATTGTCTGAAATGGTTGGAGATTGTGATGATTTGCCTTTTTTGATAATCTTTTGTGGTGTATTTGTTGATAATTTACAAATTATAATTTTTTCATCTTGTATTTTAATAAAAGTTTTTCCTTCTCTGTCAAGAAGTTCTGGAATGAATGCATGATATGTTATCTTTCACCACCCTCTTCAAGTCTTCTCCAAATGACAAATTTTTCAGATGGATGTGTCTTCTGAGGGTGAGCTACTATTTCTTCAAAAATGACATTTTTAGAAAGCTATTAAAGCTATGTTGATATTTTCTTACAAGTAACAGTTAAAAATGAAACTTTGAATGAACCTTTTCCTTACGATACTATAAGAGAAAATCAGGGAAAATCTGTAATTAACTTCATCTTCTCTGGGACAATCTGTACACTGATAGTGGACAATCAGTACACTGCATCAGAAATTGAAATCATATTTTTTTTCAGTATTTTCATAATCTCCTTAAAAAAGTACTTCCAGCTCTAAGTTTACTTAATTTACACATTTGAATAAGTATTCTATAATTAGAGAAATAACATTTAGATATTTGAATAATATAAGAAAATAACTTCCCATGACTTCCTTGCTTCGGAAAAGTTTCTATTTTTAGGATTGGTCATCAAATTCCATATTGCCCATGGGAGGTCAATGATAAAAATGTATGAATGAAATGGAAGGTTGCATAATTATTAACACAGATTTTCTTTAATTCATATATAATTACCCTTTTGATGTTCTCTACATAGGAAAATCGGGAAAAATCAGTAATCAATCGGGGAAAATCAGTACTGTAATCGGGGGAAAATCACTTTCTGCCGTACTCGGTTACAGGCAGTGATTATACAACTTGAACAGTATAATAGTCCCAGTCATTACCCCCATTACATGTATTTATCAAAGTTGTACAAAAATCGAACATGTAAAAATGTTGTTTGTTTATAGTTGACTAGTGTTTGGTTAATTATAGTAAGGTCGGTTCGATTGGGATATTGAGTTCACGCACGAGTGAACTCAGGTGGTTTAAAGTCATTCGAGCCATTGCAGTCAAAGTGTACAGTAGCATTATATTAGTTTATCTTCAACTTGTACTTTTCGTAATATGGAAAGTTCTGAACGTGAAGAAAATCACCTTTATGATATTATGATACTGACATAACAATGAAGATATGGTAACCAAAATTGCAGACATAACCTTGAACAATTTTAAACAGTATTTAAATAGTAAAATTGATAGCCTAAAGATGGAACTTCTGGAAGACGCGACGAATAAATCAGAAACCTTGTTTATAAACAGCTTAAATCAAGACTTTCTTATTAGTTTAAGTTACAGTTAGCATGTTCAGCACGAATTCAATTCTGAAATTGATTATATAGTATCCAGGATCAAACGTGCAGCCGAGCGTGATGAATATTCTTAAGTCGTGGATATTAGCTATGACCTTATGGAGAAAATTCTTAAGCGGAACAAGTGTATTAAGATCGCTGACAAGTCACCAGCAGAATGGGATACAGTCAAAGAATACCTATCAGACGAGCTTGCTTAGGATTCCGAGGATGAGAAGAAAATTAGGTCTGCTGTAACACGGCCCTTGACGGACCAAGTAGCACAAGGAACAAGAGCGTTTTAAAGATCAAGGTGATAAGTATTGTTTACATCATGTATTGTTTTTCATCATATTGAATTTAAATTTATTATAAAAATGAACATTTAGGTTGTAATTCAGAACATGTCATTTGATTATGAAAAAGAATCCCTCTTCATGATCTGTTTAGGGAAATGAGAAGAACATATATAAGTATTTGAAAGATAATGATACACATTCATTTGTTTTAGACATGATTGATTATGGTTCTTATATCCAGTTTATCACAGTTCCACCAGTTATACTGTTATATTTAACAAGAAATATTTAATAATGCTGAATTTGTTTCAGAAGCTAATTCAGAGAAAGGAATTGGACTATAAAAAATTTTGTTTTTGGTTTTGTTTATCCTTGTTCAGAGTTCTGACATGCGCAGGTTATATAATGTATAGTTATCATTCATGAGCTGTAGCTAAACTATAATACAGTTACCAAGAGTTTCATTTTGATTATTGTTGCTTAATTACCACTGGGAATGATACTAGCAGATTTCTTTAGGGTTTATTACTTTCTGAGTATCTATTTGTCTTAATCACTGGGCTGATTGATTGTTAAAATTACTGCATGTGTTGGTAAAAATGTTGAAACCACGTGCTCCTGACTGGTTGTCTTGATACTAAGTGACTGGTTGTCATTGTGCTGATTTTATTGAAGCCGTTGACTGGTTATTATTGAAGTATATGTACTGATTGTTATTGAAGCCATTTGACTATTGTTATTGAAGTCACTGGACTGGTTGTTATTGAAGCCATTGGACTGGTTGTCATTGATGCCAATGGGCATGTTGTAATTGAAGGCACTGGACTGATAGTTATTTAAGCCTCTGGGCTGGTTGTTATTGAAGGCACTGGACATGCTGTATTGACGGCACTATACTGATATTATATTGCTAGTAAGCCTATGGGCATTAAATCCACTAGACAGGTTGTTATTGAAGTCACTGGAAATGTTGTTATTTAAGTCACCGGAATGGTTGTTATTGAAGTCACTGGAAAGGTTGTTATTGAAGCCACTGGACTGGTTGTAATTGAAGGCAATGGACTGATAGTTATACTAAGCCTCTGGGCTGTTTATAATTAAATCCACTGGACAGTGTTGTTTTTGAAATCACTGGATGGTTGTTATTGAAGCCGCTGGACTAGTTGTTAATGAAGCCACTGGGCATGTCGTAATTAAAGCCACTTGGCTGATAGTTATTTAAACCGCTGGGCATGTTGTTATTGAAGCTAATGGGCACGTTGTTGTTGAAGCCACTGGACTGGTTGTTGTTGACGCAACTGAGCAGGTTGTTGAAGACACTGGGCAAGTTGTAATTTAATCCACTGGGCTGATAGTTAATTAAGCCACTGGGCATGTTGTTATTAACGCCACTGGGCATGTTGTTATTGACACCACTGGGCAGATTATTATTAATGCTAATGGGCAGGATGCTGTTGAAACCAATGGGCATGTCGTAATTTAAGCCATGGGCTGGTAGTTATTAAGCCACTAGGCATGTTGTTACAGACGCCACTGGGTGCGTTGTTGTTTTTGACGGCACTGGGCGTGTTTGTTTGTAAAGCCACTGGGCAGGTTGTTATAGACGCAACTGGGCGTGTTGTTATTGATGCCACTGGGCAGGTTGTTATAGACGCCATTGGGCGTGTTGTTATTGAAACCACTGGGCGTGTTGTTATTGAAGCCACTGGGCAGGTTGTTTGTAGGGCACTGGGCATGTTGTTAATGACGCCACTGGGCAGGTTGTTACAGACGCCACTTGGCGTGTTGTTATTGACACCATTGGGCGTGTTTATTTGTAAAGCCACTGGGCAGGTTGTTATTGAAGCCACTGGGCAGATTGTTATAGATGTCACTTGGCAGGTTGTTATAGACGCCACTGTGCGTGTTGTTATTGAAGCCACTGGGCAGGTTGTTTGTAAAGCAACTGGGCAGGTTGTTATTGACGCCACTGGGCAGGTTGTTATTGATGCCACTGGGCATGTTGTTTATTGAAGCTACTGGGCAGGTTGTTGTAGACGCCACTGGGCGTGTTGTTATTGAAACCACTGGTCAGGTTGTTTATTAAGCCACTGGGCATGTTGTTATTGACGCCACGAGGCAGTGTTGTTTATAGGGCACTGGGCATGTTGTTATTGACGCCACTGGGCATGTTGTTAAAGACGCCACTGGGCGTGTTGTTATTGACACCATTGGGCGTGTTTATTTGTAAAGCCCCTGGGCAGGTTGTTATTGACGCCACTGGGCAGATTGTTATAGATGTCACTGGGCAGGTTGTTATAGACGCCACTGTGCGCGTTGTTATTGAAGCCACTGGGCAGGTTGTTTGTAAAGCCACTGGGCAGGTTGTTATTGACGCCACTGGACAGGTTGTTATTGATGCCACTGGGCGTGTTGTTTATTGAAGCCACTGGGCAGGTTGTTGTAGACGCCACTGGGCGTGTTGTTATTGAAGCCACTGGGCAGGTTGTTTGTTAAGCCACTGGGCATGTTTATGACACCACGAGGCAGGTTGTTATAGACGCAACTGGGCGTGTTGTTATTGAAGCCATTGGGCAGGTTGCTTGTAAAACATTGGGCAGTTTATTGTTGAAGATACTTGGCTGGTTGTTATTGACGCCAATGGACAGGCGGGTTGTTGAAGCCACTGGGTGTGTTATTGAAGACACTGGGCCAGTTGTAGTTAAAGCCACTGGGCTGATAGTTAATTAAGCCACTGGGCATGTTATTATTGACGTAATTGGGCAGAGTTTTTTATTAATGCCAATGGGCAGGATGTTATTGAAGCCACTGTACATGCGTAATTAAAGTTATAGGCTGGTAGTTATTTAAGCCACTGGGCATGTTATTAATGCCACTGAGCAGGTTGGTATTGAAGCCACATGGAAGGTTGTTTTTAAAGCCACTGGGCAGGTTGTTAGTGAAGACACTGAGCAGGTTGTTATTGACACCAGTGAAAAGTATGTTGTGAAAAACACTTGACTGGTTGTTATTGAACCCACTTGGCATGTCGTAATTAATTAAGCCACTGGGCTGATAGTTACAGTTATTGACGCCACTGGGCATGTTGTTTTTGACGCAACTGGGCATGTTGTTATTGGCGCAACTGGGCATGTTGTTTTTTGAAGATACTGGGCTTGTAGTTATTGAAGACTCTGGGCTAGTTGTTGTTGAAGACACTGAGCTGGGTGTTGAGGACACTGGGCTAGTAGATGTTGAAGACACTTGCAGTGACTTGGCTGTTTGTTAATGAAGCCACTGAGCAGATTGTTATTGCAGACACTTGGCTGGTAGTTATTCAAGACACTGGGCAGGTTGTTGTTAAAGACACTGGGCATGTTATTGTTGGAAACTATGGGCAGGTTGTTGTTGAAGACACTCGGTTGGTTGTTGTTGAAGCCTCTAGGCATGTTGTTATTGAAGACAATGTGCTGATTGTTGTTGAAGACATTGGGCAGGTTGTTATTTAAGACACTGGACTTGTTTTTATTGAATACACGGAGCTGGTTGTTGTTGAAAATTCTGGGCTGGTTGTTGTTGAAGACACTGGGCCTGATTTGTATTAGCCACTGGGTAGGTTTGTTATTAAAGACACTGGGCTGGTTGTCGTTGAAAACACTTACATGTTGTTATTAATGGCACTTGGCTGGTTGTTGTTGAAGACACTGGGTAGGTTGTTATTGAAGACACTGTGCTGGTTGCTGTTGAAAACACTGGACAGGTTTGTTATTACAAAAAACGGGCAGGTGGTTGTTGATGAAGCCACTGGGCTGTTTATTATTAAAGTAACTTAGCATATTATTATTAAAGTCATTACCTAGGCAAATATTTAGACAATACTGATTGTTATTGGAGCTATTAGGCTGAACTTCAGACATGCATATTGGTATATTATTTAACAAAATAAACTTCTTTAAATAGCTATATTTAAGATGCTGACATACACCTTGATTAACATTTTTAGTTAAAATAACATTCTCTGAGAAGTCCAATGTTCATAGGTTTCGAAATCATTCTAGACGTCTCTCATATACAAGAGCCAGTGCTAACGCCTGTATTTCTGATAGGATTTTTCTGAATCATAACAGGTTAAAATGGGACAGAGGAAAGGATGGTTACGTTAGAGAAGACTTTAAAGCACAGTTATCTGTTTATCAAAATTTAGGAATTCAAATAAATATTCAATGCTATTTTCCCGTTCTTTGTGTTTCGAGCGCACTTGTCTCTGGAAGTGGCGTCTCCGATGTAAGAGTTTGTGGTTATTTGATAAATATTTTATGTTCGTTTGAGTTTACGAATTAGAATTTAAATGTATTTATCAAAGTTGTACAAAAATCGAACATGTAAAAATGTTGTTTGTTTATAGTTGACTAGTGTTTGGTTAATTATAGTAAGGTCGGTTCGATTGGGATATTGAGTTCATGCACGAGTGAACTCAGGTGGTTTAAAGTCATTCGAGCCATTTCAGTCAAAGTGTACAGTAGCATTTTGCCAAATAAATAATATTATTAATTATATTATTTATTTTCAGATCTGTAGACCACTAGTATGGGGAAACCAGTACATGTACAAGCTGCTTAATACCTGTGTATTTATATGAACTTTCCACAATATTATACTCATATTTATAATAAAATGTGCGCTTGTCTCTGCAAGTGGCGTCTCCCATGTAAGAGTTTGTGGTTATTTGATAAATATTTTATGTTCGTTTGAGTTTACGAATTAGAATTTAAAACATATTTGTGAAACACGGAGAGCCTTTCCTAACCTACTTTGTAAAGTATTGTCAAACTTTTGACAACTTCCGGTTCCTCCTGAATTTATGTTTATTTATTTATATTATTCATTCATTTATTTATTTATCTATTTATTTATTTATTTATCAATTTATCTATTTGTATATTGTTTTAACCACTCATAATGGACAACAAAAAAAGGAAACTTCCCGAACATTTCGAGACCGAAGTAAATTACAGTTTTCTAAATGGTGTTAACCCTTTCGGCGCCAAAACGACATTTTTGTCGTTTACCGCTAGCACGCCAAAACGACATTTTTGTCGCTTTTTAGCAGAACCCACAAACCACTAAAAAGTTTATAAAAAACATCATTTAAATGCCGAAACCATAATAGGTTTGAAGAAAAATAACTTACTTTGTTCTGTTATACAAGAATAACCCTAAAAGTCACAAATATATTGAATTTTCCTGGTTGAAAACATTTTTTTAGAGGTAACGTGCAAATTTTTACACAAGCTATACTCCAATTATAAACTTTGTATGCCTTTATTTATTAAATTAACTTAGTGAAATTAGTTCACATGGTTGACAGTAAAAAAAAAACAATTTTTCAAATTGTAACGTGTATCCGAATGACGTCATCAAAACTGGTGCTGTGTGTGACGTTTGTGCGTATAAAAGTGGCAGGTACTTGAAATTACTGGTAACGTTTTGTAGTAAAACCATTGTATTTTTACTGATTTTCGCAATGTGAAGTGTTACAGATTGCAAATCGTTCGATAATTGATATCACAGTTTGATTTCTGTTAATATATTCAATAAAAACTGTTTGTTTAAATTTAGGAGGCTAGCTCTGCAGATAAAGTCAGTCGAATTCTGGAATATCTGTTTTTGAATGCACTATTTTACCCAACATATTTCTTGAGAAACTTACCTATTAGCTGTTGGTGTAAACATATGTTGACTTCATTAGTATTAAAAATACCAAAATATTAAAGTTATTAATAATTTCGACAATGTCTTTTAAAACAATTTCTGCGAAAAGCCAAATCATACCCTGATTTTTTCTATTTATCATTCTAATACTTGATCATGGCATACAATTTTCATACTCCGCCTTAATTGTTCATGCGTCTGTCTCACTTTGTTGTCAATTCAATGTTTGAAAACATGTTCAATTTTTTTAAGTTAAGATCATGTTTTGAATAACATATCCTGTATTATTTATTTACTTTTTGTCTTTTGTCATTGTGTTAGGTTTTTTTGTGCTTGGTTTAATTCTGACAAGTGAGTTCAAGTCAAACTTTTTTCAAATATTTTTTGCTATTTGTTCTAATGTTATACTGGTACACGACACCGACAGTTCAAGGTTTGAAGAGGGGATCAGCGCCTACAAAAATATACTGAACGTTTCCAAAGCCAGGAAGAAGCCTTTGGCTAAGTGGTTGTCGTTATAACCCTTTGTTTGTCATGTTTGTTTTTCGATCCTTCAATGCTAAAAGCTTAACATGTCGTGAACTTTCTCATTCTAATTGTTTCACATTGAATTACATGAAGGACAGTCTTGCATACATAAAAAAGAGACGAAAGATACCTTAGGGATAGTCAAACTCACAAGTCGAAAACACACTGACAATGCCATGGCAAAACACGAAAACTTACCAAAAGACAATTAATAGTACACACAATCAATAGAATACTAAAGACTGAGCAACACGAACCCATCCAAAAACTGGGTAAGATCATATATACAAAACTATTGTTGAAGGCATTACGATGACCCGGAGTTTATAGCCTTGTCCTGATGTCTTTGGTGACTATAGGTGTCTCATTTGTAATCATACCTAGTATCATGACTTTCATATCATAACGGACTTTTTCAAAATAATACTGGTACCAAAAGAAAATTATGAATTGTTTACTTTCACAACCAAAATTGTTAAACAGTAACTAAAGAAAAACAATATATAAACACGGACGGCAGTGCATGATTCTATGCAAAAGTTAAGCTAATACTAGTACTGAAAATTCAAATCCAACACACAAATTTGTTATACGAACTTTTTTATACAGAAGTTATTAACAGCATGTAGATTTTTCAGTCAATCTGATCCATTAAAACTATTAAACTATTGTCAGCATTTTGAATCTTTTTTTGTTTTTTGTTTTTGTTTTGTTAGTAGGAAAGATTAAACAAGACTCTAATCTAACGACTACGTTTGACTATATATGAAAAAGATCAAGATATAATCAATAGAGCTAAGGAAAAGAGATACAAGTATACAAAAATATAATGGGGCCTTTCTTGTAATTCCGAGACCACATTGTTGTAAGAAATGTTTCCGTTTGGCTTACAGAAATCCAAATCTCGAGGGAGCGAACATTCGCTGCGCTACGTCCTCATCGTGATCTAGTCCAATAGTTTATTTTTCAATTTTATGTGAAAAGCTTTCCTTATGGTGGAACCTGAATATTGCATATAACAAAGCATTTTTTTTTCAGTTTTAAGAACATACAAGAAAGGGTTGATTAATTCATGTAATTTGAAAATGTCCATTCTTGTAAAAAGAGTTTTATTTCAAATTTTTCAACTGAAAAATAAAGGGTCGTCTAAAATCGTCTATTCTTCACACAAGTGCATTCTTTTATCTAACTTTATCGTTATACAAGGGATGGGATATGAGGACTGTTTCAACCCTGCGCCATTTATCTGTGTCGGTCAACGGCGGTTGTTTTCACTCATGTCACAGTTGATTTATTGTCCCAGTCGTTGTTTTCGTTAATATTTGAGTGTTTTCCTTTATTGTCCAAGAGGTTGTGTTCGTTAATATCCGACTGCTATATATAACATTCTGAAGACAGGAATTGAGAATGCCAGAATGAAAATCTTCAAAACTAAGCTGACAAAATATGGAGGGTCTTTCTCCGATGAGCTGACAGAAGACATGCACTACATATATAATTATGGAGGCAAATATTGAAATAACACGGCTACTTAGTATTCTACATGTTGAAACTATTCCTGATCATATTCATTTGATAAACACTAATTGGCTTAGTAGATGTTTTAGAGAAAAATCACTGGTTAACACAGACAATTTTATTATCAAAAGGAATTTGCCCCACTCCAAACCAGATGTGCAACATGGCAGCAAAACCTTCGAAATAAACCCTGAAGATGCTGTGTGCGAAAATAAAAAACCTCCAGTTTCAGGAACACTTAAAATGGCTCCTGTATGTAGGTCAAGTAGGATTCATATTCATGAATCAAAACAAAAGAAAAAAGTGAGAGTGGTAAAAGTAGTGAATACAAAACAAGCGATGAAGATGTAAAGATTGTTTTCCTATCATGCCTATAGGGACTGAAGTGATAATTCCTACTGTACATACGTGAACATGTACAAATGTACTTGACAATATGATTCAAGCTTTGATGCCATATATTACATATGATTCTTCCGACAGAAGTCAAAATCTCACCCATTTTCAAGCTCTCTTCCGTTCCTTCCATTAAAAATTGAAATCTGCTTTTCAGATATTTCAACCCCAAAATTTTTATTGTACAAAATGTACCAGCGCTGATACAGATTTTGTGTCTTTGATGAAGGAAATTATTGTAACCAGTAAGTTCTGAATGTTGGGACAATTAATTGGCTTCATATATATGTAGTTTGTCAAACATACAAATTTAGCTTTCATCTACATCCAGTCTGTGTTTTTGTTTGATGTTTTTCTGCTTTGTATCGATCTGATGAGTTAAGCCTTTTTCAACTGATTTTTATACGACCGCAAAAATTTTTTGTGTCGTATAATGCTATGGTGTCGTTGTCGGCATCGTCTGAACACACATTTGGTTTCCGGACAATAACTTTAGTTTCAGTGAATGGATCTCTATGAAATTTTACCAGAAGGTTCAATACCACAAAATGAAGGTTGGGTTTGATTTTGGGGGTTATGGTACCAACAGTTTAGGAATTAGGGGCCAGAAACAAGCATTTTTTGTAATTTCCGGACAATAACTTGTGTGTTAGTGTATGGATCTCTCTGAAATTGTACCACAAGGTTCCATATCACAAAGGGAAGAATGGGATTGAGTTTGGGGATAGTTGCCCAAAACGTTCAGGAATAAGGGGCAAAAAAGGGGCCAAAAACAAGCATTTTTATACGTCCGTTTACGGGACGTATTATGGTATACCGTTGTCCTAATTCCGTCCGTCCGTCTGTCCGTCTGTCCGTCCGTCGTCAACATGTCGGACATTAACTCAAAAACGATTTAACCAACTTGCAAGAAATTGTGGTGAATTGTTTATATCTATTGACATGAGCTCCCTGTCGATTTTTATATATTTTAGATTTTACGTTTCCGAGTAATGGGGTTTTATTCATTAAAAAAGGGGGGATTTTCCAGTTTTCGGACAATAACTCAAGAATGCTTTCACCAACTTGCAAGAAATTGTGGTGAATTGTTTATATCTATTGACATGAGCTCCCTTTCAATTTTTATATATTTTAGATTTGACGTTTCAGAGTTACAGGGTTTTATTCATAAAAAAGGGGGGTTTTCCAGTTTTCAGACAAAAAAATCAAAAATGCTTTCAGCAGTTCTTATGAAAATTTGGTGAATTGTTTATATATCTATTGATGTAAGCTCCGTTTAGAATTTTATAAATTTTTCATTTATCATTTCTGAGTTATGGGGTTTTATTCATTAAAAAAGGGGGGATTTTCCAGTTTTCGGACAATAACTCAAAAATGCTGTCAGCCATTCTCATGAAACTTTGGTGAATTGTTTATATCTATTGATGTAAGCTCCCTTTACATTTTCATAAATTTCTAATATGACTGAGAATTAATTTAACTTTATTTGTTTATAGTCTGACAACAGATTTACTAAGTATTGCGCAACGGCACAGTATATTGCACAACAGCAAGAAATCTTTAATTGAATATAAATTCAATTCATATAACCAATTTCAAGTTCTTTGACTACATTTATTCAAAAACCTATAATATGTCAAATATTTAATTACAATCCAAATTCAGACCTGTATCAAGGTTGAATATTGTGTCCATTTTTGCCCCAACTGTTCAGGGTTGGACCTCTGCGGGCGTATCCAGCTGCGCTCAGCGAAGCAGTTTATTCTAGTTTCCAGCCAATAACTTGTGTTTAAGTGTATGGATCTCTCTGAATTCATTTCAATACCTCAAAGGGAAAGCTTAAATTGAGTTTGGGGGTAATTGGGGTTCATTTTTTTTCCTTCAAAATTTTTTAAAATTTCAAATTTTTTTTTTTGCAATTTCTTTTGGGGGGAGGTTCATACTTTTTTCTTCAAGATTTTTCATAATTTCAAATTTTGTCAAAAAAAAATTTTTTTTGGGGGGGACAATTTTTTTAGGGGGAATTTTTTTTCATAATTTTTTTTTTTTTTTTTTCCCCAAAATTTTCCATTTTTACATAGATTATTTCTGATTTATATATAAATGCAACAAATACTGATATGACAGGAGATACACACCAAACAGGGTGTGTAAATTATTATATATAACAGATTACCGGTAACTAAGAATTGTGCAACAGCACAGTATTGCGCAATAGCACAGTATTGCACAATAGCAAGAAATCTTCAATTGAAAATAAATACAAATCTTTTAACCAATTTCAATGGGATTAATTTAAAGTCTTTAATTTTTGGGGGTTCTAAAAAACCTTGTATTACTAGTTTGGATATTGGGCCCCATTTTTAAATTGGTCTACATTGAGGTCCAAAGGGTCCAAAATTAAACTTTGTTTGATTTCATCAAAAACTGAATTATTGCGGCTCTATGATATGATGAATCTTATTGTGCATTTAGATTTTTTATTTTGGGCCCTGTTTTCAAATTAGTTCATATTAAGGTTTGAAGGGTCTATAATTAAACTTTGTTTGATTTCAACTAAAATTAAATTTTTGGTGTTTTTTTAAATCTGAATCTAACCATGTTGTTAGATTTTGGATATCAGACCATACTAGGTAAATTAAATGTCCCATTTCAAATTTTTAAGATCTTTGACCACATTTATTTTGTGTGAGAAACCTATATTATGTCAAAAATTTGATCACAATCCAAATTCAGACAGTATCAAACTTGAATATTGTGTCCAAACTTGCCCCAACTGTTCAGGGTTCGACCTCAGTGGTCGTATACGTATCAGGCTGAGCTCGGCGAAGCATTTTATGATATTTTATGATAAAGTTGAAATTCAATGGCCTGAAGTGAACCTTGTCCTTTTGAGATCTTTAAAGAAAATAGTTTTTTTGTATGTGTGTATTTGTACTTGGTCCATGTTGTTTCATCTTTTCCATACAAGAACATTTGTTTTTTAAAAAACTTTTTAAAATAATTTACATTGATGCTCCATTCCTAACTTTACAGTTGAAATGGACATCCTATAGAAGTATACATATTACTAGAGACATTTATAGTACTAGTATCAGGATTGGCAAAGTATTAATAGTACCTGAATGGGAAAACATAGATTATTATGTCTTGAATTCATCCTAACAGTGTAATAATAAATGTGCCACAACCCTAGGTTTATCTGATGAGAAATGACATCATCCAATTAATGAAAGCTAGTTGGCCAACTAGTCAAGGGCATTGGGCATAGTGCAGACAATGTTTTCTTATTAATGTATGTCTCGATGGTTTAAGATTAAATCATTATAAATGTTTAAAATATAGTGATAACCCTGTAAAGTTGTGGCTTGGTAATCCAATAGAGAAAATATATTGTACAGTTGTTACAAGTTTTAAATTAAAGAGGTTTTTGTACTTATTCATAGTAGATTTCAGCTTTTTTAGATTTTTTTCAGAAAGGTAACTGGGTTTGTGCACAGTCTTCTTTGAACCCAATACCTAATATCAACAGTCATATTACAGAAAAATTAGAGGTTTGTATAACTCCTACATGTCATACCATATATACAATGCATCATACATTTTTGTAAATTTATATTAAGCAGATCTTCAAATATTATAAGGATAACACAGATCAATCTGATACTAATTGTAGTTACTGACGGTCAATTCATGTAGATTTAATTAAGTGTACTTCCAAAATTTATAAATAGTAAAAAATATTTACAAAAGATTCACCTATTATAAAAATAAGAAGATGTGGTATAATTGTCTGTAAAATGGAAAAAAGTCACAAATCTGGTAAGGAAAAAAGTCACAAATCTGGTAAGGAAAAAAGTCACAAATCTGGTAAGGAAAAAAGTCACAAATCTGGTAAGGAAAAAAGTCACAAATCTGGTAAGGAAAAAAGTCACAAATCTGGTAAGGAAAAAAGTCACAAATCTGGTAAGGAAAAAAAGTCACAAATCTGGTAAGGAAAAAAGTCACAAATCTGGTAAGGAAAAAAAGTCACAAATCTGGTAAGGAAAAAAGTCACAAATCTGGTAAGGAAAAAAAGTCACAAATCTGGTAAGGAAAAAAGTCACAAATCTGGTAAGGAAAAAAAGTCACAAATCTGGTAAGGAAAAAAGTCACAAATCTGGTAAGGAAAAAAAGCAAATAATGGTAAATGTAGGGAAAAAAGGTCACAGAAAAAGTCACAAATCAAGAAGGAAACAATGTGAAATATTGTGTATATAGAGGAAAAAAAGTCACCCTAAAATTATTATGATGTCATAATTATTTGTGTCATTCATATACTTCATAATAAGATCATACAACTTCTCCTTATTTTTATACTCTTAGGTCACAAAAATTAACTGTTGAAGGCTGTACAGTGACCTAAAGTTGCTAATCTTCTACATCATTTGGTCTCTGGTAAAGAGTTGTCTTTATGATAGAGTCATATTTTTAGCAATCATCATGATCATACCCCATCTTATTTAATTTTTTTTATAAACATCACAATTATTGACCCTATTTCTTTTTTTGTACTAATTACTTTAATATTTTTTAAAAAGTAATATATTCTGCTACAATATTTGCAGAAGAATAACAATGATTAACCCCACATATGATTTTGAAGAATAGTCTTTTGCCTATATTATCTTAAAAACAATAATTATAATAATAAATAATGATAATAATAAAACTATAACTTTTAATCCTGGTGTCTATGATGAGTATTATAAAACATAGATATAAACTTCAAATTTTAAAATGATCAGCAAGATAAGATCTTCAAATAGGTCAGCATACATGTAGATGAATTTGTCAGTTTTCTTCTATTAGGAGTTATTGCCCTGAAAGGATGATTTTTACCCATTTTTGTGTTTTTGGTGTATCCATTAGAAGAAAGAAAGAAACTGTAAACAGAAAACATTATCAGCATTACAATTAAGTTCAACAAAAAGAGAAATTTTAGCTATGACTAATATTTGAGTCTACAATGTTGTTTATTGATGCAGTTGCACATAGATAGACCTAGGTAAGCAACACAGGCTCTTTAGAGGGTGTAGCCTTACCAAACGGTGTTAAAAAGTTGCACATAAGATGCTAACATGAGATCTAACAATAGCAACTAACATGATTGCACTTGAGGTTTTTAACATGCAAATTAGGTGAGGAGTTGTGAGCACAAAAATTGCACATATGAAACTAACTTAATTTGCATGTTAAAAACCTCACTTGCAAATGCCCATGTGAACCTTTTGTTTCACATGTGCATTTTATCAGATTGCTCATATGAGCAGCTGCTCACATTTGATTTTTTTTATCTAATTATCTCCAGATGATGATGATTTAATTGTGCTTGCATTTAAAAACAAAATTGCTGCTTAATCATGTTATTAGGATAAATTTCAAAATTTAAATGAAGATCATGACTAGTTGAAAATAAAATAAATGATATTCTGAGTTATGATTTGTTTATTATTTTGTCCTTTTTGTTATTAAAAAAAATGACTTAAAATGTTACATTACATTATGAAATTAGTGCAGTGACTTACTTTAGTACATAATGAATTTCTTTTATTGCACTATATTTTAGAAAGTTTAAAAGGGGATTTATCTCCATAGTACTTATTTGAAGAACAATTTTTGCCATAAAGGGCATAAAATTGTAATATATTTGAGAATCTGAAAAAAAAATGAAATAGAAATGATAACGCTTAGAAAGATTTAACCACAGCCACAATGGTAATTTTGTATTCCAGCAATGGCATAGTTTAAATAGCACAAAATATGGCTTAATAATTTTTTTATCTCCATTTCCTTCCAAATTGATGATGTTAATTTGAATTAACATACATGACTGGGCATGTCAGTTTGAAAAAGCTTATATGAGCATGTGCAATGACACATGTTAGTTTGAATAAGGTTGAGAACTCAATATTGACTTTACTTTCATATGCTTGTGCATGTATGAAAGAGTTGAGATTTATACCATATTTGTATAAACCTTAGAAATGAATGCCAGCTGCTTAGTTGATTTGCAACATTGTTTACAAACATTTACAATTCAGGAAATGGTTAAAAAGTATGAAATTACAAGTGACAAGTGGCGAGCTTTTGGATACCAGAAAGCAATCCAGGTTCTTAAGAAACATCCAACGCAAATTACAACTTGGGAGGTATGCTGCTAATAGAATCATAATAAATGCTAGTTGAAGATAAGTCATTAAATTATAGTATAGAATAGAATAGAATATTTTTATTTCCCAAATTACAGGACCCATAAAGGGCATAAAATCAGATACAATTGATTTACATAATTGGTAACAACAACAATAATAGTCACTTGAAAATATATATTTAGTATATTAGCATTGGTCAGAATCAGAGCCAAAAACCACATATATATTGTGAATAAAAGAATAAAATTACATTATATGCATTCATTCTCAAATCATTTACTTGACTTAGTGTCAATATGAATACCTGATCTCCTTAATTCAAAACAGTCACAAATATAACAGCCCAGTTTTTCCATAAGAGTTACATTTTCTTGAGTCAAGAGCCATAAAAATTTAGAAGATTTATTTAAATTTTTAAAATTATAACAATTGTCAGATATGTATTGAAAAAAGTCTTCCCTTTGAGTATCATAAAGAGGACATTCTAACAAAAAATGAAGCTCATCTTCAACTTTACCAAGTGAGCAATTTGAACAAAGACGCTCAGATCTTTCTATATATTTTTTGATTATCTGTCTGTCTCAATTTTTAAAGAGTGAGCACTTATTCTTAATTTACAAATTGACTGTCTTTTTTTAAAATCCTGTAGTTCTAAATATTTTTCTTTTTCAAAACAATTTTTTATAGAAAAATAAGTACCAAGCTTCCCTTTTTCAGAGTTAATTGTTTGATACTTCAGTCTATTCCAAAATGTTAAATAACTTTCACATAGTTTATTTTTAACATACTGACATAAAGAACCAATTGATTGGTCAAAATTTGGTAAATCAATCTCTCTCTGAATATAATCTATACTAGAGTACCATGTATTTACATTAGAAATATGTAATTGTTTACAACATATGAATGCATCAAATAATAATCCTTCTTTCAAACCTTCCAGTCTATGACAATATTTTAACATTGATAAAATTATAGTAAAATAAATAGGAAATCTACCAAGCTCTGACATCACAGCTATGTTACTGGACTTTCTGTTTACACCAAGAATATATTTCATAAATTTGTTATGAGCTTTTTCAGAGGAATCCTGACCAAAAACTTTTTCCAATATATAATCATTATCTCTTTTACATGCAGCTGAATCAGTACGAAACATTCCCCATATTTCACTGCCATATAATAGTATGGGTTTAATTGTATGATCATAAAGATGTAAAAAAGTGGCAATACTAGGGTTAGATGATGACAAGCATCTCTCTGTGTGGTATACAACCATCTGTCTGTGTGGCATTTGGTACATATCCTGCACCTTTTCTAAAAATGAACAAAAGGTGATGTGGGGTATTGAACAATAAGAGATAGGGATAGCTTGTTATTTCAATGTGGAGGTTGAAAAAGTTGTATCAAGTTACATTTTTGTTGAGTTTACAATACAACATTAATGTAGTGCAAGCCAGACATAGGGATCCTAGATTTCATTGTTCGAGTCTTCAACGTTAAGGACCAATCTGGTTATAGTTTTTTTTTTAGACATCAATAACTGCTGTATATTCAGAAATTTTTGCGAGGTTTCTCTTGATGTGAATTTGACTTGGTGAGTATTACAATAATAAGGACTCGCATTCTAATATCTGATACATATATCAGTATGCAGATATCCCTGAAATCGCAGAAATTAATCTCACATTTTTCTCAATTCTCCAAAAATCTCATTTATAAATGCATGCAATAATATCTGAATTTACAGTATGTATAAAGGATATATTTTTTTGTAAAAAAATAAAGAATATATTTGTTTGTAAAAGATAAACAATAAAACAGATAGATCCACTAACCAAGGTTAATTTTGTTAGAAGTTATCTTCTCTTGAGCAGTTTAGAGGTACATTTTTCAGGTGAGCAATTGACCATTGGACCTTTTGAAGTTGGCATGCAAAAAGTGCAGGAAGGGACAATACCATGTGTCAACATTTATACCTATAATGAGGTTCTGGATGGGGTTTACAGAATAGACAATAATGGACAAAAGATACATAATAAGGGATAAAAAAAATACAGGTTAGATAAAAATAGACAAAAAAAAAATACAGAATGCAAAATCATTGGGACCTAAATTATAAAGAAAAGAGAATTATGTGGAAATAAATTAAAGAATAGAGAAAAATGCCCTACAAAATTAAAGAATTCAGAAATGAATAAAACCCCATCCAGACCTTCTATAAAGAATGTCTTATTTGTTTCATTATAGGAAGCAAAGGCTTTACCAGCCATTGGAGCAAAGCTGGCTGATAAAATTTGGGAAATTATAGAAAGTGGTGGATTACGGAAGTTAGATGAATTTAAATCCAACGAGGAGATAAAAACTTTGGAATTTTACCAATGTTTGGGGTGCTGGGGCTGTAACAAGTCGACAGTGGTATCAGCAGGTGTTGTATTATACCATGTTTATCAAGTTGGTATAGACTAGATATTAGTTAGATGTACTAAAAAATAAACAATACTAGTATATAATGGAACAACACTTTATTGCTGTTTTTCATCTTAACTGTTGTTTCAAAAAAAGTGTTGTTTTAAGGTTTTCATTGATTAACATTACAGATACACCTTATAGCAAGACCATGACATCTCCTAGAGTAGATTAAGAGGCACCCTGTAATAGTCGATATTTTGATATCATATAATTTACGTATGTCTTTGAAGTACTTAATGAATTGTTATACCATTGACTCCCAAGTCAAAGAGGACAGCAGTTCTTAAGCAGTTAATTAGCATTCACAGTTCTTACTTGCCAGCTGTTCTTTAGCAGTTCATTAGCATTCACAGTTGCCAAATTCAAGTCAATGGTTATTTTGCATATAGGCATTCCAATAGCATTCCAATAGCATTCCGTAGCAGTTTATTTAGCTGTTACAGTTATTTTGCAGTTATTTTTGACGAAAAATTTAAATGAGATGCCCCAAAACTGCTATCTTCTCTGAATATTCATGAGAACTGCTATAATAATAGCTATCAATAATGAATATTCATACAAGCTGCTAAGTTGTACATCCTAATATGGTTTTAAAAACTGCTAATAACTGCTATGGAATGCTATCGTGTCTGTCAAAAGTATGAATACAAAGGTACATGAATATACAGGGTACAAGTTATGAATGCAGAAATATTTTACTGTAAGTCTTGTTGAAATTTCAAAAAGTTGTACTAACTTAAATTTGTAATTTGAGCAGACTAACTGCAATCAAATGACTTGATTTTAATCCAATAACGGACTTGTTAATGGGGTGTAAATATGTTTTGTGAGAACTGTATCTGGCCTTAGACCCCTTATTAATTATGTCAGTGGCAGAATAATAGGAACAGTTAAGAATGCACTTTAAATATCAGTGCTTATAAAAAGCAACTAATTCAATAAGAGTGGTTACTAGAGACTATTAATTACCTTGACTAAGTGATTTTCAGATTAAAAGTTATTTCTTTTTAATTATTATTTAATTACCAAATGTACAACTAATTTCTCTCTCTCTAAATATATATAATATACATTGTTCGTCTAAATAACAGCCCAACAATGTTAGATCTGTAAATTTGCGGAAGCAAAGTTTTTGTTCTTCTCTGGCAGGGATTCAGACTCATGCTACTGAGATATCGTGGACGTACTTAAATATATACATTGTATATACATTTTATGTGGACCAAAAGACAACAGTTATCTCTCTTTCTCTTTTAAATTTAAAGAAATATTTTTCTTACTACAGGTTATATATTATGTTTCGATATTAACCATGTTAACTTCATTAAATGGATTGTTTGGTCAATATTAAACAATCAGCTATTTGCGGCCTAGGTTTTCCTAATATTCCCCCTCCCCTTTTTCAACTCTTGAATATGATTTGTTTTTGTTTTTTTTTACAAAATTATATTAAGATATTCATATTTCTATTTTCAAATAATATCTTGCACTGTAAGTATATGCTAGTATTTTATTACAATCCTGTAAAAATCAGATATTCTATGTGAATAAATAACTATCCCCTTTTTTTGGGCTGTTTGTATGATTTCTGTTTTCCCCTACAAAATTTAATTGTGTCCAGAAAATACACATGCATTAACTGTAACTTCAACTTACTGTACTGCAGGTTTGTGAAAGTATTCCATTAAGCCTATTATAGTAAATTAAACTTTATAATTGACATAAATACTGTTTTTCACCAGCAAGTATTTACTACAGCTTGGAGCCAAAATGCACATTTGAAAATGATCAAATAATCTTCAAATGAAGGTTTACTATCAAGCTGAAAACAAAACCAGATCCAAGCATTTTAAACAAAGATTAAAACAAAAACTGCTACCAAACTTCTATTGAACTGCTGTCATAACTGCTGTCCAATTGACAAATTGACATCAGTTTTAAGGTATCCAAACTGCTACAGGTGAATGCTAAGAAATGGTGAAACAAGGCAGTTTTTCAGACTGCTATTAGATGGACTGCTAAAAATATGAATAACTGGTAAATAACAGCTAAAAACAGCTAATAATAGCAGTTCAATTTGACTTAGGCTTATATGTCATAAGAATGCTACTTAAGATCTTATTGTATGTTCTTTTATGTAACTTTTGTTATTCCACTGATCATGACTTGAAAGAGGATTGTGATCTCACAACACTAGTTTAACACTGCCACATCACTGGAGTTAAGCGTCTAACAAACATTTCCTACTTTACAGTATTATGATTAAAACTGAATTTCAAACATTTTTGAAAATGATATTATATCAAGATTTGTATTGTTATTCTTAAAAGGGATTTAGAACACTAGAAGATCTCAAAACAAAAGCAAAGTTGACACATCAACAAGAAGTTGGTTTGAAGTACTATGATGATATTTTAGATAGAATGTCAAGAGAAGAGGCTGGCGAAATTGAGGAAACAGTATGTTTATATATATTTTTTTTCATTTCATCTTCCTGTGTAAGTGTTTTTATTTAAGGGTCCGAAACAAGCCTTCTTGATTAAAAACATGTATTTTCGCAGGAGCACCAAATTTAAAGAATTTAAGATTTTTATTTTCACAGTATGTAGTAAACATAATTATATACAGTCAAACTTATGTCAAACACAGTGGTGATGAAAACCCAGAGAAATCATATCATTTTGTCATCTACAATTTTTTGCAACATATTTCATACTAAAAAAAAATTTTCAAAGAAATTTGTTGAAGTTGTCTAGTTTAATTTTTATATGACCGCAAAAAATTTTTGCGGTCGTATATTGGTATGACGTTGTCGTCGTCGTCATCCGAAGACACATTGGTTTTCGCACTCTAATTTTAGTTGAAATTTTACCATAAGGTTAAATACCACAAAAGGAAGGTTGGGATTGATTTTGGGGGTTATGGTACCACCAGTTAAGGAATTAGGGGCCAAAAAGGGGCCAAAAATAAGCATTTTCTAGTTTCCAGACAATAACTGTGGAACGGTGTATGGATCTCTCTGAAATTATACTACAAGTTTCCATACCACAAAGGGATGGTTAGGATTTGCTTTGGGGGGTAATGGCTCAAACCGTTTAGGAATTAGGGGCAAAAAAGGGGGAAAAACAAGGTTGTCCTGGTTAATGGACAAATACTTTAGTACAAAACATAATTTAAAGCAGTGTAAGGGAGATAAATCAAGTACATCATTGGAATTATCTCCCTTACACTGCTTTTAAATTATGTATAAAGTAATGGTTAATGAACAATTAAGATAATTTGAAACAGTGTAAGGGAGGTAATCCAAATACAATGTTTTGGTTACTTCCCTTACACTGCTTTTAAATTATGTTTACAGAAATGTATATTTATAAAGGAAGACCAGTAAAAATATCTGCAAATGTTGCATCTTTTTGAATTGAGATTATGACCATATCTTGAGGGAAAGAATTTTTTTGGGGAAAAAATGGGGGGGGGGGGGGGGGGTAAAAAGAAATTGTGGGGGGGGGCAATTTTTTCTCATTTCAGATTTCAGAAATTAAAAAGAATTATTCTTCAAATATTATTTTTTTTTTAAATTTCAAATATTCTTATTCAAGTAATCTTTAATTGCACAGTATGGCGCATTAGTTTTGTAAAATCTTTGACCACATTTATTTATTTGTTATGCCGAATCTAACAGTGTATTTAGATTTTTAATTTTGGGTCCAGTTTTCAAATTGGTCTACATTAAGGTCCAAAGGGTCCAAAATTAAACTTTGTTTGATTTTAACAAAAATTGAATATATGGGGTTCTTTGATATGCTTAATCTAAACATGTATTTAGATTATTGATTTTTGGCCCAGTTTTCAAGTTGGTCCAAATTGGGGTCCAAAATTAAACTTTGTTTGATTTCAACAAAAATTGAATATATGGGGTTCTTTGATATGCTGAATCTAACCATGTATTTAGATTTTTTATTTGTGGACCACGCTATCAAATTGGTTCATATTGAGGTCAAAAGGGTCCAAAATTAAACTTTGTTTGATTTCATCAAAAATTGAATTATTGGGGTTCTTTGATATGCCAAATCTAACCGTGTAGTTAGATTTTTAATTTTGGGTCCTGTTTTTTAAATTGGTCTACATTAAGGTCCAAAGGGTCCAAAATTAAACTTAGTTTGATTTTAATAAAAATTGAATAACTTGGGGTTCTTTGATATGCTGAATCTAAACATGTGTTTAGATTTTTGATTATGGGCCCAGTTTTCAAGTTTTTCCAAGTTGGGGTCCAAAATTAAACTTTGTTTGATTTCAATAAAAATTGAATATATGGGGTTCTTTGATATGCTGAATTTAAACATGTATTTAGATTTTAGATTTTTGGCCCAGTTTTCAAGTTGGTCCAAATTGGGGTCCAAAATTAAACTTTGTTTGATTTCACCAAAAATGAATATATGGGGTTCTTTGATATGCTGAATCTAACCATGTATTTAGATTTTTTATTTGTGGGCCCGCTATCAAATTGGTTCATATTGAGGTCAAAAGGGTCCAAAATTAAACTTTGTTTGATTTCATCAAAAATTGAATTATTGGGGTTCTTTGATATGCCAAATCTAACCGTGTTTTTAGATTTTGAATTTTGGGTCCCGTTTTTTTAAATTGGTCTACATTAAGGTCCAAAGGGTCCAAAATTAATCTTAGTTTGATTTTAACAAAAATTGAATTCTTGGGGTTCTATGATATGCTGAATCTAAACATGTGTTTAGATTTTTGATAATAGGCCCAGTTTTCAAGTTTGTCCAAGTTGGGGTCCAAAATTAAACTTTGTTTGATTTCAACAAAAATTGAATATATGGGGTTCTTTGATATGCTGAATCTAACCATGTATTTTGATTTTGGACATTGGACCATAATAGGTAAATTAAAAAAATTCAAGTTCTTAGACCACATTCTTTCTGTGTCAGAAACCTATGCTGTGTCAAATATTTAATCACAATCCAAATTTAGAGCTGTATCAAGCTTGAATGTTGTGTCCATACTTGCCCCAACTGTTCAGGGTTCGACCTCTGCGGTCGTATCAAGCTGCGCCCAGCGAAGCATTTTATTTACTTTTAAATATTGTCTGACAAATATGATACCAAGAACTAAAATTTTTTTCCCGCCCTAAACAGAAGATTTCTTTTCACAGATTGAATACTTTAATGCATATATTCTCATATGTTTTGATCTTTAAAATTAGAATTTATTTCATTCCTGAAAAAAATTATGAAATACTCTCCTCTCAATATAGGTCACCATATATATTTAAGTAAGGTTGCAATCTAATACAAAGCATTTGAGTTAGCATCTAGAAATGAAAAAGACTGACAGACTGACTGGTGGAGGGTTCAATGACTTTATACCCTCCACTTCTTTGTTGTGAAGAGTATAATTATGAATAACCAAAATATTGCAGTGTTGAATTGATAACCTTTTAAAATAAGTTTATTCAAAGCATTGATAGTTTACTTGGATTGCATTTACTAGCTCCATTTAAGTGTCAGACCACCAATTCATCCGATCCAATTTAGAACATAAAAGTAGCCCTCCCCTGACAAGAAATAGTGCTTTGAACGTCATTGTTTACCTTAACTAACCAACAAATTTGCAGAAATGAAACTTTTGGTGAAAGGAAAATATATTTAGACCATTTTTAGGCAAAATTTACTCGACCATGTGTTTGCATTAAAAATTGAGGATTGATGCGCTCCATTGTATACTTATTTAAGATTCCCAGAAAACCAGGGGTTATTTTTGGTAGTAGTTGCCTTCCGAATGGTCGTGTTTCACTTCAAGACTTTAAACATTGTTTGATATTTGGCATGTAGAAAGGTGATACATGTACAACTCAGGATGTACCTGGTTTCTATGAAGGTGAAATATTTAGAAAGCTACAAAAAAATGGTTTAATAGATGGGATTTTGAATTGGGGTCTGGCACCTAAAGGACAAAACAGTCAAAATGATATCCTGTTATTATATAAAATATATCATTTTTTGTAGCAAAAAATTAATAGTAAGGAATGAAGGTTTTCTTAAGGTACAGCCTAACTTCCAACCAAATCTTTGTATCTATGAAAAGAATTAAGCAAAGATTTAAAGTTATTTGAGGTAATGTAATCCCTAACCCAAAAATTTATTAGTGATACATAGATTAGATTCTTTGAAATCTATAAGTTCACAACATACATAGACATAGCCAACGAATTTAGATATATAAACACTGTAGGAAGGGGCCAAAGGAAGTTTAAGGAACATAACCTTTTAAAAAAGGAAAATTATGAATAGGGAACGAAAAATTATCCCTTTTGTCCAAACTACCCACCACTGTATAAACTCTTGTCAATGGGACTGATATGGATCATATATCAAACAACATATTAAACATACTTTTGGATTGATATTTAAGGTGGTACCAAACACCTTGGCTAAAATTAATTTGGCTCATTTAATTTTCATAAAATTTTGACAAAATATTTACTTGGACCCTTTGACAAAAATATAGAAATTTCTAAAAAACTTAATTCACACTCTTTATCGGAAAAATTTCATTGGATATATAGCAGTTTGACAAACACTAATTTGATCATTGAGAAGCTTAATATTTCCTTAACAATAGAACGTGATTAAAATGTTCAGCTGATTTTTATACGACCGCAAAAAAATTTTGTGGTCGCATATTGGTTTGACGTTGGCGTCGTCGTCGTCCGAAGACACATTGGTTTTTGCACTCTAACTTTAGTTTAAGTGAATGGATCTCTTTGTAATTTTACCATAATGTTCTATACCACAAAAGGAAGGTGGGGATTGATTTTGGGGGTTATGGATCCAACAGTTAAGGAATTAGGGGCCAAAAAGGGGCCAAAAATAAGCATTTTTGTAACTTCCAGACATAACTTGAGTGTTAGTGTTTGGATCTCTCTAACATTGTACCACAAGGTTCCATATCACAAAGGGAATGCTGGGATTGATTTTGGGGGTAATTGTTTCCAAATTTTAGGAATAAGGGGCCAAAAAGGGGCAAAAAACAAGCATTTTTCTAGATTCATGACAATAACTTGTGTGTAAGTGTATGGATCTCTCTGACATTGTACCACAAGGTTTCATATCACAAAAGGAATGCCGGGATTGATTTTGGGGGTAATTGCCTCCAAATTTTAGGAATTAGGGGCAAAAAAGGGGAAAAAAACAAGCATTTTTCTAGTTTCATGACAATAACTTGTGTTTAAGTGTATGGATCTTTATGAAATTGTACTACAAGGTGTCATATCACAAAGGGAAAGCTTGAATTGAGTTTGGGGATAATTGCCTTAAACGTTTAGGAATAAGGGGCCAAAAATAAGCATTTTTCTAGTTTCCAGACAATAACTTGTGTACAAATGTATGGATCTCTCTGAAATTGTACTGCAAGGTACCATACCACAAAGGGAAGGCTGGGATTGATTTTTGGGGTAATTGCCTCAAAATTTTAGGAATTAGGGGCCATAAGGGGGCAAAAAAAAACGAGCATTTTTCTAGTTTCATGACAATAACTTGTGAGTAAGTGTATGGATCTTTTTGAAATTGTACTGCAAGGTTCCATATCACAAAGGGAAAGCTGGGTTTGAGTTTAGGGGTAATTGCCCTAAACGTTTAGGAACTTGGGGCCAAAAAGGGGCAAAAAAAAAAGCATTTTTCTAGTTTCCAGACAATAACTTGTGTTCAAGTGTATGGATCTCTCTGAAATTGTACTGCAAGGTACCATACCACAAAGGGAAGGCTGGGATTGAGTTTAGGGGTGATGAATCATAAGGGGGTTCAAAAAATTTTTTTGGGGGGGGGATTTTTTTTTCTTTAAAATTTTCCATTTTAAATTGGTTATTTCTGATTTATATATAAAAGCAAATAATAATGATATGGTTTGAATAGGTAAATTAAAATTTTTTAAGTTCTTAGACCACATTCATTCTGTGTCAGAAACCTATGCTGTGTTAAATATTTAATTACAATCCAAATTCAGTGCTGTATCAAGCTTGAATGTTGTGTCCATACTTGCCCCAACTGTTCAGGGTTCGACCTCTGCGGTCGTATCAAGCTGCGCCCCAGCGGAGCATTTTATTTTCAACTTATAAGTCTACAGATATCTTAATAAAACATTAATGTATATATATATTAGGTAAAAATAAAATCAAACAAAAGCCGGTGTTCATGTGACCCCAACCTCATTTCACCCATCAGTGATTAAGATTAATTTTTTGTGCAAATTGTGGTTAATTCCATTTCTCAGATTCTACAAAATGTATATATAGCAGTAGATCAAAGTTTACATATGAACAAGAAGAGATACTATACATGAAACGTTTATATATATGCCAATGAGGATGATGATGGATAGCTGCTTACAGTCCAGTGGCAAATTAAATTAATATGCATATTCAGGACGAGAACATGTTAATGTGATATGAATATTAACCCTGCTTTGTAGTAGACTGACAGAAACTGAAATAGCAAAAAATAATTAAATGTCATCTAGAATGAAACCTACATGTCTATATAAGGCTCCAATAGAAGGAAAGGCAATTGTCTAGGCAATATGTCAAGCTCTAGTCTTTAATGTGTCTATAAAAGTAGTGAATACATTTAGCAGAAATATCTTGTTCATTGTGTCTGTGATAATCATTCATGTACATGTACATCACTACATGTACCACATCTATTTTATATAGATCTGTCATATGCATTTAATACACAATTCTATAAATAAAAAAATAAAAACTATATGCCATGCGACATGTACTACAAGTCTACAACAGGGTTTATGCTTGGTACAGGCACATGAAATGTGATTGAAATAGTTTTTGTGTCACCTGAGACCATTGTTGCAAAATGCGACACTTAGGGATTACAATCAGCATAATCATGCAGCAGCATAAACTATTTGAATAAAGTTTGATATTTCAAAAGATAGATGACCTGGATGTTTCATACCTTGTACACAGATACATTTTTGTGTACCTTATGTGTAGTCACTAAGTTTCTGTCCATCAAATGTCCATTGTCCTAGACCTAATTTTCATGGTTCAGTGACTGCTTGAATAAAAATCATGCATTTTTTTCTCATGTGAAATTTTCACTTACAAATGTATTATGGTCAAGTCTATATCTCAGATTCAATAAGCAATAGGTCAACTATATTTGGTGTATGGAATAATTGTTAGATGTACATGTACATGTGCATGTTGGACTAGCAGTTTTCATCGAACCTTGACCTCTTTTTCATGGTTCACTCTTTATAACATGTATAAGTTGTTGTGGTTTAGTCTATTTCTCGGAGACTAGCAATTAGGCCTCTACATTTGGTGTATGGAATGATTTTAAGGTGAACATGTTGGACACAGGCATTTTTTTTCTGACCTTGACCTTTTTCATGATTCATTATATGACATTTATTATTTATGATTTTGGTCTATTTTGCAGACACTTGAAGCAATAGGGCCTCTATATTCTGCATATGGAATGATTATAAGGTGTTCATGTCTTGTCTGGCAAGTTTCATTTGACCTATCCCTCATTTTCATGCCAGGTTCATTTGTCAGTGCTAATTTTTTTTTTTTTCATCAGTTTATCAGATTAAGTATATGAAATGTTAGGTACCGGTATATCTTGAATATGTTTGTTTGGCAGAATTCATATGACTGTGACCTCATTTTCATGGTTCATTTGTCAATGGTAAGTTTTGATTTGGTCTTTTTTCCAAGTACTCAAAAATATAAGACCACTATGTTTGGTGTATGTAATGAATGTAAGGTGAACATGTTTGTCTGGCATGCACTACAAACTGCTCAGAGTCTGAAAAGACCATATTTTGTACTCAACCAGAAAGGTCAAGCACATATTTTACTTGACAAGACTCAACAGTACTTAAATGTAGTTGACCTTTGTCTAGACTTACTTGAGTCAGATTGAGTACTTGATAATCTTGGTAAATATAAAAATAAGAGGATGTAGTATGATTGCCAATGAGGCAACTCTCCACAAGAGACCAAATGACACAGAAATGAACAACTATAGGTCACCATACGGCCTTCAACAATGAGCAAAGCCCATACCACATGGCAATAAAAGGCCCTGAAATGACAAATGTAAAACATTCCAAACTAGAAAACTTTTTGCCTAATTTATGTCTGAATATATAAGTCTCCACAAATGCTTGACCAGTCTTGACCAATGCTCCAATCAGTTTTGAACTTTTCATTTAATCTCAACTGGTCTTGACCCAGCCTGAATCAGCCCATCTATGTCAATTATATATTGATCTTATAAAATGACAGGTTATTGATAATTTTACTTTATTTATTTCAAATTTAAAAATTTGATAAAAAGGCAAAAAAAGCTAGAATTTTCATTTTGGACTAAATTCAGATAGTCACCTTTAAAAATGTCTATAACTTTTTCAAATTAACTTGGATTTTAATAAAACTCTACAGCTATCTCATTCATATATTGATCTTAAAAATTGCAAGGTTATTTGGAAGTCTGGTTTATTGCTAGCTATAAATGTAAGGATTTATTTAAAAGGTAAAAAAGCAAGAATTTTCAGTTTGAGGTAAATTCACAGCTATCTAAATCATATATTGATATTACAAAATACCTGGTTATTAGTCCCCTACCGACAAAGTCGAAGGGGATTTTAGGTTTGCACTCTGTCCGTCTGTCTGTCTGTCCATCCGTCAGTCCGGCAAATCAGTTTTCCCCACTTTTTTCTTCGTGCTTGAAGATATTGATTCGATTTTTGGTGTATTGTTTTATCATGAAAAGTTACAGATCAAGTTCTAATTTTATTCCGGTCTGATGATTTTATGTATATGTATATACAGATAGATGGGCTGATTCAGACCAAGTCAAGACTGGTCGAGACTATTAAGTACAGACCAGTCGATCATTTGTCGAGACCATATTCAGACTAGACCAAGATTATCAAGTACTCATTTAGACTGATTAAGTAAAGTCTAGACTCAAGTCAAGTACAGTTAAGTACTGTCCACTGCTGTCCTGATTATGTTTAGTCGTGACAAGTAACATCTGTGCTCTACCTTACTGGTTGTGCACAAAATATGGTCCATTTGAATTCAGACTCAGCAGTTAATAGTGATGGTTCATCTGACCTTGACCTCATAATCATGGATAATGTTAAGTTTATATGATGCTTGTAGTGAAACCTTCATATAACAGACTTTCAACATACATTCAATCATATGTAAAGCAGGCAAGACATTTCAGCTTATACACTCTTGTTAAGTATAGATCTCAACCTTGCCACTTTTTTTATCTAGATTTTAAGATTAATAAAAGGTACATATAAGAAAAATAATAAAATTTAGTTCTATTGATGAATTTTTGAATGGATGTATTCTAATAAAGGAAGGTGACTAGCAAACAAGCAGTAAAAATATCAATTATTATGTCAATGATAGACTAGGATTGGTTTTTGGTATATATGTATCTGCTACAGCATGGGAATTGTATAGGAAATACACATGTATTTAAAATATATAGCCTACTACCCAAGATTTTTTTCTTACTAGAAACAAAATAAAAGAGCCCCCCCCCCCCCCCCCCCTGACAGTTCACAAAAATAGGACAGTAAGGCACCTCTCTAGTACACTCTACCAACTGAGCTAAAAAAAACTTCACCAGAGCAGCTAATAGAGGACAGTTTTTTTCTTGTATTCAAGCCGGGGGGGGGGGGGGGGGGGGGATGCTTGTGGCGCTACACATGAAAAATGTACGGTTTATCAATGCTTAGACTTTTTACATGTCCCATTCAAACTATGCATAGTTTGCACCCCCTTATCAAAATCCTTGATCCACATATGGCAGAGGGAATCACTGCTATAGTGTACAGTTTAAAAGTGTTTCCTGTACTGTTTAATTTCCATGATTACGATATCAGACCTCAAGTCATAAAGCATATGAGGCACATCTGAAAACTATGACAAATGTCACATATTTCAAATATTCATGGCTATAGTTACAATATGACGGACGAAAGAGATTTAAAAACTATTTCCAAACGATTAACAATCGAAGCGATAAATTTTAAGTCCCATTGTTTTTATTTAAGGATACCCTCGGGACCTTTCAATGAACCTCGTTCAAGTATATGTTCCGCGTGCGCTGTTCAGATTCGATAACTAGAATTCTGATTGGTTGAAAAAGTCACATGCAAAATCCTTCAGAAGTGAAACCTTATATGGGTAGTTGTTAGATCTCGTATGCAGTATAACGAAATCCGAGTTCTATATTTTAATTAGATTGAAAGTCAATAGACCATGACTGAGGGGTAAGGACCAAATATTCTCCATGGAAATGAGATGTGTTAACTAACTAATACATTGTTGACGACGCCGACGACGCTGGAAACAGCATACCTATGTCTCGCTTTTTGACTCCGTCAAGGCGAGACAATGAATAACAACCCATAACAGTTCAACAAAGTTTCATGCAAATTGGTTATAGTGTGTCATATGAGTTATTGTATGACATGTTGACGAGGGACAGGTAGATGGACAAACGGACAATGGTATACCATAATACGTCTCGTAAACTGGCCCAAAAGCAGAAATGTTATGTTTACTTAAAGAACATGATAAAGATAAACAAGATACTGAATTTGGATATAATTACTCCATTGTAAATGTTTGGCTATTAATTAGAAGCCCAGCATAGTGAACAACAGCTTCATCTGGAGTAATGTTTTCCTCTATTTTTAAGGTTAAACTCAATGCACAAGTATTAACTTGTACGGCACCATTACTAAAGTCAACATCGATTTTCTTGTGAAAACCTGTTGCAGGAATACTTCTTGCACCACTTAGCCACATCAGAATATCTTCCAACAAGATACAACAATCCCGTTAACATGGGCCTTTGAATCTGTTAATAAAAATAAATTATTTTATACACATATACAAGTGTGGACACAGATCAGTGTGGACAGTATGATTGGATGTTTGACAGTGTTTTATATGACAAAAGGAGTTCTATGTTTTATGTTTTATGTTTTCTATGTATTAACTGTGTTGCACAATGACAACCAACATGAGCATTAGGGGTGTTGTTTATGTAATATTTAGTTTTTTATGTTCAACAGATACTAATTGCATTAATTACCAAATGATTATGATAGAATATATATGTTCCATATCTTTGATTTTGGATACATTTTGTAGCTAGGAGAGGAACACATAATAGGTTCATTTTTTTCTTAATGTGATTTTTTTATATGGGAGATGGTATCTGAGAACATGTATTTGCTTACTATTTGTATGGTTCTATTTATATTACTTTGTGGGGGATTGTCAGTATCATAAGTAAAATATTTCGGTTAAATGTGGAAATTGTTTCTCAGTTTAGAAGACATTTAATGTTTTTTAGTAATGACAATGCCTGACATGATGATTGGGGCTAGATGAGCTAGAAAGTGAATTTCTGTGTTATTTTTTATTAATTCTTTAAAAATATCTCCTCCAAAGCTGGTCAAAGCAAAAAAATAGTTTTGACCAGTATGAAAATGATAACAACAAAAGAACCTTTGTGAGCATGCTTCAAAGACTCATAACTAACTACAGAAGTCATATGATAAAATGTCAAGTGGATATTATGAACATCTACTTAATATGTCTAAATATCTAATAAGTTTTAGTATTCAATATGAAAAAGCTATTGCAAAAGTATTCTCTTTTCAGTTTTTTTGTTATATGGATACAAATATAAGTGATACCAATACAGTAAGGCAGTTTTGTTATGGTATGAAAGTGTAGTAACTAACATTTACTGTTTATTCACACAAATTAAGAAATAAACAAATGAATGATAAATGTTGAACATGTACAATGAAATATATTTTAGAAATCAATTAGGCCAGATAGGCCTTATAAATTCTGATCTTTTTCTTAATATACTGAATGACCATTTACACTCAGAACTGAGTCACCAGTAGGCAGTACAGATGTAAAAAAAAAATAAATGTGGATAGTGTCCACATGTGATGCCCCCACTTGCATATCATATAGTTATAAAGGGACATAACTGAAGTGGTAAAAGTGATGCTACCCAAATTTGAACTTGATCCTAGTTTTGTGGTAGTAAGCATTGTGTGCAAGTCTCATAACATTTGGTTGAGGCCAACTTAAGTAGAGAACAGAAACTAAAAATTCAGCAATTTCTATTTGTAAACACGCAATAAATAATTATAACTCTAGAACGGTTGTGTATAAGTTTTATAACATTTGGAAGTTAGAGAAAAAATTCAGCAATTTTTATGTTTATAAAGGGACATAACTCAAGAATGGTAAAAGTAATGCCACCAAATTTCGTACTTAATCTGTATTATGTAGTAATAAGCATATGCATTGTGTATAAGTTTCATAACATTTGGTTGAGGCAAACTAAAGTTAGAAAACGGAAACAAAAAATTTGTACTTGATCTTAGTTTTGTGGTAATGAATATTGTGTATAGGTTTCATAATGTTTGGTTGGGGCAAACTTAATTTACAGAATGGAAACTAAAAATTTTGCAGTCTTTCAATTTATAAAGGGGCATAACTCAATAATGATTAAAGTGACACTACCCAAATTCAACTTGATTTGTGTTTTATCAGTGGAAGTCAAAATTAAACATTGCATTGTATAAAGCATTGATTGTAGCTGATTCAACTATAATCATGGACAAAGGACGATAACTCCAATTAAAAAATTACTTGATATTTAGAAGAAAATAAAAATTTTGAAATTTTTCCATTTCTTAAGGGGCATAACTCTAGAATGGTTAAAGTGACGCCACCAAACTTGATCTGTGTTTTGTGGTAATAAGCATTGTGTATAAGTTTCATAACATTTGGTTGAGGCAAACTAAAATTAGAGAACGGAAATGAAAATTTCAGCAATTTTTCCATTTGTAAAGGGGCATAACTCTAGACCGGTAAAAGTGACGCCACCAAAATTCATACTTGATCTGTGTTTTGTGGTAATAAGCATTGTGTATAAGTTTCATAACAGTTGGTTGAGGCAAACTAAAGTTAGAGAACAGAAACGAAAAATTCAGCAATTTTTCCATTTGTAAAGGGGCATAACTCTAGAACGGTAAAAGTTACAAAACCAAAATTCAAACTGGATCTGTGTTTTGTGGTAATAAGCATTGTGTATAAGTTTCATAACATTTGGTTGAGGCAAACTAAAGTTAGAGAACGGAAATGATAAATTCAGCAATTTTCCATTTGTAAAGGGGCATAACTCTAGAACGGTATAAGTGACGCCACCAAAATTCAAACTTGATCTGTGTTTTGTGGTAATAAGCATTGTGTATAGTGTATAAGTTTCATAACATTTGGTTGAGGCAAACTCAAGTTAGAGAACGGAAACCAATTTTGGGACGTACGCACGTACAGACGGACAAGGGTAAAACTTAATGCCCCCTCCGATACGGCTGGGGCATAATAAAGTGTAACAAAAGAACCTAGCATCATTTTGCTAGTAGCGCCAGTAGCATTGTTTGGTGAATTTGTGCTTCTTTTTTTTAGTTTGGCTAATGGACAAAAAATGTTTGGTTCAAATCTAAATAAAATGCTTTTATCTCCCTATTACTTACATTGTTCATAGAATGGATACTACTTTGACAATTCCTTGTACATGAGAGTTGTCTGTCAAATCTTTATTTCACAAAGAATGAATTGCATAACAATGAACTGAGCTCAAAGCAAAGCACTTTAATAATACACTTAGACAATGAGCTCAATCCAGTGATATACTTTGTACTACAGGTCCTTCATGAACATCCTACTGGCCAAAACCATATCTCACAAACATGCCATACTACATGGTTGGATCAGAAGTCCTGAAAAAGACATGAACTTTATTAACATATTTTAAGTATATACACCGGTTAAAACTTTCACAAATTTGTGGTAAAATTATTCAGTATCTAGCAACTATCAATCGCTTCATGCACAAATTGATATAGGTTGAGTATCCCTCTGTCAGAAATAAGAACATACCTCCACCTAATTTTAGTTAACTGATGAAGAAACATTCAAAACTATAAAATGTTATCTAATAGACTAGCTGCAATGAAATCCCAGTTTTCTAAAATGGTAGGTGGAACCTAAAACTCAAAAGATTTTAAACTATGCATTTTAAATATTGCAAATATACATGCAATAATAATTCTCAAAAATTTGCTATATTTTTCCTCATTTTGTCTTTTGTTCGAGACTGTATATTGACCTCTAGATGTCTTTCAATTATATCCAGTTTGGCGTGGGTTGATGTTTGATTGTTGTACATGTTATATATCGACGTGGGATTTGTTTATATAAATAAGGCGTGAAATAATTTTGGTTAACTGAAATCCTTTAACTTACTTCCAAATTATTTGGACAACTGAAATCCTTTAACTTACTTCCAAATTAATGTTAATACTGAGGGAAAAAATTACATTGCTAAATAACCACTTTAAAACACATGCAAACTTTTTGAGAGGAAGGCATAATGCATGTAACATCTATTAGATCTTTTTTTAAACCATTCTAAACTACTGATAAGTGATAAAGTTTGTTAACTGTTACTTACCTTCAAAAAGGGGGTTGCATTCACTTTACTACATATACATATAAATATAATCAACAATACTGAGTGCAACACCTAGGATAAATAGAGGATTGTTTTGTAAGAATAGTTGCTGAAATAAGCAGGCAATATTCAAAGTAGAATAAAAAATATTACAGGACTGTGTTTTAAAGTAATAAGCATTGTGCAGGGCTCACGTTACCATGCTACTGGGGCGACAAAGTCGCTTTCCCGGTCGCCACTTCGCTTTGACCGACCTTCAAAAGCGAAATCTAGTCGCCCTGTTGTTTACGATACTCACTTTCAGTCGCTTTCGTCATCTGCAATATTCAACATTTACCAAGTCGATGAAACAGCAATTTTTCATTTGAAAGTAAAGAAATTCAAAGACGTAAACAATTTATTTTCTTTAGGAGGTTAAAGCATTGATTTTAAAGTTGGTTGCATGTTATTTTCATAAAGACAATTTTTTTATCACTTCTGGTACTTGTTACTCAATTGTAGATCAAATCATTCTAACTTTCGGCAAAATAAGCTTGTTACTTCATTAGAACGTGATGAAATTAAAGATTTCTTGCTGTTGTGCAATACACTGTGCTGTTGCGCAATACTTAGTAAATCTGTCGTCAGACTATAAACAAATAAAGTTCAATTAATTCCCAGTCATATTAGAAATTTATGAAACTGTAAAGGGAGCTTGCATCAATAGATATAAACAATTCACTTAAGTTTCATGAGAATTGCTGACAGCATTTTTGAGCTATTGTCCGAAAACTGGAAAATCACCCCTTTTTTAATGAATAAAACCCCATAACTCAGAAATGTAAAATATAAAATTTATAAAATTTTAAACGGAGCTTACATCAATATAGATATAAACAATTCACCAAAGTTTCATACGAACTGCTGAAAGCATATCGATTTTTGTCCGAAACTGGAAAATCCCTCCTTTTTTCATGAATAAAACCCTGCAACTCAGAAATGTAAAATCTAAAATATATAAAAATCAAAAGGGAACTCATGTCAATAGATATAAACAATTCACCACAATTTCTTGCAAGTTGGTGAAAGCTTTTATTGTCTGAAAACTGGAAAATCCCCCTTTTTTTAATGAATAAAACCCCATAACTCAGAAACGTAAAATCTAAAACTTATAAAAAACGAAAGGGAGCTCATGTCAATAGATATAAACAATTCACCAAAGTTTTCTGCAAATTGGTTAAAGCTGTTTTGAGTTAATGTCCGACATGTTGACGACGGACAACGGTATACCATAGTACGTCCCATTAACGGACGTATAAAAATGACAGGGTGTCATACCACACCAAAACCTTCTGAAAGAAACACTAAAGTTGGCAAACAATTTTTTTTTTTTTTCATTGACAACCCTGTATAACCTTGCAGCAGTATCGAGTCTACATGCATTACCTTGTATATTTCATGTACATTGAACTTAAAAATATGTGGTCATTGTCAAAGTTAGTTATGTCAGTTATAATTTACACATTTACTGAAACATGCCAGAGAAGTGCATGTACAAACTTTTAAATTTAATCTGCAAACTGGGAAAGCCATCCTTTTTTACGAAAAAAATCCCACAATTTATTAAATTGAAAGGGAGCTTGCATCAATAGATATATATATAAACAATTAACCAAAGTTTCATGACAAATAACAACTGCTTAAAGCATTTTCGAGTTAATGTCCGAAAACATGGAAATCCCCCTTTTTGAATGAATAAAACCCCTTACATTGTAACTGGATAATGTAAATTTTAAAATTCCAAAACAATCTAAAGGGAGCTCACATCAATACATAAATACAATCCCATATAACTCTGAAACGGGAAACCTAAAATTTATATAATAATCAATTCACAACAGTTTCATGCAAATTGGTGAAAGCGTTGAAGAGTTGGTGAACAAAGCATTTTTAGAGTTAATGGGCGTTAACATGAAAATCCCCCTTTTTTAATGAATAAAACCTCACATTTTGAAAATGTATATTATGAAATTCCTAAAAATCTAAAAGGGAGCTCACGTCAGTAGATATAATCAATTCACCAGAGTTTCATGCAAATTGGTGAAAATATTACTGAGTTAGTGAACAACATGCTAGAAACAGACAGATCAGGGCAGACAGATGGACAAAGGCATACCATAATATTTCTCATGAACAGGCGTATGAAAACTGTAGGGTACCATTCCAGGCCAACACCCTCTGAAGGAAACACTATAAGGGAGCTTCCTTTCCATTTTTATGGGGGAAAAAAGGGGGGGGGGGGGGCTAGGATGAAAATTTTTTTTCCTGCATTTTTTTTTAGTTCGAGATGTAATCTGTCCTGCCTTTTTATTTTTCACTCTTTTTTGTCCTGCCTTTTTTTCTATTAGTTTATCCCGACTTGTTTACATAAATTGTCATCCTGCCTTTTTTTTCATATTGTCTCATCCTACCTTTTTTTCAAATTTCATCCTAGACCCCCCCTAAAAATCAAATGGTAGCTCCCTAAGTTAGCAAACAAATTATTTTATTTTTACATTGACAAACCTGTATAACCTTCAAGCAGTATTAAGTTCATGTATTATCCCGCATATTATTACATGTACATTGAACTAAAACAAATTGTGGTCATTGTCAAAATTATAGTTTACAGTTTACTTTTCCAATGCTTTCAATTTAAGATTAGGGCATTTTTGTCATTGGAATTGAGTTTTGTAGTCAGAGATTATTCTAACCTCCAACGACTGTTTTGCGACACCAGCTACATGTAGGGCAGTGGGACTTCAGCTGGTCCCATATCAGATAGATGATATTTGCCTGTCTGAAGTGGAGGCGACTGGATTCATATAAATCAAGCCTCAATTTATTTATTTTTCTCTTCATTTAAGTAAGTTTGATCAACCTGCCACCCGTTATCTTCTCATATTTGAACAGTTTTCACATTGACCCATCAATACTGGCATTTTAGAGGGTATGAATGCCCTTTACGGTCAGGCGTCAAACAGTCATTTTCTGTTACCGTTAGCATCAAATTGGTTAACATTTTACCGTGATTCGTCAACATATCCTTATCGTGATTCGTCAGAGGTCTCAAATAATTATCGTTACCGTTATTTTTGGGGAAAAATTAACGTGATTCGTCAAAATCTGTCTATTTTTTTATCGTCTTGAAGAAAATATTTTATCGTCATGCACCAAAAATTACCGTTAACGTCATTTGGCAGGATTTTTTACCGTTATTCGTCATGAAGGTACCCCCATTACCACCCTCATTTTAATTTTCACTTTATAAGAATGTCACATGACCAACATTATGGGAACTGATTTATGCAAATGACCCATATTCCATAGGAAAACATAATCTATATAAATCGAGCCTCAATTAGTTTATTTTTCTCTTCATTAAAGTAAGTGTAATCGACCTGCCACCCGCTCAAGGGAAGCAAATGCTCTTTAAATTATGCATGTTTCAAAAATTGGGGAAAAATTTCACAGAGAGTTGAGTCATTTTTTTTTCAGACTTAATTCAAATAATGACTAATGTAGAATTACCTTCTAATTCTATAAAAAAAATTCACAACTACTGAACAGGATCAATCATGGTACTTTTTATACGACCGCAAAAAATTTTTGCGGTCGTATATTGGTATGACGTTGGCGTCGTCGTCGTCATCGTCCGAAGACACATTGGTTTTCGCACTCTAACTTTAGTTTAAGTGAATGGATCTCTTTGAAATTTTACCATAAGGTTCAATACCACAAAAGGAAGGTGGGGATCGATTTTGGGGGTTATGGTACCAACAGTTAAGGAATTAGGGGCCAAAAATAAGCATTTTCTAGTTTCCAGACAATAACTGTAGAACGGTGTATGGATCTCTCTGAAATTATACTACAAGTTTCCATACCACAAAGGGATGGTTTGGATTTGCTTTGGGGGGTTATGGCTCAAACCGTTTAGGAATTAGGGGCAAAAAAGGGGGAAAAACAAGGTTGTCCTGGTTAATGGACAAATACTTTAGTACAAAACATAATTTAAAGCAGTGTAAGGGAGATAAATCAAATACATCATTGAAATTATCTCCCTTACATTGCTTTTAAATTATGTATAAAGTAATGGTTAATGAACAATTAAGATAATTTAAAAGTGTAAGGCAGGTAATCCAAATACAACGTTTTGGTTACTTCCCTTACACTGCTTTTAAATTATGTTTAAAGAAATGCATATTTATAAAGGAAGACCAGTAAAAATATCTACAAATGTTGCATCTTTTTTTTTACAAAAAAATCAATATGAAAGATTTGACACTATATTTTAAATTCTATTATAAAATAGATTAAGTTAGCACTATGGTAAATTTAAATGGGTAATTATGGTTGCAAACTCCATTGGAAATTTGAATTGAGATTATGACCATATCTTGAGGGAAAGAATTTTTTGGGGGAAAAAAGGGGGGGGGGGGGGGGGTAAAAAGAAATTGTGGGGGGTCAAGTTTTTCTCATTTCAGATTTCAGAAATTAAAAAGAATTATTCTTCAAATATTATTTTTTTTTCAAATTTCAAATATTGAAAAATTTCAAGAAGTAATCTTTAATTGCACAGTATGGCGCATTAGATTTGTAAAATCTTTGACCACATTTATTTATTTGTTATGCCGAATCTAACCGTGTATTTAGATTTTTAATTTTGGGTCCAGTTTTCAAATTGGTCTACATTACGGTCCAAAGGGTCCAAAATTAAACTTTGTTTGATTTTAATAAAAATTGAATATATGGGGTTCTCTGATATGCTGAATCTAAACATGTATTTAGATTTTTGATTTTGGGCCCAGTTTTCAAGTTGGTCAAAATTAGGGTCCAAAATTAAACTTTGTTTGATTTCAACAAAAATTGGATATATGGGGTTCCTTGATATGCTGAATCTAACCATGTATTTAGATTTTTTATTTGTGGACCCCGCTATCAAATTGCTTCATATTGAGGTCAAAAGGGTCCAAAATTAAACTTCGTTTGATTTCATCAAAAATTGAATTATTGGGGTTCTTTGATATGCCAAATCTAACCGTGTATTTAGATTTTTAATTTTGGGTCCTGTTTTTTAAATTGGTCTACATTAAGGTCCAAAGGGTCCAAAATTAAACTTAGTTTGAATATATGGGGTTCTTTAATATGCTGAATCTAAACATGTATTTAGATTTTTGATTTTGGGCCAAGTTTTCAAGTTGGTCCAAAATTAAACTTTGTTTGATTTCAACAAAAATTGAATATATGGGGTTCTTTGATATGCTGAATCTAAACATGTATTTAGATTTTAGATTCTTGGCCCAGTTTTCAAGTTGGTCCAAAATGGGGTCCAAAATTAAACTTTGTTTGATTTCAACAAAAATTGAATATATGGGGTTCTTTGATATGCTGAATCTAACCATGTATTTAGATTTTTTATTTGTGGGCCCGCTATCTAATTGGTTCATATTGAGGTCAAAAGGGTCCAAAATTAAACTTTGTTTGATTTCATCAAAAATTGAATTATTGGGGTTCTTTGATATGCCAAATCTAACCGTGTTTTAAGATTTTTAATTTTGGGTCCCGTTTTTTAAATTGGTCTACATTAAGGTCCAAAGGGTCCAAAATTAAACTTAGTTTGATTTTAACAAAAATTGAATTCTTGGGGTTCTTTGATATGCTGAATCTAAACATGTGTTTAGATTTTTGATTATGGGCCCAGTTTTCAAGTTGGTCCAAGTTGGGGTCCAAAATTAATCTTTGTTTGATTTCAACAAAAATTGAATATATTGGGTTCTTTGATATGCTGAATCTAACCATGTATTTTGATTTTTGGGCCCTGTCATCAAATTGGTCCACATTGAGGTCAAAAGGGTCCAAAATTAAACTTTATTTGATTTCAACAAAAATTGAATATATTGAGTTCTTTGATATGCTGAATCTAACCATGTATTTTGATTTTTGGGCCCTGTCATCAAATTGGTCCACATTGAGGTCAAAAGGGTCCAAAATTAAACTTTATTTGATTTCATCAAAAATTGAATTCTTTGGATTCTTTGATATGCTGAATCTAACCATGTATTTTGATTTTGGACATTGGACCATAATAGGTAAATTAAAAAAATTTCTTAGACCACATTCTTTCTGTGTCAGAAACCTATGCTGTGTCAAATATTTAATCACAATCCAAATTCAGAGCTGTATCAAGCTTGAATGTTGTGTCCATACTTGCCCCAACTGTTCAGGGTTTGACCTCTGCGGTCGTATCAAGCTGCGCCCAGCGAAGCATTTTATTTTTATTTACCTATGAAACTACACTATGACATCTGTCGATGATCTGATCTGCAAAACCTACAAACAGACACAGAAATATCATCAAATAGTGAAATAAAAGATTGATTGCACCTTGTATGGATAGTTCCGACACGTGTTACATGGGGAGCCCGTTTGTTTACAAATAATAATGTCACGTGATCACGCACTGACCGTCACAAATTTTTATCACACAATATTACTGTACTTACACAATTCACAAATGCATAACCCATTTATCTTGCGGACATGCAATGGGAATGTGCACGGTTATCAAAAACTACAAAAATATTGCATGTACAGTTAATGAAGAAGTTATTTCATCAAATAGATAAGATTTTCACTCATGACACAAATCGACTGGGTGTCATCGCCATCAGGGATAATTGATAAATGGGATTAAATTGACCGCCAAGAAGGTGTAGAGAACCACCTCTGGAGAACCTTAACATTAATAAGTAATACTCACCAAAATTTCTCTATAATTAACGCTATTTTCTGTTGGAAAATTTCAGAAAGATGCTGATAAACTTATTTGGTGACACAGATTATTTTCTTGTTTTGGCGCGAAATATATTCTTACTCTTAATGCTTGACGTAACAAAATTTGTATAGAATTATATTTAACTAAAGCTCAGCGTAAATATGCAGAAGCATGACGATACATTAATAATAAAATGTGTAAATATTTCTGTAAAAGAACATAATTTTACTTTACCAGTATACTTCACTTAGAATTACATTTGAGCGCAAGAAAATCTCCATGTGAATCGGCTCGGGGTCGAAGTTCAACATTTCAACGGAAATTTTTGCGTGTGCTTGCGTTGCTTTAGATCGAGGCCACAGCATTTCAACCAATCAGGGAATGTTTACTTGGGGCATACATCTATTTTTACTGCAGGTTTTGGCATATTTTAATCGAAATTAAGAGAAAAATGGAATGATGTTAGGAGATATAAAACAGAAAATGATAAATATTTTTAGCAAAAGATGAATTGGATCGGGGTTCTGTGTATTCAAATTATTTGTACAACTCTCCTTACTGATGGCAAAAAATGGAATTTCCGTGACCTAAATGGTTCGCGAAAATTAATATTTTTATATATATATAGTAATAAGAGCAGTAAATCAAACATTTTAACAACAATGTGTCCACAACATAAAAAGTACTGAAAAGACCAAAGTTCTGACATTGTTTTACTGCATGTATTGGAAGTGCTGTAATGAAACTGTAATTTGATAATTAAATAATCACTGTTAAAGCCCATGAATAACATTTATATGATAACTGTATTGTATTTAAAGCTACAACAGCATCAATTGGTGATTTGATGACCGCTAATTAAGTTAACTGGCGACATGTTAGCGTAGTCAAGAAATTATGTAGTTAAGAAGTAACTGTAATAAAGGTGGTGGTAACGGGACTTGATTATTGTGGAACATAGATGTGTGATTCCTTTCAGATAATTATACAAAATGTGTATCATGAATATTAAAGTCCTCAATTTGCACCATGACAAGTAATTTTTTTTCTAAAAACATTCTTCAATTCTTTTCTTTTAACATGACATAGTTCCTGCATTTTTTTCCTTTAACGTGAAGTTGATATGTGCATTGTTATATTTGTTTTACAGGAATTGTAATTCTTCTAATACACAAGCATATCATCAGGTTAATATTAAATCAAATACTTTAAGAATTTTCTAGAAGTATATATCTATAGCTTTATTTAACATTCAACACATCTTAAAATTTCAAAGCATGCATTGCTTTGAAAGATTATTTTATCATATCCAACCTGTTTTCTTGCTTGCTGTTTGCAAGAATGTGAGAAAACCATGGCCAGTTGTCATCTCACCAAGCCTGCTGTTGCCTTCCCTGTATTTGAAGTTCAACAGGTTTCTCAATCCAATTACTGTTAGGGGTCTTACTTAACCAGAAAGCAGACACCTCACCTTTGTTCTATTTTCTTCCTGTCTTAGAAGACCTAAGACTTGATGCGTGTCGAGTCCTGTAATATATAAGCATATTTTGAACAAGCATAGAAACTTTAAAAATATCTTCTTTTAAACTCAAAAACCACATCTATTTTAACTACAATAAGGTAATAAAGCCATATCAAAGATTTAAAAAAAACATTACATGAATAAGGAGGTGATGACAATAGGTCTATTACAGGATACAGTAACTAGGGGGATCTGTCATGTGACTTCCATCATCAGATGACTGTAAATATGTCATCAACAATTCTAATGTATGGCTAGTCTCCTCTTTTGAATATGTATTTAGCAATTCACATTGTAAAACAAGCAACTATTGGACATGTTGGAGAATCAAATTCAGGATGGGTCCCATCATGCTGTCAAACTCCCAAAGATGCCCCACACAAAATTAACATGATAGTGGGCCACATAGTATCTGAAAATTGGAACTTAGATTTTTAACTTAACCTAAGTCCATGAAGTCAAAGTGACCTATTTAGCGTGGAATGCTGTCATACTCCCAACAAAGCATACCACACCAAGGTACATGATAGTAATAATAAGTTAGCTAAACTGAAGGCATTCAATGTCAATTCCTCATTTATTAACTGTCCTGGCATGGAATTTGTAGCAAGGGATGAAACATCAATATTTGTTTCTGTGATCAGTGTTTTAATTTTAATTTTCGGGAACAATTACGGAACTAAGAAATGACATATTGATGTAAATTGGTCCATAGAAAAAAAATTGTTTGGTTAGGGTTTCCCTACCATAGCAAAAAAATATCCAGCCTCCCACATATGTGTGAAAAGGTACTCAACTAATTTCACAGTCCTTAGGCAAAACCTAGGTCTTTTTACACACAAACAATAGACACACAAACCAAGACTCAATTGTTATCAATACCTCTTATGAACTGGCCAAGTTCTTCTTTACAGCTTGAAACCTGGTGCTCAACCAATGCAGATTTTAATGATGAAATTATCTCCCGACGAAATTTCAGCCCTGGCACCAGGAAATCAACATCACTCCTCTCTTCTTCCATAGTGTTGTAAATTTGTTTTACAACATCATCTGAAGTGCAGTTGTCCATCTAAAGAAGTTTTTATTATTATTTTAAATGCTAACATAACATGATGTAACTAATACTGAATTATGAATACCATCTTTCAAATTGATTAGCTTTACTTTTTTTTCTCACTTCTTTGTTTTATGCAGGCATGGTTGTATATATAGTCAAGTATTCAGTTAGTGTTCAAAATCAATGGATAAATTTAAAGAAAAAAATAGACCAACATAAATCAAATTTCCTACATCATTCACAATCACAGGCAAATTTTTAATTTCTTGATTACTAGACAAGCCTGGACAACAAAAAACAAATGAAAACTGAACACTTAACCTAATAAACAGCTGTGCCAAGAGTGCATGATACGCCTGTCGCTTTTTCAAAGAATAAAGTTCAATAATTCTTATATGATTTGCATATCTATAAATACTTGAAACGGATTGGTCTATTAGAATTTTTCCCCTGGGTTTACACTTAGATAAACCATGTTTCCGAAACTACTTTCATAACCTTCACTGTGATCTATTCATGCGCAATACATATGTATGCAGGGATTCTGGTATTTTCAGCAAATTGAGATTGAAAAAACTGCTTTGATGAGCGCAGCTGGATACGCCCGCAGAGGTCCAACCCATAACAGTTGGGGCAAAAAATGGACACAATATTCAAGCTTGATACAGGTCTGAATTTGGATTGTATTTAAATAAACTGGGGCTCTTACTCACAAACTTAACATCCTTTGGACTTTTATTCAGTTTGTGAGTTAATCGCCCCGGTTTACAAATCAATAACCTGTAGAAAAAATGTGTTCAATCCTATAATAACTTCTCAATGTCAAATTTATAAAAAAAAAACTAAAGGGAGGTTACTCTAAAAGATATAAACCAGTCACCAGAGTTTGTGAAAACTGAAGAACTTGAAAGATATTGTCTGAAAACTGGAAAATCACCCCTTAAAATGTATAAAAAAGTAGGGTATCTAATGGAACATTAACTGATAACCTGCAACATTATATCTGTTAAACAATTATTCAAACAAACTTATGTTAAACACTAACATCATCTGTATGTTATGGCATTTCACAAGTGTTCAAAGTTTTAAAAAAATCCTTTCTGAAGTTATTATCTGGAAATCCTCAGGTGGCAACATGGAAAGACAGACAGATGGATAGACAGATACTCAAGTGCATCATTTTTTTAGGGTATCACCAGAGCTCCAGATAAGCTGCATATTTGCGTGATCACGCAATACAAATAATTAAAAACCCAATGGAATTGCCCATTGCAGGGTTCAATAACCCAATAATTCAAAGGAAAACCCAATTATATGCCAAAACCATGAGTTCTTAACGCTTTTATTCGCTATTGTTTGCGTTATTTACCCTTATCTGATTACAGTCGTCTCGTAAATCTATTTTTATAATATTTATAATTGGAAATGTCCTTTCGTTCTTAAAATAGAGCCCTGCATCAAGTAGCTGTAATGGGTCCCTGTTAGAATTTTCCGTTGCTCAAAAGGTACACGTGTTTATGAAAACATTTCGATCTTCTTGGCGTTTATCCAATTAGCGTGTGACATGCTGTCATATTTTTTAGAATTGCTCAGGATTTATCATAACATACAATGAATTAAAACGAAAGTAAACGTCCGATAAAAATATTGAATAGAAGCATGTTTTCGGTTTCGGCTTCTTTTTGATAGCTGAGGGAAAGTTATGATGATAACAAGACTCAGCTAGTGATTTTAGGAAGTGTCCATTGAACGCACAGGCGTGTTTGAAGGTATGAGGGGGGGGTCTACGAGAACATTGCTATAGAACGATAAACACGGGGTTTCGTCAAAAACGAAATCAGTTGGAAAAAGTGAAAGGCCAAATCAATTATGGCATGATATGTAGTTGGAAAGCATCGGAAACCAAAAGTTCTGATAAGGGACAACTTAACCCAGATTTATGTAAATTGAATTAAACAAAAACAGTTTATATATTATTTTTTTTCATTTTAGTTGATGAATGAATACATATATCCGTTTTTTACGTCAAATTATGCAGCTTGACACTTTCTTTGTTTTGGTCTAATTGTTCTGGATGCTTTTAAAAGATAGTTGTCTTATTGGCAAGTGCAGTATAACATTGTCATTTATTTACTTGATGTTGCAGAATTATTTGTAAATTTAAGTTGAATGTGGTCTCCATCATTAAACCACCCTATAAATCTCAAGGTTTTGGGGTATATCTTAAATCTGGGAACTACTTTTTATTTTTATTAAAAAGTAGATCTGGCAAATAGGTGAAAGGACTGGCAAAACTTTCTTACAGCACCTAAATTTCACATATATTACATAAAAATCTAAACACTTAGCCACACCTACCCCAACTATAAACTGTAGGGTGATCATATGGGATCTAGAAAGGCAATTACAGTTAACTCTCGTTGTCTCGAACTCGGTTGACTTGAAATTTCGGATGAGTCGAAGTTTTCTCGTGGTCCCGAACTTTGTGCCATATAAATATATGTATTTTGACTCCTGATGAGTCGAAATTGGATGAGTCAAAATTTCGGTTGAGTCGAACTAAATTTACGGTCCCAAGGTTAACAAAAGCATTAAAAATTCATTATTTATCACGAACTAATACACATATGTCAAAACATGACCTCCGGGATTTAAATGGATTGAAGAGTTAACCTGACAATACACGTGTAATTAAATTTCCGGTCACTGACCAAGGTATTGATTTATGACATTCTATTTCCACGAGTGTTTACCTAAGATTATCTTTTATCACCATGATAAATAATTAGTGATACATTGTTAAAGTTTATGAAAAATTATTTATAATGTTTACAAAAAAAATAATTAAATTAATCGTGATTTACACTGATGAGCTTGGATGTGTATAAAGTGGGGATTAAGACTTCCGTTGGTGATCACATAAAAACTACTCAATCGGCGTCTTTTATCTTTTTGTATTTTTTCTTTAAAAGAAAGATTGAGATAAAAGAAAATAAAAATAAATCTAAATTTCTAAAATCTCTTGTATCCGAGAATAAACAATTTTGTCAAATTTAAATGACTTCAATAACTCTAAGATCGATTGGAAATTACTCCCTCGGATAAAAGCCTCAGGAAAAAATTGCAACTGTTCAAAGAAATAATTAAATAAGTGAAAACAATGTTATTATAATAATGAAAGACCATAACATACAAATCCATCGGTATGAGACCAGAATATCAATCCCCTTCCCATATTCATCCGGATTTATTTTAGCTTTACCAAGGTAAGCAAGAGTTGTGTCCCTTGGTCTGTCGAACTTCCGATTTTCGTTTGAGTCGAACTACGGGTATCTCGAAATATTTCTCTGGTCCGTCTGACTTCGAGATAACGAGAGTCGACTGTAGTTACTGTCCAACTAGTGACACCAGCTGCAGTTTACATAAGTTTTGAGAAAATACAAAACTGACAGAACGTTTAAAACGGGACACAAATTAAACGTACAATTGCTCGTCAGTGAATAAACCAAATAAAACAGCTAAGCACATATACAAAGAAAGAAACACATTTAAGATGGAAACACATCTGGGGTTGATATAATGTGATTATAACATGCCTAAATATTCAATATTGTGTTGATGAAAAAACCCAATACATTAAGGAGCTTGGTGGTGAAAAACCCAATTTGATATTTGCTTGAGGGGTGAATTGGAATTGATAATGCAATTAAAAAACTTTATCACCCAATTACATAAAAAAATGGTGGGTAAAAACCCCAATTTGTGAATTCTTATCGTGAGCTCTGATCACACAATACCTTGTCACTATGTGTGGCAGTGTATAAAAGATATAAAACCACATATTCAGTCTTGATTTCTGCAGAAACCTTAAATGTAACTGAATTAATTTACTTTTACCTCATTTAACTTTTTCCTCACTACATCTGAAAGGTCGTTCAGGTGTAAACCTTTAATAGATCCCTCTAATATATAATCTGTTACTGCCTCTGAAAAAATCGGCAGACCAGGTCCATCTTCAAGAATAGACAGTGCAACCAGCTGCCCCATATAGAAGAAAGTGTTTTTCTTTCTTTCCATATAGTTTTTACGAAATGTAACACTTCCTGGTTTCCCTGTTAAAAAAAAACAGTTTCATTGGTATGTAGTAAAAACTCAGGACTGAATGCTGGAATGTGCTCTCTTTTTGCTATGATTGGATTCTGTTTGTTAAGGGTGTTTCTTCATTGGCCTTTCTTTTACACAGTGATAATTACTGGCAACTACTTGGAAATATGATTTAAAAATATAATTTATCTTTGGCTTAATGTGGTACCTAATACTACAGGGAGATAACTCTGTAAAATCAGCTTAACATTTTAATAAAGTTGTATTGTTAAGGAAATATTCAGCTTCTTAATTATCAAAATTAGTGTTTGTCAAATTAAACTGCTATATATCCAATGAAATTTTTCCGAGAAAGTGTGTGGTTCAAGTTTTTGATTATTATTATATTTTTCTCAATAGGATCCAAGTAAATATTTTGTCAAAATTTTAAGAAAATTAAACGAGCCAAATTAATTTTAGTCAAGGTGTTTGGTACCACCTTAAAGTATAAAGCTTAACACAGTGTTTCACTGAACATCTGATTAATATTTATAATAGGTATACAGTTGCAGTGGATATTAGGTACCTAAAAATGGCTTTGAAAATGTGTAATCTTCTTTTTGGAGAAAGACATAATGGAAAAAATATATTCAACATTGTTCAAAACATGTTATGACTGTAACAACATTTTTAAGTTCACCAATCTTTAGGAAGCATATTTTGTTGCAGAAAACAAAGAAAATATAATGCACTGTGGATCCAAAATTCATCATTCTTTGACACACAAACCATTTGAACTTTTGTGAAGATCCCTTTTCCTACTTTACAATTTCTACTTGTAATCTATATATACCTGTCACAAAAATAGAATGACCAACTTGATGGACAAATATTGACCCAAACTCTCTACTGAGCCCTCATAGGTCAACACCATCTTCATTGATAAATGGAATATGCAAAGGACGATTAAGGTCATCCTGAGCAATCCTTATGTACTTAAGGCATCAAGCATTACAAAGTCCCTACGAACTTCCATCAGCAGGGGATTCTCAACATCTGATGAAATAAAATCGGCACGATGGCTTCCTACATCTTTAATTTCACTCAATGGAGTTGGAATTCTATAATAGAAAAGAATTTATCTCAGAAAATAAAATTTGTTGTAGACCTACAGCAAAAACCATTATGATGCCCAAATATTTCTCACTCTGATAACACTGGAAGAACAAATTGTCTCAATGTCTTCCCAATATATAGCTTTATTTTATGTGGTTTCTATGTTTGATCAAGTTTAATTGAAAAATAATAGTTCTATTGTATTTTATGTGGTTTCTATGTTTGATCAAGGCATGGAATGGTGTAATTTTTAAATCAACACCATTGTCTTATATTAGTTATATACGAAGTTGAAATCTTTGATTTGTCGTTTTTACGTCATTACTTGCTAACAAATGGTTATTTTAGTAGTATAGATAATGAACAGTACCTTGTATCAGCAACTGGCAGAACGTCTGGAATAAAATCAGCTATTTCACCAATATTGTTCTCTGTAGTATAATCTAAGCATATGACTGCACTGCAAATTTAAAGGATGCATGCATGAACATTTTATTGAAATAGTAGCATTATCTGACCTCAACATATTGGCAGTCATTTGTGTAAGGGAACATATATTGAAGGTATATGAAAGGCACCATCCTCAACTATTAATAAGATCCTCTATTCTGATACTCATGTTTCAAATTACTTTTCAGTTCTATACATTTGAAATATTTATTCTTTAAAATAAGTCTTTTTGTAACTCTACTAAATAATCTTAAAATCAAATACCCACATTGCACATAATAAGATAAAACAATAAATGAGTTTTATTAATACTTGTCATTATCTACAACAAGTTTTTGCGATGAAGGTAACACAAAATTAATTTTTTTTTTAATTTCTGTACTTTAAGTTGTTGTCTTTTTTGTATGAACTTTAGTTGACCTGTGAATGAAAACAAATCCTAAATGTGCACATCTTTTGCTATTTAGAAGATATTAGAAGCTTTCAAGTTCAGTTTTCTTTAGGATCCACTGAGTTTTGACATATTATATTGATGATATAAGGATCTTACGCTTTATGTCTACAAAAGCCCTTTCCTGCTGCACAGGAGTACTTGCTCTAAACTGCACTGTAGGTGTGCCAGCTATTTCATATCTTTGTTGCTCTGTGCTCAAGTCCTGCAAATAAAAAAACTACTGTGGATTCATTTATTTTCGTTGGTATCAATTTTCATGGACTGCTGAAAACTTGCATATTCATCAATATTTGATTTCATGGTTTTCCCAATCCCTGTATACAAAGCCTATTGAAATTATGATATTTGTTGAACATTTGAATTCGTGGTTCACCTGTACCCACGAAACCCACAAAAATTGGTATCCAATGAATAATAATGAATCCACAGTATACAAATTCTGTAAGTACTCCTCCATCTAAACATCATGGTAAAAGGAATGGAAAGGAAACCAAGAAAAATACTAGTCTGAATCACTTAAGCACCTGTCTGCTTATTTCAAGGATGAAAATAATAAGAAGCCATATCATTTGTTCTTAGCTATTAATAATTTGAATATTCTTTTGAAAAAATCATTGCCGCTTATCGGTAGTTTAACCCCCCTCGTTTTCAAGAGAAGGGTTAATTCTTTTTTTTTTTGTACTTAAGAAATTTATAACATAAAGCATACCTCATCTTGTCTTGGTACTGGTGACAGATCCCTTGGTAAAGGCAAAGTAACATTAGTTTTATTCTACAAGTACAAAAACACACACATTCAAAATAAATCAAAAGCATACATTTATTTCAACAATGCTAGACACTGGAAGAAATGAATGGTTCATAAACCATTTTGTTTCTGTTTTGTGCACATAAATTGTACACTCAGATCCAGTGAACGGTTAGTTCTGTTAAACTGCAATGTCCAAAATTAGGTTGATGTGTGCAAAAACGATTTGAAGGACCTAAATAAATATGCCTCATACCAAATTGTAACTGGAAAAATAGAAATGTCATGAAGGGCCACGCCATCCTAAGGCCAATTTTTCAAACATGAATAATCGACAATGCTTTAAAATAGAATGAGAGCTTCCTCTAGTGATGCTTATTGTTGTGTATAAATTTTAATTCAATCAGTTATCGTACGACACAGGAAAGTGAGACATACACACTGATTACCATAGGGCATGAGCCCTAATAAATCTTTTTTTTATTATCAAATCTAATGTTTTAGAACAACAGAATGTGTCCGAGGACATGGATACCACTGCTATCAGCTAAGTAGGCATAACTCCCAAACTATACTTTGGACCTGACTGAACTTGACCTGTATTGATATTGTCTTTAAATTTAAAAACATTTATTACCCTTAAAAATAGTCTGGTTTGAGAAAAATTTATTACAGGACATCAAAAAACAAAAGTTCTTCAAGGAACAAGGGTAAAACTAGATGCTTTCACATTCTTGATTTAGAAATAACAACAATACTCAAAAACTTTATTTATGAGACTTTAAAATTAGAAGAAATGTTATACATTATTTCTTGCAGCTCTTGGTGTTGCTCTTCCTGACCCCCTTCTACCTCTAGCTCCTCTAGGTCTTTCAATCTGAAAAAGAAACCCAAACTTCATTCATTTACCATATATAAATTTAAACTAGTCTAGGCTCACAAAGGATACTTACTGCACTCCAGGTTGGCATATATTCTATTTCGACTCTTTCAAAAATCGAGACTCTATCCAAAAATTAAGGGTAAAATATATGGCCTTCCAAATACTGTTTTGATTCCTAACATCACTGAAGAGACATTAATTGTCTAAATCCAAATATGGTGAACAAATTATTGCACCTCATGTTAGCGGTATACCTTCTTGCACTCATAGGCATTTTCTAGTCATATCATAATTCTGATGTTTTGTTTTCAATAGCATTACAAGGTTATAAATTAGGTACAATACATGTTAAGAAATGTCTTACATTATTTCTTGCAGCTCTTGGTGTTGCTCTTCCTGACCCCCTTCTACCTCTAGCTCCTCTAGGTCTTTCAACCTGAAAAAGAAACCAAAACTTCATTCATATAATTTATATCAAAATTTTATTAAAGTCAACCTGATAAATCATTTGCAACCAAATCTTTTAGTGATATCCTGTTTGAATGTACTATTTGCAACAAATATTACATCTAAGACACTTTTTTTTGCCCACATGTTTGGTATTTTATGTATTTGATTAAGTTTAGTTTCACATAAACATCTAATTTTTCATAATAGGGATTATGATTTTCAATATTTGCTCTTATTTTAATATTGGCTTGAAAGAGTGTTCATAACAAGAAGGAAGTATTAAAAAAGTTTCATTAAAGAAATATTATCATTTTGATTTTTAATGGAAATATTATAATTTAGATTTTTAATTGGAAAGTTATCTCCCCTGTCATAAAATATCTCAAAAAGAAGACTGACAGTTTTACCTGTTCATGAATTAATTCACAAAGTATTAATTATTTGAAGTTCAATTGAAAAAAAAAGGTAGGAGATCACCCCCAGTTTTTGGTTGGGTTCGTGTTGCTTAGTATTTAGTTTTCTATGTTGTGTCATCTGTACTATTATTTGTCTGTTTGTCTTTTTATTTTTGGCCATGGCGTTGTCAGTTTGTTTTCTATCTATGAGTTTGACTGTCCCTCTGGTATCTTTCGTCCCTCTTTTAGGAAACTGTCTATGAGATATAATATATCCTTCCTGTTATCAATAAATGATTAACATATTCGGAATTGATGATCAAGGATAAATTATATGTCCCATCCACTATCATAGTTGGGATATATAAAAACTGGAAAAAATATAATCCTTTTAGGTATAGAGGTTGTTTTTTAAAAAAGTGTTGAATTTTGTCAAAAATGTACAGGCAATTATTGCATTCTAAATAACTTATTTCTTGAATAATAAAAAAAGTTTGGTATTTATGAAACTAAATTCAAAAACAAACAATAGGAAACCGGAGTCCGTTCTTATGATGTGCCAACAGATTTTTTTTACATAGAACTCATCATATGTATTTGATTCAAACAAGAACAAAATTACACCTACCTCCTCATTTCTTCCTTGTGCTTCAGCATTTGGTTCAGTCATGTCATGCTACCGGGAAAACAAATGTATAACTAATTATTAGAATATCAAAAGAGCCTAAAATTTGCTCCATTTTTAAAGCATTTGAAAAGAAGAATTATCTGCAAAAAAATAGTCAAGTGTTTTGGGATGTTGTAAGGTTTGTCCCGGTATCAAAAGACCACTTTTATTGTATAACAGGCTATTGGTGGGGTAACATGAGAAAATTTAGTATTCAACATATGTAAGACAACATCAGCAGTTTTTGTCTTACATAACCAAATGAAGAAAACTTAAAAACATTTATTTTATGGTTGTAAATTATCACACCTTACTTATTTTATTAGATTAATTAAGTTTTGGAAGGTTTGATTTAAAATAAAAATGATAAGTTTGTTGTCAGTTTTCGTCTCTTGTCAAAATTTGGACACTTTGAAATTCTTTACATATCAACAACATACCTGCCTAGGGACAGATGAATCAATGCCAGGATCAGGCAAGTCATCACTGTCAGTCTCTTCCTAAAATAGTGGAAATATATACATTAATGTTTTATACACAAAAGTGTTCAGAATAAGTCACGTGATAACCATACTGTTAACTCAATGGTAAGACATTAGCAAACATGAACTAAAACAAGAAATTAAACAGATAGGCAGGGTGAAATTTTGTGTAATATATGATATCAAGAGGTATAATATAACGGAAAATTCATCCATATACATAATATACATCTGAAAGGTGCACTCTTTCTACAACACACAGTGATAATTTTTTTTTTTAAAAGCAATCTGACAAAATGAAAGAAAACTAGTATTGTATTATTATTGAATCCTTTGAAAAGGAAAGATGAAGCTAGGAAAATATAATAACTCAGTAAGAATTAAAAATCTAGCATCATTTGGGTAAAACAGAGTTAAGCAAGCTTCAAAATGTCTATGTCATAGCAAGTTGCTAAGTTTTGGTGCCAAAATAGGAACAATTTTTAAAAATGGCAGACAACTTTAATACTCTGCAACATAATTGGCTTAATTTTTACATTCTTCAAATGATTTAAATATTGCTTTGGATAATTCACAGAATTGGTGTGTTTTTAACTTCCTAAAATATTTGAATTAAATTTTTTTGAAATATAATCTTTAAATTGCTCTACTAGATTTTTTTTAATAGTGTGAAAAACAACTAGACTTTTTGAAAGAATTTTTCTGACAGAGTAAGCTGATAATGGTGTAAAATGGTGACTATAATGTATACACCCAACACCAATCAATAATCCCCAAAAAAGTACTTACAATAGGTCCTAGAAAGTGTTGAAAGAGAGAAATTATATTTTTTCATTATACATATACATATCTTCTTGTCTTTTTTAAGGATTATATAACATAAGCCATACAATATTAAGTCATGTATATATCAACAAATATATTTGTTCTCATACCAGTCAAAAGCACAAAAGGATTTCAAGTTATGCAGATTTATTAATGACTACAAATTGATGTTGTTACATAAGTTCCTTAAATCAACATACCCTAAAATTTTACTTAAGATCTCTTTTTGAATCCCTTAAAAAAAACTTTGAACCACACAATCCTGATTTATCAAATCTGCTTTTCAAAAATGTTCTCATAAGAATATAGAAAGGGCAAAGAACCAGAAGCCACCCTATTTTCTAAATCATGAACAGTAAATGACAATAACTTAGTAAATAACCCTTTACAGATAAAGCTGTATTTTATGGTCCCATCAAGGGGTATACAGTTTGAAAAGATTTGGTAGATCGTTACTTAATTATCATCAGCAAACCAAAATATCCCTATTTTCAACAAGTAATGAGCACAATTCATGGAAACAGTTTATGTCAAATACAGTAGACTCAATTTCCTGAAATATTCTAGTAGGTGAACCAAACACAATTCCAACATCAGACGGGTTGAAAACCTCAAAGACAGGAGGGTGTTTAAAGTGTTATGCATGTAATGTATACCTTGAACATATTCACATCTGAAATTAAATGGTGCATTTCAACTTTTTCAAGGTAACACCTCCTTTTAGTTTTGACAGTTCCTCATATGATTATAATGCTGACATGCAAATATATTTACAAACCATTAAATCAGCTGCAGCACTTGCAATAACTGCCAAAGTTCTTATGATTGAGGACCTTTGTGCTCATGGTCTTGGCCGTGATAGCTGAATATCCTGTTCAAATACAATATGGAAAGGAATTTTATACATTATTCTATTCTAGGTTAGCATAAACTGTCACTATAGAAATTGAACTGTAGTCTTCAAGTCTGAATGCTACCTTTTCCTGCCTTTTCAATGTTTGGAATATTAATATAAAGCATGAAATATAAGCACTGTATTTACATTATACTGAACTGCAATATAAACCTCTAGTTTTCAAATAGAAAAACATGGAATATAACATTTTATTGATTTTTCTTAGCACCAAGTTTTTTTTTATTGGGATGAAGACTAGAATTGTGTCTATAAGACACAGGATACCCTTATCATGATGGACATATTTAAATGAAAAAGCTTTTACAAATTCACTCAAATCAAAAATATAGGACAAAGTGATCTGCCTTTTAGTAATAGTTAACCTGTAATTGTTCCATAGACCTTGATTATCAAAGTATCAGCTATACAGCATGTCTAGAATCCAAGATTTTTGATTTAGTAGAAAATATGAGTCATTTGTCTTTACAGTATTTTTTTTCTTTACAGTATTTTTTTTTCTTTACAATATAGGTCAAAATGATCTAATTAATACTGAACCAAATACCTATATTCACTGGTAAAGTATCATTGCTATATCATGTCAGTAGTACATGAGAAATGGACTTATATGGAAAATTCAACCAAAGCAAGAGACACAGACAGATAGACAAGGGTAATCATGTTAATTTCAATCTATATTTTATATCAACCTGCATAACCTGTAACACTTGTTTTATAAATGTCCGGAGCAATGGAATGTAAATTTTGACATCAGTTTTGTCATTGTATCACTAACTTTAACATAATTTCATTAATATATTACCAGATCCATGTCTTGGGGAGGCACACTGCTTGTAGCAGTGTTTGATGCATCTTCGGTCTCAATCTAAAAAGAATAAGTCATGAAAAATAAGTAAGAACTTGTATAAAAAGACCATATTAAAGATGGAGATGTATATAATGGTCAAAGTCTTTGGGATTGCTGCCATCATGATAAAAGGACATTGATAAACTCTTTATACAATTAACATGATTATAGTCTTGTCAATGTGAAAATCTATAAATTAACAAATCTTTATTAGAAAAATATTTCGATTTAAACATGTTGAAATAATTAGGTCTTTCCACAGAAGTGGAAAGACCTATTGATTTTCTTCTGATTATTATTTTTTTCTTCTTCCGCCACTTTTATTTCTTTCATATAAATTTTGTTTCGCAAGATGTCGCTTAGATGTTAGGTATATGATATCAAACAGTATATGCGCCTATGAAATTGACCCTGCATAATCGAATACTTTTCTGTGTAGGAGTTATCTCCCTGCACACTGTTTTCCTTATGGTATGAGTGCATCTCCTCCGTAACCATAAAAGAAAGCGACAAATTTATTTTACCAAATTGTTCGTTATATCTTCAGGATGTTTTGTCCAATTTTTACCGAAGCGATATGAAAACACCTTATGAGAGTTATTTCCCCTTCTGTATTTGACATAAGGGATATATAAATGTATAGTATGAATGGTAAGTGATAGAGACCTAAGGTATATTGATTTGAGGTCCTTGGTTCATTTAAATGAAATTGAGGCCAAGGTCAAAGGTCAAATTCTAAATTTTGACTTTTCCTTGTTTTATGATCTCCTCTAGCTGTCACTTTTAAAGATATATATAAAAGAACTAGTGCAAAATGTTTGCCTAATTGTGATTAAGATATGAAATATTTGGTCTGAAACAATCCAATGTTATCTTATAGGAGTTATAGTCCCTGAAATGATTCAATTTAAGGTTAATTGATTATTACTCCAACTTGGTACATGATAAAGCCATAGGATCTTTTGCAAACTGTAGGTTGACATATATATAACCTTGAAAAATATCAAACAGAAGTGACCTTGAGTAAACCGGAAGTAGCCATTTTTGCACTTATTTCTATGATAAGTACCTATAAACTATATATTTTTTTAAATATGCATGCATAAACATATCATTTGTGACCGGAAGTGACCTTTAGTTTAAGATGCAGGATTCTTTTTATTAGTTGTTAGTGGCTTTGAACTAGCTGTCAGTAACTGCGAGTACTCTCAGATCTGTACTTAGTGTCTTTTTGTTGTTTGGATGTGCCTGTCCCAAGTCAGGAGCCTGTAATTCAGTGGTTGTCGTTTGTTTATGTTACATGTTTGTTTTTCGTTCATTTTTTGTACATAAATTAGGCCGTTAGTTTTCTCGTTTGAATCGTTTTACATTGTCATTTCAGGGCCTTTTATAGCTGACTGTGCAGTATGGGCTTTGCTCATTGTTGAAAACCGTACGGTGACCTATAGTTGTTAATTTCTGTGTCATTTGGTCTCTTGTGGAGAGTTGTCTCATTGGCAATCATACCACATCTTCTTTTTTATATTTACTAAACCAGAAGTACCTAATATATCCCTTATTACAGGCAAAAGTATATAGAAACCATATATTTTAGGAATCAGTGTAAATAAAGCTATCACGTGAGACCGGAAGTGACATTTTTTAAACTGGAAGTTGACAATTATCTCCCTTATTTCAGGCAAAAATATATAGAGGTATAGGGGGAGGGTTGAGATCTCATAAACATGTTTAACCCCGCCGCATTTTTGCGCCTGTCCCAAGTCAGGAGCCTCTAGCCTTTGTTAGTCTTGTATTATTTTTAATTTTAGTTTCTTGTGTACAATTTGGAGTTTAGTATGGCGTTCATTATCACTGAACTAGTATATATATTTGTTTAGGGGCCAGCTGAAAGACGCCTCCGGGTGCGGGAATTTCTCGCTACATTGAAGACCTGTTGGTGACCTTCTGCTGTTGTCTGTTCTATGGTCGGGTTGTTGTCTCTTTGATACATTCCCCATTTCCATTCTCAATTTTATAGAAACATTTATGTATTGAATTAGTATGAAGAAACCTATGCTTGGACTCCAATAGTAACTTTGAGTAAACCAGAAGTATCTTCACATCAATAATTTAGAAAATTGATGTGGAAAGACCTTCAATTGTTCTCTGAACAATAGGTTTTTAATTGATATAGCATTGTTTTGTAAACCTAAATTATGTAATATCATTAAGAACTAAACAAGTCATTATAAAACATACAAATATCATTCTTTTTTATAAACTTAATCATGCAAAAGGAAAAAAGTTCAAATAATTACCTCAATCAACCAATATTATACTAAGAAATTAATAGTTAAGTCTGTCAAACATGTAAAAGAAACTATGAAAATTTCAATCGATCAGTATTTGCCCAGTATTGACCACTTGCGGAGTATTAACCAGGGCAGTAAATACTGCTGGTAAATACAGGGGCAGTATTTAACGCCCATCCTTGTTTAATAAAATTTTAATGCTCTAACTGTGATATAAATTTACATCTTTATATACGTATGTCACAACAGTATATCACATTCAAATGCTAGTTTTATTGAATAATGAGCTAACAATTGCTTTTCACGAATGTGACTTACCGAATTAGACTATATACCGGATTTGTAATAACATAAGCAACACGACGGGTGCCACATGTGGAGCAGGATCTGCCTACCCTTCCGGAGCACTTGAGATCACCCCCAGTTTTTGGTGGGGTTCGTGTTGCTTAGTCTTTAGTTTTCTATGTTGTGTCATCTGTACTATTATTTGTCTGTTTGTCTTTTTATTTTTGGCCATGGCGTTGTCAGTTTGTTTTCAATCTATGAGTTTGACTGTCCCTCTGGTATCTTTCGTCCCTCTTGTACATTTAAAAGCAAGTTGCAATTGACTCAAAAGAGAGAATTCTGGCAAAAAAAATAAAAGTTGATATATCTTTATCTTCAACTGGCAATTTATAAAGTTTCAGATGAAAGAATTATAAGAACAGTTCAAGTGAAATTATCTTCTAATGCTTTAAGCGTGATTATTTGGTTTAAATACCTCATCATCTGGTAATATGTAGATCTTCGACCTTTTGCATTCGATCTTAATCTCTCTAATTGTTGCTCCAATTATATCCTTCAAAAGAAATTTCCCAGATGTTTCATCTAACTGGGCTTTTTTTAAAACAAAAGTCCCAGTCAGATGAAAAGTATCTTTAAACCTTTGATTAAGCTCCAACACATTCAGCTGCCTTCCAATTTTCAGGGTTCTTGATCCTATACATAAAAAACAAATGATTTTTTAAGTATCATGTTTCTATCTGTTTTTAAACATGTTATGGGAGAACTTGTGAATATTTTTAATGAATATTAAACTGTCAAGTTAAGAGTGTACCAGTCAAACTACATTCTTATTATGAAGAAACAAACCGTGTAATTTATGTTTGTTAAATCTATTATAGAGTTAACAATTATATAAATAACATTAAATAATAAAAACCGCTATCCTATTTTGCACAATCTTAAAGATTAAAAACGATAAGGAGTCAAACAAAGAAAATTCAAAATGGAGACTTCATTTACTCTCTTACTTTCTTGCTGCTGGAGGGTCACATGTGTTCACACTAGTTTGGCAGCTGTGTTGGAGGGACACATATGTCAAAGTTTTAATTTATTCATGCTTTTTAAAATTGCTGTATGTCTTTCAAACAAAATACAGAAGATTTAATAGCATAGTATTTTTCTTTAATGGGTCCCCAATGTAACGTCATTTAGGCATGATGTCATATATCCAATGACGTCATTGTTGGGAATTTTTTTCAGTGCATTTTAAGTCTAAGGTCCCAGTAGTCTCAATTGGAATTGATTTCAAACAACATTTGTCATAATGAAACACTTTTTGTTGGGAAGGGGGGATAGACATGTTTCTCAGTGTTACTTATATATTGACACAAAACAAGTGCAATAGCTCACATGACCCCCAGGATCAGGTGAGCTAACAATATACTCTAAGATTAAATGGTTTTTTCGTTACCTAGTTGTTTTTCGTTCATCCTCCTGGTGATTCCTGGATTAATTTGGTGGTATCCTGGTCCATCCAGGCATACTACTTTGACTGTGAAGACAGAAGCTCTTTCTGGCCTTACTGAGCCAGCCCTGGAACTATTTGCTTGACGAAAGTGCCTAAAACTAAAAAAAATGTTTATTAACACATCACCTTTAATCTAACAAAAGAAAAAAAACATGACAATGACAAAGGCATACAGACAAGCAGAGGATTATCATACATGTACGTAGCAAGACCAATTGATGTCTGGACTTGTGTCACTCCCAAATATTGCTAAATTCATCATGCCAGGAAATAAATTGTTTTCTTAAATCAACCCAAAAGGGGTAGGTGCACATCTTCAAAATGTTCAGAACAACTGTGCAAAATTTCAGAATTGTCAAGATTTAGCTGTTGAAGTTCGGCCACTTAAACCATTACAAGGCTGGCACTTATGTTTTAAAATATATTGTTGTTATGAATTTAAATCCCTCCAATCACACCTCATCGGTTTGACAATCTGTCTTTGCGATATACATATATAAATGCAGCAATACATAAATACGAACAGATTCTGAAACAAGGTTTCCCTTATATTAATCTGTCTCCCTTCATTTTAATGCAGAAATGCCTTAAGAATGAAGCCCCTGTATATCTCACTGAAAATTTAAAGAAATGCTAGCAATAAACCAATATTGTTTGAGGAATGCGTCTTGAAAAAAGTTACAAGTTCCAAAAGCCAAAACAGAGCTGTATAAGAAATCTTTTATATATTCAGGATCTATTGTATGGAATAACTTACCAATATCCCTGAAAAAATCAGCCTCAAGTACAAGCTCATTCAAAAAAGATTTAAAAAATTACTTGTTTGAACATTAAGAAGCTGTGTAATTTTAAATGCATAACTATTTTCACACACTTACTCAAACTTAAATATTGTTGAGGTAATATGAATGATGCCAATACTATATGAATTTGTAATTTTTACCTGTTTTGAAAGTTATATACATTGTATTTCAGAACAATTTTTCATTTAATTTTTCTTATATGTGTGTTTGTTTGATTATTTTTGTAATTGTTTGTTATACCGTATAGCGGGTTATATTCATGGGTGTAAAATTATACGGAAAATTTTGGCGGTTTTTATTTTTGCAGGTTCTTAAATCTCAATTAAATATTTTGGCGGATACTAAATTGGTTGCAGTCAAAAAGTTAAAAAAATGACAAACAAGTGTCTATTGTTATGGTTAAATGATTGTTTTACCTGCATGAAGTCTTATTTATTGATTATATTTTGATACTGTTAATCAATAGAATACCAGTGCTTAGATATTTGTCACAGTTGTACAATCTTCTTGTAAATGTTATGGTTGGTTAGTTACGAAATTGACCAGACCTCTGATGTACTAAAAGGATAATAAAATTATCACGAGTGACTTGTCACTGTTATATCATTTGACACTAATATAAATGATAACATACCTGACAAAGTACCTTACACTCTTATACTATCAATTGTTTTATTATGTAACTAATGAACTAATCAATACCTGACAGCCAGTGAACCAGTGCATTTATAAATCATTTAATGATCCGACGAACCAGAAAAATGGATAGTTTACAAAACGCTTAAGTTATTAGAAAGTACCGAACGTATGCATTAATTTTCGCGATTTTCCCTTACCCGCCAAAATAAGCGAAAATAATCCGCTTCACGGTATTTCAATGTATTTCATGAGGGCCTCTGGGAAGATTAGTGTGATAGCTAACTGTGTATAACCCTCTTTTAATAAATAAAGAATTATTATAAATATTAATATTAAGGTTCATCTATACACTTCAAAAAAAATTGCTGTGTTTACACCATGAAATTTTCTCTGAATGCAGACAAAACTGTGTAATTCTAATAGTTTAAAATCCTGGCAGCACCTAGATATATACAAGATGTATTCATTTTGTGTTTTAAAAAGAAAAATACTTTTGTGCATTTTTGCTAAACATTTTCTTTCCTTGCCACAGGTTGTGTAAAAATAAACAAAGTCATGTAAAATCTTTGAGATGGTCCCCCTCAGGTAATGATTGTATATTGTATCATATTGATTGATTTGGACAATAGAGGGACAATAGAAATCTACTCACAACAAAGGTGATTTAAGGTAGCACAATACAAAAGCAACTAAATTTTATCAAAATTTCATTTTCAGTTGTTTTTGTTACTTCTTAATATTACAAAACCACAGAAGAAAAATTTATTTACATATCTTGCACTGTTAAGAAGTTTTGGTGACAATTAGTTTTATATACAAATACACGTGTCTGACTGATACAAGATAAGAACATGTGGGCAGCACTTTGAGGTTAATCAAATTCAATAGAAATTCATTTGATAGCTTTATGACCACTGACCAGCAATAAAATTAACAGTTATGAAAAAGAGGTGGATTAGGGATTAATAGAAAAATAAAGGTAATTAATGAATTCCAAATAAAAATACATTTCTATATATATGGAGCTGCCAGGAGAAAAAAACAAAACAACAATTTAGAGATATAGAGGGAATCAAAATATAAATGTACAGATATTAAACAAATGTAATTGTACAACAATTAATGTTTCTGATGTTTATACTAGAATTTCTTGAGGAGAATGTTTAAATATGGATTCTTTTTAAAAGAAAATACAAATTAAATATTTCATTTTCAAACTGCAAAAATGAAAAAAAAAATCTACTTCGTGTAAACACCACATTGTCATCGTATACAATTATAATTCTAGAAATCCCCCATAAGGATCCTCTAGACTCACTTTCACTCACTGCCCTGTACGAACTGTGACGCCCGTATATGACACGGAAACCAGGCGTAAAAATCATACTTTATCTGGGCGTCATTGCAGTGTTTAAGGAATGCATGTCCAGGCGTCAACCAGGCGTAAACCAGGCGGAAACCAAGCGTAACTGAATTACATTGAAGTTAATGGGGTATAAGTAGGAAAATCCTTATTTATTCAATTGTGACACATTCATGTTTGTCATGAAAATGTAGTTTTAAATGAATTTAGCTCCTAGATGGGTGCCCTATATGCCTGATTTTCACACATGTTGTTCCTTGGCCAGTTATCTTCAAAAGGGTGTCTCAGATTTTCAAAAACATCAATAGAACAAATTTTATACCCAATTAAATTTAGTGATCTCTTATGAATTGAGGTGTAAACTTTATTGAAGATTTACGAGAGAATGAAATACAATAGGAAAAATCTGAGACACCCTTTTGGAGGTCAAACTGTGTTATACAAGAATCTAAAATATTTTTGGATGCTATGAATAACAAAGAAGCTAACTTCATTCAAGTGTGGACATCACAATATAGCAACTAATTGCATAATAATTAATTATGTAATAATTATGTCATAATGAAATTATCACCATTTGAAAGATTAATCTTTTTTCTTTCTTTTGGTACCTCATTTATAAAATTTAAAGCTGGATGAAAGAAATTACATCAGTTTAAAGTTGTCTGATTGGGGGTGAAAAAACTTTGTATTGTGCTACCTTAAATAGTATGAATGAGTGGACTGTATCAAAGAAAACTCAGGTGTTTGTTTATTTCACCATCTTCTGTGGTAAGGAAAGAAAATGTTCATCAAAATCCATAAAGTGTTTTAACTTTTTAGAACATAAATTGGATGTAACATTAATTTATCTAGGTGTTGCCAGGCATTAAAACTTTTAAAATTACACAGTTTTGTCTGTAGTCAGAGAAAATTTCATGGTGTAAACACAGCCATTTTTGTTAAAGTGTATAGATGAACCGTTATAGATTTTTTTAGGAACAAATATAATATATGCTTTTCAAAATTGTATCAATTGCTAATGTCAAGAGTTAGGACATTACCATTAAAAATACTTTTTGTCTTATTTTCAAACCCACATTTGAGGACCATTGTAAGACATTTTATTGTAAGATATCTCTTATGAAGACATACAACAAAATTCATATTAATAGGGTGGTATTTAAGAAATACAATACAGTGAATACAGCTTGAAGAAAAAATAACAAAACCCTTTTTGAACTGTAGGGTTTTGTTTCTCAAAAACAAAAAACGCCGTCTGCGACAATTACAGAGACAGGCACATGCATCTAAAAAGGAAAAATTCATAACCGAAATTATGCAAGCTTCGGAAAAAGACAGTAAAACATTCCATAAATTAATAAAACAACAAAGATCGAACCATCCATTGAATATTGATATACTTTACATTGGAAATACAAAATATGAAGGAGAAAATATACTTGAAGCCTGGTCTATACATTTCGAAAAGCTTGGAATACCAAATTATGACAAAAATATTTTTGATCTAGAACACTTTCGCCTAGCAAAATTGCAAAATGACATCATCCTTAAAAATCAATACTCCAAAAAGAAATTAAACAAACGACTCCTGCGGAAGTCAAAACTGCTATTAAAAACCTGAACACTGGCAAAACATCAGATGAAAATGGTATATGTTCTGAAACATTATAAAAGGAGTTGAGTCAGTAAGAAAGCAAGAAACCATTAAATGTTAAATAAATACAATTCATTTTTCATACTCTTCACTCGTTCTACACGAAATCCCCATATTATCGTTGGTAGTGTTAATAAACTATTATCACAGAGATATGTCTAGCTTTTTTGTAATTTCGATAATGCAAATGTTGAAATTAAAATAGCAACATTTTATTTAACATGTACGTTTTGCAAATACTCAAAGTCAATGAACCATGACTGAAGGTACATGGCTAAACAATCTCCATGGAAATGAGATGTACCAATGCTAATACAACTGCATACTAAATACCATTGGCTTATCATAAGTAGTTCCCTTTAAACATACCTAAACACAAGCTCATACATTTAAATAAAGCAAAATTTCAAACACAAGTTAATACATTTAAATAAAACAAAATTTCAAAGTCAATAGACCATGACTGAGGGGGCAGGGCCAAATAATTTCCATGGAAATGAGATATGCCAATGCTTATAAAACTGAATACCAATTATCATTTATTTATCACTAGTGGTTCCCCATAAACTGACCTAATATCAAACTAATACATGAAAACTAAGCAAAAATTTCAAAGTTATTAGACCATGATTGAGGGGGCGGGGCCAAATAATCTCCATGGAAATGAGATATGCCAATGCTTATACAACTGCATACCAATATTCATTAACTTACCACTAGTGGTTCCCCATAAAATGACCTAATCACAAACTAATGGAAGGTGACTTTAATAAAATGTTTTTTTATTGTCATTTGATCTTTGGTTTTATTTTTGTTTACATGATGAAAACAATTGGGGTAATTAATAGTTTTTTTTTTATTTCAGTGATTGAACTATCATTTACCTGTAAGAATCAGTAAATTGCTACCTTTATAGCTGTCCAATATTTTTAAGAAAGAGGAGGTCTATTCTTAAAAATACTGGACAGCTAAAGGTAACATAGTGGTTTCTTACAGGTTAATGATAGTCCAATCACTGAAATAAAGAACGGGTAAAACAATAGAATGACATCACAACAATGTTTTAATTATCCATAACATTTTAGAATATGAGACAGGAGAATGAAATGCCAGACATGTGACCTCTAGTCTGACTTTCTGATTGGCTTAAGTCATCTCTATAAAAAAACATCTTTTCAAACAATAATTTCAAGATAACAGATAAACAATGTTTCAATAGTAATTTCCTAAGATAAAAAAAATATAGAAAAATGCACCTAGCTTATTAAAGAGGCATTTATTAGCAGCATGTTTATGATAAAATCGCCAATAGATTGCATCCTTTTTTATTGATAGTTTACTATAAAGTAACAATCGGTAAACTTCAGCTTCAAAACACGGCAATTACTGAGCTACCATATTTGTTAGATCATAACAGACAGAGAGAAAAAAAAATTAACAATTTAAAAACGATATCTTTGCGTAAAAAATGATAAAATCGTGCACAGAAGACTAAGTTTATGATATAAACATGCATTGGTTCAAGAATTGGATAAACATTATTTTTCATTAGTCACTCGTTTCATATGACTTTAAACTTGAGAATGTAATAATTTCAATGTTTAGTGAACCGTGGAATAGGCCTAATACCATAGTAAATTCACATCATGTGGCCTTATTTTCATGTTGATAAGACCACAACGTCAATGTAAACCACCTAAAAATCTATTTGGACTGACAGACGAACAGACCATACAACATAATATCCATTACAATCATAAGTCTGGTTTAAAAATAACATGTAATTGGAATTAGCTGAAATGATTTTTTTTCAATTTATTGTTGGCTTTGCTTGTGAAAAGTTAAATAAACAGCTGCGCCATGAGCGCATGATACGCCCGTCGTCTTGTGTGTGAATTTTTATGCAATAAGCATAAATAGTTTCTGACATACGGCGTGACATGCGAAAACCCCCTTTTTTTTTTTTACAAAAAACTCAATATCTCTAAAATAAAACTTTGAATCAAAACCAAAAAGTATACAGATCTATAGATTAAAATAACTAAGAAGTGTGTAAAATTTTAAGCAATAATCATAAATCGTTTTTGAGATACAGCGCGACATGTGAAAACACCCCTTTTAAAAAAAAAAAATCAATATCTCAAAAAAAAATTTTTGAATCAAAACCACAAAGTATACAGATCTTTAGATTAATATAACTAAGAAGTGTGTAAAATTTTAAGCAATAATCATAAATCATTTTTGAGATATGGCACGACATGTGAAAAACCCCTCCCCCTTTTTTTACAAAATACTCAATAACTCAAAAATAAAATTTTGAATCATCACCAAAAAGTATACAGATCTTAAGGTTAATATAACTAAGAAGTGTGTAAAGTTTTAAGCAATAATCATAAACTGTTTTTGAGATACGGCGCGACATGTGAAAAACCCCTCCCCCTTTTTTAACAAAATACTCAATAACTCAAAAATAAAATTTTGAATCATCACCAAAAAGTATAAAGATCTTAAGATTAATATAACTAAGAAGTGTGTAAAGTTTTAAGCAATAATCATAAATTGTTTTTGAGATACGGCGCGACATGTGAAAAAAAACACACACCTGTTTTAGTTACTAAGTCCCGTAACTCAAAAAGTTTTAATCTTATTTTCACCAAAAAGTATACAGATCGTTTGACCATCATAAGAAACAACTATGTTAAGTTTCATGAAATTTGGATAAGTCATTCTCAAGTTACGGTGCGACATGTTTACGCCGGACAGACAGACGGACAGACGGACAGACAGACGGACAGACAGACGGACAGACAGACGGACAGACACCGGACATTTGTATAACATAATACGTCCCGTCAAAAATTTGACGGGCATAAAATTTGACGGGCGTATAAAAACTTAATTTTGGTATACATTCTTAGTAGACAATGTGTTCAAAGGGAAATAACTCACCATAACCATAAAACATCTATTTTCTATACATGTCCCAGTACAACTAATGATTCCTGACAAGATAATAAAGGCTCCTGTTCCTAGTAGCAAGTATGTTGCCAAAGGGAAAGTACTGTTCCCTAGCAGATTGATATAGGTAATGCTTCTGGAACTTGATATATAACCCTAATGCTAGGAAAGCTAACCAGGCTGTCAGCTGGAAAAGAAATATAGAATTTATCATGCATAAAAACACTATTGAATTTTAAAGAACATTTAATTAATGAGAGACATTGGTGAAGATTATCCCCACTTAATAACAGGTGGCGCTGTGGTAGATCAGGTCCAACAACATCTGTTTGCATGATAAGGAAGCCTGAGCATGCTTTCATTGGCACATGATACACACATATGTGTATGCTGATACTTAAGCCTTAATTATAATAAATTCTTTTGTTTTGTTTTTATCTTATTCACTATTTAATATATAAGTGATAAAAATGTGTGGAAATTGAGATAGTTTTTTAACATATTTACAATTATAAATATTAATGCATGTGTCTTTCTTCATTAAAAAAATGAAATATGGAAGAGTTTTTAGATACATGTATATATATTTATGAATAAATAATAATAATAAAATTTATTTACAAAAATATTCAAATATTTTATGAGTTTTTTATTTGTGTTATTCCTAATAAATAAACTTCACAAAATGTAAAACAGAAAAAAAAAGCATACATTATATATATATATATATGACATGACAAATTAAAAACCAGCAAAATCTATCTTTAAATGCAAAATTTGATGGGTTTTTCAACAAGATACTTTTTTCAAATTTATTATTCTTAAATAAACATAATATTGACAGAAATAAGAATTTAATAAATGACTTTGCACATTTTACATCAAAATCAATAGAGGTATACCTGGAATCAATGGGGGTAAATACTGGGCAATATACAGCTAAGCAATTGTACAATAGATTTCTGAAATACTTGCGACTGGGGACAGAAATTGAATCATTTCTTGGTCAAATTAAAGAGTCATACCGAAATGAAGCTGTGGAACCATAACTCTCATGGTCCTTATTATATCTTTTCGAGTTTGCAGACCTCTTCGGTCAGCAAATTATCAAAAAATATCAGAAGGACCTAAATGCTATGGTTCCGCAGCTAACTGAAATGAAAAGAGAAATACATAAATAAAGATCTTGTTATTATAGAGTCCCAGTGTAACTGTGTTGCAGGTATATTTGCCCAACAGCTCATTGTAAACAATTTAGCATGTTTGTGCAGTTCTTTTTGACATGACACAGTTTTCCTGTTTAAAGGAGTTGAGTCAGTAAGAAAGCAAGAAACCATTAAATGTGGAATATTTGTGTCAAAGTCACTTCCTTTTCTTGCTGCTTCATCAGCTAGGTGGATTAATGGAAAACAGTTTTAGCAATCAAATGCCCATATATGTAACATCCTGAAATGAACTATTTACACCTAAATTTGTTCTTTACTTAAATTGTCTGAGGTAAATTGGGAGTTAGTGTTTAGCCAAAAATATGATTATAATGCATTATTTTACTTTTAAGTATAATGACAAATGTTTTGCACTGGAAAACAAACACATATATGACTTAATTCTTTGTTTACACATTTTAAGATCACAAATTATTACTGTAATACATGTAATTCAAAGAATTTAAAAATTTATTGCTGAAATGAAAGAATTAACGGTTTTAACTTCTTTTTACTGAAAATATTTTTAACAGGTAGTTCTTGACAAATATCATAAAATCTAAGATTGTTTATTTAATTATTATTTATAAAATAAATACGAGTTATTGAATATTTCACTTCAATTTTCAACTGTCAAAACTTAATTGAAATTGATTGATGATCACTCATAACAAAATAAAGACCATAGCTAGCTGTCCAATATTTAGTCCAATAATATATGCATTTGCATTGTATCATGTATATTGTCGTTATTTAACATTTTTTTGCTGAAATTTTCATTTTTTTAATGCGAAGCTCGGGTGGCACATTGAAAGTAGATATAATAAATAATAATTAGCGAGATATTAAGTGAAAAGAAAATATCAGAGATAAACAGAAATAAAAAATAATTTCCCCAGGTTAAATGTTATAGGATTATTCATTCTAGACTATGTGATTTTCTTTTTTGTTTTGTTTCCTTTTTATTGCAATTGTCCATTTCTTTTTTTAAATTCCCATCCCTTAGAAACATATGTTCACCTCTATTAGAACATCCAGGTACACAACAGGTTAAAGGCATTTGGTCCAAGCACACAGTTATCGTCCTTTGGTTTTTGTTGTCTACGAATATAGTCCCTAGTGTGAACAGTGTATAACTTGCATTTTTTTTTGATACACTTTCCCAATTCATTTCTTGATATTTTATGCATGAAATATTAAGTAAGGGGATGAAATTATATGTTAAAAAAATTTGGGTGCTGAATTTTTATGTTAAGTAGTGATTTGGTCCAGTTAAAAAAGGTCAATAATTAGAATGTCTGAAGCTGTCAAACTGAATTTTAGCCCCCCTTAACACAGAATTGTCAATATTTTGAGTTAGAGCTGGTAGAAGTTTCTATAATTTTGATATTATTTGTATCAATAGTAGTACACTACATTGTAAAAATCTTTTTGAGATAGAGCAGGTGCGATTTTTTTAATTTGAATTTATTGTCTAAAAGAAATGCACTACGAAATAACTGTGTTCTCGGGCCATTTAGTAAAAAAACTTATTATAATTTGTAAATAAATATCACCACACTAATTTTATATAGGTTATAGATAAGATCAAGATGCTGTGTGTGTTGGACCTGAACTACAGCACTGCCACCTGTGTTATCATTAAAGGGGAATAATTGACCAATGTTTCTCATTGATAAAACATGATAAAGAAAAGTTAGGAAACGGAATATTTTTGTAATTTGAAGTAAGCAATGTTAGCTGAAAAATTAGAAATAATTTTATATTAGGATCTTTTATCCTGTTAGCATGGTTATAAAATCTTACTAGCAACAGAATACAGTAAACAATGAACGAAGAATTTCATTTAATTTGAACAAAAAACAAAGGGAGATTATTCAATTAACATGTATCTATATCTTCTCTTATGTCTTATATTATACATTTACAAATTCTATACTTTATATAGTTAGTTCTGAACATGCATATATAATATTTGCCAATGGATGATTCTATAAGCAACCAATAATCAATAAATCATTTAAATTGTAATATCTTTTTAAGTTGCCTTTTCTATAACTATAAACATATATATACATGTAATACACTTACCCAAAAGAAAAAGTTGAACACATAAAGGACAACTTTTAGGAAGTTTTTACCACACAGGTCCCTTTTTCTATTATTTCCTCTAGCATTATCATTCATTTTGGCATTGATTGTAAAATCCCAAAACTAATAGAATGTTAACTTCTGTTTAACCACTGTCTGCACACTGCACACTAACAATCTTTTGTTACTCAGATATCATTTGCAGCTTTTTTCAAATTCAATGAGGCTATTTGTGTTGATTCAGTTACCATCCATCTATTGTGAAAGAGAAAGAAAATATTACTATCAGAACAAAAAATGTCCACAGATATACTGCACTTAAAGTTAACTTTAGTTACTTTCCTGAAAAAAAACAATTAGATAATTTCACATAATCTTTACTTTATGACTTTATAAAGTTTTTCTATCACATGAAAAAGTAATTATAATTTAATACATATAATAAATGTAATAAACTGCAGTCAGGGGCATAGCTGCCATTAGGCACTGTAGGCACGAGCCTACACATAATTTTTTCACAAATAATTTTTTTATTAAAAAAAAGTAATAAACAATGTTATCTGTAGATGCATGTGAATTCGTCAAAACTCTTTAATTATCGAATGTCATGAGTACTCTAGTCTATCATCCTTATTGAATCAGTGGCATATTGGAACTGTATGTCATTATATTCCACCTAATATAGAAACTAGAACTTTGGTTCAGATCATTCACTTCAATCAACAAATACTTGAATGAACCTCAACTTAGATAAATGATTTCTTTTAATTAGGTGTTGTTGGCCCAAGTTCAATCCTATGCCTAGTGAAGAGAGAATGCCATGCTCTCTGCACGTTAAGACACTTGAAACAACTCTTTGAGGGGTTAGTAGGTCGTCTACTGAAAGGCAAATTTCTGTTCCTATTTAATAAACCCTCATTTTCCAATGCATGGCATTTCCAAATTTCCAGACCTTCATCCTGGACGACCCCTATCTGTTTTAGTCCTGAACCTGCATGAATTATTTGCCACTGGACGTCTATCAATCAATCAATCAACTAGCTTTCAGGTACTTCGAGTACTCTCAGATCTACATGTAATGACGATTATTATTCAAATTCCTAAACAGGTAGGAATTTACAGTACAGGATATAAGAAAATATGAATTTCTTGAATTTTGTTAGACACCGGTAGTATGAACAGAACAGAACTTCTGCATGATGTATTGACTGTGTGTGTGTATGTGTTTGTGTGGCCAGGGGAGAGTGAAGGTTTAGGAATCAAAATATGAATGGTCGATGCGTCGTATTCCAAAAGTTAGTATTATTATGTAGTAGTCTCAGTGTTTACGTGCCTATTTTTTTTTTTTAATGAAGGATCGTCAATATGTTCTATCAATTGACATATATATCAATTATACTCAATCAGAAACAGGTTGTGCTGCTTAATTAAGGGCTACGCTGATCCATGCTGGGCAATGCATATTGGAAATATTGTTTTTTTTTATATTTCCGATTGTACTGCCGGATAATTCATCAGTCAGATGTAATTTTAGAATTATGTTTATTTTTTTGACATTTTTTTCATGTATATTATCATGATAAAATGATGTTTTTTTATGTTTTTTTGTACACAAAATTTTGCAACTTAAATGCTGAAAACCATTTTCCGTCGGGGGGGGGGGGGGGGGGGGGTACGCCCCCAGAACCCCTTACCAGGGCTCTGTCCTGGACCTGCTGGGGGCCTTATGCGGCCCCAGACCCCCTGCCGCAATTTGTGCCTACAGTTTATTGGATACCTAGCTATGCCCCTGGCAGTTGTCTGGCTATGCTTCATCTCACAATATATTGTGTATACATAGACACCTGGAGATACCCACCCAGATTATTATACATTATTCACATATACGACCATGCAAGACCCTCATGGATAACCAGGGTCAGTAAAAAAAAACATGTCATTCACACTATAAAAACCATACAATAATTTCTGTATTAACAGTATTTGAAATGTTATACAACAGTTTAACCAGGTATTTAAAATCTTAACCCTGTGGTTTTTAGAAATGGATCCAATCCAAATGGACTTTGATGCTTTGGTGTTGATATTTAAATGTCTTCTTACTTTTTGTGTCATTAAGTTGCTGTCTCATTGATATATTATACCCTTTATATAGATATAAGAAGATGTGGTATGAGTGCCAATGAGACAACTCTCCATCCAAGTCAAAATTTATAAAAGTAAACCATTATAGGTCACAGTACGGTCTTCAACACGGAGCCTTGGCTCACACCGAACAGTAAGCTATAAAGGGCCCCAAAAAATTACTAGTGTAAAACCATTCAAACGGGAAAACCAACGGTCTAATCTATATAAAAAACGAGAAACGAGAAACACTTATGAACCACATCAACAAACGACAACTACTGAACATCAGATTCCTTATCTCCATTATTCAACTTTTTATCATGGTAAGCACATGTATTTAGGCCATGTTAAATTACTGAAAGAACTTATATGTATGGGCTTTGCTCATTGTTAAAGATTGTAAGGTGACCCGTAGCTGTTAATTTCTGTGTCATTTGGTCTCTTGTGGCTCGTTGTCTCATTGGCAATCGTACCACATCTTCTTTTTCATATTATGCAAGATAATGCCTGGTTTCCCCTTTGATTTGTTCAAATCTTCAAATATTAATGTAAACATAAAGTAACCAGATGTTCCGCAGGGTGCAGCTTTAAACGACTGCAGAGGTCTAACCCTGAACAGTTGGGACAAGTATGGACACAACATTCAAGCTTGATACAGCTCTGAATTTGGATTGTGATTAAATAGTTGACACAGCATAGGTTTCTGGTAGTCTAATGAACTTAAAAAATTTATTTGCTTTTGAGTAATACACTATGCTGTTGAATATTAATCCCCTCAAAAAAAAATATTTAAAGAAATCTTAAATGAGAAAAATTCTACACCCTACCTCCCCCCCCCTTTTTTTTTCATCTTCTCTTTTCCCTTATTCCAATAATAATCTCAATTCAAATTTCTTATGGAGTTTTTAACAATAAACTACTCATTTAATAAATACATCATAAAATATAAAATGACATAGTCATGGTTAAAATTAATAAAAATGAATAGTATTACTTCTAAAAAAAAATTACAGCTTATCATCTCAAGACAATCATCATTTCTTAATACATAATTTTCAAACAGTGTAAGGGAGGTAATCAAACATATATATAACAGTATTCTTTAAATTTGAATTGGATTACCTCCCTAACACAGCTTTTAAATTGTCTAAATTGTCCTTTAACCAGAAAAACACTTGTTTTCCCCCTTGTTTTGGCCCCTAATTGCTAAATGATTTAAGCCATAACCCCAATTAACTATCCCTTTGTAGTATGGAAACTTGTGGTATAATTTCAGAGAGATTTATACACTTAAACACAACTTATTGACTGTAAACTACAACAAGTTATTGTCTGGAAACTAGAAAAATGCTTGTTTTTGGCCCTTTTATGGCCCCTAATTCTTGCATGAATGGGACAATAACGCCCAAACTCAATCTAAGTCTACCTTTTGTGATATGGAACTTTGTGGTACAATATAAAAGAGATCTATACACTTACACACAAGTTATTGTCCAGAAACTACAAAAATGCTTGTTTTTGGCCCCTTTTGGGCCCTTAATTCTTAACTGTTGACACCCTAGACCGCAAAATGAATCCAAACCTTTTACTTGTGGTATTAAACATTATGGTACAATTTCAGAGCAATTGCAATACTTATACACAAGTTATTATCCTGAAAGTAGAAAAATGCTTGTTTTGGGGCCTTTTTTGGCCTCTAATTACTAAACTGGCAGGACCATCAACCCCAAAATCAATCCCAACAGTGTAAGGGATTGATTTTGTGTTTAATCTGCAGTTGAAATTTCAATAACACAGATATACTGTGCGGGTGTGTCAACCAGTACACGCCAAGTTAAAAATAAACAAAAACTTGTGTATTTACAGGAACAAAATCAAATAAAATTATGTGAGTTTGCAACAACTGTACAGGGTTAAAATCAGGTATCAATAGCTACGCCAGGAACTGCCACACACAGACCCGGAAGGCGTCTGTTGTGGGGGCTTGGATGGCACTTTCAGGTAATTGGTTCCAGTCAAAAATTTGTTCTGGGGATGAAACTGTATTTATAGCCATCCGTTGAAGTGCTGACTCTGGAAAACCTGTCTCTGTGGTATTGTCTGGTTGTTACAGTTGGTCTCCTGATGTAATCTGGGATAATGACTGATGCTTCTCCATGCAGGATCTTATGAGTGTGTATATTTTGCTGGTTGCGGGCTGCGGGCTGCGATCTAATAAGTCAGTTGAACAATAAATAGGGAAGAAAAAAAAAATCACCAAAACACTGTATATACTTGTAAAAGGTTCTATTTGTGAAACTTCGAAAAATTGTGTAAGGATGTGTATTATTATTAACAGACTTTTAATGATTTATTGCTGGTCATTTATTATACCAATATATCAGAAAATAAATAGAGAATATCAAAACCAAAAATATCACTTATTATAGAATTGATAAAAAGTAAAAATTGTTAACCAGCTAGGCCAGTGCTTTAGAAAAATCACACAAAGCAATGACACTATTTAAAGTGTACGAAAAGTAACTTCTCAGGAAGAAATTACATAATTTTCTTAAAATTTCCCTGAATTAAGTGTGATAATGAAAATAATGATCATACTTGAACAGAATTTTTTTAATAATTCAAGTAATCTAAAAGTGTCCAAAGATTGCAAAGATTTTATCTTACTATGATTCTAGATCATCTCATATTTGTCATACATTTGGCATACAGACCTTAAACTATTTATGTGCAATAACACATTGCTTTGTGTTGTTGTATATTGTTATATTAAGGATATATTATCACTTTTCTTCCTATTTGTTAGTGTTTCTTCTTTTTCTCCTTTTCTTTAGATAAAACATGATTTTAATTGAAACCTATAGATAATTAGCCAGATTTACCAAATTTTCAAGGTCAGAAATTTATTGTATGAATCGAACCATCTAATTTTAGGATGGATTTATTGGTTTTAGTGACAGATTCTTCTGACAAAATTTTATATAACATGTTTGATTGTTTCAATTGAAGGATTTATGTTCTTCGGTCCAAATTCATTAAATAAAAGTAAAGGAGATGTAATAGTTATGTGCAATTCAGCATCCCTTTGCATATAGAAGAAGAAGAAGAAGAAGGTGATTTATTTCCATCAAATGGGCTCACAAGGAGCATAATATAATTATCATTATAATATTATTTTTACAAATATAATAAACAATACAGTATACATAGTTACAAACACAAATAAGAAACAACAGTTTACACATATTCGTATATATATATAGGAGTATATATAAAACCTTTGTCTCAGGCACTCCTCTAGAAAGTAACAAAAAAAAAGAATTCTGTGAGTAGGCTAAATATATATAGCTTAACTGCAGGAGTCACCAAGGGACGGTGCTATATGGCATGGTGGGTGCATATTAAAATGTGTATCAGGACATTAACATGATTAATGATATGGTAAGACATTGTAAGAAGTTGCACATAACTGGTATGTCATCCTCGTGCCTGGTGCAGAGGAGTCAGTACTTTATATACATATATATTGCAATAAAGTTAAAGTTATATATTATACAAAAAAGACCTTTCATCCTTAAAATAAAAATGAAATAATTTTATAAAGTACCAAAACTTAATGAAAAAGAAGCCATAGAAGAACATACAGCAAGTGAATACAAAGTGTCTTTACAAGAAGGAAAAGAAAAGTTATCGCATAAGTCAATAGTTATATGTTTACAATTATATATATATATATATCAGTGTTTATATATATATATATCAGTCTAAATTGAAAACCAAAGGGAGGTTATTTCAATAGATATAAACCAGTCACCAAAGTTTCATGAAAACTGCTCAAAACATTCTTGAGGTATTGTCCAAAAACTGGTTTATATATATATATATACATATAAGTCTAAATTGAAAACAACTTTCAAACCTATGTTTGCGTTGGATAAAAAACTGCAATTTTTATACGTAAGCATGCAAAACAAATTTCTTGGTAGAGGGGTCTAAATACAGCACAAACAACATTTTCCAAAAGACCAAAAAAGTGAAAAAGTATATTTAAACAAAACGCATTTGACTATTAAACAGGTCGAACAACGGATGTTCTTAAACCCTGCTGACTGCCATTGGCAATTGCCAAATAAACAGATCACAAGATGTAACAAAATGGATCTTTATTATAATTTAATACCAAACAGAAACAATAAACTTGCGGAAAAGATGGTATACCGCAAACAAGAGGTGCAAAAATTTGTACACCATATCTGGATTTCGACAATTAACGTCTCTTCAGTAATGTTAGGAATCGAAACGGTATTTGGAATATATATATAATAAGTACGTCTGAACCAGTGACGTGTTGTTTAGACGAATTATATATATATATAAAAGTACGTCTGAACCAGTGACAACCCTACAACAGATTTATCCATCGGATCACCAGCAGTGATGGTGATACATGGCTGTGTACATTCTGTATATACAACTCGTCTAAACATCAGCCCAACAATGTTAGATCTGTAAATTTGCTTTCGCAAATTTTTTGTTCTTCCCTCGCCGGGATATATATATATATATATTGTCAGATACAATTTGTTTAAGTTCAAAATTTACTATTTTAATGTTTCATTTTTATGGTCAGTCAATATGTCTTAATAAACTGGAGAAACAAATAAAGGTTTAAATCAAAATAAAATAATGTATATTTTTTTTCAAATTTGTGATACAGAAATACTTTATTTTTTTTATTTTAATCATCTGGACAAAAGTCATCTTCTTTTAATATTCTTTCAATTATTTTTAACAAAATTTGATAGTTTTTAATTTCTTTCCCTTTTTCTTTAAACAATTTGCACGAAAGTTTGGTGAATTGTTTATATCTATAAGTTCCCTTATGATTTATATAAATTTTAGATTTTACATTTCCGAGAGATGTGGTTTTATTCATTAATAAAATGCTCCACAGGGCACAGCTTGATATGACCGCAGAGGTCGAACCCTGAACAGTTGGGGCAAGTATGGACACAACATTCAAGCTTGATACAGCTCTGAATTTGGATTGTGATTAAATATTTGACACAACATAGGTTTCTGACACAGAATGAATGTGGTCTAAGAACTTAAAAATTTTAAATTGGACATTCACCTATTATGGTCCAATATCCAAATTAGATTCAGCATATCAAAGAACCCCAAGAATTCAATTTTTGATGAAATCAAACAAAGTTTAATTTTGGACCCTTTTGACCTCAATGTGGACAAAGTTGATAACGGGGCCCAAAAATCAAAAATCTAAATACATGGTTAGATTCAGCATATCAAAGAACCCCATGTATTCAATTTTTGTTGAAATCAAACAAAGTTTAATTTTGGACCCCGATTTGGACCAACTTGAAAACTGGGCCCATAATCAAAAATCTAAATACATAGATTCAGCATATCAAAGAACCCTAAGAATTCAATTTTTGTTAAAATCAAACTTAGTTTAATTTTGGACCCTTTGGACCTTAATGTAGACCAATTTGAAAACGGAACCAAAAATTAAGAATCTAAATACACGGTTAGATTTGGCATATCAAAGAACCCCAATAATTCAATTTTTGATGAAATCAAACAAAGTTTAATTTTGGACCCTTTGGACCTCAATATGGACCAATTTAAAAACGGGGCCCAAAATCCAAAAACTTAATACACGGTTAGATTCAGCATATTAAAGAACCCCAAGCATTCAAGAATAAAACCCCATTGAAATTGGTCAAGAAATAAGCAATTTATACGAAGTATCTTCTTTTGCACAATACTGTGCAATTGAATATTTCTTGCTATTGCGCAATACTGCACAATCGACTATTTCTTGCTATTGCGCAATATTGTGCTATTGGATATTTCTTGCTATTGCGCAATACTATGCAATTGAAGATTTCTTGCTATTGCGCAATACTGTGCAATTGAAGATTTCTTGCTATTGTGCAATACTGTGCAATTGAAAATTTCTTGCTATTGCACAATACTTATTATATAATAATTTACACATCCTGTTTGGTGTGGATCTCCTACCATATCATTATTATTATAATCAGAAATAACCAACTCTAAATGGAAAATTTTAAAAGGAAACCCCCCCCCCCAAAAAAAAATTTTTTGAACCCCCTTATGATTCATCACCCCCAAACTCAATCCCAGCCTTCCCTTTGTGGTATGGTACCTTGCAGTACAATTTCAGAGAGATCCATACACTTGAACACAAGTTATTGTCTGGAAACTAGAAAAATGTGTTTTTTGGCCCCCAATTCCTAAACGTTTAGGGCAATTACCCCCAAACTCAATTCCAGCTTTCCCTTTGTGATATGGAACCTTGTAGTACAATTTCAGAAATATCCAAACACTTACACACAAGTTATTGTCATGAAACTAGAAAAATGCTTGTTTTTTGCCCCTTTTTTGCCCCCTAATTCCTAAAATTTTGAGGCAATTACCCCCAAAATTAATCCCAGCATTCCCTGTGTGATATGGAACCTTGTGGTACAATGTCAGAGAGATCCATACACTAACACACAAGTTATGTCTGGAAGTTACAAAAATGCTTATTTTTGGCCCCTTTTTGGCCCCTTATTCCTTAACTGTTGGTACCATAACCCCCAAAATCAATCCCAACCTTCCTTTTGTGGTATTGAACCTTATGGTAAAATTTAATAGAGATCAATTCACTTAAACTAAAGTTAGAGTGCGAAAACCAATGTGTCTTCGGACGACGCCGGACGACGCCTGACGACGACGACGACGCCAACGTCATACCAATATACGACCGCAAAATTTTTTTGCGGTCGTATAAAAAGGGGGGGTTCCAGTTTTCGGACAATAACTCAAGAATGTTTTGAGCAGTCATCGTGAAACTTTGATGACTGGTTTATATCTATTGAAATAACCTCCCTTTAGTTTTTATAAATTTCTGATATGATAGTGAGAAGTTATGGAACTATGTTCATCGAAAAAGCTCCTTGTCTGCGTGTTGCTAGTGTTGGCCAGCCAAGTGTCTGTAGGATGTTGGTTACAGAACCTGGTTCCCGAGAATAGGTTGTTCAATGTAGTTTTTGTAGATCAAGTCGGATGAATTATGTAATGACAAAGCATACAATATTTGAATACTTAAATTGTAAATAAAATTTAACTTCTGTTTATCTATCTTGATAGTAATTTTTGTTGTCATCTATCTAAAGCACGTGAATAAAGTAAAATCACACAACAATATTGCACTTTGGATGAGTTTGGTAGAAAAGTCACGACAACAACCTAACTTCCGGTTGGTTTTGTTTAATACACAGAAGTACTGCAGTTGCTCCGTTCGATAGACAATGGTCAGAGATATTTTGAATGAGGAAGGTTTTATTATGGGAAACTATTATAATAACAGTTTTATTTAACATTCAAATACCAAACCTGTTTTCGTAAATTAGAACATTCTTAAAACTTATATCTGTTATGATTATTTAAAAGAAAATCTATATGTAATATGAATTGTAACTGAACCTTGTGAAAACACTGTTTATTCTAAACTAAAGATAATGTTATTTATAGCGGGGAAATCGTGTCATTCTATAATGGGCATAAAATATGACTTGTACTCAGAGGCGTATTAAGTGGGGGACAGGGGTCCCGTCCCTTTGTAGGAAAATTCGTTTGACTAACTAAGTTATTTAGGGATCAGTGAAGCATGACTGGAGTGGGACCCCTCTTGGCCACTACCACCCCCTTTATCAAAATTTCTGGATCTGCACTGGTACTGCATACATACTTTTATCATCGGTACTTTATATTTTTCTCCTTTGCTTTGTTTTTACTTTTATATTCCGGCTCTGCGCTCAATTTAACTGTGCTTTTTTCAGTGTTGCTATCATGGGTACTGTGACATCTTGTTTCACTTAATAATGCTTTCACATTGATATGCATTTTATTTTATTTGCATGTCTTAAATTGTTTACATGAATTGTATACGCCTTTTATTTGTTCGTTGGTAAAAAGCTGTACAGAGCTTACATTATTATAGGTTTATAATGTACCAAAATTTATTTTTTTCAACCTTGTTATGTTTTATAGTCTCACTTATGGGTACTTATTGGTCATCCCTAATGACCGACTTGTTTTGTATTTCTGTGAAGCAGAATTCCTACAAAACATTTCAAAGATAATAAATTGCTTCGCCAGGCGCAGCTAGATACGACCGTGGAGGTCCTACCATGAACAGTTGGGGCAAAAATGGACACAATATTCGCGCTTGGGTCTGAATATGGATTGTAATTAAATATTTGACACATAATAGGATTCTGACAGAGAATAACTGTAGTCAAGGAACTTAGAATTGGTTATATGTTTCAATTTATATTAATTTTTTTGGCTTATATGCAATACACTATGCTGTTGCGAATTGACCTCCCTACTCAAAAAAATACACCCCTTAAGCTTTGCTTTTGTGCAATACACTATGCTGTTGCGTATTGACCCCTAATTTTTTTTTGCTCTTGTGCATTATACACTATTATGCTGTTGTTTATTGACACCTCCCCTTTTTTTTTGGCAAAAATAAATTATATTTTAAGAAAATGTCTTTTTAATTTCTGAAATTTCTTTAATCTAAAATTTAAAATTCCAAATAGAATTTGCAACCATAATAATCATTTAAATACATCCTAAAATTCTTTTTTAAAACAGTTAGTTCTCTCTTGATGGCTGTATTTTTGACATTTTCACCTGTTATGTCTGTTTGATTTGTTCACACGTCGTTGTCAATATAATGGAATTTGATGTGACTGTCATACAAGTGAGAGGTTTAGCTAGTTATAAAAGCAGGCTCAATCCACCATTTTCTACATAAGAAAGTGCTTGTACCAAGTCAGAATATGATAGTTGTTATCCATTCATTTCATGTGTTTGAGCTTTTGATTTTGCCATTTGATTAGGGACTTTCCGTTTTGAATTTTTCTCAGAGTTTAGTATTTTTGTGATTTTACTTTTTTCTAAAAACAAATTGGCAGCAAATCACCTCAAGACAATACATTTCGTTATACATGATTTAAAAGTAGTGTAAGGGATGTTATTCAAACGTAACATTCATGTACATACTTAAGTAAGTAATAGTCCATCAAACAGTAAATCATTGTTTTCCCCTAATTCCTAATTGGTTTAAGCTATAACCCTCAAAAGCCAATCCTAACCATGCTTTTGAGGAATGGAAAATCGTGGTATAATTTCAGAGAGATCCATACAATGTTCCATAAGTTATTGTCTGGAAACTAGAAAAATGTTTTTTTGGGCCCCTTTTTGCCTCCTTAAATCCCTAAACTGTTGGGACCACAACCCCTTAAATCAACCCCAACCTTTCTTGTGTGGTTATAAACCTTGTGTTCAAATTTCATACATTTCTATTTACTTATACTAAAGTTATTTAATTATTTAATGTAAATTTGAAAATAATTGATAATCATTATGAATGTCAAAAGTGTATAATTAATTTTGAAGTGTTTTGGTTGTGGTGATAAAAAAACATGTTGCAAAAAAAGACTAGATGTGTCGAAACGACACAAATGGCCCCATCTCAAAAAGTTGAAAAATCTGCAATTTTAAACAACACATGTGAACACAAACATGATGGTAGTCTCACATATCAAAATTCTGCTCAAAATCTTCAGGCTTTAAAAAACTCCATATGCATTTTAACTGTGATTTTCGACCATTTATCAAAGAGGGACGAAAGATACCAGAGGGACAGTCAAACTCATAGATCGAAAACAAACTGACAACGTCATGGCCAAAAATAAAAAGACAAACAGACAAATAATAGTACAGATGACACAACATAGAAAACTAAAGACTAAGCAACACGAACCCCACCAAAAACTGGGGGTGATCTCAGGTGCTCCGGAAGGGTAAGTAGATCCTGCTCCACATGTGGCACCCGTCGAGTTGCTTATGTTATTACAAATCCGGTAAATAGTCTAATTCGGTAAGTCACATTCGTGAAAAGGGAAGGGTATTGTAGTTACGACATAAGGAACATATCCGATATCATCTGTGAAACGGTTATTCCATAACGGTCAACCAACTCAAAGTTCAAAGCCTGTAATTTTGGGGAAAATTAGCGAAGCGGAACTAAACATAAACTTGATCTGTAACTCATCATGGTTAACTCACATACCAGAAATCAGCCCAATATCTGAAGGCGTTTAGAAAAAAACCTGTATAACTGTGATTTTCAACAATTTATCGAAGTCCAAAGCCCGTAATTTCGGCAAAAATAGTAGAGCAGGACAAAACTCAAACTTGATCTGTAACTCATTATGGTTAACTCACATACCAAAAATCAGCCCAATATCTGAAGGCCTTTAGAAAAAAAAGTCTGTATAACTGTGATTTTCAACAATTTATCGAAGTCCAAAGCCTGTAATTTTGGCAAAAATTAGTGGAGCAGAACGAAACTAAAACTTCATCTTAAACTCATCATGGTGAACTCACATACCAAAAATCAGCCTGATATCTAAAGGCATTTAGAAAAAAAGCCCGTATAATGGTTTGTTGCGGAATGACGGAATGACAGAATGATGGAAAGATGGATTGACGGAATGATGGAATGACAGACAAGGGTAAAACTATATGGCCCCGACAGCTTTGTTGCGGGGCCATAAAAAGCTTCATCTTGTGTAATTACTAGTTCATGAAGATCAAAAATGTTCTCAACTTGGAAGAAAAACACAGCACTTGGTATCATTCCAACATGAACTGTACAGAAGCTGCTGCTTAATTTGATGAAAAGCCACAACTCTATCTAGCTACTGAGAAGTGCTACAATGTTTATATATAAGCAGCACATAAACAGTAACAAGAAAGGCTGTTAACCTGTGAACTTTTAGACGACAGCAATTTCTCAATATTTAAACTTATCAGATTGATGTAGAAAACAGAAACTACATGAGACAAAACAGAAACTATACTTCCAGACCAGTACACCCTGCCCTTACTATGAAATCACATTCTCTCACAGATTTACTCCCTCTCTATATTCCACTCACAATCATATACCCTCACCCTCTCCATCATTCTATTTTTCTCCCTCCCTTTCTCACCCTTTCACCCTATCATAACACCCTTAACCACCTACCACCTAATACCCCTTCTGCTTCGTGTTAAGTCCCTATGAGAAAATTGGGTTAGTAGATGAATACGATATTATAAGATGTACCAGATATGGAAGATCTTAAATTTTAGAAATGTGAAGGAAATTTAGAACTGATTGATATCAAACATAAATATATGAACCTGAGCCACTTTTAGAAATGTAGTCTTATTTTCTACACATAATGGTCATCATAGCATTCGTACAAAAGATTAACAGCCAACGTTACAGAAAGCCAAATTGTGTAATGTAAATTTGAAAATAGAATGCGGTTTTGATTGATAAACATTATGGAGGCCAAAAAGTATATATCCCACTCTTAATTTTGAAGTGTTTTTGGTGTGTTGATTACAAAATATGTTGAAAAAAATGAAAAAAACATAAATGAAAATTGCCAAATGGTATAAATCCAAAACACATAAAACAAAAAGCCAAATGAAAAATGCCAAAGTTTAAAAATGCCAAATGGTATTAAAAATACCTGTCTGCTTGTACTAGCCAGCCGGCCTGTGGGTTAGCTGGACTTTAAGGTGCTAGTTCACCAAGACAAATGCCCACAGTAGGTCACCTATCTTTTCCTTTTGGAGTACCAGTTTTTAAGTCTTTGATTTGACTTGGGGGCTCAACATTTAACTAAAAAAAAGATAAAAAAAAAAGGTCTCCTGTATAAATTAAAATTTGGTCTTAAAAAGTAAAATATTCCCTTTGTCCCCCACACCCAAATGGATAAAATAATGTAAAAAGTCCCTCATTTCCCAAATAATCATAAAATGACCTGCCTCAACTTATAAATTAGGATAAAAACAGTAAAATATCTCCAATTAAAATTTGGATAAAAACAGTAAAATATCCCCAATTAAAATTTGGATAAAAACAGTAAAATATCCCCAATTAAACTTTGGATAAAAACAAATAAAATACTTTTTTCCCCTTAAAAGCATGTTACAGAGCTTCACATGCAGACTGAGCCACCTCACTCTCAGTTTGTTCCAGTAAAAACAATAAGATATCCCCAATTAAAATTTGGATAAAAACAGTAAAATATCCCCAATTAAAATTTGGATAAAAACAAATAAAATACTTTTTTCCCCTTAAAAGCATGTTACAGAGCTTCACATGCAGACTGAGCCACCTCACTCTCAGTTTGTTCTAGTAAAAACAATAAAATATCCCCAATTAAAATTTGGATAAAAACAGTAAAATATCCCCAATTAAAATTTGGATAAAAACAGTAAAATATCCCCAATTAAAATTTGGATAAAAACAGTAAAATATCCCCAATTAAAATTTGGATAAAAACAGTAAAATATCCCCAATTAAAATTTGGATAAAAACAAATAAAATACTTTTTTCCCCTTAAAAGCATGTTACAGAGCTTCACATGCAGACTGAGCCACCTCACTCTCAGTTTGTTCCAGTAAAAACAATAAAATATCCCCAATTAAAATTTGGATAAAAACAGTAAAATATCCCCAATTAAAATTTGGATAAAAACAGTAAAATATCCCCAATTAAAATTTGGATAAAAACAAATAAAATACGTTTTCCCCTTAAAAGCATGTTACAGAGCTTCACATGCAGACTGAGCCACCTCACTCTCAGTTTGTTCCAGTAAAAACAATAAAATATCCCCAATTAAAATTTGGATACAAACAGTAAAATATCCCCAATTAAAATTTGGATAAAAACAATAAAATATCCCCAATTAAAATTTGGATAAAAACAGTAAAATATCCCCAATTAAAATTTGGATAAAAACAAATAAAATACTTTTTACAATTAAAAGCATGTTACAGAGCTTCACATGCAGGCTGAGCCACCTCACTCTCAGTTTGTTCCAGTAAAAACAATAAAATATCCCCAATTAAAATTTGGATAAAAACAGTAAAATATCCCCAATTAAAATTTGGATAAAAACAATAAAGTATCCCCAATTAAAATTTGGATAAAAACAGTAAAATATCCCCAATTAAAATTTGGATAAAAACAATAAAATATCCCCAATTAAAATTTGGATAAAAACAGTAAAATATCCCCAATTAAAATTTGGATAAAAACAATAAAATATCCCCAATTAAAATTTGGATAAAAACAGTAAAATATCCCCAATTAAAATTTGGATAAAAACAATAAAATATCCCCAATTAAAATTTGGATACAAACAGTAAAATATCCCCAATTAAAATTTGGATAAAAACAATAAAATATCCCCAATTAAAATTTGGATAAAAACAGTAAAATATCCCCAATTAAAATTTGGATAAAAACAAATAAAATACTTTTTACAATTAAAAGCATGTTACAGAGCTTCACATGCAGGCTGAGCCACCTCACTCTCAGTTTGTTCCAGTAAAAACAATAAAATATCCCCAATTAAAATTTGGATAAAAACAGTAAAATATCCCCAATTAAAATTTGGATAAAAACAGTAAAATATCCCCAATTAAAATTTGGATAAAAACAAATAAAATACTTTACAATTAAAAGCATGTTACAGAGCTTCACATGCAGGCTGAGCCACCTCACTCTCAGTTTGTTCTAGTAAAAACAATAAAATATCCCCAATTAAAATTTGGATAAAAACAGTAAAATATCCCCAATTAAAATTTGGATAAAAACAGTAAAATATCCCCAATTAAAATTTGGATAAAAACAGTAAAATATCCCCAATTAAAATTTGGATAAAAACAGTAAAATATCCCCAATTAAAATTTGGATAAAAACAAATAAAATACTTTTTACAATTAAAAGCATGTTACAGAGCTTCACATGCAGGCTGAGCCACCTCACTCTCAGTTTGTTCCAGTAAAAACAATAAAATATCCCCAATTAAAATTTGGATAAAAACAGTAAAATATCCCCAATTAAAATTTGGATAAAAACAGTAAAATATCCCCAATTAAAATTTGGATAAAAACAGTAAAATATCCCCAATTAAAATTTGGATAAAAACAGTAAAATATCCCCAATTAAAATTTGGATAAAAACAGTAAAATATCCCTAATTAAAATTTGGATAAAAACAGTAAAATATCCCCAATTAAAATTTGGATAAAAACAATAAAATATCCCCAATTAAAATTTGGATAAAAACAGTAAAATATCCCCAATTTAAATTTGGATAAAAACAATAAAATATCCCCAATTAAAATTTGGATAAAAACAGTAAAATATCCCCAATTAAAATTTGGATAAAAACAATAAAATATCCCCAATTAAAATTTGGATAAAAACAGTAAAATATCCCCAATTAAAATTTGGATAAAAACAATAAAATATCCCTAATTAAAATTTGGATAAAAACAGTAAAATATCCCCAATTAAAATTTGGATAAAAACAATAAAATATCCCCAATTAAAATTTGGATACAAACAGTAAAATATCCCCAATTAAAATTTGGATAAAAACAATAAAATATCCCCAATTAAAATTTGGATAAAAACAGTAAAATATCCCCAATTAAAATTTGGATAAAAACAGTAAAATATCCCCAATTAAAATTTGGATAAAAACAAATAAAATACTTTACAATTAAAAGCATGTTACAGAGCTTCACATGCAGGCTGAGCCACCTCACTCTCAGTTTGTTCTAGTAAAAACAATAAAATATCCCCAATTAAAATTTGGATAAAAACAGTAAAATATCCCCAATTAAAATTTGGATAAAAACAGTAAAATATCCCCAATTAAAATTTGGATAAAAACAGTAAAATATCCCCAATTAAAATTTGGATAAAAACAGTAAAATATCCCCAATTAAAATTTGGATAAAAACAAATAAAATACTTTTTACAATTAAAAGCATGTTACAGAGCTTCACATGCAGGCTGAGCCACCTCACTCTCAGTTTGTTCCAGTAAAAACAATAAAATATCCCCAATTAAAATTTGGATAAAAACAGTAAAATATCCCCAATTAAAATTTGGATAAAAACAGTAAAATATCCCCAATTAAAATTTGGATAAAAACAGTAAAATATCCCCAATTAAAATTTGGATAAAAACAGTAAAATATCCCTAATTAAAATTTGGATAAAAACAGTAAAATATCCCCAATTAAAATTTGGATAAAAACAGTAAAATATCCCCAATTAAAATTTGGATAAAAACAAATAAAATACTCTGTACATTAAAAGCATGTTACAGAGCTTCACATGCAGGCTGAGCCACCTCACTCTCAGTTTGTTCCAGTAAAAACAATAAAATATCCCCAATTAAAATTTGGATAAAAACAGTAAAATATCCCCAATTAAAATTTGGATAAAAACAATAAAATATCCCCAATTAAAATTTGGATAAAAACAGTAAAATATCCCCAATTAAAATTTGGATAAAAACAAATAAAATACTTTACAATTAAAAGCATGTTACAGAGCTTCACATGCAGGCTGAGCCACCTCACTCTCAGTTTGTTCTAGTAAAAACAATAAAATATCCCCAATTAAAATTTGGATAAAAACAGTAAAATATCCCCAATTAAAATTTGGATAAAAACAAATAAAATACTTTTTACAATTAAAAGCATGTTACAGAGCTTCACATGCAGACTGAGCCACCTCACTCTCAGTTGGTGCAAAAAAATGTTGACTGAGCCATCGCACATCAGTCAAACCGAGCCACCTCACTCTCAGTTTAACGTACCAGTAAGAATGGATACTTGATACGTATACGGGGGACGTTCCTATACCTAAAAGGGAGGTATAGTATCTGTGAACCCCAAACACAGAGCGCGGCTTAACTTCGTCATACGTATACACAAGTATCCAATGCTAACTGATACATAACGTTGTCATGTTTTTCATGTCAGTCACTGAAAATAATTTTTATGTTACAACTGAAATAATAACAAAAACCTTGATTCCAAGTTGCCTGTGGTAGGAAGTGAAATAATATCAAAAACCTTGATTCCAAGTTGCCTGTGTTAAGAAGTGAAATAACTTCTCTGTAAAATATATCTAGTTTTGAAATTCTTGATGGTTTTCTTAAGGATTGAAGAACATGTGGCATTCCGGTAAACACAGTGTGACAGCAACTCAACTATAAAGTAAAACCAGAAAGATATGAAAATGTAAAAAGTTGAGGTCTGGAGCTGGCATGTCAGTAACTGTTAGTATTCTGTTGTTATTTATGTATTATTGTCATTTTGTTTATTTTCTTTTGTTTCATATTCTGACATCGAACTCGGACAACTCTTAAACTGAGTTTCACCGTGTGTATTTTTGTGCGATTTTTTTTCTACATTGTCTAGAGATACAAGGGGAGAGTTGAGATCTCAAAAATACATGTTTAACCCCGCCACAATTTTGTGCCTATCCCAAGTCAGGAGCCTCTGGCCTTTGTTACTCTTGTATGATTTTCAATTGTAGTTTCTTGTGTATAATTAGTTTAGTATGATGTCCATTATCACTGAACTAATATATATGTTTAAGGGCCAGCTGAAGGACGCATTAGGGTGCGGGAGTTTCTAGCTGCATTCAAGACCCATAAGGGGCCTTCAGCTGTTGTCTGCTCTATGGTCGAGTTGTTGTCTCTTTGACACATTCCCCATTTCCATTCTCAATTTTAGTCTTTAATCATTACTTTTTCAAATTATGACTTGGATTGAGAGTTGCCTCATTGGCACTCATACCACATATTCTTATATCTATTTAACAATGACTTGTTCTTAGGTGGAAAGTCATTTTACTATTTATTCGAATTTCAAGATATCTCATAATATATAAGATATGTTATATAATATATAAGATATCTAATATATGATATCTTATTTAATGTATAAGATATCTTATTCAATATATGATAGCTTATAATTTCATTTTTATACAATATCTTATATATCAAATGAGATATCATATATATTATATAAGATATAGATATCTTATATATTATATAAGATATCTCATAAAGTATATAAGATATATTACATACTTTATATGATATCTTCTGAATTTTATAAGATATCTCATATTTTATAAATTTTATGAGATATCTTATAAACTATATAAGATATCTTATATAATATGTGAGAAAGCTTATAAAATTATATGAGATATCTTATATAGTTAATGAGATATCTTATATAGTTTATAAGATATCTTATATAGTTTATAAGATATCTTATATAGTTTATAAGATATCTTATAGATATCTTATATATTTTATTAGATATCATTGGCATTTAAGGATAGTTATTCTCATTGGCAACCCTTCCATATATCCTTATTTTTTATATGGTTGAGAGATAAATGTAGTTTCCTGTGTGTATAACTGTACATTGAGTTGCACTTTCAGGCTAAAAATAGACTTGATAAATTTCTGGCAGCACATCTATCAAGAATTAGCATATGACAATTTATTCTGTTATAAGTTTCAAGAAAGAAAATAAAAATTTGTCTATCTTTTATGTTGTTTTTGTTTATTCTAAACATATAAAACATTTTCATAATTCATTTAAATGAGCAAAATTTCTTCAATTCATACCAAGAATGTACCGTTTTAAACAAATTCTACTGAAATCTGAAGAATACCGTACAAGTTCTTCAAGTCTTTAATAGCATACAAATGTTTGTCACAGGCTATTATGGCCTTGTAAGTGTTCATATGAAAAATACCACATTTAGGTCATACAAATGCTAGTCCAGATAACATCCATGTAGTCTTTGAATTATTTGATTATTGTCTCATTTCTGTTAAGGATTCACTTCTGATACAATTGACCTTATTCAAAGATGACTTGTTGACAACTCCTCTTCAACCAAATTGCTTGTTCTGAACTTCTCTCAACATACTGAAAAGTAAAAATAAGATTTATTATCCCTAAAGTATGCATGTTTAAGTTTAATCAGCCATTCATATGTAAAGTTTAGTTTAATCAATTTTGAATAATTGGTAAATGATTATAAAAAAGATCTGGAATGATTTCCAATGAGACAAATCTCAACAAGAGACCAAATGGCACAGAAATTTACTACTTTAAGTCACAGAACATGGTCATAGATAAAAGGCTCCAAAATTACCATGTAAAATAATTCAAACAAGAAAACTAATGGCCTGATATAAGTACAAAACTAGAGGCTCTAAAGAGCCTGTGTCGCTCACCTTGGTCTATGTTCATACTAAACAAAGGACATACATAATAGATGAGAATAGAATTCATGACAAAACTATATTTTGGTGTTGATGATGTGTTTGTCAATCTTACTTTACTGAACATTCTTGCTGTTTCGATTTTCTCTATCTATAATGAACTTGGCTCAGTAGTTTCAAAGGAAAATATTATGTAAAAGTTTACAAAAATTTACATAATTTACGAAAATTGTTTAAAATTTACTATAAAAAGCAATAACTCCTTATTGACTGTTTTGGTCAAGTTGACTTTTGTGTACAATTTGGAGTTTAGTATGGCGTTCATTATCACTGAACTAGTATATATATTTGTTTAGGGGCCAGCTGAAGGACGCCTCCGGGTGCGGGAATTTCTCGCTGCATTGAAGACCTGTTGGTGACCTTCTGCAGTTGTCTGTTCTATGGTCGGGTTGTTGTCTCTTTGACACATTCCCCATTTCCATTCTCAATTTTATTATTTGTAGATCTTACTTTGCTATACATAATTGCTGTTTACAGTTTATCTTTATCTAAGATAATATTGAAGATAATAACCAAAAACTGCAAAATTTTCTTAAAATTACCAATTCAGGGGCAGGAACCCAACAACAGGTTGCCTGATTTGTCTGAAAATTTCAGGGCAGTTAGATCTTGACTTAATGAACATATTTTAATGAATGAGATTTGCTCTAAATGCTTTGAATTCAGAGATATTAGGCAAAAATTGCATTTTACCCCTATATACTATTTTTAGCCATGTCTGCCATCTTGGTTTGTGGACGGGGTCATTGGACACATTTTTAAAACTACATACCCTTAAGATGATGATTGCCAAGTTTGGTTAAATTTGTCAAAGTAGTTTCAGAGGAGAAGATTTTTTTAAAAGATTACTAAAATTTTAGAAAAATTGTTAAAAATTGACTATAAAGGGCAATAACTCCTTAAGGGGTCAACTGACAATTTAGGTCATGTTGATTTATTTGTAGATCTTACTTTGCTGAACATTATTGCTGTTTTCAGTTTATCTCTTTCTATAATAATATTCAAGATTATAACCAAAAACTGCAAAATTTCCTTAAAATTACTAAATCGGGGGCAGCAACCAAACAACGGGTTGTCCGATTTGTCTGTAAATTTCAGGGCAGATAGATCTTGACCTGATAAACAGTTTTACCCCAGTCAGATTTGCTCTAAATGCTTTGGTTTCAGAGATATAAGCCAAAATCTACATTTTACCCCTATGTTCTATTTTTAGCCATGGCGGCCATCTTGGTTAGTTGGCCGGGTCATCGCACACATTTTTTTTAAACTAGATACCCCAATGATGATTGTAGCCAAGTTTGGTTAAATTTGGCCCAGTAGTTTCAGAGGAGAAGATTTTTGTAAAAGTTTACGGACGACAGACGACGGAGCCAAGTGATGAGAAAAGCTCACTTGGCCCTTCGGGCCAGGTGAGCTAAAAATAGGCACGTAAACACTGAGATTACTATATAATAATACTATGCTTTGGGGTAGACATCAACCTGAACCATTGATCTTTTGATTCTTAAACCTTCACCCCAGCCACACAAACACACACACAGTCGATGCCTAATGCAGAAGTTCTGTTCTGTTCATACTTTCGTAACAATATTCAAGAAATTCATATTTTCTTATATCCTCTACTGTAAAATCCCTACCTGCTTAGGAATTTGAATTAATGTGGTCATTACACGCAGATCTGAGATTACTGGAAGATAGTTGATTGATTTATTGCTAAACATCCAGTGGCAAATAGTTTTGCATGATCAGGACAAAAACAAATTTACGATACTAGTAAATACAACAGTTAGCCACTAGGTCCTGTAATAGGGGTCGTCCAGGATGAAGGTCTGAACTTTTGAAAATGCCATTGGAAAATTAGGGTTTATTGATCTTTATTGGATAGGGACAGATATTTTGCCTTTCAGCAGACCCCTCAAAGAGTTGTTGCAAGTGTTATTAGCGTGCAGAGAGCGAGGCGAAAATTTGTTTGGACTATTTTAAGCTTAAGGCCCACAGATGGTCAAGGGAAACGATTTTCAACTTTTTCGAATGAATCTTTTAACTCATTGGGGAAAAATTGGTTAAACAAATCTAAAATTTTTGAACTTTTATGAATAACTTTCAGATACAGTTTCATACACAAAGTCAATGATACACTTATTCAAAGTCAAGTCAACAGTTTTTTTCTGCCAATAAAATCAGTTATACTCTCATCAACATCAACATTGAGGTGTGGGTGGGTATGAAGAAGGGATAGATTAGAAAGTCGCTCGTCTCCGATTTCAGGTAGGACTTGACGCGTCGCATCACACTGAAGGATCTTTCACTAGTTGCTGATGAAACGGGCATTGTCAATAAAATCAAAATAATCCTATGCACCGAAGGATACAGATCGGTGTTTAAGTACGGACGGCCACCGTATAAATAATAATACGCATTAGAATTACAATGTGTATTTTTTTTTTTATTCCAAAGGGGTATATAATTGGCAAATTTATGTATAGGCACGTGCCTAGTCGAGCCTTAGGCCACTGAATGTGGCAGCCAAGCGATGCATTTACTAACAACGGTATACCATAATACGTCCCGTAAATGGGCGTATAAAAATGAGTGCATATGATTGGCATAAAAGACTAACATTGTTAGACATAATGAATAATATACAGAATTCAATATTTCACAAGGAACAACCATGGAATTAACATGATTAAGGAAAACTGGGTAGCAACGTTCAAGTGCCCGGTATATGGTTTAGCAACACCCAGCGGCTATGGGTTTTGTAGCCACGTGTGTTAAACAATCAAAATCCTAGAAGTATACTGAGCCAGGGATAACTTCTTATATAGATATAGGAAGATGTGGTATGAGTGCCAATGAGACAACTCTCCATCCAAGTTACAATTTATAAAAGTAAACCATTATAGGTCAAGGTACGGCCTTCAACACGGAGCATTAGCTGTGGCACACCGAACAGCAAGCTATAAAGGGCCCCAAAAAATTACTAGTGTAAAACCATTCAAACGGAAAAACCAACGGTCTAATCTATATTAAAACGAGAAACACGTATGAACTACATAAACAGACGACAACTACTGTAATCAGATTCCTGACTTAGGACAGGTGCAAACATTTGCAGCGGGATTAAACGTTTTAATGGTACCAAACCTTCTCCCTTTTCTGAAACAATAGTATAACATCACAACATAGAAAAACACACTATAAAATATCAATTGGAAGGCTTAACTCAATCAAAAAATTCGTAAGGTTTCCGCGGAACCCAGTGTCTCGCCTACTTTTGCTGTTAATCGCAGGCTCAACAAAAATGAGGAAAAAAATTAATAAAAATATTCCTCTCTATACTATCTTTTGATTGTAAGTAGCTTCTGTCCAAGTTTGGTAAAAATCCAGGATAGTTTATGAATCTAATAAATGTTTTAAAAACTTAAAGTGCAGACTGTATGTAATGTTAACTGGAAGAAAAACTAAGTCCATTTATAAGTAAAATACGGAAAAAATGGATTTTTTTTTTTACAAAATTTACTTCTGGATACTTTCTTTTGATCATAAACAAGCTTCTTTCCAAGTTTGGTAGAAATCCAGGATAGTTTAAGAAAGTTATTAAAATTTCAAAAACTTTAACCACAGAGTGAATGTAATGTTTCTTGGCAGAAAAACTAAGTCCATTTATAAGTAAAATACGGAAAAAATGGAATTTTTTTTTACAAAATTTACTTTTGAATATTATCTTATGATCATAAACAAGCTTCTGTCCAAGTTTGGTAGAAATCCAGGATAGTGTAAGAAAGTTATTAAAATTTCAAAAACTTTAACCACAGAGTGAATATTTGTGGACGCCGCCAACAACGACGACGACGACGACAACGCCGACGGAATGTAGGATCGCTATTGTCTCGCTTTTTCGACAAAAGTCGAAGGCTCGACAAAAACGTAAATTAACACATAATGAACGAATAAATTTGATTGATTGATTGATTGTTGGTTGCTTTACGCCGCATTAGCACAACAAGGCTATATCGCGGCGACGAATAAATTTGACCTGTGACACCTGAATGCAAATACACAGTTAATAAAAAATTACAAGGGATAAATAATTAAAGTCGAAAGTTAATAAACAGGTTTAAACAAAGTTAAAGTATGATATCACTGTTATATCTATTTACAGGCTAGTGATACAGTAGTTTCACTACTTAGACCATTCAGCCACCGAGGCCCCATTATGGCAGATCCAGGGGAGGGTTGCTGGGGTTGGAACCCCCCATTTTTTTAACGATCAATGCATTTGAGGTCATATAGTTCTCTTACTTTAGATTGCCTTAACTAAATGGTATGAAAGTTATAATACACAATACTTATTACCACAAAACTCAGTTCAAGTACAAATTTGGGTAGCATCACTTTTACCATTCTTCATGATCAGTTATGTCCCTTTATGCCAATATGTTTTTTCAGTAAAATACAAATCTATACAGTAGGGTCAAAATGTTGACCCTAGAAACTGATGAGTATAATAGTACCAGGTAAAATATGGAATTTATGAATATTAGTCCAATAGTCCATGTAGAATATGGAAAATGAATAAAAAAAATTATATCTTGAAGTTACTCCTGAATTTAAAATGGTAATTGTTCATAAAACATGTAAACCATAATGCCAAAGAAGTATAGACCTATGTCTTCTTTTTGTTTGTGACAATGCAAACATTCTATAGCCAATTTCAATGAATTAAGACTGAGATGTAGGGTTAAATAATTTCCACAAAGACAAGAAATGCCAATGCTAATCATTCTTATACAATTTTATACCAAAACTACCATTCATTGACTAAAATTTATAAGCGGTTCCCTCTAAACTGGATAAAGCACAAACTTGAACCTATATTAATTACATTTTTCTGATACTAACGTTTCATAGATTATGAACTATGATGAGGGAACAGTACAATATATATATAGGAAGATGTGGTATGAGTGCCAATGAGACAACTCTCCATCGTAGTTACAATTTATAAAAGTAAACCATTATAGGCCAAGGTACGGCCTTCAACACGGAGCCTTGGCTCACACCGAACAGCAAGCTATAAAGGGCCCCAAAAAATTACTAGTGTAAAACCATTCAAACGGAAAAACCAACGGTCTAATCTATATAAAAACGAGAAACGAGAAACACGTATGAACATGATGAACTACATAAACAGACGACAACTACTGTAATCAGATTCCTGACTTAGGACAGGTGCAAACATTTGCAGCGGGATTAAACGTTTTAATGGTACCAAACCTTCTCCCTTTTCTGAAACAATAGTATAACATCACAACATAGAAAAACACACTATAAAATATCAATTGAAAGGCTTAACTCAATCAAAAAACGTAAATTAACACACAATGAAGGAATAAATTTGACCTGTGACACCTGAATGCAAATACACAGTTAATAAAAAATTACAGGGGATAAATAATTAAGGTCAAAAGTAAATAAACAGGTTTAAATGTAGCATGTATAGGATTGCATACCAATATATTTAACAGAAAAATTTCGATCTGATCTGGAAATTTGAGTGATAATACAAGAACGCAAATGTTTCTATTTCTATTCAATAACTGGTCGTCTCCTGTGTAACAACTTTTTATATGAAGAATCTGCAGATGGTTTGTTGCAAAGCAAATTTTATTGCCACCACCACCTATCTTTCATCCATAGTTCCTCCCCTCTCCAACAATTTTTACAAAATTTTTAGAAGCTACTTAAGTTATTTACATCTATTATTAACATTTTATATCATCTTGAATATGCATTAAACATTTGCCACATTACAGTAAACAAGCAATGTCTAAGCAGATGCATAGCTGAAGATATGGTATGGGTTTTGCTCATTGTTGAAAGCCATAGTAACATACCATTGCTTAAATCTGCAATATTTGGACTCTCAGGGATAGTTGTCTCATTGGCAATCATTATAAGTACCACATCTTTTTTATTTATGACTACTGATAAAAATCAACCTATCAAGTCTCCTACCTGTAAACTTTGATTAAATCTTCTGTGATGAATGACCTCTCCTTTATATCAATTTCAAAATTCATAACTGCTTCTCCTTATGTCAATCATTGGCTCTCTTCAAATATCCTTTCTATGCATTTAACCATGAAGATTCTTCATTTGATTCATTTACTAATAGAAATTTCCTGCAAAACATAAAAACATGTCAATTAGGATAAACAAATAGACATATTATTTTTAGAATATTTGTACAAAACTGAGTAGTTTTGGTAGTATAATAAAAATCTGACCCTGCAATATTAATAATCAGTACAAAGAAAGATAACTCTGTTCATTTAAGATGACAATATCAACGAGATGGCTCTAGGGAATGTGTTGGTTTGTGCAAACTTGTCATATAACATGTATAAGGGCAATTACAATTTTTGGCAAAATTTGACATATTTGTAGATCTTGTCTTGCTGATCATTTTTGCTATTAAAGTGGCTTTCTATCTATAATAGTAAAATGTAAAATATTATTATTGTTTTTCAGAAAAGGAAAAACAAATGATAAAAGTCATCATTAAACAGTCAATAACTCTTATAATGAGTAGTTTTTAATTTCGTTAAAGTTTGACTTGTTTGTAGATATTGTCTTGTTGATCATTTTTGCAATTTGAAGTTTCTTTAAGCTGTAATGTTTCCAGGGGCGGATCCAGCAATTACATAAGGAGGGAGGGGGGTCCCAACCAAGGATAAAAAGGGGGAGGGGGTTTCCAACCATATGTCCCCATCCCTCATTTACATTAAATGTAAAAAAAAAAAAGGGGGGGTCCAATACATAATTACTTTTAATTTTTTTGGCAATAACCGAGATATTCAAATATTGTTTGGCATAAATTCTTATAAAATGATTATTTAGACTTATCTGATTGAACCAATATTTTATAAATATGTGCTTTTGTGTTTCATAATAATCATTCATTTGAACCTTTTATTCTGAAATCATTCATTTTGACCATTCATACAAAATCATTAATGTAATACATTAATTCATATCAGTATATTAGAAGGCATGTGAGGTATTAATTATGGAACACTGACCTTATTTGAAAAAAAATCAAAGATGTCCACCAAATTTGAATAAAATTATATAAGGAACAGCACAGCTCCAATCAGTTCAAAATATAAGTAAAGTCTGACTAAACAAAAGAATTTCCCTCCTAAATAGACACATGACTTAATGAACCAATTATCATAAAGGAGATAGAGTTTTCATAGCACAAACTAGTTAAACCTAGAGAGTAAACTAATACTCAATGGATCAAAATTCACTGAGCCATGAAGAAAGAAGTCTTACAATAAATAAAACCACTAATGCATTACTAGAAACTACTCATTAATTACTTAGAATTAAATTTACTAAAATCTGATGTAAAATATAAAAATATCAAAGTTTGATACTCAAAACAACAGTATCCAAATTAACATACTACATGTAGTTACCATGGTTACTTGTTTGATTAACATTCAGTGGCAATAACATTTAAATGGAGTACTTCTGAGTTTCCCCCCAAAAAAAACATACATTTTCTTTTGAATATTAAAAAAAATATCTGAAGATTTTGTTTTGGTGATTATTTTGTGAATCTTGTCCTCATGATCATTTCTGCTCTGAATTTTTTTATTGCCCCTGCCGCAGTTGAGGGGGCATTAAAATTAACCCTTATCTGTCTGTACGTACGTACGTCCCAAAATTGGTTTCAGTTTCTAACATTAGTTTGCCTCAACCAAATATTATGAAACTTGAACACAATGCTTATTACCACAAAACACAAGACAAGTTTGAATTCTGGTGGCATCACTTTTACCATTCAAGAGTTATGCCCCTTTACAAATGAAAAAAAATGCTGAATTTTATGTTACGTTCTCCCACTTAAGTTTGACTCAACCAAATGATATGAAACTTATACACAATGCTCATTACCACAAAACACAGATTGAGTTTGAGTTTTGGTGGCATCACTTTTACCGTTCAAAAGTTATGTTTTTTTTCCAAATAGAAAAGTTGCTGAATTTTTTGTTTCCAACTTCAGTTTGTCTCAACTAAATGTTATGAAATGTATATACAATGCTTATTACCACAAAACTCAGTTTAACTTCAAATTTTGGTAGCGTCACTTATACAGTTAGTGAGTTATGTCCCTTTATAACGTTATATGCTAGCGGGGACATCATCTGAGTCCCTATGGACACATTCCCCATATATTTTATCTTTTATAGTTTATGAATTAAAAGGAAAAACACTAAAATTGGTAAAAATCATCAATTAGGGGCAATTACTCCTTTACAGAGTTAACCAACAGTTTTGTCCTTGTCATATTTCTTGTCTTGCTGTGGCCAGGTGAGCTAAAGTAAGGAGTTGTTGTATAATTGCAAATGAGACACTTATACACCAAATACCAAATGATGTAGATGCTAGCTACTTTTGTTCATCATACAATCTTTAACGATGATCCTTAAAGCCATAAAACTCTATAGCAAGCTATAAAAGGCAGTAATGAACCAATTTAAAAAATAAAATAAAATGAGAAAACCTATGTCTGATTTACGCTTAAACTATAATATTAGAATTACAGCCATTCAATCACAGGCTCCTGACTTTGGACAGGAATTTAAAGAATGTGTTGGGTGGGGGAGGAGGTTTCATAGGACTTAATAATGTTCCCTATGAAATAATGTCTAACAAAAATTTTTTCATAATAAATATAAATACTGTCCATGGACAATATTTACTTATTTAAATGTGTGCAAGCCACAATTTTCCTATGAAAAATGGCCTTAGGTATGAAAAAGTGTCCATGAACATATATCACTGTATATAGCCATATTTAATCATGTTAATACTTCTATGATTTTTTTTCATACAATTAAAGTATAATATAATAGCCATGTTATTACAAAACATATTTTAACCTAATATATATATATATATTGCTAACTTTTAATACATTGTTTCTTAGACAGAGAGAAGTGTTGTCTCATTGGCTCTCATACCATCCTTATATTCTTGTTTACATTTTTATACGACCGCAAAAAATTTTTTTTGGGTTCGTATAATGCTATGTCGTCGTCTGCATCGTCATCCGAAGACATATTTGGTTTCCGGACAATAACTTGAATTTATGTGAATGGATCTCTATGAAAGTTTTTAAGAAGGTTACTACAAAAGGATGGTTGGGATTTATTTTGGGGATGATGGTCCCAACCGCTTAGAAATTAGGGGCCCAAAAGGGGCCCAAAACAAGCATTTTTCTAGTTTCAGGATACTTACTTGTGTACAAGTATTTCGATTGGTCTGAAATTATACCACAATGTTAATGCCACATTTTGGGGGTTATGGTGCCAACAGATTGGCAACTAAGGGCCAAAAAGGGTAAAAAAAAAAAAAGCATTTTTGTAGTTTCCGGACAATAACTTGTGTGTAAGTGTATGGATCTCTCTGACATTGTACCACAAGTTTCCATATCAAGGGAAGGCTGAGATTGAGTTTGGGGGTAATTGCCCCAAACATACAGGAGTTGGGGGCAAACAAAGGACCAAAAACAAGCATTTTTCTAGTTCAATACCACAAAGGGAAGGTTGGGATTGATTTTGGGGGTTATGGTACCAAAGGTTTAGAAATTAAGGGCCCCAAAAGGGTAAAAAACAAGCAATTTTGTAGTTTCCTGACCATAACTTGTGTGTAAGTCTATGGATATCTCTGAAAATGTACCACAAGGTTCCATATCACAATGGGAATACTGGGATTGGTTTTGGGGTTATGGTACCAACGGTTTTAAAAAAATTGGGGACCTAAAAGGATAAAAAAACAAGCAATTTTGTAATTTCCAGCCATAACTTGTGTGTAAGTGTATGGATCTCTATGAAATTGTACAACAAGGTTCCATATCACAATGGGAAGACTGGGTATGAGTTTGGGGGTAATTGTCCCAATTGTTCAGGAATGAGGGGCCAAAAAAGGGGCTAAAAACAAGCAATTTTGTAGTTTCTGGACAATAACTTGTGTGTAAGTGTATGGATCTCTCTGAAATTGTACTACAAGGTCCCATATCTCAATGTGAAGACTGGGTAGGAGGTTGGGGGCCAATTAGGAATTAGGGGCCAATAAAGGGGCAAAAAAATAGCATTTTTCTTGTTTCCAGACAATAACTTGTGTTTAAGTGTATGGATCTCTCTGAAATTGTACATGCAAGGTACCATACCTCTAAGAGAAGGCTGGGATTGAGTTTGGGGGTAATTACTTCAAGGGGGGTCAAAATAATTGGGGAAGGGGGGGGGTCATAAATATTATGTATTTTTTTTTTAATTTTCCATTTTTCAATCAATTACATTAGATATATGTAAAAGCAAAAAATATTGATATAACAGGAGAAACACACAAGTTATCATATGAAGTATTGTGCAATCGCAAGAAATCTTCCAATTGCATAGAATTGCGCTATAGCACAGTATTGCGCAATAGCAAGAAATCTACAATTGCACAGTATTGAGCAATAGCAAGAAATAACCAATTGCAAAGTATTGCACAATAGCAAGAAATCATCAATTGCACAGTATTGCACAATAGCAAGAAATCTTCAATTGCACAATATTGCACAATAGCAATAAATATCTTATTGCACAGTATTGCGCAATAGCAAGAAATCTTAAATTGCACAGTATTAAGCAATAGCACAGTATTGTGTGTAGTAAGATGTCTCATTTCAGATTTCAGAAATTAAAAAGAAAATGTCTTCAAATATTCAATTCACAACAGCATAGTGTATTGCACAAAAGCAAAACATTGAATATAAATTCAAATAATATAACCAATTCTAAGTTCTTTGACTACAGTTATTCTGTGTCAGAAACCTGGTATGTGTCAAATATTTAATTACAATCCAAATTCAGACCTGTATCAAGCGCGAATATTGTGTTCATTTTTGCCCCAACTGTTCAGTGTTGAACCTCTGCGGTCGTATCCAGCTGCGCTCAGCAAAGCAATTTATTATCCATTTGGGAATGGGGGTCAAAGGGGATATTTTTCCTTTTTTAAGACAAAATTTTTAAATTGTACACATGACTGTTTTTTTTTTATATATTTTTCAATTTTATCTCAGTTAATTTTAAGCCCCCAAGTCAAATCGGAGACTAAAAAACTGGTACTCCAAACGGAAAAGATAGGTGACCCACTGCGGGCGTTTGTCTTGGTGAACTAGTGTAACAAAAAATTTGTTCCGGTGTGACATTTGTTCCAACAGAACAAATTTCATAGGAAATATGTTCCATCCGAATTTATATCACAGAAAATATGTTCCAGCACTGTAAAATTTGTTCCAGAACTAATTTTATGACCAAATGTGAAATAAGTTCCGGAACAAATATCATAGCTCCATGAATTTTGTTCCAATCAATATTACATGTATTTAGAGTTATAAATAAGATAAATATTTAAGTTTCTGTGATATTAGTTTTAAACGAAAATGTACATATTTCATAGAAATTAATAAGTTCCGCTCAAACATATTTTCACAGAAATTAGTACTTTTGCAACATATTGCACAGCTAAATATTTTCTTGTTACACTTAAACTATAATGCAAGCTAAATGCTGTACGGAGTGTGCTTGCATGGAATACATTTGCAATCAAGGGATGTCTGTAACCATATAGGATGAAGATACGAAATAAAGCCATTGAAAAGTATTATTATTTGTATTTATTTTTTATGTAGTATTCCTTCTTGGTTCCTTTTAACTGTCATGGCCCCTTGTTCTTATCATACATGTACTGAGGTCATGACACAGTTTCAAAAGAGTATGTCTTTTGAAACTACATGTCTTTTGATTCAATTGATCAGTTATTATGTCCTTTTCAAATAAGTACATATGTTCATCCTTAACTATACTTTTTTTCTGAATGATTTTTCTTATTCTACTCTTTTCTGGCTCAAAAGTGTCATTTTGATAACCCCCAAGGGTGACTGGGGAATAGAAGTATGGTCACCATTGGTCTTCCTCCGACCGGCAGTAAAACCCGTGCTAAAGTGGGGCGTCCGTTTGGCTGTGCGGGATGTACAAATTTGCAGCCACGTCCGGTCAGAATGGGGACGTTAAATCCGATGCCTCGTGTAAAGAGAGTGCCACGCTCTTTGCACGTTAAGAACCCTTGCAACAACTCTTTGAGGGGTCCGTAGGTGACCTGTTGCAAGGCTAAATTTCTGTCCCTATCCAATATACCCTCATTTTCCCGTGGCAGTCTAAATTTCTCCGACCATAATCCCTAATCTATTACAGAACCTACCTATTGTATTTATTGTGAACTTGTTCTCGTCCTGAATATGCATGAAATATTTGCCACTGGACGTTAAGCAACCAACAATCAATCAATCAATCAATCATTTTGATATTTTTACAGAGTATATAACTAAACATGCTAAACATTTGCTATACTCCACAGGATCCGAATTGGATGATTTATACTTTTTGCTTATATTATTAATATAATACTTATTTTTATAATGCATATGAATGATAACTTTTAAGCACTGATGACAAATGCTCACTATATAAGATAACTTGTTTAACCATTGGAACATATTTTACAGACAAGGAACTTATTTCACCAGGTGAGGAACATTTCTCACAGACCTAGAACTTATTTCACCAGGTAAGGAACAAATCTCATAAAACCTGGAACTTATTTCACTAGGTAGGGAACAAATTTCACCACCCCGGTACTTATTTCACCAGGTAAAGTGTGGAACAAATTTTATAGAGATGGAACAAATTATATAGAAATCATCTGTGAAAAAAGTTCTCCCAGAACATATTTCCTGTGATATTAGTTCCACTGGAACTTTTTTTCACAGGAACAAATTTTGGCTCATACTAGCACCTTAAAGTCCAGCTAACCCACAGGACGGCTGGCTAGTACATTAGCAGACAGGTATTTTTAATACCATTAGCATTTTTTAACTTTGGCATTTTTTCATTTGGCTTTTTGCTTTTACATGTTGTTTTACTATTCATATTTTTATATCATTTGGCATTTTTTCATCAACACACCCAAAACACTTTAAAATTGAGAGTTAAATATACACTTTTGGCATTCATAATGTTTATCAATCAAAATAGCATTCTATTTTTAAATTTACATTACACAATTTGGCTTTCTGTAACTTTGGCTGTTAATCTTTTGTACGAATGCTATGATGACCATTATGAGTAGAAAATAAAATTACATTCTAAAAGTGGCTCAGTATCATATGTTTATGTTTGGTATCAATTAGTTCTAAATTTCCTTCATATTTCTAAAATGTAAATTCTTCCATTTCTGGTACATCTTATAATATTGTATTCATCTACTAACCCAATCTTCTCATAGAGACTTAACACAAAGCAGAAGGGGTATAGGTGGTAGGTGGTTAAGAGTGTTACGAAAAAGTGAAAGGGCAAGAAAGGGAGGGATAAAAAATAAAATGATGGAGAAGGGTGATGGTATATGATTGTGAGTGGAAATTAGAGAGGGAGTTAATCTATGAGAGAATGTGATTTCATAGTAAGGGTAGGATGTACTGGTCTAATGGAATTGCAGTTTCTGTTTTGTCTCATGTAGTTTCTGTCTTCATCAATCTGATAAGTTTAAATATTGAAATTGCTGCCGTCTACAGTTCACAGGTTATCAGCCTTTCTTGTTACTGTTCATGTGCTGCTTAATTTATATATAAACATTGTAGCTCTTCTCAGTAGCTAGATAGAGTTGTAGCTTTTCATCAAATTAAGCAGTAGCTTCTTTACAGTCTATTTTAGAATGATGCCAAGTGGTGATAGCCTTATTCTTCTGTGCTTTTCTTTGAAGTTTAGAAATGTTCTTATCTTACTATGAACTGAACTAGTAATTACACTTGATTAAGCTGTTAGTTTTCAAACTGGTTTATATTCAGATCATTGTGAACTCTCTCGTTTAGTCTTTTCAATCTTGATGTATCTTGGAATAATATACTAGTTAGCTTGTTTATCTAATGTCATAAAAATTCATAATATCTAATAAGATTAGTAGGTTTTGCTAACAAAGTCCTTATATTTGAATAAAGTAACATTCATTTTAGTGGAAAATTGTTTTAACGTTAATTAAGCTATAGCAAGCATTCTGAGAGTATTGCATGGCAATACATAGTCCCCTACCGGTTAAAAATTCATTATACTGGAACAAAATGCTAACTTATTCTATAACTTGTCATGGTGTAAACAAATAGAAAATATCAAATCAATATCTTCAAGCATGACTAAAAACAGTGTGGAAAACTGAATATATGAGAGAATTTTTTCAAGTCCAAGGACCATAACTCTGCACAAAATTATCAGACTGAAACAAAAATTTGAACTTGATCTGTAACTTGTCATGATAAAACTATATACCAATTGTCAATCAATATCTTCAAGCATGATGAAAAAAGTGTGGAAAACCTATAACACTCTAACATTAGATATGATGTAATACAATGTATATCTATTTTCGAATTACAATCAAATATAATTAATAGTTCCAAATATTTTTTTCTTTCATTTGTCATAAACTAATATAGATTTGTAACTTATCTATAAAATGTCAACAACTTTTATCTACACAATGTAATGTAATGAAATATATACTTTAATAAAAATAGATTATTATCTAATTAAAGGATTTCACTTAATAAAAAAAAATATATATATATACATGTAGCAATCAGAAAATTAGTTTATACAAAATAACATATAAACCTGCCACAAAATTCCTCAAACAATTTACCAAAGAATGTCTTTTAAAAAATGAGTTATCTCCCTTTGTACAGATATATGGTTTAACATAGTACTCTTAACATTAGTTATGGATTTTTTTTATGGACCACAACTCTGGACTAAATCATCAGACCGAAACAAAATTCGAACTTGATCTATAACTTGTCATTATAAAACTATATACCAAATATCAAATCAATATCTTCAAGAACGAAGAAAAAAAGTGTGGAAATCTGAGTTGCCGGACTGACGGATGGATGGACAGACAGACGGACAGAGTGCAAACCTAAAGTCCCTTTCGACTTCGTCGGTAGGGGACTAATTAAAAATTGTTAGCTTACCCCTCTCTGTGATTGATGTTAGATAACTCTAATTTTCTCAACAATCTATCATTATGGGGAGATAATCAGGGCTTCCAAAATTATTGTTAGCCAGCCGGACATTTTATATATTATCCCAATTTAAATCCCTTACATGCCTTAAGACTAAATAAACAAAAGGCAATTATGGTAATCAGTTGCCGAGTTGGCCATCCCAATGATTGACATTAAAATTTGAATTTTAAAATTTTAAGTTCTGAGATCTTCTGACGTAAACTGTTAAATTGGCAGTGCATCATTCGAACTGTGCAACATCAGCTTACTTATAATATATCTGACTTAGACTCTATATTTGTGCAAAATAATGTTGTCAAAATCTTTACTTTCGTTAAATAAAGGCAACAGTAGTATACCACTGTTCGAAACTCATAAATCGATAGAGATAAAAACAAATCCGGGTTACAAACTAAAACTGAGGGAAACGCATCAAATATAAGAGGAGAACAACGACACAACAAAAACACAACATTAAAATGTAACACACACAGAAACGAACTATAATATAACAATGGCCATTTTCCTGACTTGGTACAGGACATTTTAAGAAAAAAAATGGTGGGTTGAACCTGGTTTTGTGGCATGCCAAACCTCCCGCTTTTATGGCAACGTAACACCAAAATGACAACATCACATGACAGGACCACAATACAATTAAATGGGAGAACATATAGGACAAAGAAACACACGAATAAAATTCAATATGCCAGAAGTGCGTCTCGTCCACACAAGACCAACCAGTGACGCCCAAAAAAGTTTGAAAGCCAAAACAAGTACAAAGCTGAAGAGCACCGAGGACCAAAACTTCCAAAAAGTTGCGCCTAACACGGCCAGGGTTTTCTGCCTGGGACAAGAACATCCTTATTATTTAGAATAATTTATAATTTTGCAAACAGTAAATTTTATAAAATGACAATATAATAGATATACATGATAAAACTGAAGTGGGGACTAACTACAGAATAAAAACGGATACATTACATAAAACAACTTAATCCAACACATAAAAATACACAGCCGAGTTAGCCAAAGCCTCAACACACAAAGTGACGTCACATTTGAAATTCTAAAAAAACACACAAAGTGACGTCACATTTGAATTTGTAAAAATATTTCCCAAAAATAAGATAGGATTAGGATTGATTCAAGATTAGATTTGTAATACTGACATTACATTTATTAATAACAATGAAAATTACAATACTTATCAATATCAAATTGTGGTAGTAATTAGATAATTAATTGTAATATCTAGCTATGTCGGTGTTTCTTCTGAATCAAACTGTAAACCAAATATATTGTATAAATTACAGGGGAATATAGGTACATGTAGCACGGTAGTATTTGCATTCCAGAATTAAGGTTGCTCTTTTGTTACTTAAGTCAATGTACCCGAACAGTGTGATTGACAAAAAATACAGTATCAACTGAACATACTTTCCCAAACTGAGGGATGAATCAGGTGTAGAAAAATATGAAATAATTTTACATACAGATGAAAATGAATATTGAGAATTTTTGAGAATTTTGTATTCACTGCATGATAAAAGACCTAAATGCACTAGTGGCCTTAGGTTTTTAAAAATAGCAAAAAAAGTAAACGGTCATGATACACATTCAAATTCATTTCTGAATAGTAAAATGAAAGTACTTCAGTTAACTGTGAATGTAGAATTTTTGGCAGTGTTAGAAATTAGTGAAAATTCTAAAAGGCTATCATTATCCCATATGGGCTAGGAAAAACTACTGTGCCACCTATAAGTAAGTGAAGTGAAAGTGAAAAATGATTAAGGGGCCACAGACCACAATTAAATTCCCCTATTAGTTCTTTATAACGTTTTGTTTCATTAAAAAAATTGCACCATGCATTTTTTTCAAATCTTTTGTGTGTGTAATGTATAGTACTAGTCCAAAAATATATCCAAAATTCAGAAAGATTGAAGCAATGACTCTTACAAATTTAGCCAATACACATCCATACCCCTATGGACAAGTCAAGAGATGTTCTGAAAACTGTAAATATCACCTTTTTGCACCTGGCCTAATCACTCTTTCCATAACAAAATCAGTTAAAATACAACATCCAAAAGTTTATTTCACCTCTCTTCTTTTATTTCCACCCAAAAAAAACTAAGAAATGAGTGAGGAAGGGAAAGAAAAAAAATTAAGAAAAAATACACTCTAATTAAAAGGAACTATATTCGTGGACAACGAAAAGCGGGATCATTAATTGTGGTCTTGGGCCTATTAGGGGTCTAAAACTTTACCAATTCTAATAAAACTGGGCATGATTTAAGCTTAGTGTATTATAAAACAGTTTACAAAGTTTCAAAGCCATATGATACCAATTATAAAAAATGTGGCATATTTTATATCTGAACTTTGGGTGCTGAATTGTGGCGTTGAATTAGAACAATTTCAACTATCAAATTTGGGCTTCTAAAAACCAAAATATACCAAAACTTACACTTTTTAATGTCTCTATGTATAAGTTATCACCTATTAAAAGCAACAGATAGCATACTTTATGTTTCAGGCTTATAAAAAATGGCCAGAAGTAAATTTTATATGAGCCTGTGCCAAAAAATAGAGGTTTTCAAATGAAGTGAGGCCTTATATGAAATGTAATATTTTTCACTTACCACAATTTTCTAAAGTTGTTAAGTTATAAAAAAACCTTTTACATGTTATAAATATACTTTTAATGGAAATATAAGTTTCAAATAGCATAACACATGTGAATAAAATGGTCTTCAGCAATGTCAAGCCTAAAAAAACAGGTTGTCAATTTAGGTTGTTCCCCACATTTCCATTTTAAAAAGCATATAAATGATATGGGAGATAGAGATATGCTTCTTTTTGCTCAAATCTTTGTTTAGATATGATAAAACATGGAGCCTGGATGTAACAAGACTGTCACTTTCAACTATATATGTAGACAGTATGATTTGATGCAAAGTTATTTACTTTACTTTTTAAAACCGGCATGAAATTTCAGCCTCAAAAGGCCAATATTTTAACCACTAGCTATCAAACAAAAGAAAATAAAGGTAGACTGTGAAACAGACAAGGTCAAACAACCAGTAATAAGTGCTTTTGATACAGATTCAGTGAAATCTGCTAAAAGGAATTCAACTTGTATGTGCATAGAACCTCATTTTTCACTTGCTTCATACTGACCAGACTAAGACCATTAAAGCAGCACATTTTGTACTCTTATTCTGATTTTATCTACTTTTTTTGAGTTCAGTGTTCAAAAATGAGTTAAACATCTACATTAGATACCACAAACACAAATAGAAAACCAGAAAAATCTGTCAGAGAGAAAGTAAGCATGCTACTTTTGTAAAAATATTGAAACAACTGAAAAAGTTCAATTTTGGGCATGTAGGCTGAAATGTCACTTTTTTACAAAATTTCTATCAAATAAAAGTGGAAATCATTTATTCTCATGTAGTTTGACAAATTAATACCAATAGATCATTCAGGGAAGTTGTCTAAGTACAAATTCAATATTTCCTGAATTCACCTCTTAGGCCACAGACCACAATTAAATTCCCCTATTAGTTCTTTATAACGTTTTGTTTCATTAAAAAAATTGCACCATGCATTTTTGTCAAATCTTTTGTGTGTGTAATGTATAGTACTAGTCCAAAAATATATCCAAAATTCAGAAAGATTGAACCAATGACTCTTACAAATTTAGCCAATACACATCCATACACCTATGGCGGTAGGTCTTTTCACCACCGAACACCACTGTACACTGCCGAACACCACCGAACACCCCAAAAATTTATTTTTTTAAACTCTTATTGTTATAAATGTGACCTAAATATAATATTTAAGTTATTAATTCAACAAATAATAAGGTTAAGAGAACAAATATCTACATCGGACAGAAAAGGAGAGTCTATTACACTACAACTCTGCAAACCACCACTGGACACCTCAAATAATTTTTTTTCTTCTTTTATAAAATAGTTGTACCAATAACAAGAAAAGAGACATGAACAAATGTTCAATATTTCAGGTAACTAATATCCTTCATCAGTTATTGTTGTCAAATGATTCTTATACACACACAATGTAATCCGAAAAAATAGTGATGAGTCCAGAGACGTTTTTCTTTATATGGATTATATTGATAATCGACCCTAACAGAAAAATGATGCACATAAACATCTAAAAATTTGTTAAATTAGACGTAATTTAATTGATTTAACCGTTTTATTGTATAAAATCTCTGATTTTCTCAGTGGTTGATGTTTTTTTTGGGTGTTTGGCGGTGTGCAGTGGTGTTCGGTGGTGAAAAGACCCACCCCACCTATGGACAAGTCAAGAGATGTTCTGAAAACTGTAAATATCACCTTTTTGCACCTGGCCTAATCACTCTTTCCATATCAAAATCAGTTAAAATACAACATCCAAAAGTTTATTTCACCTCTCTTCTTTTATTTCCACCCAAAATAAAACTAAGAAATGAGTGAGGAAGGGAAAGAAAAAAAATTAAGAAAAAATACACTCTAATTAAAAGGAACTATATTCGTGGACAAAGAAAAGCGGGATCATTAATTGTGGTCTTGGGCCTATTAGGGGTCTAAAACTTTACCAATTCTAATAAAACTTGGCATGATTTAAGCTTAGTGTATTATAAAACAGTTTACAAAGTTTCAAAGCCATATGATACCAATTATAAAAAATGTGGCATATTTTATATCTGAACTTTGGGTGCTGAATTGTGGCGTTGAATTAGAACAATTTCAACTATCAAATTTGGGCTTCTAAAAACCAAAATATACCAAAACTTACACTTTTTAATGTCTCTATGTATAAGTTATCACCTATTAAAAGCAACAGATAGCATACTTTATGTTTCAGGCTTATAAAAAATGGCCAGAAGTAAATTTTATATGAGCCTGTGCCAAAAAATAGAGGTTTTCAAATGAAGTGAGGCCTTATATGAAATGTAATATTTTTCACTTACCACAATTTTCTAAAGTTGTTAAGTTATAAAAAAACCTTTTACATGTTATAAATGTACTTTTAATGGAAATATAAGTTTCAAATAGCATAACAGATGTGAATAAAATGGTCTTCAGCAATGTCAAGCCTAAAAAAACAGGTTGTCAAATTAGGTTGTTCCCCACATTTCCATTTTAAAAAGCATATAAATGATATGGGAGATAGAGATATGCTTCTTTTTGCTCAAATCTTTGTTTAGATATGATAAAACATGGAGCCTGGATGTAACAAGACTGTCACTTTCAACTATATATGTAGACAGTATGATTTGATGCAAAGTTATTTACTTTACTTTTTAAAACCGGCATGAAATTTCAGCCTCAAAAGGCCAATATTTTAACCACTAGCTATCAAACAAAAGAAAATAAAGGTAGTCTGTGAAACAGACAAGGTCAAACAACCAGTAATAAGTGCTTTTGATACAGATTCAGTGAAATCTGCTAAAAGGAATTCAACTTGTATGTGCATAGAACCTCATTTTTCACTTGCTTCATACTGACCAGACTAAGACCATTAAAGCAGCACATTTTGTACTCTTATTCTGATTTTATCTACTTTTTTTGAGTTCAGTGTTCAAAAATGAGTTAAACATCTACATTAGATACCACAAACACAAATAGAAAACCAGAAAAATCTGTCAGAGAGAAAGTAAGCATGCTACTTTTGTAAAAATATTGAAACAACTGAAAAAGTTCAATTTTGGGCATGTAGGCTGAAATGTCACTTTTTTACAAAATTTCTATCAAATAAAAGTGGAAATCATTTATTCTCATGTAGTTTGACAAATTAATACCAATAGATCATTCAGGGAAGTTGTCTAAGTACAAATTCAATATTTCCTGAATTCACCTCTTAGGCCACAGACCACAATTAAATTCCCCTATTAGTTCTTTATAACGTTTTGTTTCATTAAAAAAATTACACCATGCATTTTTGTCAAATCTTTTGTGTGTGTAATGTATAGTACTAGTCCAAAAATATATCCAAAATTCAGAAAGATTGAACCAATGACTCTTACAAATTTAGCCAATACACATCCATACACCTATGGCGGTAGGTCTTTTCACCACCGAACACCACCGCACACTGCCGAACACCACCGAACACCCCAAAAATTTATTTTTTTAAACTCTTATTGTTATAAATGTGACCTAAATATAATATTTAAGTTATTAATTCAACAAATAATAAGGTTAAGAGAACAAATATCTACATCGGACAGAAAAGGTGAGTCTATTACACTACAACTCTGCAAACCACCACTGGACACCTCAAATAATTTTTTTTCTTCATTTTTTTTCTTCTTTTATAAAATAGTTGTACCAATAACAAGAAAAGAGACATGAACAAATGTTCAATATTTCAGGTAACTAATATCCTTCATCAGTTATTGTTGTCAAATGATTCTTATACACACACAATGTAATCCGAAAAAATAGTGATGAGTCCAGAGACGTTTTTCTTTATATGGATTATATTGATAATCGACCCTAACAGAAAAATGATGCACATAAACATCTAAAAATTTGTTAAATTAGACGTAATTTAATTGATTTAACCGTTTTATTGTATAAAATCTCTGATTTTCTCAGTGGTTGATGTTTTTTTTGGGTGTTTGGCGGTGTGCAGTGGTGTTCGGTGGTGAAAAGACCCACCCCACCTATGGACAAGTCAAGAGATGTTCTGAAAACTGTAAATATCACCTTTTTGCACCTGGCCTAATCACTCTTTCCATATCAAAATCAGTTAAAATACAACATCCAAAAGTTTATTTCACCTCTCTTCTTTTATTTCCACCCAAAATAAAACTAAGAAATGAGTGAGGAAGGGAAAGAAAAAAAATTAAGAAAAAATACACTCTAATTAAAAGGAACTATATTCGTGGACAACGAAAAGCGGGATCATTAATTGTGGTCTTGGGCCTATTAGGGGTCTAAAACTTTACCAATTCTAATAAAACTTGGCATGATTTAAGCTTAGTGTATTATAAAACAGTTTACAAAGTTTCAAAGCCATATGATACCAATTATAAAAAATGTGGCATATTTTATATCTGAACTTTGGGTGCTGAATTGTGGCGTTGAATTAGAACAATTTCAACTATCAAATTTGGGCTTCTAAAAACCAAAATATACCAAAACTTACACTTTTTAATGTCTCTATGTATAAGTTATCACCTATTAAAAGCAACAGATAGCATACTTTATGTTTCAGACTTATAAAAAATGGCCAGAAGTAAATTTTATATGAGCCTGTGCCAAAAAATAGAGGTCTTCAAATGAAGTGAGGCCTTATATGAAATGTAATATTTTTCACTTACCACAATTTTCTAAAGTTGTTAAGTTATAAAAAAACCTTTTACATGTTATAAATGTACTTTTAATGGAAATATAAGTTTCAAATAGCATAACACATGTGAATAAAATGGTCTTCAGCAATGTCAAGCCTAAAAAAACAGGTTGTCAATTTAGGTTGTTCCCCACATTTCCATTTTAAAAAGCATATAAATGATATGGGAGATAGAGATATGCTTCTTTTTGCTCAAATCTTTGTTTAGATATGATAAAACATGGAGCCTGGATGTAACAAGACTGTCACTTTCAACTATATATGTAGACAGTATGATTTGATGCAAAGTTATTTACTTTACTTTTTAAAACCGGCATGAAATTTCAGCCTCAAAAGGCCAATATTTTAACCACTAGCTATCAAACAAAAGAAAATAAAGGTAGACTGTGAAACAGACAAGGTCAAACAACCAGTAATAAGTGCTTTTGATACAGATTCAGTGAAATCTGCTAAAAGGAATTCAACTTGTATGTGCATAGAACCTCATTTTTCACTTGCTTCATACTGACCAGACTAAGACCATTAAAGCAGCACATTTTGTACTCTTATTCTGATTTTATCTACTTTTTTTTTAGTTCAGTGTTCAAAAATGAGTTAAACATCTACATTAGATACCACAAACACAAATAGAAAACCAGAAAAATCTGTCAGAGAGAAAGTAAGCATGCTACTTTTGTAAAAATATTGAAACAACTGAAAAAGTTCAATTTTGGGCATGTAGGCTGAAATGTCACTTTTTTACAAAATTTCTATCAAATAAAAGTGGAAATCATTTATTCTCATGTAGTTTGACAAATTAATACCAATAGATCATTCAGGGAAGTTGTCTAAGTACAAATTCAATATTTCCTGAATTCACCTCTTAGGCCACAGACCACAATTAAATTCCCCTATTAGTTCTTTATAACGTTTTGTTTCATTAAAAAAATTGCACCATGCATTTTTGTCAAATCTTATGTGTGTGTAATGTATAGTACTAGTCCAAAAATATATCCAAAATTCAGAAAGATTGAACCAATGACTCTTACAAATTTAGCCAATACACATCCATACACCTATGGCGGTAGGTCTTTTCACCACTGAACACCATCGCACACCGCCGAACACCACCGAACACCCCAAAAATTTATTTTTTTAAACTCTTATTGTTATAAATGTGACCTAAATATAATATTTAAGTTATTAATTCAACAAATAATAAGGTTAAGAGAACAAATATCTACATCGGACAGAAAAGAGGAGTCTATAACACTACAACTCTGCAAACCACCACTGGACACCTCAAATAATTTTTTTTCTTCATTTTTTTTCTTCTTTTATAAAATAGTTGTACCAATAACAAGAAAAGAGACATGAACAAATGTTCAATATTTCGGGTAACTAATATCCTTCATCAGTTATTGACGTCAAATGATTCTTATACACACACAATGTAGTCCGAAAAAATAGTGATGAATCCAGAGACGTTTTTCTTTATATGGATTATATTGATAATCGACTTTAACAGAAAAATGATGCACATAAACATCTAAAAATTTGTTAAATTAGACGTAATTTAATTGATTTAACCGTTTTATTGTATAAAATCTGATTTTCTCAGTGGTTGATGGTTTTTTTTGGGTGTTCGGCGGTGTGCGGTGGTGTTCAGTGGTGAAAAGACCCACCCCACCTATGGACAAGTCAAGAGATGTTCCGAAAACTGTAAATATCACCTCTTTGCACCTGACCTAATCACTCTTTCCATATCAAAATCAATTAAAATACAACATCCAAAAGTTTATTTCACCTCTCTTCTTTTATTTCCACCCCAAAAAAAACTAAGAAATGAGTGAGGAAGGGAAAGAAAAAAAAAAAAAAGAAAAAATACACTCTAATTAAAAGGAACTATATTCGTGGACAACGAAAAGCGGGATCATTAATTGTGGTCTTGGGCCAAGGTAGATTCATGGTATACCGCCATCTTGGATTGTACAATTCCAGTACAAAATCGGTCTAGATATTTGCCCAAATCTGCAAATTTGGAGACAGATTTGCAATTTATTGGTTAGACTGTTAATTTATATAAAGAAAACTTGATGATTTATTGTATAACTCAAAATATTTAAACAAATATCAAATTTTGTGTTTTTAGAATCATTTTAAATAAGCCATTTAAGAGGAGATAACTCTTTTAGTAAAAATTATATACTGTACTGATAGGGACATTTTAAATTTTTACTTGTAGCAAGAAAACAAGTTCGGCGACACCATTTTTTCTTTTTATTTTCTTATAAAATATTATAAAACCTATCTTCTCTCAATTTATTTCAAAATTCTATCTCATAGATTTTTTTTATGCACATAAATGTGTTTTTTCATGAACAATCTAATCAAATTTAGGCAATTTTCAACGACTCATAGCTTGGAAATAGCACGGTGACCCATACTTTATATTTTTGAAAAAAGCAGAGTAAAATCTTCATTTTGGCAAAGTATAAGAAAATTCTATCTCAAGAAATATATACCTTTGATCTATCTGAAATGGCAAATAAATTCCACAACTTCCGGTTCAAAACGTGTGAAACAATTCCGGACAATATTCCCCTAGAGCTGAGCGAGAGAGTGCGCGTTTTGCAGTTAAAAAAACTGTTAAAAGTACGGTGTTAATTAATTTCAAAATTCCCTTCACGTTTGTCACAAAAGATTTAATTTTATGTTTAGATAACTCCAATTACAAACTATAACGATTTCGCCGGACATTTTGACCTCCTTGTAGATCTTGTCTTGCCGGTAATTTTTGCTATTAAAAGTTACCTATCTACTTAATAATTCAATATAATAGGCAAACATTGAAAGTAGTAAATTTTGTCATATTAAGGCGATATCTCCTATAAGAAATCATTTGACCGTTTTGACGGAGATTCACTTGATGTCGAGTATCAAGTTGCGAGTTGTGAGAATCGAGTTGCGAGTTACGAAAGTCGAGTTGCGAGTTACGAAAGTCAAGTTGCGAGTTAAGAAAGTCGAGTTGCGAGTTAAGAAAGTCGAGTTGCGAGTTAAGAAATTCGAGTTGCGAGATAAGAAAGTCGAGTTGCGAGTTACAAAAGTAGAATTGCGTAAAAAATGTGGAAAAGAAACTATTTTAACTATTTGGTGTAACTGTTTAACATTTTAGAATGATGATTGCTTATAAAATTGTATACAGTATTGTTGATTATTTTTCTTGTTTGGACTTCATCTGAGTCTCTTGTAAAAATAAAATGGATTGCTTTTAACATCACTATACGTATGGTATTTTCTGAAGAGGCAGATATCCGGGCTTTTGAAATACAGCGGATAGCTTGCAGTTTAATCATTATTAAATTTCATAGCTAGCACTGTCATATTAATCGTAAAGGGAGATAGCAACAAACTATAATAGTACATATATGTAAAAGGTCCCTTCTGCAGATTTCGTTTAGAGTGGGCTTTTTTGGGCAGCTGCAGAGCCGGGCAATATTCGTTAGGGACCGCAAAATTTATGACACTCAAAATTGTGGACGTTAAAATTATATGTCTTATATATGTCTACATTGGCTAGAGATGAAGGGGAAATGATGGGCGTGCATAAAACCAGTTTAAACCCGCCGCATTTTTGTGTCTGACCTAGGTCAGGAACCTTTAGCCTTTGTTGCTCTGTTATATTTTTTAATTTTGGTTCATCTTTATATTTAGGAGCATAGAATGGCGTCCATATTCTTGATCTAATGAACATTGTGTTTCGGGGACTGCTCGGGGCTCCCTCTAGGTGTGTGATTTCTCGCTGTGTTGAAGACTCAATGACCTTTGGTTATATTGTATATTTTGGTTGGGTTGCTGTCTCTTTGACTCATTCCCCGTTTTTATTCTTTAGTCTATACATCTAGCTGTCAAAGATACTATTGTAAAAACTACATTTGCACCATTTTACAGGTAAGAAGTTTAATTGGAAAGTTTAACATGTTTATTGCTCCATCGTGAATAAGAATTTTTTTAAGTATTCCTCCTGGGTATTGGGTAACTTATAAAACTGAGTCAGTTAGGTTTAAAATTATATAGTGTTCACATGTTTGAGATTGTCAATTAAGAGTTAGTAAAACGGTTTCCGTTAAGTTTCTAAGAATTTAATTTGGATTGTTTCACATTTTTCATGTTTGGGCCGTTTATAGCAGACTACAAAGCATGGATTTTGAAGCCCATACGGTTGTCTATGGTGGCTTTAATCCACTTCATTTGACCTTGATAGTGCCTCATTGCCAATCATACACATCTCCTTGTTTTTATATAGTAGAAATGATTCTGAAGCTTTCTAGGACCACACATATATAGGCAGTTATCCAGTGTAAATTAGTACGTCTGACCTGTTGCTTTCAAGTCTTGTGTTAGAACAAACTTTTGGTTTAACTATTGTGTATAGTGCTTTCTTTTAGTTTTTATGATGTCGTTAATTTATAACAGAACTGAGCTTTAACATTATTAGTGGTTACGATGACCTATTCTGGAAATATACTTTATTATGCAATAAAAACTATGCTTTAAAGTTATTATTAAAATTATCTTTTGAATACAACTATTTTTATACTTTTTACCTGTACTTATATGTTGTACCTGTATTATTGGCGTAAATGATTTTTTTTTATTTTGGCGCAAATTGACTGAATACTTATAGTATCTGCGAAATACACTTGAAAAGTAAACACTGACCACTGAACCATGAAAATGAGGTCAAGGTCAGATGACAACTGCCAGTTGGGAGGTGTACACCTTACAATCATTCCATATATCAAACATAGAAGACCTATTACTTATAGTATCTGCGATATGGACTTGACCACAAAAACATTACTTTCTTCACTGATCCATGAAATGGTCAACGTCAATTAAAAACCGTGTGACAGGCATGGGGACGTTACAGGATACGCACATACCAAATATAGTTATCATTTTACTTATTCGGGAGAAATTAATATAGCAGGTCCAAAAGGCTCAATAATTACAAATGGACTATCTATGGGTTCTTTATAGTGATTTTATTAACACTGACTGCATATTATTAAACCCTACAACATATATAACAATAATAAATACACATTACATAGACAACACATAACAACATAAAACAGACTTATAGACAAAGGGGATAAGTCAAATATATTCCAATGCTATTACTTCTCTTATATTAAAATGAAATGCACAAATAACGTCTCATAATCATGTGCTCTAAAGTATTATAAATAAGCATAAGCACTAGCAATCTCAATGTTAATGTTCTGACAAATTACATATAAACACTATAACACTATACAGTTAAAAAAATAGACAAGACAATCACAAACTAAAACATGTAACACATTCCTTACCATATACTAAATACTAAAGAGTGAAAATCATAGCTGTATCAAATATAATAAGCAAAGAACTAAATATATGACTAAAACTATTATATTAACTAATTACCAATCAAATATGACTCTGGCACATTAACATAACAAAAAATCTTAACTTTATTTTTCAAGTAGTCATTCAACCATGAAAAGAGGCCAAGGCCATTGGACATATGACTGACGGAAAGTTCGTAAGATACTTAAGGCCTCTATATACAAAGTATGAAGCACCCAGGTCTTCTACCTTCCGAAATACTAAGCTTTTATATAAAGTCAAGAGCTAACGTCGCCGCCGCCACCGGATCACTAACCCTAAATTTTCTGCGACAGAAGACGCAGGTGAGACAACTAGACTTATCAACATTTTACAAACCAAAAATCGAGGTAAAATCAAGGTGCCCCCGAAAGGCAAAACATAAACTACTCCACACGGGACACCTACCGTTTGGCTTATGAAAGAATGTATTCCGTGATGAGTTGTCAGATGGTATCACATTGGGACACTGAGGTTTAAGGCAATTTAGTATTTGGAGACAGTTTTTCCTACGTTTTATCTTAAATTATGCCACCGGAAACCCTTTATAGTTCAAAACCTTTCATATAGACAGCAACCCTTAATCCGGAGTTATGTATTTTACCATAAAAGAAAGGCGGAACATACCTAAAAGAGGATTAAAAACTGTCTGATCAAAGACAAATTTACAAACCCATGTCCAAATTAAACCACGAAAAAATACAAGACAAACCACCGTTCACATATGCAACATCACAAACCCATCATTCAATGTCTGATTTAATTGCTTTGGAAGGATAAGTATATTTGGTTCACCATGTGGAAAGAATCGTGTTGCTCATGATTTACAAATTGATAATGCATCTTTTATTGTTCCATATTCGGGAAAAAGGATGATACTATGGTAATAACACCGTGTTATTCAAGCTTTTGGCTATTCATTCGAATTTCAAGATATCTCAAATAAAAATTGCGGTTTTTATCCAACGCAATCATAGGTTTGAACGTTGTTTTCAATTCAGACTTGTTTATATTTTTTCGTTTGGGCTTGTATTATATTTGCCTTCGGGTTTATATGATCCGTTCATCCTATTTTGACTCCTCAAAATTCAAGAGTCTATCCTAAATTGAGGTAAATTGTATGGCTTTCCAAATACCGTTTCGATTCCTAACATCACTGAAGAGACATAAATTGTCGAAATCCGGATATGGTGTACAAAAACCTTTGCACCTTTTGGTTGCGGTATATCATCTTTTCCGCAAGTTTATTGTTTTCTGTTTAGTTTTGCGTTTTGTTAAAATATACTTTTTCACTTTTTTGGTCTTTTGGAAAATGTTGTTTGTGCTGTATTTAGACCCCTCTAACAAGAAATTTGTTTTGTATATATATATTTATATCATTTGAGAAGTCTAAATTGAAAACAACGTTCACATGTACAAGAATTCGTTCGGTCTTTAATGCGCATGCGCTAGTAATTGTCCACAGACAGCAATTAATTTTACTATAGATGTGTATGGGCAAATAGTTTTTATACCCGTATTACTTTATATTAACTTTTGAATTTATTCTTCGCGCCGTTAAATAAAGTTTATAAAAGGTTTAAACTGTGTAATGATGTAAATTTTATGAAAATAAGATATTTTAAACATCCGTCACTTTTGATTTAAAATTTGCTACCATAATTAGCGAAGTAGCCCGTTTAATGTATACAGAGAAGGCATTGTTTTGCGAACCCCTGACATCTGTTTGCTTCAGTAATAAATAGTATTCGTTATTTTCTTATTCTGGCGTCGATATTTTTATAATCTCCAAAGACAGGGAAATAAAATGATATTTTTGCCTAAAAATTAACTTTTGTAATTCTCCCGTCTTTTTATGGTTGAAATATTGAAAATTCTTTAATTTGTCATGGAATAGAGAATATTACACGCTTGGATACGAAGTCATCGGCAAATACTTATACTTTTATGAATCAGTTTGATTATATCCTTTAAGACTTTGATAACCAATATAATTATGAATGTATACATGTTTACTCTACATGTAACATTAAAGTAGCAATACTTGCAATACACAAGGTATATGTTTTTTTTTTTGTGTTTTCCACTTTTCAATCACGAGAGAGGATAAAGTATACAATGGAATCATTATGTTGAAAAGTGAACTTCCAACAATTAACAATCTTAATATATTTTTCATTATTATGACAAAAATAAATTTGCTAAAAGCTACATGTATTTGGAAAATACCCCGTGTTTACTTAATACTTTGTCATAGTTCACGGAGATCCGTTACATATATTCCTTTAGAAATAAACATAACTATAAAATGATTAATTAAAACGAATATGAAAATAAACAAAAATACTCGAAACTGTAACATATTTTGAAAAGTTTTAATTCTAAAAAAACGCATAATGGATTGTTACTTGATTACATAACGACCGAAATCATAAAGTCTCGCAGCATGCATGGAGGTTTACATCTACTGTGTCAAATAAAAGATACACACACGTATTCCTCATTATTAACTTAAACACAAAGTAGACTTATAAGTCCATCTTTTTTAAGATGCCAAAGTAAAAACAAATGTCTTGCTTTAGGAACGGACAAATCATATTTAAAAAAAAAACTCTTAATTCGACAAAAATGTTGAAACTGTGAAACTGACATGATTTTTGATTTTTTTTTATTGACCAAATTTTTTTTATTATTATGTTAGGTTGACGTTTTATTTTCAACTGAGACCATATGCAATCCCATCAGAAATAATTATGGTTCTCTTTTCACCGACATGTCCCTTTTTTTTAACCAAGCTAATGTTTAAAGCTATTGATTTAAATTACATTGAAAAATTCCATTATTGTATGACAAATATTCTACAAATCATGATTTTGCATGGCCAAGACTTTTGTGCGAGTGTGTGGCTAGTTAATTTATCATATCCAGTATAAAAGTTATCCCAACCCAAGCAATGGAGTATAACATATATGGCAATCTATGCACTTCTTCCATCTGGCAGTAAATGGGTATTCTTTATAGCTTGCTGTTCGGTGTAAGCCAAGGCTCCGTGTTGAAGGCCGTAATTTAACCTATAATTTTTCATTTTACAAATTTTGACTTGGATATAGAGTTGTCTTATTGGCACTCATACCACATCTTCTTATATCTAGTCGCTTCATTGTGCTGAATATATAAACACGCAGCCACGTCCGATGCCACATCTCCTTTACGTTAGCATATATATATATACCCTTGCAACAACTCTTTCAGGGGTATGATGGCAAAAAAATCATTTTCGAAATTTCTGTTCTTCATCGTGTTTTTCCTAGTCGTTCCACTTATTGAATTATTGTTGATTTGTTCTCGTTCCGAATATGCATGAACTATTTGTCACTCGACGCCAAGCAAATCCGTCAATCATATCCGCGCATGATATAAAATTAACCTTTTGCACCTTAAGATGCCGAAAACTTTGCAGTAGAATGTAAAACATTTCTCATTTGTATTTCAAGGTGCATTCACACTAAAATTGTTCATTCTTTTTTATGTCTCAACCCTTCATGGAAAGCTTGTATTAATGCAATGGACAACCGACTGAATAAATCAATAACAACCCTAAACTGTTCTATCACGCTTAACATGATCTTTCAAAGAAAAAGAGTTGAATTCAGACGGTATTGAATAAAGACCACGAGCTAGTGTTTGTCATAGAATGTGGACATACTGAGTGTTTTAAATCAAGAAAATAGTTATAGGACACGGTGGTACTATCTGGATGCACAAACGGGAAAAGTTACCCGAGATGTTGAGATATTGAAATATAAGCGAAAAAAGGTTAAGTTCCGCTTAACTTCTATAAAGGAATTTAGCCTAAATAAAAAAAGAGTGTTTAAACAACCTCTGCAATTGTTTAGTCATGACACAGTCTTTCGAATCAACTTGTACTTATTATATCTGCTAAAATGTAAAATGAAATTAGAAAAAAAACTTTTCCAAAGGAAAAACTTTGGGATTCATGTCTAACATTGACAATATCACTTAATGATTTTGATGCGTCCAAAGCGCTTTTCTGTATTTACCTTTATTTTGATATCCAAAGTTATAACACACCATACAATTAATTGGTTAAATGTGTCTTCTTAAAACTTAGGAATATAAGTATGAGTATAATGGCCATAAAATCAGTAGGACATCATCGTTTTCGAAGCAATAACATAAAGGTGTTAATTCTGTTTATTTATGTTTACCTTACTACCTTTACATATAAAAGATCATAAACTTGAAATAGATATTTAACCAAATTTGATTACATAATACTTTTTATTTATTATTAGTGGCAAAAGTTATGTATACCACATGTATTGAAGAAGTGAAATCAATTTTGTTTTAAATCGTTCTCAATTTTAAACTTGCAAAATTTGTTAGATTTCTTAGATGCATTTCGCCATCTTGCAGTTCAAAGATGAAAAAAGAAGCAAACATTTCACTAAGTTCGTTAATAGTTAAATTGAGTTAATATGAGTTTATAATTTTTCTCTGTACCGATGTAATGCATTGTCTGTATAAGAATCATAATATATATAGTCATTCAACCAGACATGGCAAAATTCAATATTTTAGGTAGGCAGATTTCTTTTTTTTCTTTTCTGTGTTTTTTTTTGTTTTGTTTTCAGTTTTTTATAAAATCAAATACTTCTTTTTTTCTTAACAGAGTTTGCATGTTTAGAAAAATGTTCAAAGATAAAGAAAGAATGTTTTACAATAGATACGCATCTCGTATAATAAAAACTAATTGAAATTATTATATATAAACCGTAATAATTCTAATTTGATTCTAAACTCGGTTTTTTATTAAGATTACAAATTATTATACTATTGGAATTAGGCGTGGATATCGATCATCAAACATTCAAAACCTGTTGTGATCCGATATTTAATTATTTATGTACACAAGTTGGCGTGCAAAAATCAACATGTTGGTTGAGGAAATACTGATAAACTCGTTTCCCTTTATAAAAAAATTGAGTTACCTCCCTTTTTTTTAGTACGAGTTGTCTTTCTTGACCGAACTAATAGTTCAGTATGAACCTATGATTGCGTTGGATAAAAACCGCAATTTTTATACGTGTGCATGTAAAACAAATTTCTAGGTAGAGGGGTCTAAATACAGCACAAACAACATTTTCCAAAAGACCAAAATAGTGAAAAAGTATATATTAACAAAACGCATTTGACTAACAGGTCGAACAACGGATGTTCTTAAACCCTGCTGACTGCCATTGGCGATTGCCAAATAAATTGATCACCAGTACATATATATATAGAATACGAATATTTATTATTCCAATCAAGGGCTCTTGATGGGAAGCATTACATGTACACATAAAACAATACATCATGTTTTGTAACAGAAAAAAACATTTATTTTATACGTTGAAACGAAATATTATTCTAAATAAGTATAATACATTTAATTCAGACAAGACAGGACCTGAACTATAAAATCATTACAATTATCATTGTTATTACATTGTCTAACATCTAGACATGTAATAATATAGTTCCCTAAATATTGAAGTACAGACAAATTTTCATTAGTAAATAACCAAACAAATTTTGTCTCATTTGAGAGATATGAAAAATTAGTACAAATACTGTAAAATATCTCCTTGAAAAATATCTCCCTACAGATCATCTTTGTACATCATCCAGTGCTGGACAACTTGTAATGAAATGTTGTTCATTTTCAACTAGATTTAGAGTACATTTCTTATAAAGCCTTTAAAATGGTCTCTTTCTATATATAAAGTTTTATATCTGTCTCTTTCTATTTTCAGATCATGCGCACTGATTCTGATTTTACATATGAAACTTTATTTAAATATTGTTTAAAGATGCATGTAGATACATTTCTTTAGAAAAACAAGTTTTTAATTTGAAATAAGTATCTAATTTACTACTCTTTGTATCTATTCTTTTTGTGTTCCAAAATTTTATCAAACTATAACAAAGCTTTTGCCTAACTGACTTGATAAAAAAGTAAAGCTTTTCTTCCAAATTATGAATATTCAGCTTTTCATAAATTTAATGTATGGATGAATACAAGCATTCAATATTATTAGTGAACATGATTTTGTTACACATGCATATAGGTATCATATAGTAAACCATCTTTCATGTTTTTTTATTCTAAACCGATATTTCATAATTGATTATACAACTGAAAAATATAAAGGGAATCTACCAAGCTCTCCTAGCACAGCTAGAAAGTTAGAAGACTTTTTGTTTAACCAAAAATATACTTCATATATTTTAAATTGGATTCATCTAAAAAATCGTTCATAAAAAGGTGCTGTAATAAATATTTACTTTCTTTCTGGCATGCTGCAGAGCTAGTTTTGAGCATTCCTGAAATTTCACTGCCATACATTAAAATGGGTTTTATTGTATGGTCATATATATGTAATAGAGTGAAATACTTGGATTGAAAGATGATGAAGTTCGCAATTTGAATACAGCTTTTAGTGATTTTTTGTATAATTCTTCCTTTCCTTGCTTAAAAAGTCCACTAGATATAAATTTTAAACCAAGATACTTATAATTGTTAATACCGCAGTCCCACTAGGCCACGATCGCACTACGATCTGTGAAAAAAATTGAAAATTTTGACGATCGTAGGTCGTAGTAGAAGCGTAGTGAGAGCGCAGTTAGGTCGTGGTGATCGCAAAGGTCTCTGTACCATCGTAGCGACAGCGAAGCGAAAGCGTGATTCTAGTCGGGGAGACTGCGCTACGATCTCACAGCGACTTTACTACGACTTCACTGCGACCATCACTTTCTTACTGAGACCCAAACACGCTTCCACTACGACTATACCACGTTTATACCACGCTTATACTACGCTGTTCGAGACCATAGTACGATTTTAGCACGCCCATGCCGTCCTTATCACGCTGTTCTTACGACCCGACTACATTCATACTACGATCATCATGCTCATTGTAATATAAAATTTATAAAAGCTCTCCAGCTTTTGTTTGTCTGTATGTTATTTGGACCTCTTGCCCTTATCTCCAACGGCTCAATCATTCGTGACACATCTCTGCCATCCCTACTATCGTTCACTAAAGCATCGTCATTTGATCTTGATGGACCAGCAATAAGTTGTGATTCAGGTTGGATTGGTCGGTCCGACATCTCTACTGGATCAGGATTCGTTACTATCAGATCTCCTTCTGCCTCTACCTCAACCCTTACCCTTACGTAGATTTTGGTTGCATGACTGCGTTGTTTCCGAGAAACTCTACGTATCAACGAGAAATAAAAGGAATGATACAGTATTTATATGGAACACGATGTTGACGTTATTGCTGAGAGCGTAGTAAGATCGCGATATGAACGTGGTATGATCGTAGTATGGTCGTGGTAAGAGCGTGCTATAATCGCAGTAGAAGCGTGGTAAGATCGTGTTGTAATCGGATAAATCGTGGTATTGTCGTAGTGAGGACGTGATGAGCGTAGAAAGATCGTGATAATCGTAGTGAGGTCGCAGAATAAGCGTGATGAGAAGGTGGTATAATCGTAGCGGGATCGTTGTAGAAGCGTAATGAGGACGTAGTAGCAACGTGATTGAAACGAAAATTTTCATTTTCATGCCGCTCATACTGCGAGCTCGCCACGATCTGAAATTATTTTAGATCGCGGTGAGCGTGGTGCGATCGTGGTCTAGTGGGACTGTGGCTTAAGACATTCTATTATATCTTTTTCGAAATAAAAATATTCTTTTAAAAGTTTTCCAGTTTTGTAAAAAATAATAACTTTGGTTTTAGATAGATTGACCTCTACACACCATTTTACAGTACAAAATTTGGATAAACCATCAAGTCGTTTTTGAAGACCTGCCTTTGAACTAGACAAAAAATAACAAGATCATCTGCATACATGAGGCAGTCAATTCAGCGGCCATTTATATCAACAACATCTGGGGTTTCATTAAATGCATCCGGTAATTCATTTATAAAAATCTTGAAAAGGTTGGGATTCAAAATATCCCCTTGCTTTACTCCAATTTGGGAACAAAAATTAGGAATAAGCACATTGTCTATTTTAACACATAATTCACTTTTATTGTACATATCTCTCAGGATTGCATGGAAATTACCACCTATATTATGTTTAATAACATAACTAATACTTTAAACCAGAAAGAATTACTCTGGCTAACGCTTTTTTTGAAATCAACAAAGAAAGCATACAGTGTCACACCTTTCATACTTGTGTACTTATCCATTTATAGTTTTTAATACAAACATGTGATCCGATGTCCTACTTTTACTTGAAAAACCAATCTGACATGGATTTATTATATTATTTGTTTTTAAATACTTATCTAGCCTTTTGGTTAGTATTGAATTGAACAGTTTTCCTATACACATATCAATTGCAATACCTCTGTAGTTTTCCGGTTTAGATGGACCCTCACGCTTTAAAAATTGAAAACATATATGCTGATGACCATTTTTTTTTATATATTCCTGTAGAAAATACTTGATTTAAAAGTTTTTGAAATAATGGAGCCAAAATACTGGGATGCCATCTAAACCGACTGCCTTGTGATGTGATGTATGAACAAAAAAATGATTAATAAATCCATACGAAATTCCAATGAGCAAACTATTTTTTCATGATTTTGTAGTATAACGAAATCCGAGTTCTATATTTTGAAATGAAAATGATATTTATTCAAAATGTGATTAAATCTTGATATGTTACAAATTCTTAGAGGAATTAGACAGTTTTGTGCGCTTTCCATTGGTCAACGCATTGATCATGGAAAAGTCGTCCGCTTGGTCAGCTTGGTCAGGTAATTTCCACATAAAATTCAATTTTCATATTTTTCTCTCTCTCTATCAAGTACATGTATTAATAGAAAAACACAGGATATTTACTACGGGTATCCATCCATGACGCAAAATCAATACATGTACTTCACAAAAAAAAACACACACACAAAAAACACCGTCTGGTTCAACTTGTCAATTTTCTGATTTGTCAAAATTCAAGGGTTGAACTGAGTAGATATATTATTCATAATTATAGAATACAATTTAACATTCAACATTGTATGCAATGCGCATTTTATTTAAAATGGATGAAAACGTCAACACAGAATATATTCATATTAATGACCCCATTAATATGATCAACTTACAAAAAATAAAATAGCATTGTACGGTGATAATTTTTTGAGTGACTGAATTCAGTCACCTGATTGCATCTTTATATCACATAATTCAATAAGTACAATAGAAAGTAACATTACCATTTTATTCGTAAAATATCTATCAAATACATTTGTACTTGTTGCTTCTTAACTAAAACCTATTACTGTTAATTCAGATGAAACAGAATTCGGATTATAGATTAATACAAGCAACATATAACAGGATAACAGCTAAATGAAATTAACTCTTTATCCTGTTCATTATTTTCACAAAATGTTGACTGAATTCAGTCACACAGCATTTGATAGAAGCTACAAGAAATTGTACTAAATTAGAGTGTTTTCTAAGACTTAAATTACACCAAGTGTGATTACATAGTATACACATCTATAATACAGATGACTGAATTCAGTCAATACAAATTCAGGAAATATTTGTTGAAAAGACCAATTCTGCAGCAGTAAAAAAAATATAATGACTGAATTCAGTCACAAAATTAGGTTTACACATTTATATTCACTAGAGCATCAACTCATAGCAATGTGTATTGCTGTTTAGTTCAGTCAGAAGGGGAATAATTTAGGGATGTCACTAGTAACCATTTATAAAAAGACACTGGAAATTATTTCCATGGCGATTATCCCTCCCCAATCACTGTCTATTGATTTCGAAAATGCATATAGTTAGTTTACAGGTTTATGTTTGTGATTTGGTCAGTTTAAGGCTGAACATTAACGGTTATTACATTAGATGTGCAGTTGTACTAGATTTTGCACATCTCATCTCCATAATGATTATTTTCCCTCCCCCAGTCATGATTCGTTGACTTTGAAACTTTTACATAGGGTCAATTTCTATACTTTAATATATCAGAATACTGATGAAAAATGGGTAAGTAGTCATTTAAGTATTGTAATTTAAATTTCAACATTTGCATAATATATATCTATCAAAATTGCACACAGGTGATTCATATCTCTGTATATATTGATTGGTTACTAATACTTGCCATCAAAATTAAGTGAATTTTTGAAAGCTGTTGTTTTAAAATGATACTGTACTAAATAAATGCTTATTCTTATGGTGTGCTGTTACACACACTGTCCCAGCTAGGAGAGGGTTGAGCGATCACAAACATGTTTCACCCTGCCACCTCCGTTATGTGACTGTCCCAAGTCAGGAGCCCGTTGTTCAGTGGTTGTTGTTGGTTCATGTCTGTCATATTTTTTTTCGTAAATTGTAATAAATTAGACCGTTATTCTTCTCAGTTGAATTGGTGTTTAATGTCGGGGTCTTTTATAGATGACCATACAGTATGGATTTTTCTCATGTCGTTGAAGGTCGTATGCCTACGGTTACATCATTTGAACTTTCGTGGAAAGCTGTCTCAATGGTAATCAAATCAAATAGTTCCAAACTTTCCAAATTTTTTTTTAATTATTTATAATTTTATTAAAATGAATAAAAGCAACCTTTGGATGAACTTCACCTTATTACATATTAATTTTTAATTAAAAGGGTTTTTCATTGTTTAAGAAAAAAAAATCAAGCACAATTAACTGTTAAGTTTCATTGGTAAGAACACAATTTGCAATTTCACCAAAATACAAAAAACACAAAATACAATGAAAGCCAGAATATACCATATGAAATGTGACAATGTTTTAAATGTAGTGTGTAACAACTAGAAGCATCAAGAAGTCTGACTTTCTCACTTAGAAAGGTTTAAAAAAATTGATAAAAACATTGCGAAAAAATGAAAATAAAATGAAGTGAAATCAATTTCAACATTTTTATTTAATGTCTGGATAATATTATTTATTCAATGTAAATCCAGTAAAAACAATTGTTGTCACTTCATAAATTTAAAAAAGCTTGATTTTTTTTCAAGCGAAAAGCGGTTAAAAACTGGATCGCACTTGAGACTTACATGTTCATCTTTTAATAATGTTTTGTAGATCATCACAGTATTTAAAGTTAAAAAAAAACTGTTTCACAAAAATAGAGATTGTCTAAATTCAACATTGTGATATGTATCATTTTGAAATTTCTTCTTTCAACTATCCCATATTAATTTCAATTGTGCTGGCATTTTGTAAAGATTAACATTATCCCACTTAAAAGCGACAAGAATGTGTACAGTTGTTGTTTGTTCAAGATTTTGGAATCAATGTACCAGTCTGCTACTCCTGTCCAAAATATCCATTAAACCAATCGAATGTGTTGCTGTCACTTTTGTTACTTCTATCCATGGTAAATTCTCCAGACTGTCTGGTCTGATCAATATCCATTGTTCTGCTTGAAGATGCTGTGGGTACTCATAGAAAGTAAAATCTAAAAAAGAAAACAAATTATTCTAATGATCTATTTCCGAAAAAAAAGATGATTTAGATAGTGAGGATAATACCATTCTTTGTAAATGCATTTCTATTCAGAGTAACGGTACATGTTGCTTCATTTTTTTTTAATTACGTTACTTGTAAAAACACCTTATTTCATAAAAGCATATATTTTTTTTAATTTTAAAGTTTAGTTTAATTACATCAAATACCAGAAACAGTTGATGATTTTAACTATTGCTATATGTTCAACAGTTAGCCGGATTTGTTGAATAGCATCAGACAAAGGACATGGTACAAGATAAGGGACTTATATTTTGGCAGAATATTTTACTTAAATTCTTAATTTTCCTTTTAAATTGAGGAAATGCCAAATTAAAAACTACTATTTTTCGGTCAGTGTCATCACAATCCATCAAAGTTATACACTCTTATGAAGAAAAACCTTAATTTTGAATAAACAATTTTTGACTAATTTAAACAGGGTGTTTATAAAGGTATTGGCAGCATGAATGGACAACCATATGTTTTGTAATAGTGTGAATTTGAACCATATATATAATTTGATAAGTTTGTATTACTCTTAGTATGTGACCAATATTATTCAGATAAAAAGGCCTATAAATGCATAAATACAAGCAATCTGGCTACAATGCATGTATTAAATATTCATTTTTTTTAAACTAAAATTTCGAGAGAAAAAATATGTAGTCTTTTCAAATTTGCCTTTTTAAGAAATGAATATAAGTCTTTGATTGCATATTGAAAAATTTGACATAAGGACCAAATATAGGACTTCTTGATCCTACTTCTTTCAAGAGGTCACATGTGCCATTTCAAAAGACGTTTATTTTTAAAGAATATTGACCTAATACATGTAATATTCATACTTGATATCTTAAACATATTGCTGGTATAAACCTTTGATATAAGTTTCATAAAATTCTGGCAAGAATTGAACAAATGAGAGCGCTAACAATGCAATTTTCCATATGATTAATATTTCCAAGGGCAATTGATTGGCACTGATTTTCGAACTCGTCCAAAACATTGCTAATATTTACCTATAGTATAAATTTTCAAAACTCTGGCAAGAATTGTTCACATTAGAGCATTCATTTGGCAATTTTCACCATAATTAATATTTCTAAGGGAATAACTCTTTAAAAATAATTGAAAGGCACGGTTTTTTAAATTCGTTCAAGAAATTGCTAATTTAAAACTATGAAATAAGTCTCATAAAAATCTGGCATGAATTGTACACGTGACAGCGCTTAGTAGATGGGACGGAAGGACGGACGCCAATATTTCTATGTCCCCCCGCAACGCGTTGCACCGGGGGAAAATATAGTCAATGTAAGTGTATATTAATTGTTGGATCACAATAAATTTCTAACTGTACTACTTGAAATGATTTACCACAAACTGGTATATCGATAAGGATCGCTTTACCAGAAGCTCTGGAAAGGTATTTTTAAATCTAATTTAAATGCTGGAAACCCTTGATACATATTTGATGATAAAGTTTAGGAAAACTCAGTTTTTAAGAAGTCTAGGTCCGATGTTAGAATAGGTAACAGAAGAAACTTAACAAAAGGACAATGATACAGCAATTAACAAAGGACTACTAGCAGTTACTGACATGCCTGTTCCAGACCTCAATTATATGAAAATCAAGATTAGGAATTTAGTATCATACCATCATAAAATATACAAGAAGAACCTAACATGCATTTCTTTACTTTTTGTGTGTCTATGATTGTTTAAAAAATAAGGAGATGTGGTATGATTGCAAATATGACAACTATCTACCAAAGTTCAAATGAAGTGGATGTAGGCAATTATAGGTAACTGTACGGCCTTCAACAACGAGAAAAACCCATACTGTATGGCTATATAGTACCGTAATAGTCGGCTATTAAAGGACCGACATGAAAATATAAAGCTATTCAAAAATATAAAGCTATTCAATTGACATAACTAACGGCCTAATTTATAACAAAACAATTTACGAAAAACAAATATGACAGCTGTGAACCAACGACAACTACTGAACTACAGGCTTGATTTTTTTTTCAAAATAGTTATATAAAAACTAGAAACCTATTAAAAAGAATATGAAAGTTCTTCACACACACATAAAGATTCTAACATCAACCTCAGTTGGTCTCTGTTGGATACTTGTCTTACATATCTATATTCAAACTGTATCTTCTGGGCTTTTTTTTAATAGTAAGTTTAAACAGTCAGGGGAATTTTTGAAATAATCACTTATAAATAGAAAAAAATATCAACTTAATTGGGGTCTGAAGCCTTGATAAAAAAATAATTTTGTATTTTGTATTTTGTAGTTTTACTAAAATTTTAAACATACAGGTTTATATTATATCTTATTATGAGTAAAATTGAAAAAAAGAAACCTCTTTAAAATGATTCTTTGAAATAAAATAGAATTATGATATATATTTATACAAGTGATTTTCATGTCATTATCCCAGATTCAGTACAAGGTCATCACCTGACATGACCGGTCATCCTTTAAACACAGATGTTGCTTCTGATAATTTTAGCAAACGTGATTAGTCCCTGGATCATTAGTATATATCTAAAGTTACATAATATTCAAATGTTACTGAACCAGTGATTTAAGATATCACTCATTTAAGTAATTCCCCTGATTGTTAACGGTGATAAATTGATGTTATAAAAAGGAAATTTGACAAATTTATAACCTCACCTTTTTCTTTTATTTTCTTTATTTGAGGAGCACTGTTGATAATTCGAATACACTGCACCCAGGCCACTATTAGAACTTTGAGTTTTTCTTTTCTTTGGTGATTCATCTGTTTTAATACAAATTATACACAGTTTTAAACAATGCTTAAAAATTAGTTAGAACAGTGCATACAAAAATAAGGGTATATAGGTCATTATCAGAGTGAATGAGAGTACCTTATGGTGCATTTTCAATAAGTTTTCCAAAAACGAGTTGACCCTGGGAGATTATAACGTACAACCACGTATAAAAATATGAAGAGCAAAATATCTTAAAATTGAAAAGTGTCAAGTCTTAATTTACTTTTAAGTTGTTTTGAAGTACATGTATACATAACCAATAAGGATAGGCAGTGGAAATAAAGAAACTTTTCAGTATTAATTTACCCACAATAATGCTTATTATATCTGTACACTTATCATATTGACCACTACTGATTTAAGCACTAGAGGGATATAAGTTTGCACAAAACTGGCACACAAGTGGCAGTAAGCTTTAACAATTAAACTAAATAAAAGTTATGGCTACTGGATCAAGGCAAATAAATAACCTAACAAATATAAATGTTGCCCAATTTCCTTTATAACATCAAGCAGCCATAACTTTCATTTAGTTTAAATTAGATAATGGTTTACTTTTACAAATGGTGACTTGGATGGAGAGTTGTCTCATTGGCACGCATACCAAATCTTCTTATATCTATTGACTGAGGTCTTAAAACTTTGCAAATAGCATTCTCCGCAGACATATGCAATTATATAAAACATTCCAAACTGTTTTAATAACGGTCAGAAAGTAATAAAATTTGACACTTATGCTACTAAGATATCATGCTAAATAAATGTAAAGTTTCATTAGAAATACCAACATTTTGGTGTCTAATAGGCTTCAGACCACAATTAATTCCCCTTGTTCGTGGAATATAGTTCCCAAGTATTAAATTGGGTGTTTCTTGCGAACTATTCTGACTACTGTTTTGTTTGAGATGTTTACTTTTCAAGTGGTCCTATCAGTATCATATTACTATCCCTAAGAACTAAGTTAGTCATTATTCATGTTGATGGTCAATATAACAAGGATATATAACTAAAATACTAATATACATCCTTGATAAAATGAATCATGCCAAAGGAATAAAGTTAAAATAAATTTCCCCATCAAAAAGTGAGTATCGAGTTATTACTCACTTTTTTTACTCGATACTCACTGTTTTACTCGATACTCACTTTTGACAACTCGATACTCACTTTTTTAACTCGACACTTGGTCTCTACTAAAAGTAAATCTCGTCAATAGAACTATGAAAATTTCAATCGAATAATATTTGCCAGTATTGACAACTTGATGAGTATTATGATATGTGTGTAACTTAGAATTCTGCAACATCTCAAAATCCGAAGTGATCACATAGATGAATAAAGAAATGTTAAAAAAAAAATGGGAATGTTTGGCTACTCAAGACAAAACAATCCCGAATTAACTGTATACCTCCATTTCTTATTCATTAACATATACCATAACATAAAAATATGACAAACATTTTTGTATTCTAAATGAACTTGGGCAAACCTCGGTTTTTCATATTCATATTCAGAAATCACATTTTAAATATCAATGAATTTTTTTCTCTTCATATTTTCTATGGATTAAAAAGTATATCTTACCAGAACTCTCCGGCATAAGTAAGCTTCGGACTCTTCTTCCTTGAAAACGAAATTCCATTCAGCTTATTTTCATTTCTAGGGGACTCCATCTTTCTCTTTCTTTGACCAAAGTACGCAACAGAATGACCTCGTTTACTGGTTGTGATAACAAAACACGCGCCTATATGGATATGACATAATCCCCCACTGGCCACAGCATAATCCTCGATTATTAGTGTATCGCGGAAGTTCTACAACTTTAAAGACGTAAGACATTTAAATGCATATTTTGTCCAAATTTCTACTTGCATTTTTCAGATTATTATATTTGAAAAAAATTTCATGAACAAAAATCTAATTTATACTCCCAGTTTTCTAAAAGCAGACTAAAACAGATTTTGTTTGACTCAAATCAGCTGCAACAGCATCAAAACAAAGAACAAGGAAGGTCATGATGTAACTTCAAAGCAATCCCACCTCAGGATATCACTTACTAATGACTGCTGACCAGACAGAATAAATGATCTTTAACCTAGATCAAGCTACTTAAATTAAATAACAGAACTATAGTGTAAAATTTATCATGAAAAATCAGTACTATAATCGGGGGAAAATCACTTTCTGCCGTACTCGGTTATAGGTAGTGTAAGAATAACCATAGAAGTATTCAATATAATCACTGCCTGATAATACTTCCATGTTATTACTGTGTCTTGGGTCATTCAGAAGGATATAACACACACTGTTTCATTAAGATTAGCATCCCCATGATAGTACTTATAATCAGATGATTAGAAACATGTTTATTGCCCACTGGATATAACCCTCTTGGTTCTATCATTATTGTCATATGGTGGTCATTATTCTCGAAATATCATATTTGTTGAAAGTATATTATATTTAAATCAAATGTTACCGTAAATTCATATTATCAAATAACTTCTTTTCACTGTTAAACTGCAAAGTTTTATGCAGCGTAATATTCTCAACTTTTTTTTTGGAGAGATTTAATTTCATCTTCAGACTGAAATGCAGTTTTAAAACTTTACTTGGCAGAAAGTCTATTGAAAATAAATCAAGTCGGACTTGCTTGTTATCGTGGGTGTTCGGTTGAAATTAACAATCGAACATAGTAAGAACTGAAATCGTGACAAAACCGCATAAAACGAATATTCTGTTGAAATAAATCTTCCAGCGAAAATATATTGTCTCAGATACAACTTTAATTAATTTCAATTTTTTGACATGTATGTAGATATATTCTTCGTCATAAATTGATTGGATTCAATCTGATGCTGTGATTAGTTCAAATAAGGGGAGAATAAATCCCCACGAGAATGACTAGTTAATATTTCAAGCCATGCTTAAAATTACGGATAAGTTGCTCAAAGTGGGATATTTTTTTATTTTACTTTTATGTGGAAATCGAGAGGTTCTTATATTGTTATTTTTCTCATAGTGCTGTTATACATTAACTGCCTTTTGCGTAATTTAAGCCACATTAATTCATAAAATCAAATTGTAAATTATAGAAAATATCGTTCTTATTACGGAAAATAATACGCATGACGTCCCGCAGAAAGTGACGTTTTGATGAAATTCGAACGCTTGACGTCGCGCCAAGCATTCGGAATCCTTAGGTTTTATTCATGCAGTGCTATTAAAAAAATTTACCCTCTCACCCCTACCTTTCCTTCCACACTTTTGATTACATATAATTTAGATTGTCATATTTGAAAATCTTTTAAACTCCTTTTTATATTTCATTGTTTTTGAAAGAAAAAAGGTACCGGTTAAATTTAAGAAAAATCTACAGAAAATTATTTCCCGCCAAATTTTCAATGGTTTATATCTCAAAAACAAGCACACGGACCCTTCATTATTTTCTGCTTTTTTAATTTCTTTATTTTTATACTATCAATATATAACAGTCTTCGAAAAAGCCTGTTACTTTAAAAATGAATAGCGAATATCCTAACGTCAAACTACTCAAATCTGTAAAATAATAAACAGGCAGTAAAACAATTTATAGTTCACTTTTTATACGCCCGTTTACGGGACGTATTATGGTGTACCGTTGACCGTCTGTCCGTCTGTCCGTCCGTCCGTCGTTAACATGTCGGACATTAATTCAAAAACGCTTTAACCAATATACATGAAACTTTGGTGAATTGTTTATATCTGTCGACGTGAGCTCCCTTTCGTTTTCTATAAATTTCACATTTATCATTTCCGAGTTTTGGGGTTTTATTCATTAAAAAAGGGAGGATTTTCCAGTTTTCGGACAATAACTCAAAAACAATTTCACTAATTTGCATGAAACTTTTGTGAATTGTTCATACCTATTGACGTGAGCTCCCTTTTGTTTTGTTTTTTATAAATTTCGAATTTATCGTCCGAGTTTTGGGTTTTATTCATTAAAAAGGGGGGATTTTCCAGTTTTTGGACAATAACTCAAAAAAAAATTCACCAATTTGCAAGAAACTTTTGTGAATTGGTTATTTCTATCGACATGAGCTCCCTTTTGATTTTTATAAATTTCAGAATATACGTTTCCAATTTATGGGGTTTTATTCATTACAAAAAGGGGGATTTTCCAGTTTTCGGACAATAACTCAAAAATGCTTTCAGCATTTTTAATGAAACTTTGGTAAATTGTTTATATCTATTTTTGTAAGCTTCCTTTTGATTTTTATAAATTTTCTATTTTATGCTTCCGAGTTATAAGATTTTATTTGTTTATAGTCTGACAACAGATTTACTACGTATTACGCTACAACAATGTGTATTGCACAACAGCAAGAAATCTTTCATGTAACCAATTTCAAGTTCTCTGACTACATTTATTCAGAAACCTATAATATATCAAATATTTAATTACAATCCAAATTCAGACCTGTATCAAGCTTGAATATTGTGTCCATTTTTGCCCAAACTGTTCAGGGTTGGACCTCTGCGGGCGTATCCAGCTGCGCTCAGCGAAGCAGTTTATTTCAATATATTATCACGAGCAAGATTAAAGTCGTATTGAATCGGGCGCACTGCATTTGCGCCAATTTTTACAAAATTCAAACTTTCTTTCGCGCCACTAGTTTATATTTCATTTGCGCCAAAAAATAAAAACCACATTTGCACCATTTTACAGGTAACATATATGAAAAAATTTAGATATTTTATTGCTTCATCGTGAATAAGATTTTTATTGTAAGAGTATTTCCCTAGGTAACTAATTAATTTCATACTCATATAAAACTGTAGGTCACGTACGTAGGTTTGAAACTACATAGTGCTCACATGTATATCCACTTCTTTTGAACTTTGCGGGTGGATATATAGTTGTCTCATTTGCAATCATACCACATCCTCTTATTTTTATATAAATGAGGTAAGTCCGTAATTTTTAATGACCACACATATAAGTCATCCAGTGTACATGAGTACATCCATAGCCATTACTTACAAGCCTTAATTCAGAACAACGGTAGTTTTGGTTTTACTCTAGTGTATAGACTACAGTGCTTTCTTTTAGGTTTTATGATCTCTATCACTGAGTTTTAAAGTTAGAGTGAAAAGTCTCTTATTATTAAGAAAGTATCTGTGTATAGTGCTTTGACTGATGTTACGATGACTGATTTAAGAGGAATATGTTGTATTATGCAATCAAAAAACTGTTAAAGTTACTATCTAAAGTCTCTTTTAGATAAAACTATTTTGATACTATATATTTACCTGGGACCGTGTCAATGAATTTGTCCCTGGAGTAGACCGTGTCTTAGGATGGTCTTAGGACACGTCTTAGTCCTAAGTCAGATTAACAGAAGTCTCCGTAAATAAGATCATAAACTTAGATAGGATATATAGACAGGGACCGTGTCATCGAAGGTGTCTTAGGACTAAGATATGTCCTAAGATAATCTTAGGAGAATTTTGCTCTTAGTCTTGTTTCGAAAAGATCTTATCTTAGGATATGTTCTAATTTTGATCCCAACTTAAGGACTACTACATTAACAAGTTGTCTTAGGATAGTATTTCTGTTTGTATCCATCTGATAAGTTCAGCCTTTTTCAACTTATTTTTATAGTGCGTTCTTATGTTGTACTGTTACACCGATGTCCCAGGTTAGGGGGAGGGTTTGGATCCCGCTAACATGTTTAACCCCGCCACATTCTGTATGTATGTGCCTGACCAAAGTCAGGAGCCTGTAATCAGTGGTTGTTGTTTGTTGATGTGTTACATATTTGTTTTTCGTTCATTTTTTTGTACATAAATTAGGTCGTTAGTTTTCTCGTTTGAATTGTTTTACATTTGTCATTTCGGGGCCTTTTATAGCTGACTATGTGGCATGGGCTTTGCTCATTGTTGAAGGCCGTACGGTGACCTATAGTTGTTAATTTCTGTGTCATTTGGTCTCTTGTGGAGAGTTGTCTCATTAGCAATCATACCACAACTTCTTTTAAAAACACAGAGTGGACGTGGCAGGGTACTTGTATATCCCAACAACAAAAAGACAGTAAAGACTGATCTGAGAGTACTCGCAGCTACTAACAACTAATAAAAAAATCATGCATCTAAGACTAAATTATCAATCAGTACACATCCAATGGATTTAGTGTAAAGACGTCATAAACAGTCAGAGAAAAACATGACCATGAGCAATGCCAAGATACAGGTATCGACAGATTGTAGATCCATGACAATTTTAACTTTTAGGATAATTTTATGATGTCCTAGCATATAAACAAACATGGCTGTCGCCATCATGCACTGTGATGTGTCTGTGTCTGTTAAATTTGGACTTCTTTTCTTACTCATTCTGTAGGGTTACGGTACAGCAATACAAAATAGATAATTTATGTCCTGAGTTTTTATACCAAGATTACACGAGATTCCCCTTTGAACTAAAAAATCTAAACAGCACTTAGGACTACGATATGACATCTTCGTTAAGATTATCTTATGATACCTTCGATATACAGTCTGAGATATATCATAAGACAGTCCTATAATTTGTCCTAAGATATATCTTAAGACAAATCTTATGACACTTTCGTTGACACGGCCCCAGGGGTGTCTTAGGATGGTACGAGAATAGCCTTAACAGTTACGATGTACTAAGTCGAAATAGAAACATTAAAAATATATATTATATATATTATATAAACAAGTCTAAATTGAAAACAACGTTCAAGCCTATGATTGCGTTGGATAAAAACCGCAATTTTTATACGTGTGAATGAAAAACAAATTTCTTGGAAGAGGGGTCTAAGTACATCACAAACAACATTTTAGAAAAGACCAAAAAAGTGAAAAAGTATATTTTAAGAAAACGTATTTGACTAACAGGTCGAACAACGGATGTTCTTAAACCCTGCTGACTGCCATTGGCGATTGCCAAATAAATTGATCACCAGATGTAACAAAATGGATCTTAATAATAATCTAATACCAAACAGAAAACAATATATATGACATAAACTCCATAATAAAAATACTAATACAATATAAAACTATTATACTGTTATAATAATTAAACTAATTAAACAAAATATTCTTCAACAAGTTTTTTAAGGGACCTATCATTTTTTACCTGGGAAAAAAAGGGAGGGCTGGTCAAGATGAAGGTAAGTTCGAGTTTTTTTTCTTCTGTAACTGGAAAAGGGGGGGTCAATTATATTTATATATTCAAAGTAGGGGATAAATTTTATCGCTTATTAAACATTTGTGAACTTTTGAATTTTAAAGCATATAAGATTCAATTGTGTGACATTATTTTAAATTTGTAGACTAATTTGGTCCATAAATCAACATTGAGATTTATAGTACTAAGTATTCTGTTTGAGTTTTAGAAAAAAATAAGCTGAAGTATATTTAATAATTTCATAGTATTACGCTCTTCTAAAATAATTCGTGCTGCCCTTTTTGAAGCCAAAAATTCTATCATTATTAGCAAAATGTTTGCACCTGACCAATTTGTTTGAACAATAATAATTGAATTGTGGAAAACATTTGAATTTCGGTTTCAGAAAAAAAAACCGGACTTCTTTTCTTACTAAGGCCGATTCAATGCATGTATAAATGAAATGAAGTGGACCTATGGACAAAGCAATGTTATATAGCTAAAATTGCATGCGCATCAGAAATAAAGTCTGTAACAAGGTTTTGTAAACTTTTAATTATACATTAAATTACATGCATTATATGCCATTTATTTCACTAAATATTCTTATTTATTAAATAAATGTTTTAGGACGGTCCTAAGACAATTGTAGTTAGTTATCAAATGTTAGGACTGTCCTATGGTAGCTTTGTTTTAATGTTAAGACATGCCTCAAATTCGTCCTCTAAAAACATCCTAAATAATGTCCTAAGACATATCTTAGGACATATCCTAGGATACTTTCATTGACATGGCGTCTCTATTATTGGCGCAAATGAAATGTTTTATTTTGGCGCAAATGAAATATGGGTTGGGGCGCAAATCAGAGATTATTTTGGGGCAAATAAAATGCGAATTGGCGCAAAAGCAAAGCATCGCTTAAACAATCAACCCGTTTTGTTTTCATTATTTATGATTTTAATCAAGTGAAACAGGCTGTGTTTAATTAACAAAGGCTCAAATTTCGATGAAACAAGTACAACTTTAATCTGAACTAGTTTACGATCCATAACAATGATCAGATGTTACGCTAACCAAATATTACCGGGGTTCCTCGTTTTCTAGAAAGAAATATAGATCAAACATTTCCTATAAATCTGTATTATGAACAATCTTTGTACAGTGTACCATACCATATGTATTTGTCATGTTTTGTAGATTTTAAAATTATATTTAAAGTGTGTGTGGTTTTTTTTCCCTTTCCTGTGATTGATATAAAAAGAAGAAGATGTGGTGTGATTGCCAATGAGAAAGTCAGCAATTGAAGTTCATTACGCAGAACCTTCAACAATGAAGAAAACCCAAATCATGTAGTAAGGTATAAAAATGTCAACTACTCAACAACTCTCAATATCAGCAGAACAATCTGCAAATTTGCAAAAGCAAATTTTTGTTCTCTTCCCTCGCCGGGATTCGAACTCATGCTATTGGGATATCGAGCCACCTAGACTGCACACACACACATATATATAAAATTTATCGGCCGTCCCACTGTCTATATTACTCTGCTCAGCTCTTAATAAAATTGCTTATCGTCCTTCCCTACGCCTATATCACCCTGCTCAGTCGCTCCGTAATTCTTGTATTACGGCTTTGAGACGAGATCAGGCATTATCAGCGACGTCACAATGTCTGAGGAGAAGTTATCAGTGACGTCACAATATGTGAGGAGACGTTCTCAAGCTTGCTTTCGTCAAGCGCAGAACTGTCTAAGGGAGAGGAAAAAGACCAGTAATAGAACGATAAACAGATAATCGGGTTTTTTTTTCGTATAGATATCGTAAAATATCAGCCGCTCGACACAATGTGAAGCTTTTTAGCTCGTTCGCTGCGCTCACTCGCCAGAAAAGTTCACATTGTGACTCGCGGCTGATATTTTACGATATCAATGTGTAGATAACCCGATAATCTATACATATATATTATAACGAAAGAGCAACGACCTAAAATTAAAAAAAAAATCTAATTAAAAAATATTGGACATAATATATTAGTTAGTATAATAGTCCCAGCGTTAATTGATATACTTTTTTATTAATTTGATTTTGAAGCGTTAGAATTTTAACTTCAATGTACACACAAGTCTTTCTTTTTAAGCATTAGAGTCGGATTTAGGAAGCAGGGGACCGGGGTCCTCCCTTATGGAGCTTTGAATATAATAAATGCATAGACTTTTTACAAGTATTACTTCAAACATTGCCCCCCTTTTTTTTCCAAAATCCTCGATCAGCATCTGAGTATGGGGTTTACTGATTGATGGGACAAGGCCAGGAAAGACATATATATAAATGGTAAAAAATATTAGGGAAAAATCCAATAGAAGAAACGTTATCGGCTACTATGCACAAAAACCTGCAGGTTTAATTTTACACGACTTTATGTATACTCAATCTTAAAACTCAAAGTTTTTGTAATAATAAATACTTTATATTACTTAAATTTTGGTCAATACTTATTGAATCGAAACATAAATCCGCATTTAATAAGTGTGAGAAAAAAAATAAAAATTGTTTTTTTTCTATCTATTATTTTTTAATTGGGAGGCTAGGGGTTTTGAGTGTCATTCATCTGATTAAGACCAAACGATTATCAGCTAATCTTTTCAGTGTATTTTTTTCAATAAATACAATCATTTCACCGAAAAAATCTTATTTAATTGAAAGCTTCGAGTTCAAGGATGCTTCTTTTTAATTGAAACCTCCTCGGTATACCAAAGATAAAAATGGATAACGAACAACCACAAATAAAGTAAATAAAAGTGAACCTATTCTAAAACGTGCTTTTTTTATTTCTGTTCGTCATTCCATTTTTGTTGTTGTTGTTACAATTTATCTCAGCAAAGTAGTATATTGTCAATGTTTTTCAATTTTAACTAATTCGGTGCAGTGAATTAATACAGATGAAATATATAAATGACAATTCAATGTACTACGCAAATATTGCGGATCGCATTGATTTTATAATTCTCCTATTTTAATAATACTGGTTTTCCTCATTTAACAATATTAATTGAAGTAAAGATATCATTCAGGCAGCAACCCAACAGCATAAATAACTCAGTATTGACCAGTATATGAAGGGCGCGAGCGAGAAATTTGGACTGCTACTTGCACAAGGCGTACAGACCACTCACATACTTTTGTTGCAAGAGTTCTTAACGTGCATGCAGATAGCGTGGTACTCAGAGTCTCTCTATACGATTACACGAGGCATCCAATATAACATCCAAACCATGAATGGACGTGGCTGCTTATCTATACATCCCGCAGATCCAAAGGACGCAAGGGAAGATAATTTGAAGAACTGACTATCTTCGTAAAGGAAAATGGGCACACCGTTAAAAAGCAAACTTACTGACTGACAGTTAAAATTAAAGCCAAGCATGTTGCTTTCCATTTATGATGCGCTTGTATAAGAAAGTAAAATTAGGTGACTATGCATAGAGAGTACGTTTTTATCAAACGTAATCATAGGTTTGAACGTTGTTTTCAATTTAGACTTGTATATATATATAGCACAAACAACATTTTCCAAAAGAACAAATGAGTGAAAAAGTATATTTTAACAAAACGCATTTGACTAGCAGGTCAAACAACTGATGTTCTTAAACCCTGCTGACTGCCATTGGCGATTGCCAAATAAACGGATCACAAGATGTATCAAAATAGATCTTATTATTAATTTATTACCAAACAGAAAACAATAAACTTGCGGAAAAGATGGTATACCGCAAACATGAGGTGCAAAGATTTGTACACCATATCCGGATTTCGACAATTAATGTCTCTTCAGTGATGTTAGGAATCGAAATGGTATTTGGAAGGCCATATAATTTACCTAAATTTAGGATAGACTCTTGAATTTTGTACGTGTGCATGCAAAACAAATTTCTTGGTATAAGGGTCTACATACAGCACAAACAACATTTTCCAAAAGACCAAATGAGTGAAAAAGTATATTTTTACAAGAAATCAGCCCAATAATGTTAGATCTGTAAATTTGCATTCGCAAATTTTTAGTTCTTCCCTCGCCGAGATTCGAACTCATGATACTGAGATATCGTGACACCAAATCGCCTGCACTGTATCCGACGCGCTAGACCACTCGACTACCTAGGCTTCATAATAAAGCTTTCGGTGGCCGGGTGTTACCTTTCCTCGTCAGTTTTAATCTAGCGTCGTAATACAGTACATGATATATAAGGCATGAAGATGGAATTGTTACAGATCAGCTGAAATATCTATTGTAAAGGATCCTACAAATAAATGCAAGATACAGTCACAGAAATAATTATATTTATAAGTACGTCTGAACCCGTGACAACTCTACAACAGATTTATCCATCGGATCACCAGTAGTGATGGTGATACATGGCTGTGTACATTCTGTATATACAACTCGTCTAAACATCAGCCCAACAATGTTAGATCTGTAAATCTCCAGGGAGTGTATTTCCTATCATGATTTCCTTGATAGAGGGTTGTCGCTCACAAGGCAGCTATTAAAACCAAGAGTTCCAAGTGGTGACGTTGAAATTGTCCCTTCGTAAATTTCATGGACGCCATCACAAGTTTGTTTGCCGTTATGGAATATCCGTTTCACAGATGACAATGGATATGTTCAAACTGTTTTAACAATCCCGCCCCCTTTCCTCCGAATGAGACCTACCGAATGTTTGTACTTGCATGAACAACACGACGGGGTCCCACATGTGGAGCAGGATCAGCTTAACTTTCCGGAGCACTTGAGATCAACCCAACTGAGTATTTGGTGGGCTTCGTGTTGCTCAGTCTTTGGGTTTCTATGTTGTGTTTTGTGTCTTGCTGTTTTAGTTTTCTTTTTAGCCATGACGTTGTCAGTTTATTTTCGACTTATGAAATTGAATATCCCTATGGTATCCGTCGCCTCTTTTTTGTCCTTTAAGAAATCTACATGGCTTAAGCGCGGATCGTGAATGAACTGCAAAACGTAACTGTTGGATGATGAAATAATCATATTATTGCATAAATGTTTGCTTAACATGTAAGAAGAACCCCATTAGACTTTATTAGATAAAACAAGTCATTTGTATAATGTCGAGCTAATTGTAGGATAAATTTTAAATAATCGTTTGTATGTTTGAACAAAAGTCCATCATTAATTTACTGTATGTATTACTTGAAAAAATGACCCCCTTTTTCCACAAATGTCGCATTAAAACGTGTTAATCCCGACATAAGGATTCTCGAAATATACATAATAAATTCAAGTGAAACAGTGGCGTATATCACTGCCTGATTATTTTTTGAAGCAAGAAAAAGGACAGTCACATGTATTCTAAAGTAACAGTGAAAATAGTCCAAAACATTGACTACCTTAAATATGCTTAACTAATGCTTAACTAATTGTATAGTTTTATTGTTCATATTCACCCCATATGTACCAAGTGTTAGATTAGTTTTATTGATATTAAAGAAATTTCTTGGTATTCCTAAACGGAAGATTCTATACACACAGAAGAAGACGTATACTTAACAACAAAATTATTTTCATTTACCTGTGTATATATGACGCAGGTTTCTTCAAAAGTGATGATTTTCTAAAAATTGTTTGACATTTCACAGTGATATCATACTTTAACTGGGGCCTCGGTGGCCGAGTGGTCTAAGTAGTTACTACTGTAATCACTAGCCAGTCAACACTGAGGTTGTGAGTTCGAACCCCGCTCGTGCGAGTGCACTCGACTCCAGTCTTAATTGACTAGGATTGTCAGTTTTCCTATCGAAGGTCGGCTGTTTTCTCCGGGCACTCCGGCTTCCTCCACCAATAAAAACTGGCCGCCACGAAATAGCCCAAAAGCGGTGCTTAAAAGTGGCGTTAAAACACCAAAAATAAAAAATCAATCATACTTTAACTTTGTTTAAACCTGTTTATTTACTTTTGACTTTAATTATTTATCCCTTGTAATTTTTTATTAACTGTGTATTTGCATTCAGGTGTCACAGGTCAAATTTATTCGTTCATTGTGTGTTAATTTACGTTTTTTTGATTGAGTTAAGCCTTCCAATTGATATTTTATAGTGTGTTTTTCTATGTTGTGATGTCATACTATTGTTTCAGAAAAGGGAGAAGGTTTGGTACCATTAAAACGTTTAATCCCGCTGCAAATGTTTGCACCTGTCCTAAGTCAGGAATCTGATTACAGTAGTTGTCGTCTGTTTATGTAGTTCATACGCGTTTCTCGTTTCTCGTTTTTATATAGATTAGACCGTTGGCTTTTCCGTTTGCATGGTTTTACACTAGTAATTTTTTGGGGCCCTTTATAGCTTGCTGTTCGGTGTGAGCCAATGCTCCGTGTTGAAGGCCGTACCTTGACCTATAATGGTTTACTTTTATATATTGTAACTTGGATGGAGAGTTGTCTCATTGGCACTCATACCACATCTTCCTATATCTATTAACTTTAACTACATGTTCAAATATATTTAAGAACTTAGACAAAATGAAATAATAACTTTCTTTTGCTTCATTATAATGAATGATACAGATACAAATTATTCTTTGTTAAAAACTCTACTTCAAACAATAGTTTGCAACTGTAAAACGGAAATGACATTTTTTGTTTGTATACGTTTGATCGACATTTTTCAACGAAGTACGCATTTATATGGGAAATTATTGTACAAGAAAATAAGGAGATGTGGTATAATTGCCAATGAGACAACTATCGACTGAAGTTCAAATGAAGTGAAAGTAAGCAATTATAGGTAACCGTACGGCCCGCTTCACTAATGAGAAACATTTATTCCGTGTGGTCGGTTATAAAAGGCCCCAACATGAAAAATGTAAAACAATTCAATTGAGAAAATCAACGGCCCAGTTTGAAACAAAACTATTTACGAACAACAAACATAACAGACATATTAAAACCTGACTTAGGAAAGGCACATAAAGAATGTGCGGGATTAAACAAGTCTGTGAACACTCAACCCGCTCTTGACCTGGGACAGTTGTGTTACAGCACAACATAAGAACAAACTGTAAAAGCAGCTGCAATCGACCTAACTCAAAAGATCGCTTCAAGACACAAAACAACTAATATAAAACAATAGACAAAAGCATCGAAATAAGAGTAATCGAGGTTACTGAAAGGTAGTTCAACTGAGACAATTTCAACTAATAAATAAATCTTGTTCTCCAAAACTGAAGTATCACTCATTACACTTCCAACGGATTTAGTGTTAAAACATTCTGAGAAACGCATACACGACCTTGTGCAATGCCAAAATATAAGTAAACTGTATCGACAGGATGTAGAATCAAATGCATAGTTATATATTTAGTTATGTTTTAATTTAAAAAAAACAATGTGAATGCCAATAAAAACAATTTAAATTGATAACGTTTTAAGATAACATTATTTAAAGGACCAATCAATTTACGTGAATCGTATATATATACCTAAATGTGCGGGCTTTATAAACCATATTGCTGTATTAGATTAGGTATGATATACCGTTTATAATAAGAACTCTACAGATACAGCCGACCTTCCCAACCAAATCAGTGCATTTTTGAAAGATTTCGGAAAGGTTACAAAACATTTGTGGTAATGAAATTCCTGACTTAAAACTTTATCGGACAGTAAGACATAAATTACGTTCATTGAAACCTAAAACAGGACTACAGTAACGAGCATGGTTAACACATTGTGAAATATTTACAGGTATAAGGGGGCTAAAGGAAAATCAAACGGAAAATTAACAATTGGGTACGAAAAATCGTTTCTTTTGTTGTTAAGTTTAGTCTAAGATTTCCCGTGAAGTATTAAAATCTAGATAAGGACAGGTATTGCTGTCTGTATTTTATTTACTGTGCTCTTTTTCTTCTTAATTCATGTCGGACATCTCGGATATCCTCTACGTGTAATTGCTGTTTTTTTCGTTCGGTTGTTTTCTCACGACGTCGATCTCCCATATCCTTGTATTCTTATGATATACCCAGATACCGTAAAAAAATACCCGTCTCCTCCCCAAACTCATAAAGCAATGAAAACTTATATATATAGCAAATTTGTAACTTGGATATCACATAATCCTAATTAAATTACTTGTTCAAGTGATCATGATTTAATCATTTATTTTTCTATATCGATAACGACCTGTCTTAACTCCAAAATCTAAGACTTGAACCAACAGATACATATTTTAACAAGCCATGCATTAGCCAAAAAGGGGGTTCAGGGATTCGTACAAACCCCTCTTTGAAAACAAATAAGCTCATTTAAAGTCGACGTTCTGATTGAACTTTGACTATTAAAGTTGAGATTTTTTTTGAGCTGTGACTATCAAAGAGTCGATGTAACCCCATAGAAATTCCTGGCTACGGACCTGAAATTAAATGTACGGATTTAATTCCATTATTATTGATAATTACCTTTACACACATGTAATGAGAAAAGAAATAAATATAGAAGGAAGGAAAGAGAGGGAAAACAATAGAAAATTTTATTCTAACATCAATAGATCAATAGTTGCAATTTATATAAATGACTGAAATCTTCATTTTTGTCACTTAACCATTTTATACGACTGCAAAAATGTAATCTATCATAATTATGAATATCATGGTTTTTTCATCCTATGTAAAATTACTCCGATAGTGATCGAACCCGATTTGCGTATAGAAATATGGTCACCATGAATTGTCTCGTCAGGCCATAACATCTTTGTAGAGGTCGCTGGGATGACTTTTGTTTGGTGGCCGTTTTATGAATGTTTATATAAAAGAGAAGTCAAGATGTGGTGTGATTGACAATGAAACAACTCTTCAAAAGAGACCCAATGACACAGAAATTCACAACTATAGGCCACTGTGCGGACTTCAACAATGAGCATAGTCAGCCATAAATAGCCCCGGAATCACATATGTAAAACAATTCTAACGAGAATGTAGCCGGTGACTGTACCGTGTTAAGCTTTAACCTACCTTCGATTGCAACTTTAGTCATCACGTTAAAGCTAGTATACGCACTATTTTCTTTCAATAGCCCCTTTAGCAATTAAACAATGGAGACAAACAGTTTATTCAACACCAAGTTTCTATTCTTGATCTTTACATACATACTCAATATAAAAAAAAATATTAAAAAAAAACGAAATAGATTGCTAATCGTATTTTTTTTGGATTCACGGGTGATCGTGCGAAAACTGAAAGATTTGCAATCGATTTCAAGAAGAATTTTTGGGATACAGACGACAAAGTGAGACAGTGGTACAACCTAGAAAATAAAAAGACACCAGGTATGTAGACTATACCTTTACCAAAAAATTTCTTTTTTTGAATCTTCATGTGTAAATTTATAACAATTTACATAGAAATTTAAACAGGTTTTCTAGATGTTGAAGATAAATGTTTACGTCCCATGGACAAAATATAGTACAATCGTTGAATGAAATTGTTTCAGAAAATGACAAAAAAGAGCAACATGAACATGGGTTCAACGAAAATCCTGAGGAAATTAAAGCAGATCTTCAGAAGAGTGGTAGGTGTGAATCAAATGATATGAGAGTGAAAGAAAATTAGTCAGAAACCCAACGGCACAAAACAAAAAATCATCGCAAGCGAGGTAGACATGTATCTCAACAAACAACACAGGGATCAGTGTCCCAATGTACAAACGCACAAATTTAATTTACTACTTGTGAAAATAAAGTTGTGAATATGATTATTGTATCTGTCGCTCAGCTTTTTTCGCAGATGATAGATCAATTTTGTTATAGATGTCCTAAATTAACCATTTTCTCACCAATTTTTGAAGCGATATTTATGTGTAACAGTACTCCTACCCGAGGAAACGACCCGAGATGCAATGATTTTTTTTGGGGGGGGGGAGGGAGGGGGTTATTGAAATGATGTGAATTGTTTACTTCAAAAAATTATTGTGTACAAAAAAAAAAGCCAGCTTAGAAACTTTAATCCTCTACAAAATCGTGCTATATAAGTGTGAACTTTTCTACAAATCTCAAGAGTTTCAAAGAATTAATTGGGAAACTTGTATTTGGTTAACATTAAAACCAACGATATTTATCGTATGTAATATTGATTATAACATAATTTGTACCAAAATAATTTTGTTGATATTGCAGGGGCTACATTCATATCATATCATATATAATATAATAAATTACTTAGTCTAGTATAACTCAGTGTGAATCTCCGTTAATTTATTTTACAATATCTCTGATCAATGCTGAATCAGAAGGTTTTAAGTGACCTTGTTATTATCTTTAATTGGATCTTGCAGAGTTGCTCTTGACCTCATTAAGCTGTGGTCATTCATTGAAATTCCGTAACACCCATCCCAATGTTCTCAACTGTAATAAATCATAGGTTAAGGTTAATGTAACCTATGTATAAACAACATTCCGCGCTTAAACTGATTTGACAGGAAGACGTTCAGTTAAAAATTTAATATAGACATTGATCTTCATTTGGTAGTTTCCTTTAATTCATAAAATTGGCAAAGTTAGATGTGTACTCGTCGTTGGAGACTTACCACCTATCCTAAAGCTCTAAATAGGTAAGAATTCCACAAACCACCTTTATCAAACACCTTTTTTTCAAGGAAATGGAGTTTCTTTAATTTCTTAGACGTTAGATTTATAAAACACTATCAGACTTTTTGAAGACGTGATATGTTACTCACACAAAAAGAATCAGTACGAGACAACTGTGGGAGATAGAGGGCCTCAGGCTCCTAAAAAACTATAAACACAATGTGTTCCCTATTATGTTTCAGGGCCCCTGTATTTTTCTGACTTCAAAATATAATTAAACTGTTCATAGGTACAAAAAATGAAAAGAAAAGGTTTATGATATATCAGTTTAAAAAATCTCAGTGTTGCCATGTGTTTACGCAGTTTGAAAAGCGCGCTTTATTTATAAACCGGAAGTATACATATACTATAACCAGTATTGAGCTCTTTTAAAATACAAGGTAAGAAAATTAAAGAACTCTCTCAAAAACTGCAAAGGAACTTAAAATTTTTAATCAATATTCGACAGTCAAACTTAGGAATTGAAATCTGAACATTCGAAAATGATATTGTATGTATCGAATACAGTAAATTGTAAGCCTTTCACGGATACTGTGGTTCTACTGTAGTGACATGCGCAAACAGATTTATGGATATCAACAACGATAAAATTATACTTAGGAAGGATAAAATCTAGGACGCCTTACTTTCCATTAACTCACTGAGAAAGACTTTGTCGGACGGGACAGTTGCATCGAAGAAAATAAATTCTTTAATTTTTCACAGTCCCAAATCAGCAAGAATATGTGACTAATAAAAACAACTCCTTATCAGATATCCTATAAATAGTACGGGAAAATCCAAGTCAGTAAACTTATAAATATATTATGAGGGTAATTTTCCTCTCTATTGGCACGAGAACATACAATAGATTAAAAACAAATCACACCAGTGCTGCTCTATCACAAAATAAAGTTTTTACAGCGTAAAACACTAATTCAGTTGGAACAAGTGGCGTATCCAAGGGGTAAGGGGAGGGGTGAACCCCCTTTTTTGTCGGTCAATACCTCTGAATAGGTACATAAGGTTGGACACCCCTTTTGAAAATGGTTAGATCCCCCCTCGGCCCTGGGGACAAATTATATCAAAATTACAGAAAAATCTAGCCCAGCTATATCTAAAAATATGGACAATTCTATATTAAAAAAAGGGGGTGTCTTTTATGCTAAGTTGTATTAGGTATTTTCAAACTTTTGTTAACTGTTATTTTGAATAAATATGTGCTGTAAACTGTTATTGACTAATTAGCTGTCATCTTGATTTTTTCAATTGACATTCTTGTAAACTGTTATCTTTAAAAACAAATACCCCTGTTCACTGTCTTTTCAGTCATTTTGGATTCATTGTTTTCTGTTTTCTTGTTTAAGATCAATTAAATTGCTGCTTGTGGTTATCAGTATTTTAAATTTACTGTTACATGTTATGAGAAAAATCTAAAAGTGATAGACAGCTTCAGACATACTAAAGGTTTACATGTAATTTCATTCCACTACGTAATGTTTCATGCATAAGAAATGAATTAAGTGAAGAAAATGACAACTGTTTGTTTGTGGAAGTTTTGTTTACTTACTTAGCTATATGTTATGTTCTGTTTTTGGGGGTATTTTTTTTGCTTTAGAATAAGAAATACTATTTTGTTTAGACTTTAGTAACATGATTTTTTTCTCCCCTGTAATTTCCAAGAAAAAGCTATTTTTAGATTTTATTTTTCAAAACACTTTTTTCCAGGACACAAAGATTCAAAACATCAATTTACAATTTTAGTAAGAATTTCAGGTTAAGGAATTTTTGTCAATGCTCGATCTCCGTGTTTTTTTTCCCTTCGATACATAGTGAAATGTTTTGCCCCATATCACCCCCTTTTCTTTTCATACACAAGACGATTATTCATTAAAGGAGTCTCAATTTCTTTTGAGACCCAAATACTGTCAATGCTAAATATAAAGCAAAATACCGAGTTAGCCTTTTCCCGCCCTTTTTCAATAAAATATTTCGAAAAAGAGTTCAATAACCTATGAACTTTTTTATCTCCTTTTGTTTCAGAACTAATGCTCTTCTGATGTTTTTAATAACATCAATTTTAATATCCAGTTTTAAAAAAAATTTAATTGACGTCATCTTTAAGCAAGAATAATTTAGGTATAGCACGACTATACAAATCCTTGCATTTAGGTAAAAAGCATTAAACAATTACAATATGTTGTATTGAGGTTTCTTTCGTCACATCTGGCACCCTAACCCAGTCTTACATTTCGTCAGCGTTAGCTAATACTCCGTCGATCTATCGTCGAGCAGTGGTTCAGGATCACAGGCTTAACAATCTAGCGAGGTAGCAGGGTAGCGAATTCTGCCGAGGTTTCCCGCTTGTTTGAGGTTTAAATTTATTGCACCTTCTATGCAGGATCGAAAGTCATATTGTTTGCAATTACAATTAATTTTGATCATTGCCAATAACATTTTAATACGACGGCAAAATTTTTGTTTGTGTCGTATAATACTATGATGTCGTCGTCGTCGGCTTAGGCGTCTTCCAAAGACACATTTGGTTTCCGGACAATAACTTAAGTTTAAGCATGTTAAGTGAATGGATCTCTATGAAGTTTTACCAGAAGGTTCAATACCACAAAAGCAAGGTTAGGATTTTGGGGTTATGGTACCAACAGACTCAGTTTATGAATAAGGGGCCAAAAACAAGCATTTTTCTAGTTTCCGGACAATAACTTGTGTTTAAGTGTATGGATCCCTCTGAAATGGTACCACAAGGTTCCATATCACACAGGGAAGGCTGGGATTGAGTTTGGAGGTAATTGCCCCAAACGTTCAGGAAAAAGGGGAAAAAAACAAGCACTTTTTTAGTTTCCAGACAATAACTTGTGTTTAAGTGTATGGATCTATCTAAAATTGTACTGCAAGGTACCATACCACAAAGGGATGGCTGGGATTGAGTTTGAGGTTAATTACTCCAAGGGTGTTAAAAAAAATTGTGGAGGGGAGAAGTTTTTTTCTCAATTTTTTTTTTTTTACCTTATTAATAATATTTTCCATTTTTACATTGATTATTTCTGATTTATATATAAAAGCAAAAAATACTGATATGGCAGGGAATACACACCAAACCGGACGTGTAAATTATTATATATAAAACAGAATAACTTAGTATTGTGCAACAGCACAGTATTGCGCAATTGCAAGAAATCTTCAACTACAAAGAAGATCACTTCTAACCTCTCATCAAATCTGTCAGAATCTGTCAGGAGAACTGTTCTAGGACAGTATGTAGAACTGTCGTCCTGACACCTTTTAGACAGTTCTAGCTAGAACCGTTCTAACCTAGAACTGATTTAGACAGTTCTACCTAGAACTGATCCTGACAGTTGTACCCTAGAACAGTTTTAGACAGTTTGTGTGGCTTTATCAACGATAATAATAACACTGAATGGTGACCAGTGAGATGCTCTAACTGCAGTGACGTCATTAATTATAAAAAAGAAGATGTGGTATGATTGCCAATGAGACAACTCTCCACAAGAGACCAAATGACACAGAAATTAACAACTATAGGTCACCGTACGGCCTTCAACAATGAACAAAGCCCATACCACATAGTCAGCGATAAAAGGCCCCGAAATAACAATGCAAAACAATTCAAACGAGAAAACTAACGGCCTAATTTATGTACAAAAAATGAGCGAAAAACAAATATGTAACGCATAAACAAACGACAACTACTGAATTACAGGCTCCTGACTTGGGACAGGCACAAACATACAGAATGTGGCGGGGTTAAACATGTTAGCGGGATCCTAACCCTCCCCTTACCTGGGACAGTGGTGTAACAGTACAACATAAGAACGAACTATAAAAATCAGTTGAAAGAGGCTTAACTCATCAGATAGATAAAAATATAAATACTACAAATACATTAAGAACTGTTCTACAATCCTGACAGGTTACGGCTAGAACTGATTTGGTCAGTTCTGCTGACACTTCTACGACAGTTTTAGACAGTTCTACCCTAGAACTGATCCTGACAGTTCTACCTAGAACTGATTCTGACAGTTCTACTTAGAACTGTTCTAGGACAGTTTAGAACAGTTCTATGACAGATTATTCTGACAGTTCTAATGAGAGGTTAGAAGTGATCTCCACTGTACATATTATTGCACAATTGCAAGAAATCTTCAATTGCACAGTATTAAATCTTCAATTTCACAGTATTGTGAAACAGCACAGTATTGCATAATATCAAGAAATCTTCAATTGTACATGCGCAATAGCACAGTATTGCATAATATCGCAGTATTGCGCAATAGCCAGAAATCTTCAATTGAAAATTAATACATATATTCTAACCCATTTCAAATTTTTATGATCTTTCACCACATAATTTATTTTGTGTCAGAAACCTATATTATGTCAAAAATGTGATCAAATCCAGACTTGAATATTGTGTCCAAACTTGCACCAAGTGTTCTTATAGCGGTCGTATCAGGCTGCGCTCGGCGAAGCATTTCATTGTTATTTTATTATTTTAATAAATATTTGAATGATTGAAAATTGTGACTTCAGTTTACAACACTATAACATTTATCATTGCAATTTTCATTGATGCAATTGCATTTCCGGAATTTCCGATACTATGAAATAAATAGAATAATGTCCTTATGTTTTATTTAAACCGGACTTGAACCAAATGCCTTTGATTTGTGTTAACAAAATACCAGTGACATGCATCCCTACTGTCTCTGTCGAAAAAAAAAACCTGAACCAATTGTGTACGTGTGATAAATGTTTTGATAATTTTCAAACACAGAGTTTAGTTCTACGGTCTACATCTCGAGTCTTTTAAAGCATAAGTGGGATAGAATTTTTTTTGGGGGGGGGGGGGGGGGGGAAGGGGCAAGAAAATTTATAATTTCACCTGATAAAACCATTTCGTACCTCATGGAAGATATTCATGTCTGTCATCTCCAATCGTATGAAAGATTAATTATATACGTATGCAATGGAAGATTATTTTCAGAAAATTATCAATAAGTTCCCTGTTATTTCGAGTTATTTGATTGGTTACATCCAGAGTTGCAAATTTTTATGCAAACATGCGTTCCTTCCTGAGTGAATGTCAAAGTATTGGTGCGGCTTGTGTAGATTTTGAATCACCTGTGACGAAAGTCGTAGTATCCGAGGCATAGGTACATGTATTACAAGAATAGATTAACAAAGGCCAGATGGGAAAGGCGCAAAATTGTGGCAGGGATAAACACGTTTTGTGTGATCTCAACCCGCCCCCTATACCTCTAACCAATGTAGAATAAACAAACACACAGCGAAACGCACAGTAAAACTCAGTTCAAAAGAAGTCCGATTCCGATGTTAAAATATGTAACAAAAGAATATAAGCAAGATGACAAATGAACAGCGTTATAGGTTGATTGTGAACTGTACAGACAAGTTTTATAGATTTTTGAAAGACATTGTATTTATAATAAATGATATTTTGGATTTTTTTTTCTTTTCTTTGGTCAGTAAATTGTTTGAAGAATTTTGTGGTTCATTTCTTATTTTTTTAAGCCAAACGTCAACTATATTTCATGTAAAGTGTACCACCTCAAAACAACCTATCCAAATTATACTCATTTTAAAGATTTATTTTGCTTGATTTTAATAAGTAATAATAATGAACGTCTAGATATTCATATTTAAAGATAAATAGTGTCTTTATAGTCGTTAAAGATAAACTATATAAGAATTAACAAATAAAAATGACATAAAATTTTAAAGAACCGATTTCTTTGCAGGTAGAACAAGCTTTATGAGCAATGGACTACTTAGAGAAGTTAAGACTGGCAACTGAGGATAATAATGATATAGAGGTCCAGAAAATAAGAGTGGAAAAAATTAAAGAAATCACAGTTACAGGGTTTTATAAAAATTGCCCTCTTGATCATTATGAAAAAGACAGTTCATCACAAGCATTGCTACCAACCGATCTGGACCCAGCCATAGCTAACTGTTTTGCTATCAAAGCTACTGGTAATGGAATTGTCTATACCGTTATGTTTCTAAAATGAACATGTTGCTGATAGAATATGCCTTCTATTAGCATTAGAGTTATACCAGAAGATAAAACTATATGCCAACCTTACACCGCTTGAAGAAGTAGCAAGGCATCCTGAAACAGTCAATAGGAATCTTGACCATCTGTTTACCGGTTTACCACAAGATAAATTATTGAAAATCTATGACGTGGCTAAAACCATGGAAGATACCATAATGTACGAAGCACTACCAACATGCCATACTGGAAATTTGGCAGGGAAGATAAACATAATGGCCCAACAAATGTTTTTAACGTCTCAATTCATTCTGTTTTCACAGATGCCTGTAGAAGTACTCGACCACTTCTGCATAGGAAAATAGATCCAATCAACATGACCAACCAAACCTGCATCAGCGAAACTGACTATGTAGAAGTAGATACTCTTGGAACAAGAGATGGAAATTTAGTTGCATGGTGGTAGATAGTTGTTTGTTTACAGTTTAGTGTTTTTATTTATTCATTTTGGTGTATACATCCTATCAAGACATTGTAGGATGTTAAATTGTAATATTCCTGAGTGACATGTCGAAAGAGTGGAAGCTTAAACTACATAAAAACTTTATTGCAAATAGGAACTACTACACACAATTATTGAATTTTGATATTAGTATATATAAATATGTGTGACTGAATTCAGTCATAGACTTGAATTTAAAATTTGTTTTGTATATTGTATAGATATTTCTACTGTACAAACCCATGTACCTTTTGAATTATGGTACCGGTGACTGAATTCAGTCAAGATTTTCATTATTGTTAACATTAATATGTGTATTTAAAACCAATTTGGAATAAATTATCTATACTAAAATCTATTTTTGAAAAAAGAATATGATTCTTGATGTTTGTAAATTGACTGAATTCAGTCAACAGTTTTCCAATGTACTACTTTCAAAACTGTACCCCTTAGAGCATTTAATTGTTGTGTGGGGTATTACACACACCCAACTACTACCAATCTCTAATTTTAAACGTATTATCCATTGAATATTGCAAAGGTATTTCATTTAATTAAGATGGAAGTTCCAGTGCATGTTTGATATATAAATAGACAAGATGACTGAATTCAGTCATCACTTTGGAGTCACATATGCAGTTTTTATTCTTACAGATGACTTGGACAAAATAAATTTCATCAAAAGTTAATCATAATTTAAAAGTTCGAATAAAAAGTTATACCGTTCATATGTATATGCTTATTCTCATTTATTTTGTTTTTGAACATGCTAAATAAATTATTGTTGAAATGTTTTCTCTGGCTTATTTCATATGTTGCTAGTCCTATTTGAATAAAATAGTATATTCAGCATGTGGAAGCAAGTACCCAATGTGATTTTATTTTGCCAAAAAGGGACCGAAATCTTCATGTTTTCCTATAGACTAAAAAAATTGTATATTTACATTTGTCATCTTGCACTTCTTACAAAATAGCTGCATATACCTAAGGATACACTTTGTATCAACAGCTGTCAAATTCTTTTAAGATGTGGAGAAAAATCAGTTGTCTAAATTTTAAGGAGGTGTTATTAAGCAGAATCTTGCTAACTCTCCATATTTGACAAATCAGAATATTGACAAGTTGAATCAGAAGGTGTTAAAAAGCAAAGGAACAGCGCTTGTATTGCTGTTCTTCATCTCAAAGTCAAGTAGTATCATGGCTGTCATAATGGCATTAAAAAAAGTTTTTTTATTTAGATATGTCCTATTTTCGGTGCAAAATATAGTTAGCATGCATTTTGTGTCCGGGGATACATGGACACGTATGTATGGCTTCACCAACAAGAGTACAAATATAAACAGCGTTATATCTATATATAAACAATCAATAATAGTGGATACAGTTACCCAGTGCTATTTCTTATATAAAACTTAGGATTCAGGCGGACACAGCTGGACACAACGTTATTTCTATATAAAATATATAAAAACTAGTGACTACAGACGGACACAAGTGGACACAACGTAATATCTATATAAAACTTATAGAATCTGCTGGCTTCAGGCGGACACAGCTGGACACAGTGCTATTTCTATATAAAACTTAAAGATATAGGGGGAGATAGGCGGACACAAGTGGACACAACGTAATATCTATATAATACTTATAGAATCTGCTGGCTACAGGCGGACACAGCTGGACACAGTGCAATTCCTTTATAAAAATTATAAAAAATGGGGATACAGGCGGACACAAGTGGACACAACGTAATTTCTATATAAAACTTATAGAATCTGCTGGCTACAGGCGGACACATTGCTATTCCTTTATAAGAATTATTAAAACTGGGGATACAGGCGGACACAAGTGAACACAACGTAATTACTATATAAAACTTATAGAATCTGGTGGCTACAGGCGGACACAGCTGGACACAGTGCTATTCCTTTATAAAAATTATAAAAACTGGGGATACAGGCGGACACAAGTGGACACAACGTAATTTCTATATAAAACTTATAGAATCTGCTGACTACAGTCGGACACAGCTGGACACAGTGCTATTTCTATATAAAACTTTATGAAATGGGGGGATACAGGCGGACACAAGTGGACACAACGTAATTTCTATATAAAACGTAGAATATGCTGGCTACAGGCGGACACAGCTGGACACAGTGCTATTTCTATATAAAAATTACAGAAACAGGGGCTACAGGCGGACACAAGTAGAAACAACGTAATTTCTATATCAAAATTATAGAATCTGCTGGCTACAGGCGGACACAGCTGGACACAGTGCTATTCCTTTATAAAAATTATAAAAACTGGGGATACAGGCGGACACAAGTGGACACAGCGTAATTTCTATATAAAACTTATAGAATCTGCTGGCTACAGGCGGACACAGCTGGACACAGTGCTATTTCTATATAAAACTTTATGAAATAGGGGGATACAGGCGGACACAAGTGGACACAACTTAATTTCTATATAAAACATAGAATGTGCTGGCTACAGGCGGACACAGCTGGATACAGTGCTATTTCTATATAAAAATTACAGAAACAGGGGGCTACAGGCGGACACAAGTGGACGCAACGTAATTTCCATATGAAACTTATAGAATCTGCTGGCTACAGGCGGACACAGCTGGACACAGTGCTATTTCTATATAAAACTTTATGAAATAGGGGGATACAGGCGGACACAAGTGGACACAACTTAATTTCTATATAAAACATAGAATGTGCTGGCTACAGGCGGACACAGCTGGATACAGTGATATTTCTATATAAAAATTACAGAAACAGGGGCCTACAAGCGAACACAAGTGGACACAACGTAATTTCTATATAAAACTTAATGATATAGGGGGAGATAGGCATTCACAAGTGGACACAACGTAATATCTAAATAAAACTTATAGAATCTGCTGGCTACAGGCGGACACAGCTGGACACAGTGCAATTCCTTTATAAAAATTATAAAAACTGGGGATACAGGCGGACACAAGTGGACACAACGTAATTTCTACATAAAACTTATAGAATTTGCTGGCTACAGGCGGACACAGCTGGACATAGTGCTATTCCTTTATAAAAATTATAAAAACTGGGGATACAGGCTGACACAAGTGGACACAACGTAATTTCCATATAAAACTTATAGAATCTGGTGGCTACAGGCGGACACAGCTGGACATAGTGCTATTCCTTTATAAAAATTATAAAAACTGGGGATACAGGCGGACACAAGTGGACACAACGTAATTTCCATATAAAACTTATAGAATCTGCTGGCTACAGGCGGACACAGCTGGACATAGTGCTATTCCTTTATAAAAATTATAAAAACTGGGGATACAGGCGGACACAAGTGGACACAACGTAATTTCTATATAAAACTTATAGAATCTGCTGGCTACAGGCGGACACAGCTGGACAGAGTGCTATTTCTATATAAAACTTTATGAAATAGGGGATACAGGCGAACACAAGTGGACACAACGTTATTTCTGTATAAAACGTATAGAATCTGCTGGCTACAGGCGGACACAGCTGGACACAGTGCTATTTCTATATAAAAATTACAGAAACAGGGGGCTACAGGCGGACACAAGTGGACGCAACGTAATTTCCATATGAAACTTATAGAATCTGCTGGCTACAGGCGGACACAGCTGGACACAGTGCTATTTCTATATAAAACTTAAGGAAACAGGGGCTACCGACGGACACAAGTGGACACAACGTAATTTCTATATAAAACTTATAGAATCTGCTGGCTACAGGCGGACACAGCTGGACACAGTGCAATTCCTTTATAAAAATTATAAAAACTGGGGATACAGGCGGACACAAGTGGACACAACGTAATTTCTATAAAAAATTACTAAAAAAATCATGTCCATGAGTAGTATGATCTATGGTGCCATATTCCTAAATTTAAAATGATTTCCAAAATTCTAGATAATGATTGAATTTAAACTCACTTTGGAATAAAATAGAACACCAAGAACACTTTCTATTGAATTGTTAGCTTAATCATTAATCAAGACTCGATTTGTTCAATTTACTTTCCACTGAAAATTCCAATTGTATATAAATTTCAAATGAACACAAAATACTTTATTTACTAATATAAACCCTACAACTACGGAACGTGTTAATTTTAAAACAGTCATTAGAATTGAGAACAGAAGTATCTTAGTGTGTACATGTGTCATACGGTATTCTTTGTTATATGTAACTGTAACTAGCTGTTATATTTGTTTATGTCACAAACTTTTGATTAATGCCAAAAAAAAAATTATTATTATTATAATTTTTATAATTAATTGATTGATTAGTGTTAAACGTCCAGTGATCAATATTTCAGCTACTAGTATATTCAGGACGAGAACTTGTTAACAAGCAATGAACCAAAACGAGGAAAGGAATGGAGGTTACAATGGATATGGTCGGAAAATTTAGGTTTGCACCGGGCCACTCGTGAATAGCTTCATTTAAAGGGTTCCTTAAATTTATAGAGAATCTTATAATGTGGATGTGGTAAATGCAATATCTAATTTGTAGTTGTCGAGTTTTGTCCCTTTAGTTATTTTTTTCCAGTCCTTTAAAGTCATATGAAACTTCAAATTAAAAAAAAATTATGCATATGTTTTTTATAACTAAATGGCTAGTTTTTTATTATAAAACTTATGTACATATAATTTTTTCTCAAGAAAATTCTATGATTTGTCCAAATTTAGAAGAAGTTTACTTTTTTTTAATTGCTTGCTTTCAGCAAACAATTCGCCGACTTGTTCAGTTCCGTATGCAGCGTGACCTTTCTCGTAAAAATCCGGTATTCGCAATACGAAAGTGCGAATGGAAAACCAAACGTAAACATCGCTCCGTCATCAAGATAAACTATATCTTATTGTACCTGTTATACACGTGCTTACCTGAATATCCATGCTTCTTTGTTGATTGTTTACAAACGGGTGATAATCGTTAAATTTCGGCTGCAAAACACGACCATTAATTAGCTGCCATATCTTCACAACAACACTGACCGATTGAAATATTTTTTGACGATTATACGAAATGTTTGCGAAAAAAATGATAAAACCGTGCACAGAAGACTAAGTTTATGATATATGTATGCATTGGTTCAAGAATTGGATTGACATTATTTTTCACCGGTCACTCGTTTCATATGACTTTAATTACATCACTTTTCTTGTAATTCGAATCGTTTTCATAACAGCGTGACAACCGCCATACTTATGTCGGTAATAATACAAAATCATTTACCTTTAACTTGTTTGTCATCGGCTATCGATAACAGTGATTTTACGTTCACTCAGTCTGTCGGAAACCTTCCAAAGGGGATTTAAATAGAATAAAAGATTCAAGTTTATGCATGTGCACGGAAAAAAAAGTTCAAGATTTCCAATATTTAAATCAACACATAAGGTTTAGTCATATGCTAGTTATTCGTATTATTTGAGTTAGGCATCTAGAACCTTTGGCTACCCCATAGTTTAAATGTCTATAACACGTACGATATGACAACTGAGTGTTACAGACTAACTTTCACCTAATCTGACCCAGTCAATTGATAACCTAGGCGCCCAAAGAAATGGTCTTGTCCACGCTGTTATGAAAATGGTTCTATGTAGCTTCTATATAGTTAACGGGCTTATACGGTCCAGATGGAAGCACTTTCAAATCAAATCTAAAGCACAAATGTTTAATTTCCAAGCGAACTAAGCACTAAATTATATTTGATATGTGAAATTTGAGCGACAGCCATTATGAGGATACCATTTTTGTCGTTGTGTTGTTCATTAAGCTATAGGGGCTCTTCACATGTAACTTAACAATGGTTGACAATGATTGGCATATTTTTTACTACGAAAGTCGTGCGGGTCACATTGGCGAATTGATATGTTAATCTTTATTGTCATATAAACAAATAAAAACATGTTTGTGATAAATACAAGTGGACGTGGCCGGGTACTTATACATCCCACAACAAAAAGACACTAAGTACAGATCTGAGAGTACTTGCAGTTACTGACAGCTAGTTCAACGAGCTTGTTTGTTTTCATTATCAGACAGGAATTCTTTCTAGTCAAGAATACGTCTGCCTTTTATAACATGTCTTTGCGTACCCTTTCAGTAGACTTTAAAGACGTTTTTTTTATGTCGTAGTGGTCAAAAACGTCTGCTGCTGTGTGCCCTAGAGCAAAACATTGAGACATATTTTTATAATGGTCAGCTGTAAGGTAACCGAATGTTTAACTTTTCTTACAATCGATACATTGAACCAATAGAAGTGCAGTAGAGACTTTATTTTCGAGTTGCTTCACCACCAAATCAGACTTGCATGCTTTTCTCGTGTACCTTAATCGTGAAAAGGAGAAACTTGAAAAGGACAAACAGGTTTAGACAGCACATTTTCTACTGTAGCGCCATGTCTGCAGTTTGCAAAAAACCAATGCACGTCTGAATACGAGTTCTAGATTTTTGCAGATTATTTCGCCCCGATTTACATTTTAATAAGGCTTGTTTTTTTTAAGTCATATTTCCAAACGTCTTCACTTTTAGACTTTGATATTGGAATTTAAAACTCCTTGATTGGCCTTCATGAAGAGTACTAGTTATGAAATGTTAAGACATATTAAAGCATTCCTTGACTGCATGAACATGCATTCCGGATGAGATATTGATAAGACGTGGAGGAGGGGATTCGACATCAAACATGTCAAAGGGATAAGTCATGATTTCATTCAGATGGTTCACAATGGCAATAAAATGTTTTTCGCCTCTTGTCATTTATGTTGGTCGGTTGTCATCATGTTAACTTGCATTATTAGCAGCAATACTACCTCTTAGCATAGCACCACTAAGGGATGCTAGGACATATCTGGTAAGTGTAAATCTAGTTAGTGCTGACTCTTGATTTTTTTATTCACACAATGCCACCTGATACCTTTTAATCTTTTAAAATGTTTTTTTTGCTGTTGCCATGTCGGTCCACATACCGTTAAAATGTCCCAGAGTCTGTATAAAAGCAAAATCGCCACCTGTAAATGCTGATTGAATTGTCTCTGGAAGTTAAAGCATTTCGAGTATGCAATAGTTGCTGTAAAACTTTTTTGTTTCCCATATTCTTTTGAAATTTTTGTTATCCAATTGAATTAACTAATTAAATTGTTGTTTGTAGTGAGGAGGAACAGTTGAACTGATGAACTTTGAACTGATGAACTTGGAAACATCTGAAAGGTATACATAAGAAAAACAGACCACCTAGAATAAGAAAAGAGAAAGATTAACTCATAGAGTAAAGGGTAAAAACAGACCACATAGAATAAGGAAAGAGAAAGATTAACTCATAGAGTAAACGGTAAAAACAGACCACATAGAATAAGGAAAGAGAAAGATTAACTCATAGAGTAAAGGGTAAAAACAGACCACATAGAATAAGGAAAGAGAAAGATTAACTCATAGTGTAAAGGGTAGACGAAACTATCAACACTTTGAAATTAACAAGAGCAATAATCAACATAACAGCTGCTTCATCACCATCTCAGAAGTTAGGTCTCTAACTGACTCAACTGATGAACTTATAACAAGCTTAACAGATTATCAGCATAGTTGAACAATGAACACTTCAAGGACAAAATATTCTTGGCAATGAAAATATATGACTGAAATTAACATACCAGCTGCTTCATTAAAAACTTAGAGGTTAAAGCTGACTCAACTGATCAACATGGAACAAACGTTAACATATTAACAGCATAGTAATCTTGATTTGTTTGGTCTTTAACCTCTGTTCCTGTATAAAGGATAAAATCTTTGAGTAAAAATGGTCTGAATAATGCTTTAAAATCTATCTACTTTGAATTTTGTACAAATTCAATATGGAAAAACATATCATGGAATAAAATAAAACAATTTCCCTACCTACCTACCCATACCCTGAAAACCTCAGTCGGGAAGGGGAAACAAAGATATTTTTAATGATGGCCTAATATTCTTGTCAATTAAAATATATGACTGAAATTTCATAATTGTATATGGTCAGTGGGAGAGAGAGAAAGATGTAGAATGGTCAGAGTGGGAGAGAGAGAAAGATGTAGAATGGTCAGAGTGGGAGAGGGAAAACACTTAAGATGATGAGTGGGGAGAAATAAAGAACAATTATTGCAACTGGTAAATTTGTCTTCAACCAAACTCATGGCTTGTGTTGATGTGTCTACCTTAGACATCTGATATTTTTATTATCTAGAGCTCTGTTTAAAAAAAAAAAATGTAAAAAATAATATGAAAACAAAATTTAAACAGTTATAGATAATAAACATTAAGGGTGGTGTAAAAAGTGGGCATATTTTAAATTTTCTTTTTTTCACCAATGTATTTATGAAATTTAAAACTTTAAAGTCAAAATGTTTAATTGGACGTACAATTGTTTTGATTTTAGATATTTGGAGACAAAACCTATTCTTCTCCATTTATTACACACTAAAAGTGTCATTAATTGGCAATATTCTTATTTTGGTTGTCTTTGCTTATACCTCTAACCTTAGACATCCAATATTTTTATTATCTAGAGCTCTGTATTCAATATTTATAATTTATCCGGTAGTGTCCGTGTGTCCGGCTACAAAATGTATGTCAACTATTTTTTGCACCGGAACCTTGCCACTAATGGATCCGTCAGATCCGTCCAATCAGTCAAATATTTTTACTATAAGTCTGACGGATTGGTGGCGTGAGTTTGACGCGAACTTGACTGATCGGTGACTGATCGATGACCGCTGACTGATCGCTAAAATAGTAACGCCTAAGGTTGCAAGTACATGTACTAAATGCAACAGGTCAACTATATTTGATTTATAGACTGATTTAAGGTGTACATGTCTGTCTGCCAGGGTTCATCTGACCTTGACCTCATTTTTTATGGTTCCTTAGTCAATGTTAAGTTTTAATGTTTTTTTCTGTTTATCAGATATTTGGTGTATGAAATGATTGCATCAACGGTCTGACAGGGTCATCTGACCTTGACTTCATTTATATGATTCATTGGTCATGTTCTATTTTTGTCGTTAGGTCTGTTTCCCAGATACTATAAGCAATAGGCAAACTATATTTAGTGTGTGGAATGATTATAAGATGGACATGTCTGTCTGACAGGGTTCATCGTACCTTGACCTCATTTCATGGTGTATTAGTCAATGTTAACCTTGTTTCTAATAAAGAGTTCCATTTGTTTTGTTTAATTTCAACTGGATATCAGCCTGTAAATACTTCATTACAAACAAAATATTGTAAAATACATAACTCTCATGAAAATAATTTATTTATTTCAATGTTTGCTAGTATTTTGTTTATGGTATTATTCCAACAAACATGTTTGACTTGACAACATGAACAGAGTTCAGGGAAACTAAATTTTTGCCTGTTGTTCAGTGGTTGTCGTTTGTTGGTGTGGTTCATAAAGTGTTTCTCGTTTCTCGTTTTTTATATAGTTTAGACCGTTGGTTTTCCTGTTTGAATTGTTTTACACTAGTCTTTTGGGGGCCCTTTATAGCTTGCTGTTCGGTGTGAGCCAAGGCTCCGTGTTGAAGGCCGTACTTTGACCTATAATTGTTTACTTTTTACACATTGAGACTTGGATTGAAAGTTCTGAAAGTCTTATCTATAAATACATAACCACACAAACTAAAGTAGTTCGTATTACAATTTATTTGTTGCACCAGACGTCAGTTTAGACAACAATATTTCTCCAACATGAGACTGTTGACATTAAAGTTTAGATATGATCACCACGGCCATGTTATAAAAGGGGATCTTAATATCCTTCAAGACAGAGAGGTTATACACTATCTGGAATTAAGGATGAAAATATCGCCACTACCAAAAATAAATTGGAAATGGTGTTGCTAGGTAACTAAAGATGGTGTTTTTTTTTATCCTATTGTAAAGTATGGTGTCAGTGGAGAAATTTACTAAAAATCACTTGATCTTAATTTCAATAAAAAATGAATACAACACGTTATAAATTCCATGCGTCCGAAGCGTTTTTCTGGATTTACCTTCATCAGAAACGCTCAAAGCCGAATATTTGAAAGCCAAGGATGTATAAGAATCGAAATAGTTAAAGAGCTATAAGACCAAAAGGACCATAGAAAATAGTCAAATTCAATAATGGTCAACTTTGCCTGAGGGAGTTGAAAAAATGCATGCATAATGTAGATATTCGCATATCACATTTCGAAAATAAGCACATTTAGAACTTATTACATACATCCAGTTTTATAGGATAAGACACAACGTTTAAGTTACCGTAAAGTGTTTAGTCTAGTGCTTAGGCGACAAAGCATCCAACAATATAAAAGCGATTGGACGTAAACAATATACTACAGATTGCACTGCTGAATTATTCCCGCCTTGTAACAGATAAAAATGATAGTCCCGTCTGCAAAAATGCTTCTCCCCTTTTAGAAAATAAAAAATGCCGTGCGCTTTCTATTTTCTAGTGTTCGGCAGTTTGTTTATGAAACTGTTGAGTTATTTACACTATCTATACTTATTTTCCTACTAATATACATCTTGATGTGCACCATTGCTTTCGAAATATGCATAGTGTTGCTGTAAGTGATAGTGAGAATGCCGGGTAATTTGTAATAGTATTTGTTAAGTTTCTTTGCCCGATAAAATTTATTTATATTGTATCTTTCGGTAATTATGAGGACGTCTTAGTTGATGATTTGAACCAACTTATTTTATCAAATCCACCAATTCGATTTTCGCTGACATATATTATATATTTCCCAGTGGCGGATCCAGAACTTTTCATAAGGGGGTCCCGCTGACTGACCTAAGGGGGGGGGGGGGGGGGGGGGGGGGGGGCGCTCCAGTCATGCTTCAGTGATTCCCTATATAATCAACCAAATTAATCAACCAAATTTTTCCCACGAAAGGGGGCCCCCCTGGATCCGCCTATGTTTCCTACATGCTTTACAATATATAAAAGAACAGGAGAAAGATAAAATATGCCAGTTGCATTTTTTAAAAATTTTTCTACCGATTGACTGGATTAACCATAAAATAGGCCTAACCTTAACCCCTAACCCTATATATAAGCCTAACCGACGAGTCAGAACCAAATTTTAAGTTGAGTATGCCTCGTGCAGCTGCATCCAATAGGGTTTGTGTCCATTAATATGAATTCATGTTGAACACTTAGTTTGAAGTTGTCTGTCTTTTTCTATTGTTGTATTTTCTGATTACTCTCAAACGCGTACCTTAGCTACCATATTAAAATGGAAAACTCTAGATAAATGTCAATTGTACAGTAATGTCACGGTAAACATAATTCAATATAAGCACCTTTGTTATTAAAAAAATCAATTAGACCTTCCGTTATGACTTTTGAATGGTTTTCCTTTTTTTTTTTCATTCGCACATTTTACATTTTACTTCTTGTTGAAGACCGTAAGCGACAAAAAGATGTCGTCACTCTTTGTCCAGGATGGTTATCTGTTACTGTATAATGTATCGGTCACATGTGATCTTCTGAAAGTTTAGGCAGTGGGTATCTTGTAAATATTCATAAGTTCGACCAAATAAATTTATTTAATGAACATCTTCATTGTTTTATGGTATTGTATTAAAGAAGAAAAACACAGTACAAATACAAAAATTACTAAACAAACAGATATACAGACAGATACTTAAGTATTTTTATCGAATGATAACTCAATGCCAAAAAATAGAGCACACTACGAGAGTATCGATGGGGGACCTTCATTTCTGTATTCTTTAATTTTTTCGCTCATTATTCTTCTTCTTCTTCTTCTTCCAAGTAAGGAACCGAATTCATATTGAATGTGTATTGTCCCGCGAAAACTTTGCGCAGTGCCGGGCAAGGCACAAGTCTTCTCAAGGTTATTTACATTTAAAACGTTCGCCAATTTACAATTAAAATTATGTACACGCTATGCTGTTTACTTCCTTCCAGATCCTGCTTTCAGAGCAGCTCTGAATCCCTCTATCGAGTCAGTCGATGTTGTTTTAGCTGGAAGTTGATTCCAATCCCTGATGGTCTTTGGGAAGAATGACTGTCCATAGGTGTCGGTTTTTGTTCTTTCTTGGTAGAAGCGGCCTATACCTCTGGTCCGGCTGTCGTTGGGTATTAGGTATTGTTGTCTATCTATATCGATTAGCCCGTGCTGGATTTTAAATAGCATACATAGTCTGTTGGTTTTCCTACGTTCTTCCAGGCTTTCCCACTGTAATTGTTTAACCATGTGTGTTACACAGCCAGGTGTTCGGTCTGAGTAGTTATTATGAAAAAATCTTGCTGCTCTTTTTTGAACTTGTTCTAATGATTTGGTCTTTTTTTTGGCTCGATGGATCCCAAACTGTGCAGGCATATTCCACTTAAGGTCTTACCATGGCTGTATATGCTGCTGCTTTTACTGGTTTTGTGCAGTCTTTCAGATTTCTTCGGATAAATCCCAATGTTTTATTTCCTTTGCCTACAATATTATCAATGTGTCTTTCCCAGGATAGGTTGTTGCTGATAGTTACGCCTAAGTATTTGCTTGCATCAACATTGTCTAGTATGTGTCCGTGGAGTTTATATGATGTATCTCTCACTTCTTTGTTCTTCTGCGTTATTCTGATAACTATGCATTTTTTGGCGTTAAAACTCATTTGCCATTTATTCTCCCATTCTTCCAATGATGTTAAGTCTTTTTGCAAAAGGTCGCTGTCTGCCTGGTTGTTATTCTTTATCTTTTAAAAATAATGGCTATTCTGTAATTACTTGATAACTGTATTCTGGACATTGTTCTTTTCTGTAATCAGTATATTTTTACCCAATTCTTTAATTTTTGCAGTTATTCTTTATATTTAAGCGCCCCATTATTCTCTATTCTTTATTTTTTTTTTGCCCATTTTTCTCTATTCTTTTTTTTTTTTTTTTTGCCCATTTTTCTCTATTCTTTATTGTTTTTGCCCATTATTCTCTATTCTGTAAACCTCATCCATACCCTCCATTATTTCATTCATGTCTACCGAATGAACTGACATAACTAAATTTTCTACTAAATCATCGTAAACTTCATTTGTGTCATCCAACATAAAAAAACTCTGCTATATTCGACGGCAAATTGAAAATTATGATTTATTGTTTCTTTTACATAATATCTCTAGAAGAAGTCCAGATTCATTTTTTTTTTACTCTTCACCAGAAGATATTCTGGGGCTGTACAGAAGAGATCAATAAAACACGCCACATAAAATGCGCCGATCACGAAGAACGAAAACAACCCATCAGGCCCCTCATTTTGAGTACAATTTATAGAAGTTTCTATCCCCTTGAAAAAAATATGAGTCCAACTTAAAAACTTTCAGGCAGTCATAAAGTATTTTTTATATACAACTTTACCACCAGATTTTTTTAAAACCCTTTTCTAGTTTTTGTAGAGCCTGTGACTTTTGTCGCAGAAAGCTCGACATAGGGATAGTGATCCGGCGGCGGCGGCGGCGTTAGCTAACTTCGTAAAAGCTTTATATTTTAGAAGGTGGAAGGTCTGGATGCTTCATACTTTGTATATGGATTCCTCATGTTACGAAGTTTCCGTCAGTCACATGTCCAATGTCCTTGACCTCATTTTCATGGTTCAGTGACTACTTGAAAAAAAAAAGTTAACATATTTTGTAATGTTAAATTCTCTCTTATTATAAGTAATAGAATGACTATATTTGGTATGTGCGTACCTTGCAAGGTCCTCATGCCCGTCAGACAGTTTTCACTTGACCTTGACCTCATTTCATAGATCAGTGAACAAGGTTAAATTTTGGTGGTCAAGTCCATATCTCAGATACTATAAGCAATAGGTCTAGTATAATCGGTGTATGGAAGGACTGTAAGGTGTACATGTCCAACTGCCAGGTGCCATCTGACCTTGACCTCATTTTCATGGTTCAGTGGTTATAGTTAAGTTTTTGTGTTTTGGTCTGTTTTTCTTATACTGTATGCAATAGGTCTACTATATTTGGGTTTATGGAATGATTGTAAGGTGTACATGTCTAGCTGGCAGGTGTCATCTGACCTTGACCTCATTTTCATGGTTCAGTGGTCGAAGTTAAGTTTTTGAGTTTTGGTCTTTTTTTCTAATACTATATGCAATAGTTCAACTATATTTGGTGTATGGAAATATTTTATGATCTATTTGTCAGTCACGCAGGTTTTTTATTTTACCTTGACCTCATTTTCAAGGTTCATTGCTCAGTGTTAAGTTTTTTGTGTTTTGGTCTTTTTTTCTTAAACTATAAGCAATAGGTCAACTATATTTGTTGTATGGAAGAATTGTTAGCTGTACATGCCTGCCTAGCATGGTTCATCTGACCTTGACCTCATTTTCATGGTTCATTGGTCAATGTTTAGTTTACTTGGTTAATGTTAAGTTTATGTGACAGTTGTAATAAAGCTTTATATTTAGGACTATCAACATAATATCAATGATTATTAAAGAAGGCGAGACATTTCAGCGTGTCACTGTGCACTCTTGTTACAAAATAAGTGTAATAATCTGGTAATTTTTAATCATCAAACTACTCAGTTTTAATGTTAACACATACAAGAATATCAAAATATTTGTCTCGCCCGAGACAAAAGTAGTAGAGACATAGGGATGACTATCTGGCGGTGCTGGTGTTATAAACTATTTGTTTAAAGCGATAGAAGACCAGTAGATGCTTCATACCTTGTTTGCAAATGTTTCAAAGATTCTCATGTTTATGGTTTAGCGACTGCTTGAAAAAAAAAATTTTGTCATGTGAAATACTAACTTATTATGAGTTAGAGGTGTATGTCTGTCTCTGGCAGGTTTCAAATGAACTTTATCCCATCTTCATGGTTCTTTGGTCGATGTAAAGTTTTCATAGTTTTGTCTGTTTATCAGATACTAAATGCAACATGTCAACTATATTTGATTTATAGAATGATTTAAGGTGTACATGTCTGTCTGGCAGGGTTCATCTGATCTTGACCTCATTTTTTATGGTTCCTTAGTCAGTGTTAAGTTTTAATGTTTTTTTCTGTTTATCAGATATTTTGTGTATGAAATGATTGCATCTTGTCTGACAGGGTTCATCTGACTTTGACTTCATTTTTATGATTCATTGGTCATGTTCTATTTTTGTCGTTAGGTCTGTTTCTCAGATACTATAAGCATTAGGCAAACTATATTTAGTGTGTGGAATAATTATAAGATGGACATGTCTGTCTGGCAGGGTTTATCGTACCTTGACCTCATTTCATGGTGTATTAGTCAATGTTAACCTTGTTTCTAATAAAGAGTTCCATTTGTTTTGTTTAATTTCAACTGGATATCAGCCTGTAAATACTTCATTACAAACAAAATATAGTAAAATACATAACTCTCATGAAAATAATTTATTTATTTCAATGTTTGCTAGTATTTTGTTTATGGTATTATTCTAACAAACATGTTTGACTTGACAACATGAACACATTCCAGGGAAACTAAATTTTTGCATGTTGTTCAGTGGTTGTCGTTTTCGTTTGTTGGTGTGGTTCATAAGTGTTTCTTGTTTCTCGTTTTTGATATAGATTAGATCGTTGGTTTTCCTGTTTAAATTGTTTTACACTAGTCTTTTTGGGGCCCTTTATAGCTTGCTGTTCGGTGTGAGCCAAGGCTCCGTGTTGAAGGCCGTACTTTGACCTATAATTGTTTACTTTTTACACATTGAGACTTGGATTGAAAGTTGTCTCATTGGCACTCATACCACATCTTCTTATTTATATTTGAGACATCATAAAAAATTAACATGATAAACAATGTTTAAAAAATAAAATTTTGGTTTTGGTTAAGAATGTCCTTGATATGATTATACTCAAAATTTGCTAAAATTGAAGTGTTTACCATAAATAAGTTTCAATATTTTGATCAAATGTTCTGAAATACATTTACACTAAAAGTACTGTTTAAACCTTAATGTAAAAATAAGGAGATGAGGTATGATTGCCAGAGAGACAACTATCCACCAACATTTTAATGTACGTCATATGAACTTATGTGAAATTTAAAAGCTTTGCTGTGAAACATATTCATAGGAAATTTGCCCTACCTCTTTTCTTTTTAATTCAGACAAGTTTGATTGTATTAGTTTAGTTCATTGTAAAGAAAACAAAATATTACTTTGATTGTGTCTTTTCTAAACCATCTAGTACAATCCAGATATGCGAATCCTATAGTACAAATCTGGATATTACGATTTCTACTAGTCAACATCTTAATTCTGATTTATGTTGACTGCTGTACCCCTATTTCTTTTACATTTTTTAAGAAATACAAAAAATGACGATAGCACAATAACGTGGATGTTGTTACAAAAACAAAAAAAACAAAACAAAAAGCAGAGCATCTGAAAATGGTTGATTGTGCAATATTAGCTGTCGTCCAAATTTACAATGTAGTTTTTAAAAATAATTGATGTGTATTATAATGCATTTTTGGGTATTGTGCTTAACATTTTGATATTCAGGTTTCTGAAGATGTCTTGATATGATTTTATAGAATTAATTATTTAACTTTTATTCATTTTCTCTACATACCAGTTATTATGTATAATCCCTGACCTTTTTTCTAGTGATTATGAGTAATGCCTGAAAATTTTAGTGATTATATATAATCAGTTCAATTCTGATTTATACTGGATTTTAAATCAGAATTCCAATTTGAATTTCTACTAGTGGATATTGGAATTCCAATATGTACTTAGGAGGATTCTGGATCCTACAAAATTCCAATTTGTACTGTAACATCTACACTGGGTAACAATTTAGAATCCAAAAATGACAGATGGGCAACACAGGTTCATTGGAGCCTCTAGTTTTTATATATACAATATGTTTTTCCTATTTTGGAATGGTTTTGTTGATAGCATTTCTTTAATGCTATATGCCCAAAATTGCCACATGTAAAACATAATAAAGTTGTCGATTGGTTTGATAAAACAGCATTAATTTAAATGCATAATATTTTATAATTTCTTAACGAAAGTATGAATTATATCAAATTGTAATATATTTTAGAATATAGCAAAGTGCTCTCGACCAATGAAATTGTAGGATTTGGTGTTTCTTAATAGTGAAGAATGAATGTAAATCATGTTTTTAGTAAGGGATTATCCTATTGTTAAGGCCAACTTACAGTTCAAAACAAAGAGTTTCTATGAACGAGTTACAACTGCCCCGAAGCCATTTATCAGATTGAAAGCATTTATCACACTGACTAAAAGTTGAATTGTAAAAAACAAAAAAATCAAAATACTTTAAAGTTTACTGGTGCAGTAAAATTGGAACCTTAAATGTTATTATGAAAATATTAATATATTCAAATTAAACAATATCAAAGCAATGCCAAAAAAGAAAAAAAAAAGTTTTGAAATAAAATATAACCTAAATCTTTAGCTTTCCAAAACTATGATTACAATTTACTGGGAAGAATAGTAATTTCCAGTATTTTTTATCTTTGCAGAAATTATATAATAGTTACTCAAGTTAAGTGCACAGAAGACAAAGTTAAACACTTTGAAATGAAATATGATGCCAGATGTCGGACTTATATTGAGAAGCAGTTTGGAAGTTTTAGTCTGTTCTGAGGAGAGCTAGTAATGCTAAAAAAAAAATTCAAAATGTATACAGGTAGGAGACTTTAATTTAATTTACTATCAAGATCCACCTTATTCCAGTAATATCATTTCCATGTTACCTTTTTTATTTTCAAATTTAAAACCATGAAAAAAGAAGCTTAAAATTAAAAAAAACTTTTGATAAGGATATTTTTACATATGAAACAGATAAAATCAGATGTTTCCATTACCTGTTGTGAGTAAAAAAAAAATGGTTAACAATTTTCAGATTTGTTTATTGGTTGATTGTTGTTTTTTTTATGTCCAATGGTAAATACTTATTGCATGATCAGGACAATCTGGCAACTTAGACACTAAATATATTTTTTTTTTGATAAGTTCACAGCGCCGAAAAACTACAAAATGTACTACCTTGTGCTTTGCATAAATTACATGTTCCTTTTTTTGTCATTTAACAGAAACCACTTATGATAAGTCAGTAAGTCCCCTCTTTAAGATGTGGTTCTATATTGTAATATTTGACTTGTATATGAAATATGAAAATCTGGTAAATTTGCCAATGAGACAGCCAAGGTCACCATACGACCTCCAGCAATCAGACGACAAGATACTTTACACATGTAACATAAAATAATGTTCCCAGCAAGGAATTACTGTCCTCCTGATAAAATTCTATACAATATGTTGTCTGCACACAATATTTTACATAAAAATATGGCAAAAACTGTCCTCGACAATATTTCATGATGGTGTCCATTTCCATTAAAAAATTGTCCAATTGGTCAGGATAATATTTCACTGTTCATTGAATATTTTACTGTGAAATGCTGTCCATGTTTGATGTACATGGCTGTGTGAAAGCATAAGTTTTTTTACGAATGCATCACATATAGGCTTTTCAAGGAGAATTTGGAATTTGAAAATTATTTTAATATGATATATAGAAAAATCTGAGGTTTCACAAAACCTAAATCAATCCAAGCCAACTATTGACAATAATAACAATGCAGCAGATACCCCTGCACAAACTGAAGTCAATTTGTCTCGTCTTCAACAATGCTTACTTGATACTATTTGTAAACTTCAAATTATTCAAGGAAAAGACACTACGACTATCTTAGAGGCATGAACTGGTTGCAGAATACTTCTTCTGCAAGGTCAGTCTCAACTTAATCAAAAGAGCACAGATAAGCACATTCTGTCCAAAGAATTACAATCAGTACAACAAAAAAATCAAAACATTACAAGAGGAAAAAGGATCCCTGAAGTCACAATTACAAATTGAAAAGGGAAATGTAACACTTTTAAAAAGTCAGTACGATGATTTGAACAATCATAGTAGAAAATTGCTAGAATAGACTAGAAAGGAATTAGAGAAACTTGTCTCATCCACAAATTCTGAGCTTGACTTTAATGCTAATCGGCTTATAACAAAAAACCAAGAACTACAAACACTTTATGAATCTGGGCACAATTTAAGGTTACAGTTGGATAAAGCAATGAACGAAATACTCAATCTCAAAAGTCAAATTTCAACATCAATGAATATTTCTGGTCGGCGTGCTGAAACGGCAACATCCAAATCACACCATGGGATTAAAGAGCAAATAGACCAACAATCAATATGAAAACCTAGTGTACTTCTAATAGGAACCTCAAATATTCGTGGGATCAACGAAAACAAATTATCATCAAGTGTAAATGTTGTATTACACATATTTACAAACGATCTGAAGACAAACAAGAGGCTGTCAGAGCGACAGCAAACCGGATTTTTTAACATTTATTTGTGTCCTGGCATTTTGCATTATCACAAGGATCATAACTTCCTAACGGTAAAAGTGACAATCATCAATATTGAACTTGACATCCATTTTGTCATCAGTAACAACATATTAAAATTTGAAAAGCTTTGGTTGAACGGTTCGTGAGTTAAAGCACGGACACGTCTGGAAATACCATTTTCAGTCTTTCAAGAACCATAACTCCTGAACGGTGAAAGTGAAAATCGTCAGTATTGAGCTTGACCTCCATTTTGTCATCAGTAACAACATGTTAAAATTTGAAAAGCTTTGGTTGAGTGATTCGTGAGTTAAAGCACGGACACAGTTTGGCAACCGCCCGCCCGCCGTACATTCCCAAATCAATAACCGATTTTTTTTTTCGGAAATTCCGGTTAAAAACCCACAGAATTGTGTAAGTGAGCTGTTCAATAGATTTTTTGGTGGGTTGGCAGTCTTGGTTTAAAAAAAAATAAAACCTTATGTAAAAATTCTTAAAAACACATATGTGTGTACTGTATAACCCACCTCCAATGTCATCATGTTCTCCGGGACTCGACCGTGATATTATTGAATGTTTAAAACAGAAAACTGCAAAATATATGAAAATGGGTAATGTTTTATTGTGTGGTGATTTTAATGCAAGAATTGCTAGTTCCCCTGATTATATTTTAAATGATAATAAATGTTATTTACCTCTTTTTGATAACTACCCCATTGACAAACAAATCTTAAAAAGAAAAAGCAGTGATACAACAATTGATTCAAAAGGGAAAGAGTCTTTTAGATCTTTGTAGTTAAGGATACTAAACGGTCGAGTCCTAGTGGATGTTTTTGGAAAATAAACATGGTATACGCCAAATGACAGTAGTGTGGTTGACTATGTGATGGTGTCGGAGAGTATCCTGGATCAAATTATATCTTTTTATGTTCACAACTTTATACCTACTATTTCAGATTGTCATTGTATACTGGAATGGGAAATATCAACTAAATTTATTGTTGATGATAATGATTGTAATATTAATATGTTTGATAAATCACCAAACTTCATGTGATCAGATGAATCACCTACAAAATTTCAGACAGCCTTATTATTACCCGATATACAAACGTAAATTGATACATTTAATAAAAGTATCATCAAAGAGTCTCAATCCTCAGTCGATGAGGCCGCAGGAGAATTATCACATATTTTCTTATCTGCTGCTACTAATTCTCTTAAAAGAAATAGACAAAGGAATAAGAAACTAAAGGCAAAAAAATGGTTTGATGGAGATTTGTACCATCTCCGAAACAATTTTATAAGTTATGGTAAAGTATATTCGAAATTTCCTTATGACCAAATAGTAAAAGGTCACTATTATAAGCTTAACAAGCAACACAAATCAATTTGCCATCGAATAAAGCAGAGTTTTTTTTTAATGTTGGGTGACATTAAAAGTTTGCGATGATTTATTAGAAAATTTAGTTACGTCAGTTCATTTGGTCGACATGACTGTAAAAGTGTTCTCTGTTTTGGCATTGATGTGATTGATTATATAATAATTGAAAAAAACCAAAGAAAGTTGGTTTTAAGAAATCGCTGTGTTCGTGATTTTTTTTCTTTATGCTTTCCAACTTAATTTTTGCTTAATAAATCCGGCTTAAAGATCCGACCATTTGATTTACAGGAATAATCTTAAACTGTACAATAGCTTGTCCATGTTTGTCTGGTATATGATCGAGAAGGACATCTTGTCTATCAAAATTTTTTAAAGTAACCAAACTGGATTTTTTTTTTGTATATGAAAGATGTCAAAATTCGCATTATTTTTCTATAATTTCTATTGCAAAATACCAAAATTGTACCGGTCCTTGCAAAATTTTGATGGTCAAAACCTTCGGACCACCACTTTTTGAGAACCTTAATTGTATATGTATACTAGGTAAACAAGGTCATGGGGTTTCTCAGACTGTTTATTACTAAATCCGTTGGTTGTGTACTGATTGATACTTTAGTCTGGGAGAACATGATTTATTTGTTAGTTATCATTAGCTTTGAACAAGCTTTCGGTATCTGCAAATACTCTTACTTCGGTGCTTTGTGTCTATTGTCTTAATTGGAGTTGTTTTTTGTGTCTCGTACCGATCTTTTGAGTTAATCCAAATACAACTAATTTCTACAGTTTGTTCTTCTGTTATACCACTGTTCCAGTTAAGAGAAGGGTTGGGTGCTCACAAACATGTTTAACCCTGCTATATGTATGTGCCTGTCCCAAGTAGCCTGTAGTTCAGTGGTTTTCGTATGTTCATGTCTGTTGACTCATATTTTGTTTTTTTTTGTAAATTGTTTCAACTTTTTCATGTCGGGGCCGTTTAAAGCCGACTATACGATATTGGTTTTTGCCATTACTGATGGTCGTACGGTTGCCTATAATTGCTTACATCCACTTCATTTGAAATCCGGTGAATAATTGCTTTATTGGCATTCAAACCACATCCCCTTTTTATCATATTATGTACCTGACTTTTAAACTCGTGTTTTCCTGAACATACAAATATTTGTCAGTGGAAGTTAAAAATAAGAACGGAAGAAATAGGCATGCTAAGCGACGGATTAAAATGAATAACTAATCCGCAAAAAAAATCCCCTTGTGTCCCTCCCCCTCCCCAGAATATCAAATAGTCGCCACCCCACTGTTATTGTCCTTGTAGTTCTTATAGTTATCCAGTTTATCGAACACAGCATGTTTTTCCAACCATTTTTTATTTGTTTTACAATTATTATACAACTACATCAATGACAAAACAGAGCACACTATAAAAGAACGGATGGGGTCCTTCATTTCTGTATTTTTTTATTTTTTCGCTCATTATTCTTTATCTTTAAAAAATAATGGCTATTCTGTAATTACTGGATTACTGTATTCTGGACGTTGTTCTTTTCTGTAATCAGTATATTTTTACCCAATTCTTTAATTTTTGAAGTTATTCTTTATATTTTAGCACCCCATTATTCTCTATTCTTTATTTTTTTTGCCCATTTTTCTCTATTCTTTATTGTTTTTGCCCATTATTCTCTATTCTGAAAACCTCATCCACACCCTCCACTACTACAGTCATGTCTACGGAAATAACTGACGAGACAAAAGTAGTAGAATGCGAGACATAGGAATAACTATCTGGTGGAGGCGGTGTTGTAAACTATTTGTTTAAAGCGGTTGAGAACCAGTAGATGCTTCATACCTTGTATGCAAATGTTTGAAAAATTCTGTCTGTCATATACCAATTGTCCTTGACCTCTTGTTTATGGTATAGCGACTGCTTGAAAAAAAATATATATAGTTTTTTGTCGTTTGAAATACTTACTTATTATGAGTTAGAGGTGTATGTCTGTCTCTGGCAGGTTTCATATGAACTTTAACCCATTTTCATGGTTCTTTGGCCAATGTTAAGTTTACGTGGTTTTGTCTGTTTTTCAGAAACTACATGCAACAGGTCAACTATTTTTGATTTATAGAATGATTTAAGGTGTACTGTCAGGGTTCATCTGACCTAGATATCATTTTTATGGTTCCTTTGTCAATGTTAAGGTTTGATGTTTTTTATGTTTTATCAGATATTTGGTGTATGGAATGATTGCATCTTGTCTGACAAGGTTAATCTGACCTTGACCTCATTTTTATGGTTCATTGGTCATGTTCTACTTCTGTTATTAGGTCTCTTTTTCAGATACTATAAGCAATTATGGCAAACTATATTTAGTGTGTGGAATGATTATAAGATGTACATATCTGTCTGACAAGGTTCATCGGACCTTGACCTCATTTTATGGTTTATTAGTCAATGTTAACTTTGTTTCTGATAAAGGGTTCCATTTCTTTTGTTTAATATCAACTGGATATCAGCCTGTAAATACTTCATTACAAACAAAATATAATAAAATACATAACTCTCCTAAAAAAAATTTATTTATTCCAATGTTTGCTAATATTTTGTTTATGGTATTATTTTAGCAAACAATTTTGACTTGACAACAAGAACAGAGTTCAGTGAAACTATAAATTTTGAGAATCATTATCAAAAATTAAACATGATAGTAATGATTAAAAAATAAAATTTTGGTTTTGGTTAAGAATTTCCTTGATATGATTATGCTCAAAATTTGATAAAATTGAAGTGTTTACCATATATAAGTTTCTATATTTTAATCAAATGTTCTGAAATACATTTACACTAAAAGTGCTGTTTAAACCTCAAAATAAAAATAAGGAGATGAGGTATGATTGCCATTGAGACAACTTATCCACGAAAATTTTAATGTACGTCATATGAACTTATGTGAATTTTAAAAGCTTTGCTCTAAAATATATTCATAGGAAAATTGCCCTACCTCTTTTCTTTTTTATTCAGACAAATTTGATTGTATTAGTTTAGTTCATTGTAAAGAAAACAAAATAGTACTTTGATTGTGTCTTTTCTAAACCATCTAGTACAATCCAGATATGCGAATCCTCTTGTACAAATCTGGATATTACGATTTTTACTAGTCAATATCTGAATTCTGATTTATACTGGATTCTAAATCAGAATTCTAATTTGAATTTCTACTAGTGGATATTGGAATTCCGATTTGGATTCTGGATCCTACAAAATTCCAATTTGTACTGTAACATCTACACTGAATCTTAAAATGACAGATGAGCAACGCGGGCTCATTGGAGCCTCTAGTTTTTATCTATACAACATGTTTTTCCTATTTTGGATGGGCTTTGTTGATAACATTTCTTTAATGCTATATGGCCAAAATTGCCACATGTAAAACATAATAAAGTTGTCGATTGGTTTGATAAAACAGCATTAATTTAAATGCATAATATTTTATAATTTCTTAACAAAAGTATGAATTATATCAAATTGTAATATATTGAGGATATGAATAAATATGCTTCCAGTATTTAATTTAATATAATCTACTTAATTTATAATTTGCCCAAACTGTAGAAACAATTAAATACAGTGTGAAGAGCTTTTACTTAAAGCTACAAATCAAAATAATATGAACACGTTTGATATATGTCATAAATATTCATGATTTACAAGTATTTGAGAGAATGATAATCCCTTTCTTCATGATTAAGTACGAGCGTCTTTTAGTACTCATTTTGAACACATGAAAACACAATAATGCTTTATTAACGAATTAGATTTATTAGATTTAAATAATTTTTCTATTCAATTCCATAAAATGCTTTTAAATTGTTACTAATTGTAATATTCGTATATACTGGATTGCCGAAGTTTTTCTGTGCATTTGCGTTTTTGGTCGACTTGGAGATAAAATCATATCTTCTATATGGATTATAACATAGCATTTTTCATATCAGACCCCTTATCAGCCCTAGGTCATGATATCAGACAGAGAGCCGACAGGCTCGAGGGATGATATTGACCATGGGCTGATAAGGGGTCTGATATGAAATATGACATGTTATGATCTTTTTATCATATACTTCACTATTTTTGTTTTGAATGTCCCAGTTAAAATTCTGTTAATGTGTTAGTTTTTTTTTTTTTTTTTTTTTTTGCCTGTGATATAAACCGGAAACCGTTGAAATAAACCGGAGGCAGTTGATAACGAAAGTCATATCACACGGCTAAGACAATTATATTAGCCGTGTAATATATATTTTATTGATAATTTACAATTTTATCAAGGGGTACAATTATACCATTATTTTCTATAAGCATATGATAAATGTCAATATCAAAGGATCATGCTTCTATAATTGAAACTTCCGGTAAGAACAAATCTGCGCTTTGGTCTTTATCAAACATTTGTCAAATCCAATGCCCTGATCATTGTTAAAAGTATTTTGAGTTATGAAAATATCCTCATCATCATCAATATTATGGTCACTTGCAGTATCAATTGAAGAATTTGTAGCAGCATTATTATTAATGTACGACTTTTAGTACTATATAATAAAAGGCTACATTGATTTTCGAATTTAACCCATTAATTTATGTAAACAATAAACCGGTCTAATACAAACAAAACAACGATATCAAGATCGACGCTTTCATACTATTTACATCCAATATTCTCTAGTGAAAAACAGTTACCCGGAAAAATTACATGGTAGAATGAAATCACGCTTACATATAACCAAAATTGAACTGGAGGTTATATCACAGTATTACACAAGTCAGGAGACGTCACTGACCCAAATAATTATAGAGGACTAACCATCACTAATGCAATTGGTAAGCTATTCAACAGTATACTTAATATAAGGTTAGATGGTTTTTAGAAGAAAATAATGTAATTAACGATTGTCAAATAGGTTTTACCAGAAAGGCAAGAACATCCGACTATATGTTTGTTTTAAAATGTATTTTTGATCAATACTGTAATTCTAAAGATGGGAGAGTGTTTGCTTACTTTGTTGATTTTCATTAAGCCTTTGATAAAGTAATACAAACAGGAATTAGAATTAAGCTGTTAAAGATTTGGGTTAGTTCATGGTTTTATAGCGTTATTAGGAGTATGTATCTTAAAACTAAATCTTGTATAAACATACATGATAGATTAACTGAATTCTTTCAAACCATGCTTGGTGTCAAACAAGGAGATAACATGAGTCTTAACTTGTTCAAACTATTTATTTATAGCCTTCCAGATTATCTTACACAAACCAGAGATCCAATTATACTGGATGACAAACTCATTCACTGCCTTATGTATGCTGATGACATTGTAATTTTATCTAACTCAGCAGAAGGACTACAAGAGAAATTAAATAAGCTTTATGATTTTGTAATGACTGGTGCTTAAATATAAATAATAAGAAAACTTAGGTGTTGATATTCAACAAGGCCGGTAGCCATATCTCTCAGAAATTTATTTTGAACAAAGATGAGCTGGAGTGTGGATCTAATTATAAATATTTGAGTATCCAATTTAATGCATCATGTTCATTTTCATACGTTCAGAATGATTTATACCAAAGAGCCTTAAAGGCGTACTTCAAACTATGTAATGATTTTTTTAGTGCATAATCCTACTGTTACGAATGCAATTCATGTTTTTGACCATACAATAAAATCCATACTTTTACATGGGTGTGAAATTTGGGGATATTTTAATCCCTTTACTGCACGTTTACCATATCGGTGGATACAATTTACTCAAGGATACTTTGTGAAAAACTTCATATTAAATTCTGCAAGTATATTTTAGGTGTTCATAGAAAAAGTACAAATTTTGCAGTTTTGTCTGAATTAGGACATTTTCCACTGCATTATGACATAGTCAAACATGTTTTATTTAGGATTTTGGCATCGTTTAGAAGATATTGGTTCCTAGTTTCCCTTGTTAAAAGCTGCATATGATTGTTCTAGAAAGCTATTTGAAACAAAAAAAAAAACCTTCTTGGTATGGATCAATTAATGTTTCAAAGGAAAAAAATGTCAGGTATAGAAAACCATATACCAGCAAAATATTCAACAGTTAAATTACACTGTTTTCAGATTGTTAAGGGATACTATTCTGCATTGTGGAAAAAATAGCTAGATATACATAAAGATGGTAAACCACGAACTTATGTAACTTTCAAGTGTAGTTTTGGTTTTGAAAATTATTTTTCAATAATGCAACTTTTTGAGCAAAGGAAATATATTACTAGATTAAGAATATCTGCTCACAAATTGCAAATTGAATCTGGCAGATACCAAGGTACTCTTCGACAAAACCGAATTTGTCTCGCGTGCACCTCAGGGGAGGTTGAAGATGAAGTTCATTTTTTATTTAAATGTGACACCCATTATTAAAAAGAGAGGAATTGATGCAAAGTATATTATAATCGTGTCCAAACTTCCAATATTTACAACAAATTGATTTGGATAATGAATGATGAGAATCCCAATGTACTTTTTGCATTTTATAAATATATAGAAGATACTAATAACGAAAGGAAAACATAATCTACAATAACTAATTTCAATCTTATTCTTTAACATGAGTTTGGATACTCTGTTAAGCCTGCACTGATCACAAGAAGAATTTCATATTCTCTGGCCCCGTCCCTTGATGATCGTTGCTGGCTAGACACAGAATCTATAATCTTAAAAGTATATTTTTTAAATATTTTTTTAATAATTTAGGAGTTTGACTCATCTGCATTAAGTACAAGTAGGGACTTCCCTTATAGCATCGACTCTTGGTGCTTACTGCAGATTAGTCATAATATCCTTTATTCAATGTTATTTGCAGTATACCTCATAGTTAAATGTGTGGTTTTTTATATATATATATATAGAGAGAGAGAGAGAGAGATTTCTCCGCACAAACTACTTAAGCCTCTTGTTTATCTAATAGTCAAAATACGCGTACTTGGTGCACTTGAGTCAATGTCAACATGATATTAATTGAATTATAATATATTGCTATAATTTTTATGTGTGTGTTTCTTGTTTTTTTTTGTTATACACATGTTACATATCTATTGTATATATATTAAATCATTCACTCCCAAAAAGGGGAGATGGTATTATACTGACAGAAGTGAAAGAAAGTGTGCTATATGCCAGAATGGAGATATCGGAGACGAATATCACTATATTCTTGTTTGCCCGGCTTTAGAAGATGAAAAGAAAAAATGTATACCAAACGAACAAATAAGCAGACATAATGTTTTAAAAGTCAACAACCTTTTTAACTCTAAAAAAACCAAAGACACGCGGACAGCTTTGCGATTTCATAAGATGTATCAACAGTAAAATTACTCCTTCTTCTCAACCATAATTTCAACATATTTAAACACTAAAACTATTTCTTTAAACATGTTTTTTTTAACTTTATTTGTGTGTGTATATATTGTCATATTTGTATTTATTTTTATCTATTTTTATTTGTTACATTTTTTAATATTTTATTTTTTTATGTTATCACATCTAATATTTTGTATGCATGTTTTTAACTTCTCTGTAACCTTTGTACTTGCATGGTTTTATGAGAATAAACTATCTATCTATCGATCTATCTTTTGGAACCAGATTTAACAATTTAACAATGTCATCATGACCTACTTTTCATGATTGATTGATGAATTTTAAGATATCTTTGATATATGTGCTACACTAAATGAATTCAGTTAATTCTATTATTATGCTCAATCATCATACATGAATAGTTTACAGAGATTACCATTTCATTTGATAAATTAAAATACCTAGTCAGAATGAATGTAAATAAACACAAAATGGTAAATGTTAATGAGACAGTAATTTAACCCAGCCACCAAAACCACAAGAAAACAAGAAAAGACAATATATACATATAAACATATAAAATTAAGAAGATGTGGTATGATTGCCAATGAGAGAACTATCCACCATAGACCAAATTGAGTAGATGCAAGAAACTTTGGGTCACTCCACCGCCTTCAATAAATGTCCCTTTTAAAATCTTTTATGATGAACTGATATGAAATGTCCCTTTTAAAACCTTTAATAATGAACTGATATGATATCATGTACAACTTAGATTCTGTTCCAAATATAACTAGGGGAGTTGGAAAATATCTTAATTGAATTTTGATTATGAATGCTTGATTGTAGAATATTTAACATATCTGACATACAGTTTACATTATATGCTTGTACTTTGTCTTTATTTCACAGTCTGTTGAGAGAAGCAGCTCTTAGATGTCATGATGGAGACTAGAGATCTTTGAATTATATGAACTGTAGTATTGGAACTGACCCTCATTTTAACAGTTAGAAGGATATGTGGATATAATTTGACTGATACCAGTTCGATTAGTTCAAACTGAACAATCAATTGGATGTAGAATCCTTACAAACTGAGTAAAGGACATGTATGTTATTGTGCATTTATAGACAGGGGAAATCTAGCTGTATTGCAGTAACTAGAGTGATTTATTATGGATATTGAACTACTATTTATTGAATGATAAATTTTATTATGAAACTATTTATAAAATTATTTAAGCAACTTTAAAAGAGGGACGAAAGATACCAGAGGGACAGTCAAACTCATAGATCGAAAACAAACTGACAACGCCATGGCAAAAAATAAGACAAATAATAGTACAGATGACACAACATAGAAAACTAAAGACTAAGCAACACGAACCCAACCAAAAACTGGGGGTGATCTCAGGTGCTCCGGAAGGGTAAGCAGATCCTGCTACACATGTGGCACCCGTCGTGTTGCTTATGTTATTACAAATCCGGTAAATAGTCTAATTCGGTAAGTCACATTCGTGAATAGGGAAGGGTATTGTAGTTACGACATAAGGAACATATCCGATATCATCTGTGAAACGGTTATTCCATAACGGTCAACCAACTCGTGATGGCGTCCGTAAAATTTACGAAGGGATGATTTCAACTTCACCATTTGGAACTCTTGGTTTAATAGCTTCCTTGTGAGCAGCAATCCTCTATCAAGGAAATCATGATAGGAAACACAAGCCCGGGAATATCGTATCAATTGGGAGATATATACTCCGTATGCAGGCGCTGCTGGAATGTTGCTACATAGAAATGGAAATTTCACAATTGGGAAGCTTAAATCATCTCTTTTGTCGTAAAGTTTTGTTTTCAACCGACCCTCATTGTCAATTTCTAGATGTAAGTCAAGATATGAGGCAGACTTAACTGTATCTGTAGTATCCTTTATCTCTAGTTCGATGGGATAGATTCATTCAACATAGTCACCGAATTTTGTATTATTTAGTGAGAGAACATCATCTATATAGCGGAATGTAGAGTTAAAAGATATTGCTAACTTCTTATCTTTCTTCCTAAGAAGTTCCTGTATGAAGTCAGCCTCATAATAACAAAGAAACAAGTCGGCAAGAAGAATGGCACAATTGGTTCCCATTGGAATTCCGACAGTCTGTTGAAAAACACGTCCTCCAAACGTAACAAATATGTTGTCAATCAAGAAATCAAGCATGTTGATAATGTCAGTTTCAGAGAATTTTTTGTTTGAATCAGAGTGATTCTTAACAAAGTAGGATTTATCCCTCCCCAAGACAAGATACTTGTATCTACGTTCGCCATGAGATGCATTTCTTTTTTATGACACTTTAAATAAAATTTGACTACAAAATTTGGTCTTAAAATTCCCAATATGGCCTTTTTAGTTTTTGGTTTGACTGTTGATCATTTGGATATACCACATTTGATTATGGAGAATAAATTAGCTGCATTTATTGTATTGGTAGGCTGACAACTGCAGTTCTCTCATTTTAGTTAATTTTATGTCTTAACATTCAACACATAATGAGACACACTGCTGTTATGTTTTTGAAAAACAGATATCAACATTTTATGTAAATAAGTTGGATGTCTTTGGGTTAACATAAAGCTGAATAAAAGATGTGAGGTATGCGTCAATGAGACAGCAATGAAAATTCCTTTTGAAAATTTCAAATTACAAAAGATTAAAAAACACTTAAGTACCTGTCTTTGTAAGAATCATGCAGGTTCCTGTTGATGGGCGATTCATGACTCCTCTTCAAATGTCTTTATATTTTGTTTATGAAGAAGGTATGGTATGAAAATAAGTTTCATATATTAATTTTTTTCTTTTGAAACTTGGTTGCCATGGAAACCATCCTTACAAAATTTTGCCAAAATACGTATAAAAGTAGCCTTTGAAAATTGAAATATTAGGGATTTTAAAGAACCATTGAAATTAAGTTAATCAATACAAACAATAAGTATATTTACAGTATTGACAAACAAAACCCCAAACTATACAAAAACGTTAAAATTTTGAATTTACTACATAGTTTGTTTCCATAGCAACCATTTAAAAATGTGTTAAAATTCGAAAATGAAAAATTTCTAAAAATCCTAAATTTTAAATCTGTTTATCTCCCACGACCAACAATACAATAACATGCCAGTGACAAATTTTGAAAGACAACATTCTATATATTCATAAAATAAAAAGAAAGTCGTGTGTTTTTTTTTTCTTTAAAAAAATAATTTTAGGCAAAAATTGTCAATTTTCACCAAAATTCAGATTACCAAGCAGATGAATAATCAAACATTTTGAACTTAAAATGCAAAAATATTCCATTTGTATGTGGAATTCTGACACACATTTGTTAATTTTAAACTAGAATATATGATTAATGAAGATATACTTGTACAAAACGAAAACTCATCACTCTGGGTATGGTGCACCCCCCCTTTTTTTGGAAAAAAATCATTTTTGTCAAAATTATAAAATTTGTTGAAAAAAATGTGGAATCTTATTGTGTTTACTTGTGAACTAAGCATTTTAAGAATTTAATCATACCATTACTTCTATAGTCATATGTAAGATTTCTCAGCATAACCCGTTGTCGTGCCTGGGATTGATGCTGTTAGTGAAAAAGAATAATATTGAACTCCAAAAACATTTAAGTCTGTGTATAAAAATAAGAGGATGTGTTGTAATTGACAATGAGACAACTCTCCACAAGAGACCAAATGACATAGAAATGAACAACCACAGGTCATCGTACAGCCTTCAACAATGAGCATAACATGATTGTCCGTAAACAAATCTTAATTAACAATTTGCCCTAGACTAAGATCTGCTAAATAAGAATGCACACCCTGAAATGTCTGGTTGGTTTTATTTATCAATGAATTACTTTTGAAACTCTGTTATATAAAGATTTTAATACAAGTATCATATTAACTTAACATTATCAATGTTCTAAGAAAATGAGGTCAGGGTAAGATGAACTATGTCAGACAGACGCAAGAGAGAGAACGGAAACGAAAAATTCAGCAATTTTTCCATTTTTAAAGGGGTATAACTCATTACCAGTACAAGTTCATTAGGTCAAGTTCTATCAGCCCTAAAATTTTCAGATGAATCTAACAACCCATTGTTGGGTTGCTGCCACTAAATTGGTAATTATAAGGTTATTATCTTGAATATTATTAATGACAAAGATAAACTGTAAACAGCAAAAATGTTCAGCAAAGTAAGATCTTCAAATAAGTTTAATGACCGAAATTGTTAATTGACCCCTTAAGGAGTTATTGCCCACTAAAGATTTTTTTCACAATTTGTTCATCTAGTTTGCTTACTTTAAAAAATCTTCTCCTGAAACTGCTGAATCAATTTCAGCCAAACTTGGGAGTATTTAGTATAAAATTTGTATTTCATTTCCTTGTGATCCAAGAAACATAGCCACTGTGGCTAAAATGGAACATAGGGGTAAAATGCATTTTTTTCGCTTTTGGAGAAAATATGACAGATACAAAGAACATTTAAATGGAATTTTTAAGCCACTCATTGATATATATTGAAAAGCATAAATAATTATTGATTAAAGATTTAACCAAATAATTACAGGTGATCGATTCAGGCTCTTGAGAGCCTCTTGTTTAGAGTTAAAATTTAAAGACAGTCTGAGACTATGTTTTTTTTATATAGACTGAAATAAAACTTGGACAGAGGCTAATTTTCAAGACCATGAAATAGCATCTAAAAATTTCAATTTGCACAAAACAAGTGTATTTCATGTATTAGGGACGCAGCAATCCTTCTTTCAGTCATCAGCCTTTCGGCTGTTTTCTGTTGTTTGGTTGGATTGTTGTCTCTTTGACACATGATTTTTTTTCAAAAAAAAGGGGGGCACCATGCCCAGAGAGAAAAGTTTCATTCTCTACCAACATATCTCTATCAATAATATATTCTCATTTATAATTTCTAAAGTTGTGTCAGAAATGCACATATAAATGGAATGATTTAGCTTTTTAAGTTCAAAATGTTTGATTATTCATCTGTTTGGCAATCTGAATTTTAGTGAAAATTGACAATTTTTGACTAAAATTATTTTTTTAAAGAAAAAAAAAACACACGACTTTCTTTTTATTTTATGAATATGTAGAATGTTGTCTTTCAAAATGTGTCAATGAAATGTCATGGTATTGTTGGTCTTGGGAGATAAACAGATTTAAAATTTAGGTGTTTTTGAAATTTTTCATTTTCGAATTTTAACACATTTTTAAATGGTTGCTATGGAAACAAACTATGTGGTAAATTCAAAATTTTAACGTTTTTGAATAGTTTGGGGTTTTGTTTATTTACAATGTAAAAACCCTAATTATTTTTATTGATTAACTTAATTTCCATGGGACTTTAAATTCCCTTATTTTAAATTTTCAAAAGGTTCTTTTTTCACATATTCAGGCAAAATGTTGTTTTGATGGTTACCATGGTAACGGGCAATATACAGCGAAAATAAAGACAGAATTTTACTTATCTACCAAAGTTCTTATGATATAGGGCCAAAAAATTACTTCTGTGACATGTCATGAATTACCCTCTGCATGATTTTTACAAAGTCAGGTACTTAAGTTGTCTGTTGTTGAAGACCATTTGTTAACCCAGACGTTTATTTCTAATTGTATTGTCTTACCAGGTGTCACTGAAGACCAGACATATATATACTAAACTGTTTGTAGGGTGTATAATCAGATACAACAGATAAGTAATAGTATACAGATTCATAATAATATGAAGTAGTCCTGTTTGTCCTTGACCTTCTTGATTCAATTACTAAATGATCAAATTGTATAACCAAGGTTTTAGATCTAATACTTTTTTTTTAATTTAAGGAATGATTCGGCTATATTTGGTTGATAGAAATACATGTATGTTTTACAGGGTTCAACTCATTTCACCTTGATTTTTATTATTGACAGTTGACCAATTAAAAGGTATACATGTCCATCTGACAGGATTTACCTGACCTTGTTAATGGATCATTTACTTAGTATAGTTTTTGTTACATATGTCTGATATGAAATAAAATTTCCATATCAAAGATCGTGTGTGATAAATAACTAAGCAGAGGTGTTCTATTTGTTCATGCCGCATCTGCTTTTATTGATATTATATGCTCAAACTCAAAGAGAAAATAGAAAGAATGGCTACAAGTTTAAACTCTGTTACACAATATGTATACTTTATATATATCTAAAATATGACACAAGATGCAGTAGATAAACTTGACTTACTGAAAATAAATAACACGTAGTAGTTGGATACTATTCATGATACGTATTGTGAAGTTAAGCCGGTCTCTGTGTTTTGGCTTCACAGATGCTATACCTCCCTTTTAGGTAAAGTAACGTCCCCTACCATACGTATCAAGTATCTGCTACTACTTGTACAAACGAGTCTAACCTGGTGGCTAGGTCAAAAAACTTTTCTTATCTACATTTTAATTGGGAAAAGAGGGATAGTATATCTATTTTTTTTATCCAATGTGGAATAGGGGCAAAGGGAATATTTTACTCTTTTATAACAAAAGTTTTAGGTTGTACAGGAGACTGTTTTTATCTTCTTTTCAGTTTTATCTTTGTTAAGTTTAAGCCTCCAACTAAAATCGGAGACTTAAAATCTGGTACTCCAAAAGGAAATAAACATGTGTCTAACTGTGGGCATTTGCCTTGGTGAATTAGCACCTTAAAGTCCAGCGTACCCACAGGCCGGCTGGCTAGTACAAGCAGACAGGTATTTTTAATACCATTTGGCATTTTTGAACTTTGGCATATTTTCATTTGGCTTTTTGCTTTATATATTTACTATTTAGATTTTTATATCATTTTGCAATTTTATCATAATTTCTTTTTTCATTTATTGCAACATATTTTTTTCATTAAAACACCCAAAACACTTCAAAATTAGAATTAAAAATACACTTTTGGCATTCATAATGATTATCAATCAAAATAGCATTCTATTTTCAGATTAACATAACACAATTTGTCTTTCTGTATCTTTGGCTATTAATCTGTTGTACAAATGCTATGATGACCATTATGTGTAGAAAATAAAAACTACATTTTTCAAAAGTGGCTCAGTATCATATATTTTATGTCAGTTACTTCTAAATTTCCTTCATATTTCTAAAATGTAGGTTCTTCCATATCTGGTACATCTTATAAAAATCGTATTCATCTACTAACCAACTTTTCTGAAGGGGACTTAACACCAAGCAGAAGGGGTATAGGTGGTAGGTGACTAAGGTTGAAAGGGTAAGCAAGGAAGGAAGAAAAAGAGAATGAATGAGAGGGTGAGGATATATGATTGAAAGTGGTATGTAGAGAGGGATAGAAGGTGTGAGAGGATGTGAATTCATAGTAAAGACAGGATGTACTGGTCTAATGGAAGTGCAGTTTTCTGTTTAGTCTCATGTAGTTTCTGTTTTCTTCGTTTATCTGATAATTTGAAATATTGAAATTGCTGCTGTCAAGTTTCTCATTCAATCTTAGTAGTGTAAAAAGGCCGATTCTACGGCACTTGCCATTTTAAGCACAAATTCAGCATAGGAACCCCAACCCCAAACATAAAATGCAAACGCAATACGTTTCAATTAGCCTAAGGGTAAAAATGTCTTTCAGTTTAGCACGAAACCCAAACACCTTAGAAGGATGTAATCCTAGGGTAAATACAAATATGTCTTTTACACAAAACCCAAACACCTTAGAAGGATGTAATCCTAGGGTAAATACAAATATGTTTTTTACACAAAACCCAAACACCTTAGAAGGATGTAATCCTAGGGTAAATACAAATATGTTTTTTACACAAAACCCAAACACCTTAGAAGGATGTTATCCTAGGGTAAATAAAAATATGTCTTTTACACAAAACCCAAACACCTTAGAAGGATGTAATCCTAGGGTAAATACAAATATGTTTTTTACACAAAACCCAAACACCTTAGAAAGATGTAATCCTAGGGTAAATACAAATATGTTTTTTACACAAAACGTCAGAGATACCCCAGCCCCAAATACCTTAGAAGGAAGCATTCCCCAAATTGATATACATGAAGGGATGGCATCCAATAATATTGATATGAATATGGATCAGTTCAAAGAGAATGAAGAACTCAAAACTTGTGGTGCTTCACTAAAAAGAAAGAAGGGGCAGTTTTGTAAGAGTAAACCAGGGAAAGATGGGCTTTGCTGGAGACACAGTAAAGAACCACGCCAGCAGGAGGATACCCCAGTTGTAGGGAATATTGTGGTGAAAACCACCATGAAAGAACTTCGAAAAATCGCAAAGAAGGAGGGTCTTAAGGGATATAGTAGGAAACCCAAGGGGGAATTGGTTAAGTTAATTGAGACCAATACTGTGCAAATTTACTTGCGAAGAGGTTTTTACCAAAAAGGAACTGAAGACCATTGCCAAAAAGACGGGGAATTACCAACTATTCCCGACTAGGGAGAGCTGACCTGACCAAACTGGTGAAACAGAACATTGAAAATGCCCCCGTTGAAGAGGAAATCAAAATTGTCGACCGACGCGATGCATTGAAAGGTGTATTTGACACAATCACCATTGAACCCTTGAAACAGCATGATATGCTAACGTTTTTTAACGTAAGTCAAAGCACTATTGCCAGCACAATTTCAGATGCACTCACCAAAAAGAAGGCCCTAAAAGTGCAATTAGTACTACAGGTGGAGATGGTAAAAACAAACCCAGCGACCGGAGAAAATATCTACGTCATTCCCCACTTTAGATCAACCCTTACCACCATCACCGAATCCACAGACCTTGAGTTGGAAATAGCATTTATGGTCGAGAAGGTCAAAGAAAATATGGCTAAATACATGCGTGAAGGTAGTGGGTGGACATTTGGTCATATTGAAAAGCTAGAAATCCACTTAAACAAGTTTAAACCTCTCAAGGGCAGTTCCTACATAGCATTGCCAAAACCGCTCGCTCAAAAGAAAGCTATCATCAATGTGCAGAATACTGATCAGGAATGCTTACGCTGGGCCATTCTTTCAGCCCTACATCATGAGGAAGTTGACAAAAACTGTACCAAACGGGTGGGTCAGTACAAAAAGTGGGCTGATGAGTTCAATTTTGATGGCATTGAGTTTCCAGTCTCGCTAAAGGCCATTGACATATTCGAGAGGCAGAACACCGACCTAAACATTAACGTCTTTGGCTTTGACGGTGTAAAGAAGGGTGAAGATGAAGAAGAGGACCTCCAAATATATCCCCTCAGAATATCTAAGAATACAGGTTCGAGACATGTTGATCTTCTTTTCCTGACCAATGAGAGCAAGCAGCACTATTGCTGGATTAAGAGCCTATCTCGACTTTTGAGCTGTCAAATCTCAGAGCATGGTCATGAACTGTTCTTTTGCCGCAGGTGTTTGTCTCACTAAAGACAGGATATCCTGGATGAGAATATGGAGTATTGCAGTCAGAAGGATGCAGTAAGGATCGAGATGTCAGAGGAAGGAACCCACATAGCCTTCCATAACCACAAAAAGTTGATGAGGGTTCCATTCGTCATTTATGCGGATTTCGAGTGTTTTACGGAGAAGGTCGACACTTGCCAGCCAGATCCATCACAGGCCTACACAAAGGCATACCAACAACATCGACCATTAGGTTTTTGCTATAGGGTGAAATATGCTCACGGTGATTACAAAGACTCAGTCATCTACTGTGGAGAGGATGCAGCTAAAAAGTTTGTACAGTGAATGGAGCAGGAAGTTAGGGAGATTGCTAAGCTTTACAAGGAAAACAAACCTATAGAGATGACCGACGCTGATAAGGAGATTTTTGAAGCAACCACAAACGGTCACATTTGCGGTGGTGAATTAGCTGGTGACAAGGTTCGTGACCACGATCACCTCACAGGTAAGTATCGCGGCGCAGCACACAACCAGTGCAACTTGGACTTCCAACTTCCAAGACATGTACCCATTGTTTTCCACAACTTGAGTGGATACGACGCCCATCTTTTTGTGAGCGAATTAGGAGTTGGAGAAGGTAAGATAAACTGCATCCCTAACACAGATGAGAAATATATCAGCTTCTCGAAAGAAGTAGATGGAATATTGGAGATGAGATTCATAGATTCATACAGGTTTCTACCGAACTCCTTGGAAACCTTGGCAGGGAATCTTACAAAGGAACAATTCGGGGCAATAAAGAAGTGCTTTGGCGATCGATATGAACTGATGATCAGGAAGGGAGTATATCCCTATGATTACATGGATGGACCTGCCAAGCTAGAGGAAACACAACTACCACCCAAGAAGGAATTCTTTAGCAAACTCTAAGGCACACACATCAGCGACAAGGACTATGCGCATGCTCAGAAGGTGTTTAAGGAATTTAGGTGTAAGACTTTGCGGGACTACCACAATCTATACCTGGAAAGTGATGTAGCCATATTGGAGGATATTTTTGAGGACTTCAGGAATATATGTATGGCTAACTATAAACTCGACCCTGCACACTATTTCACATCTCCAGGACTATCCTACGATACAATGCTAAAATGTACAGGAGTGAGACTAGAACTCCTCTCGGACCCTGATATGCTGATGATGTTTGAGAATGCAACCAGAGGAGGTGTCGCCATGATCTCTCATCGACATGGCAAGGCTAACAATCCCTACATGAAGAATTTTGATAGCTCCCAGCCAACTAAGTATTTGACCTATCTTGACGCCAACAACCTCTACGGATGGGCGATGGTACAATCTCGAAGACATTTCCTACAGTGCCAACGCCCCCAAGAGGAGCAATCACTACCTCCTACCGCAGCGGTCGATCAGAGGGTTGATCATTGGGAAGTTGGACTGTGGTAAAACAACGCTATTGAACCTACTCCTGCGCGATGGATGGCTCGACTACGATCGATTATACGTCTTCGGAAAATCGCTTCACCAGCCCATCTACCAGCTGTTGCAGCAAGCGCTGGGAAAAGGCTTCCCTAAGAAAGATATCCGAGACCTCCTACAGTGTAGGGGTAAGTCACCCTACTCGTTGATCGATGTGGTCAACGCCTCACCACCACCACGACACCCGAGTGGTATCGACACTTTTTTCTTCGAGCAAGGGAGCGATGTACCAGACCCCCGGGAACTCGATCCCAGCCACAAAAACCTCATGGTGTTCGACGATTTGATGCTGAGCAAACAGAACACGTGTGAAGACTACTACGTGCGCGGTCGTCACAACAACGTCGATTGTTTCTACCTGTGTCAGAACTACTTCAAACTACCCCGACAAACGATTCGAGAAAATGCAAACTTTATCTGTCTCTTTCAGCAAGATGCTAAGAATCTCGATCATATTCGGCGCGATCACTGCAACGATCTTACCAAGGAACAATTTGACGCTCTGTGTAAGCATTGCTGGTCCCAACCCTATGGATTTGTAACCATCAATCTCACAAGCCCCGAGTTAGCAGGGAAATACCGACGCAAATAAGAAGAGTTCTATGTAAACTAATTATAATAAAGGGATGGCATCCAATATTGTTGATATAAATATGGATCAGTATGAAACATTCTTCAAAATTGTGGAGAATGAGGAGTGGGAGAGTGAGGAGTCGGAGAATGAGATGGAACTGGAGCTGGAGTTTGGTCCTATGGATCCTATTAAGTCAAAGAGTATTTGGTCATGCAAATGTAAGTTTGAGTGGAACCCAGTAGATATGATAAGTATGTGTTTGAAATGCGGTCGCGTGATCACCAACACGATCGATAGCAGTGGAGGTGATTTCGACGCGTGGAACTCTGGCCGTCTATATGGTAAGGTGCAGCGATTTTCTCAACCCCAATGCCCTACCAAGACGATTCGAGGCCACCAGTGCACACACCCATGCCGCCCTGGTAAAGACCTATGCGGCAGACACTTGAATCTTGCAAAGAAAAAGGGGCTCATAGAGAGTACAGAGGAGGATTCTAGCGATTGGCTTCTAAACCTTCCCCCGGACGCTTGGGAAAGGCGTCTGAACCTTCCCCCAGGCGCTTGGGAGCGTTTCTCCTAACGCTTAAGGGCGTCCACACCAACGCTTAAGGGCGTTCGATCCAACGCTTAGGGGCGTTCGATCCAACGCTTAGGGCGTTCAAACCAACGCTATGGGGCGTTCACACCAACGCTTAGGGGCGTTCACACCAACGCTTAGGGGCGTTCACACCAACGCTTAGGGGCGTTCGAACCAACGCATAGGGGCGTTCACACCAACGCTTAAGGGCGTTCGAACCAACGCTTAGGGGCATTCACACCAACGCTTAGGGGCGTTCGACAGCGTTCGATCTTATAAATAAATGACTTTTATCAAGATTACCGACCCTAAGCAGCGTGAGGCACTTACCAGGGAGTTGCAAGACACCAAGCGGAAGATTCAAGCCAGTAATATGCAGCATCGTCTCGACAAGATTGGACTCAGCCGAGACCTTTCCAGGGCGTTCAAGCCTGTGGTTGAGGCTCAGCGGGAAGCAGCTTCAAAAATCAACAAAACAATCGAAGATTTACCTGCAGCAGTGCCAGCCCTCCCTCCTCCACCGCCCGAGTTTGCTGATCCACTACCCATCGCACCACCTACAGACACCGTCCTCGGACCTCGAGCACAGCAGTATTTGCAGCTCAGTATGACTTCTTCCGCCGACCACACCTTTGGATTGCGATCTGAAAACGATGGTCTCTTCGTCGGAAGCTCACCAGTTACGTTTGACGGCGATGATATTTTCGTAGATGGTGTGAGGTACAAAGGAACCCTTGGCCTCTGGGAACTCATGGTGAAAAAGAATCCAGAATCGTTCGAGCCCGAAGACCTAGAGGACTATGCACAGATCCTGAAAAGTTCCGGTGCCATGTATCAAGGCAATTCCACCCTCTCGAGAACCCCGAATCGAATAAGGGTTACAAGTGGAAGGAAATCGTGTCCCACATCTACAAGAAGGATAAGTTTGGTAGTGGGCTGCAAACCATATTTCTTCCTTCCAACTTTAAACAGCTTCTCGATCGCTTGGAACAGTGTGCTGCAGCATACCAAGCAGGAAATAATGGTGTGCGCAACGAAATTGTGTCGATTATCGATGCTATGAAAAGTGGTAGACATATTAGTATCGATGAATATAAGGCGCTTCAGCGTAGTATCCTATAAATAAATGTTGCAAATCAAGAAAGGTTATGCTCGAAAGTACGCCTACGGTGGTAAAGGACTGTTTGACACAATCGCCAGTTTGGCTGGACGCATGTTTACTTCCTCTGCCGCCCAAACCCTAGGAAGTAAGGCCGTGAGTGCTGCCACCAATGCGGCCTTGAAAGGTGTTGAAAAAGAGGCTTCCAAAGCCGTCGACCATGTGGTTGATAAAGTGACCCGCCCCAGGAAACGTATCAAAAACCCTCAACAGTCTAGTGTTCAACGCAAGAAGCCAGAGCAAGTTCGGTTAAACAATCTAATCTCCGGCTCTGGTATCAAAACCATCCACGACTTCGTCCAACGCTATAAATAAATACATTATGTCTGACATCCTTACAATCACCGAAGGGTTGACCTTCGACGAAAGTCTTCAGGAATATCAGGTTCGAGAATACAAACCACAAGCCGGTGCCCAGCTGAACAATCCCGGTGCTGAAATCCGAATCAACATCGAAACCCAGGATTTGTTCCTACACCCCGCCGAAAGTTATCTCGTGGTGGAAGGTCGACTTCTCAAGAATGATGACACAGCATATGCCGATGGCGATCTTGTGTCGCTCACCCATAATGTGATCATGTATCTCTTCAAGAGCATCAGTTACAGGCTTTCCGGTCAGCAGATCGAACATATTAACGACCCCGGCATCGCCACCACTATGCTTGGAATGTTAACCTACCCCGACGACTTCTCCAAATCGCAGGGTCTCAACCAACTGTGGTATAAGGATTCTTCCGCCGATGCTGAGGCTGGAACACTGCATTTGCAGCCCGCCATGGATACATTATCACCAAGCCCACCAACAAAGGATCGTTTTCGTTTGCCATCCCCCTAAAACATATTTTTGGATTCGCAGATGATTACAACAAAATAGTGTACGGGTTCAGACACGAACTCTCACTCGTTCGCGATTCAAATGCTAATGCCATTTTGAGAGCAGCTGCCGTCAACGATCCGGCAAAGATCGTCCTGAGTAAACTATCGTGGTTCGTCCCTCATATCAACCCCTCAGACGAAAATAAGATGCAACTGTACAAAACCATCCAAAGTAAATCCAAAATCCACTGTGGATTTCGCATGAGACAGTGTGATTCCATAGCCGTCCCCCAAGCCTCACAGTTTAACTGGCGCCTAGCTGCCAAGAGTGGTCGCAAAAAGCCTAGATATATCATCGTTGCCTTCCAAACTAACAGAAGTGGTGATCAAACCCATAATGCTGCCGTGTTCGATCACTGTCGATTGCGAAATATCCATGTCACCCTCAACGCTGAACGTTATCCAGCAGTCGACTATAATGCACTTTTCAACGAAAATAGGATCGCCAGAGTGTTCAAAGAGGCCTCTGACTTCAGAAAGAAATTCCACAACATGGACAGTCTCCTCAGTAATGGTGGTATTAATCCCTCCGATTACATCGACTTGTACCCCTTGTTTGTAATCGATGTGAGTCATCAGTCTGAGCGTCTCAAAGAATCTACTGTAGACATTCAGATCCGGGCCGAATTCGCCCGCAATGTTCTAGCCAACACCGAGGCGTTTGCACTTGTCATTTCTGACAGAATCCTACAGTTTGAATCCGATGGTCAAAAGATGAACGTTGGGTACTAAAAGTAAATGGATAAAATTCACCTACAACTCATCTTTGCCAGTCACCCCGCCGAACTCTATGCGATCGTAGTGAAGGCTAGTAAACAACTCAAGGAGCAGTATGACGGTATCGAAGAGTGGAAGCAAAAATATATCTACCATAAATAAATGGACAACACATTGTTGCAGCAAATTGTCGATGATACCGACCCAAAGCATGGGTTTCCTTCATCGTCTCTGGAAACGATAGCCAAATCCTTACCCGATTCAACCCCCCCACTACAACTCAAGGAATCCAAGGCCTACGAGATGGCATTGGTAAACCTGGAAACCTATAACTCCATCCCCAACATTCACGCAGGTAACAATTCCTTCCGCTACTCCCCCGACGATGGTGCCAACTGGTTTCCCATCGCACTAAGCACAGGTTCCTATGACATCGAAGACATCAACAATGAGATCCAGCGGCGGCTACGGCTCAACAAACACAAAACAAAGATCATCATCGATGCCAACCGGGCGACCCTAAGAGCAACGCTGACCCTCGCCAGACACTATCAAGTAGACTTCAACGTTGTCAATAGCATCAACACCGTCTTGGGATTCGAGCGGCAGATTTACACGTTCGATATGATCACAAACGGCTATACGGAAGGGGAACACATTGTAAATATCATCAGCATCAACAGCATTCTGGTGAATAGTGATATCATCCATGGAAGTTATGTAAATGGTACACAGCAGTCTACCATCTACAGCTTCTTTCCCGCAGACGGTCCTGGTATGAAGATCATTCAAACCCCAAAGAATCTAGTATACTTGCCGGTGACCTTGCGAACCATTAATCGCATGCAAACGTATCTCACCGATCAAGATGGTAGGCCCATCGATTTCAGAGGTGAACATCTCACCATCCGCTTTCATCTTCGTGAGGTATAAATAAATGACTTATCACGAACAAGGTTTGAACTTGACAAAAGGTCAAGCTGATAAACTACAACGGGCGGCTAAGAAAGGTTGTCCGGTCTCCATTCGTTTGTCCCACGCAAACCTGCAAGGCGAACACAAGATGTGGCTCACCACCCGCCAGGTTCAAAAGATCGTCAAGCTCCTACAAAAGGGTACTGGTGGTATGGTCCTAGAGTTGAGTGCGACCCAATTGAAGGAAAACATGCAGAAGGTGGGTGGCTTCCTACCCATGTTGGCGGGGCTGGCAATGAGGGCACTCCCCATGTTAGCAAAAACCATTCTACCCGCCTTGGGTGTTGGAGCCTTGAGTGGTCTTGGTGGTGTAGCCGTCAACAAGGCCTTAGGGTCTGGATTGTACCTGAAACGTGGTGGATGCGTTTGCACCGTGAAACCTAGTGGCAACGGTCTCTACCTCAAACCTTCAAACGCCCGGATCACCTATGGTGATGGACTCTACTTGAAGCGTGGTCAGCAATTCCACGACGGAGCTGGTCTGATCTTAGGTGCTAACAGCCCCTTCAAAAATATTCCCCTCCTCGGTATGCTCCTATAAATAAATGGATGATTTAGATTCTGGATACCGACAAACCAAAGTCGAATGTATGGAAGACCAACTCAACGCGGATATTCATAAGTATCAACATACCTTAAAGATCTACAAACGTCTGAACAAATTTGCATCTGTAGCACTGGGTGCTTGTTCTGTGGGCAGTTTGGTGTTGACCAGCTGCACCATGGGTTCAGCTTTGACCGGTATAGGTATTATAGCCTCCCTTCCCCTAGGATCCCTTGCTTGCTTGAGTGCCACTGGCGTGATGGTACTCACACTGATCTCAAGGCGTATCATAAAAAAGAAGAAAAAACACCGCGACACCTTGCAATTGGCACAGTCCACAAAATTTTTGGTTGATCAATGTATTAGTACTGCTTTGACTGATGATGTACAAATTAAAGATGCTGAGTTTGGAAAAATCACCACCTGCCTCAAGAACTACTACGATGAAAAAGATAAGCTCCGACAACCTTCCACCACTTTTAGTGAGGACCTTAATGCGCATGCGCCGTAAAAAAACGTCACACATCATTCCGTTACACTTCACTCCACACATCGTTTCACGATGTGCTCCATTCCGCTTCACTTCATGATGTGTGACGTTTCAAGCATAAAAAAAAACTTTTCCAATCCTGCAGAAATGTCGGATCGGAAAAATTTTTTGTACCCCACCCGGCCCATTATTTTTTTTTTTTGACTTACTTTCTCACAAGGTTGCAAGAAAAGTACTCCTGTTTGGTCTTTTTGCTGACTTCTAAGCCTGTACTTCTCACAAAGGCTCCTTCCAAGGGTTCTTTCTCTCTCTTTAGTATACTGCAAGCCCACACCCTTGTCGTTTCTCCTTCTCTGTTTTTCAAGGTGAGAATCTTACTCCTCCCAAACTTCCCATCTATTTCTACCACTTCCAGGATTTTATAAATCACTCCGATTGGGAGTTCCTTCCATTTCAGGGTTTCCAGGCTCTGGTCCTTTGCCTTTTCCTCGAAAACATTATCGTTGATAAAATCGTTGTCTGTAATTTTTGAACTTTTAAGTTCCTCCATCTTTTGTACGAAAGCCATATTTTGTTTCTACCCTAGGATTACATCTCTTTAAGGTGTCTCTACCATTGTTTACAAAAGCCATATTCTTGTTTCTACACTTAGACTAATTAAAATGCTGGTCCATTTACATTGTAAAAAAAAAAGTTGGATTTATGCTAGATTTCCCCTTAAAAATGGAAAGTGCCGCAGAATCGGCCTTTTTACACTACTAATCTTTTTGAGGCAATTTCTGTTGAGTTTGATGTGAAGATTCTTATTTAGTCTTTTTAAGTTTGTTATATTTAGAATGTAATGTCATTTCAAGCTGATCATTACTATGTACAGATTTTTAAAAATATTCTGTTCATTCATTGGGTCTGATTGTATGTCCCCACCCCCTTATAAGTGCATGGGGCATGTAGTCATCACATTGTCTGCCCATCCCTTTTTCTGCCATCTGTCTGTCATTCTAACCCACTGTATCAGAAACAAATGCTTTCTCTACTGTTTCCTTTCCTTGGAAGTCAATAACTTCAAGTGCAAAGTCACTATGGCAGTGATTTTTATAGTTTGTTCATATGTTGTACTGTCACACCACTGTCCCAGGTTAGGGGGAGGTTAGGGCGCCCGCTAACATGTTTAACCCCGCCACATTCTATATGTGCCTCTCCCAGGAGCCTGTATTTGAGTGGTGGTTGTTTGTTGCTGTTCATCATATGCGTTGTTTGTTTATTGTTTTGTACAGTTCTTGTATTGTTCTGTTGCACCACTGTTCCAGGATAAGGGGAGGGTTGGGCGCCCGCTAACATGTTTAACCCCGCCACATTTTGTATGTGCCTGTCCCAAGTCAGGAGCCTGTACATCAGTGGTCGTCGTTTGTTGCTGTATATCATATTTGTTTTTCGTTCATTATGTTGTATATAAATCAGGCCGTTAGTTTTCTCGTTGGATAGTGTTACATTTGTCATTTCTGGGCCTTTTATAGCTTACTATGCGGTATGGGCTTTGCTCATTGTTGAAGGCCGTACGGTGAACCATAGTTGTTCATTTTTTTTAATCATACTAAGTACAGCTCGGAATAAAATTGAGAATGGAAATGGGGAATATGTCAAAGAGACAACAACCCCACCAAAGAGCAGACAACAGCCCAAGGCCACCATGGGTTCTCAATGCAGCGAGAAAATCCCGCATCCGGAGGTGGTCCTCAGCTGGCCCCTAAATAAAATTGTGTGCTAGTTCAGTGAAAATGGACATCACACTAAACTCCAAAACATATAAATGAACTAAAATTAAAAAATATTCAAGACTAATAAAGGCCAGATGCTCCTGACTTGGGACAGGCGCAAAAAATGCGGCGGGGTTAAACATGTTTTGTGAGATCTCAACCCTCCCCTATACCTCTAGTCAATGTAGAAAAAAGAAACACATAGCAATACGCACAGTAAAACTCAGTTTAAAAGAAGTCCGAGTCCGATGTCAGAAAAGGTAACAAAAGAAACTAAGCAAAATGACAATGATACAAAAATGAACAAAGGACTACTAGCAGTTACTGACATGCCAGCTCCAAACCTCAATTAAACTGATTGAAAGATTATGTCTTCATCATATGAAAATCAAGTACAATCCCTCCCGTTAGGGGTTTAGTATCATACCATCATAAAATATATGAAAAGAACATAACCCGTATCATGCCAACAACTGGTTTTAGAATAAATGTGTTTATTTCCGATGCAAAGACCCTATGAGTGAATTAATATTAATACCAAAATATGCAATCCTTAATGACTTGACAACAGTATCGTAACTATATCCTTTCCGAATAAGTCTGTTTACGGGTTTGATTAGCTTTTGAGGCGAATACCGACATTTTTGTGCTTTGTAAAGAATATTACCATAAAATATTGGATGTGAAATACCTGAACGTATAAGATGTCTGCATGTTGATTTAAATTTACGAACGATGTCCTTGTACCGATGATAAATTTAGTTTTCTTCTTAACTTGAGAACAACTGATAGTCTATTTATATTAAAGACTTTGATACACAAGATTTAAATGAAGATGAAAAAAAGAAGCAATTGTATATATGCTTCGTCTACTCATTTGACTCTATCTGGTGGATTACTTTACGATATAAATTATCTAAGGGCATGGGAAGTACAAAATCTTCAATCAATTTAATGACAATCTTACTAACTATCACCTTATTTGATATTTTTATGAAGGATCTACCACAAGTTTTTAAACCAAATGACTGTCATCCTTTACAAATAGAGCAGACAAATATTTAAAGAATTTCGCTTGCTCAGGATGAATTAATAATGTCTGAAACTTAAGAGGTTACAGTCAAAGAAAAGTTGTGACCTTGAAAGATATTAACTTAATACTTTGAACATTGACAATCAATTTGTACGAATAATCGCCCATGGTTTAGCTATAGTCACTAGCAGATGCAGGAATATTACCCGAGATTTAAGCTACGATTTGGCGTTGCAACTGGCTCTAAGTGTTTTTTTTTTTTTTTTTCAAAAAAAGTGAAGTTATACTTCGGCCTCAATACCCGAAAATTAATTAGCAGCCATTGTTTTCTATCAACACTGGTCGAATTATTTTTAGTTATCAATTATTCGTTATAGATTTGTGAAAAATGTTAAAAAAGAGTGTATATTAGTTTAGAAATATATGCATGCATTGGTTAAAAAACAATCACCATTTTTGTGACAATAAATGCGACAAGAAATTTTTAAGTTTAAATTTATAAGAAATGTACTCAATAAATAAAACATTTTTGGGACTGACAAATATTAAATTGAAAAACAATATCTTTATTTTCAACATGCAAAGTTTCGATGCGAAAATCACCTTAAGAACAATTATAATTTCTTAAGAATTAATACTTTTATCAGTCAATTTTTTATTTTGAGATTAAAATATTCCCTCAGAAATTGAAAGTAAGTAGGGAACACTGTCACATCCATAATTTGATACACACGTCAAAGAGCTGAATAAACCAAAACGGACATAAGATATAGCCAAATACGGACACGGAAATACATTGCATCAGAGAGAAATATTACATAATTTAAAATAATTTTCAAAATCATTAGCTGGTGATACCCTTGGAGGCTAATAGTCCACCAGGAGAGGTATCTACTTAATGGCAGTAATAACTATAAACTATACAAATTGTAATGCATTATGTGAAAATTCTGACAATTAATACCTATTCAGAGATGAATAAAGTAATAATTTAACAGTCTGTAAGGGGATTTATTTCAAACTGTTACGTATAGTTATATCATCGTGTAAATTAAAAATCATCATATTGCTTCCTCATCAAATAATTTGAATTGTATTTATTACCATTATTTACCATAAATAAGTCAAAACGTGACGGTTGTTATTGATATAATGGGTTTTAGTAGCAAATAATTGATGCACCTTAAATCCGATTTAATGCAATATGCATTTATAAAGCATGAGAATAATAAATTGCAGGTCTAAATATTTTCTCTAATTGGTCGTCTTAAACAGAAAGCTTAGAATTACTTGCGGAGTTCAAATACTATATGCAACAATATTTTGCAAATAAGAAAAGAAACACGGTAGCAATTTCATGCGCATGCTACTTAAATTTTTAAACCACTTTTTCAAGCTATATATAAAGGTAAAAAAAAAAAACACTGAATCACAGAACGATATATGTTATATATATATATATATATATATATATTTGAAGGTTGCTACAGAAATAACCAAATTTCAAGGTAGGGTTATAATTCATGTTTGTTTACTATTATATCACAGTATCATATATGTGTTTACTAGTATATAAAATTCATTCTTTTGCACATTTATTATCTGTTAAGGGAATCCGATACAGTTTCACGCTTTATTGTCATTTTTGTAATTTTGAAATATGTTGTAGGCCTAGGTGAGTAGTTAAAAAAAAATAAACCAAACAAAAAAAAAGGTCACCGTACTAGTTTTCGAGATAATTGAGGCTGAAAATTGGGGATTTTTGCACATTTTCAAAAAGGTGAAGCAAAGTTATAAAAATTTTCTCAACAAGGTTATCGGCGTCATTGTTTTATGTGTTTAATATATATATATATTGCTTATTTCGAGCTACCTTAAAATGTTAATACTGTTTTCGGAAATAAAAAACATATCATAAATACCTCTCTATCTTTTATTCTGTTGTTAAGGAGAAACGTTAGTGATTATGAAAATTGGACGTTAAAAACCTCGGATTTACAAAATTTCTATATACACTTGTACTTTCCGGTATACCCTATCGTTTCGTGATTATAACAAACTACAAAACTGTTCTGTTCTAGAATTAGTATTGATATTTTTAAAAGAATTAGAAGCAACACGAGGAGTTTATGTGTTTATACATTTATCAGTAGTTAAATTCAAATCCAGTTTTTTTAGAAGGTGTTAAGAATATTCAAAGTATAGAGTTCTGTGCTTTTCCTTTATTCCTGTACTTATTCTATCAACCATTCCCTTTTGTACATTTATTTATTTAACTGTTGCACAAAGAAAGTGACCCGGTTTGAGGTAGACGTAAGAAAACTAGTTCAACCTCGCCATAGTATCATGTTCCAAATGAGAAACATCTCGGGTATAGTTATTGCAGACTGTTGAATTTCTTTACGGCTTAATCTAAAGACTCGAGGTTATTTAGAGCTAGACATGCCGGTACTGTGAACACATTCGTGTATTGTTTAAGAACCAATTGTTGACCTTTAGATATGCTTTTTTAATTTTGTTTGCTGGATTGCTTTTTCATTGACATACCCCTAAAAAGTACGGAAGCGTATTAGCGCCACACAACTTTTTTTTAAAATATTTCTTCCTATGTTTGTGTTATAACGTAAACCTTTGCGAAATAATGCAAAAATTTGCGTAATAACGCAAACCTTTGCAAAATAACGCAAACCTTTGCGATATAACGCAAACCTTTGCGAAATAACGCAAACATTTGTTTTATCTTATTTCTTATTTAAGATTCAAAGGAAGCAGCTGTTATTAATGGAGGAGGCTGCATATATTAAAATTTATCCCCTATGTACTCATTGCAAAGAAAATGCTTGAATATTTAGAACATATCATCGACTAATAATGAGCAGGATGATAGATATAAGAAGATGTGGCATGAGTGCCAATGAGAAAACTCTCCATCTAAGTCACAATTTGTACAAGTAAACCATTATATGTCAAAGTATGGTCTTCAACACGGACCATTGGCTCACACCGAACAGCAAGCTATAAAGGGCTCCAAAAATGATATACATGATACTACATGTATATATATTACAAAGAAAATTGAGTGAATTGAAGTTATACCGAAGAAAATAAAAAATCAACCCTGCTAATATAGCTATAGCCAAATATAAATATACTTCCAAAGTAAGCTCTCGTTCGAGGATTGTGTAAGGTTGGTTAGATTCAAGCAAGCTACATGACCCTTTTGCAATAAATGTATAAAATGAAGATGTTTTATTAATAAAATTATTTTCTCTCCATTAAAATTGCTACCCAAGTATCTTAAAATGACCTCACTAGATTGAAATGAAAATTTCATGACTTTTTATCAAAGAATCTTTATCATATTCTGAGGTTTAAAAAAAAAAACGATTTCTTATATCAAAATTTTTTTTTAAATGTTTCTTTCTTAATAATTCATTTTACAGCAGAAAGATCATTTTATCTATTCGACTTGACAGTTTCACAATTGTATGACATTATTTTTGCTCTTATCTACTTAATCAAAATTTATAACAAATTTGGCCTTTCAGATAAAATATGTCTATAACATATCTATTTTCTTTTTAAATTATATACTATAATGGTTTTTGTAGTAAAACAAAAGTGTTATTAGGTAAACTTGGTTTTCAGCATGTTTGGGAAAATCAAAATACTATGTCAAAGACAAAATTACAGTTTTTCAGTTCAGAAGAAATTAGAGGAGGAATTCATAAAATCCTGGAAACAAGCTCTTTTTTGTGACTCTAATAAAGATAGTCATGGTAATAAACTAAGAACGTATCGCAAAGTTAAAAATAATTACGAATTGGAAAAATATCTCCTACTGGACCTTAACAAAAATGTTATTTCTAAAATGGTAAAAATGGTATAAATTAGAATTAGTAATAGCAAATTACTAATAGAAGTTGGTAGATATACTAGAACACCTTTAGAACAGAGAATTTGTCCACTTTGCAAGGATGGAATTGAAGATGAATTCCATTTCCTCATTAAATGTAAAGCGTTAGAATTTAATAGAAATATACTCTTTTGTAATTTAAGTGATATAGTTCCATCTTTTGTTAATATGTCTGAACAAGATAAATTTAGTTTCATTTTGAAAAGTAATGATACTGACATTTGTACTGTATGTGTAGCTGGAATAAGCGATATGTATGATTCGAACATTCATTTAAAGCAAACATAATGTTGTTAAGAACTGTTGTAGTATTAAAGCTTATTGTAATAACTTGAAGTGATAATATAGTATGAATAACACCTCCACGCAATGTAGATATAAAATACGTGTCTCTTATCATTGAGAAAACATATCTCTGTATATTTGTTTTTTGTTTATTTTTGTCTGTTTTTGTATTTGTATTTTGTAAATGTCAGCTGGTATCATTCCTGTATTGGAATTTACATCAATAAAATTATTTGATTTGATTTGATTTGGTTATACTTTTCTGATCCCTTATTCCTATGGGGGGGCCTCGGTAGCCGAGTGGTCTAAGTAGTTACTGTAATCACTAGCCAGTCAACACTGAGGTTGTGAGTTCGAACCCCGCTCGTGCGGGTGCACTCGACTCCAATCTTAATTGACTAGGATTGTCAGTTTTCCTATGGAAGGTCGGTGGTTTTCTCCGGGCTCTCCGGCTTCCTCCACCAATAAAAACTGGCCGCCACGAAATAGCCCAAAAGCGGTGCTTAAAAGTGGCGTTAAAACACCAAAAATCAAATCAAATCAAATTCTTATTCCTATGCATATTCATTATAATGATTTGGCCTTGTATTTATGGTTCTTTTCTTAACTAAATCACAACCGAAATTTAATGACAGACGGACATATATACAAAACTTAATGAATAATTGAAATCAATGGTGTTTGCGTTATATCGTAAAGGTTTGCGTTATTTCGCAAAGATTTGCGTTATATCGCAAAGGTTTGCGTATTATCGCAAATGTTTGCGTTATAACGCAAAAGGTTTGCATTATGACGCAAAGGTTTGCGTTATTTTGCAAATGTTTGCGTTATATCGGAAAGGTTTGCGTTATAACGCAAAGGTTTGCGTTATATCGCAAAGGTTTGCGTTATATCGCAAATGTTTGCGTTATAACGCAAAAGGTTTGCGTTATATTGCAAATGTTTGCGTTATAACGCAAAGGTTTGCGTTATTTCGCAAAGGTTTGCGTTATATCGCAAAGGTTTGCGTTATATCGCAAATGTTTCAGTTATAATGCAAAAGATCAAATCAAATCAAATTCTTATTCCTATGCATATTCATTATAATGATTTGGCCTTGTATTTATGGTTCTTTTCCTAACTAAATCACAACCGAAATTTAATGACAGACGGACATATATACAAAACTTAATGAATAATTGAAATCAATGGTGTTTGCGTTATAACGCAAATGTTTGCGTTATTTCGCAAATTTTTGCGTTATAACAAAAAGGTTTGCGTTATTTCGCAAATGTTTGCGTTATATCGTAAAGGTTTGCGTTATTTCGCAAAGATTTGCGTTATATCGCAAAGGTTTGCGTTATATCGCAAAGGTTTGCGTTATAACGCAAAGGTTTGCGTTATTTCGCAAAGGTTTGCGTTATATCGCAAAGGTTTGCGTTATATCTTAAATGTTTGCGTTGTAACGCAAAAGGTTTGCGTTATATTGCAAATGTTTGCGTTATAACGCAAAAGGTTTGCGTTATAACGCAAAGGTTTGCGTTATTTCGCAAAGGTTTGCGTTATATCGCAAATGTTTCAGTTATAATGCAAAAGGTTTGCGTTATGACGCAAAGGTTTGCGTTATTTCGCAAAGGTTTGCGTTATATCGCAAAGGTTTGCGTAATATCGCAAATGTTTGCGTTATAACCCATACCGCATAGTCAGTTATAAAAGGCCCCAAAATGACAAATGAAAAACAATTCAAACGCAAAAACTAACGGCCTGATTTATGTACAAAACAATGAATGAAAAACAAATATGATATACAGCAACAAATATCAACTACTGAATTACACGCTCCTGACTTTGGACTAGCACACACAGAATGTGGCTGGGTAAAACTAGGTTACATATATACCTAAGAGTTATATCTTAGTTAATAATGGTAACATACCATTGTTGCTGCGTCCTCTCATGTTTGATATAATAAATAAATGTAATAAAAATGTCCCACGAGGAATTTACTTTTTTTGAAGTGTTGATGCTATTTTTTTTATACCAAGGAATACAATAATTTAAACTGGATTTTTGCACTATCTGAAACTTCGATATGAGATCATTGACACAAATTGATTTTGACTGTTTGTAAGCTTGTAACTGAAATGCGCTGTACATCTATTTTTTTGTGTGCTGTCAGACTAACGGAATGTTAGAACTCGGATCCAAACTAAATTCGGTCAGGGTTAAAGAATAATTTACACCATTATATTAATACCAAAAAAGGTCAGTCGTCTATAGATTGGTAAATATACAATATTTTCTTGACTGTATTGTTGTCGACCAGGGAATAGCAGAAATAGTAACATTTTTTTCAACTTCTTATGATTTCTTAAGACTTTTGTCCAGTGTATATATACCCAAAATTCGTCGCACCAAGGGTTAACTCCCTGGAAACTGGATGCCCTTAAATGTTATCACTATAACAATTCGAGACATAAACGATAAAAATTGAAATTAATTAATTAATCAAACTTATATGAACAATTTCACCAAATTACCACGAAAAAATCGTGCTTAGCTCTAGTGCGAGAAGTCGCAGGTCCAAACCACCGCGGGGTCAAACCAAAGCCATGCAAACTGGTATTTGCTCCTTTTCCGCTAAACCCGCTGCATTTAGGAAAATGATCAAAAGACTTGTCAGGTTTGCGTTTAAAATTATGTGTCCTGTTAAAGTGACATATCTTCCTCCGGACTGTTACCTTGGGAACTAGCACGTTAAGAGTTCGGCTTTGTCTGTATAGTGCAAAACTGGTTTCTTTCTTTTCAATTGTTTGTTATTGGTGCAATGAAAATACACATTTTACTATTTCGCATTGTAATATTTTCTACAACTTTTCTTATTTAATGGAGAAATAAGTAAATAATGCATGGCAAAATGATGAAAAGAGTGACCCTTACTACGAATTTGTTTAAATCCTCGTTAAATTTGCGCACATTGTACGGAAAGAGATGTACAGAAAATAATATATATACATGAAGATTACAAGATTAGTTACTTTTTTGCACCTCAATATATTTTTATTTAAAACAAACCGTTTTGTTAAGATTTGTTTTCTTCAGTGTAATTTTTCGAGATAGAAAGTAATAACCAAATATAGTTGACAATAATAATAATAATAATAATATCTTTATTTAGAGAGAGTAACTCATTTGGATTACACCAATTTTCAATAAGGCTCTCTTAATACAATAATAATTACATTAAAAATAAACAATACATATTCAATAATAATGATAAATAAAGATGTAATACAATTTAAATACAATAAACAATTATTATATATGGCATTACAGTACAAATATCATGGTAATGTTAAAAGTACATAGATTTGTAGTTATGTTTAAATTCTAATACTGTGTTTGATTTTTTAATTGAATCAGGAAGAGCATTCCATACTTTTGGTCCATTGTACGAGAAACTAGACTTATACAACTCTGTATTTGGTTTTGGAATTATAAAATTATCTGAGGACGAAAATCTTGTATTGTATTTTTGGTTTGCAGAAGCTGATACAATAAGACTGGACATATATTCTGGAGCTAAGCCATGTTTTGCCTTATACATTAGTAATGATTTATGATAATGTATTCTTTGTGTAATCGGCACAATGTTACATTCTTGAAATAATTCGCTTGAAGGTTTGGTGTAATCATGTTCGTCTAAAATGATTCTTGCTGCCCTCTTTTGCAGTTTTAGTAAACTATCTAATAGAAAGTTATTACAGTTTCCCCATATTGAACAACAATAATCTAAGTGAGGTAAAACGTAAGCGTTATAGAACATTTGTCTAGCTTTATGATTTAAATATTTCTTTATCCTTTTTAGTAAAGCTAAAGAAGAGTTAACCCTTTTTATGATATAATCAATATGAGAAGACCAAGATAGAGATGCATCAACAAAAATACCTAGAACCTTTTCACATGTACTTTATTTAATTTGTTGTCCATTCATAGCAATATTAATGTTTTCATTTGAAGTAGCTGAAAGCTTCTGTTTAGAGCCAATACATATAGCCTTCGTTTTAGATACATTTACAGCCATTTTATTGTCATCACACCAGCTAAAAATATCTTGTAAAACCGTATTAAGTTTATGACTGATACAACTTTTGTTTTGTCCAATGACTGATATGGTGCTATCATCAGCAAATAAATCGGTGTTATGATTAGGATTAGACAAAGGAAGATCATTTATAAAAATTAAAAACAACACAGGTCCTAAAACGGATCCTTGAGGTACACCCGTTTTTTGTTTTTGTAAGTCTGAAAATGTATTTGAAATAGATACCATCTGACATCTGTCAGCCAAATATGATGTAAACCATCGTAGCGAAGTATAAGCAAATTTGTATTTGTTTAATTTTTGAATAAGCAGTTCATGATTGAGAAGATCAAAGGCTTTTGCTAGATCTAGAAACACTGCACCAACAAGATCGCCATCATCAATGGCTTTAAGCCATTTATCCAATAAAGCTGTTAACGCAGTTTGACAAGAATGGTTTGCGCGAAAGCCTGACTGCATTCTATACAATAAGTTGTATTTATTAAGATACTTTACTAAGTGTGTTTTCACATGTTTTTTGAGGATTTTAGAAATGAGTGGTAAAATTACAATTGGTCTGTAATTAAAAACATCATGTTTTGAACCTTTGTTCTTATAAACTGGTATGACCTATTACTTACAGTTATTTTTAGACAGTCTTTGGACAATGAAAACGAGGCCAAGTATAATTGACATATATAAGAGACGGACACTATGTTATACAAGACATCTGTAAACAAGGTATGAAGCATCCCGGCCTTTCTGAAATATGAAAAATTATTCAAAAATTTCACACCGCCGCCGAATTCGCTTTTCTCTGTCGCAGGTGAGACAAACTACAAATGTGAATTTTGAGAATGAACATGATCACCCACATTCATCCATTTTTACGTGCATATATATAAAACTGGAGTAAAATATCACGGCTAATCCTGCAATTTGATAGGTTTCCTTAACAGGGTATATGAGCCCGGAGAAATTCGATTGCGCAAAAAAGCGTCTTTTTTCACCACAACTTATTTGCGTTAATAATACGTTTATGCCATTACTTTTCAAACCAAGCCAAACTCACATTATCACATTTTCATATTCAACAAACTTTGAAATCGTGATAAAAATACTTATTTGATATATATGGTAAAACTTCATATCAAAATGAATATTTTTCTTAGTTTCAAAGTTAACGTGACTACAGCCTCAAAGGAAACTACATAACTACACACATATGAAATGTGTAGCTGAGACTTGATCTCATTTGCATTTTGAAATGTATATGTATTTCATATTGAAGCCGAACATGCATGTTCAAGTTAAAATAAAAATGCATAAGTTCGGCAAATATAAAAAAAACTCTTTATACGTTTATGCTTCCGATGCGATTTTTGGATTTTCCTCCATCAAAAACAGGCAATCCCAAACATTTGAAGGACAGGGTTGTTACGAGCTATATAACGAAAGAAGAATTCAGTGGTAAATTGCGTAAGTTAGGCACTGATCACGTGAATAATGATACTGTGTACTAGTAGTCACTGTGGTATCGACCAGATGCTACTAAATAAGAATAACAGTTAACTAAGCAACATTTGGTGAGAATATATAAATCGCTCGACACTATGTGAACCTTTTTGCTTGTTCGCTGTGCTCACCAGCAAAAAAGGTTCATATTGCTAATCGCGGCTGATAGTTTACGGTGTCAATATGCAGTTATCTAAGTTTATATATTACTGCTTTTGATAACCTGTTGCTGTATCAGTATACGAAGTTTATTTATTTTGCATAATTATTGTTTTTGCAAACTTTTTGACTGAAACATGAAGAACTTCACTTAGTTAATCTTTCATGCTTATTTGGATTTGATTTATCTTATGATACCTGCACGATTGAATGTGCTGTATAAACAAAGGAGATATTTACTAAGCAACTAAAAATGTAACTTAGATATGTATTTAGCTACTAAAAAGGATAAGTAGACACCAAGACGTATATCATGCATGAGAGCTATTAAGCTATTATCTGTATTTGAAAAACTGAAGGCCTACTTTAGTTTGATGGTATTGATTTCTTACCCTTGTTGTAACATAGCCATGGAAAATGAGTACACCACATATGACGGGTTAGCATTTATTTCATGTTTCTATTAAAACAAATAATTCCCATGCTTGAAATAAGTCTTGGTGTCTGTATATTTTTATTTTATTTTCTATCGCATGCATGCATGATTGTTAGATATATAATCAAGAGTAACGGGAGAACTCCTCCTGTCGGATATCCCAGGAATTATCTTTACTTGCATCAGTCTACAACTGTTTTAACCATTGACTACCATGCTTTTCTTTGTAAAAAGTCAAATTGCATGGAAGATTTGCAATGGTTCGAACATGAAAGAATTTCTACTCCTTATAGACCATAAAAAAAAAAACAACAAATAAACAACATTTCCATTCTCAATTTCATCATTGCTATTCTAATAAAATATGCTTGTCACAACACAATTCATCGCTGTTTTCTCACTTGAAAGCCGAATGTTAATTTCTACTCAACTTTCATTTTGGCCAATCAACAACTTTCCCTTTCAATAATTTTCCCCATATGTTTCATTTATTATATACTTATGTACCACTTAAGGTGGCTGGGGCGTCTTAATTAAAATCCATAGATTTTTTTAATAATTTGTCAAAATGAAGTTTCTATCATGCTTTTTTAAAAAATATAATAAAAAGTATGGGTCACCGGACTTTTTTTCACGCTACAGGTTGTGCAAAATAGTCAGATTTTCTATAGATTATGCATGGAAAATCCAATTTTGTGTGATAAAAAGAAAACTACATGATAGAATTTTAAGATAAAATGTGAGAAGATAGCTCTTATAACATGCTTTCAGATAAGAAACAGAAAAAATGGGGTCTCCGAACTTGTTTTCTTGCTACATATTAAAATAGATAAATTCACAACACTTTCTATTATAAAATTACTTTATCTGAGTTATCTCCCCTACTATCTGAGTATTATCTCCCCTTATTTGGCAAAGTTGAAAAAAAATGAATCAAACACAAATATGATGTTTTTTAAAATTTACAGCCGTAAATATGATTAAACACATAATTTTCTATATTTACATCGAAAGTCTTACACATGAATTACATACTACTCCCAAAATTAGCACATTTCATTAAAGATCTAGACCAACTGTTATCTGCTACTTCAAAATCCAAGATGGAGGAAGACACCCGAACCACCTTAAATAGTACATTACAAAGAAAACAGTTGCAAGAAAAAATCGGGAAGAAATATCCGATGTGATCTAATTAAAATATAGAAGCCGATTTCGTTATACTGACATCAAAACAGACATGAATAGAACTATTTCTAATATAGATTGATATATATAGCCTTAATGACATCACTGTCGGTTGACAACGTAACAAATCCACCTGATGAATCCTTTTGACTGATAACCATTCAGATGTTTGGAAATCAGTGGCATTCCATTATGGTAAACTATATCATGAGAATGAAAGTAGAATTTGAAAAGAAAAATGACTTCAATACCGCCAAAGGAATCCTTGATTTAGTAGCTTCCTTATAAGACTTTATTCTTTATCCTCGGAAATCATCAAATTGTACACATGTTCTGTACTACGGTTATCAATTAATCTCTTTGCTGAGCATCAAAATATGATTAAAAAGTTACATAGAAACCATACTTGACCTTTAAAGTATTATCTACACATACGAATGATCTTTATAGTAATATCTACACATACGAATGTAGGCAGTACTTTTGTATTATCATGATTTGAATTATGCACAATGATTAGTTTCCAGTTTTAGATTAAGAAATTGTATAGAAGTTTATAGACCGAATTACAATTTAAGAGACAAAATCAAATTTTAATACACTCAAGAAAAAAAAAACAAGGTTCTAGTGTGTTATTCAAACTGTAAATTTAGAGATTTACCGAATTGTAAATCTCGTTAATCGACTCAGATTATCAAACTGAAATAACAAACAAAAACTTAGTGTATCTCATAAACTTAAAGAGTATAGAAACCGAGTGCGTGGACAGAGTTAGCATCTCCTGTGACGCATGCATCACCCGTCATATGAATCCAAAGTCTGCAAATACATGCCACGAATCAGCAAAGATACAGACATGTTTATACCATTTTTCAGAACACTTAAATTTCTCTTTGGTCATTATGTTGTGTTTTTTTCATCGACTCGTGGCATCGTTTTTTAATAAACTCAAAATTTGGTCAATATATGCTGTCTAAAATATTACCAATAGTAACAGACTAAATACTTAGAAATGGCACCGCCAGAACTGACAGTCCACACAAATACTTGACAATTACATTGATTTTTGTTTTTATAACCCGATAACACAAGTAATTGTTCTATTGTAGTGAAAACACTCGAAATGATGAGGATATTGCTAGCACATCTGATGTGCCTGTTACTAGCTATCAATCCGAGCTTACAACTAAGTAAGTAGTACATATTGCTGTATAGGATGTCTTCAGCATTAATGCTTATTCTGTGAAACTGTTTGAACAAAAGAAAAGATACTCGCACACTCATGTTGTTTCCATTTCACGTTCCGGATATACCAATTTCGACATCATTTCTTGACCACAGGCATTTAAGATGAAGAGATCACAGTTGGTTTTTATTCCTTTTATTGCATGATCTTTTTAGAAATAGCTTTTACACTATTATTTACTTCAATCTATTTGGTATCTGCCGACTCTCTTTTTCAAATTTAATTTATTTTTCGAAACGGTTTCAGTAGTTATGTTAAAGATTCCTGACGTAAACCATAATTCTTACAAAACAGGAGACAATAGGAAAACGCTAATACGTTAAAGAAAGATAGACAACATCATATATGGATACGAAAACAAAAGAAGAAAAAAACTACAGTATATAAATTACAGAAAACTAATAACTGATCAAAGCAAACACCAAGAATAAGCTTTAGCAGGATGAAGGCAGGTCCTTTTGAAGACTTTGTTCTACTTAGTGCAGTCATCGTGTGGCTCAGCAAAGTCGAATTCCAATTGTATTCGTTGATTTAGTAAACGAAAAAAAAAGGGATCTCTTTGTGGATAGAACAAGTGGGCATATTAATGTTCGTTTTGGACACAGACATTGCAAAAAAGTCAATTAAATCATGACAGGGACTATTTAACCTTCGATTAGATAAATTAAACTTTACCATTAATAGCCCTTTATTTCATTGGCTTCATCTTTGAAAAATACAAAGTAGCTAGCACTATCCTTTAATTTAACGTTCCGCTATATAGATGATGTTCTCTCACTAAATAATACAAAAATTGGTGACTTTGTTGAACGTATCTATCTCATCACAGTTAAAATAAAAGATACAACAGATACAGTTAAGTCTGTCTCATATCTTGACTTACATCTAGAAATTAACAATGAGGGTCGGTTGAAAACAAACTTTACGACTAAAGAGATGAATTCAGCTTCCCAATTATGAACCTTCATTTGTTCGACCTGATGTAAACAAGTTTAGCCCGTCATAATCATAGTACAAGGATTATAGAATGTCACTATCTTTAATAATAAAAACATTATTTTTGAGAGCTTAAACAACTCGTCTCAAGTTGATGAAAATATTAGAGACGGCACTGATATCTTAATATATTTTCATAAATAATAAAATTGAGCATGGAAACGGGGAATATTTAAAAGAGACAACAACCCGACCAAAGAGCAGAAAACAGCCGAAGGCCAACTATGGGTCTTCAACACAGCGAGAAATCCCGAACCCGGAGGCTACATTACACTTAGTCTGAACACACAAGATAGCATGTTAAATCCAAATACTAATGAAAGTATCATATAATTGGTACGTCGCACAAATAATAACATATCCTGAGGATTTTATAAATATTTTGTATCAACCAACCTAATTACCAAAAAGACAGCAACATTTAGTTGCAATTGCAGAGCATCTATTTATACTTAATCGAACACAGAAATGAACTCACATCGTACAAAGTACTAAATATGCCATAGTTTTAAGGTAATGTCTATTTTCAAATCTAAACAAAAATAAGGCCGGAAGACCGGCATTATCTTAATAGTCATATCTGCGTTCGTTAGAGGTAATATTTTTCTCTTTTTTTTCCAGTTAACACGAAAGCAGATGTCCTGTTTATTCTTGATACATCAGGTAGTATTGGACAGACTAATTTCAAAATTATGAAAAACACCGCAGCAAATATAGCAGGGCAATTCATGATCGGTAAAGATAACACACAGGTCGGCGTGGATGTATTTTCACATACGGCTAAAACAGAAATAAAGTTGAGGCAGTGGAATTGGTTACCACTTCTTCGATATTATATAAAAAATATTCCGTATGGAAGTGGTGGGACGAAAACATACGCTGCATTAGAACATGCCAGAAAGAGCAGTTTTACAAAACCAAATGGCAAGTAGTCTTTATTTTTTGAACAGATATCTCTCTCTTACGAAGTATGCTACATAGAAAGGTTAAAGATGATATTTTAGAAAATAATCAAAAATCCCTCCATCTCTCCCTAAGTATTAACATAAAAAGGACGATGAAATTTCCCATTTTATACTGGGTACGAAAAATGTTTCTGTATAAAGCGAAAAGACAAAAATTGTACAGGACATCGGTTATGCCATAAAAGAAATAAATTTACTGTAACATAAAAGCATACCTTAACAGGAATCTTCAAGTGTAATACCACCAAATCATAGAACGTCAAATCCGAAAAATAGATTCCCTTGAATTTGACAGTTGTAGGAAGTTAGCCTGCATTTCATTGCAGAAAAAAAATTCTGAGTCGTAAATAAACTCATCATAGATACCAGGATTGAAATTTTGTATTTGCGCCAGACGCGCGTTTCGTCTACAAAAGACTCATCAGTGACGCTCGAATAAAAAAAAAGTTAAAAAGGCCAAATAAAGTACCAAGTTGAATAATAGCATTTAGAACTAACATTCCTAAAAAGTTTTGCCAAATACAGCTTAGGTAATCTATTCCTGAGGTAGAAAAGCCTTAGTATTTCAAAAATGTAAATTTTTGTGTAAACAGTTAATTTATAATTATGACCATATCAATGATAATTCATGTCAACACAGAAGTGCTGACTACTGGGCTGATGATACCCTCGGGGAATACAAACGTACATCTTGGGTGTTTCAAAGCACCATTTCTTTTTTATTTGGTGTTTCTATAAGATATTTTGAAAACTTGAGGTGACATGGTTACTAAAGCTAGTAAAAAGGAAAAAAGGGATGAACATTTGAATTGTTTTACTTTCGGTGATGTTTATTATCTTATATGCAATGAAATGTCATGTGAAATTTTCACTGTAGTACCGGACAGGATAAAACTTTACTCATGCCAAGTATTTCTTTATTTGAAACAAAAAACAAATTCTGCATAATTTTTGAAAAATGCAAATTTAACAAAGACTAATTGGGGAAACAATGATGGTATTACGCCTCAATGGAAAGGAGTAGGGGCATTAAGGCCCGGTTTTGGCCCAAGAAAAAAAATTGTTAGACAACTATTTCAAATTTGCACATAGTGTTTGGAAATGCATAGGGTCAAGAAATATTAATGAAAAACATGAAGATTTTTATCTGATGACGTCACAATTACGTCATAGTATTTACCGTTTTCACAAAAAAGATGAAAAATATAGAATTTATGCAGTTTTTCATCGTTATTTCCATTGTGGAAACATCGTACGCAGCCAAGAAACAACAAAATAATTTAAGAGAAGATTATTTTAACTATTGAAATAATCTCACCAAATATAAAGTTGTTTCTTGGATGCGCACATACTTTTCCAGTCTAAATTATACTTAAAATTTGATGAAATACAAGGAAAATCAAGTCATTTTACAAAATATGCAAAATTTTTCATGGTTTGTTGCCATGGTAACTCGTTCAATGTGAAATTTGTTTTTATTTTCTGAATACCTTGTACCTTAGTCTAGTTTGGACAACTTATGGAATATGTATGATTACTTTAAAATTTGCGGTAATATTTGGTCCAAATATGGGCCCCATTGCCCCAACTCCTTTAATGCAAAAAATAGTACCTTATCTATGTATTTGCCAAATGTTGTTTTTTGTTTGTTTGTATATTTTTAGAGCACTATCTGCACTTCATATGTAGAGCTCAATCTTCATCCGCGTTTTATCGTGGTATTCCAGTTTCTCGATTTTTTTGGTTTTTTTGTGTAATGTCTTGTATGATCTGATTGTTTCTTTCTTTTACACTTGATCACGAGAGTGTCTATCTTCCTTTGACCTAACCTTCTTATTTTGATTAACACTCAAGGTTCGCAATCAAAGTAAGTTCTCATAATGAATTACACCATTTGATTTTAATTTCCTTTGGTTCATCAGTTTACACAGTCAAATTCAAAAGTTGAAAATAATGTATGCATCTAAACCAGAACTATTATTTTTAGGAGACAGGCCAGATGCCCAAAACATCGCCCTTGTTATGACTGATGGTGGGTCGGACGACAAAGATTTTACTTGTAATGCAGCACAAAAAATGCGTGACGATGGAATTTTAGTCTTTGCAATTCCTATTGGTAGTAACATTAATGAGGATGAGATAGAGACACTGATAGTTCTTTTCGTTTTGCTGCTCTCAATTTTGAAGCATTGAAACTACCGTCATTCAGGCAAGGCTTCGCACGAAAGATTCTTTCAGGTATGTTTTAGTTCATTTCTATTTTAGACCACAAGTTATTTCTTAACTGTTTTTAAAGTTAAATACTAAAGATAAAGATAAATGTTGAACCTGGTAATGATCCGAATTAATTTTTGCTAAATGTATGTATTTTACTCAGCACAAACATTGTTGTTTGTTTACAAATCTTAAAAGTTAAAGATTTATGTAGACTTTAGATTTGAATGTTCACGAAATAATGCAATGTAAATAAGTAGCATGACCAATTTGACTAACGTTAAAATTGATATTGAATCTCTAACTTATGAAATGCGTAGGATTTGGAGGATGTAAATTTCATATGCGTTATGCATAGTCGCAAAATTGATTTAACATCTATCTTTACATTTCTGTCATATTTATTTTTCGTTTATTGGTTTGATATAAAGCAGACCGTTGTTTTTTTTTGTTTTTTTTTTTGTTGTTGTTGTTATTTTTTTATTCAACTTTCGTTAAGTCGGGGTCTTTTTCGGTTTTTATACATACTTGACTTTCAAATATTCTGTTTAAGCGTTCCTGATGACGGAAAATCCAAAAAAGCCTCGAAATTTATAAACTGGTTTTTAATAGCTGGCTATGCAGTATAGGTTTTGGTCGTTGTTAAACGCCATGTGGTGACTTACATCAACGTTATTTTCACTTTTGCCTTTTGACCAAACGAAACACAAAGATATAAACATGGAAATAAACATCTTAAGCCACACATGGAGCTATCTTGTTGGACTTTTTGTAATAAAATTGAGAATGGAAATGGGGAATATGTCAAAGAGACAACAACCCGACCAAAGAGCAAAAAACAGCCGAAGGCCACAAATGGGTCTTAAACGCATCGAGAAAATCCCACAACCGGATTTGGGCCTAAGCTGGCCCCTAAATAAAAATGTGTACTAGTTCAGTGAAAATGGACGTCATACTTAACTCTAAAACATATAAATGAACTAAAATAAACTTACAAAGGCCAGAGGCTCCTGACTTGGGACAGGCGCAAAAATGCGGCGGGGTTAAACATGTTTTGTGAGATCTCAACCCTCCACCTATACCTCTAGCCAATGTAGAATAAAGAAACACAGAGCAATACGTACAGTAAAACTCAGTTTAAAAGATGTTCGAGTCCGATGTCAGAATAGGTAACAACAGAAACTAAGCAAAATGACAATGATAGATAAATTAACAAAGGACTACTAGCAGTTACTGACATGCCAGCTCCAGACCTCAATTAAACTGATTGAAAGATTATGTCTTCATCATTAAAATCAAGCACAATCCCTTCTGTTGGGCTTTTATATCATAGCATCATAAAATATATGAGAAGAACATAACCCTTAACATGCCAACAAATGGTTTTAGAATAAATGTCTTTATTTCCGATGCAAAGACCCTATGAGTGAATCAATATTAATACTAAAATATGCCATCCTTAATGACCTGACAACAGTATCGTAACTATATCCCTTCTGAATAAGTCTGTTTAAAGGTTTGGTTAGCTTTTGAGGTGAATGCCGACATTTTTTTGCTTTGTAAATAAATTACCATAAAAGATTGGATGTGGAATACCTGAACGTATAAGATGTCTGCATGTTGATTTATATTTACGAACGATGTCCTTGTACCGATGATAAAATTTAGTAAATGTTTTGACTAGTTTGTGATATGTAACCATATATTAAAATTTGATGGTCATATTTTACAATAATCGAGGCTTATTTATTCCTGAACCGTTTACCTCCCTTTCCTTAAAGGAATCACATGCATATTTATACAGCATTTGTATTTGATTTTTTTTTAACTTGAACTACAATGGATTTACTTTTAAAAACATTCAAATGCAATCAAATCATAAAGAAATTAAGATGGCCGCAAAGTCCTCAATAACAGAGTAATGTCTATGTTATCTGTTAATTTTTAATGAAAATGAACTTCTCTTTACACCAAAGTTGAAGTACAAGTATAGTTGAATATTAGGATTAACGTTTCGTGTTTTTATCTATAATTGGACTTTAACAACTAGCTTAAACAACTATATCATTCATTATATTTACCATCTTAGAATCAGTAGACCTGCGACACAGAGATAGTTGAGATATCGGCACACCGTATCGATTAACCAATTCGTGATTGTGACCGTAAAACGTATGTTGTGTCGATCTTCCTAATAATTTGTTGGAGAAGTTTTTACTTGGGTCGCCAACGTCCAAAGTATGTCAAGTTACAGTTCCACTCAGTCTGTGTGTGTCTTTCCGTCCGTCTGTTCGTCCGTCTGGCCATTGCGAAGAAAACTTTCGAGCTATTCTTGACTTCTATGAAAGGTAATGATTTTATATTTGGTCGGGAGCTTGGTTATTTTAATGCTAATGTTATACCATGTAAGCAATATTTACATTAACCGTGCAACCACTTCCTGTTTGACGATAATTTGCATTTTTACCACACTCATTATAGAAGGAAAAAATTCATCAAGCTTTTCTTGGCTTCTATAAAAGAGAATGATCAGTTATGCTTCAGAACACATGTTACCTCAATTAATTGCATGTTACGACGTAGTTCGTTGCAGTTTCGTTGTTGATGAAAGTACAATACAGGTGATATGTCTAATTCGGTAGATCACATACGTGGAAGTGGACAAGATTGTAGTTACGACAATTGGAGCAATTGAATTTGGTGAATAGTGATGTACAGCGTAGAAAAAAAAACAATGGTTTTGATATTATTGCAATATTGGAAAGATTGTGGTTGAAGATTTTGGAGTACATCTGTAGAATTTTGAAGAATTCATTTCTAATTGACATCGCTGGTTGATATACCTCTTCTCAATATTTCTAAAGGCCATATTTTACTAGTTTGGATTTTGATATATAAAGAATGATGACAAGAACTTAAGTGAAGTTGAACATCTTCAGGGTCAAGCTATATTTCGTTCTTTTCAAGAATTTGTGAAGTAAAGGTATCCAGTATAAGCAAAACACGGGTGATAACCTTATTGGATGAATTCATATTATATTGTATTGTAAGGTAAAACAAATACCATTATTTTCATTATTCACCTCAGGACAGATCATTATATAATGCAAACATGCAAATAGTATTCACGTTATAATTACAATGAATCCTGTTTCATTCAGATATTTCCTTCTGCAGATATTAAGATTCATGAAAATTACAGCCATATATGTAGGACTCAAATCTATGGCGGGTTCCTAGTCTATGTCAAATATGACGTCACAAACGCCAAACAAATCATAAATCTATGGCAGTTTTTTTTTGTTTTCTCCAAATCTGTGGCAGATTTTGATAAAACGTTATTTTCCGTCACAATGAAATAACGCCATGTAACGTCCAAGCCGCCATTAACGATGATGGTTTTTGTTATATAGCCTCGGAGGAAAAGAAAAGGAAAGTTTTCAAGGACCCTAATTCATAAATTAAATTATATTTCAGAATTCGAGTTTACTTTAACGGAAATCCCTGTAAATAAGAAGATGTAATCATCTGATTCGGACGAAATAAGAATACTAGCGAACAACCCAGTAATTCGTAGCAACAAAATGGTTGGTGCAGGCAATTTCACACTAATGAATATGTTTTTTGGTGTTTTCGCTGTTTATGTTTCGGTTTTATTTCTGTCCCTTGTTTTCTTGATCTCTTGTTTCTGGTGTTGACCTTTCTCTTAATTGCACGAGTTTTTACTGTGTATTTTGGTTTGCTTTTTGCTTTTCTTTCATAATGTTTCGTTGTGATATTCTGTTTTTTGTTATTTTTTTTATTCCTATGGTCTCTTTAATTTTCTTTTACATGTAAGATAACCAACAGCATTTTGTCAGCTATATAACAGTGACTACCGGTGCTATTGTAGCAAATAATCATTCTTGAGATTTTGAAACAAAAAAATCTGTCATAGATTTCTAATAAATATTTACATTATTTTCCGCTATATCCATGTCGAATAACTGTGCTGTTGGAGAAATACGCATTTTATTTAAGAAAGCCACGTGTTTGAGGCAAGTCATTGTTCGTTACAAGACTGAATTAAATCACCATCAGTTAAAAAGATTTCTTAACGCTCAAATGATTTTTAGGTAAAAATTGAAACTGCGTTTTGGTTGTTAAGGAACTTGGTTAAATGAAGGGCCAAACAAGTACCTTGCACAGAGTAGGAAATGCTTATTCTTCCGGGCACATCATTTCACTCCTAAAGTCTGCACATTTGTTCATTTCACAAATACTGGCGTTAACCTAAAAGCAGCCTCTTCGCTACATTTGAACATTTCAATTTGTTTAAGGCAACTTTGAAATCATTGGTCAGATATGTACTGACTGGTCCACCATTTGTAGAAAATATGTCATAGATTTGAAAACTTGAAATCCGCCATAGATTAGGAAACTAAAAAAATTGCCATAGATTAGAAACTAAAAAATTGCCATAGATTAGGATTCTAAATAATCTGCCATAGATTGGGATGACATGACGTCATATTTGCCATATATTAGGAATCTGCCATAGATCTGGAACCCACCATAGATTTGTGTCCTATATATATATATATATATATATATATATATATATATATATATATATATAAAATGACTGAATAATAGCCAACGATAAATCTTACGGGGCGATGGATCATATAAATATGATACAGTACACTACAAAATATAATATATAACCAGTCTAAAAGGGTACAACATCACGTATATATAAGTGCCTATAAATAGCAGCACATGACATACAAATCTATGGGAGTGTGGATTAATCAGTACAGAGATTAATTCAATTACACAAAAGTTTCTTATCATCTCCATCCGATTTCACCGGGATAGATGCACGCTTGATAAAGCTAGTTAGTCTAGCGAAATATTGCGTTTATTTTCATCATTTTGTAAATATTTTAAACATTCTTATATTTACATACTAAATAGTGTGTTAAAATTACATTGTTAGGCAATCTATATATATATATATATTTCTGATAAAAAAGGGTTCTGTTTTTTAATTACAAATCTCTAAAAAAAAATCTATTGATGAAGTGCTTTTGTTGCTTTTTGTTGCTTTTTGTTGTACTATGTTTGTCTCATGTAAATATCCATCTTCTAAAATTCTCATAATCATGTCTAATCATTACATAAAACGTACTAAAACAGTCAAAAACAAATTATATTTGACATCTTCAAAACATATCAACTGTTTAACAAAGTAAACAATTTGATTTTTTAGATAAAAGTTTACACCGAACATTTGCAATGACATTTCTAGCATTCTTAATAAATGCACACCATTTGCGAAAGAAAATATAATACAAATCTATATCGGTTTTTAGCTCCCCATAAAAAAATCATGAAAAAAGGGTACATATGATTTTAAAAATGTGAAAATACCAAATTGTCCCGTTTGTCAAGTTTATGCTATGAACGTCATGCCGACATAAACAATTTATTCAACAAAATAGGACACAAACATAAAAACTTAAAGAGCGAATCAAGTATAAAACCGTTCGAATAAAATCAATGCACTGTTTGTGCTTTAACAACAATGAACAATGCGCTTCCAATTCGATTCATGTTTAATAGATATAAGAAGATGTGGTATGAGTGCCAATGAGACATCTCTCCATTCAAGTCAAAATTTATAAAAGTAAACCATTATAGGTCAAAGTACGGTCTTCAACACGGAGCCTTGGCTCACACCGAACAGCAAGCTATAAAGGGCCCCAAAAATTACTAGTGTAAAACCATTCAAACGGGAAAACCAACGGTCTAATCTATATAAAAAACGAGAAACGAGAAACACTTATGAACCACATCAACAAACAACAACAACTAAACATCAGATTCCTGACTTAGGACAGGTGCAAACAATTGCAGCGGGTTTTAACGTTTTAATGGTACCAAACCTTCACCCTTATCTGAAACAATAGTATAACATCACAACATAGAAAGACACATTATAAAATATCAATTGAAATGGCTTAACTCAATCAAAAGACATATTAACACCAGTGAACATACACTGAACAAATAAATTTGATCTATGATACAATGTAAATACAAAAAAAATAAACTAAGGGAAGAATAATTAAAGTAACATGTTATACCGCACTGAAATGTTAAACAATTTAAGAAAAACAATTTGCTTGAACAAAAATATCAGCCATTTGCAATTTCTTTAAACACAGGTAAATGAAAATAATTTGTTGTTAGGTATACGTGTACAGTTCAAATGGAGAAAGGATTTATTTTTACAAAATAAATAATTTTAATGTTCATAGTACGAAGAAGTGAAAATTTATAGTAATACCAAACACTTATCAAAGCTGCTATATAGACCAGATATAACCCTGAATAACATGAAATAACCAAAAATCATTACAATTAGTATCAACAGGTCAAATAAACAAGAAAGTACGATTTGAGAGTATGATGAGTTTATTTACTGACAGCTAGTTAAAAGCCAAAAACAATTTATAATAAAAAAGCATGCATCAGAGACTAAAATCAACTAAAACACATCCCAGGGATTTAGTATTTTAACGTCATGGACAGTCAAAGAAGACATGACTTGTGCAATGCTAAAACAAAATGTATCGACAGGCAGTAGGATAGTTAGGAGTTAACCTCTTTATAGATCAAAATGAACGTGGGTGTGTCTTTATACATCCCGTTTGAAAAGAATACAAATTTAGTTATGTTTTAATTTGCTGATGACAAAATCGATATTTGTGCCAATGTAAACTATATTCAAAGATCTAATTACAACATTGGTAAGATAACCTTTATTAATAAGTTTGTTTAAAGGTTCGATGAGTTTACACGGATCACATAGTGATTTCCGCGCTTTAAGTACAATATTACCGTAAAATTTAGGATGTGAAATGCCGTTTTTAATCAGTTTTCTATATGTACAGCCAAATTTACTAATCAAATCTTTGTATCTATGAAAGAATTTAGTAAAAGTTTTACGTAATTTATGGTAACGAAATCCAAAGTTATTTTCGTCTTTATTAATATTCCTCATTTAAATTTAGAATGAATAGTCAGTCAATTCAATTCTTTATTCGAAAAACGTAATCTTTTCATTTAGAAGTTTACTATATTGCAAAGATTACGTTTTTTAAAATGATATGGAGAAGCGACATCCTGATATCTTTGAGTTGTTTTTTTTTACACTTCTGGTATACTTCTTCTTTTTTATTTTGATATATTTCATGTGATATGTTCTTGCCTGTGTATTCTTTCCTTGGCTAATTAAAAAGATTGTTCACTGAATACTTGTTTAACTTGGTTGGATCATTTTATCATGACTGGGTCCTTCTATCTTGGTTGGGTATTTTTTGTCTAGCTTGTCTTTATATCGACCGCATACTTCAAATTTATTCTTTGTATTACTATCACAGGTGGAACGTTATTAATTGCTTATAAAAGAAATCATTATTATTAACATTATTGTGCTTTTTGTAGCGAGTAAACCTCGAACAGGATAAAAGATCAAGGATGGTGAGTTATATTTCTATATGTAGGTTGTAATTCAGAACAATTTGATTTATGAAAACTCTGAAAGTCATAAATACACTGATGAAATCACTGACCATTTTCTTGACTTTCGACAGATTTATATTGCCAGTCGTTTTTATATTTACCCGTTTTCAAGATATCATATAAAATCATTAAAACATCTCATAAACTAAATGAAATATGGTATATAGTAGATTAGACGCAGCTACAGGCTTTCGTAGTAACAATCCACAATTATTCTATCACACTAATTCAAATTTAAACAACACTGCAAACTCTCGCCTATTGAAAATAAACATCTCAATTTTACCTCATTTAGAAGGAATCAAAGGAATATTTTATCGCGATGAAGAAAAACAACTAATTGCAAAGGACTCATCTCTTTTTATTCTTATAAAAGATGTGTGTGTGTGTGTGTAAATTAATATAAAAAAGTACAATATCAAGGATTAAAAAGGAAAAAAGTCTTTTAGATGAGTTGATTTAAAGGGATACATTTTTTTTATATTAAGAAATATATGCCTTAGTTAGAGACAATATTTCTTGTAGATATCAGCGGATAAGGTTGTTGTTTGTTTTATTTGAAATATGCAAATGACTTTCTACATGGGCTTAGTAAAAATATAACTTGATATAGTATTTTGTGCGAAAATATTGACCATTCTTAGATTGAAACAATGAAGAATCGCAGCTCAAAGAAACATACAGGGTGAAATCAAGTGCTAATGATTCACCTACTGTAAATTCAGAAATTATTGCGATGTTTTTATTATTGCGAAAAATGCGACAGGGTTATAATCGCAATAATTTAAACTCGCATTTTGAAATCTTTTATATGAATTAGACAGGATTTTTCTCAATATCGCAAAAATTAAAATCGCATTTTATTCAAAAATGACAAAATCGCAATAATAAATGCACGCAATAATTTCTGAATTTACAGTATGTTAAAATTCTGTTAATAATTATCGATGATTACGCTATATGCAAAGACGGTTTGGTAGTTGTATCTCGTTTTACCATCTTCACCACGAATAAAATGTAAAGAACTCATGACCGTAAAACACAAAGCATCTCTAATTGAGAAGATTCAGCTTTTGCAAAGTTTTAAATTTTGTATTCATTTATTGACTACAGCGATATAATTTTGTTTTTTCGTATATTTAAGGTAGCACAATAACTACATGGAGAGATGTTACATTTTGTAGTTTGGAATGGTAATTAAAATCATTAAACCTTTGTTGATAATCATATTTAGCTAATTCGTATTAGCTTAATTTTTATTAACAAATTCTTACATGAAAGGTTCAAATTGACTGCGGTAAAAAATCAACAAAGATCCAAGACTTATAGTTTAGTACTCTGAAGGCCAAAACAAATACAAAGTTGAGGGTACTGAAAGCCAAATACTTCGAAGGGTTGTGCCAAAACCTGATAAAACAATCTAGACCGGAGTTAGAAAACCCTAAGTATTTCGAATAATTCAATAAAAATTTAAATAACAAAAACACAGAACTCCGAGGAAAATTCTAACGGAAAGTCCCTAAGCAAATGGCAAAATCAAAAGCTCAAACACACCAAACGACTGAACAACAACTTTCATATTCCTGACTTGGTATAGGCATTTTCTTATGTAGAAAATGGTGGATTAAACCTGGGTTTATAGCTAGCTAAACCTCTCACTTGTATGACTGTCGCATAAAATTCCATTATATTCTCTAATATCAATCACATATAATGAAAACGAAATAAAATAGAGGCATGAAAGTACACGATTGCCAAAGAGGGTGTGTGAATTTTGATAAAAAAAATAATGAAATATGGGCATTACTATTAAATGCAAACTAATTTTAGAAATAACACTAACGGTTCCAATTATTTTGCAACAGATGCTCATTTCGACAATAAATGTCACTTCAGTAATGCTCGAGGCATAAATATTTAAAATTCAAAACAAATTATAAAGATTCGATCTTGAAGAGCTTATAAACAAAAAGAACAAAAAGTATAGCCTAAGATCAATTTTGTCTTATATTAAAAAAAAATTTATGCTAATTTCAAATGATGGTTAATGATTTCCATTAAAATGAAGACATAATTACACCCTTAATCAACACGAAATCATTAACCCTTACTATGTCACAATATATAACTATCTTACCTAAAATAGCGTTTTCTGGCTCCAATGTCTCTCCATACTTTTAGAGGTCAACTATTTGATATGGTATTTTTTCTTATAAATTTATGCATGTTCTATTAACCTGAGGCTATTTATTGTAAGGTTCCTCAGATTTTAAGACAGTTTGAGCCTAAAAACGAACTTTAAAAATTAAAATCAGAAAAATACTTGGTGTTTTGGAGGGGTGGGCTCCGCTTTGGTGCCTAGTCCACACAGAAAAGTAGCAAGACACTTTCAAAAACAGTGTATGTCTGCGAGCATGTGACTACTGATTATTTGATTCCGCTAGGGAAACGACTTCTTACGATTCCAATCAAGGTGAAGGGAAATAGCGACACAAATCGGGAAAAAAACCCTGATTGCTGGCTGAAATGACCATATTTTGACTGCCATACCGAGAAAAGTTTCACTCATATCTAACCACTTTTTGTATTATGTGCCGCCAGGAGTCTACCCTATATGTATATGCAGACGACAGTGAGATACATCTGTAAGCATTCCTGGTCATACCAGTTTAAGAAATAGGAGAAAAGTCGCACCAGATTTTTCCGACTTTGGGACAGCATACCGCCCACCCTAAGAGGCATAAAACTTCCAAAAACTGTTTAATCCCGCGGGCATATAACTTCTGATCGTGTTAATTTAAGATTTTACAATAAAGTTTTCAGTTTGAAATTCTTTATCTATATCTAGCCCGGAAGATGATTATTTCATTCAAAGTTGAAATCGGTGAGAAATAGTTGGAATGGTTAAATTTCATTTGAATATCAATGAAAACAAAATTACCAACTCTTATATTTCTCTAATTATTTTTTTTTAAGCGGAAATGTTATCAATCTCGGTGCGGTTAAACTTCATGATTCGTTATTAAACTTTTATTAAATTCATAATAGCTATGTGACTTTATAATACAAGAAAAATCTCTCATATGTATATGTTGATTGACATTATGACTCGTATATCTAGAGGTATTAAAAAGTGTTGTTTGAATGTACGTTAGTACGTTGGTCAAAATGTAATTATATAATACTGCGGCCATATCAATAATGCTATCACAAGACTATAACATGTTTACCAGATAAGACATGTCATAAATTATGTCGTAATGTTAGAAAACTCAATGGAAGTCTTAAGATGATCTTGAGATAGTCCTTTAACCATGGATGCCATCAGTTTGACTAAAAACTTCGAAAAATAACACAAGTTTGTTTACTTTGATATATAAAGTTTAAAACTTGAATAAATTACTTTTCAACTCGTAGAATTCAATGAATACATCTAAACAGTAATGACAATACATTTATAGTATAATATACAATTGTTTTTACTACCTTATACACATATTCATTCGTTAGCATCAAAGAAACTTATGAACGTCTTGGGACGATCTTGGATGGGACCATCCTAAGGTAGCTATTTAAGTGACATGTCTCACAACAGTCATATGGTCGTCCGTAAGAAGACATATATATACTGACATTTTTCATAATACTTTCATTGAGGTTGCCCCTGGGTTCAATTTTTGTCTTTGTCGCCATTTTTAAAACTTAACAAACTTATGCAACATGTCAATCACTGCCCTTGTCCTTATATTTTTTATTGTGTCTAAGTCAGATGACTTTTCTTTTATATCTATCACATTTATTGGTTTACTGGTACATTTCGACCTTTCTTTGTGCTACTTTGGCCGTGTTTTAAAGTGTTGGTGATTATGAATGATTAAAAATTGTATGATGCTGATTTCTTGTGTGTTGAATTCCTTCTCACTGAATTCAACTTGACACATTCTATTTAAGATAGTTCTTTGATAGGAAATGGATCTCACATAAACAGCGATTTTTTGGTTATCTTTGACGGTGCTAGTATGGTTGTCCTTCAAGATGATATCTTGAAAATAGTAATAAATAATTCCAAATTAAAATCTTTTGAGAGTAATCACAATTTGTTTAATTTAAACTCAATTCTTTTCCAAATATAATTGAACTTTTTGCTCAGACGCATAAAATTGTGAGTTAAAATGTCATATTCCGTACAATTTTGAGGATATTCCGGAACAATAAAATATGAAGGTCGCACTTGTCGCGCCTTATTGGAAATTTTTATAAACATCATAACGAAACACAATCAGCCCGAGTACTAAAGATCACTCTGACGGTCTTTTTAAAAAAACAAGTAAACGTCTGCATTCGGATAAAAAAAGACAGGTCAGATCGTCTATCAGCGAGACTGCTAGGACCGTCGTAAACGCTATGACTTGTGTATTATATGATCAATATGAAAGTATACACAGTCCTTGGATTGTTCTGTGGTCACAGCTGGTACCATTATTTGAGTAAATAAAATCAGTCCGTCTGGCCTTCGACAATGAGAAAAACCCAAGACATGATAAAATGTTAACCAATTCAAACAATACGCCAATTATCTGCTGTATGCTAATACTATAACTCAAAACCTAATATAACATGCAGCAACCTGTAACTTACAGATTCCTGGCATGAGATATTTTTTCAGCTTCCATATTGTGAACTACCCATTTCTATGCAGCAACATTCAATCAGCGTCTGCATATGGAGTATATATCTCTAAGTTGATACGAAATTGCATAGGTTACATTTCCTATCATGACTTTCTTGAAAGAGGGTTGCTGCTTACAAGAGAGCAATTTTAACCAATTGGTGAAGTCGAAATCATCCTTTCGAAAATTTTACGGACGGCATCCTAAGTAGGTTAACCGTTAAAGAATATTTCACAGAAGACGACGGATATGTTTCAATTATCGTTACCATAATCCCGTCTTCTTTTCCCCGAATGTGACCTACCAAATAAGACTTATCACCGGGTTTGTACTTTCATGAGTAACCCGACGGAAAGCACATGTTGAACAGAATATTCTTGCCCTTTCAGAGCACCTGATATTACCCCTAGTTTCTGATGGAGTTCGTGAAATCATTTAGAAAAAGGTTGTCTCATCTCATCGACACCAAACACTAAAAACAAAAGAAAAAAGAACCGATCTAAGAGAATTGCAGTTACTAAACACGATACTTGGAAGCTCACTTAAACTAACAAATTATTCATGTTTTACAAAAATTTAATATCAACCGCTCTACATGATATGGAGCAATAAATGTTCATAACTGTAAATTAATACATACTAAGTTACATTTTAATTTGCAAAAAACAAAATCAATGTTAATAAAAAGAATTCGTACTTCCATATAAAATAGAATCGGAGAATATTAAATCTGAAACTTAAAGATGATTCTTACAAAAGATAAATTTCATTTCACAATAATGTAACATTTGTTTTTTTCTGATATATTATAATGCAGCGTCGGTGTCCCGAAAATTCGTCAAACATATACTTGTTTTTATTTTTTCACCAACAAACTTTAATTACAAGGTGGTTTTTGAACAACACAAACCAATATTTATTAGTTATATCGTGATTGTTTGAAATTTTAACAAGAGACAAAGATTATATTGGTGTAGTTTGAACATTTCATTTATTAAGCAGGAACTTATCAGTTGATTTACATATTAACGGATATTTTTTTAGATATCACACTTTAATAAGATTAATCATTATTACGTGTTTGTACTTGTGTATAGCATTGGTCATATTGATTAATAGCTATGTATGTCCACTCTTTTATTAGACAAAGGTACAACATTTCTGTAGCATAAAAAAAAATTGTTTTATGCTCAAATATTATTTTTTTATAATTTGCATATAGAAAAAAGTTTTGTAATCAAATGATCTAAAAAGTAATAGTTACCGTCTGTGATGTCATATTCAAATATAAGAGGTAATTTGAATACCAAATCAATTTGACTTCTTTTGAAGAAATAATATAAATTCTTCAAAATCTTGTCATATTTGGAAAAAAAATAATGTTCACGATTTTCCTCCTGCTTACAAAATTTACACTGATCAATATTTATATATAATGCATTGGAATGATATAGTGTAATAATTTACATCTAACTATTTTGATTTCTTTTCGGTTGAATATTCATAATCAAAACTGATGACAATAAATTCATATATATTTCTAATTTATCGGTTTTTACTGTCAGCTGTTAAATGATATTTTAAGATGGGATATTGTAAACAGTCAAACGTACAGTTATGTGCAAATGCTATTCCATATTCTAATAAGACGAACTCAATGTGTTTCCAGAAAATACAAGTACACAATAATTGCGATATACGCATATACATGCCTTTACTGTCTATTGAGTAAGATGTACAGAAAAGTACGTTAACTTTGACAATTTTGTAATTTGTCAAAGACAAATAGGAAGTATGACATTTTAAACCAATACTGAATATGGTGATAATTCTTCTTTTTAAAGTAATTTTATTCATTTATAGGCAATACGTTATAGAGATTTTCATAGTTTTACCTTCTCTTGATAAAACATCAAAATGAAAAATATTCGTTAAATGTATACATTTGCATACTTCCAAAATTATGATTAACTTTAACAATGTAAAAATATTTCATTAACATATTCATTGTATATCAACCACATCAAAAAAGTTAAGCAACAAAACTTCTGACTGAAAATAAAATTAAAACAAAATCTCGATTTATCATTCAAATTTTCTAACTCTTGAATCAATTGTGTTTTCAAAAATACATCAGTTATGTTGGTAAAATTTCAAACAGCTACACTAAAAGTAAATTTTGAGAGAAGGAGTCAAAATTGAAAGTCTCAGTTTTAACAGTTTTACAATGTTCTAGTTAGAAAATTAATACAACGAATAAAATTGACGAAGTGGTAATCCAATGACATAATTGATTACATAAGAATAGACACTTACATTTCCTTCGCACAAAAATGAAAATCAGATTATTTACCAGCATTTACGACAAAGACACGAACCTTAAAAGTTGGACCCCCATTAATTCAAATGAAAGTGTCGCAAAAATGTCTAGGTACAACGCGGTTTTTGTCTATAAAAATTACGTTTTTTACAATTTCAATTTACATTTTCTATGATCACGGATTCTATTCCGTTTTGTTGATTTAATGCTGAGCCTAATAAGTCTTTATTATATCTAGCTAAACCTCTCCTTCAAATATACGGTAAAACTTTAAAAAAATAAATATATCTAAAATTTTGTAGTTAAAAAATGCACAAACTGACTAAGTGGTGAATTCAATGGAGAAATTGATCTCATAAGAACATACATTAAGTAAAATAAAAAGTAAAATAACAAATATACCGAACTCCAAGGAAAATTTAAAACAGAAATTCCCTTGTTAAAAAGCGAAATCAAAAGCTCAAACACATCAAACTAATGGAGAACAACTGTCATATTCCTGACTTGGTACGGGCATTTCCTTATGTAGAAAATGGTAGATTGAACCGCGCTTTTCGTCTTTAAAAAATACATTTTTTATTACATTTTTTTATTCAAGAACTCATTTATCAGGAAGCAAATATGCCAAATCAAATATAAAAACAAAAATAACAATTCTACGTTTTGTTTTTTGTTGAGAAAAGAGTTCGTGTCCCAGAGAATAACTTACAAAACTTTCTTCATTTTATTCCATCACCAATGTACACCCAAAATGTTGGAAGTATTGGACTATAAGAGTTGCATGGATAATATTGTGCAGTATAAGATTAAAGATAGATTTTGAAATTAAGATCATTCAAACCCCGTAAAAGTTTAAGTTTAATAATTTGATCAAATATAATAGTACGCAAGGAAGCAAAAAAATGGTTATGATATATGTATGGTATAGTTGTATACATTTGATAAACTTAAAATCTACAATGAAAGAACTAGCATTGCCCGATAATTAATAACATTAAGTTGGATATAAGCAGCACAAATTTTGAATATAGAATATGAATAGCAATAATAATATACAGATTAATCATATGTTCTTATACAGATTCTCCAGTTCTGTCATCCCAGGAAAATACCAATATGTTCCACTTGTATTAGCCGAAAGACCAAAGAGCATATCACCCTCTCCATTTGTCATTTCTGCTAACATCCTTTCAAACACATCTGTATTGTTTGAGTACGCAAGGAAAAACAATCCTGAATGGCCGTTTTCTTCAGTGTATGGAAGAGATTGCCTCACTATTTGTGCACTTCCTTCTCCTTCTTGAACTAAGATATAAAAGCTGCAGTATTATCTTAAATTCTGTCAAGAAGATAAACACCTTTTCCAGACGCACCCACTTTCTACAAAATGATTGTGCAATAAAATGTACAGATAAAGTTAAAAAGTGTGCACACATTATAACAATATCTGTCTGATAAAGAATAATAAAAAAAACTGACGAAAAACTCGATAACCAACCTAGGTATATAAGCTAAGTATGTGTTACAGGCTATTCAATTTGTTTAATAGTTTTGTTAAAAAGTTTTGTATTGAATAACTTTTGCTATCAATTATCTTTTAATCTATTAATATTTATGTATTTTCTTATCATAACAAATCTCACATCAGCTCTACTAGAAGATGTACGTCTGATAAAAACTAGAAAACAGATGAATAACTGAAAAGGACATTATGACCCGAATTGCTATCAAAAGACTAAATGTCAATGATTAATATTTTGTCTTGGATACATTTATTATGAGTTGTTATTGGCTTAAATTCAAACTAGCTTTCAGTAACTTCGTGTACTCTCAGATTAGAACTTGTGTCTTTTATGTGTTTGCTAGTTGTTTTTTGTGCTTTGTGTCGATATAACATGACAAGACTTATCAATTGATGTTGATACGATGTTATTTTGACTGTTAGACAACGGTAAGGATGTGGTCTCTCGCAAATATGTTTAACCCCACCACATTCTGTATGCGCCTAACACAAGGCTAGTGTTTTAGCTCAGTGATTGTCATTTGTTGTTGTATATCACTGTTTTTTAGTTTGCTGTTTTGTAGACTTATCAGACTCTTCGTTAACTCTTTGGATTGGTTTAAACTTTTTCATAACAAGACCTTTGATATCTTGAAATTCCTACGGATTTTGCTCATTGTTAAAGGTCGTACGATGACCTTTAGTTTCTAACATCTATGTCATTTGGTCTGAGTTGGACAGCTGTCGCAATGGCAATCATACCGCAGTTCATTATATTTTATTTATCCCACCATATTTTGTATGTGCCTGACCCAAGTCGGTAGTTTGTAGTTCAATGGTTGTCGTTTTGTTGCTTTATATCTATGTTTTTCGTTTGTTGTTTTGTAGTTAAATCAGACTCTTGGTTTTCTCGTTTGAATTATTTTTATTTTCATTTGAAGGCCTTTCATAATATAAAAACAAAGGATATGTGGTATCCATCCATGACACATAATCAGTTCATGCTTAAAAAAAAACACACTCAAAAAGCAAAGGAACAACGAGACCTACAACACGAAGCGTACGGTGATTGGTTAAAACTTTGTCATAACAAGACCTTTGATATCTTGCAATTCCTACGGGTTATGCTCATTGTTAAAGGTCGTACGATGACCTTTAGTTTTTAACATCTATGTCATTTGGTCTGAGTTGGATATCTGTCGCATTGGCAATCATACCGCAGTTCATTATATTTTATTTACCCCACCATATTCTGTATGTGCCTGACCCAAGTCGGTAGTTTGTAGTTCAATGGTTGTCGTTTTGTTGCTTTATATCTATGTTTTTCGTTTGTTGTTTTGTAGTTAAATCAGGCTCTTGGTTTTCTCGGTTGAATTGTTTTTATTTTCATTTGAAGGCCTTTCATAATAGAAAAACAAAGGATATGTGGTATCCATCCATGACACATAATCAGTTCATGCTTAGAAAACAAACACACTCAAAAAGCAAAGGAACAAAGAGGCCTACAACACGAAGCGTACAGTGACATTTAGTTGCTGACATCTACGTCATTTATTTGGATAGCTGTCTTATTGGCAGACACACCGCATCTTATTATTTTATAAATTCGGTTCAGACTTTTTAGATAATGATCAGATCAAAATTGCCATTTAAGACTAATTTTCATGTACTGTGGAAATTGCTCTAAAAATTTAGTTATCATGCACGAAGAACAGAATTATGCAATATATATTATTACGATTTGAATAGTCGACGAACCATGATTTATCAAAAGTATAAACTTTCTTTCAATACAATAGTAAAACAAAAAAAGGTACACATAGATGGCCGTGATAGGCATATTTAGGAAACAATGACAGAAAAGCGCCCTCGAAAAATGTTTATTACAGTTTTCTGCAACTCATGGGAATGGCTGTCTATTTGACACGTAACTCATCCTTTATAGTCATGTAAAACGGTATATTGAATTATCATTGATATGGTCATAATTACAAATTAACTGTTTACAAAACTTTTTAAATACTAAGGTTTTTCTACCTCAGGAATAGATTACCTTAGCTGTATTTGGCAAAACTTTTAGGAATTTTTGGTCATCAATGCTCTTCAACTTCGTCCTTTATTTGGCCTTTTTAACTTTTTTTAGATTCGAGCGTCACTGATGAGTCTTTTGTAGACGAAACGTGCGTCTGGCGTAAATACAAAATTTCAATCCTGGTATCTATGATGAGTCTATTTGCAAATGTATTCTACTACCTCTTCTCATTAAGTTAACATGAGCTCTAGGTTGTATATCCTCTAACAATCTTCCATTTTCTCTTTTGCGTCCAATCCATTGATTCTGTTGATCAACTTAAAAAGATATACATCAGTAAAAATGGAAATCTCACTATGAATAATACAACTTACAAACATCCCAAAAAACAATATCTCTTATAGTCTAAGATCTAGAGGAGCTTCGTTCTCAATCTGTTCTAAAGTTACAAAAGCTTTATGAATGAGAAGGAGGAGAAGGAGGATCACATTCAGTTTCTTAAATTCCGAATAAAGAATTATCATTGGATTTTTAATGATCTGTTTAATCGATAGCGGCAATAAAACTTCTCACGACAAATGCATCACCAGTCACATATGCAGCAAAACAGGAAATTTTGGTTTAAATGAACTTACTATTGAAATTAATGGTCGTGTTTTTGGAGATCAAATTTATGTATCACGTGTGAAGTTAATTCCTTGATACTCACGGACAAAACTTGAAGAGTTACAACATCATGAAATTTTAAAACTCACCGATAGCATCATCCGGTCTTTCAACTTTTACTGTATCCATTCTGTGAGCCCATTTCTGTGTGATCTTTAACAATAAGTTTACTCATGACATTTTCGAAAATATTTAATTTATTAGCCCAAATTATTTAAACAAATTAGACGTTCATGCTGAAACAAAAGCGCAATGAACGTCATTTACATTTTCTTTGTTTCCAATAGAAAAGATGTCTCTTTTGAGGTACTTCATTCTATTTATATTCACATTCAATATGTTGGTCAAAATAGGTAAACCATATTAAAACTAATATACAATATAAAAATTCTGATTATAGAATTACACATTAAATATGCCAAAAAAAAAATCATTGTTACAAATGGTGTCAATCAGAATTGAAAAATGTCAACTTGATAATGCCATAAAAGTTGTCGAAGACAATCCCAATAATTGGATGAAAGAGAAGGTCAGACAGAATGAATCTAAGAAATAACCAATCATTAAACATTTACAAATCAACTATCAACTAAATATCTCTAAACGTGTTTAAAAAAAAAGTCAAAAATACCATGCTAATAATTTGGTATGCCTGATAGTCATTTCATCTCCGTAAGAGTCATCGTTGGAGCTCGAATTAAAATATTAAGAAGGCCAATTGCAATTGGAAGGTCAAATCAATTACAAAGTTGAAAAGCCTCAAAAACCAAAAAATTCATCCAGAAAATTTGCTAAATGATTTTAGTTATAGCCACATAATTTTTCAATAAGTTGTTGTTGGCTTTTAAATAGCTGTCAGTAATTCTGAGATCTGTACTTTTTCGTTGTGGTCATGTATTAGTACCCTGCCACGTCTTGTCTGTGTTTCATATGTTGTGATGTTACACCACTGTCCCAGTTTGGGGTGGGTTGGACTCCCACAAACATGTTTAACCCCGCCACATTCTGTATGTGCCTGTCCCGTCAGGATCCTGTAATTCAGTGGTTGTCGTTTGTTGAATATCATTTATGATTTTCCTTCATTGTTTTGACTCTATCGAAAAATAAACTCATCATAGATACCAGAATTGAAATTTTATATTTACGCCAGACGCGCGTTTTGTCTACAAGAGACTTATCAGTGACGCTCGAAAGGCCAAATAAAGTGCGAATTTGAAGAGCATTGAGGACCAAAAACTCCTAAAAGTTTTGCCAAATACAACTAAGATTTATGACTTTTGAACAGCTGTATACTACTGTTGCCTGTATTTGTACATAAATCAGGCCGTTAGTTTTCTCGTTTGAATTGTTTTACATTTGTCATTTCGGGGCCTTTTATAGCAAACTATGCAGTATGGGCTTTGCTCATTATTGAAGGCCGTTCGGTGACCTATAGTTATTTGTTCTATGTTATTTTGTTTCTGGTGAAGAGTTGTATCATTGAAAATCTTTCCACATCTTCATATTTTTATATTAAGGCAATTTATACCTTAGGATAAGTAAACTTACATAAAAATTAACATATCAATGATATCGCAACATGTGGACAATGACATGCCTACCCTTCAGGAGCACTTGAGATCACTCACAGTTTTTGGTTGGGTTCGTGTTTCTCAGTCTTCAGTTTTCTAAGTTGTGTTTTGTGTACTGTTGTTTGCCTGTTGGTCTTTTTCTTTGTTAGCCATGGCGTTGTCAGTTTATTTACGACTTATGAATTTGAATGTCCCTCTGGTGTCTTTTGCCTTTCATTTCTGTCTACTCAAAAGAGCTTACTATTGGACTGATGCTACACTAGGAGACAAAGCCTCTACAACTAGCCGTGGCAATGACCAAGTGGTTTTAAAAACTCACCAAAGATACTAAGTTTATAAATGGGTGCGCCGAACGTCTAAATAAGATTTCACAAGTGGCGATCCAAAACACTTGGAAATACAATCAAATACAACGTGGAAGAGCATTAAAAACCTTAAATTCCGTAAAGGTATACCAATACGGCTAAGGTAAAATATGCGTAAGGGAGACGAGGTAGAGTCATATTAGTATTTCGAGTATATCAATATTTTATAAACAGTAAATTTACAGAAAATGAACGTATCAATGAAAGGTCATGCTAACACTATAGTGTTGACTACGAAGATAGTGATAAAAATGGATGCAAACGTTATTTTTTTAAAGAATTTGGAAGAACAATGCACACAATGACATCAAATGTAGTTTAGTTAAATCATATCTCTGTATATTAACATACCAAGTATCAACTAAGTATCAATGAAAAGTTTGTTAAAAATTGAAAACTTAACGAATTGTTCCATGTAGGCGTAAGGTTTTAAAAAGCCAATTTAACAAAGAAATTTTTAGCTTATAAAATAGGTTCTAATGTAAGTACGCCAACCTGAATAGTTTTTTTCAAATGATATAACGCATCTTTGAATCGATCATATAACAATTATGCCTTCAAGGTAAATATTTTGCTGTTTACCTATATATACATTTTATCATTACAATCATCTTATTTGACTTGTAGAATTGAAAGTAGAGACAATGAAATAGACACTTGATAGGAATAACTCTTATTAAGTTAAAACTATTTGGTCCTGCATGTATAAAGACGAAAAACATTGACGACGTATTAACGAAATTACAAGTAAACGTACAGTGACATCTTTTTATCTAACAAGGACGATTACTCCAAAATGATAGAAACAAAAACAAAATATTAAAAGTTGCAAACGGACTTTTTTGCCCTAGATTCGTTTCTGGCAAATGTGATGCTGTGCAAATATTTAATAAATATTATAGACGAGATGATATTAGTTTGTTAAAAGTTTGTTTTGACAAATTGCTATTCACTGCAAAAAAGTATCAGGTCAACAAACAATCACCAAAATATAATTAACAAACCATCTAGACATATTTGGTAAACTAAAATGACAGGGATGCCATTGTGTTATACTTGTTGATGGTTGATTTTGATGCTTTTTGCAAAAATGTCATTTTTTTTTTTTCTTAATTTAAGGTTTCAAACATAAAAATTTCATAAAGATTGAATAATTTGGTATAATTATGATTTAAAGCGCTAAATGTCGCCTACGCGTATCTAAATCATTTTAGTTTTCATTAGAAATTAGAATTATTGTGCAATACAAAGCAGTAAACGTAATATTTTTGTTTCTTTCAATACGAACATGACTTACTTATTCTCAGGAGAGCATATATATCATTAACAAAAAAAGACTCAGCTAAAGGAATCGAACCGCTTCCCATTTCTATGCATCCAAATTCAATCCTGGTTTTGCTGGTTGATGTTGCTGAAGTATTATTATTTTTGCTCAAAGTTATTTGAACACCTTTTGTTTCTTTTTGTCTTTTCTCTGTGTTGTGGCCAGATCTTCGTCGACACATTGTTTCTTATTGTCTTTCTTATTTTTCTCCAATTTGTATAAGCGTCATATTCTATGTACGTATACGGAATATATCAGTACTTACAACAAAGCTTCCACCAGTATTACTCAAAACAGCCCAATTTCGTCTTTCTTCAGTTGTAGCAGGATTTGCAATTCCTATGAATAAACACAATACATGCGGTTAATACTCAGAACGTTATCATGAATTTTCGAATTTCTTGATCTTTGATTGTTTTTGTGTTTCTTTCATCTTTTCAACTTTTCACCGGATCTAATAAAAAAAAGCAAAATTAGAAAAAAGATAAAAAATGGGAATCATAAAACACATGGCAGAAAAAAACACACATGCCAAAATTTTTGAAAAAAATAATTTAAACTTCCTTAATTTTCTGAGTTTTAAACATTTTTCTGGATTAACCTTCTCCTAGAATGCATAGTTACAAAACAAAAAAGAAAGAAAAAGATGCATAAGTACAAAAACAGCTATTCATGACCAAAAGTACCCGAATGAAAATAACACTATAGGTTGCACTTCGTAAATCAAGTGTGATTTGCAAGCAATGCCTCTTTTTTGGAGAAATTTAATATGCATATCAATATATATACTGCTACCGTTTACATGGTTGTGTCTGGATGCAAACTATTATTTTGTTTAAATCAGACTTGATTGGAGAATTAAATGGATAGAAATAAAAATGTCTATTTTTTCAACTTATTTTTCAGGAGGACTGGAAGACATTGTGGTGTTGAGTAAAATTTAAGGTAGATCATAGGTATATATTTCTTGAGATAGAATTTTCTTATACTTTGTCAAAATGAAGATTTTACTATGATTTTTTCAAAAATATAATATAAAGTATGGGTCACCGTGCTATTTTTCAAGCTATGAGTCGTTGAAAATTGCCTAAATTTGGTTAGATTGTTCATGAAAAAACACATTTGTGTGCATAAAAAGAAATCTATGAGATAGAATTTTGAAATAAATTGTGAGAAGATAGGTTTTATAATATGTTTTAAGAAAGTAAACAGAAAAAATGGTGTCACCGAACTTGTTTTCTTGCTACAAGTAAAAATTAAAATTTTCCCTATCATTCTAGTATAATTTTTTACTAAAAGAGTTATCTCCCCTAAAATGGCTGAGTTGAAAAAAAAGGATTTTAAAAACGCAAAATTTGATATTTGTTTAAATATTTTGAATAAAACAAAGAATCACCAAGTTTTCCTTATATAAATAAACAGTCTACCCAATGAATTGCAAATCTGTCTCCAAATTTGTACATTTGAGCAAATAACTAGACCGATTGTGTACTGCGATTGTACAATCCAAGATGGCGGTATACCATGAATCTACCTTAATGGAAAAATTCAGTGCGATCCAGCAATGTTTATAAAACTTGAAAATATGCCGCACAGCTATATGCAAAAAAAAAAGTAGTGCATGTCTCCTTTCCAGGGAAATATAATATTCTCCTCAAAACTTCCTGAATGAAGAGTGACTGCAAATGCATTGTATGTAGTTCTAATGGGAAAGTGCAACTTTTTCATTTTTCATACGACCAAAGAACATTTGACTTCACACAAATCAATCAAAGGTAAACTTTGCCTTAAAGACTTGGAACCTTAGTTCTTTAATAATTTCTAAATATTTCAACGGACAATACAAGAAAGTAACGTTATGAATCATGTAAGTACCGAGGAACTTGCTACTTAGCTGATTATACGTTCGGGTACGCATAGTCTACAAGCAGTGGTATCAATCAAGTGCTATAAAAAACGAAAATAATACTTTAAAAATGTTATACGTCCCGAACTCTTTTCTGCATTTTCCTTCAACAGGAAGTACAATGCCGAAACATTTGAAAAAAAAAAAGATTTCTACGTACAGAAACACATGCAGAGCAATACATGACTAAAAGGGACATACAAACTAAATCCATCTAAGGTTATATTTACCGTGGGGAACTACAACCCTATTGATTTTTAATAATATCAAAATTTTCAATTGACATTTAAAAAAAGGTTCGATGTAAATCATGTCAGAACCGATGCACTGACTACTGAGCTGATGATGCTCTATGGAACTTATAGTCTACCAACAGCGGTATTGACTCATTGCTATACAAATGAAAACAACACTTTGTAAATGTTATACGTCCAAAGCGTTTTTCTGTTTTATATATAGGTCAGACCAACACAAATTCATCATTTAAACACAATAATTCACACACAACAAAAATATATAAATCTTCAGATGATTGCAACACAGCATAATTTTGTGTCATATCTATTTTAATAATAAAAACTTGATTGTGCAGTAATAGTTCTGATATATGGTTGGACCACACAAATCTTTTCATCAGATTCAGAAAAAAAACTCATTAACGTTCACAGGCTTATATTTTTTACGCCACACGCATGCAAAGGTCTTTAAAAGTATAACAAAAGTCTGAACTACAAGACAAATGTTAAAAGGGGAAGTCCATATAAACTGACACAATCAAACTCTATCAACCAACGGAACAATTGAAAAACAACTGCCATACTCCTGTCTTGGTACAGGCACTTTCCGGAGAAAATTTAGGGTTGAAAGGAACACAATATTTAAGGTTTACTATTCATTTGTTAATCTTAGTGAATGCAACCCTACAAGCAATGTTCAATCTATAATATATATGTTAATGCTCACCTTCAGGGTTGGCTTACTTACAATTAATTATCGTATTATAATCTCATATCTAACGAACAAAACTGTATAGAGTTTACACCTACCGTCCATATAACCAGAAATATCTCGATGGTGTTGAAATGTAAATCCTCGAGTTATGCTTGTTTTTTCGGGATCAACAATTTTATGTGGCAGGGTATTATAGAACACGTGTTGAAACTCGTATAGTGTGCCAACATTGTTTCCTTTTGCATGGACAAATATGTCGCCGCCTAATTAGGATAAAGTACATAGTGTAAAATTAATTGACATACACATAATGCAGTTAAAATATATTGAAGTATACAGAAAACAAACATCAGTAAATGATTTAGGTATCAGATCGTGTAAAATAGACGAAAAAGCAAAAACTAGAAAACATGTAAGAAAATTTGTGAAATAATACGAATAATTATACAAATATAAAAACAATATGAATTTATATGGTTTTCGGAAATATCTCGACCTAAGAAGCTTCGACAGTGTTAATATTTTGTTACAATGTAGTAATGCAATAAAACGATTGAGCTCTTTTAAAACACACAAAAAAAAACTCGTTTCATTACATTTTGATACTGTTAATATTTGGTTTATAACATTGTTTTGACAATCGTCGTCTCACTGCTCATGTGTACCAAAAACACTTACGCAGCACATTCAGTCAAATTTGAACTTTTATTATGGGATTTCATGAGTTGTTTGTTCCTTAAATATTTGTCGTGACGTCAGCCTATTTATTTACCATGGATTCTTTTTCTAGAATCAACGCTTCCTAAATCCGTCGCTGAAATGGACTCACCAAATCATATTCGATTGTTTCCTTTGTGTGCTTAATTTCATTAAGTTTGAATTGACTAATTTACTGATTTCTGTTCACTAATGGAATTAATTAAAAAAAAACATCCCTTTAATCTTTGTAATTTCTATATGCCTTTACTTGGAATCGAACCAGTCTTTGAAATTGTTATGTGTGACTGACATCAACATATCGACGAAACCTCTCGGCTACCAATAGGTTACAATTTAAATAGATATAGGAAGATGTGGTATGAGTGCCAATGAGACAACTCTCCATCCAAGTCAAAATTTATAAAAGTAAACCATTGTAGGTCAAGGTACGGCCTTCAACACGGAGCATTGGATCACACCGAACAGCAAGCTATAAAGGCCCCTAAAAATTACTAGTGTAAAACCATTCAAACGGGAAAACCAACGGTCTAATCTATATAAAAACGAGAAACGAGAAACACGTATGAACTACATAAACAGACGACAACTACTGTACATCAGATTCCTGACTTAGGACAGGTGCAAACATTTGCAGCGGGATTAAACGTTTTAATGTCTATTTTATATATATATGTATGATAATTTTAAGATATAATTTCAAAATCAGGCTTTGTACTTATATGTATGCTTAATATAAACTCTTTTTTTCAGTTTTATGAATGCATGTTTTGTTATGTATTAATTGTTGAATGTATTTTTATTGTCGATTTTAAAAGCTCTCAAGAGCTTATATGTTTATAATTGTCTTGTATATACTGTTTAAAAGAACCTCCGTGTCTTATATCTTCTGTCATAGCGATTGCGTCTGATGTCTTAGCGAATAACACACTTTCGTCTTATGTCTCCGCGATAAATACATCTACCACCAACGTCTTGACAATTAATACATTTACATCTTATATCTTAGCAATTTATAAATACATTTACGTCTTATGTCTTAGCAATTAATTCATTTACGTCTTATGTTTTAGCGATTTATACATCTACGTCTAATGTATTAGCGATTAACACATTTCCGTCTTATATCTTAGCGACTAATACATTTACGTCTTATGTTTTAGCGATCAATACAACGTCTTATGTCAGCGATTAATACATTTCTTTTTAAAAATTACCTTTGCTGGGTAATACAATCTTCTTTCCTATTTTCCAATCTTGATATTTAACTTTTTCCGCAAGTAGCAAAAAGTTATCCCGTAAACCCTGTAACTCTTTTTATCTTTTCAAAATCTGTAATTGGCATATAACATATAATCATACTCAATAATTAGCTCCTTCAGTTTTGTTTGCCGAAATTTCAAACTTGAATCTGCCTCATATCTTGACTGACATCTAGAAATTGACAATGAGGGTCGGTTGAAAACAAAACTTTACGACAAAAGAGATTATTTCAGCTTCCCAATTGTGAACTTTCCATTTCTATGTAGCAGCATTCCAGCAGCGCCTGCATACCGAGTATATATCTCCCAATTGATACGATATTCCCGGGCTTGTATTTCCTATCATGATTTCCTTGATAGAGGGTTGCTGCTCACAAGGAAGCTATAAAACAAGAGTTCCAAATGGTGAAGTTGAAATCATCCCTACGCCATCACGAGTTGGTTGACCGTTATGGAATATCCGTTTCACAGATGATATCGGATATGTTCCTTATGTCGTAACTATAATCCCGTTCCGAATTAGACTATTTACCGGGTTTGTAATAACATAAGCAACACGACGGGTGCCACATGTGGAGCAGGATCTGCTTACCCTTCCGGAGCACCTGAGATCACCCCCAGGTTTTGGTGGGTTTCGTGTTGCTTAGTCTTTAGTTTTATATGTTGTTTTTTGTGTACTATTATTTGTCTGTTTGTCATTTTCTTTTTTAGCCATGGCGTTGTCAGTCGATCTATGAGTTTGAATGTCCCTCTGGTATCTATCGCCCCTCTTTTTTAAACGAATGTACGTTTTGGGGCTTATTAAGCCTTTTCATCATTTGTAAAACATTGTATGACGTGTCTGTAGTCTCGTTTTGGATTACAATGAAGGTAATTATGTATAACTAATAAGTATTAAGTCCGGTATTTCGTTACAACAAATCGATTAAGATATTACCAAATTATTTCATGGATAGAAAGATTTGGTTGGGAAGTATGACTGTAAAATCATAAATTTGTTCGGTGATGTTGTTCACTGTGTCTAAACTACAGCGGCAAAAAATGTTTGGACTCGATGGTATCTAATATCCGAGACGGTGACGGAACATTAATAGACAGAAAAGATGTAGGTTTCTGTTTATTTATTTGTTATTTTTATGCTATCGAAGAATATATATACATATATAACTATTTTTTATTGTGAGATGTAATATTTTCCACAACCGTTCTAGATTAACGGAGAAATAAGTAAAATGCATGTCAAAATGACGAATGGAGTGAACCTTGCCTCGAATTTGTTTAATATCTCGTTAAATTGTTCACATTGTACGGAAAGAAAGGTACAGAAAGAAAGATAATGACTTGGAGATTGCAAAACTAGCCACTTTGAGCACCTCAATACTTGTATTTTTGTGTATGGAACGAAAGAAATGGGTCATGTCAAAATGGAAGAAGCCGGTTTTGTCAATGTTGTTTACTGCACAATCACCCGGTTTTGTCTATGTATATCACCCGGTTTTGTTTTGTTTAGAAATCACAAATTTATGAAAAGCAACGCTAACACGTATCTAAACATTGTTCATCGAAAGAAATTCAACATATATGTTATTGTAAAACAACTTTACTTGCGTTTTTTCAACAAAAATAAATACTACATATTATTTATACAAAAGTGCACGCACTGACATGTAGCGACTTCTTGAATGATCGTAATTGAATCTATTTTGAAGATCTGTAAGATCAATAATTTAATAAAAGTATCACATAAACTAAACATTGTTCATGGAACCATAAAAAAGTCAAGGTCTAATGAAACCTGCCAGACGGACATGAACACATTACAATCATTAAAACCAACCAAAAAGAATAAAAACTTAACATTAACCAATCAATCAAGAAAATAAGTTCAAGGTCGCATAAATAGTCATGTGGCCATATGAGAAAATATAGTTCACCTATTACTTATGGTATTAGAGATACGGATTTGTGTTACATATTTGTTTTTCGTTTATTTTTTGTACATTAATTAGGCCGTTAGTTTTCTCGTTTGAATTATTTTACACTTGTGATTTCGGGGCCTTTTATAGCTGACTAAGCGGTATGGGCTTTGCTCATTGTTGAAGGCCGTATGGTGACCTGTAGCTGTTAATTTCTGTGTCATTTGGTCTGTTGTGCAGAGTTGTCATATTGGCAATCATTCCACATCTTCTTTTTTATAAATCCTACTTTGTAAAAAATCACTCTGAATCAAACAAAAAATACTCTGAAACTGACATTATCAAGATGCTTGATTTCTTGATTGACAACATATTTGTTACGTTTGGAGGACGTTTTTTTCAACAAACTATCGTCATTCCCAAGGGAACCAATTGTGCCCGTCTTCTTGCCGACTTGTTCGTTTATTCTTATGAGACTGACTTCATACAGGAACTTCTTACGAAGAAAGAAAAGAAGTTAGCAATATCCTTTTACTTTACTTTCCGCTATATAGATTATATTCTCTCACTAAATAATTCATAATTTGATGACTAATGTTGAACGCATCTATCCCATCGAACCAGCGATAAAAAAAAAAGGATACAACAGATACAGTTAAGTCTGCCTCATATCTTGACTTACATCTACAAATTGACAATGAGGGTCGGTTGAAAACAAAACTTTACGATTTCGGCTTCCCAATTGTGAACTTTTCATTTCTATGTAGCAACATTCCAGCAGCACCTGCATACGGAGTATATATCTCCCAATTGATACGATATTCCCGGGCTTGTATTTCCTATCATGATTTCCTTGATAGAGGGTTGCTGCTCGTAAGGAAGCTATTGAACCAAGAGTTCCAAATGGTGAAGTTGAAATCATTCCTACGCCATCAAGAGTTGGTTGACCGTTAGGAAATATCCGTTTCACAGATGATATCGGATAAGTTCCTTATGTCGTAACTACAATCCCGTTCCCTTTTCACTAATGTGACCTACCGATTTATGTGGAGCAAGATCTGCTTACTCTTCCGGAGCACCTGAGATCACCCCCAGATTTTGGTGGGGTTCGTGTTGCTTAGTCTTTAGTTTTCTATGTTGTGTCTTGTGTACTATTATTTGTCTGTTTGTGTTTTTCTTTTTTAGCCATGCCGTGTCAGTTTATTTTCGATCTATGAGTTTGAATGTCCCTCTGGTATCTTTCGTCCCTCTTTTATATTCAACACGAAATATTAACCTTGATCATGGATATCAAACATTATCAGTGTGACATTCACAGCCATTCATTTTGTTAGAAAATCGCTGAACTATGAAAATAAGGTCAAGGGCAATGGCCATATGACAGATAGAAACATCGTTAGATAAAAGATCTGTGTGCGAGGTATGTTGCAGTCAGGCCTTCCAACTTCTGACATATGAAGCTTCATACAAATAGTTCAAGCCGCCACGAATTTGCATCCTTTAGTCCCGAATTTCGACGATTCTAAAATACCAATGTGAAGTTTTAGAATAAACATGATAATCCTACTTACATACATCCAATTTCACGGGTGTCCCTGTTTTCTTATTTCTTATAAAATTCTAAAGTTGGTATACGATTTAGTTATATAACATTCGTGACGAATCCAGGCGGCGTATAGGTCGAACGCCTAACCCCCACCTATGATGGCCCCAAAAAAATTAAGTCATGTTTTTTACGAAATTTTTTAGCTACGCTCGGCGGTATGTAAGTTGTTTGAAGTACGCCCACTTTGAAAAAACCTAAATCCGTCCCTATATATTGTCAATAATATATTGACCAACGTCAATGTACGATAATCATAACACAATGGAGAGATAACAGAACCGTTTATTTATAGAACTATCAATAAAATAATCACTATTGCATTTTCTTGATGGCCTGAGACTATTATACAAATTTATACTTAGTATTATCCTTTCTCCCCATAAACATTCATTTTCTATAGCGATTCTGCATTCATATACATTTGTCTTCTTATCATGTCTTATAATAAACACTTAGCCTTAAGAAGATTTATTTTAAACGATCATAGTTAAGATTACACCCCTTGGTAGATTGGATTACTTAAAAAGATAACCATCCTGTTTTGCAAGAAAATCACATATCAAATGTGCGTGTTTCAATTTTTAAGACAGTAAACTGTAATTTCAAGTTTGGTCACTTACATTAACATATTTCATATAAAAAACGTAAAACATCAATTTACGTTATAACCTTCATTTCTATCTATTTCGCAGTTAAAGTATTTTTTTAAATGCAAAGCAAAATTATAGTTATTTTTGTTCCAATAAAGTAGGAATTCAAGTGTTTACAGATTCAAATAAATAATCAGTTGTCTTCTGAAAGAAATCGTTTTCCAACGAGCCACCAGACTCCTTTTAAACGCCGAAGTTCAATTATGTTATGCGATTATGCTTTTTTTTTCTTTGACAAAACCGGTTTCTGCCTTGTGAAATCTAGGACAAAACCGGGTTGTACACATTGAAAACCGGCTCCTTCCATTTTGACATGACCCATTTCTTTTCGTTCCATACACAGAAATACAAGTATTGAGGTGCTCAAAGTGGCTAGTTTTGCAATCAACATGTCAATATCTTTCTTTCCGTACAATGTGAACAATTTAACGAGATATTAAACAAATTCGAGGCGAGGTTCACTCAGTTCGTCATTTTGACATGCATTTTTACTTATTTCTCCGTTAATCTAGAACGGTTGTAGAAAATATTACATCTCACAATAAAAAATATTCTTCGATATCATAAAAATAACAAATAAATAAACAGAAACCTACCTTTTCTCTCTCTATTAATGTTCCGTCACCGTGTCGGATATTAGATACCATCGAGTCCAAACATTTTTTCCCGGTGTAGTTTAGACACAGTGTTGTTTATAAAACGTAAATCCATAAAAACTAATTCATCCTTTGAATAAACTTATTCTTAAAGGTTATCAATTTAACACAGTAATAAAATCTTTAAATCTTGTGTTTATTTGTACTAAAATTTATTTTGTTCTTGAAAAAATTAAAACATAACTAAATATATATTGCTATACATGCATATTACTGTTTACTTATATTTTGGCATTGGACAAGGTCATGCGTTTCCCAGACTGTTAATGACGTCTTGACACTTAATCTGTGGGATATATACTGATTGATTCTTTTGACTTAGAGAACATGATTTATTTATCAGTTGTAATTGGCTTTGAACTAGCTTTCAGGATCTGCGAGTACTCTTATATCGATGTTTTGTGTCATTTGTTTTTATTTCAGTTGTTTTGTGCCAAGCACCGATCTTTCGAGTTAAGCTCATTGTTACTGATTTTTACAGTTTGTTCATATGTTGTGCTGTTACACCACTGCCCCCTGTTATGTGGATGGTTGAGCGATCACAAACATGTTAAACTAGCATCAGTAGTTCAGTGGTGGTCAGTGTTGCATGCCTGTCGTATTTGTTTTTCGTAAATTGATTTTTTATAACTCAGGATTTAGTTTTCTCATTTGTGGTTTCTTACATTTTTTATGTCGGGGACTTTTAAAGCCGACTATTCGGTATATATGTTTTTCTCAGGGTTGAAGGTGGTAAGGTTGTCTATAATTGCTTAAAATTACTTCATTTTAACTCTGAGGGATAGTAATCTCATTTGCAATCATATCACATCTCCTTATTTTTATTTTATATGAACTATTAAAATCATTTGTTTTTATCATTAGAAGAAAGGCTTTCATTACATATAAATATTAGCCAAGTTTTGTGTTTCCTCTAAAAATATCTCTTTATTGCACTTTTCTTTGCTGTAATGATAAATTATACATATATACAAAAGTTGGTCGAGTCTCCCTGTGAATTAGTCACTGAATAACCAAGGAAATTAACCAGTAAATTCATATTTATAAGTAGTTAATTTTACAACTCATAGTTAATACAAACATTTTAGGAAAATATGTAGTCACATGATTACGGAAAATGTACAGTTTTGTCCGGTTTTGTTTCTAAGTATTAGCACAGTACTTGATAATCTTGGTGTAGTCTGAAATGGTCTAAACAAAGGCTCGACTAGTCTCGACCTGTTCCTACCAGTCTCGACACAGTCTCGACCAGTATTGACCTGTCTCGACCAGTCTCAACCTGTCTAGACTCAGTTGTGACCTCCAAATTAAGTCTTTACTGGTCTGAATCAGCCCATCTAACTCAATTATATAATGATCTTACAAAATTCCAGGTTATTAGGTAGAAAAAGCAAGAATTTTCAGTTTTAATTAAATCAGATAGTCATCTTTAATTATTTCTATAACTCTTTCAAATCAACTTGTATTTTCATAAAACTCTACAGCTATCTCAATTATACATTAATCTTACAGAATGCCGGGTTGTTTGGTAGTTTGGTTTATTGTTGACAAATTTAAGAATTTAATTAATAGGTAAAAAAAAACTTGAATTTTCAGTTCGGACTGAATTCAGATAGTCAATTTTAAATTTGTTTATTCCTTTTTCAAATTAACTTGCATTTTCATAAAACTATACAGCTATCTCAGTGATATATTGATCTTAATGAATCCCAGGTTGTTATATACTTTGGTGTATTGCTGTCAAATTTAAGGATTTAATTAATCTAGGTAAAAAAAGCTAGAATTTGCAGTTCAGACTAAATTCAGATAGTCATCTTTATTTTTTTTTTATATATATTGATCTTAGAGAATGCCAGGTTGTTTTGGTACTTTTGTTTATTGCTGTCAAATTTAAGGATTTAATTGAAAGGTAATTAAATAAGCTAGAATTTTCAGTTCAGACAAAATTCAGATAGTCACCTTTAAATTTTTTCATAACTTTTTCAAATCAACTTCGATTTTCATCAAACTTCTTAGCTATCTTTATTATATATTGATCTTACAGAATGACAGGTTGTTTGGTAGTTTGGTATATTGCTCTCAAATTTAAGGACTAAAAGAGGGACGAAAGATACCAGATGGACAGTCAAACTCATAGATCGAAAACAAACTGACAACGTCATGGCCAAAAATAAAAAGACAATCAGACAAATAATAGTACAGATGACACAACATAGAAAACTAAAGACTAAGCAACACGAACCCCACCAAAAACTGGGGGTGATCTCAGGTGCTCCGGAAGGGTAAGCAGATCCTGCTCCACATGTGGCACCCGTGGAGTTGCTTATGTTATTACAAATCCGGTAAATAGTCTAATTCGGTAAGTCACATTCGTGAAAAGGGAAGGGTATTGTAGTTACGACATAAGGAACATATCCGATATCATCTGTGAAACGGTTATTCCATAACGGTCAACCAACTCGTGATGGCGTCCGTAAAATTTACGAAGGGATGACTTCAACTTCACCATTTGGAACTCTTGGTTTAATAGCTTCCTTGTGAGCAGCAATCCTCTATCAAGGAAATCATGATAGGAAACACAAGCCCGGGAATATCGTATCAATTGGGAGATATATACTCCGTATGCAGGCGCTGCTGGAATGTTGCTACATAGAAATGGAAAGTTTACAATTAACTAAGTTAATAGGTAAAAAAAGGCTAAAATTTTTAGTTTTGGCTAAATTCAGATAGATGCCTATTATAATTTAAATATTTAAATTTGATAGCAATAAACCATGATAAACCAAATAACCTGGTATTTTGTAAGATAAATATATAATTGAGATAGCTGTAGATTTTCATGAAAACCAAGTTGATTGGAAAAAGTTATAAAAAAATTTAAAGATGACTATCTGAATTTAGTCTGAATTGAAAATTCTAGCTTTTTTTACCTAGATTAATTAAATCCTTAAATTTGACAGCAATACGCCAAACTACATAACAACCTGGGATTCTGTACAATCAATGTATAGTTTAGATAGCTGTAGAGTTTTATGAAAATCTAAGTTGATTTGAAAAAATAATAAACAAATTTAAAGGTGACTATCTGAATTCAGTCCGAACTAAAAATTCTAGCTTATTTAATTACCTATCAATTAAATCCTTAAATTTGACAGCAATAAACAAAAGTACCAAACAACCTGGCATTCTCTAAGATCAATATATAGTTGAGATAGCTGTATAGTTTGATGAAAGTCTTAGTTGATTGGAAAAAGTAATAAAAAAATTTAAAGATGACTATCTAAATTTAGTCCGAACAAAAATTCTAGCTTTTTTTGCCTAGATTAATTAAATCCTTAAATATGACAGCAATAAACCAAACTACCAAACAACCTGACATTCTGTAAGATCAATGGATAATTGAGATAGCTGTAGAGTTTTATGAAAATCCAAGTTGATTTGAAAAATTATAGAAATAATTAAAGATGACTATCTGAATTTAACCAAAACTAAAAATTCTTGCTTTTTTTACCTATGAATTAAGTTCTTTAATTTCACAACAATGAACCAAACTACCAAATAACCTGGAATGTTGTAAGATCAATCTTTAATTGAGTTAGATGGGCTGATTCAGACCAGTCAAGACTTAATTTGAAGGTCAAGACTGGTCGAGACAGGTCGAGACTGGTCGAGCCTTTGTCGAGACCATTTCAGACTACACCAAATTTATCAAGTACTGAATCAAACTTATTAAGTAAAGTCGAGACCAAAGTCGAGTACAGCTAAGTACAGTTAAGTACTGTCGAGATAATGTCGAGTCAAGTCGAGTAAAATCTGTGCTCGACCTTACTGGTCGAGCACAAAATGTGGTCTTTTAAGACAGTGAGCAGTTTGTAGTGTTACCGAAGCGGCAACAACAACCGCTTATTATGCTTTATCTCATAAAATTTCAAACGAAAGCAAAAGATATTCCGGCCGTTTCAATTTTTTTCAAGTAAATCAAAAACTAGAAACAATGTCATAATTTCTTTCAAAACGGTCCAGAATAAATTTTATATAAAGAATAATCTAATCAAAAGAGGTTATTTGAACCATCAAATGGACCTGTTTGTAATTATTGTAAGGAAAGTGACATTTATTATCTGAGTGTTTCACTCTCCAGAGAAAGGAAACAGAAGGAACGACTATTGATTTTAGTTAACCTGTTAATTTGGTTACAACAGAAAAGTCTCGAGTAGGTCTTGTTAAAGATGAAAAATACTAAACTACATTCTGTAACGATTTTAGATTTTAGGAGAAACACGTGCGTCACAATCTTTAGAGGATGTTCTGCCACTGTATAAAGTGTCTTTTATTTATATTTATTATAAGGGTGTAAAACTAGTTATTGTTCGTGTACACTTCAGACCCGATAGAAGCTAACTTGCAGTAGGAGTTGACCTGTTTCTTTAGAAAATGATTATGAACTATTAGTTTCAGCATGTTTTATATGTCAAAAGCAGCGGATAGTTTAGCTGTTTGTTTTGATGAATAGTCAGGAGTTCTGATGAGAAAACGAAGACCAGGCCCTGATATCCCGGATGTTCTTTCATAACAGAAATAGAAAATCAGATGCCTGTACCAAGCAATTATACGTTTTAAGTTTGGATAATGAAAAACCAATGTTTAATCTCTTTCCTTTAACCACTGTTCTTTGTCGAAACTTATTTCCAAATATTCTACGATGGTTAAATGACAGCGAATTGGAGTGTATGATAACCCACCATACCTAGTGATTTTCATCATTTTTAAACGTTTGTAGTAAAAACAAAATGCAGTATTCAGTCATAAGCCTTTGCGTGCACTCTTTATTTATGAAAGAACAACCGCTGTAAGATAATCTTGATTTTTAAGATTGAATGAGATAGTTTTGAATTTAAGTTATTTAAAGTCAGATGAAACGAGTTTCTTGAAATTTAAATGTTATCGAAATTATTGAACCAGTGCATGCATATTATATAAACTAAGTCTTGTATGTACGTTTTTTAAAATTTATTACACTTCTATAACGTATTATAGACAAATTATATTTCATTCAGTGGTTGTTGAACACAAGCTTATTAACTTTCGAGTTTGTTGCCGAAGTTTAGCGGATCGTGATATTGATAAACAATAAAAACAGAGCACGTGATCAGCGCAACATATAAGTGAACTGAAAGAGCCATAACATTTGTTTTTATATTTTCCATGAGTTCCCAATTGTTAAATAAACTATTCCTTGACAGTTGTTGGATGATTTGTTGTATTAAATTTGTTCTTTAAGAATCCGTTGTTTTCATTTACCTTCAAGAGCACGTGTGTTTACATTCTTTCATCACGGTTTTCCCCTCATACTTGCGCTGTTCGGTTGTCGAAGCTATAACGAGAGGCCTCATAGTTAAGGTCACTGCATACGGGAAAATATCGACGAATTAGTGACTGGGAAGCCAATAATTCAATATTGGTACATTTATGAAGATTTTGATGATATAAAGGAAATTTTTTTCGAAAAAAAGATAACGTTTACTTCTTTTAGAGTAAAACTTAGCCATTCAAGTATATAAAATATGTTTAACTTTTTTCTAATTTTGAAGTTTCATATGACTTTAATCTATTATAAAAAAAATAATGTTTATTTTTATGAATCCATGCCTTATATGTTATTTCAGCATTCATTGGGTTATAACTTTGTCATTATTCATAATAAAATGAAAACAAAATTGTTAATATCTTCAGTTATGTAAGGTCAAATCTATTTCTGAGGAACACGGTTTTTATAAATCTTTCAAATAGTTTTAGAAAAATTGTATACGTAAAAGAAATTTGGAAAAATTCATGATTTATTTAAACGATTTTTTTTTTCAATGTAAGATACGACAACTTGAGCTTCATAATGTTATCCTATAAAGAACGCATTATTACATTGCATTTTTTACAATTCAGGAAGGAAAAAAATAATATATGACTATCAGATCAGCCCATATCACTTACAAATCTACACCTTTTCAAAATGTCAAATGATATGATCTTCTATTTATTTTAATGTTCAACATAATTTTAAGATGACACCTTTACCTATTTATTTTTCTCGCCCAGATCAAATTTCATTGCTGGCTTTTGAAGTATACCGGTTATTGCTGAAAGATGAGAAAGAATATACATAATTAACCTATGTGATAAATGTCCGGCAACCTTGTGCTTAAAATAGTTATTTTGTTTATCAATTCTTCTAAAGGAAATATACCTATAGACATTTGCATTTCAAAGCCGACTAAATTCCCCTTTTCTTTAAAATATATCTCGGTCAATGCTGGCAGATCGTCAAACAGGTCAATGTTATAGCCATGAAATGTCATGGGAACGTGCGCTGTAAACATTTTTTTTTATTTTGATTATATAAAGACACGCATCTGTATAAGTTTAAATTTAAAAATTTCAGCTGCATGTTGGAAACAAAATTTTGGTCAGTGCTGGTAGAGGCAAGATATAGTTATTTTTTCAACTATAAATGCTAGATATCTTTGTTTTGATGGCACATATATTTAATGATCGTTATATAGAATTAATGTATTTTACAGCTTAATACTATGAATAAAACAGCAGTAAATAAATTGATAATATCATTTATCTATGTATGTAACTAACTAACTAACTAGCTAATTCTATTCAGTATGCCATCCAGTACAAAATAATCATCGCTGAAATACATTAAAAAAACAGAGAGAAAACAATATAGAAAGAAAGAAACAACAATTTTGTCACGTATAACAAATAAAACACAAAACACATGCATCAATTATGCAATTATTCCCACTGATGAAATTCTGATTATGGTAGATGTGTATATATCTATACATACGAAATCTGTCGAGAGCATCAGTCTCAGTACACTTTATTTAATTTTCAAAATTCATCGGAACCATGAAAATTACAACATTTTATAATGTTACCAATGTCATCATAAAACATTTTTCCTACTTTACATTCACAAAAAAAATGAAATGCATGAATACATATGTATGTGTATCCCTATCTATTTATTGTTTACGTAAGTATTACCGTTTATGCAGATATTTAATGCTTATTTATTCTTCTCCATGCAATAAGACAAAAGTTTAAAGGCTCTTTTTGACTTTTCTTATTTGTAAGATCAACAGGTTTATACACGAAGAATGATATGATGTTATGATTTCATATGTATTTGAGAGCAAACAGCTATCTTTGAAAAAAAAAATATTGTTTACATGGAAATAGTTATATAAACCATTCTATGATCGAACGACCGACTATGGTTCCAATTCATTTCTATATATTTGACTGTCTTATTCATATTGAATTGTAATATTTTTATTCCCAATTAAGGGAAAAGTAATATAAAATGAATTACCTAAATAAACTCATATATACCAGGATTGAAATTTTGTATTTGCGCCAGACGCGAGTTTCGTCTTCAAAAGACTCATCAGTGACGCTCGAATAAAAAAAAGTTAAAAAGGCCAAATAAAGTACGAAGTTGAAGGTCCTTGAGGACCAAAAATTCCTAAAGTGCGTTCATTGACGGCAACGTTTCAAAACCTAACATAAACGAAACAGAATTTATCTTATTTGTAGAAAAACTATTCAAGACGGATAAAAAGAGTTATGATATGGTACGAGAATGTGCGTGCTCGAAACTAATTTCGCCTGTAAAATTAAACAACGGCAACAAATTTGAGAATAGCAAACCTATCAATTGTAGATTATGTTCTTCTGTCATTTTAAGTTTTAAAAAAAGTAAAATCACAAAAATACTGAACTCCGAGGAAAATCCAAAACGGAAAGTCCCTTATCAAATGGCAAAACCGAAAGCTCAAACACATCGAACGAATGGACAACAACCGTCATATTCCTGACTTGGTACAGGGATTTCCTTATGTAGAAAATGGTGGATTAAATCTGGTTTTTATAGCTAGTCTGTCACAATAAATTGATATTCCAAAATCAGTTACAAATAAAAGGGTTTTTAATAATTATATCTAGAAGAACGATGTCTGTTTCTTAACAATTGCTGATAGCGACCAAACATGACAATATTTAATGAAAATAGTAATTAAAGTATCTTTAAATACAGACAAACATATGTTGATGATTTGAATCAAAATGAAGCTTTTCGCTCGAAGCATGCAGAGAACAAATATATTTTCGAACTAGCTTGTTGAGATATTGCAGCATGTAATTGGGTGAAATATTTAAAGCATAACGTTTCTGTTTAATTACTATTATGATGCAAATTAAAACTTTAAAACATAAAGTCCTTTTTATATTAATTTCACGATGTTTATCAAAGACGCTATTAATTTGATCGCAATCGGATTCGCATTTCAACAAAGTATATAGTTGTCAATTTCTTACCATACTTTGGGACAAATCAAAGTACAATATCCTAAAAATTGTACATGACTAAAGATTACAAACTAAAAGTTGGAACAGAAGTGATTTGTAACATCTAATTTTTTTTTTAGTTTGTAAGACAACATCATTTAAGTATATCTCTTTTATTTTTCCCCAAAACCAAAAACATAATCAGAATCTACATAAGTACTGAAATTTCCGGCTACGTACCAATTTTTAATTTAGTTTCAATATTTCGCCAAAGAAGCCAATGTGAAAGACAAAAATAGCAGTTTCACTCAAAACTTTAAGTGAGGTAAATTAATAAATAAAATTGAAATAAGCAAGTGTATGATTATAAAAAATTTTGTTCTGTCTTTTCGAAACATAAATGCGTTTTAAGGGCATACATATATTTTTTGTACATTAATTAGGCCGTTAGTTTTCTCGTTTCATAATTTAACAGCTATAGGTCTTCAACAATGAGCAAAGCACATACCGCATAATCAACTATAAAAGGCCCCGAAACCACAAATGTAAAATAATTCAAACGAGAAAACTAACGGCCTAATTTATGTACAAAAAATAAACGAAAAACAAATATGTAACACAGCAACAGACGACAACCACTGGATTACAGGCTTCTGACTTCGGACAGGAACATACATACAGAATGTGGCGGGGTTAAACATGTTAGCGGGATCCCAACCCTCCCCCTAACCTGGGACAGTAGTGAAAGAGTGCAACATAAGAACGAACTATTAAAATCAGTTGTAAAAGGCATCAGTTGGATACAAATAGAAATAGATATAACAGAGTGGACATGGATGGGTACTTGTACATCCCAACAAAAAGACACTAAGTACAGATCCGAGAGAACTCACAGTTACTGACAACTAGTTCAAAGCCAATAACAACTAAAAAAAATCATGCATCTAAGACTTAATTATCAATCAGTAAACATCCAACATCCAATGCATTTAGTGCAAAGACGTCATAAACAGTCAGAGAAAAACATGACCTGGTGCAATGCCAAGATACAGTAATCGACAGATTGTAGATCCATGAAAGTGCATATGTATATAACAATAAAATTTACTAGTTCACTTTCAGCGACATTAAGTTTTTAAACATATGATAATGATAACTTAAATTAAAACTGACTTATTTTCTTTTACATTCGGAACTGTTGGTTACAATCAAATTTTCAAACATAAAGTTTCAGTAAAAAGTATCAATGGTTCAGTAAAAATGATGTTCTAAACGACAAACACTTTTGAGTTAGCTGTTTGTTTTAATAAAAATTCCGGAGTTCTGATGAGAAAATGAAGACCAGGCCCTGATGTCCCCAGAATTCCTTTCAAAACAAAAAAAAAAGAAAAAAATTTGATGGCTGTACCAAACAATTATAGAAAAATAGGTTCCACCACTGCAACAATTGTGTTACCATATTTCCCCACTCTAGACAGTTATTTTTTTAATATTTAAAGCACGAGGTTTGCCAAGCTTTTTGAGTAATTAAAATTTAACTGTTAAAAGTGAAGTAATATCGTTATACACGAGTTATAGATTTTAATCAGTTTCTCTAATGATTTGAATCCTTCCTTTTCAAAGGTTGCTTTTTCTATTTGACGTCATCAGGCATGGTCGCCTTTCTTCATGACGTCACAATAGGAAAATTCAAAATTAACAAAGAAAATTTGACGTCATTATTAAATTTAGACCAATCATGTGCCGAGAATAGCACAAAAATTAGAGAAAGGACATTTTAAGTTTGAGTAATGAAATACCATTGTTTAGTCATTTATAAGTAAATAAGCTTCATCAAAAAAGTTAGCTCCGATGAATTTTTTATCATTGATAGTCTGTGTTGGAACATTATCAAGGCCAATATCTGGCAATTTTGACTTAAATATGTGCTTTCCGTGCGCTATCCTTTCAGGAACATTACAGCTATTACTTGTTTTTCTTTAGTCGGACTCTCAATCATTTTGTTCAAGGAGCATTCTTTTGCTATAGTTTTTTCAACAATCAATTTATAAGGTTAGCACTAAGCAGCATAAAATGAGTGCATGTATACATTGTTTTGAATAAACAAATGATTGGGATTTACTTATTTGACGCCTCTGATCTCTGTTTTTTAATCTATACAGGAACCTTTAGGTTTTTTGCTTATATTCCAAGGGTTCATTAAAACCATTAAAAGAAACGTTGTTAGATGAAACTTAGAAAAAAAACTTGATTACTTATGTAGCTGTAGATAAAAAATAACCTTTATAAAGCCTGTGAAATTTTCAATAAAAGTGAAGTTAAAAGCTTGGAGAAGAAGTGATAAAGTTTTATTATTTATGTCCATAACTGGTAATGGACTGTAATCTAGGTATGGTCGGTCATATACCATTGACATAAATGCAAGTGGTGTGAAAACCATTATTTACATTCCTTGAACTGCAATGAAAGTAAGGTATGTCATTTCAATAAGATCAACCATATTACGAGAGAGAAAGTGACTGTCAAATTAAAGTAAATGTAAACCATATGTCTTTACGTGCATTCTTTTTGAAAGATAGAACATACGGTTTAAGATAACATGGATTTTTAAGATTGAATAAGAAAGTTGTAAATTGTAGTATTTTAATCTATTATCAAATGGAATTAATGCTATGTATATTTTGAATGAACTTTTGTGTTATTTCAGCTTTCGTTATTTTATAACATCGTCATTATCCATAATAAAATGAAAACACAATTATTAATATTTTTAGTTATACAAGGTCAAACAGATTTCTAAATAACACAGTTTTTAGCAATCTTTCAAATAGTTTTAGGCGAATTTTATACGTAAAATACGACAATTGGTGCTTTATGATGTAATCTGATAAAGAACGCATGCGTACATTTTATTTATAACGATCTGGAAAAAAACAAAATATATGTCAGTCTATTTGATCAGCCAAAATCAGTTACGAATCTACACCTTTTCAAAATATCAAGTGAAATGATTTTGTAATATTTTCTTTTTTGAATTTTCCAAATATTTTAAGATGACACCTTTATCTATTTATTTATTTCAGCCAGATCAAATTTTTATTGCTGGCTTTTGAAGTATACCGGTTATTGCTGACAGACGAGAATGAATATGCAAAATTAACCAATGTCATAAATGTCCGGCAACCTTGTGCTTAAAATAGTTATTTTGTTTATCAATGCTTCTAAAGGGAAATATACCTATATATATTTGCATTTCAAAGCCGACTAAATTCCCCTTGTCTTTACGAAATATCACTGTTTATAATGCTGGCAGATCGTCAAACCGGTCAATTATTCAGGAATGAAATATCATGGAACGTGCGCCGTAAATAAATATTTAGTGTTGTTATAATAGAAAGACATGAATCTGTATAAATTTAAATTTCAAAATACCAGCTGCATTTTGGAAGAAAAATGTCGATCAATGCTGGTAGACGACAAGATAAAGTTATTTATTGACTAGAAAACCTAGTTATCCTTGTTAAGATGGCACGTATATTAGAGGATCGTTATATTGAAATTACATATTTTACAGCTTTTTACTAAGAATAATAAAACAACAGCAATAAATCAATTGTTGATATCGTTTAGTTTTGTATGGAACTAACTAACTATTTTTTTCAGTATTTTCTAGCACAAAAGGATCATCACTGAAATACATAATAAAAAGAAACAACCTATGTTCGACTATGGTTGCAATTTCCCTTTAGACAATATTCAAAAATAGCAAAAAAAAGTGTCGTTAAATACAGACGAACTTATTTTGAGGTTTTAACTCAAAATGAAGCTTTTTGCTCGAATCATGCAGAGAACAAATATTTTTTTTAACTTGCTTGATGATATACTTCAGTATGTAATTGACTGAAATATTAACAGTCATGATTCACCTTCGTCAAAATTATCTCCCCATTACCCCACCTAACTTTTATAATCGTAAAAATGGAAGCCATTGTAATGATAACGCGCTGTCAATTTAGCTCTTGAAAACCGATACATGTATCCACATAGTATCATTCAGATCCTTATATGCCAGTTGCATTTTAAAATACAAATGATTCTACTAGCTATTGAGCATCATTTAATGTACTTTTATGCATTTGGCCAACTTAAAACTATTGTCTGATCGGTTGTCAGAGGGAATTTTCGAAAGTTCAAAAATATTAAAAAAATTCTAATTTAACATTTCATGGAAGGGCAGACTAAATATTTTCAGAGATTGAAGACTTATTTCACTAGATTACACACACAAACAATTGAGTGTTTTTAAAGTTATGTATTTTTCCACCAAAAAAGTTTGTCGTCAAGTACTTTTAGTAAAAATTTGTTATTCGAACACACCTACTCTGTTATTATGACTCATTAGAAAGGTATTTCACTTGACCCATATATTTCATCTTTTAGTACTGTAAATTCTTAATGTTATTGTATCAACCTACAGCTTAAATATATAAAAATAATAGAATTTGAAGCGAGATCATTTATCAAATATTTTTTCTATAATACGTTTTCTAGACAGAATAGTCAACTCAAACACGCCTTAACCTAAAAAGATGTACTCGACTTTCTCTTTTCGATGAAATTATTGCCTATTTTGGGGATTTCTCTCCCCCCCCCCCCCCCCCCACCCCCCACAAAAAAAAAGACACCGTGGGCAATGATGCAAATTGATGCTTTAAAAAGATTAATCTATTATCTGTCTTTGGATTTTATCGGCGGAATTTATGCTTATGCACATAAAAAACCCATGTCAACGTCCACCAATCAGAATCGACTGTTTTGTTAAAATTTGTCGATAATTTGAAAGTGTACATATATCTCAAGCCCAACTCAATATTATAAGTAAAAATAATACATAAGATGCATACAATCCTAAATTAGACACATTCATTAAACTTTTAAAGCCCATAGAAACAGATGAAAACAATCCAAATTTACCAACTTCGTCTTTTTTACCTTCTCTAACAAAGAGTTCCATTTCTTTTGTTTAATTTCAACTGGGTTTCCGCCTGTTAAGCACAACATCACTTTTCATTACTATTGTGATGAAAATTAGAACTTTGAAACATACAGTCTTTTTTAATAATATTTTAATGGTGTTTATCTGTTATATTATTTACGCTATTATTTTACCACATTCGGATGCGCATTTCAACAAAGTATATAGTTGTTAATTTCTTTGCATACTTCGGGAGAGTATATCAAAACTATCTTTGTCACAACATTTTAAGGAAAACCGAAAGTAAAATATCTCGAAAATTTTACATGCTTAACGATAACAAACAAAAAGTAGATATAGAAAAGGTTCGCCAACATCGAGCTTTAATTGATTTGTAAGACAAAATCATTTAAGTGTAGCTCTTCTGTTTTTTCTTACAATTATTGATATTTTATGAATCTACTACATAAGTTCTCGGATATCTAGCTACCTAAAAAATATCAATCTAATTTTAACATTTCGGGAAAAGAGCCATTATGAAAGAAAAAAGTAAGCAGTTTCACTTAAGACTTTAAATGGTGTAAATTAAGAAATAAAATCGAAACATTCGAATGTGTGATTATAAAATAATTGTGTCCTGTCTTTTCGAAACACAAATGCATTTTAAATGGGTACATATAAGCTATTTTACAGAAATCGTATGATACAAAAGGGAAATTCAAAATTCATACGTCAATGGAATAACGATGAAACAAACGTAAAATGACAAAAACACAAACATTGGTTCACAGAACATCACATAAAAAACTAACGATTGAGCAATCCACACCCAACAAAAAACCAAGAATAATCAGATGCTGCACCACATGTGTCAGCCGTCGTGTTGTGATCACAATGACGGTGAAGAGTCTTAATCGTTTGTCATAACCGAGGATTCGAAAAGAAAGCTGATGGCTACGATAATTCGAACATATGCGTAGCAAACAGTGGCCAATTTATTCCATAAAGTTATTTTTTAGTATTGTTACTCAGTTGAATATTTAATTAACCCAAACCGGTTTTTCAAATGTTGATGTCCTAGATGTCAAATTTCCAATAAGGTTTTTGGGATGTATATAGGGGCTCACAATACACTTTTAACCCAACAAATTCCATCGTATTTCAATCATAGATTAATGTCTAAATATTCATTATTCTTTTGGATATCCAAATCATGTCATCATGAAACGAGTGTTTTATATAAAATTGCAGAGTAAAAACATTAAAAGAGGTCATTTAAAGAAGTATGTGATCATCACCACATTGAAGCTTGCTTTTCATTCATCAAGATTTTGACAGTTCCTGTAATTGTGACAGGCTTTTCAACATAAACCAGTTTTCGTAAGATTTTGGATAAAGGAGAAACAGTTCGAGATAGTGGTTAGCACTTGTTTTTTTTTTTTTGGGGGGGGGGGGGGGGACTTCATCAAGAAATTAGTAAAAATGTGTATGAGTTATACAAATTTTTGCAGACGAGCACAGAATCAGCTTGTATAAATTATATAAATAAGAAGATGTGGTATGATTGCCAATGAGACAAATGTACTCTTCTGTTAAAATTTCGAACAATGTAGAAACATTTCTAGATAATGGTTAGTGCTTGTTCTTGGGGTTTTACATCAAGAAATAAGTAAAAATGTGTATGATTGGTACAAATTGTGGCAGACGAACAGAGAATCAGCTTGTATATATTATGTATTCTGCTGTTAAACATCTTCATTAGGATACTGATGAAAAAATTTGGCGCTGTTTGTCGATAAGTAACTACTAGTATCCCATTGTTTATATATATAAATACAGAACAGAAATTAACTAAGATGATGTGGGTCACAAACATTTCAAATCGGATTTATCTGAATTAAATTTTGATGCAACATCTTGCATTTCACGTGTAACAGTGTATATATCTTTTGGATGCTATGATCTTTTTTCGTGTCACATGAAAGATACATATGTAAGTGGCTTATTGTGAATTTATTTTGGAAGGATTAAATGATGGAATGTAAAAGTCAGGAATATGACAGTTGTTATCCATTCATTTGATGTGTTTGAGCTTTTAGTTTTGCCATTTGATTAGGGACTTTTCCTCGGATTTCAGTATTTTTGTTATTTCACTTTTTATAGTATCTGACGTCAATGAATAATCACGTGACATTATTATATGTAAACCAACGAATATACAAAGTAGAGATAAGTTAGTAGGCTTTCTATCAAAATAGATCGAATGATTGAAATGATTTTAAGAATTATATTAGATATACATGTTTTAAGGGGAGACAACAGTGTAAACTTCTTGTTTTTTGTAGTGAAAATTAACATATTTGTTAGGTCAAATATTTACATTTCGATGTCTTTTAGACGTCGTAGTGACATTATTCCATTTCATTTACGTTTCTTAACTATATCAACTTGTTCATTTATGAATAAGATAATATACATCAATCTGACAGGCTTTAATACTTTCACTATTCGTGACAATTGGTTAGACCAAATGCTACTCAGTACAACATTTTTCCACAAACAACAATTCCGGTGTTTGAAATTTATTTCAGAACTTTTTATGAATATTTTTCTTACATGTACATTTCTATTTTTTATGAAAATTGCTTTATAGCAATTTTTCGAAAAAACATCAGGAGATATAATGGTGGAGAGTTGTTTCATTTGCAATTTCACCACATCCTCATATTTTTATATTTAAGTTTTAAGTGTTTTTAAGATGATATTTGCATCCTTATACACTATAATAATAGGGAAACGATCATGTAACTTTCTGGAGGCCGGACAGAATGATTTTTCGTCGACGTAATACAAGTATTTATTTTCAGCTATAGCTGGAATGGTTTGGGTATTGCCCACGGAATTTTTTGTTAATTTTCTATTATTATATTTTATTGGGCAGTATCTTATTTTCTATCCGCCTCGAACACGATTTTGTATTTAAATTGTTTCGAAGAATTGAGGATTAAATTAAACTTATTTGATAGGTATGGATAATTAAATTACCTAGAATTTCATGGTATCCGATTTTGTACAGATTAAGCCAGTTTTTAAGTCAAAACACACTAGTATATCTATAAGATTGTTAAAAGACATGCGCAATACAATGTTTAGAAAAAACCACACAATTTAATTTAAGCGAGTACATTATATAAGTCAGTTCAAATACTTGATCAACAGCAGATGGACTGACATTTAGGGTAGGACACTACTATTTATTATCTAACCTTCATTTTACCCTTTTGTTTTGGATAAAACAAACAGTCGGGCATTTGTTTTTATCAGGTTTTATTAACAATGTCTCTCACCCTTGTCTGAATTTATAATTACCTTGGAGTTTGGTATTTTTGGTTAAATTTTTCTAATACTTGCAAAACAACATAACTGATATGGAGATAGTACAAGTGCATATCAACATTTGGTCTTTGAAAATAGATAGTCGTATAAGTGTTTATAAACCCATTTAATTTTTAATTTAGTTTGTATTAACTTAGCTCTTAAACATTATCTGTGTTACAGATGACTACGGATATATTGCAAATGTAACCAAAATCACTTCACGAATTTACTATGGTAACAAGAAGAGTGCCATCGGTGAAAACATGATTCGTTTCCTTCTCCGGAGCAACTAAGATCACCCCAGTTTTCTTTAAAGGGAGTTTGTTTTGCTCTTGCTTAACTTTTTTAGTGTTTTTCTTTGTACTTTTTACTTTATAAATATATGTTTTGTTTATACCGGAAACAGCACTAGTCTTGGCTATCCTTTGTTTCAAAACGTGTTTCCTGTTCTGAAATTTAGCTCGGACTTCTTTTAAACTGTGTTTTACTGTGCGTATGACTGTGTGTTTGTTTATTCTACATTGGCAAGAGGTATAAGGGGAGGGTTTAGATCTCACAAAACATGTTTAACCCCGCTGCATTTTTGCGCCTGTCCCAAGTCAGGAGACTCTGGCCTTTGTTAAAATTGTATTCTTTTTAGTTTTAGTTCATTTCTTGTCGCCGGGCTTTGAAGTTGAAGGTTCACACGCCATCATTGAATGTCGCCCGTTACCATGGTAATCAAATGGGGGGAAGGGGGGGGGGGGTTGTTCTGAGACACCAGAAATTAAATATTCGGATGATATAAGGGATGATCAAAATTAGTTCTGGGTATGAAAGTTTCTTGACTAAAATTCGAAATAGTTTCAAATTTCAATGACTTTTTAATGAATAAATAGCTGATTTACTCTAGAACAGCATTAACATATCTGCGTATGTTTTGGAGTTAAGTGTGACGTCCATTTTCACTGAACTAGTACGCATGTTTGTATAGAGGCCAGCTAAAGCACGCCTTAGGGTGCGGGATTTTCTCGCTGTGTTCAAGACTCATTGGTGGACTTCAGCTGCTTTCTGCTTTGGTTGGGCTGTAGTCTCTTTGACACATTCCCCATTTCCATTCTCAATTTTATTCAATTTCCAAATTTCACATTCGGTGAAATTCACTGATTTTAGAATTTATGTTACTGATTGCTTACGAATTTGGTGATTTCTTGATTTAAGAGTCATTTATAAATCCGCTATTGTTAGATCCCTAATTACTTATAATATATTAATAACGTATTTCATAGAAGTAGCACGACAAATGTCACTATTAGAGGAATATACAAGACCCAAAGTTTTGGTTGGTAGTATTAGTATTCTATGTATAAACTCATAAAACATACAGGATTATAACACTGTATCTAAACTACCCCGGCGAAAAATGTTTGGACTCAATAGTATATAATGTCCGGTACGGTGACGGACAATCAACAGACAGAGAAATGTAGAAATTCTGTTTATTTATATGTTGTTTTAATGATATTGAAGAATATACATACACATATAACTATTTTCGATAGTGTGATGTAATATTTTCTACCACCGTTCTAGATTTATGGAGAAATGAGTAAAAATGCACATCAAAATGGTGAATTGAGTGAACCCTGCCTCGAATTTGTGTAATTTCTCTTTAAATTGAGCACATTGTACAGAAAGAAAGGTACGAAAGAAAGATATTAACACGGAGATTTCAAGACTTTTCACTATGATCGCCTCAATATTTGCATGTCTGTGCATGGAATGAAAGAAGTGGGTCATGTCAAAATTGAAGCACCCGGTTTTGTCAATGTGTACGACCCGGTTTTGTCCTTAAATTTCACAAAGCAGACCCGGTTTTGTCATAGAAAATAAGGCATAATCGCATGACGAAAATTAAAATATGGCTTTCAACAGCAGTTTGAGGGATCGTTGAAAAACATTTGATTTCAGAGGATAACTTATAACCTTTTTGAATCCGTAAACACTTGAATTCCTGCTATATTAGAACAAAGCAAATTTCAATTTTGTTTTGTATAAAAAAAAGAAGGAAAAATTAAAAAGAAATGAAGGTTTTGAAACGGAATTAGATTTTTTTATATCATCTATGTAAATTTAAGTGTTCAAACTTAATTAGTGTACGGCCTTGAAAATTTAAGGACGCACATTTGATATGTAATTTTCTGGGACAACAAGATGGTTATCTTAGTGTTCCGCTCTACTTAAAGGGAAGATAGTATAATCGTTTGAAAATAAATATTCTGAAACAAAACGTTCATTATAAAGCAAGAGAATAAGACAAATGTATGTAGATATAAGAAGATGTGGTATGAGTGCCAATGAGACAACTATCAATCCAAGTCAAAATTTATAAAAGTAAACCATTATATATAGTACGGTCTTCAACACGGAGCCTTGGCTCACACCGAACAGTCAGCTACAAAGGGCCCCAAAAATAACTAATGTAAAACCATTCAAACGGGAAAACCAACGGTCTAATCTATATGAAAAACGAGAAACGAGAAACACTTATGAACCACATCAACAAACGACATCTACTCAACATCAGAATCCTGACTTAGGACAGGTGCAAACAAATGCAGCGGGTTTAAACGTTTTAATGGCACCAAACCTTCACCCTTTTTCTGAAACAACAGTGTAACATCACAACATAGAAAGATGCAGAATCGCCCAAGAAAAGGAATTTCCATGCGGCGCAAAGGATCACAATAATAGTGCGTTAAAAATCTGTTTACCCCTCCTTGTTACAATAATACTAAGTATAAATTAGTATAAAAGTCTTAGGCCATCCGGAAATTGCAATAATGATTATTTGATTAGTAATTTTTATAAATAAGCGATGTTTTATCTCTCTTTTTTTTTCCTTTTTATTTAACATTAACAAATTCTTAAATGCACTAGTATCAAGTTGTTAACAACTGCCCTATATGGTACAACTATTATATATAGGTTTATCTCTTCATTGTATAATGATTAATGTTCTACAATTTAAGCAATTTGGTCAAGTTTAAAATTGTCAATATGCAAGGGCGGACCGAGGCCATGATTTTTGAGAGGGGCGTATTCATAAACGGATTTCATACCATCGAGCGTAGCAAGGGGAAATTTTTTTTAACGATTTTATGCTAAATAAAAAATCATGTATAATTCGTAAAAAACATGATAAAATAATTATTTCTAGCCACCAAAAAGGGGGGGGGGGTCGGCGTACTCCCTCTACTCCCCTGGATCCGCCACTGATATAATGTAACTATATCGTATACCATCATAAAATTTAATAAAAGACGAAAAAACAGAGACAGCCGCTAATCGCATATTTACTATAGGGGCTCTGTAATCAAATGAGTTAAGCCTTTTTCAACTCACTGAATTTTATAGTTTGTTCATATGTTGTGCTGTTATACCACTTTTTTCTTCTTTTTTTTTTTGAGGGGGAGCGTGGGAGGGGGGGGGGCTTACACGTTCAACCTCGCCATTCTGTATGTACCAGTACCGAATTCAGGAGCCTGTAAATCGGTTGTTGTCTTTTTTTGCTATATATCATACATGTATTTGTTTTTCGTTTTTTATTTTGTACATAAATCTAGGTAGTTAGTTTCAACATTAGTTTTTTTTTACAGTTTTCATTTCGGGGCCTTTTTTAGCTTGCTATGCCGTATGGACGTTTCTCATTGTTGGATGCCATACGGTGTTCTATATTTGTTAACTTTTACGTCATTTGGTCTCTGATGGAAAGCTGTCTCATTGTCATTTTTCACGGGCTTAATTGCCAATTAGGTTGCTCTACGAAGACGAAGACGAACGAAGATATTGGACGTTATAATGTTGCAAACCAACTTTTATTTATAAAAAGAAATAATTCTTTCATGCCATGCTCAATGCTCATTTTAACATAGGAAGGCATTATATTTGTTAAAATTTTTAAACCAAGCGTTAGCCAGGTATAAAATATTGACAAATATAATGCCTACCTATGTTAGAATGAGCGTAGAGCATGGCATGATATAATTATTTTGTTTCTAATGGGGAAGTTTAGAACTTGTGTATTTCGAAGCGGACATAAAATACACGTTCGAAAGGCAACCATTTTGATTGAGATATCCAAAACGTTCTAATAGATATAAGAAGATGTGGTATGAGTGCCAATGAGACAACTCTCCATCCAAGTCACAATTTGTAAAAGTAAACCATTATAGGTCAAAGTACGGCCTTCAAAACGGAGCTTTTTCTCTCACTGTCCGTCAATGGATGAACGAATGAGTAAATATATTGTAAACATAGCGTATAGTGTAGTAAAGCATACTAACCTTACTCTTTTGAGAAATTGATATGGTAACACAATCATTCCACATCTTCTTATTTTTACATCATTACAGTAGTATAGAAAACAAACAAACATTTTTGAGATGTATTTCTATTTGTATCCATCTGATAACTTAAGCCTTTTTTAACTGATTTTTATAGTTCGTTCTTATGTTGTACTGTTACACCAATTTCCTAGGTTAGAGGGAGGGTTGGGATCCCGCTAAGATGTTTAACCCCGCCACATTCTGTATACATTTACCTGTCCCAAGCCAGGAGCCTGTATTTCAGTGGTTGTCGTTTGTTGCTGTGTTACATATTTGTTTTTCGTTCATTTTTTTGTACATAAATTAGTCCGTTAGTTTCCTCGTTTGAATTGTTTTACACTTGTCATTTCGGGGCCTTTTATAGCTGACTATGTTGTATGAGCTTTGTTCATTGTTGAAGGCCGTACGGCGACCTAAAGTTGTTAATATCTGTGTCATTTGATCTCTTTTGACGAGCTGTCTCATTGGCAATCACACCACATCTTCTTTTTTCTATCATAAGGAATAAATGTAAGTACATGATATAAAGTATGTATTTCCATTTAAACGTAGTTCGAAGATAAGATCAATAAGGTATACGTATAGCATTCAAAAATGTCTACTCCCTATTTCGAAAAGTTCCCGTTTGAAATATATGTTAACACATGTTTGTATTGCAATAACATCTTTATAACATCTTTTTGACTCGAATATTTAATTTCTTACGATGGGCAATGTCCAGATCCGTGCTAACGTAGCTTTTCATAAATGTGTGGTTTCAAAACAAAACAAAACCGGGTCCTATACTGAGACAAAACAGGGTCCTTGTGTAATAAACAACATTGACGAAACAGGGTCCTTCCATTTTGACATGACCCATTTCTTTCGTTCCATGCACAGACATGCAAATATTGAGGTGCCCATAGTGACTAGCCATGCAATCTCTGTGTTAATATCTTTCTTTCCTTACGTTTCTTTCCGTACAATGTGCACATTTTATAAAGAAATTAAACAAATTCGTAGCAAGGTTCACTCAATTCACCATTTTCATGTGCCTTTTGACTTATTTCTCCATTAATCTAGAACGTTTGTAGAAAATATTACATCACACAATCGAAAATAGTTATATGTGTATGTTTATTCTTCAGTGTCATTAAAAAACAAATAAATAAACAGAAATTCTACCTTTTCTCTGTCTGTTGATTGTCCGTCACCGTACCGGACATTAGATACTATCGAGTCCAAACATTTTTTGCCGGGGTAGTTTAGACACAGTGTATAACTCTGTACGGCAGACTTGCGTTTCGTCTGCATAAAACGCACCAGTGATCTCGTAATATTACTAATGGAAGGCTAATTCAAATACAATGTTGAAGTCTATTAAAAGTCGAAGATTCAAAAAAGTTGTGAAAGATAAGAGTAACGCAATCTTGACCTGTAGTAAACTTTCAGAACCTTAGTTTCGTAATAATTTCTTGTTCATCAACGTAAAACTTTAAGAGTGGTAGGTTGAGCTAGTTATAAAACCAGGTTTCGCCATCCATTTTCATCTAAAAATGCCAGAATCATGACAAAAATATGAATCTTATTTTATAGTCATTCCGTTGGTTGATAAAGTCGAGCGTTTGGTTCTGTCAGTTTTTTGGACTTCCCATTTTTAATTTAGGTCGAAGTTCGGTATTTTTTATATTATGATATATGTCATAACTGCAGCACTGTCTTCTGAGCCGGTGATACTCTCGAAGATTAATAATGAAACTGCAACGGTATAGATCCAGTGGTATCAACTGAAAATACCACTTTAATTTAATTAAATAAAATTAGTTTGCTTAGTGTATTATACATTCTGTATATCCAAATAGACTTTCATGATTTGAACATCGGTAAACTAGTACTATGAAAGTATTTTCATTCGTGTGGTTCCTATTTTCGTTGTTTATTATCCAAGAATGTAAGTGTCCAACGAAATATAACAACGTTACTTCTGTCCATCTGTCCAAATCAAGACATGGAAAAATCTCGTATGTATGTTTGACTACATAAACATGGATACGGGCATATAATGTAGAGGATACATCGAATATCTGCAAACGCACTATGAACTAAATATTAAATATTTCTATTTGTAAAATTTTTGTCTTTCATGAAGCACGTTTGCTGGAAACAACTGAGGTAAACAGCTGGATGATTCAATATTTATAACAATTGCTATACTGTTTAATGTTTGCATGTATATCAGTTGATATTGCCATATCCTAATTGGTTGGAGTAAAAATCAGTCATATGTGTACAGTATACGTATAGCAAAGACAATTTAACCTACGTTTTTTCTTCATTATTCAGACAATCATTATAAAAAATAAGATGTGGTATGATTGCCAATGAGACAACTCTCCACCATATACCAAATTAACCGCATTGAATTACGACTAAGTATTCGTCAAATTGTTGTACGTCCATTATTTTTACTGTGTGCTGTGAAACTATGAGAAAAATAACAGAAAAAGATAGTGGTTGTGTAATAATATTTGTTTTCATAAATAAAACACATTAACAACGACAAATAATACGGGATAATTATGATTTCTAACCTAAAATTATATATATAACATCGCACTTTTTTTTAATTCTTACCGATTTGGTTTCAGAATACGCTGTTTGGTCGAAATCTGAAATTTCTATGAAGTTTAATTTAGTCAGTTAAGTAAGCTTAAAGAGAACGTAAAACCGTGATGGGTAAGTAGTTTATTTTCTAAACATATAATTCATCATTCAGTTACAGTACTTAGTTGGCCCATAATGAATATTTTTTTTTAAATGTCCTGTACCAAGTCAGGAAAATGGCCATTGTTATATTATAGTTCGTTTCTGTGTGTGTTACATTTTAATGTTGTGTTTCTGTTGTGTCGTAGTTCTCCTCTTAAATTTGATGTGTTTCCCTCAGTTTTAGTTTGTAACCCGGATTTGTTTTTTTCTCAATCGATTTATGAATTTCGAACAGCGGTAGACTACTGTTGCCTTTATTTACGTGAAAAACAGAATAAATCGATGAAAAATATCTCTAAGGACAGAAATAGACATTGCATAGTTTGCACACTTTAGATTTTCAACATAAAATCTTACTAGGCATTTATATCTCACGATTGAATATGATAAATCATACTAAGCAAACTAACCTAAAGACACAACATCGAAATGTCAGTGTATCTTTATGACATATTAACCAATAAATCATCTTTATATACTTATTTGGAGTAATTTTCTTTCGGAACGATAGGTCTTTCTTTTGAAGAATCAACCATAAAAATAATTATCTGTGTTAGGTCATTATTTTCCCTGATTAAAATGCAAACGATAATTTACTTGAACACGTAATTCGTTTGAAAGTTATCATATGCTGTTGTTAGTTTGGGATTTATTTATCAATTTCCCAACTTTGATAATGCAGAAACAAAAGTTTCCTGTGTTTATAGGACTAAAGGAACAAAAAACGTCGTTGAGGCACATTTTAACTTTCGAAATAAATGATGTGAAGTTTTGTTAAAAAAAGTAAAACCACAGAAACACTAAACTGCGAGGAAAATTCAAAACGGAAAGTCCCTAATCATATGGCAAAATTAAAAGCCCAAACACATCAAACGAATGAATTACAACTGTCATATTCCTGACTTGGTACAGGCATTTAATTTATTGCTACAAGAAAGGGACATTATGTGAGATGAATTTAATAATGCAAAATTTTTATAACACTTTTATAACGAGAATTTTTTAACACATTCGTGTGAAGCATTTTGAAAATCTTATTGATTCCCGCTCTAGTGGAAATCATTCTTTGACCTACTAATATTCTTTTTTCGTGTTATATGTAAATGTATCTGGTTTCGTGCTCTCTTCGAGTCTTAACTTTTAACATCAACCTATAATATCTTTTACTCCATCAAATGGTCAAATTATTAAATATTCTTATTTTATATAGAAATACAACTTTCCGTTTTGAATTTTCTTCGGAATTCAGTATTTTTGTGATTTTACTTTTTGCCAAAGAAAAGAGAGAAAAAAATTATTTGAAATAATTTAAATTGACATTGTTGAAAAAAATAACCTTCTTTAGTCACGAAAAAAAAATTCATCCCCCTTTCATAAACTAAGTCGATACAATAAATTACTTACAAAGTGTCTTGTATTTTGTATGCATCGTAACAATTTATTTGTGTCTTGCTTCATGCAGTTACAGTTATATTTTAATAATAACTGGGGAACTTTCTAAAGTTTATTTCTTGATTAAAAAGCATAAGAAAAAAATATCCCACTTTAGTGTGATCGGTAAAATATGTTGCAAATCCTGCAAATCTGTGCTGAAAATAATGTTTTTTGGCGGTATATTAGTCAGGTAATGCATATCATAAGTTCTTTTCTTGTCGTATAACACATGTCGGTTGCCAAAGAAAGACCTCCCTACAGTCGGTCCTTGATTTGATCAATCCTGACACCCGAGGTGTGTTAAACGACAAGAAAAGAAAGTAAAATATGCATTACCTGTCGTGTGGTATACGACAAGAAAAACCTTAAAATAAACATTTTCTAAAACTTAACTTATAAATCATTCTAATTGGTTTGAAACTGGCTTCATGTGGTGCATTAAACTTTGTTTTATCAGCCAATCCACTGACTTAAAAATGTAATCAGTGGAACTACAAAACGTCTACAAAAGAAGTCTCAATAAAATACTGATTATGATGCCTGAAAAACTTTTCAATCAGTGCAATAGTTAAAAACTATAAAATTAAACAACAGTTGATATGACCAATATAAAAGATTTCCTATAAGCTCAAAAAAGGGAGGGAGCGGCGAAAGATACAAGAGGGACATTTCTTCATGATGCATTATGCAGACAATCTTCAATAATATGACAAAAGTCACAAATTCACACATCGTCCGCATCCTTTGGTTGAAATTACCTGATTCAGATTAAATATATCTATGAGTATTTGCTCCCAATACAAACATAATCCTACTAATTATGTAACAATAGGAATGTTAGCGTCGTCTTCAACGTCTAATAATATAGGTCTTAAAGGTATAATTTGTGTGATGTCATAAGGAATATGCATCAAAGTTTAGCAAAAATGTACTTATTGCCGGAATATAGATTATTGTAGAGCATAATGAGGTATTCCAAGACGCAATGCAGTTACGATATCGATCACATCGAACCAATATGGGAATGGTCTTTATCCATATCATATTCCTTTGTAGATATGCCTGATAGATATAAAATTACCTCGTGATTTGAATTTTGTAAATAAATCACTCCGTTTTTATCAGCTTGAGATGTCTACATCGACGATATTGACAACATCTATTCGAAATGTTGAATTCAAATGTTTATTTATCAAAGCTGTCTAAAAAGATAATTGGTTTTTTTTTGTCCTGGTTCATAAGTTTAAGTTGTCATTATGGACGTTATCGTCGATATTGATTCAATACCGATTTTGTTTTTATTCTTCAAAATTTTTTTGTTCTTCTATTCATTTCATTCTGTGCACTTATGTACCTTAATTAAATTGTGAAAATTAACAATTTAAAAAGAAAGAGATGCACGATTTCTAATGAGACCGTTTGTAATTTCTATGAAGATATGTTTTTTCAATAAGATTACACTAAAATTATGTATTACAGTTGTCGATATCGACTAAATGTAGTCAATATCGACAAGTTAAGTTTCAAATTTTATCGTATACAGTTGTCGATATTGACAATTTAGTTTCCCCAAGTTTACTTGTAAAAAAAATCCATATTGATGATATGATGATACCAATTTGATATTGACATTCAAAAATTGTCTTCATGATTTTCCCTTAATCTTTTCATTCAGAGAAGTTTATGTATTTTGACTAAATTGCAAAATGTTACAACGCAAAAATAAATTCATTGTACAATCTATAATGAGTCAACAAACAGCAAGAAACAAAAAGGATCAATTATCAATAAAATATACATGTATACCATGTTTCCCCAGTTTGAATATGAATCAGTTTTCATCCCATGTATTTTAACAAGACATGTGTCTCTGTTTTTATGGTCTTTGTATGTAAATATATATATGAAGATGTGGTATGTGTGCCAATGAGACAACTCTCCATTCAAGTCACAATTTGTAAAAGTAAATCATTATAGGTCAAAGTACGGTCTTCAACATGGAGCCTTGGCTCACACCGAACAGCAAGCTATAAAGGGCCCCAAAAAATGACTAGTGTAAAACCATTCAAACGGGAAAACCAACGGTCTAATCTATATAAAAAACGAGAAACGAGAAACACTTATGAGCCACATCAACAAACGACAACCACTGAACATCAGGTTCCTGACTTAGGACAGGTGCAAACAAATGCAGCGGGTTTAAACGTTTTAATAGGTACCAACCTTCACTCTTACCTGAAACAATAGTGTAACATCACAACAAAGAAAGACACACAAGAAAATATCAATTGAAATGGCTTAACTCAATCAAAAGACATATTAACACAAACAAATGAATATACACTGAACAAATAAATTTGATCTATGACACAATGTAAATGCAAAATCAATTGTATTACCTGAAGTTTCAATCCATTCATTGCTGGTTGGTAAAGTTAACCCTAAACTTCCATACCTTATCATTGAACATGTATTTACCATTTGCCTCAATATATGAATTGAGAATTAGAAAAACATAAGATTGTAGGGTCAGTCTTAGCCACAGTTGAAAAATATGCTTTGAAAAACAGCTTTTTTACCATTATTGATTTGTTTGTTTTTGGTTCTTCAAATTTATCTTTGATTTTCTACAAACTTATTTTATGGATTTTCATATTTTTTGCTTGCCATGATTTCTACATTTCCATGAGTTTTTGTATTGATTACCCCATTTAAGTAAATGAATATTTTTCAGCAAATCTACATAAAATAGGTATGCAAGATGTTAGGGTTATGAATTTTAAATAAAATAAGCTAAAAGTTAAATAATCAAAACAAAACTAATTCAATAATTAAACAAAAATGCAACTACTGACAGAACAACACATTAATTTACGTATTACGGTATATTTGAAACATCAGATAATTATCACTATAACTATTGTTTACTCAAAAATTGACTAATTTTTGTATTTCAAATCTTGGATGCGTTTCTCCTCTCATTTAATTTTCCTCTGATGTTAATTAAGAGGAAATACGAGGAACTAACTTTTCATCGCATTCTGACTTTATTTTATGTAGAGTCATTAACCTTCTCTGACAACAAATATTGATGTACAATCGTTCAGTCCAGTGTTTTTTTTTCAATTCGATTGGAAATCACAGTGTTTCATTGCAACTAATGTAATAATCTTGATTTTTTTAATTGATTCAGTGATAATAAATTGGTTTTGTTTTTTATACGGTGCACTTTTAACTGCGATTCAGTTTTATAAGTCGAGCGATGCAGATACTTTGGGTGAATGCTGTCTGCCACCTGATGGAAGATATTATTGATTCAAGTACGTTGATTGGTTTAGACAATATGAAAACTAGTAAATCGATCCCGTATGGTATTTGGTTTGAACTCTTTAATTTAGTACTTTTTATGTTTCAACAAAACATGAGTCAATCTAATGCGATTTCATTTTTCGTAGATTAATGAAATACATATCTTAAAAAGAGAAAAAAAATCTATATTGAATTTTGAATTATACGCATAGAAGTACCATTTACAACATTTTTGTCCAAATTCACCATCCAGAGCTCCATATTTTTTTTCCAAGTAGAACTAGTGGTCTAAGTAGTTACTACTGTAATCACTAGCCAGTCAACACTGAGGTTGTGAGTTAGAACCCCGCTCGTGTGGATGCATTCGACTCCAATCTTAATTGACAAGGATTGTCAGTTTCCCTATCGAAGGTCGGTGGTTTTCTCTTGGCACTCCGGCTTCCTTCACCAATAAAAACCTGCCGCCACGAAATAGCCCAAAGGTGGCGCTTAAAAGTGGCGTTAAAACACCAACAATCAATCCAAGTAGAACTCCAATTAATTGTCGGATCCTTGGTTAATTACTGTCTTGTATTGCAATATTGTGCATACATCATAGTGTTTGAGTGTCAAATATGATAACGGCATGTTTTATTTGAAAACTTGTTTTATTAGCATGTTGAAAAGGAAAGAAATTGTTAGGAAAACATAAACATTTTAAAACAAATCAATGCTTGGCTTTATTTTTTTTCTTTTATAAAATATTTCTCAATAAAACTCTTTGAGTTCAAAACAGGGTTCGTTTCAACATCATATTAACATTCTGGTATACACCATTCATCTTCGTCTGCATCAAATCAAATCATGAGAATTCAGTGTAAAAAAGCGTATATGGTATAATAAGCGCATAACGGTTTTTTTGTCGGAGCTCTAATTCAGACCATTCACATATTACACATTACCTCCCTTCTCTTAATCATCTTTTCATCAATTCAAATAAGCTTTAAGTTAAAAGACAAAACATGCAAAAAGCTTTTATCTCTTAAAAAAGCATCGCCTTGTGTGCGAACGTTTTATATAAATGTCTGGGCTATATAGTTACATTCTTTTAGTAAACATTTATCTTCTTATACTGCAAAAAGACGAATAACTTTTTGGAAAAGTCAAAACTTGTTTATATTTGCACACAAATTGATTGTCAGGATTGGGGAATGGAGCTTTCTTAATTTTTCTTTATATTTAGTAATGGAAGTTTCTAGAAAATATGATTGTGAAATAATTACATAGCTGAAAATAAATAGTTTATTAATTCTATACGCAATAACCTTAAATTCGCATTGGAGATAACAAAGTATAATTCTTATAATATCTACTTATCTTTAGATATACTGAACAGTTGCCCCTACATTGGTAGCTTGCCAACGGGAAATCGTAAAGAGCAAAATGCAGTACAACAAGATGATATCTGCAAGGAATTCTATACCAATATCATCAATGAAAGCCTGAAATCAACTTTCAATAAATATAATCCTAAAAAAAAGAAGAGTGAAAAGAAACCCAAATCAGTATTAATTGTCGGTGCTGGGGTGTCAGGGTTGGCTGCTGCTTTTGAATTAGAAAAAGTAGGCTACGATTTAAGATATTTCGTCATTTGCTTATACGTCACTTTTTTAAAAGAAAATTGTGTTGGACAATAAAACAAATCATAAGAATTGAACATTAAATATGATGTCCCCCAAATAATTACAATCCATTTATTGCGTCACCAGTATTGCTCACACAGCTCTTATATATTGCGAGGGATTAATTCATACAACCTAGCTGACAAATTGTGTGGGATACTAAATTTCCTAATCTTACTGACGTTCAAAGCTTTATACTTACAAATGAGGAAATGTAAATCTTAGAAAAACTCATTCAATATATCTACAGGCTTATAATTTGGCACGCCTGACTCCAAAAGAAACAGTGACGCTCCAATAAATTTTAAAAAGGGCAATATCAAAAACGATGTTAAAGCGTATTGGAACCCAAAAATTCCAAAAAGATGTGCAAAATACGACCGATGTTGTATATGCGTAGAGCTAGAAAAATCTAAGTGGTTTCATTACATGAGTAAATATAAAAATATAAGATGTGGTATGATTGCTGATGTATGACACAACGCTCCACAAGAGACCAAATGACACAGAAAATACCACCTATATGTCACCGTACGGCAATCAACAATGAGCAAATCCCATACCGCATAGTCAGCTATAAAAAGCCCCGAAATCACAAATGTCAAACAATTAAAACGAGAAAACTAACGGCCTAATTAATGTACAAAAAAATGAACGGAAAACAAATATAAAACACAGCAACAAACGACAACCACTGAATTACAGGCTCCTGACTTGGGAAAGGCACATACATACAGAATGTGGCGGGGTTAAACATGTCAACGTATTTCAAATACAAATGTGGTAAATTTACTGAAAATCATATTTCATGTCAACACAAACATGCTTTGCTTACTACTGGGCTGGTAATACCTTCGGGAGAAAATAAACACTAGCATTGACATAGTTCCAGTTGTAAAAAATCATCAAAGAAACCAGGCTTATCATTTTGTAGGCTAGACATGCAGTTCGTCTACATGCAAATCGTCAGTGTCAATCGAGTCAAAAGAGGAAATACAATGGTCGACCAGTTCATATCTGATTTATACAATCGCTAATATTTTTTTTTCTGTTTACATCTTTCATTTTCTTCCCTTGAGGTAAATATGATCTGTGACACTGAATTTTTTTATATGTGTTTAAATGAAATCTTGCAATTTGACCGACCTTTATGAGCTCTGTCGCGTGAAAATATTATTTGAAAAATTTGCCTTAAATGTATTTAAATTACATAATACTGGTATAATAAATTGATTACTAGAAAGAACACAACAATTTATGATAAACAAATCTGAGTCAGGTTTTAATATCCTGATATATATTTTTTAATATAGACACAAATTGTAGAGCTTCAACACAGAGTTGGTGGCCGGACAAAAACTCTCAGAGCTGGATTCTCTGATGGATTGCATGCGGAAGGTATGTTTAAAACGAACCATCTTTTAATAAAAAATGGTGGTGATAAAGTAATAATAAATTGGTAGATTGGTTGTTTGCTACATATTTGAAACGAGAACAAATTAATAGTTTATCCAATAGGTAAGTACTATAAATAAGATCAGCCGACATACAGAACGTGAATCTCGAAAATGAATGTATATTGGACAGCGGCAAAAATCTTCAATTGCAGCAGGCTTATAACAGACGTCTAACAGATATGTTGCAAAGAGTCTTTAACTCAAACAAAATATTATTGTCGTCCTGCCAAAGAACAGACTTAACCATCTCGTCTGCGTTTCCTGATAGATGGTTACTACTTACAAGGAAGCTATTAAACCATGGCAAACAAAACAGAAGACATCATTTTACGGTTTTATGGACGCCATCACAAGTTGAATGTCTGGTTCACATATGACGACGTAGATGTTCCAATTGATGTAACCACAGTCCCGTCCATTTGTCTTCGAATTTGACACCACCCAATTTGTACTTAGCTGGAGCACCTAATATAACACCCATTGGAAGCAGAATGATCATTCTTTGAGATAACATTCATTTACTAGTACCTACCTTCATGTTTTATAAAGTGTTGTTTTTATTGAGTTGCAATCAGCATATATGGTTTTCAAAGACTTTTTCATTGATACGACACTATCTATATAGCGGAACGTCAAGTTAATGGTAAATGCCAGCTTTATTTCATTTTTCATCAGGCACTTCTCTTTGACATCTGCCTTTAATTAAACAACTAAGGAACACGTAAGCAAAAACCTAAAACACAATTGTTTATTATGCGTGTTGTCTAAAAAAAACATGTCGTGCAATGCTTACATATATAGTGCCATTAAAAAAAAACAAATTAGTATAAAACTAAGGAGATGTGGTATGATTGCCAATAAAACAACTATCCATCAATGTGAGTCCAGTTTCAGAGAAAAATTTTGTTAGTTTTATAACTAATTTTGATTTGTGTCTTCCAATAAAACAAAAATCATATTAAATCTGCGTTAGCTTTTCTATTATGACAGTCAAAGTCAAAGTATAATAAACTTTACATGTACTAATAAAGAAATTAAAACAATAATGTAATTGATTATTTAAAACGCCTATTGAATAGATTTACAAAGTCAAATCAGATCAAAAACAGATATGTTTTGTAATCGTAAAGAAAACAAATTCAAAAGTAAAATCACAAAAATACTGAACTCCGAGGAAAATTCAAAAAGGAAAGTCCCTAATCAAATGGCAAAATCAAAAGCTCAAACACATCAAACGAATGGATAACAACAAAAGAGCATGATAATTAAAAGTCAGTCATAGCTGAGTTCAACCTTTTACTGATGGTGACCACTGGGTACGACCAGTTGGATTGTTACTAAGATATACGATCTTGTCAACCATTTCAGTGGAGAGTCGATTTCGTAACTTTGTCCTACAGACTAGAATAGTTGATTGATCTAACTGTAGCGATAAGGCCGAATTTGCCAAGATACGTTTAGTTTAAATGTATCGGCTAAGAAAAGACTGCTCTCGTCTATATTTCCCCATTTAAAAAAATATCTCATACGGTATTTCAATGACAAACATACAAAACACATTTGACCTATGATTAGTCAGTGATTACATTGAATTTTCATAGGGGTATTCATAGGAAAATAGATTTTATGAAAAGAAGTGTATAATAGGAAAAAAACCAGTAAAGTACCATTTTGGTATTCTTCAATGATACTAGTTTCTACCAAGCGGTACTCGAGTATTCGAATACCCGTTGACATTCCTAATAAAAAGTATGAACACTAACTATAAATTGATTCAGTGGAGTGGAGTTTTACAAGGTGTCATTTATGCTATTCATGGTTAATTGTCAATCAAAATGGCGGTAATTATATATAACTATTAGCAACATCTTGTAGAAAAACAATCCTTAAATTTTAAAGTTTAAAGCTTTCGGGTAAATAATCTCAGAAAAGATGTTCTCATAAATTATTTCATTCGACAAAAGAAGAAAAATTATCCAAGTCTCAAACTCGAACGAATTTAGTCAAATCTGGGTTGTGTTATTGTGATGTCGACTGCATACCATGACAAACAATTAAAGAATAAAAGCTTCTTTGATTAGAGTTCGAGAGAAGAAGCGTAAAATTAGTGTCATCCTTCTATGAAAAGCTATAAGTTTGTTTTAAGACTCATGCACAAATAGTCAATTATAAATGGCGATCAACAAACAATCCTACCAAAGGTAAAATTAAACCGTCTGGGAGAGGTATTGACAAATGGAAACCACCATACATTTGTCCAACGTCGAAATTTGGAGGGAACAAAATACTGACACCAAGTTATATTTAAGAAAATTTAAATTTAAGAAATGCACAAATTTCTTATTTATTTAATGTGGAGGAAAACTATTAAAAGATTGAACGGATTCGTTGAAAAAATGTTTAATGACATCACAATAGACGAGACTTCATTTTTAAAATATGACAAATTGATCAAGTTTACTTTCGGAGGTTACCTTTTAAGGAACTTGAATAAAAGAAAAGAAATTACATTGTGGAAAACAAACCACTATCAAAATATACATTATTTAATCATCCTACCATATCGTTTGTCATACAGGTGGTGCAATGAGAATTCCTAAAAAATCATTACTGCACACATGGATACATAAACAAGTTTGAAATTGGCACAAGAACTTTTGTAAATTACAACAGCAAAACATGGTTGTACCTGGATGGTTTCGATAAAATAACAACTGAGGGTAATGTATCGTATATTATTTTATCTATTTTTCTAACTTTCTAATAAATATTAAGAATAACATAAATGCAATTTTAAGTGGCCAGATGTCTCTTCAGTGATGCTCGAGGTCAAAATATTTGAAAATCTAAATCTAATAAAACATTGATAGGCTAAAAAATTCAATGAAATGAACAAGATGTAAATAAAATATAAAATGTAGCAACATCAATATCGAAAGAAGTTGATGTGACAAACAATTTATGAAGAAAACTTTCTTTGGTCACTGTCTGAAACTTATTTGGTGATATTTATTTCAGAAAAGAATCATGTTCCTTAAAATCAGTTTCAGTCTTTTGAAGCAATTTGTGTAAAACATCATTATTTACATAAATAATTACGGTCAAAATGATTATTCTCTCAATTTCGTTTAAATGCTGGAATAACGTTTAACGTTAGCATTCATCTTTAGGAGTACAAATGTTAGATATAGATGTCTTACTTGTATCCCGATTCTTTGCAAATTGCCAAAAAGGTCCACTTTATATTTAAAGCTCTATGCATTTCTAACGAAAAAAAAAATTGGTAGAAATTCATAATAGAAATTTTAAAACAACTATATTTGTTAGTTCCTACGTCTATGTTTCAAACGCATCTCAAGCTGACATACCATACAAATAAGTAAAGATCCACAATTTAAAGAATTGTTTCAGATTTTAATAAAGATCTCGATATTTGTCAGAATTTTGCATTTGTTCAATCGAACAGTTTTAAGATTCGATTCTCCATGAAACTTTAAACAACAATTGGAATAAAAATATTGAATTAATTTAGCAGTTATACTAAAAGTTAAAAAGATTAACAGTATCCACATATACATGATATATGCCTCTTATTCATCGAGTTTGTTAATTTTATATAGATATAAGAAGATGTGGTATGAGTGCCAATGAGACAACTCTCCATCCAAGTCACAATTTATAAAAGTAAACCAGATATAGATATATATAGATATATATTATAACCTTTCTGAAAATGTTCATTTGTCTTGTACAATAAGTGTCATGAAAGAGGAAGGCTAGACGATATTTACCTGTCAATCTTTTTCAGAATGGGAAAGGAAAAACAAAAAGTATTCTACCCAATTTTTTCAAGGATGGAATGACAACCTACCACGGGACAAAAGGATAAAGTTGATGGAATACGTAGGTTTCTATAGTGGTATTTGTTAACGATATTTGTTTCCGCACATATTTCTAATGTAATGTTTGTTTTCATGGGAATTTAGAACATTAAGAGACATTAAATTTTTTTCGACAGAAAGTTTAACCTGCGAACATTTAGAAATGAAATTAAATGATTAAAGACCATTTTATGTATGTTTTGTAAGCTACAGGAATATAAATGATCGATTGTTAGTTAAACATCCAGTGGCAAATATTTCATACATATTTCAGACGAGATTAACTTAACAATAAATCTTAACATGTGGATTTATTAATATTTGGCCGATACTCATTTTCGAGCATTTCACGTGAAGGAAAAGAATTGGTGATGCATACAATAACGATCATGTACAGAATACTAGTAGTTATTTTAAATTCGAGGATTTCAATTGTGAATACAATATGTATTGTACATACAGTGCACAGATTTATTTAGTTGATATTTTTATGTCATTATTCTTCAATAGTACATGCTTTCATGTGTATATCCGCTCCTGAAATGATATATTTATAATTTTTGACATTATATTAAATGAGTTACTTCGTTCTGTCACAAGGCACCTAAGTGCACCCTTCCCCCGTCGTTAATTGTTATGTGAAATTCCTGTTCTCAATCATTGTTATATTAAGCGGTTTATGAACTGTTGTTTGTCTTTTGTTCATTCCTCTTCCGCCACTGTGTTGATTGTGTTGTATGTATTATTTTCCCATAAAACAATTAAAGTAAATCATTTTAAATTGTACGCGTCACATACGTTTTTTGATTATCGATCCCCCTATAGATTTAGCCCTATTGCAAGTACTTTTGTACTTCTATGATTTTCTACTAGTCAGATGTTGACCCAAAAATACTCGAACACCAAAGCACATAACCAATGGAAGTGAATCAACAAACAATTAAGATTTTCGGTTTATGTATTTTTAATATTTTGGTCTCGAGCTTGACTGAAAAGACGTTGATTGCCGAAACACAAATATGGTGCAGTAACATAGGTACCGTCAATGTCATTATATTTTGATTTATATTTAGATGATTTTAGTATATTTCCATAATTTTGATTATAGGATACTTGCTTAAGGGCAGATTAAAATTTTCAAAGACTAATTTAGGAATTATCCTTCAATGAAGGACTTCAATCAACATATGAAAATGTAGTAAGTGTTTGTTAACAGTATGTTTTAGTTTTTATGTTCTTCAACTTTGTACTTTAATTTGCCTTTAAACTTTTTTTATTCGAGCGTCACTACTGAGTCTTTTTTGGTATCGTTGATGAGTTTTTTACACCTTCCTTTTTTAAATTTCTTGATGATTCGTCAAAACTAAAATGATATGAACTGCTTTGAAAAAAACATTATATAAGGAAGTACTTTATCTTTTAAGTGGATTTATACAAACTCACTTTTGATCCTGTGAAAGCTGAATCTTCAGAATTTGTGTGAAGAAAATGGTCCTCACACAGGTTGGCAAAAATGGGTTGAGAAATGGAGCAAGCTTTCTGTTAATGATTTCTTGAGAACTAAAAGTGAAAACGACGAGAACATTTACAGGCCTTGGCCAGAAAGTGCTATTAGGGGATATCAGGTAAAATTCTTTAACGTCAATTTCATCGGTTCATAGAAGATATAGCTAAGGCATATATTTGCTCTTCAAATGATTGTAATTTTTCCTTGTAATAAAAAGTAAAGGTTTTACATTTTAAATAAGTATAATAATCATTTTCCATTGAACATTTGAATGTCAATAATCATAATTTACAGTGGCTCGTATAACTTATCATTTACATAAATTTTATACGATGATTCTGAATCAAATCATTTTTTTAAATGACGTTAACATAATACAATGTATAGTTTTGCTAATGGAGACATATTTAATTCACGTATGCTTTGTATCAAATCGATAAAACAGATGATTGGTGTTCGTTGAGAAAATCAAATAAACTTGGTTATTTATTGGTTCGAGAAAACCTTAAAAATCAACAAAAACAAACACTTATACATGTTATAGCAACCAATTTATCGGTCGTAAATATTGAATCCATAACCTTAATCTCGATTTGAAGTAAATATTAGTTTCCTTTTTAAATGAAAACATTACAACGTTTACAATTGCTCATCACCATGCTGTTTTAGATTGGCACATACTCTCCAGCTTTTGACACGAGCTTGGTTGAACATTTATGAGACGAGCTAGGTCAATGGTGGACAAAATTGCTTGAGACTCCAATCGATGGTATGGAGACCATAGCCAAACATTTCATAAAGCCACACCAGTTTGAATCTAGAGTAATTGATTTATCCAAAAAAATCCTCTTTGGTGTACGAATTACAAAAGTGCGAAAAAACAAGAAAGATGGAGTCGAGGTCAAAGGAAAAAATGTCATAACAGGCGAGGACAAATGCTTCTTTGAAGATGCCGTAATTTTAACAGTCCCTTTGACCATTCTTCGTCAAATGGATATTGATCTTCCCGGACATTATCGAAGAGCATTAGGTTATATTTACTATCAACCATCTACGAAGGTGGCTCTGCAATGCAGGACACGGTTTTGGGAAAAATACATAGGGACTGGTGGATTTACGAAAACAAATTTACCAATTGGTCAGTTACACTATCCAAGCCCGGATGACCCTCGTCCTCCAAACAAACGAGGAATACTAGTGTCTTATACATGGGAACAGGATGCACTTATCTTTGGTTTGCAAACTAAAAGTCAAGCAATTGACAGCGCTGTGAGAGAAGTAACCAAAATTCATCCAGAAATGAAAGAAGAGTTTGAAGTTGGTATGGTACAAGCTTGGTTCGACGACCCTGCTGCACAGGGTGCTTATTCATGTCTGTTACCTTTTCAATACATTGATGGAATGAAAACGTTGATGACTCAAAAGCATCCTATTTACCTAGCTGGGGAGGCCCTATCGTACACCAATGGATGGGTTCAAGGTGCGATAGAATCTGGTCTGAATGCAGCGTACCATTTGTACAGCTATGACCGTTTTCAGACAAAATAACATTTAACAGTTTAACCCGATTATATGACTTGTAATTATGATATATTTTCACCAAACAATAAAAAAAAGATTTTTTTAAGTAGTGTTAATATGTAATACGTTTAAGATATATGTATTTATAGATATTCGGGACAGTAACAATACTAGAATATAAATGTATATGTTTGCATTTCATATATTTGAAATAAAAGCATACAGTTCCTTAAAAATTGACATTTTCTGAAAATAAGATTTTACTGTGTTATAGACTTATTGTTGACCATTGTGAGACCGTTACACGGATATTAGGGGCCGTACATTCCAAAATTGATGATCCCACTGTTCCATATATTTCTATTGTTCCAACTAGCAAACTGTTTTAAATATTCATTTCAAATATCACGAAAACGTCGACTGCAATAGCGGAAAATGACGCCAATGACTCCACCAGTCAACCATGAAACTACCCTAGATTTGTACAAAACTGAGACAGAAGCTTGTTTATGATCAAAAGCTAGTAACTAGGCCACACCAAATTGATTAATAGTTCTTTGGATTTCCCTCTCCTGTTTTGGAGAAATTGACTTTTCAATAAAAAAAAATAATAATTACCGCTCCCGCAAATTTATGAGGGTAGGAATGCCCTTTACCGTCAGGCGTCAAACGGTCATTTTCGGCTACACCTCGCGTCAAATTGGTTTAAATTTTACCGTGATTCGTCAAAATATCCTTATCGTGATTCGTCAAAGGTCTGAAATAATTATCGTTACCGTTATTTTTGGAAAATATTTAACGTGATTCGTCAAAATCAGTTGATTTTTTTTACCGTCTTAAAGAAAGGCTTCATTTTATCGTCATGCACAAAAAAAATTACCGTTAACGTCATTTGGCAAGATTTTTTACGTTATTCGTCATGAAGGTACCCCCCATTACGACCCTCATTTATGGGCCGCATGCCGCTCCAAAATTAGTTTCTCTATAATAACATTAGATGTATGTTTCATTATAATACGTTATTCTGATTGGCTAACTGCAATCTCGCGTTATTCCTTAATCAACTTCATTACACAATGAAATTTATCATTCATGATGACACGAGGTCCCACAATAAAGTGCACAAGTAAATTAAATAAAAACTTGATAAAAATCGTGTTTTCATGATCCTAGCTAAAAAATGTAATTATAAGTATTTAATGCTTCTTTTTGTAACTTCATAGGGTTGTAAAAGCGTTGACCGTGTGCACATTTTTAGAATGAAGCGCTTCCGCGCTTCATACAAAATGTACTTCGGTCAACGCTTTTACACCCCAATGAAGTTACAAAAAGAAGCATTCAATTCTTAATTGAAATTTTTTTTTCACATAGACGTTTTTCTTGTGCAAATATTGATCCGATCGATTCAAACGCACGTGTGATAAATCGATTTATAAATAAAAGGTCAAAAATCGGGTTGCCAACATGAAGTTTTGTCAGCTCATTGCCGTGGACAAGTAGTTTATTGAACACACAGCTATCCGAAATGCATCTTGTTTTACCTGTGAAGACCTGATCTAGGAGACAAAAATTAAAACTCTTTCGTCAGATGACCACGATCACATCAATATTTGTTAGAACCATCGTCATCCCAGATCAAAAAGTTGTTTCAACAGAGACCTATCTTAGTATCTATCTTGGATGAAATTAATATTAAATTCCCATGAATTTTTTAAAGAAAATCACAGACTTATCTTATTTTGATGAAACCCAAAATCCCCTTGTTTGTCTATTGGCATGCAAGCAGAACTCTGTTGTAAGGAGACATTTAAGAGTTCTAACGTTCGAGACCAAAGTGGTGGTATTGTGATTGACATACATAATAATTAGGGATGTGTAATTGGTTCAACCACTTCTAGTCAAGCTAAAGAGTTTAAAATTCATTGCAGCTTTTAGGAGCAAAAGGAAAGAGTGTTTTGCTCATTCAGAATAATGCATGACTTTTGTGAATGTGGTGACGGGTATGTTAAGGGAATATTTTAATACATTGAGAACTACATGTGTAGCAATATAACTATCTTACTCATGATATTGTTGAAAAATTCACCTCATTCATTGTGTTGACCCTTAGTATAGATAAATAGTTCCAACTGGATGTCAAGCAGCAAATAAACAATCATTACCATATAATGAAAACAACTATATAAACAAATAATTATTTAATATTTTTCAGGGGCATTATTTTGGATGCATACACATATTTAAATTTTATTCCACATATGTCATTTACCTAACTAACATAATTCCCTCTTGTTAAACTGCATTTGCTATGCTTCCTTAATATATACACATGTATGAATTTAAATGAAAATTCATGCAGACAAAGCTTTTTTGACGAAAATGATAAAAACTAACCAATACATCAAATTATATGCATTAGAGCATGTTTCTCCTCCTTTTTCTATGAAGTAACCCCGTTTTAAACATGTACATAAATTGTAAATCGCACAATTAAAAAAAAAAGAAATATACCGCTCGCTTCACTTGTAGAGCACTCGCCTCATAAAAACTCATTTTCAAGAAAAAAATACAATCAAAAAAATTTCGCTCGCTCGCCCCATATTTTTTGGAGCTTTTGTCCGAAGAACTACAAATCAAATTAGTGTGGCCCTAGAACGAAATTTTGTAAAAAAGTATTTCCTGTATTTTTTTTTCTTCCAGTTAACATTGCATACAGTCTGCAGTTAAAGTTTTTATACAGTTATTAGATTCATAAACCATTCGGAATTTTTACCAGACTTGGACAGAAGCTTCTTTCAATCAAAAGATACTATCTAGAGGAAAATTTTTAATAATTTTTCCCCAATTTTGTCAGGCATGGGGTAATGCAAATTTGTAATTGTAATGCATGGTAATGCATTACATTTTTCCAAGTAATTGCATGTAATGTGTAATGCAGCAATTTGTGCATTACATGTAATTGTAATATAATGCATTACTTTAGCAAAAAAGTTGTGTAATTTCATGCATTACATGGCATAACATGTCATTACTTTTTTCACATACTACATCTTTAACATATTGTTTGAGTTTTAACTAAACCAAATTTAAGATTTCTTGATTAACTAAGAATATATTAATCATTAGAATATATTCTTTATTTCATCTTATTTCTTACATTTTCCTGCATAAAAAGATTGATATATGAAAAGCATAGCTGTATTGTTGTCATAGATCAAAGAATATCTTTGATTTGCTTAAATAAAAGATAATTAAACTTTGTTATAAAACACTAATTAGTTTGTTTAACAATCAATATTTTCACCATTTAGACAATTGATCATTAATTAAGGTCTATTTTATTTTAGAATTAGGGAAGTAATTCACAGTAATTAAATATTTCGTTTAAAATTAAAAAAAACAACAAAAAATATATTTATAAAAGTAAAGTCAACATTAAGTTAAAATAATTAAAAATTGTTAAAGTCAAATTAAATAGACTTTTTACATGTATATTTATATTCAAACACAATCTGGTACACCAGACGTGCGTTCAGTCTACAATTATTCCATTAGTGACATACAAATCTAAATTATTGGAAGGGCAGATCAAATACAAATTAAATGGAGCATTGAAAAATAAATAGTCTTAAAAGTCGTGTGCCAGTTAAAATGTAACAAAATAATGAAAATATCTTTATAACAAAACCAGGATCTTATGCTGTGAAAACACATATAAATAATTCCAGTAAAAGATAACCTTTTCTGTATTTGGCGAAACCTTTCGAAATTTTTGGCATGCAATGCTTTTCAATTTAGTTTTTTTTTTTGGGCCTTTTAGCTTTTTTATTCGAGCGTCACTTATGGTACCTTTGATGAGTTTTTGTTCCTTTTTTATTTGCAATATTGATTCAACGTCTACCAAATTGAATGTTGCAAGTACCTCCCCATTTATTTGATAAATGTTGTGTTAACAGAAGTATACATTCAGGAGCATGTTGTTCAGTGGTTGTCGTTATTTTGGTGTGGTTCATAAGTGTTTCTCGTTTCTCGTTTTTATATACATTATGCCGTTGGTTTTCCAGTTTTAATTGTTTTACACTAGTCATTTTGGGGCCCTTAGGGGAGCCTTCTGTTCGGTGCGAGCCAAGGCTCCGTGTTGAAGGCCGTACTTTGACCTATAATTGTTAACGTTTGTACATTGTGACTTGGATGGAGAGTTGTCTCATTGGCACACATACCACATCTTCTTATTTCTATAGAAAGCTTATTAGCCAAATACGTATAGCTTATATTTTAACTGGTTGCAGAAACATATAACGATTTTTTTTATGTATTGATTAAAATAAGCATCAAATCATCAGTTTTACAAAAGATTACGTCATTGTTTTGATTACAAGCAAGAAAAACATTGCATTGAATCGCTGACACGCCTGTCCATTTAGACTAAGAATATAAAATACGGCTCTGTTCCATTCAAAGATGTTTGATTAAGAGATTATGAAATTTATAAGATACATACAGAATTTCATGACACGGTCTTAGTGTTCGGCGGTGCCTCATCGAACCCGGTGGATTTGATTTAAACCTATACAGGTCGAATGTGATAATGATAAATACTCCTAAATCAGTATAATGGCAGCACAAGGAAGACATGATGAAATTTCTGGTGACTTTATAAATTGTCCGAAGAAAAAAATCATTTGTTATGGTGCATCTCCACGAAAACTAAATCCTGACTAAAAAACTGACAATTCAGTTTGTGCATAAGGTTTTTGTTAAAATGATAACATTTACCCGTAAAGTTATAGTAAGATTTGAGCAGACAAACCATTTCTCCTTTTCTGAATAACGGCGAGTGGTTAAACAAACAGCCCATGACATTCCTTCGCACAGGGGTTTTTAACAACAACAACAAAAACCACCAAAATAATGATAATAGAAGTAAGATTCATTCAAAGTAATTCAACGAAAGTAATTTTATTCTGCAACTATTATGCAAAGTAGAACATGTTCTAAATCATTCCAAATAATTATCCGACGGAAGCCATTGTTGTTGTTTTTTCTAAGATCAGGTGCAAGGAGATCTAGTTTCCAATTTCAGTTGCCGATTATTTGTTTAAGTAGTTATTCCATACAACATCTACATTCTTTATTTTCTGAGAATGCACTTCAAATCTTAAAATATGGCGTAATTGATCAGAAAGTTGAAATCTACCTTATGTTTGTTAAAAACTGTCGGATGACTTCTTAAAACAATCATTGCTCTTAAATGTCAAATTCTACCAAATTGTTTTGCATCCTAAAATCTTGAAAACAATAATGGCTTTATGTATAGAAAATTTAAACAGCAAAAATTATCAGCAAGACATGATCTTTAAAAAGGACACAGCCGACGGCCACCAATGGGTCTTCAACACAGCGAGAAAATCCCGCACCCGGAGGCTGGTTTCAGCTGTCCCCTAAACAAAATGTGTACACGTTCAATGAAAATGGACGACACACTAAACTCCATAACATATAAATGAACTAATTTAAAATTAAAAAACATACAAGACTAACGAAGACCAGAGGCTCCTGACTTGGAACAGGCGCAAAAATGCGGCGGGGTTAAACATGTTTTGTGAGATCTCAACCCTCCCCTTATACATCTAGCCAATGTAGAATAAACAAACACACAGCAATACGCACAGTAAAACTCAGTTTAAAAGAAGTCCGAGTCCGTGTCAGAATAGGTAACTAAAGAAACTAATCAAAATGACAATGATACACACATTAACAAGGGACTACTAGCAGTTACGCCCATGCCAGCTCCAGACCTCAATTAAACTGATTGAAAGATTATGTCTTCATCATATGAAAATCAAGCACAACCTAAGTTGATCACGGCAAACTATCAGGTGAGCCTGAACAATTCTTAGATGAGTTTAGATAATAAATTCAGTGAAGCCTAAGCATCCTGGATATTGTTTCTCTGACAAATTTGTACGATACTGTAGATATTTTTCTCTTTATTCAACCAAATGAATCTCAGCCTTGTTTCTGCGCGTAAGAATCATGTGTCCTCAGCAGCTAAAATCAGAATGAGATTTCTTTGTAACAATTTAGTGTTTACTAAAAGGATGACAATAATATTGCGGGTTTTTTTTTGGAATAAGGAAGAGGAAGGTCACGATGAAAGTTGCTAAGCTTGGAATTGTTTTGGAAATTCTAAAATTGTTGATAAAAAAATAATTTGATGCAGATGACCAAGAACGATTTTATTACTACAGATGATATTTTTACCATAAAAACATTTTCCAAGAGGGGAAGGGGGGTTCCCGTTTGATTTAAAACTTGTACTTTAAAAGAAAAATGTATCTATTAGCTATTAAGCAGAATTTGCTGTACCTTTAAGCCTTTTGTCAACATACAATTATTTATTGTCTGATCGGTTGTCTGTGGGGATTTTCGAAAGTTCAATAAAACACTAAAAAAAATATATAAATATTTCATGGAAGGGCAGATTAGAATTTGTCAGAGATGAAGACTAGATAACCTAGATAACACACACAAAAATAAGATTTTTTAAGTTATGCATTTTAAAGACCCAAAAGTAAAGTCTGCTGTCAAGGATTTTAGATAAAGAATTAAGTGGAAATTAAGTGAACGATGTGTCCTACTTTTCTATTTTTAAATATATTTCACGAATAAAAATAATATATGCCTAAATTTTAATTGAAAATGAGTGAAAAATGATTGAACGAAAAAAAATACCAGACTAAGAAATGCACTTTAAGTTAAATATTTGTAATAGCACGAAGCTTTTAATTTTTGTGTTTCAAACACACCTTCTCTGTAGTAATGACCCACGTTACAAAGATATTTCACTTCACCCATTTATTTCATTTTTTGATACTGTGAATTCTCAGTATTATTATATTACATGTAGCCTTTATATATATTTAAAAAATCGAATCTAAAGCCAGATATATCAAACATTTTTTTTATTTATACGTTTTCAGGACAAAACAACTCAAACACGCCTTGAACGTAAAAGTACCGATTATCAGGGGGCGTGTTTTATTGGTCTCTTCTGTACATCTCCAGAATGTCTTCTGGTGAAGAGTCCAAAAAAGATGAATCTGGACCTCTTCTGGAGATTTTCGGTAGAAGAAGCAATCAAATAAAAATTCAATTTGCCGTCCAAAATAGCTGATTTTTTTTTTATGTTGGATGACATAAATGAAGTTTACGATGATTCATTAGAAAATTAAGATACGTTAATAGTTCCGATACGATAGACATGACTGTAATATAGTGTGCTCTGTTTTGGCATTGATGCAATTATACAATACATGTAATGGTTTACTTTTATAAATTTTGACTTGGATGGAGAGTTGTCTCATTGGCACTCATACCACATCTTCTTATATCTAAAAACAAAGCAAAATGGTTTGGAAGAAATCGTTGTGTTCGTGACATTTTTTCTTTATGTTGTCCTTACTCAATTTTGCTAAACAAATCCGGCTTAAAGCCCCGACCATTTGACTTTCAGGAATAATCTTAATCTGTACAAGAATTTGTCAATGTTTGTCTGGAATATGATCGAAAAGGACATCTTGTCTATCCATTTTTTTAAAGTGACCAAACTGGATTATTTTTGTATAAAGCGAAGACATCGAAGAGTTCTCAAAATCATTTTCCCTGGTGGTCCTTGAAGAAATTTTGCTGGTCCTAACTTATTACTGTTTCAAAATTACGATGGGCAAAACCTTCGGACCACCACTTTTCGAAAACCTTAATTGTATATGCACGTCGTGACATGTATACAAGGTATACAAGGTCGTGGTGTTTCTCGGACTATTTATGACTAAATCCGTTGCTTGTGTACTGATTGATACTTTAATCTGGGAAATTTATTTCAGTGTTAGTTGTAATTAGCTTTGAACAAACTTTCATCAGCTGCACTGAATACTTCTATTTCGGTGCTTTGTGTCTATATTGTCTTAATATTAGTTGTTTTTGAGTCTCGTACCGATCTTTTGAGTTAATCTAATTACAGTTTGTTCTTGTGTTGTACTGATACACCACTATCCCAGTTTAGCGGAGGGTTGAGCGCTCACAAACATGTTTAACCCTGCCATATTCTTTATGTGCCTGTCCCTAGTCAGGAGTCTGTAGTTCAGTGGTTGTCGTTGATTCATATATGTCGACTCATATTTGATTTTTTGTAAATTGTTTTTTCATATATAATTAGGCCGTTAGATTTTTCGTTTGAATTGTTTATCATTTTTCATGTCGGGGACTTTTATAGCCGACTATATGGTATGGGTTTTTGTCATTGTTGAAAACCGTACGGTTGCCTATAATTGCTTACATCCATTCATTTGAACTCCGTTGGATAGTTGCCTCATTGGCAATCATACCACATCTCCTTTAAGGTGGTACCTAACACTACAGGGAGATAACTCTGTAAAAATCAGCTAGACGTTTTAATCACTTTGTATTGTTAAGGAAATATTAAGCTTCTCAATGATCAAAATTAGTGTTTGTCAAACTGCTATATATAACCAATGAAATTTTTCTGATAAAGTGGTTGGTTGAAATTTTTTGAAATTTTTATGTTTTTGTCAAAGGGTCAAAGTAAACATTTTGTCAAAATTTTATGAAAATTAAACGAGCCAAATTAATATTAGTCAAGGTGTTGGGTACCACCTTAAAGGTTTTTTTATAGTGTTTTGTAACCTGTTGTTTGTCTTTTCGTGGTTTTTCTTCGACTTATGAGTTTGATATCTTCCGTCTCGGTTTGAAGCTTAGATACAAATTGAGGGTGAAACAGACAGCAAACAGACAGCCATTTAATTATAGGCTCCTGAGTGTATTCGTAAAGCATAGTACGTGTCTGTAGTGACGTTTTGGATTTTAATGAGCGTAATCTATGTATTCAGTACTAGTAAATTGCCTATAATTGCTAACATCCATTCATTTGAACTCCGGTGGATAGTTGCCTCATTGGCAATCATACCACATCTCCTTTAAAGGCTTTTTTTTATATTATATACCTGACTTTTAAACTGTTTTCCTGAACATGCATGAAATATTTGTCATTGGACGTTAAAAATAAGCCACCAACAATAAATCAATTTAAACATGTTAAACTTGTGTTAAATGAGGGGAAAACCATTTGATATTTTTTGGGGGGTGGGGTGGGGGACAGGAGGATTTTACATATGAATATAGTGGCCTGGTAAGAGCTGAAAAAATAGACATGATTAGCGACAGATTAAAATGAATAATAAATCCGCAAAAAATCGTCCTGCCCCTCCTCTCCCCAGAATATCAAATAATCGTCCCCTTACTGTTATTGTCCGTGTAGTTCTTATATTTATCCAGCTTAATTATCGTCCCTACAGCGATGTCCTACTAAGGCTGCCATACCATAAAAATGTTTATCACAAAGCTCATGCACGTTATATTATAGTTGCATTCATAAATTTATTAATGTCATTTAGACTTAACGACGCCATGTTTGTTATGTGCCTCTGCCGTCTAAACCACCTATTTAAAAGGAAGAGGTAGAAGAGAGCCAGGAGATCTTCCCAATGCAAAAAAAAAAAAAAAAAACAGAAATGGACATCTTCTGGCTCACTACCGAAGAACAAAAAACACGCCCAGGTTGTCTGCATATTGATATGGTAAGATATCAGCTGCTAGCCACAATATTAAGCTTATTGTCGAGTGAGCGCAGCGAAAATATGCTGTTTCCGGGGTCAGAGATGCAAATTAATGCTTTTTAAGATCAATACTTTATCTTTTCGTGTATGTTTTTTTTTTTCAGTTGAATTATGCTTATGCATCTTAAAAATCCAGAAGTATTTGCACCTACCGAAATCGGCTGTTTTGTTAAATGTGCCTTTAATTTAAAAAAAAATACAATATCTCGTAGCTTCATACTACCAATTGAGTATAAACAAGTGTATAAAATGCAAAACATCTTAAATTATACACCTACATTTAACTTTTAAAAGCCATAAAACGTTTAACAGTTTTAAACAATCCAAATATACAAACTTTACAACACTTAGTTTAATTTCAACTGGTTATCAACCTGTTTCGCTGCAAACTCACCTGTATCGAGGGGACGTGTGAGCTATTGACTTGGCGTCCGTAATTAAAAAAAATCTTCTCTGAAATTACTCGACTAAATGTTACCAAATGAATTTTCCTGAGTGAATCTAGGAAAAACAATATTCATCAACAAACATGACCACTGTCTGTTAAAATATATTCGAGTTTTTAGTTTATATCGCAGAGTTCAGGCAGTTAGAGCAAAACTTACCGAGTAAAAATATTCAACAGGCCAATGTCTATCTACCTTGCACTTTTCAGAAAATTCAGATCAGATATCAAGTCTTGGTCCAGCAACATTTATCAGCAATACAAGATTTTAACCCACACAGTTTCCATTTAACACAAATATTCTTGTTGCAATGAATCATTTTAAATGCAAAAATACCGGTTGCAGCCTTTAGTATGTTTATTGCGTAAACCCTCAGTACGCAGTATATATTGGACGACCTCCGTAGTCTTTCGGAACACCGGAAGTCTTTTTCGGACTACATCTGCGTCTAAATACAGCACAAACAACATTTTTCAAAATACCGAAAAAAAGTGAAAAAGTATATTTTAACAAAACGCATTTGACTAGCAGGTCGAACAACGGATGTTCTTAAACCCTGCTGACTGTTATGGCGATTGCCAAATAAACGGATCACAGATGTAACAAAATGGAATATAATTATCAATTCAATACCAAACAGAAAACAATAAACTTGCGGAAAAGATGGTATACCGCAAACATGAGGTGCAAAAATTTGTACACCATATCCGGATTTCGACAATTAATGTCTCTTCAGTGATGTTAGGAATCAAAACGGTATTTGGAAGGCCATATAATTTACCTCAATTTGGGATTAACTCCTGAATTTTGAAGAGTCGAAATAGGATAAACGGATCATATGAACCCGAAGGCAAATATAATACAAGCCCAAACGAAAAAAAATAACAAGTCTAAATTGAAAACAACGTTCAAGCCTATGATATCGAGACTATGTATATATATTTGATATCCTCTGGGACTATTATACTAATGTATTTTGTCACAGATATCCTACATCAGTAATTAATTGATAGAAGATGATGTGTGAAGTTTTCTGAAGCACAAGCTGTGCTCAAATATGGGATAAGATTTCAAGCGAAAAAAAGTGACTGTCAGTGAATAGATAGAGCGTTTTTATGATTTTAAAATTTGGCCATTTTTTAGCGAAATAAAAAAAAGAGCGCAGTCCATGTAAGCAGCGTTTAAATTCTTAACAGAATAAAGTACGGCCAGTAATTGCTCACCTCCACTTCATTTTAACTCTAGTGGATAGTTGTCTCTTTGGCAATCATACCATATGTCCATATTTTTTATCAATCTTATATGAAAACAATGCCAGTTAACCCTGGAAATTAAGACGAAATTAAAAAGGCACTTTTTGGTGTGTTAAATCAGTGAAATATAATACAGTATTATAAGTGTCTGGCCAATTAAATGCAAAATTATGTCATATCAAAACAGTTGATTGATGAATACGCGTTAGACTAAGTCCTTAAAATTATTCTATAGATCTATATAAAACGATTCACGAACACCGAATTTCGAATTCTTTAAAACTTATGGTCATTGCGATAAGCAAAAATGGGGATTGATATATTCCTCGATGTTTGCCACCGAAAACTATTGTAAATTACTACCGGTATGTTGTTTTTGAGAAAAGATTAGCAATATTGTTTACGTACTTATTTAGTGATGATTATCTTATCAAGTCAGAGATCCGTTTGTCTTCTCTTTTGTTTTGGGGGGGGGGGGAGGGAAGAGGGGGGGGGGGGGGGGGGTTTCAAAGGGACACTGACCTGTGTCGACAACCCTCTCCAAAAAATATAGTTATAAATAAGAAATGAATGCTTCTTTTAGCAATTTGATAGGGTTGTAAAAGTGTTGATCGTGTACACATTTATAGAAAGAAGCGCATTCTTTTGTTTTTGTCATGTGAAACCCCTCCCCAAATAAAGCTAGTTAAAACATAATGCAGCAGATGCACAGCTTTGTGTCTTATAAGTCTTATAGATGAAGTTTTGGGAATTCCGTCAATTCATTTACAAGGAGTTGCGGCAATCTGTATTCCTAAGTCAAGTTAGAGGGTCTAGTTGACAGAGGCCCAGAGCGTGTTTGGCGAAAAATTAGGACGATATGTTATAAGCAAATAAAAACACACATAAAAAACCCAGCTTAGTAAAAATTATTTTTCTTAAAATGAAAATCAATATCCGTATTCAACGGACAGGCGATTGCAAAAATAACATTTTTTTTTAAATTGCGTACTGAACTACATGTATACTGCATTAGCCTTTTCATTCCTCCTTCCTTCTCAGTTTCTATCACACAGTCGTATAAAAACAACAAAGCTACAGCTTCTTTTTATTTGTGCAAATTTACAAAAGGACAAGCTAGAAATAAAAAAGTGAAATTCGTTTGAAAAAGTATAAAGTTCCGGTTTCAAACTGTTTTACTCTAAAAGCTTGGTTTGAGTTTGTTGCCCGTGCATGGTATTTATAAATTGATCAAAAAAATCGTGAATATGATAGCCAATGACCAAACAACAAAACAAAAGCAATATTAAAAAAAGAAAACTTTAATGTAATTATCTATAAGTATTTCGGCGAGGAAAAAACAAAAATTTGCTTCCGCAATTTGCAGATTGAACATTGTTGTTATGATATTTAGAGTAGTTATATGTATATAAACCATTAATATTAATATATATATATATATATATATTTATAAACCAGTTTGATACGTTTAAAAAAAAAATGGTTTTAGTTTGGGATTATCAAAAAAGAATGCAGCTTAGAATTTTTAACTATTTTCAAACTGGCTACAAAAACAAATAATGATCATGATTAATTGATTAAATTTCTTCACATTTGCATTTGAACTTTTAAATTAGCCTGAAAACTAACTCTTATCTAAAAAAAACAGCACCTCAGAATGGAACATCCAGTAGGTGACTTAGCATGTTGTCTATCGGGAGAGCGGAGATACAAAAAATGATTCCTTTAACAAGAATATTTCACCCCTCATTGAACAGTAGTTACATGAACAATCAATGTCAGTTTCTAATTCTTATACAACAAAAATAATGTAAAACATTGCATCTTTATTAAACAGTTATCTGATATTTAATGCCAAACAAGCATTTAGGTTTACGATTGCATTTCTTTTTTTAAAGAAAGCAACTTGTTTATATATGTATATGAATATATGAAGGGTAGCAGGGTCACCAGGGTGTGAAATCCATGTCATCTAAAATAAATACTATGCATAGATCTAGAAATCGACAGATAATAATGACATTTAAAAAAAAAAATACTCCCTTGTATTCGAAGTTTTTGCAGTTTTGTTTTGTCTAAACAAATTGACACACAAAATGAATATAGTATTGTGGAATGTTTTAACTTAAAATGTTCGATACATTGATAACACCGGTTACTAGGATAATAATCCTGTCGCGTATGAATTTGGTTAAATATTTCAGAAAAGAAGATGGAAATGTGAAAGTTTACGGGCAGTAGGTGCAACAGCATAGTCCGACAGCTCACATAGCTCGTCAGGGTGTGAGCCAAAAAGTGGATCATACAAAGTCCATGAAAATTTGATTTAAAACCTTTCATCATTCCAACAAAGTTATTAAGATTTTGTTGAGGATTTTACCATTTACGACAACAAGAAAGTCCTTCGCCAAAAAATACTATCAATTTCTTCTTATCCTATGTTAACCTCCATGCAATCTCCATCCCTTTATGATCAATAAATTGAACTGTAAAATACTACTTAGTATCTTCCACATGACTTTATAATGTCTGATGTATACATATTTATGACAATAACTGTTGTGAGGACAAGATTTACTGCACAGTTTTAAAGTTCTGCCAAACCAAAAATTAAAATGTGAACTTAAGTTTTGCGAAATTTGTTTGATGTGTACCGATTGAGATTTTAATCTAAGAGAACATGGTTTATCTATTAGTTGAAATGCGGCTTTGAACTAGTTTTCAGTAGCTGCGAGTACTCGTGGTTCAAAAATTTGTGTCTTTATGTTATTATTTTGTGTGTTAAGTTTTGTGTTGTTACACCAGTGTACCAATGAAGGAGTGAATGAGGTGGGATTGGGTGGGTGGAGGTGGGAGAGGTTGTGGAGCGCAAACATGTTAAGCCTTGTCACGAATGCCCAAAAACCAGTGGTTGTCGATGGTTGCTATCTGTCATATTTGTTTTTTGTTAAAAGTTGTATTTTAAATCAGGTCGAAGGTCTTAATTTTTTAATCGTTTACATTTTTATAGCTAGTTTTCGTTATGGTTTTTGCTCGTTGTTGAAGGTCATACTTTGACTTGCAATGTTCACACCTTGTTCCATTCTAGTAAGTTTTTATCAGCCATGTATGAAAAGCAAGTCTATGTCTTTTTTTTTTATCCAGTCGAAATGTATTGGAGACAGTGTATATAATAAGGAAGAAATTAGAGGCACCAGTAGTTAGATCATCTAACCTCGTATATTTAACTGAAATAGACCAGTCAAACGTTTATTGTCGTTATAAAATGTCGCTTTACCTGAGGCACCTTTTAAAACTGTTTTAGTTGGCATATTATGTAGAGAATCATCAATCCAAGGCATTTAATATCTTAAATAAAACTATTCAAATTAGATATTTTCATCTGATATTGGACGGAAGATGTTGCCCTTTTATGTAATATAAGTTACGATTATTTGAAAACGCTTATTAAACAGCCAAATGAATGCACAAACGTAAAAATATGAGTCACATATCCGATTAAATACAATTATCTGCCCAATTTTATTGATTATGTAACGTTTATTTCAAATATGACCAACTTTTTACCCAAAATCACCAGGACCGTATCAGGACCCACCAGAACAGAATCAGGACATGTGTCTTAACTGAGAAAATGCACAATTTTAATAAATTGCACAGGTTTTTCACAAAATAATTTTGACGTGTGGATTTGGATATAGAAAGCGGACTCCAGGAGCATTTTTGTTTTATTTTTTCAGTTCTAGATTTTCTAAAAATTAGCACTTTTGTGTTACGCTTACTGAAACAGTTCAAAGGGTCAATTTTTAATTGTTTGCCTATTAACCCATAATAAACAAAATTAAAACATTTCAACTGTTTCCTTCTATTTTCTATGCGAGAAAACGTCAAAAATCATCATTTTTCGTCTTTGTTTACATATTTTCAATGATCACCAGCACCAGTCAGGACCGAATCATCAGCACAGAAAGTTCTCTCGCAGGACAACCTTACCCACCGTGATCTATACCTTCTTAATTATTTTAGAAGCTCTAAAACTTTGCAAAAATGTTGCATGACAAAAAGTAAAATAACAAAAATACCGAACTCCGAGGAAAATTCAAAACAGAAAGTCCGTAATCAAATGGCAAAATCAAAAGCTCAAACACATCAAACGAAAGATAACAACTGTCATATTCCTGACTTGGTACAGGCATTTTCTTATGAAGGAAATGATGGATTAAACTTGGTTTTAAAGCTAGCTAAACCTCTCACCTGTATGACAGTCGCATAAAATTCCATTATATTGACAAATTAACGATGTGTGAACAAAATAAACAGACATAATAGGTAAAAATGTCAAAAATTGGGGTACAGCAGTCAACATTGTTTTATAATCTCAATGTGTCATTTCCTTGCCACGTGGTCTTAATAATTTCGTGATATTGAAAAATGATGTATTGATCAAATTTTGCTGTTTCTGAAAGGTTTTTTAAAACATTAAAGTCTGTTTAGGTTTGACCACGATTTTGCTTTGTAACATTTAATACAGCAAGAACCTAGGACCCTCCCCCCCCCCCCCCCCCCCCCCCCCCCCCCCCCCCCCCCCCCGAGTTTGAGAGGTGAACAGTACCCTGGAATTTACCTTGTTGACCGGTAATAAACAATGACACACAACTTTTATGCAATAAATGTGTAGTAATTAAGGCCCATTGTTGCCATGGCTAAATGTAGTAGCATGTGTCAATCATATGGCCTGGCTTCTTTAAAGCAAAGTCCTAGAGCAATAATCTTAATTAATGTTGTGTGGTGAGCCCTGGATTCAAGTCATGTTGACTTATTTGTAGATTCTGTCTTGCTGATCATTTTTATTATTGTGTTTTATCCTTGAGATCAATTTTAGACGATGGCCAAGTAGGTTGTGACTGGGGGAATAGTCAAATTCATTTTTCTTAAAACTAAGTTTGGTGCTTATTTGGCCCAGTAGTTTTCAGAGACGAATGTTTTTGTAAAAGTTTAAAGACGAGATTAACAACATACAACTGATGCCAAGTGATGGCAAAAGCTCACAATGACTGTTTAAACTAAAAATAAAAACATTACCAGAGGAATAATAAAAATCATAAGTTGAAGAAGGGGAGACAAAACTATAAACAAAAATGACAAAGAAAAGTACTTATATAACTCAATGTTATTAAAAGTATTCAAAGATTTGAAAATTGTCTCATTGGCAATCATACCACATCTGCTTATTTTCTATCGTGATACAGAACATGATACTGGAATCAAACAGACTTAATCATTTAAAAAAGTGACATCTTTATTGTCTTATTAATCACGATTGTACCGCTGTCTGTGTTTATTGTCTTATTAATCACGATTGTACCGCTGTCTGTGTTTATTGTCTTATTAATCACGATTGTACCTCTGTCTGTGTTTATTGTCTTGTTAAATAAATCACGATTGTACCGCTGTCCTTGTTTATTATTTAGATATGTCCTATTTTCGGTGCAAAATATAGTTAGCATGCATTTTGTGTCCGGGGGTACATGGACACGTATGTATGGCTTCACCAAAAAGAGTACAAATATAGACAGCGTTATATCTATATATAAACAATCAATAATAGTGGATACAGTTACCCAGTGCTATTTCTTATATAAAACTAAGGATTCAGGCGGACACAGCTGGACACAACGTTATTTCTATATAAAATATATAAAAACTAGTGACTACAGACGGACACAAGTTGACACAACGTAATATCAGGCGGACACAGTGCTATAGTCTATATAAAACTTAAAGATATAAGTGGATACAGGCGGACACAAGTGGACACAACGTAATATCTATATAAAACTTATAGAATCTGCTGGCTACAGGCGGACACAGCTGGACACAGTGCAATTCCTTTATAAAAATTATAAAAACTGGTGATACAGGCGGACACAAGTGGACACAACGTAATTTCTATATAAAACTTATAGAATCTGGTGGCTACAGGCGGACACAGCTGGACACAGTGCTATTCCTTTATAAAAATTATAAAAACTGGGGATACAGGCGGACACAAGTGGACACAACGTAATTTATATATAAAACTTATAGAATCTGCTGACTACAGGCGGACACAGCTGGACACAGTGCTATTCCTTTATAAAAATTATAATAAAATGCTTCGCTGGGAGCAGCTTGAATTTGGATTGTGATTAAATATTTGACACAGCATAGGTTTCTGACACAGAAACAATGTGGTCTAAGAACTTGAATTTTTTTAATTTACCTATTATGGTCCAATGTCCAAAATCAAAATACATGTTTAGATTCAGCATATCAAAGAACCCCATATATTCAATTTTTGTTGAAATCAAACAAAGTTTAATTTTGGACCCCAACTTGGACAAACTTGAAAACTGGGACAATAATCAAAAATCTAAACACATGTTTAGATTCAGCATATCAAAGAACCCCAAGAATTCAATTTTTGTTAAAATCAAACTAAGTTTAATTATGGACCCTTTGGACCTTAGTGTAGACCAATTTAAAAAACGGGACCCAAAATTAAAAATCTAAATACACGGTTAGATTTGGAATATCAAAGAACCCCAATAATTCAATTTTTGATGAAATCAAACAAAGTTTTATTTTGGACCCTTTTGACCTCAATATGAACCAATTTGATAGCGGGGTCCAAAAGTAAAAAATCTAAATACATGGTTAGATTCAGCATATCAAAGAACCCCATATATTCAATTTTTGTTGAAATCAAACAAAGTTTAATTTTGGACCCCAGTTTGGACCAACTTGAAAACTGGGCCAAAAATCAACAATCTAAATACATGTTTAGATTCAGCATATCAAAGAACCCCATTTATTCAATTTTTGTTAAAATCAAACAAAGTTTAATTTTGGACCCTTTGGACCTTAATGTAGACCAATTTGAAAACTGGACCCAAAATTAAAAATCTTAATACACGGTTAGATTAGGCATAACAAATAAATAAATGTGGTCAAAGATTTTACAAATCTAATGCGCCATACTGTGCAATTAAAGATTACTTCTTGAAATTTTTCAATATTTGAAATTTGAAAAAAAAATAATATTTGAAGAATAATTCTTTTTAATTTCTGAAATCTGAAATGAGAAAAAAATTGACCCCCCACAATTTCTTTTTACCCCCCCCCCTTTTTTCCCCAAAAAAATTCTTTCCCTCAAGATATGGTCATAATCTCAATCAAATTTCCAATGGAGTTTGCAACCATAATTACCCATTTAAATTTACCATAGTGCTAACTTAATCTATTTTATAATAGAATTTAAAATATAGTGTCAAATCTTTCATATGGATTTTTTTGTAAAAAAAAAAGATGCAACATTTGCAGATATTTTTACTGGTCTTCCTTTATAAATATGCATTTCTTTAAACATAATTTAAAAGCAGTGTAAGGGAAGTAACCAAAACGTATTTGGATTACCTCCCTTACACTGTTTTAAATTATCTTAATTGTTCATTAACCATTACTTTATACATAATTTAAAAGCAGTGTAAGGTAGATAATTTCAATGACGTATTTGATTTATCTCCCTTACACTGCTTATTATATGTTTTGTACTAAAGTATTTGCCCATTAACCAGGACAACCTTGTTTTCCCCCCTTTTTTGCCCCTAATTCCTAAACGGTTTGAGCCATAACCCCCCAAAACAAATCCTTACCATCCCTTTGTGGTATGGAAACTTGTAGTATAATTTCAGAGAGATCCATACACCATTCCACAGTTATTGTCTGGAAACTAGAAAATGCTTATTTTTGGCCCCTTTTTGGCCCCTAATTCCTTAACTGTTGGTACAATAACCCCCAAAATCAATCCCCACCTTCCTTTTGTGGTATTGAACCTTATGGTAAAATTTCAAAGAGATCCATTCACTTAAACTAAAGTTAGAGTGCGAAAACCAATGTGTCTTCGGACGACGACGACGACGACGACGCCGACGCCGGACGACGACGACGACGACGAGACGACGCCAACGTCATACCAATATACGACCGCAAAAATTTTTGCGGTCGTATAAAAACTGGGGATACAGGCGGACACAAGTGGACACAACGTAATTTCTATATAAAACTTATAGAATCTGCTGGCTACAGGCGGACACAGCTGGACACAGTGCTATTCCTTTATAAAAATTATAAAAACTGGGGATACAGGCGGACACAAGTGGACACAACGTAATATCTATATAAAACTTATAGAATCTGCTGGCTACAGGCGGACACAGCTGGACACAGTGCAATTCCTTTATAAAAATTATAAAAACTGGGGATACAGGCGGACACAAGTGGACACAACGTAATTTATATATAAAACTTATAGAATCTGCTGGCTTATAGGCGGACACAGCTAGACACAGTGCTATTTCTATATAAAACTTCAGGAAACAGGGGGCAACAGACGGACACAAGTGGACACAACGTAATTTCTATATAAAACGTATAGAATATGCTGGCTACAGGCGGACACAGCTGGACACAGTGCTATTTCCTATTTAAAACTTTAAGATATAGGGGGATACAGGGGGACACGAGTAGACACAATGTAATTTCTATAGAAAACGTATAGAATCTGCTTGCTACAGGCGGACACAGCTGGACACAGCGCTATTTCTATATAAAACTTTAGGAAACAGGGGGCTACAGACGGACACAAGAGGACACAACGTAATTTCTATATAAAACTATAGAATCTGCTGGCTACAGGCGGACACAGCTGGACACAGTGCTATTCCCTATTTAAAACTTTAAGATATAGGGGGATACAGGCGGACAAGAGTAGACACAATGTAATTTCTATAGAAAAAGTATAGAATCTGCTTGCTACAGGCGGACACAGCTGGACACAGTGCTTTTTCTATATAAAACTTTAAGAAACAGGAGGATACAGACGGACACAAGTGGACACAACGTAATTTCTATATAAAACTTATATAATATGCTGGCTACAGGCGGACACAGCTGGACACAGTGCAATTCCTTTATAAAAATTACAAAATGTGGGGATACAGGCGGACACAAGTTGACACAACGTAATTTCTATATAAAACTTATAGAATCTGCTGGCTACAGGCGGACACAGCTGGACACAGTGATATTTCTATATAAAAATTACAGAAACAGGGGGCTACAGGCGGACACAAGTAGACACAACGTAATTTCTATATAAAACGTATAGAATCTGCTGGCTACAGGCGGACACAGCTGGACACAGTGCTATTTATATATAAAAATTACAGAAACAGGGGGCTACAGGCGGAGGGATTAGTCGTATTTTGTAAAAATCACTATGATTCAAATTCTCTGAAAGTAACATTATCAAAATGTTTGATTTCTTGATTGCATCATATTTGTTACGTTTAGAGGACGATGGTGTTTATCTAGATACCACATATACAGTTATGTCTACCTAATAGCTCGACTTACATTTAGAAATTGAAAATAAGGGTCGGTTGAGAACAAGACTTTAAGACAAAAGAGATGATTCAAGCTTTCCAATTGTGAACTTTTCATGCGCGTACAAACAAAGCACTAAGTCCTGGTCTAAGAGTACTCGAATCTACGTATACTTAAAGCTTGTTCAACGCTAATTTCATCTAATAGATATCCCATTTTTTATTATGAGTTAGACAAAAGTACCAAACAGAACACATCCAATGAATTTATTGTAAAGACGTCATAAATAGTTTGAGAAAAGCAAGACTTTGTGCAATGTCAAAATATGACCAATAGGATGTAGAAACATAAGTACATATAACTGTATACAATACATATTTTAATTAGTCATGCTTTAATCAATTAAACACACAAATTCAATATTTGAATATTTGACTACAGTGTTACATTGATACACTTTAAAACAAGGTTAATTTAAAGGATGCATAAGTTAACATAGATCGCATCTAAATTGACGGGATCTGTAAACAACATTACCATAACTTTTAGATGTGATATCCAGTTTGAAATAATGATTCTACGTCTCAGTCAACAAACCTCCAAATTAAATCGTTGTATTTATGTAATAATTTGGTATCGGTCTCAAGAGTGATAACAAAATCCCCGGCTAAATAATTTACTTATTTTAACACATGTTATAATAGATTACGTTCATTGAAATTTAAAAACATTACTACAAACACAAGCATATCGAACGAGTAAGGAAATATACACACCATAAGAAGGAACGAAAGACGGAAACACGGAAAATTAACAACAAGGAGCGAAAAATAAGCCTGTTATGTTGCAAACCGTTTTCCCGTGTGGGACAGTAATATATAAATCCAAAAAGGGGAAAGTATTGCTGTTTATATTAAAAATACCTTGGGTAAATTGCTGCAGCATAATTATTTAAAATTCTTAATTTAAAGCAAAATGTAATCACTTAAGAAACAGTGAGTGTTATTATTTTTCTCTATTAAATTGAATTTAGACGGATATTTTTACTGAGTGTGGTTACAAAATTTGATTCTTGGCAATACAGATAAAGTCTTAAATTTATAGGGCACAATTGGTACCTATACGAATATCTACAACTTGTCTGTTAACTTTACTGTCTAAACGTATATACATGGGTTGTCTGCGGAAGCGGTTAACATTTTCTTGTGTTTTCATGTTTCTATTTTTTAAACCTTATGCTCTGTGAACTTGTCATCTATGTCGGCAGAGCTCACGATAAGAATTCACAAATTGGGGTTTTTACCCACCATTTTTTTTATGTAATTGGGTGATAAAGTTTTTAACTTGCATTATCAATTCCAATTCACCCCTCAAGCAAATATCAAATTGGGTTTTTCACCACCAAGCTCCTTAATGTATTGGGTTTTTTCATCAACACAATATTGAATGTTTAGGCATGTTATAATCACATTATATCAACCCCATGCAGATGTTTTTCCATCTTAAATGTGTTTCTTTCTTTGTATATATGCTAGCTGTTTTATTTGGTTTATTCACTGACGAGAAATTGTACGTTTAATTTGTGTCCGATTTTAAACGTTCTGCCAGTTTTGTATTTTCTCACAACTTATATAAACTGCAGCTGGTGTCACTAGTTGGACAGTTACTAATTACCTTTCTAGATCCCATATGATCACCCTACAGTTTAGTTGGGGTAGGCGTGGCTAAGTGTTTAGATTTTTATGTAATATATGTGAAATTTAGGTGCTGTAAGAAAGTTTTGCCAGTCCTTTCACCTACTTTTTAATAATAATAATAAGTATTTCCCAGATTTAAGATATACCCCAAAACCTTGACCAGGTTTATAGGTTTAATGATGGAGACCACATTCAACTTAAATTTACAGAGTTAAATTTACAAATAATTCTGCAACATCAAATAAATAAATGACAATGTTAATCTGCACTTGCCAATAAGACAACTATCATAAGCATACAGAACAATAAGACCAAAACAAAGAAAGTGTCAAGATGCATTGACGTAAAAAACGGATATATGTCAATGTATTCACTCATCAACTAAAATGAAAAAAATAATATATAAACTAAAATTATACTTGAATGTTTTTGTTTAATTTAATTTACATAAATCTGGGTTAAGTTGTCCCAGCTGATTAGAACTTTTGGTTTCTGATGCTTTCCAACTACATATATCATGTCGTAATTGTAAATACACCTTATCGCTATTCCCGCTTGACCCGAGAATCTGTCCCGCTCGAACTTTTGACGTCATACAACAATCACTTTTCCATTGTGGCGTCAGACATTTTCTATTATGACGTCAAAATTTTACGGGAACTTGTGTGATGTCCAGTAATGGCGGACAAATAGCGATAAGGTGTATTGATTTGGCCTTTCACTTTTTCCAACTGATTTCGTTCTTGACAAAACCCCGTGTTTATCGTTCTAGCAATGTTCTCGTTAAGGTACGCAAACGGGTCTTGTTATCATCATAATAACTTTCCCTAAAGTATCAAAAAGAAGCTGAAAACATGCTTCTATTCAATATTTTTATCGGATATTTACTTTCGTTTTACTTCATTGTATGTTATGATAAATCCCGAGCAATTCGAAAAAAAATATGACAACAAGACAAACGCTAATTGGATAAACGCCGAGAAGATCGAAATGTTTTCATAAACACGTGTACCTTTTGAGCAACGGAAAATTCCAACAGGGACCCATTTCGGCTACTTGATGCAGGGCTCTATTTTTAGAACGAAAAGGACATTTCCAATTATAAATATTATAAAAATAGATTTACGCGACGACTGTAATCAGATAAGGGTAAATAACGCAAACGATAGCGAATAAAAGCGTTTACTTAAGAACTCATGGTTTTGGCATATAATTGGGTTTTCCTTTGAATGAATTGGGTTTTTGAACCCTGCAATGGGCAATTGCATTGGGTTTTTAATTATTTGTATTGCGTGATCACGCAAATACGCAGCTTATCTGGAGCTCTGAATTGTCGGAATATCATATTTAAGCTTAGTTGATAGCACAAGGTATACAAGTCTTTAGGTTATAAGGGAAAGAGAGTGAGTAATCTCTCCCATTTCTGTTCGGCAAAATGGGTCGATGGGATTCAAAAACATGATATGTTATTTCTCGGGAAGGAAATATGGACTTCTAATGGTAATTACACTGGCACAAAGTCATACTTCATCTGCTGGTGGACTGTCAGTCCCCGTTGATATCACCAGCCCAGTAGCCAGTACCAAAGTCATGCAAATTCTGATATTGATTGATGAAAATTAGCTTTTTACAATTTTATTTTTAAATATTTTTAGACTAAGGAATATATCTCCGTCCTGCAAAGCTCGAATTCCTTATCCAGAATTGGCTTTACTTTATGTCCTTTCTCTTCAACGTTTGTATAAGATTTTGGATATTCAAATATTTTTGCCCCAAGCATCACTGAAGATACATTGATTGTCGAAATGCGCATCTAGTGCATTAAATTTGGTACCGTTTATGGTATAAGTCATTTATGATATTTGCCAAGAAGTATGGATAGATTATAATTGGACGAACTATATGAATAAAAGTGAACATGTTGGTGAACAGGAGAGCAACGTTGAATCACATTGCAATTCAGATTTTTTTCTGTTAGAAACTTTTGCTTTAAAACGTTACAAATGTTTTATAATTAAAGCATAACGTAGTTTAATAGTTCTAATCTCTTGTTTGATACGTTGTTTTTATACAAAGTACAATATGCCCGATCCTAAATCAAGACATTAATTTGTATTAACTTCGGTCATATTTATGAAATATTGTTGAATACATTGTATCCTTCTCCTTTATTTCGTGATACATACTATTAATACACAGGCACTTGTCTCTGAAAAATGTGTTGCATATTATATTATTTTGATATAACAGTATATAGGTCATGATTTTTTCAGTGACGAGCGCCTGTGATACTAAAGTGAGGCAGTTGTCTCCTCGAGGTTGTCGGCTCAATGTCCTAATAGAAGCTACACCACTGATGTCACACAATTCAACATTTCAATAAAATAACGGTCATAATACATTCTAAATTATTTAACGTAATTATGCCTAGATCTGACATGACCTGCTTGACCTTTATATTACATGTATAAGATACCGTATAAATGTGCCAGTGGACTGCACTCTTTTTTTATAACCGCGAAAAGCTGTAATGTTTTTAATAGTCTGCCATACATATTTTAAAGGTATTTTTTCTTAGGTTAAAGTAAGACTTTCTTGAAAACGTATTATGCGTCTTGACCTGACTGAACTTAATACTACATGGATAATATACCGTATACATGCGCAAGATGACTGCATGCTTAATTTTTTTATAACCACGAAAAGCTGTGTTATTTTGCCGGTAAGGGAGCTACCATTTGATTTTTTTAGGGGGGGGGGGGGGGGCTAGGATGAAAAATGTTGTCCTGCATTTTTTTTAGTTGTAATCTCGGTCCTGCCTTTTTATTTTTCACTCTATACGGTCCTGCCTTTTTTTTCTATTAATTTATCCTGACTTTTTTTACATAATTTGCCATCCTGCCTTTTTTTTTTTTGCAAAGTTGCTCATCCTGCCTTTTTTTTTACTCAAAACTCCTGTCCTGCTTTTTTTTAAAATTTCATCCTAGCCCCCCCCCCCCCCTAAAAATCAAATGGTAGCTCCCTAACCATGTTTTAATACCACTCCCATTCTAGCTATCTCTGCAAGTCCACCCAACGACAAATATTTCTGATGTTGATGACGTTTTTGTGATTCATTAAAAACTTCCATCTCTGTTCATGCACATATATACGATCATATACTTTGTACAGTCTGTCTAGATAATTATATAACATTTATCATTTCTCTAAAATAAAACTAGTTTCACAGAAAACCGTGAAGCATCTTCTTTAGGCAACGACCATTCAAGTTATCTTTTATATATGGGGTGCATGGTTTTGTATCTTGGGACACACATTTCTTTCGATATTTTTTCAATAACACAGGAACAAATTTATTTAAGCTCGATGTTGAATTCATTATTTCCGTAAACTAATTTTCGATGGAAATGCATCCCTTCTGCATTTTTTTTTCTCTCCGTCAAGAAATAATTATTCAAAACAAACCCATGCCCTAAAAAAAGATAAATGGTCGGTTACCCCCATTTTACGCTTGCCTAGCTTGTCCCTCGTGGCTGAAGGAACAATTAACCAATGTCCATAGATCAAAGAAGGTTGTCCCTGGATAAATTGCGATTTCTTAACAACGACAACATAGGACAGGTGAGCTGCGTGCACAGTTCAAGGTCAAATCTAAATTATATTTTTTTACGATGAAAAACTGAAAAGAAGAAAGAAACGATTTAAAAAATATAAAAAAATTTGTGTAAGCAAAAATGATTGATTTTGTATTTTTTATTATTGGTTAAAATCAATGAATGATAATTAATAAAAATTTTGGTCAAATCTAGCCCCGGGCTGTCCTGTTTCGCGCGCTTCAAACGTCGTCCATATTGTATTTCATGACATACGAGAAAGATGTTATACCTTTTGCTCCTAGATAAAAAGGCTTATGACGAAGATTCAGTGACAAATACATAGTTACAGTGAGTTTATTAAATGAAACGGAACATTTTACCATTGCAACATCCAATGTTTTGACAACTTTGTTTATTTTTAATGTTCATCTTAAAAGTTTATAGATCAGCTAAAAGTTCTAAGGGAGCTGCCATTTGATTTTTATGGGTGGGGGGGGGGGGGGGGGGGGGGGTGTAGGATGAAAAATTTATTTTATTTTGTCCTGCATTTTTTTTAGTTGTAATCTCTGTCCTGCCTTTTTACTTTTCTTTATTTGGTCCTGCCTTTTTTTTTTTTTTTAGTTTATCCTGGCTTTTTTTTTTTATAAATTGTCATCCTGCCTTTTTTTTTGCAAAGTGTCTCATCCAGACTTTTTTTTTACTCAAAACTCTTGTTCTGCCTATTTTTTTCAAATTTCATCCTAGCCCCCCCATAACAATCAAATGGTAGCTCCCTAAAGGCTGAAATGGCTGAGTTTTATTCTTTGATTACAGACAAACATTTGCATCTGGAAAATTTGATTGCATGGCCCAGATAAATTGGGGTGGGAAAGGGGGGTGCAGCAGGGGCAGAAGGATTTTGAAAATGAAAATCCTGGCCTGGTTAAAGCTGAAAGTAAATAATCTTGCACAAGACGAGATAAAAATTTCAGCTATTCTGCAACTCAAAATGCAGGAAACTTAAATCATTTGTTAAGGTGTCCAAATTTAAAAGTGAAAATAATATTAACAAATTCAACATTTAACGAGTTACATGTTGTACCATGCAAACAAACTACATCTGAGAATACTTATAATAACACATGGGGTCGGTCTTTTCACCACCGAACACCCAAAAAGACCACTTACCCTTAAGAAAAATAGTAATGTTACACAATAAAATCAATTAAATTGCGTAAAATTTAATCCTATGGTCATGTTTTTCACATTTTTATGTGCATTAGTGATAATTAATGTTTTAAGTTGAGAATTAAAATAAAATAAACAAAAAAAAAAACGCTTCTGGATCCAGCAATATTTTTTTCCGGATTTACATTGTCTGTATTTCCTTGTATATTATCTTATGGTCTTTAATTTTCAATAATTAGAAATAAATTGTTCAAATAAGTTAAAACATTTTATTACATTGGTTGCAATGAATTACATTGATTTCCCAGTGAAATAAAAACCGATAATTTCACATGTGAAATAAACGTGGTTATTTCAATCCTCTGACGTCATACAACAATAGGCGTTGTCAAGACGTCGAAAACGTCGGATCAAAACAAATTGTGAATGCGTAGAAAAAGATATAGTTCCTTACGTTTTCTACTTTAATTTCATAAAAAAGCCATTTGCCAATGTAATAAAAAGAATAACTAATCAAAGAATTCAAATATCGAAAAATATTCAACTCGTGACCGAACAACACTGATAATTAACTCATGCGCTTCGCGCATTCGTGAATTAATGTGTTGTTCGGTCACTCGTTGAATATTTTTCTCTATTTGAATTCTTCGATTAGTTATTCTATAATTATTTAATGTGAAATTATCACAATAATTATATTTAAAAAAACTGTTAAGACTTGAAAGTGTACTGTTCTGACAGCAGCCCTGCACGACTGTTCTTTTGGTTCTCTTGTTATCATTTCTTAATCAATTGGTGCATCGAATGTTGCAGGTTATTGCCATAATAAGTAGAAAATGCTCTTTTGCCATTTTCTGCTTAAATACAGGCTCAACAAATAATATATCTCATTACAGAGGGATAATTTTAATCAGCTGTAGGAGGTTAAGGAAATCATTATACAAATATTGTCACCATATATGGGGTTTGGTCCCAACCTTTTACAGAGTGTTGGAAATTAAAGAATTGTCTCCAATTGTATAATAATAGAATAATTTCATTATTTGTGTCAATATTTACTGACTGTTTGAATCGTTGTTTTCAGGCTTCCAGTTCAGTGTTTGTAATGAGCCACACTAGACAAAACACTGTGGCAGGCAACACTAGACAATTTAAGATGATGGAAATGGCAGGTTGTTTCATGGTAAGCATCTTTTGTGATTAATTCACTCATTATCTCCTAACTTTAATCAAAGTCTTCCAGGTTGGTCAGTAATAGGGACAACCTGCCAAATAGGGTATATAATACTTTAAATGAGTAACAATCTCTCTATTTACTCAATAACGTATATTATCAAAGTATTAAATATGAATTTATTTCCACGTCCAATGGAAGGAAGGAGGGTTTGTTGGTTAAATATGTCAGTTCATCTGTCCTCATTTTTATCAGTCTTTGGAATACCAAATTTAATTCTGAAATTTAGACAGTATCAAGCTTCAATTGAGCATGCAATACAGAGATGTGTAAACTATTATTAGGGCCTTCTAATAGGACGAGGGATCCCTTTATTTTTCAATTTGTCCATCTGTGTTTTTTGTCCACAATTTTCTGTGAACGCACAAACCAAACAAAATTTTGCACAGTTAATTTGTCTTATCTGTAAATGTGCATTAAAGCCTCTCTTGTGACGAAAGTCATGGAAAGTAAAACATAGGGATTGTTTTTCTGGCGACAATGACAGTTTCGGCTCTGGCGTCAACAATTGTCAAGTTTTCTGCTCAAGTTAATTTGAAAGGAACTAACTGTGCTAGATTCATGATATTTTGTATGAAGTCGCTTTACTATCAGGACATATATCAGTTTGACGACTATTTTGTGGCCCTGCCCCTAGATCCTAGGGGCTTTGAATTAATTAGCAATTTTCTATGTTAATTAAGTTGTTCTGCTTAAGTCAGTTAAACGATAGAATCTATTTGTGAGTAGATCAATGATATTTTGTATGAAGTCGCATTTCTATCAGTTCCTATCAATATATATATATATATATAACTTAAGCAGAAAGTCGTAACACTGAAAATTGCTAAATAATTCAAAGGTACAATAAACAACGATATTTTCTATAAAGTTACATAACGGTCTGTCCATCTCTGTGTTTGTCGACCATGATTTCCAGGCCCTGCCCACTTGATCTTGGTCTAGTGACTGATTTAATAAGCAATCTTGCTGTCCATCAAATTGTCTTTTTCTGAATTTTATGCTAAAAGGCAAGACATGTCTCCCGTGTCAACTGTTACGCCTGCAGTTAATATAAGCATTAGCATTTCTCTTTTCCATGGAGGTTTATATTTGGCCCTGCACCTTCAGTCATGTTTGCACTAGTACATTGTCGGCACCCCCTAATCTCCCCAATAAATTTCAGGTAAAAAAAACTATTTGTAACTGTTGGAAAATGTCTAATGAAACTGCGATAGTTTCACAAATTGTGTGTGGTTGTTTGCGGTATTTTCATGGTAAACCCATTTTCCATCATCAAACAGAAGTTGAAACTGCTTGTAAATGATTCATTCTAGTACACTTCACGATTGTTAAAGTAAGTCAAAATCACACAAAAAACAATTTAGACTGAAGATAGCAAGGGAAATCAAAATCAATCAGACTTCAGTTAAAGTATACTATTTTGAAGCTTTTGATAAGTACATTTGATTTTTATCACAAAGAATAGAATTTTTTCACTGAGAACAATACTGTGTTGAGAAACGTGCTGAGTCATCATAATAAGTCAAATCGATGGGTACTGATATAAAACTTTATTCTAGGATTTCAATATTAACTATATTGTATAAAATGCACCAAACTATAGTTCTTTTGTATTTGTTTTCACCTTTCGCAATGATTAATTCAATTGGAAACACCAGAATTCAAGTCGCGACAAATATTTTTAACTGAAACATTTGCCTTTTTTGCTGTGTAATTCCCTAAATGTATCACTTGTGTATTTCTGTATACATAATCTATTAAAATGGGAAATTGTCAGGTTAAGTTTGTACTGTTTATGGAGTAAGGCAATATTTGGTCATACTAGAAGCATTTTCAGTGTTAAAATTGTCCATCTAAGAAAAAAAGAGGCCCACTTGAGGCTAAATTTAGATAGAATTTATACTCTCCTGTGTAAAGAATTGGTCATATTCTTGGCAATTCATGCAACAAATATTTCTATAGTGCTTCATTTTGTAGTTTCTATCTTTAATTATATCAGGCATGTATAATTTTTCATTTTCTACTGTTTGAAAGGACTTTTGTTGGAAATTAATACTCCCAAGGGACATAATTCAGCTTTTTCATAGATTAATACAGGCAACAAAGGCAACTTTACAGCTGAGTATTTTGCATATCTAATGTTTAAAGTGTCTAATATCTTTGTTTTCATCATCTCAAGACAGAATAATGGATTTTATAACAAGCACTGAAATTTGGAACCACAATATGGCATATACTAAAGCATGGAATGGCGATTAGTATGAACAATCTTGAATTTGTGCTTATGTTGTAAATTTTGGATAAAATGAATACAAATTAAATGGAACCGTCATTTTTATCTGTTTAAATGGAACTGTTTATTATTCTTTTTAAATAAGATAAGATATGATTGGATACAGGTTGTTTATTAAGCCTTATCTGAAAGAAGCAGAGAAAGAGGTAAACCAGCATGTAGGGGTGGGGACATTAAATGATCCATGTTTCTTTAAGTAATGGGAACATACAAGTATTTATTACAGCCAAGGTTTTCACAATAACCCAGTATTGCATTAATGGTGTCATAAGAATTCTTTATATCTTTATGTCACAGTATAGGGAAAACGGTACTATTACATTTTCCCAGCATTAGGTTGGCCTTTTGTGTACCCAAGGCAGGTGAAGGAAGTCAACTTAGGAGCGCTGTGATTGGATGTTAGGGTACAATATATTTTTTTATTTATCTATGAATAACTGCAGAGTGTATATTTACAATATAAATTTTGAAACCTATTGAAATATTTTCTAGAAAATTATTCGAAAAGACTTAAAAAATTTCATAAATTTGGTGTAAAATGACGGTGGGCATGGATAACATTAACAAGCTCCGTTGGAAGTTGGTCGTGATACTATTTGGCTTCAATTTTTAAAACAGAATAATAAAGTACTAACACCACACATAACTGTTTTATCCGGGTTTTTATTATAAAAAGTGGTAAATTTAGAAAATGTTAGTATTGTCGCCTTTGGCAGAATAAATAGTACCGTTTTCCCTAGAAACCTGTGTATGTTTAAACCAGAAGTTTGAATAGCACATGTAAAAGAAAATAAAAACGGTGAGAGTCGAAATCCGTACTTAACAGATATCACTATAATACAACTTTGAAAGTAAAACAGTTCCATGCATGCATATCCTAAATGTGTAAAACAATGTTTAATATATCTATCACATTAATGTTTGAAGGGTCTTAAGCTAATACAAAACATATTCGTCTGTATGAAACACCAAAATGGAACGAATATAGTCCGTTTGACCCAGCAAACACAAAAACATCTTTAAAATGTTTTTAAAATGTTGTGTCTAATGTCATGAAAATATCACAAAAAACGTGAGAAAAACATTAAATGTATGGTAGAATATATATCGCTAAAACTTTTTCTAATATATTTTCTAAAATATTTGCATAATATAATTAAAATGTTGTAAAGAAATATCATGATAATGTGAAAAACAATGGCGTATAAAACATTTTGATAATCTTTTAAAAAATATTTTCTAGAAATATTTTCTGAACGTTTGAAAAACATCATGAACATCAAATAATGTTATAAAAATGTTTTTTGGATGTTTTCTTGCAAGTGAGACTGTGCCTAAAAAATGTTTTCAAAATGTTTTAAGAAGATGTTTTTGGTTGATATCTAGATCATATCAATATAAAAATTTCTGTACTTTTCATTGAGTTTCCTGCTTTTTTAAATAACAAATCATTAGTTAAATTAATTTATACACAGTGATTAATTCTATATACAAACAAGAATAAATCAGTTGTTTTGCTAAGCATATGAAATTCACAATTCAAAGTCTCTAAAAACAAGAAGTATCTACAAATTTTGACACATCCAAAATGGCAGACACAACTCATCATGGTCAAGCCACTTACCAAATATGAAGTCATTCTGTTCATCAGCATTACTAATTAAAGTAATGAAAAATTTGAGAACATTCAACATTTTGAAAAACAATGTATAAGCAAACAGGAAACAGGTGCCAGATACAAAAATGTTCACACATCACAGTTCATCACTATCAAGCAGCTCATTAAATATGAACTCATCTTTATCAGCAGTTTTGGGAAAAACAGTGATGAAAATATTTGTTGGAAAAAATCCAACAAATATAGGTGGACAGACGACATGCAGACAGTGCAAGAAAGCCCACATTCCAACCACAATGTTATAATGTTTAGTTTTTCACTCTCAACTTTTATTACCTATCTTACACACATCAGGCATATGTCAACATGAACATGCATGACATATATGCCATTGGGCATTATACAAACATTATACACATTTTTAAGTTCAAGTTACATTGACTAAAACTTGTGTCCCAAATTCAGAATTTTCAATACAACTTCTCTTTCTAAACTAAAACGCTACACTTTTAATAGGGTTACATCTTAAGTCAATAATCATTGATAATTGGCTGAAGAGATGAGAACAAAACACCATTTTACATCAACTATTTGATTTATTTAAGAAAACATTGAAAAAGTCAATCAATTGTCTTATTCAAAATCACTTGGAATGTCTTGTAGTGTCTTATATCTTTTTCTTGCTGTGCCATGCCGCTGAAAAAAAATTAATCTTACATTCATATATAAACTTCTTGCACATTCCTTTATTATAGAACGATTCACGTTGCCTGAAGGATATACATCCCCTCCCCTTTAAAGTTTTGAAACAAATAACGATGATAGTCTGTGGGAAGGGGACGATAAATGGCTGACCGTGTTAAGAGAGAGCAATATGCCACGCTGAACTTCATTTAGTTATTAAAAAAAAAACACATAAAAAACTTTAGACTAGATATGTGTCCAGTCAAGAGTCTTATTTCATTATACTCATTGATTGTTGTCTATCATATTTTTTTTTCTTTTATTGTTTTGTATAAATCAGGCTGTTGTTTTTCTTGTTTTTTTTTTAGTTTTCATTAAATGCATTGTATCATGTAGGGGCCTTTAAAAGCCCTGCTACATAATGTCATTAAACATCTTATTGTCCTTTTTAAGTGTTAAACTCTGTAGAGTGACATAGTTTATAACTTGTCATTTGTATCTAAGGGCATATGATACAGTCCTAGAAGTATACTATAGGCACATCATAATTTATCGAAGTGTTACGCATTGTTTTCGCAATGATGATAATAATATAACTTCCGAGAAACACACAGATGTCATTAAATGAGTTGTTTATATGCATTTGAAATACTTCAAAGGAAAGCAAATATGTTGTTTATGAAAGCACACTGTTGGACTAAAAGATTGATTTAAATAAAAAAAAAATTTGTCACAAAAAAAATAATTTATTCAAATATCCAGATATCTTTTCTGTATTGTATGCCCTTAATCTTGAACGTAATGCATTGTTTATGCTAAATATTTGAATTAAATATGGAATAACAGTAATTCTGTATGAAAATCTTACTTCAAAAAAAAATTCTCCCGAATGGTTGTAGACATTCCAAAGAACCTGCGCCACTTCCAAATTGTAAACCTGCATATTGAACTTGTCCTTTGTGGCTTTTCTTTTAGCTCCTGTTAAAAATTAAAAGATACATTGTATGTACATTGTGTGTATGAAGCAATAAATATAATTTTAAGCAACAGTTTATATTATCTTGCTTGTACTGAAGTCTTACATAGTCTTTGTAATGTTCATTAAGCTGTTAAGGGAAATTTAATTTACTGTTTTGCAAATACATACATACACTGATTTTACTAGAAAAAAAAATCTCCATATTCAAATGGTGCTTATATTAGTGTTATTGTAACTTGTTTGTGTGCCTCGGAAACAAGGTATTGAGTCATGCTTATTGCAATAGATGTTGTTGGTTTAAGTCTGTCAAATTTCTTTTTCATAATGTGTATTTAATGTAGGCAGTTAGTTGTTTTGTTTCAATTGTGTTGAGAAAAATTCAACATTTGTTTGTCAAGGCTTCAAAGTGGACTATATGGCATTGGTTTTCTCAGTTTTGAAAGCCGTACAGTGACCTATAATTTCTTTTATCCAAGTCATTTAAATTCTGGTGAATAGCTGTCTCATGCACCTTGTCGCTATTTCAGTATTTGGAAATCTGTCCCGCTTGAACTTTTTACGTCAGCATACGTCATACAATAATACACCTTATCACTATTCCCGCTTGACCCGAGAATCTATCCTCCTTGAACTTTTGACGTCAAACAACAATCACTTTTCCATTGTGGCATCAGATATTTTTTATGATGACGTCAAAATTTTAAGGGAACTTGTGACAGTTGTGTGATGTCCAGTAATGGCGGACAAATAGCGATAAGGTGTATTACTTTCAATTGTGGTGTCAAATATTTTCTAATATGACGTCAACATTTTACGGGAACTTTTGTGATGTCCATGGCCAGTCATGGCGGACAAATAGCAATAAGGTGTATTGGCAATCAAACACACAAGCCACATATCCTTATAATTTTTTTATATCAATGAACAAATTCATAATTGGTGTACGTAGATGCTTGAACAGTGGCGGAATTAGGGGCCCCGACCCCCTTATGGTACTACTTATAAGATAAATGTATAGACTATTTACAAGTATCACTCCAAACGTTTGCTTGCCTTGGGCAGGGGCCCCCTTTTTTCAAAACCTTGATCCGCACCTCCACTGCTCCAGAAACAGATGTAATTTGGTTCCGATTATGATTGAACACACACAATGAATGCACAAGTTTCATCTTAACAGATTAATCATTCTTACCAAGTGAGTATATATCGCGTAACAAACAATTTTCTTGGCTCTCTTTGTTGATATCCTGTCTTCCTTTTCGAAATTCAAATTTCAAAATCATTTCCGGTGATAAAACAAAAGTCGATTCCGGAAAAGGTCCGTTTTCCGTAAGACATATAAACGATACGAAAATTGAACTTAGTACAGTTACAGTTTTCATTTCTTAATTTCTAAAATATACACGAACGAAATGAATAAACATTAAAGAAAGGTGATTGTTTATTAATACATTATTGCTTAATTTAATGTTGACTCTTTTGAATTTTAATATAAGAAGGAATAAAATCTGACTTCAAGGATCTTCAAGATATCAATTCAGTAAGGATTTCAACCATAGTATCTTGCTTGTCATGATATTGATGAAATGTAGTAAAATATCTTATCCTAAAAACGAGCTAATTCCACAAAATGTTGTTTGTGGTGTTTTGAATAAAGTTTAAATAAAATGTTATTTTTATATCCATAAAATGTTGAATAAAATATCAGTAAGACTATTAAATAATGTGTAGGTCAGAATATTTTATAGAAAACATTTAGCTGATATTTTTCAGATGTTTTATGTAAAACATTTTAATTTTACGTTTTAAAACATTTTATGCAAATAGCAAAACTATATTTTCTGTAAAACATTTTTTTGCAGAATGTTTTTTGGATGTTTGGAAAATATTTACTTTAAATGTTGTTAAAATATAAAATACCAATTGAAGAAAATATTATTTTTTATATTATAAAATATCTACAGGATATTTTAGAACAATGTTTGAGCTCATGAATAAAAGATATTAGCAATTAATATTTTGTTAATGTTGTAAAAACATTTTACTTAAATGTTAGAAATAAAACATTTCAAAAACAATAAAATAAACATTTTTTTTATGTTTAAATGATATCTTATTGAAATATTTTGTGAGAGAAGTCCATATGACATTTAAAAAATGTTTTTAAAATGTTGTGTGTTTGCTGGGTATAAATCTTCAGAAAATAATTCTTAAAAATTCATTTTTGCAAATAAACAATTTTGTCTTGATGTATGTTAATGTATGATATATACGAACTCTGACTTATGAATATCATAATTTTAGGCCAATAATCAAAAAAATCTCTTTGTTACTCCTATTTTCTTTATATAAAATACTTAATGGAGTACAATGTAAGTATGAATAGTGTAACAGCTTTCCATTCAAAACAAAAACATAAGACGTGCTTTAAACCTGTTTCATTGTACCATGTGACTTAACTCATTTAAATATCAAAGGACATTATACATGTCATGAAAGGCTGTTACACTATTCATACTTACTCCATCAAGTATTTTATATAGACAAAAATAGAAGTAACATAGAGACCTAATGGATAACTTTTTTGATTATTGGCCCAAAATTATAATTTTCATAGTCAGAGTTTGTATATATCATCATTAACATACATCAAGAAAAAAATTGTTTATTTGCAAAAATGAATTTTTAAGAATTATTTTCTGAAGATTTATTATAAGTAAACGGGTTATAATAACCAATTACGTTTTGTAGTTTACACATTGTAAGCTGGTTTACGGTTGACTTTTTTTACTCTTTTCGTTCCCTTTCATTCAAGCAGATTCCAGTTTATATTAAGCAATGCAGTGAAATTTAGAAACGAGAAATTCGTAATGAAGCATTTAATTTTTAAATTTATCAGTATTAATTTGATATTGAATAAAAATAACTTATTAAATTTAGATAAGGTAAAATTATAAGTTTTAAAAATGATAAGAGTGCCCTCTACAATATCAAAAACAAACATGGCGGAACATAAGCCACCTCGCGAAATCAATTTTTTTTTATTTCTTGCTTATTGTACTCTATAGTCCGCACCCCTGTCCGGCAGGTTCAATTTTGGAGAATAAAACCGCAGACTATACAAGCCTTTTAACGGTAACCATTTTAATTTTAACATTTGCATTTAACTATCAAAATTACAAAAAGGGTGACATATCTGTGTCAACATGCAGTTTATTAATTAAGTTATTGGCTATGAACTAGCTTTCAGTAATGAGGATAAATCTCAGATCTGTAGTTTGTGTCTTTAGTGTTTTCATGCTTTGTATCCATCTGATGAGTTCAGCCCTTTCAACATGCGTTGGTTGTCTGTCGTCCGTCGTTAATTTTACAAAAATCTTCTCCTCTGAAACTACTGGGCCAAAGTAACCCAAACTTGGCCACAATCATCATTATGGGGTATCTAGTTTAAAAAATGTGTCCAACGACCCAGCCCGCCAACCAAGATGGCCGCCATGCTAAAACTAGAAAGTCTGGGTAAAATGAAGATTTTGGCTTATATCACTGAACCAAAGTATTATAAGAGCAAATCTGACAGGGTAAAATAGTTCAATAGGTCAATATCTATTTGCCCTGTAATTTTCAGACAAATTCGACAACCTGTTGTTGGGTTGCTGCCCCTGAATTGGTAATTTTAAGGAAATTATGCAGTTTTTAGCTCGGAACGGTGAGCTTTTGTCATTACTTGGCGTCTGTCGTCGTCCTTCTGGTGTAAACTATTTCAAACATCTTCTCTAAAAATACTGAACCAATTCCAACCAAAATTAAGCTGAATGATGCTTAGGTATCTAGAATAAAGGTTGTGATTTATTTACTGTTTCGTCAAATAACATGGCCGCCATGGCTAAAAATAGAACATAGGGGTAAAATGCAGCTTTTGGCTTATATCTCAAAAACCAAAGCATTTAGATCAAATCTTACATAGGTTTAAGTGTTCATTAGGTGAAGTTCTATCAACCCTGAAATTTTCAGTTGAATCTGATAACCCATTGTTGGGTTGCTGCCACTAAATGGGTAATTTTAAGGAAATTTTAGTTTTTGGTTATTATCTTGAATATTATTAATGATAAAGATACCCTGTGAACAGCAAAAATGTTCAGCAAGATAAGATCTACAAATAAGTTTTTTATGATCAAAATTGTCAATTGACCCCTTAAGGAGTTATTGCCCTTTAAGGACAATTTTACACAATTTGTTTATCATGTTTTCTTACTTTAAAAAATCTTCTTCTTTGAAACTACTGAACCAATTCCAACCAAACTTATTATAAGCTGAATGATACTAAGGGTGTCTAGAAGAAAGTTTGTGTTCTATTTTCTGTTTCATAAAAAAACATGGCCGCCATGGCTAAAAATAGAACGTAGGGGTAACATGCAATTTTTGGCTTATATCTCAAAAACCAAAGCATTTAGAGCTAATCTGATGGAGGTAAAAATGTTTATTAGGCCTTGCTCTGTCAGCCCTGAAATTTTCAGATGAATCTAACAACCCATTGTTGGATTGCTGCCATTTAATTGGTAATTTTAAGGAAATTTTGCAGATTTTGGTTATTTTCTTGAATATTATTAATGATAAAGATAAACTGTAAACAGCAAAAATATTCAGCAAAGTAAGATCTATAAATAAGTTCATATGACCAAAATTGTCAATTGTCCCCTTAAGGAGTAATTGCCCTTTAAAATCAATTTTTCACAATTTATTTATTTAGTTTAAAATTGAGAATGGAAATGGGGAATGTGTCAAAGAGACAACAACCCGACCATAGAGCAGACAACAGCTGAAGGCCACCAATAGGTCTTCAATGCAGCGAGAAACTCCCGCACCTGGAGGCGTGCTTCAGCTGGCACCTAAACAAATATATATACTAGTTCAGTGATAATGTTTGCTTACTTTAAGAAATCTCCTTTGAAAGCAAACATGGGATGAATGAGTTTCAGAGTATCTAGTATAAATTTTGTATTTTATTTTCTTGTACATCAAGAAACATTGCCACTGTGGCTAAAATGAAACATCTGTGTAAAATGTATTTCTTTGATTTTGAAGAAAATATGACAGATACTTAGAACATTTCAATGGAAGTTTTAAGCCATTCATTAATATATATTGAAAGGCAAAAATAATCATTGATGAAAGATTTAAGCAAAAAATTACAGATGAGCGATTCAGGCTCTTGAGAGCCTCTTGTTTTGATTTTTTTCATATTTGCCTATTATATTGAAAACTATATAGACAGAGAGAAACTTTAAACTGCAAAAATGATCAGAAGGGTAGTCATTTGACTTCTGATTAGAGTTAACGCCCTTTCATGACGATTTGTACAATTTTTTTTGCATTTTTGTTTTATATCTTATAACTTATAATAGATAAAAAGAAACTTATATAAACAAAAAATGATCAGCAAGACAAGATCTACAATTAAGACGAATGGCGGAAGTTGTCAAAATACTCCTTATTGGAGTGATTGCCCTTTAATGACGAATTTTACCATTTTGCATTATATGATAAAAATTATAAAAGATAGATAGAAACTTAAATAATCAAAAATGATTAGCAAGACAAGACCTACTAACAAGTCAAATTTTGCTAATATAATTAGTAGTTTATAAATCTTTACAGGAGTTGTTGCCCTTAAATTTGGAAATTATTTTTTACCCTCTTATTTGTTTGGAGCAAAAGCTAAATTAGATAGAGAGAAATTAAACAGACTTCAATGATCAGCAATATAAGATAAAAAAAAAACCCAAGATTTTTGTCATTAATTCTATTCTCATCTACAATGTTGGAGAGTATCCTTTGTTGAATATACATATAGACCCAAGGTGAGCGACAAAGAGCCTCTAGTTATAGTTTGTTCTTGTTATGCTGTTAAACCACTTATAGCTTGTTCTTAATATAATAATGTTATGCTGTTAAACCACTGTCCCAATTAAGTAAGTGGGAGGATTGGATGCCAGCAAACATGTTTAACCCCACTACATTTTAATGTGCTTGTCCCAATTCAGGAGCCTGTAATATAGGGGTGTTTTTTTTTGCTGTATATCATATTTGTTTTATCATCTATTGTTAAATTTGTACATATAAATCAGGCTGTAAGTTTTCTCATCTGAATTTTTTTGTTTTACATTTGTCATAATGTTGAAGGCTATTTGGTGACCAATAGCTATTATTGTTAACTTCTACGTCTTTTGGTCTCTAGTGGAGAATGGTCTCATTGGCAATATACCACTTCTTCTGATTTTCATATTTATTCTTGTTACGCTTGTCTAAAACTGACTTATTCTTGTCTGTGGCTAATGAAGAGTATTTATCAATCAAAACTTTCACATATTTCGTGTTGTATGATTAAGCAAATATACTTTTTGAGAGCATTTGATGTCACTATTAGTGTGCAATTTTCCAGGTTATAAAGGGACATAATTCTAGAACAATAAGTGAATCACAGCTCAAATTCAAAACACTTTTTACGAGTTTTGGTTCTGAGCATTGCATATGAGTTTCTCAAATTTTTTAGCAAAACTTGGCCCAACTGCAGAAAACAGCATAACGTACCTTAGAAATAAAAAAAATACCTGTGTTATTTCCTTTATTGACTTTGGTATATCGAAGGCTCTTCATATCATAGCACAGTTTAAATATCTGTAAGTGTTGAGATCATTTTAAACTTGACATACTTTTAACTCTGTTTAAATTGATCAATTAAGTTTTTATAAAATGTGTAGTCATTATTAACATGGATAGGCTTAAACATATTGTTTACTTTATATCTATACTTTTAAACGAGAAGACCTCATTTTGTGTGTCGCTTCTCTTCCTTCCCCAATAAATTAATCATCATGCCTCTGTGTCCTATAGGTACCATGCATAGTCGCATTTGTCATCCATTCTGATGATTATTCAGTTTGGGTTATTTTGGGAGAAAAACGAAGAAAAAGGCATCCGTATATTGTTTCCGTCATCAGATTGACTTTTAAGTCATACCCAAGACTTCCGATTTTAAACTTTAAAAGCGGGGGTAAAGGGTTATTTTCATGTTTTGCCACTTTTTATTTCACGTGCAGCCATGAAAAAGGTTCGTTATTCACCGTGTTTCTTGAAATCGATAAAAAGATCAACGTGCAAGAAATTTTTAATTGTTCGCTCATCGATAAATGGCAATTTTATTTCGCGTTCTTTAGTGCAGATACCCCCCCCCCCCCTCCCCTTACTCCCCTCTTTAAACATAATTTTCATAATTACTCGGGGGCAGGATAATTATTTTCGCGTTATTCTGCATGTATACTATGATTATAATTCTATAATATATAGAGACTACAGAGAGCAAAAAAATAACGGACTTTGAAAAAAAGGAAGAGGACTTAAAATAATTGTCCTGTCTCCAAGTGTCTATGACTCAGTTTGATATCTTTTCTGAAATACGCCAGACATAAAATCTTTTACAAAAATTCATCCTATAACAGTTTACATACTTTCAACCAAGCTCTAAATACCCTCGATTTCGCGGGTGTGTTCTAGTGATATTTATAATCGGATGCTAATATTCTAAGTTGGATATGGCACCTATTACAATTATAGAATATCAGTAGTTTACAAATCTAAAGTTTTCAATAATTGAATTATTTTTATATTGTAGATGATGTTTTTGGTATAGAGCGGAACTATAATGGAGGGGACAGACGTAGATGAAACTTTTGAGATAGAAGATCTAATGTTGTACTCCGAGAAGACAGTTCTGCTGGGAGTTTTGTGATGTAGAGGTTTGAGATTCTCTAAATTTGACTTAAAGATACTGGTAATGAGATTGGTTAAATTAGACATTTAAAAAAAAAGGATGTTTTTAAGGGCCGATGATCCATTTCCTTTATTTTCTAAATATACATGTTCCCAGAAATGAAGTCTGCAGATGACTAATTGCAGTTTAACTACATGCTGAATTTTAGTTTAGGAATCATGGGAAGAATTGACTTTCAACTTTATCTTTTAAACCCTAATTATAATTTATTTATTCAGTATATTTTAAACAGCCATTGCAATTAAGGTAAAAATTTTGATAAAATATGAAATTTTAGAATTTCCCATGAATCTAGCCTTTATATTACACATCTTTTGTTGGGACGGCAGTATATTTAAGAAAAATGTAAGAAAAAAAAAGATGGAGAAAAAAATATGATACTGCTGAAAATTTGTGGGATTTGACTTTTTATAAAATTTGAATATAGAGATATAAGTATTAAGGATCTTGTACAGTCAAACCTGTTTTAAGCATGTCACTCACGGGAAGTATCAAAAGGGACGGCTCGAGAAAAGTGACCTTTAAAAAAAGTTTCTGTGGCTGGGAATGCAACTTGGTTTAGTGTTTTAGTTGGAAGATTTATCGTTCATTTGTTCCTTCCTGTGAGCAGACAAATGTTAAAAGTTTGACTCTTGCACTGTCAATTTGAAGAAGACATTTATTGATTTAAAGGTGCTGATATAATTGGATAAACAAGTCTGTGAAATGCTTTTCAATGGTATTAATTGAAGGGAGTGGAATACAAGGATTCACCAATTTACTTCCTATTGCAAGATCTGTTGCAAACAGTGAAACGGGTCGATTCTCATTTTGATTTTGATACTGAACACATATATTTTTCATCATGATTATAATTGTAATTAAAAACAGTAAAATGATGATTTCGTGCATAAAATAAGGTGACTGCATCGGACAGGTGATCTCTGAAATGAGTTAAATATATAGAGAAAATGCTTGAGAGGGTCACCAAGAGACCGTTAGAGATAGTTGACCTCTTAAACGAGGTGGTGGGTGACCTTAAGGCAGGTTTGACTGTATATGATTATTTTTTTCACATCTAGAATTTTTGTAATCAATAAATCATGTAAAGAGTGATTTTCAATCAACTTGATCATTAACAACCATTGTTTTAGAAGTTTCTTTTTTAAGCATAAGCAGCAACTGTTTTTTTTAAGGAAATTACCTACATGCATGAGATGCAAAGAGTGGAATAATCAGCAAGGAGACATGAAATTCATTTTCAGGTATAATTGGATTGCTGCTACATAAGAAAAGTTCACAATCAGGAAATTGAAGTCTCTTTTGTCAAATTATTAGCTCTCAGCTGGTCCTTGCTGATAGTTTCTGGGCGACGGCAAGTTTTGAAGCACAGTATCCGTATCTGTTGTATCCTTCTTCTGGTTCAGTGGGTTAGGTGTGATCAACTTTTGAGTTATCTATATTAAAAGAGATCGCCTTCATAATGTGGAATGTGAAATTAAGGGATAATGCTTGATTCTTTTTATCCTTGATAAGTGCCTGTATGAAGTCTGTCTTAAAAGGGGCAGGGTTCCCATAGCAATGTCAACATTTTTAGCTGACCTGGCCCAAAGGGCCAAGTGAGATTTTCTCATCACTTGGCGTCCGTTGTCATTGTCTGTCGTCGTCGTTAACTTTTTAAATTTTGAACTTCTTCTAAAGAACTAGTGAATGGAATGAAACCAAACATGGCATGATTGTTCCTTATGGCCGCCAGCGTGGGACTTAGTTTAACATAGGACCCTATGGACAATACATGCAAATGTCTTTTTTTAGAGAACCACTGAATGGAATGAAACTAAACATGGGATGAACTTTCCTTATGAGGTGCTGACCAAGTGTTGTTACCTTGAAGTCGATCCATCATCCAAGATGGCCAGCAGCTTGGGACTTAGTTTAACATAGTACCCTATGGACAATACATACAAATGTCTTCTTTTAGAGAACCACTGAATGGAATGAAACTAAACATGGCATGAATGTTCCTTATGAGGTGCTGACTAAGTGTTGTTACTTTGTAGGTGATCAATCATCCAAGATGGCCGCCCGTGGGGGACTTCGTTTAACATTGGACCATAATGGACAATATATACAAATGTCTTCTTTTAGAGAACCACTAAATGGAATTAAACCAAACCATGGCATGAATGTTCCTTATGAGGTGTTGACCAAGTGTTGTTACTTTGAAGCCGATTAGTCATCCAAGATGGCCGCCAGAGAGGGACTTAGTTTAACATAGGACCCTATGGGAAACATGCAAATGTCTTCTTTTAAAGAACCACTGAATGGAATGAAACCAAACATAGGATAAATGTTCCTTATGATCTGCTGACCAAGTGTTGATACTTTGAAGCCGATCCATCATCCGAGATGGCCACCAGAGAGGGACTTAGTTTAACATAGGACCCTATGGACAATACATAAAATGTCTTCTTTCAGAGAACCACTGAATGGAATGAAACCAAACATGGCATAAATTTTCCTTATGAGGTGCTGACCAAGTGTTGTTACTTTGTAGCCATGCAATCATCCAAGATGGCTACCAGAGGGGAACTTATTTTAACAAAGGACCCTAAGCTATGTGAAATGAATGTTTCTTTAGAGGTGCTCACCAAGTGTTGTTACTTTGTAGCTGATTTGTCATCCAAGATGGCTGCCAGCAGGGGGAGTAAGTTTAACATAGGACCCTATGGGAAATACATACAAATGTTTTCTTCTAGAGAACCACTGAATAGAATGAAACCAAACATGGCATGAATGTTCCTTAAATGAGGTGCTGACTAAGTGTTGTTACTTTGTAGCCGAACCATCCTTCAAGATGGCTGCCAGCAGGGGACTTAGTTTAACATAAGACCCTATGGGAAATAGTCATACCCCAAGATTTTTTGTTTAATTACGGGGCCAATATTAAACCAAATTTGGCCTCAATCATCATTAGGGTATCCATTATGATTTCCAAAACCAAAGTAGAATCAGGTGAGCGACACAGGCTCTTGAGAGCCTCTAGTTTGTTTTAGTTCTTTTTTTAAATTTTTTAATTGTTTTCTTATGCCATTTTTTCCTTTTTTCAGATGAAAAAAATTTCTCCTTCTTCGATATTATTTCATTATTTAATTAATTATAACCTTTTTCTCATTCTGAATCAGTATTAAGGTCTGCAGTAATGCTTTTAGAAATTTAAAATATTATTTTTATTCCTCTAAATTTCCAGTTTATTAATTATGAGATAATGAAATATTATCTCTTTTGGTTGGCTTTTTAATGATCGTGAAAAACTTTGTTTTTTGGCTCCACAAAGTTTTGGTCTCTGGCAATCTTAATGAAGGTTATTCCACTAACCAGTTGGCTACACTGAAAATTGTAACATCCATTCATTTAAGTTTATGAAATATTTTAATTTCTTTAAAAAATTATACTTGTCCCTCCATGTCTAGTACTTCATTTAAAAATCTTTTTATTTTTTGAAGTATCAACACTAACCTGGGGGGGTTTACTAACATGATACTTCCTAAATAGGTTGTTAGGTATTAGTGGCGTGATAGATGGCGCAAGGGAGAGAGAGATTGATGTATGACATTCTAATAAGGGTTTGGGGTACTAATCAGATGGAGGGATATGGTTGCTTTGTATTTATTAAGTACGTGTGCACAATAAAATTTATTGGGCTGAGACTTACTGTCGTTAGTAAATAACTTTCAAAAAAAAAGAAAGTGCCATAAATTTAGTCTAACATGATTATAACTTCAGATAAATATGTACCTAATACCTAAAATTCAGAATGGGACAGTTAAATAAGGAATCTCTTTGGGGTGATGAAATGTAAAACTCAGACCGAATTTCACGTTTAGAATTTTTAGCTCACCTGGCCCAAAGGGCCAAGTGAGCTTTTCTCATCACTTGGCGTCCGTCGTCCGGCGTCGTCCGTCGTCGGCGTTAACTTTTTACATTTTGAACTTCTTCTAGAGAACCACTGAATGGAATGAAACCAAACATGGCATGAATGTTCCTTATGAGGTGCTGACCAAGTGTTGTTACTTTGTAGCCGATCCATCATCCAAGATGGCCGCCAGCGGGGGACTTAGTTTAAGATAGGACCCTATGGGAAATGCATACAAATGACTTCTTTTAGAGAACCAATGAATGGAATGAAACCAAACATGGCATGAATGTTCCTTATATGGTGCTGACCAAGTGTTGTTACTTTGTAGCCGATCCATCATCCTAGATGGCTGCCAGCGGGGGACTTAGTTTAACATAGGACCCTATGGGAAATGCATACAAATGACTTCTTTTAGAGAACCACTAAATGGAATAAAACCAAACATGGCATGAATGTTCCTTATGAGGTGCTGACCAAGTGTTGTTACTTTGTAGCCGATCCATCATCCAAGATGGCCGCCAGCGAGGGACTTAGTTTAACATAGGACCCTATGGGAAATACATAAAAATGTCTTCTTTTAGAGAACCACTGAATGGAATGGAACCAAACATGGCATGAATGTTCCTTATGAGATGCTGACCAAGTGTTGTTACTTTGCAGTCGGTCCATCATCCAAGATGGCCGCCAGCAGGGGACTTAGTTTAACATAGGACCCTATGGGAAATACATACAAATGTCTTCTTTTAGAGAACCACTGAATGGAATGAAACCAAACATGGTATGAATGTCCCTTATGAGGTTCTGACCAAGTGTTGTTACTTTGTAGCTGATCCATCATCCAAGATGGCCGCCAGCAGGGGACTTAGTTTAACATAGGACCCTATGGGAAATACATACAAATGTCTTCTTTTAAAGAACCACTGAATAGAATGAAACCAAACATGGCATGAATGTTCCTTATGAGGTGCTGACCAAGTGTTGTTACTTTGCAGTCGGTCCATCATCCAAGATGGCCGACAGCAGGGGACTTAGTTTAACAAAGGACCTATGGGAAATACATACAAATGTCTTCTTTTAGAGAACCACTGAATGGAATGAAACCAAACATGGCATGAATGTTCCTTATGAGGTACTGACCAAGTGTTGTTACTTTGCAGTCGGTCTATCATCCAAGATGGCTGACAGCAGGGGACTTAGTTTAACAAAGGACCTATGGGAAATACATACAAATGTCATCTTTTAGAGAACCACTGAATGGAATGAAACCAAACATGGCATGAATCTTCCTTATGAGATGCTGACCAAGTGTTGTTACTTTGTAGCCGATCCATCATCCAAGATGGCCGCCAGCAGGGGACTTAGTTTAACATAGGACCCTATGGGAAATACATACAATTGTCTTCTTTTAGAGAACCACTGAATGGAATTGAACCAAACATGGTATGAATGTTCCTTATGAGTTGCTGACCAAGTGTTGTTACTTTGCAGTCGATCCATCATCCAAGATGGCCGCCAGCAGGGGACTTAGTTTAACATAGGACCCTATGGGAAATGCATACAAATGACTTCTTTTAGAGAACCACTGAATGGAATGAAACCAAACATTGCATGAATGTTCCTTATGAGGTGCTCACCAAGTGTTGTTACTTTGTAGCGGATCCATCATCCAAGATGGCCGCCAGCAGGGGACTTAGTTTAACATAGGACCCTATGGGAAATGCATACACATGTCATCTTTTAGAGAACCACTGAATGGAATGAAACCAAACATGGCATGAATGTTCCTTATGAGGTGCTGACCAAGTGTTGTTACTTTGTAGCCGATCCATCATCCAAGATGGCCGCCATCGGGGAACTTAGTTTAACATAGGACCTATGGGAAATACATACAAATGTCATCTTTTAGAGAACCACTGAATGGAATGAAACCAAACATGGCATGAATGTTCCTTATGAGGTGCTGACCAAGTGTTGTTACTTTGTAGCCGATCCATCATCCAAGATGGCCGCCATCGGGGAACTTAGTTTAACATAGGACCCTATGGGAAATACATACACATGTCTTCTTTTAGAGTACCACTGAATGGAATGAAACCAAACATGGCATGAATGTTCCTTATGAAGTGCTGACCAAGTGTTGCTACTTTGTTGCCGATTTACTGTTCAAGATGGCCACCAGGATATTTTATTAAATAACAGGACCAATATTAATCAAAATTTGGCCTCAATCATTATTTGGGTATCTGTTATGATTTTTATCTATCTTTACATGATTTCTAAAACCAAAGTAGAGTCAGGTGAGCGACACAGGCTCTTGAGAGCCTCTAGTTTTTTTAAATTTGTTCTTTGCATTTCGATTGACCATTATTATAATATTCAAATTTCAATTTAATGGGGAACAGATGAATGACCACCTTCCTTTTAAACTCAGTTTATCACCAATTTAATGTCCTATTTTTGTAACACAGTTGACATTTCTATAGGAACCAACTACTGTAAACCAACTTATTTTATGGACATTTTATTTGTGTTGCGCCATTCCTCTTATATTTCACAGCTGATATTTTTTTTGGCGTAGCAACATTTCATATTTCGCAGCTGATATTTTTTTTCGCGTATCGCCATTTCTATCATATTTCACATAGGAATTTTTCCACGTATATATAAAAAAGAAGATTTGGTATGATTGCCAATGAGACAATTTGTGTTGCGCCATTCCTCTTATATTTCACAGCTGATATTTTTTTTGGCGTAGCAACATTTCTTTTATATTTCGCAGCTGATATTTTTTTTCGCGTATCGCCATTTCTATCATATTTCACATAGGAGTTTTTCCACGTATATATAAAAAAGAAGATTTGGTATGATTGCCAATGAGACAACTCTCCACAAGAGACTAAATGACACAGAAATTAACAGCTATACATTGTAGGTAACTGTACGGCCCTCAACGATGAGCAAAGCCCCAACCACATAGTCAGTTTTAAAATGCCCAGAAATCACATATGTAAAACAATTCAAAAAAAAAAACTTAACGACCATATAGACATTTCTATCATAATTTGCAGCTGATAATTTTTTTCGCGTATCACCATTTCTCTCATATTTCACATAGGATTTTTTCTGCTTACATGTATATATAAAAAAAGAAGATGTGGTATGATTGCCAATGAGACAACTCTCCACAAGAGACTAAATGACACAGACATTAACAGCTATAGATAACTGTACGGCCCTCAACGATGAGCTAAGCCCAAACCACATAGTCAGCTATAAAAGGCCCAGAAATCACAAATGTAAAACAATTCAAACGAAAAGACTTAACAACCATATAGCCATTTTTAGCATATTTCACATGGATATGTTTCGTGATTATCTAATTCTTCGGGTTATTTCATACAACAGACATTTCTATGTTGAAATTCTCGTGATTTATATTCGGCTTACTTCTTTTCTTTCAAGTCTATTAAATAAATTGTCCAAAAAATGAGTTGGTTCACAGTATGCTCCTCTTCTAGTCTTGGTCATCCCCCTGTAGCAGTCTCAATAATCCTTTATTCCCCGCCCCAGCTGAGTCAAAAGTAGAGACTTCAAAACTGGTATTGCTATATTCCTTCACTACCCAAAAAAACCTAAAGAGAAAGAGCAAAGACAAGTTGGCTTTGAAGAAAAACTAGATCTTTTTCTTAAGGAGTCTTTATCTTATCTAGTGAATTGTTCTAAAAATGACTCAGCATATGTATAAAAGGATTTGTGGGATAATTAACGTCAATGAGACAGCATTTACTTACCAACAACAAAATATGGCCAAGACACATAATAATTAGGTTAACATACTGTCTTCAACAATAAAATGCTGTTCTAGAATACAAATATGGAGATGTGATATGATTGCCAATAGACAAACTCTTCATCAAGACCAAATGACAGAGATTGATACAGGGTCTTTAACAATGGAGCAATGACCTAATATTTCATATTCAAATCACATTTACATATAAACATCAGATGTGGTATGATTGCCATTGGGACAAGTATGCTGCTGGTTTTAGATATCCACCCTATCGTTCATTTTTACATATGAAGTAGACTTGATTCAGGGGCTTCTTGGGGAAGACAGAGGAACTTGCATTGTACTTTTACTTCACTTTTATTTCCCAATTTAGGCATTTCTTTTTTCAAAGTTTGTTGACATTATTGATTCGATCCTTCTGTAATTCCTACATAGCTAGTTATAAGGAGCATCCGATACAGGAACTGGCTCATAGCTTGACCTTAGCCTGGGGGTTGTTGGTGAGGTCAGTTGGGAACTATAAAAAATTACAACAAAGGAGACTTCTTTTTTCTGATTGTGAACCGTCTATTACTATGTAGCATGAATCCAGGTATACTTGTATATATGGATTTTGTATCACCATGTTGATTATTCCACTCTTTGCATGTGCTGTAGGACATTTTTCCTTAATAAAATGTTTGCTGTTTTTAAAGGATATCACTGAACCAAGGGTTCTTAATGATAAAAGTTGTAAACATAATTACAAGAACATGTGGTATGATTGCCAATGAGACAACTCTCCACAAGAGACCAAAATGAATAAAGATAACAGTATACTGCTGTTCAGAAGTCATAAATCGATTGAGAGAAAAATTAACAAATCTGGGTAACAAAACCAATACTGAGGGAAACATATCAACTACAAGAGGAAAACAACAGAAACACTGAAGTGCAACAAAAATAAACACTAATGGAACATGCATAGAAAAGACAAAAATGACATAGCAATTAACAACTATAAGTTACCGTACGACCTTCAATAATGAGCAAAAGCACCAACCCTCCCTTTACTTTTGACATTTGATCTTTTTATTATCTAGAGCTCTGTTAAAAAAAAAAATATGAAAAAAAATTTAAAAAAATAAATACCAAAAATTAAATGAAAACAAAATTGTTAACAGATTTTTAGCTAATAAACATGGAGGGTGGTGAAAAAAGTGGGATTATTTTAGATATTATTTATTCACCCGCTGTACATTCATTCCAAAATTGGTCTCCATTCTCCTAACTTTAGCTTGACTGGACCTTATGTTATAAAATGTGTACACAACGATTAATTTACTACAAAACGTAGATCAAGTTTAAATTTGGTTGTCGTCACTTTTACCTTTGTAAATGTGAAATTTTTCAACAATGAGCATAGTCGGCTATGAAAGGCCCTGAAATTACAGCTATAAAACAATTAAAACGAGAAAGCAAAATAATGAACGAAAAACAAACATGATATATAGCATGGACAAATGACAATTGCTGAATTTCTGGCTCCTGATGTGGGACAGCCATATACAGAACAAGGGGTTAGGGGTTAAACTAGTTTTAAGGTTCCAGTACCCTCCCTCCCCTTACCTGAGACAGTTGTGAAACAGTACAACATAACAAACTATTAAAATCAGTTGAAGATGGCTAATAACTCATCAGATTGATACAAAGCAGAAATACATCTAACATTATTAATACACAAAACTGACCGGAAGGAGAAGGGTACTTGTACATTCTCGCAACAACAAAAAAACACTACCGTGTACAGATCTGATAAGAGTACAAGCTTTAAGTAGTTGCTGACAGTTAGTTCAAAGACAATAACAACTAATAAAAAAATTATGCATCTAAGACTAAAATATCAATCAGTACACATCCACACCAATGGATTTAGTGTAAAGACATCATTAACAGTTGGAGAAAACCATGACCTTCTTGTGCATGTTCATTTCTTTGTATGATTTATACATGATTAACCAAAATTCTAGAAATAAAAAAATTATTCAAATATTAAATCCTTATAATGGTGTATGATAGATACAAATATAAATATAAGTTTGTAAATTATTTATAAGCATCTAAGACAAAAGTTTGATCTTTTTTTAATTTCTGTATTTTACTGATAAATAGACTCTCTATTTTTAAATTCTATATTACACTGACAGCAGCTATAGCAGGCAATACATTAGGTTCCACACAACTCCTTATGAAATTTTTAATCTTTGACATGAAATCAAACCGACTAATTCAAATGGTACTATACCATTGCATGTTTTTGTCTGTATTTATGAGTACATCATGTGATATGATCATCTGCAGACTTTTTTTTTTAAATTAATGTGTACATCATTTGATATAAACATCTGCAGACTTCAGAGGCCATATTCTCAAGATTTAATTTGATGGTATCTAGTCTAAAATTTATACAAATGTTTTACTTTTTTTGGGAATCAAGGCATTGTTCATTGTTTCTTTTTGACTTTTTATACGTCCGTTTAAGGGACGTATTATAGTATACCGTTGACAGTCTGTCCGTCTGTCCGTCCATCTGTCTGTCTGTCTGTCTGTCCCTCCGTCTTCGACATTAATTCAAAAACACTTTCACCAATTTGCATGAAACTTTGGTGAATTGTTTATATCTATTGACGTGAGCACTCAGTCAACAAAACTGTTATTTAAGGAAATGTGAATATTTTTTAACCAAAAATGATCAGAAAACATTTGAGAAATTCATTTTGAAATTATTTCAACAAAATCTCTCCAGACAGTGATTTTTGAGGCTAAAGTATTGGAAAGTCAAGAACCCAATACGATCATTTAAGGACTTTAAACCAAAAATATAGAAAAACCTTGACAGAGATTCAGAACTATGCACTACGGAATAGTTCCTATGTGTAGGGACAGTGCCACTCTGCACGTTAAAGAACCCTTGCCACAAGTCTTTGAGGGGTCAGTAGGTGGCCTGTTGCAAGGCTTAATTTCTGGCCAACATATCCTCCTCTCAGTTGGCAGTCAAAATTTCCCTTACCTTTGTCATCGGCCCACTTTATAGAACCTACAAATTGATTTGTTATGAAATGAAGAGATGTGAGACATTACTATCCTACAGAGACCAAATGATGTTGATGTAAAATAGGTTACTGTATGGACTTCAACAAATTGAGAAAATCAACTAACATTAAAATTTTGCAATATTCTGAATTAGAATGACTTTGTTAATACCTGTAACCTTAAACATCTGATATTTTTATTATCTAGAGCTCTGTAAAAAAATATAAAAAAAAAATATAAAAAATGAAAATACCAAAAAATGATATGAAAACAAAACTGTTTGTAAACAGAGTTCTAGATAATAAACATTGAGGGTGGTGTAAAAGGTGGGATTATTGTAATATTTTTTATGACAACCGCTTTAAAGTCTTCTAAAGTAATCATGTTTAAAACAAACAAAAATTGGAATGGCAATTTAGAAAGTATAGTTCCTATGTGTAGGGACAGTGCCACTCTGCATGTTAAAGAACCCTTGCCACAAGTCTTTGAGGGGTCAGTAGGTGGCCTGTTGCAAGGCTTAATTTCTGCCCAACATATCGTCCTCTCAGTTGGGAGTCAAAATTTCCCTTACCTTCATCATCGGCCCACTTTATAGAACCTACAAATTGATTTGTTATGAAAAGAAGAGATGTGAGACAACTATCCTACAGAGACCAAATGAAGTTGATGTAAAATAGGTTACTGTATGGACTTCAACAAATTGAGAAAATCAACTAAAATTAAAATTTTGCAATACACTGTATTCTGAATTAGAATGACTTTGTTAATACCTGTAACCTTAAACATCTGATATTTTTATTATCTAGAGCTCTGTAAAAAAATATAAAAAAAATATATAAAAAATGAAAATACCAAAAAATGATATGAAAACAAAACTCTGTAAAAAAATATAAAAAAAAAATATAAAAAATGAAAATACCAAAAAATGATATGAAAACAAAACTGTTTGTAAAGAGAGTTCTAGATAATAAACATTGAGGGTGGTGTAAAAGGTGGGATTGTTGTAATATTTTTTATGACCCCCGCCTTAAAGTCTTCTAACCCCCAAGGGTGACTGGGGAATAGAAGTATGGTCACCATTGGTCTTCCTCCGACCGGCAGTAAAACCCTTGCTAAAGTGGGGCGTCCGTTTGGCTGTGCGGGATATTCAAATTTACAGCCACGTCCGGTAAGAATGAAGACTTTAAATCCTATGCCTCATGTAAAGAGAGTGCCTCGCTCTTTGCACGTTAAGAACCCTTGCAACAACTCTTTGAGGGGTCCGTAGGTGACCTGTTGCAAATCTAAATTTCTGTCCCTATCAAATATAACTTCATTTCCCGTGGCAGTCTAAATTTCTCTGACCTTAATCCAGGAAGCCCCTATTACGGAACCTACCTATTGTACTTATTGTTAACTTGTTCTTGTCCTGAATATGTATGAAATATTTGCCACTGGATGTTAAGCAACCAACAATCAACAACAATCAATTAAAGTCTTCTAAAGTTATCATGTTTAAAACAAACAAAAATTGGAATGGCAATTTAGAAAGTATAGTTTCTATGTGTAGGGACAGTGCCACTCTGCATGTTAAAGAACCCTTGCCACAAGTCTTTGAGGGGTCAGTAGGTGGCCTGTTGCAAGGCTTAATTTCTGCACAACATATCGTCCTCTCAGTTGGGAGTCAAAATTTCCCTTACCTTCATCATCGGCCCACTTTATAGAACCTACAAATTGATTTGTTATGAAAAGAAGAGATGTGAGACATTACTATCCTACAGAGACCAAATGATGTTGATGTAAAATAGGTTACTGTATGGACTTCAACAAATTGAGAAAATCAACTAACATTAAAATTTTGCAATATTCTGAATTAGAATGACTTTGTTAATACCTGTAACCTTAAACATCTGATATTTTTATTATCTAGAGCTCTGTAAAAAAATATAAAAAAAAAATATAAAAAATGAAAATACCAAAAAATGATATGAAAACAAAACTGTTTGTAAACAGAGTTCTAGATAATAAACATTGAGGGTGGTGTAAAAGGTGGGATTATTGTAATATTTTTTATGACAACCGCTTTAAAGTCTTCTAAAGTAATCATGTTTAAAACAAACAAAAATTGGAATGGCAATTTAGAAAGTATAGTTCCTATGTGTAGGGACAGTGCCACTCTGCATGTTAAAGAACCCTTGCCACAAGTCTTTGAGGGGTCAGTAGGTGGCCTGTTGCAAGGCTTAATTTCTGCCCAACATATCGTCCTCTCAGTTGGGAGTCAAAATTTCCCTTACCTTCATCATCGGCCCACTTTATAGAACCTACAAATTGATTTGTTATGAAAAGAAGAGATGTGAGACAACTATCCTACAGAGACCAAATGAAGTTGATGTAAAATAGGTTACTGTATGGACTTCAACAAATTGAGAAAATCAACTAAAATTAAAATTTTGCAATACACTGTATTCTGAATTAGAATGACTTTGTTAATACCTGTAACCTTAAACATCTGATATTTTTATTATCTAGAGCTCTGTAAAAAAATATAAAAAAAATATATAAAAAATGAAAATACCAAAAAATGATATGAAAACAAAACTCTGTAAAAAAATATAAAAAAAAAATATAAAAAATGAAAATACCAAAAAATGATATGAAAACAAAACTGTTTGTAAAGAGAGTTCTAGATAATAAACATTGAGGGTGGTGTAAAAGGTGGGATTGTTGTAATATTTTTTATGACCCCCGCCTTAAAGTCTTCTAACCCCCAAGGGTGACTGGGGAATAGAAGTATGGTCACCATTGGTCTTCCTCCGACCGGCAGTAAAACCCTTGCTAAAGTGGGGCGTCCGTTTGGCTGTGCGGGATATTCAAATTTACAGCCACGTCCGGTAAGAATGAAGACTTTAAATCCTATGCCTCATGTAAAGAGAGTGCCTCGCTCTTTGCACGTTAAGAACCCTTGCAACAACTCTTTGAGGGGTCTGTAGGTGACCTGTTGCAAATCTAAATTTCTGTCCCTATCAAATATAACTTCATTTCCCGTGGCAGTCTAAATTTCTCTGACCTTAATCCAGGAAGCCCCTATTACGGAACCTACCTATTGTACTTATTGTTAACTTGTTCTTGTCCTGAATATGTATGAAATATTTGCCACTGGATGTTAAGCAACCAACAATCAACAACAATCAATTAAAGTCTTCTAAAGTTATCATGTTTAAAACAAACAAAAATTGGAATGGCAATTTAGAAAGTATAGTTTCTATGTGTAGGGACAGTGCCACTCTGCATGTTAAAGAACCCTTGCCACAAGTCTTTGAGGGGTCAGTAGGTGGCCTGTTGCAAGGCTTAATTTCTGCACAACATATCGTCCTCTCAGTTGGGAGTCAAAATTTCCTTTACCTTCATCATCGGCCCACTTTATAGAACCTACAAATTGATTTGTTATGAAAAGAAGAGATGTGAGACATTACTATCCTACAGAGACCAAATGATGTTGATGTAAAATAGGTTACTGTATGGACTTCAACAATGAGAAAATCAACCAACATTAAAATTTTGCAATATTCTGAATTAGAATGACTTTGTTAATACCTGTAACCTTAAACATCTGATATTTTTATTATCTAGAGCTCTGTAAAAAAATATAAAAAAAAAATATAAAAAATGAAAATACCAAAAAATGATATGAAAACAAAACTGTTTGTAAACAGAGTTCTAGATAATAAACATTGAGGGTGGTGTAAAAGGTGGGATTATTGTAATATTTTTTATGACCCCTGCCTTAAAGTCTTCTAACCCCCAAGGGTGACTGGGGAATAGAAGTATGGTCACCATTGGTCTTCCTCCGACCGGCAGTAAAACCCTTGCTAAAGTGGGGCATCCGTTTGGCTGTGCGAATATTCAAATTTACAGCCACATCCGGTAAGAATGAGGACTTTAAATCCTATGCCTCATGTAAAGAGAGTGCCTCGCTCTTTGCACGTTAAGAACCCTTGCAACAACTCTTTGAGGGGTCCGTAGGTGACCTGTTGCAAATCTAAATTTCTGTCCCTATCCAATATAACTTCATTTCCCGTGGCAGTCTAAATTTCTCTGACCTTAATCCAGGAAGCCCCTATCACGGAACCTACCTATTGTACTTATTGTTAACTTGTTCTTGTCCTGAATATGTATGAAATATTTGCCACTGGATGTTAAGCAACCAACAATCAACAACAATCAATTAAAGTCTTCTAAAGTTATCATGTTTAAAACAAACAAAAATTGGAATGGCAATTTAGAAAGTATAGTTTCTATGTGTAGGGACAGTGCCACTCTGCATGTTAAAGAACCCTTGCCACAAGTCTTTGAGGGGTCAGTAGGTGGCCTGTTGCAAGGCTTCATTTCTGCCCAACATATCGTCCTCTCAGTTGGGAGTCAAAATTTCCCTTACCTTCATCATCGGCCCACTTTATAGAACCTACAAATTGATTTGTTATGAAAAGAAGAGATGTGAGACATTACTATCCTACAGAGACCAAATGATGTTGATGTAAAATAGGTTACTGTATGGACTTCAACAATGAGAAAATCAACCAACATTAAAATTTTGCAATATTCTGAATTAGAATGACTTTGTTAATACCTGTAACCTTAAACATCTGATATTTTTATTATCTAGAGCTCTGTAAAAAAATATAAAAAAAAAATATAAAAAATGAAAATACCAAAAAATGATATGAAAACAAAACTGTTTGTAAAGAGAGTTCTAGATAATAAACATTGAGGGTGGTGTAAAAGGTGGGATTATTGTAATATTTTTTATGACCCCCGCCTTAAAGTCTTCTAACCCCCAAGGGTGACTGGGGAATAGAAGTATGGTCACCATTGGTCTTCCTCCGACAGGCAGTAAAACCCTTGCTAAAGTGGGGCGTCCGTTTGGCTGTGCGGGATATTCAAATTTACAGCCACGTCCGGTAAGAATGAAGACTTTAAATCCTATGCCTCATGTAAAGAGAGTGCCTCGCTCTTTGCACGTTAAGAACCCTTGCAACAACTCTTTGAGGGGTCCGTAGGTGACCTGTTGCAAATCTAAATTTCTGTCCCTATCAAATATAACTTCATTTCCCGTGGCAGTCTAAATTTCTCTGACCTTAATCCAGGAAGCCCCTATTACGGAACCTACCTATTGTACTTATTGTTAACTTGTTCTTGTCCTGAATATGTATGAAATATTTGCCACTGGATGTTAAGCAACCAACAATCAACAACAATCAATTAAAGTCTTCTAAAGTTATCATGTTTAAAACAAACAAAAATTGGAATGGCAATTTAGAAAGTATTATAAGTTTCTATGTGTAGGGACAGTGCCACTCTGCATGTTAAAGAACCCTTGCCACAAGTCTTTGAGGGGTCAGTAGGTGGCCTGTTGCAAGGCTTAATTTCTGCCCAACATATCGTCCTCTCAGTTGGGAGTCAAAATTTCCCTTACCTTCATCATCGGCCCACTTTATAGAACCTACAAATTGATTTGTTATGAAAAGAAGAGATGTGAGACATTACTATCCTACAGAGACCAAATGATGTTGATGTAAAATAGGTTACTGTATGGACTTCAACAATGAGAAAATCAACCAACATTAAAATTTTGCAATATTCTGAATTAGAATGACTTTGTTAATACCTGTAACCTTAAACATCTGATATTTTTATTATCTAGAGCTCTGTAAAAAAATATAAAAAAAAAATATAAAAAATGAAAATACCAAAAAATGATATGAAAACAAAACTGTTTGTAAAGAGAGTTCTAGATAATAAACATTGAGGGTGGTGTAAAAGGTGGGATTATTGTAATATTTTTTATGACCCCCGCCTTAAAGTCTTCTAAAGTTATCATTTTTAAAACAAACAAAAAATTGGAATGGCAATTTAAAAAGTATATAGTTCCTATGTGTAGGGACAGTGCCACTCTGCATGTTAAAGAACCCTTGCCACAAGTCTTTGAGGGGTCAGTAGGTGGCCTGTTGCAAGGCTTAATTTCTGCCCAACATATCGTCTTCTCAGTTGGGAGTCAAAATTTCCCTTACCTTCATCATCGGCCCACTTTATAGAACCTACAAATTGATTTGTTATGAAAAGAAGAGATGTGAGACATTACTATCCTACAGAGACCAAATGATGTTGATGTAAAATAGGTTACTGTATGGACTTCAACAATGAGAAAATCAACCAACATTAAAATTTTGCAATATTCTGAATTAGAATGACTTTGTTAATACCTGTAACCTTAAACATCTGATATTTTTATTATCTAGAGCTCTGTAAAAAAATATAAAAAATGAAAATACCAAAAAATGATATGAAAACAAAACTGTTTGTAAAGAGAGTTCTAGATAATAAACATTGAGGGTGGTGTAAAAGGTGGGATTATTGTAATATTTTTTATGACCCCCGCCTTAAAGTCTTCTAACCCCCAAGGGTGACTGGGGAATAGAAGTATGGTCACCATTGGTCTTCCTCCGACCGGCAGTAAAACCCTTGCTAAAGTGGGGCGTCCGTTTGGCTGTGCGGGATATTCAAATTTACAGCCACGTCAGGTAAGAATGAGGACTTTAAATCCTATGCCTCATGTAAAGAGAGTGCCTCGCTCTTTGCACGTTAAGAACCCTTGCAACAACTCTTTGAGGGGTCCGTAGGTGACCTGTTGCAAATCTAAATTTCTGTCCCTATCCAATATAACTTCATTTCCCGTGGCAGTCTAAATTTCTCTGACCTTAATCCAGGAAGCCCCTATTACGGAACCTACCTATTGTACTTATTGTTAACTTGTTCTTGTCCTGAATATGTATGAAATATTTGCCACTGGATGTTAAGCAACCAACAATCAACAACAATCAATTAAAGTCTTCTAAAGTTATCATGTTTAAAACAAACAAAAATTGGAATGGCAATTTAGAAAGTATAGTTTCTATGTGTAGGGACAGTGCCACTCTGCATGTTAAAGAACCCTTGCCACAAGTCTTTGAGGGGTCAGTAGGTGGCCTGTTGCAAGGCTTAATTTCTGCCCAACATATCGTCTTCTCAGTTGGGAGTCAAAATTTCCCTTACCTTCATCATCGGCCCACTTTATAGAACCTACAAATTGATTTGTTATGAAAAGAAGAGATGTGAGACATTACTATCCTACAGAGACCAAATGATATTGATGTAAAATAGGTTACTGTATGGACTTCAACAATGAGAAAATCAACCAACATTAAAATTTTGCAATATTCTGAATTAGAATGACTTTGTTAATACCTGTAACCTTAAACATCTGATATTTTTATTATCTAGAGCTCTGTAAAAAAATATAAAAAAAAATATAAAAAATGAAAATACCAAAAAATGATATGAAAACAAAACTCTGTAAAAAAATATAAAAAAAAAATATAAAAAATGAAAATACCAAAAAATGATATGAAAACAAAACTGTTTGTAAAGAGAGTTCTAGATAATAAACATTGAGGGTGGTGTAAAAGGTGGGATTATTGTAATATTTTTTATGACCCCCGCCTTAAAGTCTTCTAACCCCCAAGGGTGACTGGGGAATAGAAGTATGGTCACCATTGGTCTTCCTCCGACCGGCAGTAAAACCCTTGCTAAAGTGGGGCGTCCGTTTGGCTGTGCGGGATATTCAAATTTACAGCCACGTCCGGTAAGAATGAGGACTTTAAATCCTATGCCTCATGTAAAGAGAGTGCCTCGCTCTTTGCACGTTAAGAACCCTTGCAACAACTCTTTGAGGGGTCCGTAGGTGACCTGTTGCAAATCTAAATTTCTGTCCCTATCCAATATAACTTCATTTCCCGTGGCAGTCTAAATTTCTCTGACCTTAATCCAGGAAGCCCCTATTACGGAACCTACCTATTGTACTTATTGTTAACTTGTTCTTGTCCTGAATATGTATGAAATATTTGCCACTGGATGTTAAGCAACAACAATCAATTAAAGTCTTCTAAAGTTATCATGTTTAAAACAAACAAAAATTGGAATGGCAATTTAGAAAGTATAGTTTCTATGTGTAGGGACAGTGCCACTCTGCATGTTAAAGAACCCTTGCCACAAGTTTTTGAGGGGTCAGTAGGTGGCCTGTTGCAAGGCTTAATTTCTGCCCAACATATCGTCTTCTCAGTTGGGAGTCAAAATTTCCCTTACCTTCATCATCGGCCCACTTTATAGAACCTACAAATTGATTTGTTATGAAAAGAAGAGATGTGAGACATTACTATCCTACAGAGACCAAATGATGTTGATGTAAAATAGGTTACTGTATGGACTTCAACAATGAGAAAATCAACCAACATTAAAATTTTGCAATATTCTGAATTAGAATGACTTTGTTAATACCTGTAACCTTAAACATCTGATATTTTTATTATATAGAGCTCTGTAAAAAAATATAAAAAAAAATATAAAAAATGAAAATACCAAAAAATGATATGAAAACAAAACTCTGTAAAAAAATATAAAAAAAAAATATAAAAAATGAAAATACCAAAAAATGATATGAAAACAAAACTGTTTGTAAACAGAGTTCTAGATAATAAACATTGAGGGTGGTGTAAAAGGTGGGATTATTGTAATATTTTTTATGACCCCCGCCTTAAAGTCTTCTAACCCCCAAGGGTGACTGGGGAATAGAAGTATGGTCACCATTGGTCTTCCTCCGACCGGCAGTAAAACCCTTGCTAAAGTGGGGCGTCCGTTTGGCTGTGCGGGATATTCAAATTTACAGCCACGTCCGGTAAGAATGAGGACTTTAAATCCTATGCCTCATGTAAAGAGAGTGCCTTGCTCTTTGCACGTTAAGAACCCTTGCAACAACTCTTTGAGGGGTCCGTAGGTGACCTGTTGCAAATCTAAATTTCTGTCCCTATCCAATATAACTTCATTTCCCGTGGCAGTCTAAATTTCTCTGACCTTAATCCAGGAAGCCCCTATTACGGAACCTACCTATTGTACTTATTGTTAACTTGTTCTTGTCCTGAATATGTATGAAATATTTGCCACTGGATGTTATGCAACGAACAAGCAACAACAATCAATTAAAGTCTTCTAAAGTTATCATGTTTAAAACAAACAAAAATTGGAATGGCAATTTAGAAAGTATAGTTTCTATGTGTAGGGACAGTGCCACTCTGCATGTTAAAGAACCCTTGCCACAAGTCTTTGAGGGGTCAGTAGGTGGCCTGTTGCAAGGCTTAATTTCTGCCCAACATATCGTCTTCTCAGTTGGGAGTCAAAATTTCCCTTACCTTCATCATCGGCCCACTTTATAGAACCTACAAATTGATTTGTTATGAAAAGAAGAGATGTGAGACATTACTATCCTACAGAGACCAAATGATGTTGATGTAAAATAGGTTACTGTATGGACTTCAACAATGAGAAAATCAACCAACATTAAAATTTTGCAATATTCTGAATTAGAATGACTTTGTTAATACCTGTAACCTTAAACATCTGATATTTTTATTATATAGAGCTCTGTAAAAAAATATAAAAAAAAATATATAAAAAATGAAAATACCAAAAAATGATATGAAAACAAAACTGTTTGTAAAGAGAGTTCTAGATAATAAACATTGAGGGTGGTGTAAAAGGTGGGATTATTGTAATATTTTTTATGACCCCCGCCTTAAAGTCTTCTAAAGTTATCATTTTTAAAACAAACAAAAAATTGGAATGGCAATTTAAAAAGTATATAGTTCCTATGTGTAGGGACAGTGCCACTCTGCATGTTAAAGAACCCTTGCCACAAGTCTTTGAGGGGTCAGTAGGTGGCCTGTTGCAAGGCTTAATTTCTGGCCAACATATCCTCCTCTCAGTTGGCAGTCAAAATTTCCCTTACCTTCGTCATCGGCCCACTTTATAAAACCTACAAATTGATTTGTTATGAAATGAAGAGATGCCAGACAACTATCCTACAGAGACCAAATGATGTTGATGTAAAATAGGTTACTGTATGGACTTCAACAATGAGAAAATCAACCAACATTAAAATTTTGCAATATTTTGAATTGGAATGACTTTGTTCATACCTGTAACCTTTAACATCCGATATTTTTATTATCTAGAGCTCTGTAAAAAAATATAAAAAAAATATATAAAAATTGAAAATACCAAAAAATATATGAAAACAAAATTGTTTGTAAATAGAGTTCTAGATAATAAACATTGAGGGTGGTGTAAAAGGTGGGATTATTGTAATATTTTTTATGACCCCCGCCTTAAAGTCTTCTAAAGTTATCATTTTTAAAACAAACAAAAATTGGAATGGCAATTTAAAAAGTATATAGTTCCTATGTATAGGGACAGTGCCACTCTGCACGTTAAAGAACAACTGCCACAAGTCTTTGAGGGGTCAGTAGGTGGCCTGTTGCAAGGCTTAATTTCTGTCCAACATATCCTCCCCTCAGTTGGCAGTCAAAATTTCCCTTACCTTCATCATCGGCCCACTTTATAGAACCTACAAATTGATTTGTAATGAAATGAAGAGATGTGAGACAACTATCCTACAGAGACCAAATGAAGTTGCACGTTACTGTATGAACTTCAACAATGAGAAAATCCACTAACATTAAAACTTTGCAATATTCTGAATTAGAATGACTTTGCCTCTAACCTTTAACATCTGATATTTTTATTATCTAGAGCTCTGTAAAAAAATATAAAAAAAAAATATATAAAAATTGAAAATACCAAAAAATAATATATGAAAACAAAATCATTTGTAAACAGAGTTCTAGATAATAAACATTGAGGGTGGTGTAAAAGGTGGGATTATTGTAATATTTTTTATGACCCCCGCCTTAAAGTCTTCTAACCCCCAAAGGTGACTGGGGAATAGAAGTATGGTCACCATTGGTCTTCCTCCGACCGGCAGTAAAACCCTTGCTAAAGTGGGGCGTCCGTTTGGCTGTGCGGGATATTCAAATTTACAGCCACGTCTGGTAAGAATGAGGACTTTTAATCCTATGCCTCATGTAAAGAGAGTGCCTCGCTCTTTGCACGTTAAGAACCCTTGCAACAACTCTTTGAGGGGTCCGTAGGTGACCTGTTGCAAATCTAAATTTCTGTCCCTATCCAATATAACTTCATTTCCCGTGGCAGTCTAAATTTCTCTGACCTTAATCCAGGAAGCCCCTATTACGGAACCTACCTATTGTACTTATTGTTAACTTGTTCTTGTCCTGAATATGTATGAAATATTTGCCACTGGATGTTAAGCAACCAACAATCAACAACAATCAATTAAAGTCTTCTAAAGTTATCATGTTTAAAACAAACAAAAATTGGAATGGCAATTTAGAAAGTATAGTTTCTATGTGTAGGGACAGTGCCACTCTGCATGTTAAAGAACCCTTGCCACAAGTCTTTGAGGGGTCAGTAGGTGGCCTGTTGCAAGGCTTAATTTCTGGCCAACATATCCTCCTCTCAGTTGGCAGTCAAAATTTCCCTTACCTTCGTCATCGGCCCACTTTATAGAACCTACAAATTGATTTGTTATGAAATGAAGAGATGCCAGACAACTATCCTACAGAGACCAAATGATGTTGATGTAAAATAGGTTACTGTATGGACTTCAACAAATTGAGAAAATCAACTAACATTAAAATTTTGCAATATTCTGAATTAGAACGACTTTGTTAATACCTGTAACCTTAAACATCTGATATTTTTATTATCTAGAGCTCTGTAAAAAAATATAAAAAAAAAATATAAAAAATGAAAATACCAAAAAATGATATGAAAACAAAACTGTTTGTAAAGAGAGTTCTAGATAATAAACATTGAGGGTGGTGTAAAAGGTGGGATTATTGTAATATTTTTTATGACCCGCCTTAAAGTCTTCTAAAATTATCATTTTTAAAACAAACAAAAAATTGGAATGGCAATTTAAAAAGTATATAGTTCCTATGTGTAGGGACAGTGCCACTCTGCATGTTAAAGAACCCTTGCCACAAGTCTTTGAGGGGTCAGTAGGTGGCCTGTTGCAAGGCTTAATTTCTGGCCAACATATCGTCCTCTCAGTTGGGAGTCAAAATTTCCCTTACCTTCATCATCGGCCCACTTTATAGAACCTACAAATTGATTTGTTATGAAAAGAAGAGATGTGAGACATTACTGTCCTACAGAGACCAAATGATGTTGATGTAAAATAGGTTACTGTATGGACTTCAACAAATTGAGAAAATCAACTAAAATTAAAATTTTGCAATATTCTGAATTAGAATGACTTTGTTAATACCTGTAACCTTAAACATCTGATATTTTTATTATCTAGAGCTCTGTAAAAAAATATAAAAAAAATATATAAAAAATGAAAATACCAAAAAATGATATGAAAACAAAACTCTAAAAAAATATAAAAAAAAAATATAAAAAATGAAAATACCAAAAAATGATATGAAAACAAAACTGTTTGTAAACAGAGTTCTAGATAATAAACATTGAGGGTGGTGTAAAAGGTGGGATTATTGTAATATTTTTTTATGACCCCCGCCTTTAAGTCTTCTAACCCCCAAGGGTGACTGGGGAATAGAAGTATGGTCACCATTGGTCTTCCTCCGACCGGCAGTAAAACCCTTGCTAAAGTGGGGCGTCCGTTTGGCTGTGCGGGATATTCAAATTTACAGCCACGTCTGGTAAGAATGAGGACTTTAAATCCTATGCCTCATGTAAAGAGAGTGCCTCGCTCTTTGCACGTTAAGAACCCTTGCAACAACTCTTTGAGGGGTCCGTAGGTGACCTGTTGCAAATCTAAATTTCTGTCCCTATCCAATATAACTTCATTTCCCGTGGCAGTCTTAATTTCTCTGACCTTAATCCAGGAAGCCCCTATTACGGAACCTACCTATTGTACTTATTGTTAACTTGTTCTTGTCCTGAATATGTATGAAATATTTGCCACTGGATGTTAAGCAACCAACAATCAACAACAATCAATTAAAATCTTCTAAAGTTATCATGTTTAAAACAAACAAAAATTGGAATGGCAATTTAGAAAGTATAGTTTCTATGTGTAGGGACAGTGCCACTCTGCATGTTAAAGAACCCTTGCCACAAGTCTTTGAGGGGTCAGTAGGTGGCCTGTTGCAAGGCTTAATTTCTGCCCAACATATCGTCCTCTCAGTTGGGAGTCACAATTTCCCTTACCTTCATCATCGGCCCACTTTATAGAACCTACAAATTGATTTGTTATGAAAAGAAGAGATGTGAGACATTACTATCCTACAGAGACCAAATGATGTTGATGTAAAATAGGTTACTGTATGGACTTCAACAATGAGAAAATCAACCAACATTAAAATTTTGCAATATTCTGAATTAGAATGACTTTGTTAATACCTGTAACCTTAAACATCTGATATTTTTATTATCTAGAGCTCTGTAAAAAATATAAAAAAAAAATATAAAAAATGAAAATACCAAAAAATGATATGAAAACAAAACTGTTTGTAAACAGAGTTCTAGATAATAAACATTGAGGGTGGTGTAAAAGGTGGGATTATTGTAATATTTTTTATGACCCCCGCCTTAAAGTCTTCTAACCCCCAAGGGTGACTGGGGAATAGAAGTATGGTCACCATTGGTCTTCCTCCGACCGGCAGTAAAACCCTTGCTAAAGTGGGGCGTCCGTTTGGCTGTGCGGGATATTCAAATTTACAGCCACATCCGGTAAGAATGAGGACTTTAAATCCTATGCCTCATGTAAAGAGAGTGCCTCGCTCTTTGCACGTTAAGAACCCTTGCAACAACTCTTTGAGGGGTCCGTAGGTGACCTGTTGCAAATCTAAATTTCTGTCCCTATCCAATATAACTTCATTTCCCGTGGCAGTCTAAATTTCTCTCACCTTAATCCAGGAAGCCCCTATCACGGAACCTACCTATTGTACTTATTGTTAACTTGTTCTTGTCCTGAATATGTATGAAATATTTGCCACTGGATGTTAAGCAACCAACAAGCAACAACAATCAAAGTCTTCTAAAGTTATCATGTTTAAAACAAACAAAAATTGGAATGGCAATTTAGAAAGTATAGTTTCTATGTGTAGGGACAGTGCCACTCTGCATGTTAAAGAACCCTTGCCACAAGTCTTTGAGGGGTCAGTAGGTGGCCTGTTGCAAGGCTTAATTTCTGCCCAACATATCGTCCTCTCAGTTGGGAGTCAAAATTTCCCTTACCTTCATCATCGGCCCACTTTATGGAACCTACAAATTGATTTGTTATGAAAAGAAGAGATGTGAGACATTACTATCCTACAGAGACCAAATGATGTTGATGTAAAATAGGTTACTGTATGGACTTCAACAATGAGAAAATCAACCAACATTAAAATTTTGCAATATTCTGAATTAGAATGACTTTGTTAATACCTGTAACCTTAAACATCTGATATTTTTATTATCTAGAGCTCTGTAAAAAAATATAAAAAAAAAATATAAAAAATGAAAATACCAAAAAATGATATGAAAACAAAACTGTTTGTAAACAGAGTTCTAGATAATAAACATTGAGGGTGGTGTAAAAGGTGGGATTATTGTAATATTTTTTATGACCCCCGCCTTAAAGTCTTCTAACCCCCAAGGGTGACTGGGGAATAGAAGTATGGTCACCATTGGTCTTCCTCCGACCGGCAGTAAAACCCTTGCTAAAGTGGGGCGTCCGTTTGGCTGTGCGGGATTTTCAAATTTACAGCCACGTCCGGTAAGAATGAGGACTTTAAATCCTATGCCTCATGTAAAGAGAGTGCCTCGCTCTTTGCACGTTAAGAACCCTTGCAACAACTCTTTGAGGGGTCCGTAGGTGACCTGTTGCAAATCTAAATTTCTGTCCCTATCCAATATAACTTCATTTCCCGTGGCAGTCTAAATTTCTCTCACCTTAATCCAGGAAGCCCCTATCACGGAACCTACCTATTGTACTTATTGTTAACTTGTTCTTGTCCTGAATATGTATGAAATATTTGCCACTGGATGTTAAGCAACCAAGCAACAACAATCAATTAAAGTCTTCTAAAGTTATCATGTTTAAAACAAACAAAAATTGGAATGGTAATTTAGAAAGTATAGTTTCTATGTGTAGGGACAGTGCCACTCTGCATGTTAAAGAACCCTTGCCACAAGTCTTTGAGGGGTCAGTAGGTGGCCTGTTGCAAGGCTTAATTTCTGCCCAACATATCGTCTTCTCAGTTGGGAGTCAAAATTTCCCTTACCTTCATCATCGGCCCACTTTATAGAACCTACAAATTGATTTGTTATGAAAAGAAGAGATGTGAGACATTACTATCCTACAGAGACCAAATGATGTTGATGTAAAATAGGTTACTGTATGGACTTCAACAATGAGAAAATCAACCAACATTAAAATTTTGCAATATTCTGAATTAGAATGACTTTGCTAATACCTGTAACCTTAAACATCTGATATTTTTATTATCTAGAGCTCTGTAAAAAAATATAAAAAAAAAATATAAAAAATGAAAATACCAAAAAATGATATGAAAACAAAACTCTGTAAAAAAATATAAAAAAAAAATATATAAAAAATGAAAATACCAAAAAATGATATGAAAACAAAACTGTTTGTAAAGAGAGTTCTAGATAATAAACATTGAGGGTGGTGTAAAAGGTGGGATTATTGTAATATTTTTTATGACCCCGCCTTAAAGTTTTCTAAAATTATGAATTTTAAAACAAACAAAAAATTGGAATGGCAATTTAAAAAGTATATAGTTCCTATGTGTAGGGACAGTGCCACTCTGCATGTTAAAAAACCCTTGCCACAAGTCTTTAAGGGGTCAGTAGGTGGCCTGTTGCAAGGCTTAATTTCGGGCCAACATATCCTCCTCTCAGTTGGCAGTCAAAATTTCCCTTACCTTCATCATCGGCCCACTTTATAGAACCTACAAATTGATTTGTTATGAAAAGAAGAGATGTGAGACATTACTATCCTACATACAGAGACCAAATGATGTTGATGTAAAATAGGTTACTGTATGGACTTCAACAATGAGAAAATCAACCAACATTAAAATTTTGCAATATTCTGAATTAGAATGACTTTGTTAATACCTGTAACCTTAAACATCTGATATTTTTATTATCCAGAGCTCTGTAAAAAAATATAAAAAAAAAATATAAAAAATGAAAATACAAAATAATGATATGAAAACAAAACTGTTTGTTAACAGAGTTCTAGATAATAAACATTGAGGGTGGTATAAAAGGTGGGATTATTGTAATATTTTTTATGACCCCCGCCTTAAAGTCTTCTAAAGTTATCATTTTTAAAAAAAAAAAAAAAATTGGAATGGCAATTTAAAAAGTATATAGTTCCTATGTGTAGGGACAGTGCCACTCTGCATGTTAAAGAACCCTTGCCACAAGTCTTTGAGGGGTCAGTAGGTGGCCTGTTGCAAGGCTTAATTTCTGCCCAACATATCGTCTTCTCAGTTGGGAGTCAAAATTTCCCTTACCTTCATCATCGGCCCACTTTATAGAACCTACAAATTGATTTGTTATGAAAAGAAGAGATGTGAGACATTACTATCCTACAGAGACCAAATGATGTTGATGTAAAATAGGTTACTGTATGGACGTCAACAATGAGAAAATCAACCAACATTAAAATTTTGCAATATTCTGAATTAGAATGACTTTGCTAATACCTGTAACCTTAAACATCTGATATTTTTATTATCTAGAGCTCTGTAAAAAAATATAAAAAAAAAATATAAAAAATGAAAATACCAAAAAATGATATGAAAACAAAACTCTGTAAAAAAATATAAAAAAAAAATATATAAAAAATGAAAATACCAAAAAATGATATGAAAACAAAACTGTTTGTAAAGAGAGTTCTAGATAATAAACATTGAGGGTGGTGTAAAAGGTGGGATTATTGTAATATTTTTTATGACCCCGCCTTAAAGTTTTCTAAAATTATGAATTTTAAAACAAACAAAAAATTGGAATGGCAATTTAAAAAGTATATAGTTCCTATGTGTAGGGACAGTGCCACTCTGCATGTTAAAGAACCCTTGCCACAAGTCTTTGAGGGGTCAGTAGGTGGCCTGTTGCAAGGCTTAATTTCGGGCCAACATATCCTCCTCTCAGTTGGCAGTCAAAATTTCCCTTACTTTCATCATCGGCCCACTTTATAGAACCTACAAATTGATTTGTTATGAAAAGAAGAGATGTGAGACATTACTATCCTACATACAGAGACCAAATGATGTTGATGTAAAATAGGTTACTGTATGGACTTCAACAATGAGAAAATCAACCAACATTAAAATTTTGCAATATTCTGAATTAGAATGACTTTGTTAATACCTGTAACCTTAAACATCTGATATTTTTATTATCCAGAGCTCTGTAAAAAAATATAAAAAAAAAAATATAAAAAATGAAAATACAAAATAATGATATGAAAACAAAACTGTTTGTTAACAGAGTTCTAGATAATAAACATTGAGGGTGGTGTAAAAGGTGGGATTATTGTAATATTTTTTATGACCCCGGCCTTAAAGTCTTCTAAAGTTATCATTTTTAAAACAAACAAAAAAAATTGGAATGGCAATTTAAAAAGTATATATTTCCTATGTGTAGGGACAGTGCCACTCTGCATGTTAAAGAAACCTTGCCACAAGTCTTTGAGGGGTCAGTAGGTGGCCTGTTGCAAGGCTTAATTTCTGGCCAACATATCCTCCTCTCAGTTGGCAGTCAAAATTTCCCTTACCTTCGTCATTGGCCCACTTTATAGAACCTACAAATTGATTTGTTATGAAATGAAGAGATGTGAGACAACTATCCTACAGAGACCAAATGATGTTGATGTAAAATAGGTTACTGTATGGACTTCAACAAATTGAGAAAATGAACTAACATTAAAATTTTGCAATATTCTGAATTAGAACGACTTTGTTAATACCTGTAACCTTAAACATCTGATATTTTTATTATCTAGAGCTCTGTAAAAAAATATAAAAAAAAAATATAAAAAATGAAAATACCAAAAAATGATATGAAAACAAAACTGTTTGTAAAGAGAGTTCTAGATAATAAACATTGAGGGTGGTGTAAAAGGTGGGATTATTGTAATATTTTTTATGACCCCGCCTTAAAGTTTTCTAAAATTATCATTTTTAAAACAAACAAAAAATTGGAATGGCAATTTAAAAAGTATATAGTTCCTATGTGTAGGGACAGTGCCACTCTGCATGTTAAAGAACCCTTGCCACAAGTCTTTGAGGGGTCAGTAGGTGGCCTGTTGCAAGGCTTAATTTCTGGCCAACATATCCTCCTCTCAGTTGGCAGTCAAAATTTCCCTTACCTTCATCATCGGCCCACTTTATAGAACCTACAAATTGATTTGTTATGAAAAGAAGAGATGTGAGACATTACTATCCTACAGAGACCAAATGATGTTGATGTAAAATAGGTTACTGTATGGACGTCAACAATGAAAAAATCAACCAACATTAAAATTTTGCAATATTCTGAATTAGAATGACTTTGCTAATACCTGTAACCTTAAACATCTGATATTTTTATTATCTAGAGCTCTGTAAAAAAATATAAAAAAAAAATATAAAAAATGAAAATACCAAAAAATGATATGAAAACAAAACTCTGTAAAAAAATATAAAAAAAAAATATATAAAAAATGAAAATACCAAAAAATGATATGAAAACAAAACTGTTTGTAAAGAGAGTTCTAGATAATAAACATTGAGGGTGGTGTAAAAGGTGGGATTATTGTAATATTTTTTATGACCCCGCCTTAAAGTTTTCTAAAATTATGAATTTTAAAACAAACAAAAAATTGGAATGGCAATTTAAAAAGTATATAGTTCCTATGTGTAGGGACAGTGCCACTCTGCATGTTAAAGAACCCTTGCCACAAGTCTTTGAGGGGTCAGTAGGTGGCCTGTTGCAAGGCTTAATTTCGGGCCAACATATCCTCCTCTCAGTTGGCAGTCAAAATTTCCCTTACTTTCATCATCGGCCCACTTTATAGAACCTACAAATTGATTTGTTATGAAAAGAAGAGATGTGAGACATTACTATCCTACATACAGAGACCAAATGATGTTGATGTAAAATAGGTTACTGTATGGACTTCAACAATGAGAAAATCAACCAACATTAAAATTTTGCAATATTCTGAATTAGAATGACTTTGTTAATACCTGTAACCTTAAACATCTGATATTTTTATTATCCAGAGCTCTGTAAAAAAATATAAAAAAAAAAATATAAAAAATGAAAATACAAAATAATGATATGAAAACAAAACTGTTTGTTAACAGAGTTCTAGATAATAAACATTGAGGGTGGTGTAAAAGGTGGGATTATTGTAATATTTTTTATGACCCCCGCCTTAAAGTCTTCTAAAGTTATCATTTTTAAAACAAACAAAAAAAATTGGAATGGCAATTTAAAAAGTATATAGTTCCTATGTGTAGGGACAGTGCCACTCTGCATGTTAAAGAACCCTTGCCACAAGTCTTTGAGGGGTCAGTAGGTGGCCTGTTGCAAGGCTTAATTTCTGGCCAACATATCCTCCTCTCAGTTGGCAGTCAAAATTTCCCTTACCTTCGTCATTGGCCCACTTTATAGAACCTACAAATTGATTTGTTATGAAATGAAGAGATGTGAGACAACTATCCTACAGAGACCAAATGATGTTGATGTAAAATAGGTTACTGTATGGACTTCAACAAATTGAGAAAATGAACTAACATTAAAATTTTGCAATATTCTGAATTAGAACGACTTTGTTAATACCTGTAACCTTAAACATCTGATATTTTTATTATCTAGAGCTCTGTAAAAAAATATAAAAAAAAAATATAAAAAATGAAAATACCAAAAAATGATATGAAAACAAAACTGTTTGTAAAGAGAGTTCTAGATAATAAACATTGAGGGTGGTGTAAAAGGTGGGATTATTGTAATATTTTTTATGACCCCCGCCTTAAAGTCTTCTAAAATTATCATTTTTAAAACAAACAAAAAATTGGAATGGCAATTTAAAAAGTATATAGTTCCTATGTGTAGGGACAGTGCCACTCTGCATGTTAAAGAACCCTTGCCACAAGTCTTTGAGGGGTCAGTAGGTGGCCTGTTGCAAGGCTTAATTTCTGGCCAACATATCCTCCTCTCAGTTGGCAGTCAAAATTTCCCTTACCTTCATCATCGGCCCACTTTATAGAACCTACAAATTGATTTGTTATGAAAAGAAGAGATGTGAGACATTACTATCCTACAGAGACCAAATGATGTTGATGTAAAATAGGTTACTGTATGGACTTCAACAATGAGAAAATCAACCAACATTAAAATTTTGCAATATTCTGAATTAGAATGACTTTGCTAATACCTGTAACCTTAAACATCTGATATTTTTATTATCTAGAGCTCTGTAAAAAAATATAAAAAAAAAATATAAAAAATGAAAATACCAAAAAATGATATGAAAACAAAACTCTGTAAAAAAATATAAAAAAAAAATATAAAAAATGAAAATACCAAAAAATGATATGAAAACAAAACTGTTTGTAAAGAGAGTTCTAGATAATAAACATTGAGGGTGGTGTAAAAGGTGGGATTATTGTAATATTTTTTATGACCCCCGCCTTAAAGTCTTCTAAAGTTATCATTTTTAAAACAAACAAAAAAAAATTGGAATGGCAATTTAAAAAGTATATAGTTCCTATGTGTAGGGACAGTGCCACTCTGCATGTTAAAGAACCCTTGCCACAAGTCTTTGAGGGGTCAGTAGGTGGCCTGTTGCAAGGCTTAATTTCTGGCCAACATATCCTCCTCTCAGTTGGCAGTCAAAATTTCCCTTACCTTCGTCATTGGCCCACTTTATAGAACCTACAAATTGATTTGTTATGAAATGAAGAGATGTGAGACAACTATCCTACAGAGACCAAATGATGTTGATGTAAAATAGGTTACTGTATGGACTTCAACAAATTGAGAAAATGAACTAACATTAAAATTTTGCAATATTCTGAATTAGAACGACTTTGTTAATACCTGTAACCTTAAACATCTGATATTTTTATTATCTAGAGCTCTGTAAAAAAATATAAAAAAAAAATATAAAAAATGAAAATACCAAAAAATGATATGAAAACAAAACTGTTTGTAAAGAGAGTTCTAGATAATAAACATTGAGGGTGGTGTAAAAGGTGGGATTATTGTAATATTTTTTATGACCCCGCCTTAAAGTCTTCTAAAATTATCATTTTTAAAACAAACAAAAAATTGGAATGGCAATTTAAAAAGTATATAGTTCCTATGTGTAGGGACAGTGCCACTCTGCATGTTAAAGAACCCTTGCCACAAGTCTTTGAGGGGTCAGTAGGTGGCCTGTTGCAAGGCTTAATTTCTGGCCAACATATCCTCCTCTCAGTTGGCAGTCAAAATTTCCCTTACCTTCATCATCGGCCCACTTTATAGAACCTACAAATTGATTTGTTATGAAAAGAAGAGATGTGAGACATTACTATCCTACAGAGACCAAATGATGTTGATGTAAAATAGGTTACTGTATGGACTTCAACAATGAGAAAATCAACCAACATTAAAATTTTGCAATATTCTGAATTAGAATGACTTTGCTAATACCTGTAACCTTAAACATCTGATATTTTTATTATCTAGAGCTCTGTAAAAAAATATAAAAAAAAAATATAAAAAATGAAAATACCAAAAAATGATAAGAAAACAAAACTCTGTAAAAAAATATAAAAAAAATATAAAAAATGAAAATACCAAAAAATGATATGAAAACAAAACTGTTTGTAAAGAGAGTTCTAGATAATAAACATTGAGGGTGGTGTAAAAGGTGGGATTATTGTAATATTTTTCATGACCCCGCCTTAAAGTTTTCTAAAATTATCATTTTTAAAACAAACAAAAAATTGGAATGGCAATTTAAAAAGTATATAGTTCCTATGTGTAGGGACAGTGCCACTCTGCATGTTAAAGAACCCTTGCCACAAGTCTTTGAGGGGTCAGTAGGTGGCCTGTTGCAAGGCTTAATTTCTGGCCAACATATCCTCCTCTCAGTTGGCAGTCAAAATTTCCCTTACCCACTTTATAGAACCTACAAATTGATTTGTTATGAAAAGAAGAGATGTGAGACATTACTATCCTACAGAGACCAAATGATGTTGATGTAAAATAGGTTACTGTATGGACTTCAACAATGACAAAATCAACCAACATTAAAATTTTGCAATATTCTGAATTAGAATGACTTTGTTAATACCTGTAACCTTAAACATCTGATATTTTTATTATCCAGAGCTCTGTAAAAAAATATAAAAAAAAAATATAAAAAATGAAAATACAAAATAATGATATGAAAACAAAACTGTTTGTTAACAGAGTTCTAGATAATAAACATTGAGGGTGGTGTAAAAGGTGGGATTATTGTAATATTTTTTATGACCCCCGCCTTAAAGTCTTCTAAAGTTATCATTTTTAAAACAAACAAAAAAAATTGGAATGGCAATTTAAAAAGTATATAGTTCCTATGTGTAGGGACAGTGCCACTCTGCATGTTAAAGAACCCTTGCCACAAGTCTTTGAGGGGTCAGTAGGTGGCCTGTTGCAAGGCTTAATTTCTGGCCAACATATCCACCTCTCAGTTGGCAGTCAAAATTTCCCTTACCTTCGTCATTGGCCCACTTTATAGAACCTACAAATTGATTTGTTATGAAAAGAAGAGATGTGAGACATTACTATCCTACAGAGACCAAATGATGTTGATGTAAAATAGGTTACTGTATGGACTTCAACAAATTGAGAAAATGAACTAACATTAAAATTTTGCAATATTCTGAATTAGAACGACTTTGTTAATACCTGTAACCTTAAACATCTGATATTTTTATTATCTAGAGCTCTGTAAAAAAATATAAAAAAAAAATATAAAAAATGAAAATACCAAAAAATGATATGAAAACAAAACTGTTTGTAAAGAGAGTTCTAGATAATAAACATTGAGGGTGGTGTAAAAGGTGGGATTATTGTAATATTTTTTATGACCCCGCCTTAAAGTCTTCTAAAATTATCATTTTTAAAACAAACAAAAAATTGGAATGGCAATTTAAAAAGTATATAGTTCCTATGTGTAGGGACAGTGCCACTCTGCATGTTAAAGAACCCTTGCCACAAGTCTTTGAGGGGTCAGAAGTTGGCCTGTTGCAAGGCTTAATTTCTGGCCAACATATCCTCCTCCTCAGTTGGCAGTCAAAATTTCCCTTACCTTCGTCATTGGCCCACTTTATAGAACCTACAAATTGATTTGTTATGAAAAGAAGAGATGTGAGACATTACTATCCTACAGAGACCAAATGATGTTGATGTAAAATAGGTTACTGTATGGACTTCAACAAATTGAGAAAATCAACTAACATTAAAATTTTGCAATATTCTGAATTAGAATGACTTTGTTAATACATGTACCTGTAACCTTAAACATCTGATATTTTTATCATCTAGAGCTCTGTAAAAAAATATAAAAAATGAAAATACCAAAAAATGATATGAAAACAAAACTGTTTGTAAACAGAGTTCTAGATAATAAACATTGAGGGTGGTGTAAAAGGTGGGATTATTGTAATATTTTTTATGACCCCCACCTTAAAGTCTTCTAAAGTTATCATTTTTAAAACAAACAAAAAATTGGAATGGCAATTTAAAAAGTATATAGTTCCTATGTGTAGGGACAGTGCCACTCTGCATGTTAAAGAATCCTTGCCACAAGTCTTTGAGGGGTCAGTAGGTGGCCTGTTGCAAGGCTTAATTTCTGGCCAACATATCCTCCTCTCAGTTGGCAGTCAAAATTTCCCTTACCTTCGTCATCGGCCCACTTTATAGAACCTACAAATTGATTTGTTATGAAATGAAGAGATGCGAGACATTACTATCCTACAGAGACCAAATGATGTTGATGTAAAATAGGTTATTGTATGGACTTCAACAATGAGAAAATCAATCAACATTAAAATTTTGCAAATATTCTGAATTAGAATGACTTTGTTAATACCTGTAACCTTAAACATCTGATATTTTTATTATCTAGAGCTCTGTAAAAAAATATAAAAAAAAAAAATATAAAAAATGAAAATACCAAAAAATGATATGAAAACAAAACTGTTTGTAAACAGAGTTCTAGATAATAAACATTGAGGGTGGTGTAAAAGGTGGGATTATTGTATTATTTTTTATGACCCCCACCTTAAAGTCTTCTAAAGATATCACATATCCTCCTCTCAGTTGGCAGAGACCAAATGATGTTGATGTAAAATAGGTTACTGTATGGACCAACAAATTGAGAAAATCAACTAACATTTAAATTTTGCAATATTCTGATTTAGAATGACTTTGCCTCTAACCTTTAAAATCTGATATTTTTATTATTTAGAGCTCTGTAAAAAAAAGAAAATACCAAAAAATAATATGAAAACAAAATTGTTTGTAAACAGAGTTCTAGATAATAAACATTGAGGATGTTGTAAAAAGTAGGCATATTTAAAATTTTGTTTATTATTATGAATAGTGCACTGTATAATTTGTAAAAATGTTTATTGTGAAGTCTTCGAAAATTGTGAAACTTTAGAACTGTGTTTATTTGAGATGTCTATATTCAGTCTTCAATGATTGTCATGGCAATTGAGGACAATAGAATATAGCTCTGTGTAGAAACTGACTTTTTTATATCAAGAAAGATCCAACAAAAGTTTTCAATGATATCTAAAGAGACGAAAGACAGAAATACTAAAAGGTTTTCTATGAGATTGGTGGATTATGTACAGTCAGACAACTGGCACACTCATGCTAAAAGTTAAATAGCTATTAAAATAAAATTATATGCTTGTATAATAACATTAATGAAGACAGATGTTCTATAGTGAAGACATATTCCTACATATTGTTCTATAGTGAAGACATGTTCCTACATAATGTCTTATAGTGAAGACGTATTCCTACATAATGTTCTATAGTGAAGACATGTTCCTACTTAATGTCTTATAGTGAAGACACGTTCCTACATAATGTTCTATAGAGAAGACATGTTCCTACATAATGTTCTATAGAGAAGACATGTTCCTACATAATGTTCTATAGTGAAGACATGTTCCTACATAATGTTCTATAGTGAAGACATGTTCCTACATAATGTTCTATAGTGAAGACATGTTCCTACATAATGTTCTATAGAGAAGACATGTTCCTACATAATGTTCTATAGAGAAGACAGATGTTCTATAGCACAAACAGATGTTCCTAAGTTGCAATGAAGTGTTCAGAAGACAGACAGCGTTTCCTTTTGCAATGAAATTATCCAGAACACATAGTTGATTAGATTTCCAGTTCATTACATATTCTGACGTTTTCTCAAGAAAAACACAAGGTATTGATATAGTTTAAGTCTGTAAAAAGTGTATTATTTGCACAGAATTTAAATTTTGAATTATAAGGCCAAACCTGTTAGTGTGGATTTATTTTATGATTTTCTTGTTCCTGATTTATGATGCTTCTTGAATATTTAAATTTATGGAAGGTAAATTTTTAGTGGCTAATATATTTTTGATGATGTTTTGTAATTTTTTCTGGTTTTCTTTTTTATTGTTGAACATGAAGAATTATGAAATTTGTATGACTTGATAAGATACTTAGTATGTATCGAAAAGAAAAGTTATATCAAAACTGCCAATAAATACTTTTGACAATTCATTTCCTTAGATGAAGACATTGATATTTCCTCAGTTGAAAACATTGAAAATGCCTATTAAAATAATAGCTTAATATTTCATTAGAATCTATTGTAAGGCAGCATGTTATTTTGATTTGTTGGTTATTTGTAAAATCAGCCAGAACTTTTAACAAAGTAAACAAATAATAATTGAATGCTAACAAGGGGAAATAGTTTATCAAATTGTGAAAGAAAAATACAAGTGAGCACTTGAAAAAAGCTTAAAAGTAGCAACTGTACCAAGCATACATCTTACTGCAAGTTAAAACTGAGGGAATTCTTTGCAAAATGAGAATCTTGTTACAATCATTTATTGAATAACACTGATGGAGGGTAATAACAGCCATAGATAATATTGATAGAAAAGGGAAAAAAAATGTATTTAACAGTAATGTCATATTAGCTATGACATTAAGATGATGTGGTAGGATTGACAATGGATAAATCTATATAGCAGTGCATGACCAAATGAAATCAATTAGTTTGATTATCTTCTTATTATAAAATTGAAAAAAAAAAAACATACAAAAATCTTAATTAAATAGTTTTGATTTAAATGATTATTTTATGTGAAGTATGTGACTGCCAATTCATAAAAATGAATTATTTTTATTCCAGATTTCAATGTTCAACCTGAGAGGAGAAATTCTTAAAATTTATGCTGGACATCTCATATCAAGGATCCATCACAATATTGATATTAGACTTGTGAAGAATATTCTGATAAATTAATGGTAAGTGTTTACCTTAAGGAATCTGGTGAGTTGATTGTGATGAAAATTACAATCACCTGAATTAATATGGAATTGGAACCATTGTGCAACACTCTAATAGAAGCCAGCATATGCTTTTAATATTCAAAACAAACAAAAAATATTTTCAAAATACCTAGTAATTTCTTGAAATTGTGTCAATCTGTTTTTCAAGTTTGATCGGATTAATAATAATATTCAAAACAAAAAAAAGTCAATTTTCAAAATACCTAGTAGTTTCTTGTAATTCTGTCATTCTGTTTTGCAAATTTGATCGGATTGATAAAAAAGTACTACTGGGGTAAATGTGTGATGTATTAGACCAAATAATATGCTCAAGTTGTTTCTAATATTGTAAGGGTATTCTCAATGTTTTCAGAATACTGTAAAATTCTTAAAGGTATAAAGTATAAATAAATATTGTTCATGCAGATGATACAAAATACTAAGACATATTTTCTGTGTTTCAGATGTACGACAAATCGTGCTACAAGTATCATACCAGCAGAATTATTTGATGAGAGTAAAACATAGGAGCAGGATCTCACCTCATACAAGGTTGGTATTCTTACTTCCTTAGCGAATTAATTATCTGTCCATCTGATGTCACAATGTTCTAATAAAAAGAAGATATGGTTTGATTGCCGATGAGACAACTCTCCACCAGAGACCAAATGATGTGGAAGTTTACAAATATATCTTTCTCGGTTGGCAATGTGACAGAGCTGCTTAAAAACTGTTTCACTCAGTCAACTTATGAACATGATGTACTGGAAATAACCAGTTGATTAAAGTAACTACTTTTATTGTTGTTCTTCATCTACAGTTGCTGTAGAGTATTCACCTATGAACTGAAATGTTTATACTTAATAACAATGTCAAGATGACCCCAATGGTCAACTTGAACATTATATGTGCAATAATGGTAACATGACTCCAACTGGAGGTATCAGCTGTATTAAATAAAGAGACCAAATAGGAAAATTTTATGAAAAGATTATCAGACGTCAAAAGAATGAAATAATTGTCAATGTATTTTGGTTATTTTTAGTTTTTGTCCGTATACCTCACTTTTTTGTATGCATATCTGAAATTAGAACAAAACGACGCTGTTTTGAGAATTTTTAATCTAAGCCTACTTGAGGGACCTAAATCAGGGAAAATATTTCTATGGTAGTGACATTAAGTTTTCAGAATAGTACTAAACTGCTCTCCATTATTGCTGTAAAACTTTTTTGTTCAAAATTCAAGTGCTGTTCCCATATTCTTTTAAAATTTTTGTTATCCAATTGAATTAACTAATTAAATTGTTGTTTGTAGTGAGGAGGAACAGTTGAACTGATGAACTTTGAACTGATGAACTTGGAAACATCTGAAAGGTATACATAAGAAAAACAGACCACCTAGAATAAGAAAAGAGAAAGATTAACTCATAGAGTAAAGTGTAAAAACAGACCACATACAATAAGGAAAGAGAAAGATTAACTCATAGAGTAAAGGGTAGACGAAACTATCAACACTTTGAAATTAACAAGAGCAATAATCAACATAACAGCTGCTTCATCACCATCTCAGAGGTTAGGTCTCTAACTGACTCAACTGATGAACTTATAACAAGCTTAACAGATTATCAGCATAGTTGAACAATGAACACTTCAGAGACAAAATATTCTTGGCAATGAAAATATATGACTGAAATTTAATAATTGTATATGGTCAGTGGGAGAGAGAGAAAGATGTAGAATGGTCAGAGTGGGAGAGGGAGAACACTTATGATTATGAGTGGGGAAAAAAATAGAACAATTATTGCAACCGGTAAATTTGTCTTCAACCAAACTCATGGCTTGTGTTGATGTGTCTAACCTTAGACATCTGATATTTTTATTATCTAGAGCTCTGTTTAAAAAAAATGTAAAAAATAATATGAAAACAAAATTTAAACAGTTCTAGATAATAAACATTAAGGGTGGTGTAAAAAGTGGGCATATTTTAAATTTTCTTTTTTTCACCAATGTATTTATGAAATTTAAAACTTTAAAGTCAGAATGTTTAATTGGACGTACAATTGTTTTGATTTTAGATATTTGGAGACAAAACCTATTCTTCTCCATTTATTACACTCTAAAAGTGTCATTAATTTGCAATATTCTTAATTTAATTGTCTTTGCTTATACCTCTAACCTCAGACATCCAATATTTTTATTATCTAGAGCTCTGTAAAAAAAAAAAAATTGTAAATAGAGTTCTAGATAATAAACATTAAGGGTGGTGTAAAAAGTGGGTATATTTTGAAATCTTAAATGGCCTTAAAGTTTGAATGTTTAAATGGAAGTAGAATTCTTTCAATTTTAGATGTTTTGAGATAAAACCTATCATCTCGGTATATATTTATACTGTGTATAACAGTGTCTTAAATTCTGCAATATTGTGATTTTGAATGTCTTTGTTAACTCTTAACTTTTAACATTTGAATTCCATTCAGTATTAAAATAATATGTGATGCAAATTTTTCTGGTTATTCTCTGTTATTAAGGATATTTGTATTAAATGTTTTTGTCTCACATGCCACAAAAACTTCAGAATGCAAGACATTGGGATCTGGCGGTGGCAGAAGTTATTTGTATTAAGCTTTATATTTCAGAAATTGATAGGCTTGGAGGATTTAATCATACCATTAATACAGACAGATGCCATATGTTTGGAAGTTTCCGTCTGTCACATGTCTGTTGTCCTTGATTTTATTTTCATGGTTCAGCAACTGCTTAAAAAAAGATTTTTTTTTATTTGAATTTCTCAATGATGAGTAATAGGATTTGATATGGGTCATTGCAATGTCTATATGTTCTTCAGACAGGGTTCACCTGACCTCAACCTCATTGATCAAGGTGAAAGTCACATATTTTGGTCTGCTTCCCAGATACTGTAAGCAGAAGTTCAACTTTATTTGGTGTATGGAAAGATTGTAAGGTGTACATGTCAGTCTGGCAGGTTTTATCTGACCTTGACCTCATTTTCTTTGTCTGAATGTTAAGTTTTCCTGGTTAATATGAAAATAAGGAGAGATGGTATGATTGTCAATGAGACAACTATCAACTAAAGTTCAAATGAAGTGGGTGTAAGCATTATAGGCAATAGTACAGCCTTCAGCAGTGAGAAAAACCCATACCGTGTAGTCTGCTTTAAAAGGCCCTGACATGAAAAATATGAAACAATTCAAACGACGTAATTTATAACAAAACTATTTGTGAAAAACAAATATGAGACATGAACCAACAACAGCCATAGAACTACAGGTTCCTGACTTCGTCACAGGCACTTAAAGAAAGTGGCAGGGTTTAACAAGGGCTCAACCTTCCCCTAATCTGGGAAAGTCTTAAGGAAGAGAGCTTTAATTGTGTTTCGTTATCTCAGTCACAGTGAGGCCTTCAACATAGAGCAAACACAAATTGCCTCACTTGCACTGCAAGTTTAAGATAACACCTAGCAGCGGTTTGAGTGGAATACATTGCAAGATGCATTCCAATCGGGCCCGGTTAAAAAAAATGAACATACTGGAAAGTAGTACATATTTAAAACAATAGTTCCTATGCATCGGTGTAAATTATGTAGGGAATGATTGTAAGGTGTACATATCTGGCAGATTTCCTCATTTTCGTGGTTCTTTTATCGATGTCTAGTATTCATGATTTAATTATATATATTAATTGGTCTGTTTCTTGTATACTATATAAGCAGTAGGTCAACTATATTTGGTGTTTGCCCGGGTGGGGTTACTGACTATCCTTTCTGGTATAACTGTACCGACAGCACTTGCCAAATCATACCCTGTTCTAACCAGAAAACATTGAAAAATATACCCTGTTCTAAACAGAAATATTGAAAAACATACCCTGTTCTAGACACGCTCAAGAAAATGTAGAATAGATGCTGTTCTAGACCCGGGGTTCTAGACTGTATCTTAAACAGTTAAATAAGCGATCCTGGTCTAGACAAATACCTTGTTTAAAAAAAGGCCCTGTAAAAGCCTGTTCTCACCAGGAAGGCATGAAAAAGCGACCGTTCTAATCAGCAGGACATGAAAAGGGACCCTGTTCTAACCAGCAGGGCATGAAAAGGGACCCTGTTCTAACCAACAGGGCATGAAAAAGCGACCCTGTTTTGCTCGATCCACACGCGTACCTCTAAAAATATAGGAAGTAACACTCCCTCCCCGCCGGGTGTTTGTAATGATTGTAAGGTGTCTTTCTGGCTTGGTTTATCTGAACATGACCCAAAACTATCAGCATAAAATAAATTATAAATAGTATTTTTAAAGCAGGCCAGACATTTCATATAGGTATGTCCTATTTTTCGGTGCAAAATATAGTTAGCATGCATTTTGTGTCTGGGGATACATGGATACGTATGTATGGCTTCAAGACGAGTACAAATATAAACAGCGTTATATCTATTTATAAACAATCAATAAGAGTGGATACAGTTACCCAGTGCTATTTCTTATATAAAACTTAGGGTTCAGGCGGACACAGCTGGACACAACGTTATTTCTATATAAAACATATAAAAACTATTGACTACAGACGGACACAAGTGGACACAACGTAATATCTATATAAAACTTAGAGAATCTGCTGGCTACAGGCGGACACAGCAGGACACAGTGCTATTTCTATATAAAACATATAAAAACTAGTGACTACAGGCGGACACAAGTGGACACAACCTATGTAATATCTATATAAAACTTATTTAATCTGCTGGCTACAGGCGGACACAGCTGGACACATCATCTTCATCTTTTTATGTAAATTAAGCACCTCACATTTGAATAACTTTAAAAACACCAGAACCTGGACCATGAATACATTTTTCTCAATGTTAATCTACTTTTCTCTGGACTTCACGAATGATCAATAAAACTTGACACCAGCCTAGACACATAAATATGATATCAGAACATTAAAACATTTCAGATAGAAAGTCAGCATTGTAGATTTGGATGAAAACTTGAAATGGAAAATTTTCGAGGCTGTATTTTGGGCATATAATTCTAAATTTATATACATTTCTACAATTTTCTCTAAAAAAGTGGAAATCCATTACATATTTTTTTGTTTAACAAATTGATACCAGTAGTTGGCAAAACCAGTTTCATGTTTAATTAACGCAATTCTTAAGCCTAAGAACCCAATAGATTAAGCACAAAATGCAGTGAATTTCTCAGTTATATTAATGCAAATCAATTTAGAATAAAAACTATTTTCTTCAATATCAAATATCGACAGGAACACGATTTATTTTAAAACTAAATGTTTTATTTATTTTATCATAATTTTCAAGGGAAACAAACTATTTTTTTTCACTTCCCTGTATAAATTAAGTTATTTTCCAGAAATTAAGGATCAAACAATTTACCTTTTTCGGACCCCTTTTGTGTTTTCAATAATCTATGGACAATAAAACCTAAACAGTGCGTGTGGTGAATCCTTTTAGGATATAAACTCAAAGAAACATCTACCTGCTCAAACTCAAGTCATGGATAATTGTATGTCATAACTGACTAGACAATTTAATTCAGTTTGACGTACAGCTCCGTAAACTTATACTCTGGGAACAGTATATCAATATATATGTTCCTGTTATACTGAACCATATCCAAATGAATATGATTTCATCTTTAAGGCATAAACACATATAAATATTGGGAATGCGTAAGAAAAATAGGAAGACATCAGTGGAAGAAATACATTGTTCACACTATATGAAAATCAAAGGCTATATACACGCAAAGCTCCAACTGCGAATCAGGAAGATCAGGGAAGAAAAGTCTGATAAGCCTACATCTGATAATTATCAAGGAATATATATCTTCTTACTTTGATATAGTTGTATTGCCATTTGATTTTATTATTTATAGTAGGCCCCAAGTTAAAATCGGCTCTACACATTTGGATGTACGCTGGATTACTATATATAACAATCGATTTTGCCTGCGCCTGCTCAATGCGAATATTGAAAGTACAATACAATAAAAGTTGCAGGAGTTTTGTCACAGCAAGTGTCCTTTAAGGGTGTAAAATTGTATAGACAATTAATTATGTCTATTTCTTAAATAACACACAGCATTACACTGGAACTATTTGAATATTAAATATTGGTATTGGTGTTCTAGATGGATGTGTCCGGTGCCTACGCATGCCAATACGAATTTACAGTATAATTTGTGTTCCAGAAAATTGTATTTAATTAAAATTTACATTTGTGGCATTTTACATTAGAACACCGTCATTTGTATTAAATTAAGCCTTTAAACTGAATTAGTATATTCAATATTTATAATTTATCCGGTTGTGTCCATGTGTCCGGCTACAAAATGCATGTCAACTATTTTTTGCACCGGAACCTTGCCACTAATGTTATTGTTTTGTTTATCACGATTGTACCGCTGTCTGTGTTTATTGTTTTGTTAATCACAATTGTACCACTGTCTGTGTTTATTGTTTTGTTAATCACGATTGTACCGCTGTCTGTGTTTATTGTCTTATTTATCACGATTGTATCGCTGTCTGTGTTTATTGTTTTGTTAATCACGATTGTACCGCTGTCTGTGTTTATTGTCTGGTTCTCTCCCTGATCATCTTGTAACCTCTAATGAAAGGTTAAGTCTTCAGCAGCCACTTGTTTGCATCTTATTCTGACACAAACATTTTCCCATGCATTCTGTGCACAGATTCCATAGAAATTCCATTTAGAACTGATGTCATCTAAGAAATAGCTTTTGACCAACCACATCACTTTGTAATGACTTTTGCTAATTTGAAGGCTTTTATCCATGTTGATTAACAGCAATGGAGGAAGTAGATGGTGAATACCTGATCCTTATACCTGTTATAGTTAAATAAATAAAGGACAGGCGGACCAGTGTAAGACATAATCTCCCGCTTATTGTAATCACTTTAATAGGTAGACAAATTGTGATGCAATGTCATTACTTTATGGTTGTGGCATTCAAAAATTGATTGCACATGTTCTGTTATGAAACACACTATGTTAATTTGAGATAAATTAATCAGTTCAAAAACTAAAGGATATCTATATTTATTGAAAAAATATGTAACAAATCATAATATACTGTAAAACATTATATACTTGTACTATATGTATTAATAATATGAATATTTAATTTGCTGAGATCCAGAAGGCACATAACTCCACATCAAGATATATTCAAAATTTGGGTTAATAAACTTGTAAATTATCCAGATATAAATTATTATTTTGTAACTCATAAATACATTTTAGAATTAAAGTAGAGGTTAAAATAAGACAGAAATAATATAACATATTTCATCAATTTTGCATCCCATTTCTGTTGACAAACCTGATGTTTTTGATTTTATAGCATTAAAGTCTGTCAGAAAAATCAAAACCAAAATTATCAAATTCCCCTAATATATCAGCAATGTCTTGGACAAGTTTGAAAATCAGTGCCAATCAATTATTTTTAAAAAGAGTTGTGCCCCTTGGAAACATAAATTATATTGAAAATTGCATCCTTAGCACTCTCATTTGTACAATTCTTGCCAGATTTTTATTTAACTGATATCATAGGTTTATATCAGCAATGTCTTGGACGAGTTCCAAAATCAGTGCCGATCAATTATTTTTAAAAGAGTTATGCCCTTGGAAATATTAATTATATGGAAAACTGCATTGTTAGTGCTCTCATGTGTACAATTCTTGCCAAAATTTTATGAAACTTATATTATAGGTTTATATCATCAATGTCTCGGACAAATTCGAAAATCAGTGCTGATCAATTATTTTTAAAAGAGTTATGTCCCTTGGAAATATTGATTATATGGAAAATTGTATTGTTAGCGCTCTCAAGTGTACAATTCTTAGAAATATTAATTATAACGGAAATCGCATTGCATTTGCTCTGAAGCCTTCATTTCTCTAAGATATTTATAAAAAATTTTAAAGAACAAAAAAAAGATTTTTTAGTAATTGCCCATATACCTTGGATAGATAAAATATGTGCAACGAAGGGGACATTGGAACTCTGTTCTTTTATCAATGTAAAAAGATTCTGGAAAATAAGAAAACATTTCCTTGTTTGATAGACTGAATCTCCAAACAGTCATACTTTCATTTGTTTAAACTGTCTATTTCTTTCTGAACATCATTTGAAATGTCTGAACATAAAAAATATCAACTCTTGTTAAGATTTAAGGTATTATTTTAATATTCTACTTGTGGAAAACTCAGTAGTGTTAAGACATTTAGCTTGTATTCAATCAAATCTGTTCAGCCACTTTTCATGCAATTAAATATTCCTTCTATAGCAGTGGTATAGAAAATCAAATATATACTGAAAGCTCTGAAAATTGATTAAACAAGTCTTGATTGACCACAGAGGAACAGCATTGGATTGATTGCATTGGATATTATCTGAAAATTGACTGAAAGACTTAATATTATAGATGTTTGGGAAATTTTCATATGTGGTTTATTACAGCTCATTGAGCAAGGTAAAATCACAAAAATATCCCCTTGCACAGTTATGATCTTAAAGGGTTCACAGACAAGAAAACAGGTTAAAAAAGCCTTACAAACCAGTTTGACTGTAGAAATTGCTAAATTCAAATTCTGCAAAAATAAACCAGTTTACAGTAATTTAAAGGTTAGTTTAGATTATAATGAACATTCAGTACTTGTGGTTTTTGTTGGTCTGAACAATATAAATAATAAAATTATTGTAAAACCTATGAATCCTATATAAACTGTTGTATAAAATTTCCTAGATCACCTAATTTATCACAATAGTATTTAGGTATGTTAAGTTTCTTGTCTTCTGTATCAGCTGAATTCTGGAGATCCTGTAATCTTTCAAAGGTAATATCACCACTGAACACCATTAACGAGTCCATACCACATAGATTGGCCATATGTATATCAGTATCACTTCTGTAAATGGTAAAATATCAAACATTGATCAGACAGAAGTCGAAAGTTAACTAACAAACAACTTTTTTGCAATATTACAGACTATCATTTAAACAGTTAAAATACATGACTGTTCAAAAGATATATGTACTTATGAAGGCAAAGTTTTGAAAGTTAAATTTTTTTAATTTGATTTATTATACATTGGTTAATTTTGAACAAATCTCTTACCATAGTTATTGCTCAATTTATTACAACTCTTTTTCTTTGCAAGAGTTATCTTCCCTATAAGAGTATAGATCTTCTATGTCAAGTCACAATTAGAAGATTACAAAATAAATAACATGTATACATATCATAGGTTTGAGGACTTGAATTTAACTGTAAATTGAAAAAAATGATTATTTAATCAATTGAGGTAAATTATTACAAAATTATTGCATATACATGTATGAGGTTTATTTAATGTTTTGTATGATCCCTGGCAAGTGAGGACTGAACAAAATACAACAGCACCTTAACAAGCTCTCTTGACTATCTGATAAAAGTATTTCAAGTGTTTATATATAACAATATATATAAGTATAAATAACAAGCTCTCTTCACTATCTGATAAAAGTATTTCAAGTGTTTATATATAACAATATATATAAGTATAAATATATAAAGTATAAAAAAAATAGTAAAATGTAAAAATATTTTGCACTAAATAAATGAAAAAGCTGCTTAAAATGGGCGGTAACTCTAAAAATACTTAAATAAAAAGACATTGCACAAAAAAGTCATTCTGTTTATATCAGTTGGCCAAATTCATTCAGATCTGTACAGTAAAAGTTGGGTATATTGAACTTGGAATCAGGATCAGACTGGTCTTTGTATCTCTGAACATCCTCCAAAGAAGACACTCCTGTCAATACAAGGAGACTTGACATGCCACACTTCTGTGCCACATAAATATCTGTGTGGCAACTGAAAGCAGATATATGTTCACTAAATATCTGTTTATTCATTCTTTGAAATGATTTAGTAGTTAGTTAGTTGGGTTAGTCTTTAAACTAAACTATTTCTTATTTTACATCAAAACTTCATACATTTATCTGGTGTTTTACACTATGATCTTAAAATATTACACTATGGATGATTTTTTGTATGGCACAGAGGAGTAGGAAAATATATATTTAACAGTAAGAAATTCTTTTATTTGTCAGTATTTTGAAAGTTAGTTTGATAACTATTAATGTTGTTTGGTTGGTAATAAAGGATTAAAAAAAAACAAGAATGCATGTTTTGTTATGCTAAGCATACCCCCACTTGTAATGCAAAGTATTGGAAAACAGGAAGTAGGTGTCAGACACACATAACAACTCATTACTATTGAGAAGCTGACCAAATATGAAGACATTCTGTATAGTAACTTTTATGAAAAATGTGAAGAAATTTTTTTAAGTTCATTCAACATATTGAAAAATTCAAAGTATCCGCAAACCGGAAGATTAAAGGTATCTGATTGATTGGAAAAGTGCATATTACAACTCATCACTGTTGAGCTGCTGACCACACATGAAGTCATTCCAAAAATTAGTAATTTTATGAGAAAAGTGTGACGAAAATATTTGTTGGAGAAACAAACGGAAAAATGGCTGGACGGACAAGATGATTGCAATGTAGCTCCAACTTTTAGATTGGGAGTATAAAAATCCAGGAAAATCTTTGTCACGTCACAATTGAGATTGCAACTTTTTTTGTCAACAATTGCAACTGGTCTCATTAAAAAGAGAAATTGCAACTTATGTAAATATCTTGCACACTTGAATATTTATTAAAATAAAATAAAATAAAATATATGTTTATTTGTTATTAAAGTTTCAATTTCAAACTTTTTTTCAACATCTTTCTTTTAAAAGGAATTTGGCTTAAAAAATTAGAAAAGAATAAAAATGACCACTGCCTGAATTAAGAGAATCCAAATATTCAATCATAAGAGAAGGAGTTTTCCAAATCATTCATGTCGAAACATCATTTACCATGACATACCAGGACAAGGTTATATCTTTCTTAAGAAGGCAATGTACAACTTAAGTTACTATGACAAGAGCTACTTACCTATCTCCTACCATCATACATCTTGCAGGGTCAAGGTTATGTTCTTTTTTCAGAAGATCAAACATGACAGAGTTTGGTTTTCCCACCACAACTGGTTCCTTTCTTGCAGGTATTTTAATGGCACCTACTACAGCACCAGTACCTAAGAACAGTTATTCAAGTTAGTAATGATTAGTGTTATTTGTTTGGTATATGCTGTTCTCAGAGATAATTTACCTTCATGTGTGGGGTCTATATCAATGAGACAAAAAATCAATCAAACACAAATCACAAAACCAAAAGACATCTAGATTTCTCCAATATAGACAAGTGTGTAAATATACATTACGCCAAGCTGTAAATCACACCGAGTCTTAAAAAGTTGTTAATAAATTTAAGCACTGAGTCCTAAGTATCAATTGCTGGTCATTTTGCTTTTTCATAATTTATATCAAGATATCAGCAGTTATCTAATTGTGTGTCACCTTTATAATAACCCTGGTATCATCTCAAATCATATTGGACTAAGAAGCCTTCTTATGGAGTCTGAATGCAGGTACCAATATGATTGTTTTATTGAGTCCATGTCAGATTGGGGCTGTTTAACATTGAAATCCACATAAAACTGAATAAAAGGCTTGAAAGCTTAATATTTGAAATCCAGATTAGACTATAAAAGCAAATATCATATCAAAATATGTACAAAATTAGTTAAAGTTGTCAAAATAAATCTTATAGGTTGGAAATAAAAAAAGTAAAAAAAGACCTCTCTATGTTTATTGTATATGGACATTGAAAACTTATTGATTCTTGGTTTACTATAATAACATTGTTCTAATCTTTTAATAATGTGTAAATCAAAACCTTAATGAGAACTAATAACTCTGTTTTTTTTTACTAAATGCTTCTAACCTTTTAATAATTTGTAAATTGTAAAAAAAAAAAAAAATTGAAATCTGTATTCCATCATCTTATTTTCAATCATACATATTTTGTGATAATATGGGGACTCCTTACTGGTCCTTTTTACAGTCCTTACTCACCAGGTACAACTAGATCTCCAGCTAACGGTAAATGTGTGTCCTCATTTGTGGCTACAAACAATGTTCCATTCTTTCTTATATAGCTAGCGGCTTTTGTCATCTTCATGTAATTTATATGTGGATCAAATCCAACAAGCACACAGCTCACCTGTAAATAGATCAACAAGCCTTCACCTGAGATGGGGCATTTTGATATGATATATGATTTCCATGTGCACAACAATCTTTAAAAAAAAAAAACTGTAAATTCTGAAATATTTGTGTTCATGTTTCATTGTGATTGTTGTGCCAGGATGAACATGAGATCTTAATTATTGTGGTTTCAGGAAATGTTGCATGCAAATAATGCTTTATCAAAATTTGAAATGCAAGTTTTATTTTTGCAAAACCTATCCAGTTGCAATTTTTGCAATAATAAAAACATCGCAAACATTTATGAATTTATAGTATGTGATCATCTGATTAATTTACTGTGTAATAGGAATACAGAGAGGTGTACAATGTAAAATGTGACAGCAACCCACCATCACAAACAAAAAATCTGGAAATTACATAATATGCATATTTTATTGTTTCAGCTGTAGTGCACAGTGTTTGACAAAGCTTTGGGTCAAGTGAGCTAGTGTACATTGGTTGTCATTTGCATTAAAATTAGTTTCATATGCTTTAAATAAAAGACAATTGTTCTGGCCTGATGGTTCTGGCCATTGGACTGTAGGACTTTTTTCAAGCAAATTGTTTTCATATTATTTGCAATAAGTTTTTGCTTACCTCTGGATCAAGGGTAATGTGTTGTGGAATTCCAATTTGTTCAAAAGTTCCTGGAACTTCATCAGGCTATAATGATAAATAAAACAAGTTAAATTTTAACTGATGCTCCCAAAAGTGCACATTTATTGAAGGATAACAGTTTAATAGCTACATTTTCACCGTTATAAATGTGTTCCAGCTCATATTTGGATACTTGAGTTATCATTCAAAACAATATGGCTAAGCACAGACTATGTCCCTTATTTTATGAAGTGACGACTTTATACATCATAAATGCCCCTGAATTTTTTCAGGGAGCATAAAATAATATTATAAGTGAATTTCACTATCATCTTGTCCTGAATATGCATGTAATATTTGCTGCTGAACATTCAACAGTCAATCAAAATCATCAAACATCCAGCTGCATGCAACCATTAAATATAAAACATATTTTTTATATTACCATGGTTTACAGGTTTCTATATTAGTGAAAATTAGGAATACCTCCTTTTGAATGACCTCTGATACATTATTTTTCAAAATATTGTATCTAAATTAAAATGTTACAGATCATTTGAAAACATCCATCCTTTATTTTTACTTACCCCTATTCCAAAATGTTTGATACCAAAGCTATCTAACTCCACTCCCATGGACGCATTACCAACACAGTAGACTTTACCTTGTAGATTCTGAGCTTTGATATATTGAGCAGCAGCATGACCGGTACATATTACATCCTCCTGAATTATATAACATTAACATTTTATAATTTCTAGATTTGTGCATATAGGGAAGAAGTAGAATTTCTGTCACCTAAGCAACAATGTGGTAGATTTTATTTCCTACTTTTCATTTTAATTTTCATTTGTTTAACTTCAGCATAAATTATTTTTCTGATTTCTAATGTTCAAAAGGTGTAGTGGCAATCATGGTTATCATCAACATTGTTGGTCTACCTTCCTTAATTGGATACAACTCTGATGATGGTGAAAATAATATTGACCAGTAGTCTAGATAAATTTAAAGTTTCTGGACATCAAAAAATTTCCATAGGCTTATTTCAGAAAAAAATAAATGAAATGTCCATGCTGTCAGGACAAATGGAGATGAAAATCAATATAATACATGTATATATATATATTTTTAAATGTCACCTGGGCTTTGTACATTGTGAATTTCATTGCAATATGTGAATATATCAGAACTATCCCCAATGATATTTATGTTAGGGTACTGTACAAAAACAAATTCTATTTTTAGCTCACCTGGCCCACAGAGCCAAGTGAACTTTTTTTATCACTTGATTTGTGTCATTATCTTCTGTTATCTTTTACAAAAATCTCCTCCTCTATTACTGCTGGGCCAAATGAAACCAAAGTTAGCCACAACCATCTTTGGGGTTTCTAGTATAAAATGTATATCGGATGATCCCGCCAGACAGCCAATATGGCTGTAAATAAAACATAGGGGTCAAATACATGTACTGTCTATTACTTTGAACACTGTTATTGAAAGAGAAAACTGACAGGGGGAAAATAATTAGAATGTAAAGATCATTATACTGTTCTTTTAGACCAAAAATGCCAGATGACACGACAGACACCTTTTAGGAGTCATTGTCTTAAATGAAAATGATTTTTTTTTAAAAGCCTTTTCTTTTGTCTCTTATCTTGAAACTGTTATAGTCAGAAACTTTATAGATATAAAATAAAATGCTCCTCTGGGGGCAGCTTGATACAACCGCAGAAGTCGAACCCTGAACAGTTGGGGCAAGTATGGACACAACATTCAAGCTTTATACAGCACTGAATTTGGATTGTGATTAAATATTTGACACAGCATAGGTTTCTGACACAGAATGAATGTGGTCTAAGAACTTATAAATTTTTTTTAACCCCCTTGAAATTGAAATGGCTTAACTCAATCAAAAGACATATTAACACAAGTGAACATACACTGAACGAATAAATTTGATCTATGAAACAATGTAAATACAAAATCAATAAAATAAGGGATGAATAATTAAAGTAACAGTATTAGTCTAAATGTTGGATTTTGGAAAATGTTGAAGATTCACATTGATCCCAGAGCAAAAACAGGCTCTTGTTAAATACCTCTATCCCAAAACATTTTATACCAAAAACTATCCAACTCAACTACCAATGAAGTTTAATTAAGACAGCAGACTTAATCCTGATGAGTTCAGGTAAACATATATCAGAGATATAGTCTCCTCCTGTAAAAAACAGAAATTCTTATATGGACTTGTATATTGTAAATAAGTCTTAGAGTGACATATAGCCTCAGTAGCTGCTAACTTCTACGTCAATTGGTCTCTGGTGGAGAGTTGTCTCATTGGCAACCATTCAACATCTTTTTTTTTTATATTAGAGAATTTTTTTTATAATTCCAGTCCTTACCAGACTGGGAGCTATGGATATCTGTGCCCTTTTCATGGACTTTTCAGAAAGATTTTAAAATTAAGGCAATCCTTCTATTGGAAAACTACATGTTACTGAAACTCGTACAAAGGGACACTTTTATTAAGATTAAAATCAGCTGCTGGAATTTAGATGACACTTTTTTAAAATCTTTTTCCATGGAAAAAATTTAATTGTGACAGTCAACTGAAATTTCACTAAATAAACATGTACAAATTCTGATATAATTTACCTCAGCAGCATGGAACCCTAAACTTTTACATTTTTGCACATATTGGCTTCTGGTTTTACCACTGTTATTTGTAATGTAAAATATCTTCTTTCCCTGAAATGACAGAAAAATAACATTTCTTACAACAGAGAGTCACAGGAGTATTATTCATTCACATGATACCTAACACGATTTGATAATTGATTGGTTATTGGTGTTTAACGCCACTTTCAGCACTATTGGCTGCCAGTTTTTATTGTTGGAGGAAGCCAGAGTGCCTGGAGGGTCAATTAAGATAGTAGAACTCACAACCTCGGTGTTGACAGGCTAGTGCTACAGTAGAGGAACTAATTATACCACTAGACCACCGAGGCCCCTTGTGTTAATGACAATCACTGACAGCAATACAAGTTCAAAACAAAACACACTATGTGATTCAGTTTAAAATCACTCTTGTTGGTGTTGAGTGAATTACTATTTATACATGTGAATGATAGTGTTCTTGTATGGTAAGTCCAATAGAAAATACGATCTGTCTGCAGATATGCAAAGTAATTCATAATATGCATATTGGGCCAACAAGCAAAGTCATCAAGTTTTTTTCAATTCCTTCAATGAAATTCAAAATACAAAGCTTTGATTTGGTAGTTGCTGACCATTTGCACATGGTAAGGAACAATACTAAAAAACCTGTGTCACTAGTTGTGATCCTTTCAGAGCATCAGAAATTACCCCTGTTTTTGTGTGCATTTGTGTTGATCCTTATTTTTCTGTATAGTGTATTAAAGACTGTTGTTTTCATGTTCTTTTGCCTTTTGTCATTTTGTTTTCTGGTTTTCTGCTATTGATTGCCTGGATGTAACTTCTTACTGTTTTATCTGTTGTCAATGGTTGTCAGAATATCACATTTCAAATATAGTGCTATCAATATCAATGACAGTAATTTACATCTATCTTTATCACAGGAATTTGTTATCATCTTATTGCACATTGTCCTAGCATCAGCTTCATACAGTACCAGTAACTCCAAATTAAACACACAATGACAACAAATACATGTATATACATAACAACTTCCTTAGAGCCAGATACATGTATTATTAGTTACATAGTGTGCTAGTGACCTAATACGGTATATATGGGGTCAGTAAATTCCATATGGGGTGAGAGCGAAGCTTGAATCCCCATATGGAATTTACTGACCCCATATATACCGTATTACGTCACTAGCACACTATGTAACGAATTTATCTTACCGACTATCTTAACGTGTGAAATTTAGACTAGTGACCTATCAAAATGAGCAAGTCTTCAATACCATTAGCATTAAGAAACTACTTCCAATATATATTGATCCTACAAAAACAGATGCCAACAATAACAACTTGTTAGGTTTAAATGTGTTTTATGAATTTATTTCAATTTTCATCATCAATTTCTTCGTCTGTTGAAACCTTTAAGATTTTTTTTTAGTACTGTTTTGTTTTTATAAAGGGACGTAACACCACTACTAACCGTGTATGAAATAAGCCCCGCCTCCCGAGTCCCTACTAACCTAATATGGAATATACACGGTCTCCACGCGGACGCTTTTAACCAATCATATTCCTAGAAATGTATAGGAGGTAAGATAAATATATATACATACCAACTTCCTTAGAGCAGCAACAGTATCAGCACTACCGGGTATTTCTTTGCTTGCTTCCCATAAAACCCCTAAAAAAGAATTCATTTGTAAAAATACCTATAGGCACTGAACCTATTACATGTAACTACGATGTAGCTTGAGTGTTCCTGATGAAGGTCATCAAGAAAAGCTGAGCTAGAACTCATTGATCAGTTCTCATCCTGCATCTCACTGGAACAATATTGCTGTTTCTCTGGCTCAGGTGTAGTGTGATTTACAATGAAACCGGGTGATTGCTGGTGATTGGACATGAAATAAATGCATAGGGGCAGATCAAAAACCTCTTTGCCCAAAAGGGTGTCTTGGCAGGATGTTTAAATACACAGTTACATGCCTGTGAAATAAGGAATTTAAATCTTAAATCCAAACACGTTTATATGTATATTTATCATCATATAAGAAATATAAAAAAAAATTAGCTTGTGGGTACTACACAACAGTGTACATGGTGTAGCTAGGATATTTTTGATATTGCATGGATAAAACCAAAATACAATAACTATGTAATTAGTATGTTGACTTTATACTGCAAAAAGTTACTGTTTTATGCTCTTTCTGATGTTTGACAAAGTGATTTGAAGTTTACTGAAGTAAAGACAATGTAATGCTTTAGTCTAGTAACATTCGTCCTGGTCTTTTTAGGGAAAATAATCCAAATATGGTTTATAATATAATATGGATGATTATTTATACCATTTTCATACCAATTTTTGCAAACAAAGTATACTTTTATTGGACCTTTTTATCTGTTTTACCCCCCAAAATTATAATCTGTTAAAATAGTTTTACATATTCAGGAATTTCAAAAGAAGTTGATAACCTGTGGAAAAAAAACCATATACAGGACTTTTAGGTGTAGGGTACGTACTTCAGTGATAGCATCATCATAACAATAAAATCAACATCTAACAAAAATAAATTAGTGCTACATGTAAACAGCAAGACTATTTCTGCATTAAACTAGGATTATATAGTTTTCAAGATAAGACAAAACTAAAAAATTAGTCAAAATCATCATTTAATGGCACAGACTCCTATAAAAACATGAAAAATCTTTCCAATGGTTTCAGTTACTTATGTAGATCTTATAATTATTGCTGATTATTTTTGTTGTTTATTTACAGTTTGTACTTATTGATTAATGTTTTTGAGATAATAAACATGATACAAAGGATATTTTTCTTTGCACCACGTAGCCAGTACAATAATTTCATCATACATGTATGTAATAAAATTTTGACAATAAACTTTTGTTATATTGAATATAAAAATAAGAAGATATGGTATGATTGCCAATGAAAGGACTCTCCACCAAAGATCAAATGACATAAAGTAAACAACTAGAGGTACCCATACTGTGAGCCTTCAACAATGAGCAAAACCCATACCACATAATGAGCTACAAAAGGCCCTTAAATGAAAAATGTAAAACAATTCAATGAGAAAACTTTGAACAGCCTGATTTATCCACAAAAAAATAAACGAAAAACAAATATGATATACAGCAACAAGCGACAACCACTGAATTACAGGCTTCTGACTTGGGACAGGCTGCCATACAGGATAATGGCTGGGTTAAACATGTTTAAAGGCGCCAACAGTCCACAACACAAACTTTGCAAAACAAAAACAAAAACAAAGGTGAGATACAGCAAAAAACGACAACACTCAATTACAGGATCCTGACTTGGGACAGGCACATATAGAATGTGACGGATTAAACATGATTTATACAAGAAAATCACAAAAATTATCTCAGGGATAGGTGCAATAGTTTAGATTAAGTAAAATATTGTAATTAAAGGGCAATAACTCATACATGTATAGTTATCTAATCGTTTTGGGCAGATTGGCCTTTAAATGTAAGATCTTGTATTGCAGATAATTTAGCTGTTTACAGTTTCTACTCATCTATCATTATTTTTGAGATAAAAGACCCCCCAAAACAGCTTAAACTGGTCAAAATCAATCATTTAAGGGCAATAACTCTGACATTATTGTTAGCAACTTTAGGTCACCTCTGAGGCTCTGGTTGCATTTTGTTTTGGACAAACCCACTTTGTCTGGTTGTGCTGTTTTATCCTATGAGGCTATGTGATAAACAGGATCACATGCAAATCAAAGCTACATCCAGACGCAAGTGATATTTTATTAGCATAAAAATAGTTTTACCATCACAATCGAACAGAAAGTTATCGATACTATCAATTATTTTCCTGGCTATCGCTCTGTCAACCTTTCTGCATGCCATATTTATTGACCTTTCCAGGGTAATAATCTTTTGTGTGGAGTCTGGAAAATAATAAAGACTATTTCAAAATGTAAAATAAACATAAACATTTATGTTTAGTAATTAGAATGATTGATTGCAATGAAGTTAATTTCATGACAACAGATAAAGTAAAATCAATTGAAATAAATAGTATTTTGAACTGTAAAAGGTGAATCAGGAGGAATTATAGTATCAACTTGATGTTCTATAATTGTACTTTGAGATGACATTCTTTAAAAAAATCCATTCGGAACGTACATCTCTTATTAATAAATAATTCAAAATGGCTTTGCAGGCAAGCACATGCAGACGAAATCCTTTCTTATTTTAGTTAATTCACTTGCGAAGGAATCATTACTTCAGGTTTGAATTTTCATCATAATTTCACTATGAATTAGTTGGTATTACATGCAATGATTCAGATTAGTTGTCAATGTGTGTTCATATGTCAAAGGTCTTGAAGTTGACATTTCTCTGCTGCTAATCACATGCATCAGCCCCAGGCTGGCCCAGGCAAATATTGGTTTGTCAGACAGACTGCTTCAAAGATTCTGACCAATGACCTATAACAGAAGTTGTCACCAAACTACCAAAAATGTATTTTTCGCCTGTCACATTTTCGTCGTTTAACCTGCATGAATCTATTCTCGGAATCTTTCAGACCAGATGTCTGTCAATGTCATGACTCATGGTGCACATGTATAGCCTGGTTGTTTCATACAAGGTCTATTGTTACTCTACATTGGTACAGCAGGGATACAGCCCTTATAGTATTTTCCCCACGGAGTCGCTTCATGCTACTTTTTGACTACAAAATAGAATCTCTGACAAAAAAAACAAACAGACTAACGAAAAGAGTTATTAAGTGCCAGTGCATGTGGTACGCCAGCTGAGTAAAGAATGCAAACTTACCTGCAGACTAACGAAAAGAGTTATTAATGCCACTGTGTAAAGGCCTGCCAAATTTCCCTAATAATGAAAAGGAGTTTAATCCCACTTAATAAGAACCAGCAAACTTGTTCCACTTAATAAAAAGGAGTTAAATCCTGCTGAAAAAGAACCATCAAACTTGCCCCACAAATGAAAAGGACTTAATTCTGCTGAATAAAGACCTAAAAACTTGACCCACTAAAAAAAAAAGAGTTTTATCCCACTGAATAAATACCTGAAAACTTGCCCAACTAATTAGATTTAAACAGAGTTTATAATCCTGCTAAATAAGCATCATGCCGCCAACTGGCCCCACTAATGAAAAGAATTATTTATATGCACCCCAGTTGTGATATGAATAAACTTCGATCACCACATTAAAACAGTATTGCACCAAAGTCTTTTCCATCACTAGTCTGAAGACCAGTATTCCAACATATTTCTTATGTCAGTCTATTAAAGTTTTGCAATACTTACTTAAGGCCATCATGGCCATGGAAAAATTAATGTAAGCCTAACATGGGAAAATTATCAAAGCCCAGCAGGCAGGAAAAACTTTTTATTTTAGTTTTATTTTTTTGTGAAAAATCAGTTTCGCTCTGTAGAGAATGTTGTTGTTAACCTGACAGTAAATTCTCTTTGTACATTCTATATTGTGGTAATAAGCTATGTGAAACTAAAGGAATGATAGTTAAACAATGTTGACACACTTTTTACACGTTTAACATGTTTAAGAGTTTATCAGACAATTTTAAAAAGCTTCATTGAAAATTGCCAATAGACACATGAAAGAAAGCAGAGCAACACTTTTATTTTTCGTCTGCAAAAAAAAAAAAAAAGAATTGTCCCAGAGGATGTAGCAATGCAAAGCAAGCATCTTTATTTGCATAACATACATAATAATGATAAAGAAACCTGGGTGGATGAATCAAAATGCGAGTTATTATCATAACAATTTAAGGATTCTAATTTAACAGCAATCATGGCAATTTGAATTTATAGCAATGAAAGGAATGGTCTCTTGTCTCTAAAATTATATTTGGGCAAGTTTGCAGTTTTATTTGTGGTGTATATGTTTTTTTTAACAAGTGGGGGTACATGTATTTGTGAAAAGTTTGTAAAATGTATATATTTCATATTTCTCACATTCTGGGTGGGCCAGTAATTTGTATTTGTCATATATATATCAGTGGTGCAAGTTTATTTTTAGTAGATTTGACTGTATGCATACTGAATCTTCTATTTGTTATATATTATTGGTGGGGTGAATTTGTAGAGAATGAGCTCTTTTTCATCAGTGGGGGGGTTATGTTGAAAAGTTTGTAGAACAAATATATATCTTATAATCCTGATGGAGCAATTTTGTAATTGTTATATATCTGTGGTTGTTTGGAAAGTTGGGGCGAGTTGGTCAGCATGCATGGTAGGAGTTTATGTAAGGTAAGGGTGAGTTGTTTTGCTTCCAAAAAAATACATGTCTATTAGCAGGTACTAACTATTTGACGTTTTGGCTTATATATATTGTATATCTAGCCTGATCTGTCTATATACTGGTAAGCTCAAGCGGGCTATATAAATTTATCTGTTTTTGAAAAATTTTCATGAAATTTCAGTTTCTCACTTACTATTTGGAAGTGTGATCAACTTTGCAGGCATTTTAAAGATACTTGTAGTTTAATATTTCTGTGTAAAATTTCAAGTTTTATCAGTTGTTTTTTACATTCACAAATTGTGTCTTTTCTGTGTCAGTAGCAGTGGGATGTTTTATACTGTCATTGTCCTGTATGCGTTGTTTTACATATTTGAACAAATTGATATGACTGAATAGAAAATTATTTATTGAACAAAGTAATGATAAATTGAAAGATTTACAATTATTTTAGCTATTTATTTTGGTGGCACTTCCTGCACATCCAGTATGTAGCCCTTTATAGCCGACAATACGGTACATGTATGGGTTTTTCTCATAGTTGAAGGCCGTGCAGTAGACTATAATTGCTTACATCCACTTCATTTTAACATTGGTGGATAGTTGTCTCATTGGCAATCATTATACCACATCTCCTTATTTTTATATTAGGTGGCATTTTGAGGCCAACACATTTAGGTGGTACTACTCCAGACAAACGTCGCAAACTATAGATCCATATACTGTAAATTCAGAAATTATTGCGATGTTTTTATTATTGCGTACGGGTTATAATCGCAATAATTAAAACTCGCATTTTGAAATTTTCTATATGAGTTAAACAGGATTTTTCTCAATATCGCAAAAATTAAAATTGCATTCTAGTCTAAAATGACAAAATCGCAATAATAAATGCACACAATAATTTCTGAACTTACAGTATACATGTATATGCACAATGAGCAGTTCCATTATGAATACACCAATCTCGAGTTTTTTTTCTTAATGAACAAATTACACCGGTTGATCCGAGGTCAATATGCGTATATGAAGTCATCAAACAATCGGTGCTTACTGTATGTAAAAGCATATATATATAAGCTTTGTTACATTGACAGAAGGGTGAACAAATTTCGAAAGCCATCTATAATGAGTTGTTTTAATCGACTCTGCTAAAAATGCAAAAGTGAACATCATATAGGTCTATGGCAAGCCATTGTAGAATTTATTCCCTATTTATTAATATTAAAAAATGATTTTTTTTATATCAAAAATCATTTTTAAATATTAATTAATCGAATTTTTAATATTTAAAAAAAAATAGTTTATTAATATTTGATATTCAGTCAATACATCTGGAAGTTTAACCATGTTAAAGTTTTTTTACATCATAATTTAATTGTTTAAATTCATTTCAGAGATTGCTTGCAAATCAAACGTTTTTTAGATCAGTGCTTGTCTGAATATATCAGCTTGTGGGTAACAATAACTGCAGGTAACAATAAAAAAATATATTATTGTTACCTGCAGTTTCCGTATGAAGTCAGGTCTCTGTCCAGAAATACTTTTTGGCAATTAGTCTCGGAAGTCATAATAATTATTTCTTATTGTTACTTTTTGCGGTAATCGTAGCCAGTGCTTTATGTATACCTCATATCTCCTTTTATTCTTATCCATAGTTTGGGGTAAAAGAGTTGGGATTATACAGTGGTCTTTGAAATAAGACTTAAAGAGTCATTATCACAAAAAATATAATGATAAAAGTCACTTATGAATCTAAAGATATTTTGTGAAAAGAGATAATTTGGATCTTACTAGCTTCAGATTTTTACTAATGTTGATAACTGTTTTTTTAATATATTTTGTAGTAATACTTGGTTAAACTAATAAGATGCCTGGAAAGTTAAAAGTTCGTATTTTGGCTGGAAGAGATTTGCCAGTAATGGATAGGTCTACAGACCTAACTGATGCGTTTGTGGAGGTTAGTATCATTGTATATAACTACAAATGTACAGGTATTTTATTCAGGTTAAATTTTTTATGTGTGAAACCTTGAGTTTAAATAAGAAAGATTTTTTCTCAATTTATAATGGCATGTCTTGTGAATGTTTAGCTAGGTCCAAAGAGATTTTATGTAAGATCTGCATTATTTTATCAAATGAAGTATAAACATAAAAGTAAAAAAAAACCCACAAAAACTATATAAATCAAATCAAATCAAATCAAATCAAATCAAATCAAATCAAATAATTTTATTGGTGTAAATTCCAATACAGGAATGATACCAGCTGACATTTACAAAATACAAATACAAAAACAGACAAAAATAAACAAAAAAACAAATATACAGAGATATGTTTTCTCAATGATAAGAGACACATATTTTATATCTACATTGCGTGGAGGTGTTATTCATACTATATTATCACTTCAAGCTATTACAATAAGCTTTAATACTACAACAGTTCTTAACAACATTATGTTTGCTTTAAATGAATGTTCGAATCATACATATCGCTTATTCCAGCTACACATACAGTACAAATGTCAGTATCATTACTTTTCAAAATGAAACTAAATTTATCTTGTTCAGACATATTGACAAAAGATGGAACTATATCACTTAAATTACAAAAGAGTATATTTCTATTAAATTCTAACGCTTTACATTTAATGAGGAAATGGAATTCATCTTCAATTCCATCCTTGCAAAGTGGACAAATTCTCTGTTCTAAAGGTGTTCTAGTATATCTACCAACTTCTATTAGTAATTTGCTATTACTAATTCTAATTTTTACCATTTTAGAAATAACTTTTTTTTTAAGGTCCAGTAGGAGATATTGTTCTAATTCGTAATTATTTTTAACTTTGCGATACGTTCTTAGTTTATTACCATGACTATCTTTATTAGAGTCACAAAAAAGAGCTTGTTTCCAGGATTTTATGAATTCCTCCTCTAATTTCTTTTGAACAGAAGAAAGTAATTTTGTCTTTGACATAGTATTCTGATTTTCCCAAACATGCTGAAAACCAAGTTTACCAAATAACACTTTTATTTTACTACAAAAACCATTAGACATGTTAAAGTTTTCACTGTATGCTTTCTTTACCATACTCTCGCTATTCATATTAATGATATGAATCCAGAAATTAATTGTATTTTTAAGGGCTGACAATGAAAGTGGGAATAAACCTAATTCAGCAAGTATATATGCTTTCAATTAAAAAAATGACATATGTATAACTTGTAAAAATAAAAAAATGCTGTATAATTGCCAATGAGACAACTATCCACCAGAATCCATATTGCATGGATGTAAGCAGCTAAAGGCAACCCTTCAACAATTTGACTTTTATATCCAAAAATTAAATGAAATTCTACAATATTTCTGTCATGTATTTATGTTTCTAAATATTGATAGGTAAAATTTGGTAGTGAGACAGTGAAGACAGACGTGTTCAAGAAATCTTTAAATCCACATTGGAATTCTGAATGGTTTATATTTGAGGTAAATAGTTTTTATTGATTATTTAGCATCATTCCATGGTTAATCCCATCATTCCCATTGCATGATCAATGTGGCTGTTGTTACTAAAAAAAGACATTTTATAAGAAAAGGGTAAAAGCTTATAATACTCTTTTATAGGAAACTAATCAGTCTTATAAGAACCAAATGACAATGATGAAATTTAATATTGAAAAATAACCTATATAGATTTTAATGGATGTTTTTTTTTTTTTCATATTCTTGAGCTGCATCATTCATAGTCTGTTGAAAGAATTTTGTGATCTTGCTTCAGAGAGTTTGATGTATATGGTGATAGATTGTCATGTTCATCTGGCCCGAGAACACAGTTATTTCGTAGTGCATTTCTTTAAGACAATAAATTAATCATTATGCCTCTGTGTCCTATAGGTACCATGCATAGTCACATTTGTCATCCTCGCTTATGATTATTCCGTTTGGATTATTTTGGGAGGAAAACGAAAATAAAGGCGTCCAGATATAGTTTCTGTCATCGGACAGACTTTTAAGTCATAGATAAGACTTCCGTTTAGGATGGTTTGCGGTCACTGATATATTATATAGAGACTCGCCACATAATATATCAGTTACCGCCGTGGATAGTAAACTTGGAATGGATAGTAAATAGCAAATACACTTAATTTATAGTATATGTATGTTCATAGTATACAGAAAAACGTGAACATAATTGAAATTAATAGAAATAAAAAAATAACGGATTTTGAAAAAAAGGGAGGGCTAAAAAAAAAATTGTCCTGTCCCCAAGTACCTATGACTTTTGATACCTTTCCTGAAATTCTCGTCATAAAATCTTTTACAAAAATTCATCCTACAACAGTTTACATACTTTCAACCACGCTCTGAACAAGGATCCTAACTACACAAATCCTTGCTCTAAATGTTCGCCATTTCGGGGGTGTGTTCTAGTTAATCTTTATTTTGCTTCAATCTACAGGTAGAAGACAATGTTCTGCAGGATGAGCCTCTAGAAATTAGGTAAGGATATTCCGTAAAATAACAGCAAAGACCATTTTTTATAATTTACAGCATTTATTTTTCTATCATCTAACACAGATTTTGATGCAGGTTTTGCGTTGAACTTTAAAAATAAATTTCTACTTGTATGTTTAAACATATTTGATGTAGCATTACACAACTAAATGTAACACAATTCAAACGAGAAAACCAACAGCCTGTGATAAAATAACAAACAAAATACAATAACGGTAACTGCTTTATTTCTGGACATTGGTATATTACTGCCAATTATTATGCATTGCAGAGTTTTGGATTATGACACCTATAGTGCTCATGATGCAATTGGTAAAGTTTATGTCGATCTGAATCCCCTGCTGAGTAAAGAAACTCCAAACATGATCAGTGGATGGTTTCCTATCTATGACACTATGCACGGTGAGTACAGAGACTCCAAACATGATCAGTGGATGGTTTCCTATCTATGAAACTATACACGTTGAGTACAGAGACCCCAAACATGATCAGTGGATGGTTTCCTATCTATGACATTATGCATGGTGAGTATAGAAACTCCAAACATGATCAGTGAATGGTTTCCTATCTATGAAACTATGCATGGTGAGTACAAAGACTCCAAACATGATCAGTGAATGGTTTCCTATCTATGAAACTATGCATGGTGAGTATAGAAACTCCAAACATGATCAGTGAATGATTTCCTATCTATGACACTATGCATGGTGAGTACAGAGACTCCAAACATGATCATGATCAGTGAATGGTTTCCCATCTATGACACTATGCATGGTTTGTATGGTGCAGTTTGGTGTAAAGTTTCTCTTATATTAAAAATAAGAACAAATCAAAATATCAAATTTTCAATTTTTGAGACAAGAAAAATTGCTGTCAGTTGATAAGCACTCATAAGTTATGTAATTTTAGTACATTTGTACACATGTGAGCCTCATGGTTCTCAGTGATTTGTGTTTCAACTGAAAAAGTATAGCTTACTAAATGCTAAATGGTTTTTTTAAAGCCATAACTTTCAGTGTCAGACTAAGTTCAGAATGTTACTATAATTGAATTGTATCAAGGCTGTCTAAAAATGAAATAAAGTTAATTACTCTTCTGGATAAGTTTCAACAGCCTCTGAATGTAATTTATTCCAATAGACCCATGTAACATAGATATAAATGAAAGAAGATATTGGGAATATGTCAATGAGACAGCAACCCAACTACACACAAAAACAAAGACATATTGATCAACATTGTCTATACAAAATGTAAAGATGTAAACAACTACTTCATTGTAATCATATAAAAAACAGCCAAAACATAAACATTAAATAAATCCTGAAAGGTTTGATTTACATAATAAGTTTGTTTAATCTTTTTTACAAAACGTTCCACATATCTGATAACAAGAACAGTATATGAATATGCTTTATTTATTTGTGTATTTTCCTGTGAATTTTTCTATTCTTTATTCCTTAACTAGGTATAAGAGGAGAGTTAAACATCATCGTGAGAGTAGAATTGTTTACAGATGTTAATAAGTTTCGACAGTCATCCTGTGGGGTGCAGTTCTTCAGCAGTAAGTTAACAGATCATTAACTCTTCTTAATTGTTTTATACTGTTATGAATTTATAAAGATTAATCACAATACTGTGGATTCATTCATTTTTGTGGATTGAGGAACAATTATATTTTCTTGGATATGAGATTTCATGGTTTTGTCAAAGTCTGCATACACATTATTGTTTAGGGGCCAGCTGTACCCAGCCTTTGGATGTGGGATTTTCTCACTGTGTTGAAGACCCATTGGTGGCCTTCTGCTGTTTTCTGCTCTTTGGTTGGGTTGTTGTCTCTTTGACACATTCCCCGTTTCCATTCTAAATTTTATACAAGACTACACTCAATTTGTTGTTCTTTGAATTTTTGATTTTTTGGTTTAATCTATACCAATGAAATCCATGAAAATTGGTTTACCCACGTGTAATAATGAAACCACATTAGCTTGGATCTTTAGGATTAAAGTCATAGTCCCAGGGTATAGTGTTTTGAAAACATGTGTAGAAGTAAACAACTGTATTAAAAAATTGTTCATTAAGGAAAGAAAGGGGTTGGCCTGTTACCTCTTCCCTTCATGAGATATTTCTTGTATCACACTGAACATGATGTAATACAAATGATTGATATGAAAAATGTGTTAATATGATTGGCCTATTCTGCAATGTGATACTAAATTCTGATGACTACTTTTCCTCTGTGGCAACAGAGGTAAATGATCCCTTAAAAAATATATAAAATTCTCACATTTCTTACCTGAAAACCTTCTTATTGTCAAATTTAATTCCATGAATTCTCAAGAGTTCAAAAAGCTTAAAATCATCTGATGTTAACATCCATGTTGGTGCCAGAAGTGGATCTACGACAGCAAATTGTTTAGATGTCAAAGACTAAAACAAAGTTTTACAGAATTTACTATTTGACACAAATAACAATTTCCCTGTTAAAAAGAGATAGATTTAATAGCTCGTGAGAATTGGATATAGCGTGAAATCAATACTTTATATTTAATTTCAATAATAACACCGTAAATTCAGAAAGTTTTGCCATGTTTTGAAATCGCAATAATTAAAATCGCATTTGTATCGATTGGTCAACAATCACAATTATAAATACATGCAATAATTTTTGAATTTACAGTAATAAACTGCACCTTTTATTATATTGAAATCAAATTGCTTGACTTGATATCTAGTGATATTCAATTCTCAGGAGATTTGAAACGTTTAACTCAAATTTTATTTTCAGATTATAAAAAAAGTTATTTTTTAAATTGTTTTCAAAAACTAATAAAATAAAAGAATATCAATATAATTCTTGCAATATCTTCTTTATTTGATATTAGCTGCTGAGGTTATGATGTGGGTTTCAATAACAACATTGTCTGTTTTTCAGCTGCAGAGGTGCCCAGTGGTTAAAAAAATGACGATAATGTATCTGAAGCTGCTGAGGTACCCAGTGGGAATACTAATTACGATAAGGATTGTGTTTTATTTCAGCTGCTGTAGAACCCAGTGGGTATAACAATAACAATATTGTTTATGTTTCATTTCAGCTGCTGAGGTACCCAGTGGATATAAGCTACAAATAATACATGGATTTGTTGAAGAACTTGTGGTTAATGATGACCCAGAGTACAAATGGATAGATAAAATTAGAACTCCTAGAGCTTCCAATGAAGCTAGACAGAGGCTCTTTTCTCGACTGTCAGGTAAATATACTGTTAAAGTCAATAGATAAAAGCAGAATTCCATAGATTCCAATATAATCAATACAACTCATTAACATCAAAAGATAAATGAGGATAAACAACTAAATGGTATGCAGCGTGACAGTGATAAGTTGTAACATGTGAGCACTTTAGGATATGTCAGATGCAAGGGTCCGGAAACGGTCATATTTGCCAGTCATGACCTAAACTGAAAGCTATTGTCCTAAACGGCAGATTGGGATTGGGGACAAATTTTATTTTTTTGCAGAAATAATTTCGGTCATTTGATTGAGATCGGATTTCTTAATAGCCATTTTGCCCTTGTTTTTTTGTTTTGTAATCCCTTTCCTGCAATAAAACTCCAATATAGTATAATTCTGAGGGCCCTCCTAATAACTAAAGTACTGCCTCTGGGAATTTTTGGCTAATGACCGCTTATCACTTTTGACCTGTGTTTTTAATTCACACCTGACATTGATCACAAGCTCCGACCTAATATCATAAGAGATTAAAATTCCATGACAACTGTCTTCATTATTTAATTACTTTTCAGCAAAGACAACAGTCAATTCTGATTTAAAGATTAAAACTTAATTAACATGTTTAATTTACGTAGAAAAAAGTAATTTTTCATGAGTTACACATGTGCTTTATTTACTATGTAATACACATGCGTAAATGCAAAATGATTTTATGCTGAATTAAACGAGTGCAACTGTTATCTGTTGTATTCAAACACTTTTAAAGGTAATAAAATTAAAAAGCCGGTGATTTCCTGTCAATTTGATAAACAAAACGAATCCCGGAAATGAATCTTGAATTAATCGTACTTTAGTATTGTTGCAAAACTTCCAGTTTTAATTTCGTCTTCAAAATAGAAAGACAAACTAGCGATGTCTAAGAAATTTACCATTTTGAGTCATTAAAATCATTTCAATTTTAAACTGTTGCCTTCCCTAAACTGTTCTTGAACGTTTTTAGAAAAATGGTAAGAAAATTCATGAAGTAAATGCAATGAAACAGTCAACACAAGTCTGTTGATGCTATGAATCTAGAGTGATTTCGACAATTTGAAAAAAGGACACAAACTTTTAAGTCATCTCAAAATGACCGAAATTGTGTGAAAAAATTTCCAGATCCTTGGTCAGATACCTACTTCCTTTTTTTAGATACTTTGGATTTTTCAATATGTTGAATGAACTTCAAATTTTTTGTCATACATTTTTCCAATACTACTTTACAGAATGTCTTCATATTTGGTCAGTAGTAATAAGTTGTACCTTGAGTGTTCTTTTCAGATCAGTCACAATAATGTACGATAATGTTACAAACACAAATTCTTCCTTTTTCAGGTGAATTGCAGAGAAAGATTGGAGTGAAAGTTTTAGATCTGGGAGGAAATGCTATTATAGGGTAACTTTTATCTCTGGGTAGAAATGCTATTTTACAGTAACTTTTATCTCACAAGTAGTAAAAGGATGATCTTCAGGCAATAATTTGTTACAAGTAGGCATGTCTGGATTGTCTTTTTTCTAAAGCACTTCCTTGATAATATAAATGTATTCAAATAAATGGAAATATGGGGTATACATCATTCAGGTAGCAACCCAACAGAACAAAAAAGTTAGAGACATGTAGAGGTAAACATTCAGTCTTCAACATCAGACAAGTGTTTTTACTATTGTCAAGATCTAGATCGCCCTGATTAAAATCAATTGTAAATAAATGTAAATAAACAGTTAGATATAATCTGGACACTTTAGTGCAGAAAGGTAATGCTTTCATGGCATCATAAAACATTGAAGTTGTTATATTTAGAATTGCCATTTTACAAGTAGTTTTTGGTCAATATAGAGATGAGCCAAGGTCTTATAATCAAAATAGGTATTTTACCTACATTTGCATATTTTAAAAAAAACATCTTGTAGCAAAAATGTCTTTACCACAGTAGGCAATTCCTGAACTCTTATATTAAGCAATATGGGCAATTAAATTTTTTTTATATTTGCCAGCAAGGGCAATTCTATAAATATTATTAACAGTATGAGCAATTCTAGAAATCTGATATTTAGCAGAATAGGCAATTGGATAGTTGTTTCATTGGCAATCATACCACATCTCCCCTTTCATGATATAGTAGCCAGAAGAACAATGAAGAATGTTGATGTTGAGGGTAAAAATCTATATATATAAAAAATAAACAATATCAGTATGACTTACCTTTTACTTTTAGTTACTACCAATGTTTTGATCTAGAAGGAGAATCAGGAATTGTAGCACGAGGTATAGGGACAGTAGTAAACATAGCTAAGATCCTCCAGCAGCCCCCCTCACCACAGGGGGTGTCACCTCTACTGAAAGAGTAAGTATAGCGAGGAATTATCTCCCTTGCATGGTTATAGGAATTTGGTATGTCAATAGATAACTGATTGCTTACTAGAGTAGTATGGTGATGAAAATGAAATAGAATGATTATTTCAGGAACCAGCCAGTTATGTTAAATTATTGTCAATGTAGAACTACTGAAAGTTGACTTATAAGATGGTCTACTTTATAAGCAAGCTGTCCCATTTATAGGTGTTTTGAAAATTGGTTTGTAGACCCACATTTACATTTTCATGTAGAGTGGTGTTTTTAAATGTATAATTCATTTTAAATGTATCTGCAGATTTGGTACTGAAATTATGATTGATTGATTAAGGGATATTAATATACAGTCTTAGGTCAAAAGTGTTTCACTGTTTTGAAATTCCCCTATTATTTCTTATAACAACATATTTTTTCAATATTTTGTCAAAAACTAATTCGAGATTTTGTTTAATGTTAAACTGATAAATGTATACAGTTTTTCATGGTTATTATAAAATATTTTTATGATATGTCATTACTGGGGAATCATTATTTGTATACAAATATTGAAATTTAGTGTCATGTTTTCCTATATAGTCATATGATCTTTTCTTACAGAAAGTCATACTTGTCTTTAACAGTGATTTCCCTAAAAGTATAAATCATAAATACATTTGATAATTATTGCAAGAAACTGCAGATATTTCTGTATTTAATGGATTAAAAAAATATTCAATTCGGGCATGCAATATCTCTAATAGAATTTTTATTAAAAATGTGTTTCTGATAAGGGGAACACTTATGACCTTAGACTGTCATTCTTGTTTATAAAGTAAACTGAAATAGTCAGAATTCTGCAATTTTTATTTCCTGAATATCATTGATGTGAATTTTAAAATGGGTAGAAAATCTCTTATTTTCTAATAAGATCGTCTTTGTCAATAACTACAAATAATTTGAATGGTTTTTTTTTTGAAATTTCTTAAATTGAATTGCTGTTTCTAGATTGCATATTGATTTGCATTGTATATTACTTTATTTTTTAGTATACGGTAATGTAAACATTGTTTTAATTGAAAAAATCTAACTAGTAGTAACTTTAAGAGTGTTTGTTGCTGAAATTTAAAATATTAACATTTTCATATGACATCTTCTTCAATAGATTTAATAGTATCTTTGCCAGATTAACCTTTCCCAAAACTGTTTGAATAATTCTTGATAAACAAAGATTGGTTCACTTGATCTCAGTTCTTCATAAAACAAAATTTAATTATGATGTCCAATTTTCTAGCTGTCCTATTATTTTACTAATTGTGACATTACCAAAACAGGCAACCATTCCTGATAACTTCACATAAAAAGAACATGTTCTTCATTTTAAAGACCAAATAGTATATTGTTCATGCGTATTAGCTAACACATCTTGATTACAAGTGACATAAATGCTCTATGACGTTTGAAAAAAAAAGCAGTAGATTAGAAAGTCCCATTTCGTGTATTTCCCTGATTCCAATACGAAGTTAACATCAAAATACATAACTCTGATTGAGCACAGCAAATAGCTATTGAATATTAAACAAAAAGATACACATAAAGATACTACACTACAATGATATACATATATGTATCTGAATTCTGTCTTGCATAAAGTTATACTTTTATTTTTTTGCTAACAAGCTCATGACGTAAAAGAAACAAAAATATATTGAATGCAAAGATTTTTGACATTTCCATGATTTAATATGATTAAACAACAACAATTTAATTTTTATATACCTTTTACCATTTCATGACAGTATTTTTCTTGAAGTGGGAGACATGCAGTGCCCACTGAAATCCAATGGCCTGTGGTACGTAGTCGATAACCCTATCACATACCGGTCAACCAAGTGGACTTTGCTGTTTTTGCTGATGTCTAAGTTGTGATGGGCCAAAATAATATTTTTAATATGGTTAATGTTTACCCTTTTTTTCCCCCAACATTTGGTTATAAGCTTACTAGCTGAAGGCTATTTTATCTAATCACATGTCTTTCACACAGAAATGGTATCATATCTCTGTATTGTAGGTAGTGACTAGTGTTAGGGTTACACAGATTTAGTATTTAATGTATTACAGCAAATTCTGTGTAATAATTACAAAGCTTACACCAAAATGTTGTGTTTAGTCCTAAACATTGGATATTCAAACATATATTAAATGTTTGATTCAAATCATTCCATCAAGGTATTTGATTTCAGATGATGTTATCTTAGTCATTTGTTCTATTGTTGGGCATAAAATCAATGTCAGGTATAAACATCTTAATTAGAGCTGTTTCATAAAAACATTCATGGGACCAAGGGAAGGCACTTTCAAATCCCAACTATGGGTTGGTGTCAAGTACAGTGATAATGTTTATAGTGAAACTTAACATTCGCCTCTAAAGATAGTTACCCCATTTTGAAAGTGCCTACCCTGGGTATCATATATTTGTAAATGCCCTTCATGAACAAACAATGAATTTCCCCACAATTCTTTAATTCTGGAATAGCCAATTGTATAGAATATTTGGTTGTCCTGTCATTTAACAAGATATTATGTTACATATTTTGTGTTTTTTACTTGATTTTCTTTGATATGATTGATTCGAAGTTTTTTCTACATCTGCCTCTGTCTATAATTTTGCATGACATAGATTTGCTTTTGCATGCATGCTGCTGGGGATACAAGTTTTTGCACAGATAAATTAAAGTTGATTGAACAACCTTATCCCTTAACTTAATAAAACATATTAAAAATGACAATTTCCAGTAAAATATTTGAGGTCAAAGTTTGTATATAAAAGAAGTAGAAAGAATTGTCATATGCCTGTAAAGAACAGATATTTTCATGATTATTTTAGTATACTGCATCCTTTTCAGTCAACGAGTCTGTCAACTAAACTTCCAATCTCTAAATTAAACATTCAGTTAGTTCCAATGTATTCACTTATACAATCAATCAATCAATCAATCAAACTGTAGACATGTTGTTGGAACAGGTATCAGCATACTTTTTGGGGATGTAAATGCATGTGTATTTATTAATATCTTGGACTGATGCAGGCATGTGTGATTACAGTCAGTGTTTTAATTCTAATATTGATTTTTTTATAAAATGATGAATTTCTTTTTTTTTTATTTACTGTTGCACAAAAATCATACAAGTATTTGATATTATTTGTAATTTGATTTCCTTTATCTGATACTGTTTCAAAGTAATACAGACAAGAAGATTAATTGCTTTTGGAGAAAAGATGCATTAGTATTATTTGAACTAAAAATATTTTTTTTAAATTCCAGCAGAGCTGTTTGATACATACAGATAATTAGATAAATTATAAGGGGAGATAATTATAAAGAATAACAATGTGTAGTTACCAGTAGTATTTAAGACATTTCATTAGCAAAATCAAAATAAATTTTAAAAGAATGGCAATGTGTACAGTGACATAAGTTTAAAAGGTAGAAAGATGTGATGGCAATTTGTTCAAATTTTGGCTAAATTAAATATGAACAGATCTGTATAATTGTCAATGAATGTTGTTTTTTTTTACTTGGGATAGGCATTATATTCAGTTACATTAGTTTAAAGGATTTTTTTTTGCACAGAGGTCTCAAACAAGCAAATTCCTGTCACAATGCAGTATGAGATAGTCATGTGATTATTAGGTCTTATTTTAGGCTGATTATACTTTATCAAAATAGTCTAATTTAATGAATACAATAACCTGATGTTGACAGTTTTTGATTATTGGGTCACAATATTAAAACTTTGTAGAAATTATTTATTTCTTGTTTTGAAATTTTAACAGTGGGGCCACCCCTCTCTCAAACAAATTACTGCTAAAATATTCTCTATATACCATATTCTGTACTTTTACCAAAAATTTCAATGGGCTAGGGGTGGTGCCACTTATAAAATCATGAAAAAAAGGTTGTAAAAGGTAAAACATTTCCAGAAAAATGGACTAAAATGAAATCTATTCGTATTTCAGGCTAATATATTTATAAAATACAACTATTCTTATTATGCTTTCAAAAATAATAAATTTAGCAATACATCCGCATAACATATACTCAAACAATTGAATTTTAAAAAATGTATGCGTTTCCAGGGCCGTTTATTGGGGTTACTGGCTCTACTCCTTTGTATAATTAAGTACATTTACAAAAACAACCCAAAAACGTGTCATTCTTCATGAAATATAATGAGAAACTGAATTGTTTTAGGAATTCCTTAGTGGACAAGTACTCTGGTATATATTGTCTGTTTTACAGCATTGGGATAGGGCGTTTGCTTGATTGGGTCTGTGCTTCAAAATAACAAAGTAACATATAATCATTTAATTAGACTCTCACTGTTGTTTTTGTTTTGTATAAACATAATATTTTTATTTAGATTTTTTGTACTAACCACACTAATTTAGTTTTTTCTGTTTCTTTCTTTTCTTTATTTACAGTTTGAGGCTGTATTCCATTCCTCATAGGCACACCCAACAGAGTGTAACTCCGCCCACAAGATACACCCAACATAGTGTGACTCCACCCTCTAGACCTGCACGCAAAATACCCACTGCCTCTCCCCCTCCCTCTGCTCCACCTTCTCTGCCTGGCCAATCAGCATTTAGCTTTGCTTTCAGTTCCCCTGTGCCTGAGGATACCTTGGCACCATCATCACCTCCTGTCCAGCCTGTAAGAAGTACAACATCTCCTGTCAAGATGGTCCCTCCATCACAGACCAACAGAAGATCATCAGACTCTGATATAAGTACCAACACGCCTCCTAAAGGTAAAACTATCACAATTAAGGCAACATATACATCATTGGGTGGTATTTCTGATTTTTAGGAATTTTTGTATGCATTTGGAACTCGTTGAGCTGCATCTGAAGATTGAAAAATTGATATATGTAACATTTATGCTTGGATATAAATGAAATAAACGTTTGTTTAGAAAAAAAAATTCCAACCCGTTAAAGACTATTTTTTTCAAACATTTGAACATGTTCAGTGATATGTTAAAGTTATAAATTCTGCTTTATAAAGAGAGCGTAAGTTTTTAGCCACAGAGGTAACTTCTTTGTCAGTTACAAGCTTTGTTGAAACACAATCATACATTTGGTAGAGTGTTATATATTAACATTTATTTTCTTGCAGAATAATTGATAATAATTAGTAGTTTTATTATATGTATTTTAAGAATTCATCATTTCTTCTATTCTCTTATGCGATCTTATTTTCTTGGTATGTTTAATATCTTAGTACTGTAGTTCTCTATTTTCTTGTTCATTGGTCATTCAGTCATGTTTCAAGTTATCTTGTCTTCTATTGGTCATATTCATTAAGTTCAAAGTTTTACCACACTTTTTGAATATCCTTGTCAGAAACAAGCTATATTACATATACATACAGCAGCCATATATATCTGGTAGGGCATAAATATAATTATACATTTCAATATTTCCTTGCATCAATCAAAGATTTCGAGGTTGCATGCCATATTTGAACACTTTGAATGACTAAATGAGACTGATTTATTTTAGGATCCAGTTTAACAGGAAGTAGTGGTAGTGGCAGTGCTATAGGAAGTGGAGGTAAATCTGTTTCCAAGTTATCAGCACAGCAACCAAGTATAGACTTGATGGTATGAATACAGTATAATGGAATAAGACATCCCTTTATGTATGGGAAAGGAAGTATCACATTCTTTACTTGGTACAGGCATTTTCAAATGATCGTGATTGGTAACAATTATGATTATATGACATTCAATTATGGCAGATTTGAACTGCTATTCAAACATTTAGAAATTAATTGTTTAAGTTATTAGATCTTGAATTTTATACAATTTGCACATAACTTCAGGTATAAAGTCCATAGTTATAATACTGTAAATTCAGAAATAATTGCGATTTTGTCATTTTAGACTAAAATGCGATTTTAATTTTTGCAATATTGAGAAAAGTCCTGTTTTAATCATATAAAAATTTCAAATTGCGAGTTTTAATTATTGCGATTATAACCCTGTCGCATTTTTCACAATAATAAAAACATCGCAATAATTTCTGAATTTACAATACTGAATGTTTCGCAATATAGTAAAAATAGCTTCTATGATGCTTGAATTATGCTTACCTGTCTTATCCTCACAACTAGAGATGTTTCTGGTATGGCTGAAACGATTACATGTACTTGCAGTTTCCATATAAATAAGCGAAGAAAGAAGGCCTTTAGATTGACCAAACATTATTGATCAAGAGTCTGGATTCCCCTATGTGCTTAAATTTGCCTTTTTTATTTCAGGAATACCCATTTTTCACTATGACTAGTTTTCCTGTGGGGTTCATATCACATCTTGGTGGTGTGGTGTCTGCCAAGTCAGTCAAATTATTGGACAAGATCCATAATCCAGGTATTTTGTATGAATAACTATGCTGTTTTCTTATTACTAATGTAGGTGTAATACCACCATTGATTTCCCCCTATTAGTCTTTGTTAAATTTGCACTTTTAAAAAAATTGTGCAGAATTTATCTTTGTTTCAAATATACAAATACTTTGCATGAGTAAAGTTTTATCCTGTCCAGTACTATAGACAAAATTTCACATAACATTTCATTGCATATAAGAAAATAACCATCACTGGAAGTTAACCAATCAAATTTCACCCCTTTTTTTCCTGTGTACAAGATTTAGTAACCATTTAACCTCAAGTTTCCAAAATATTCTATAGAAACACCAAATAAAAAAATAATGGTGCTTTGAAACACCCAAGATTTATGTTTATGACTCAGAAATTTTTTACTGCAATGAAATGTAGGATTAATTTCCTACAACTGTCAAATTCAAGGGAATATTTTTTATCGACCCTTTTTCTTTTTTCCATAACTTGGCGGCCGTAATCTGTTATCGTCCATTGCAGTGCATCTTGTTTTCTTACAAAAATCTTCTCATATGTAACTATTAGGCCAAATTTAACCAAATCTTTACACAATCATCTCGGGGTATCTAGATAATAAAATGTGTGCAACGATCCTGCCAGCAAACCAACATGGGCACCACAGCTAAAAATAGAACATAGGATAAAAATTCAAGTATAGAGTTTTATTTTTAAAACTGTTAAAGATGGAGAAAAATGACACGAGAGGAGAATATGTTTAGAAATTCAAGATCTATATATCGTCTATTTTTGACCAAAATTGTCAGACTACACCGTATAGGAGTTATTGCCCTTAAATGACAGCTTTTTACGATTTTTTTTTTTTTTTAGGATTATCATGAAAATTATAATAAATGGAGAGAAGTAATTTTAAACGGTACATAATGAGTCAATTTGGCCAGTATCATCAGTTGATTATTTTGGTCTTGCCCATTATCTTGAAAACTATAATAGATAGAAGGAAATGATCAGCAAGACAAGAATCCACAATAATATCAATATGGTGAAAATTATTTTAGATATAGAAAAACTGTAAACAGCAAAAAAGATCATAAAGACAAGATCTACAAATAAGCTAATGTAGCCAAATTTGTTGGTTATGTTCTTCTCATATATTTTATGATGGTATGATACTAAACACCTAACAGGAGGGATTGTACTTGATTTTCATATGATGAAGACAATCTTTCAATCAGTTTAATTGAGGTCTGGAGCTGGCATGTCAGTAACTGCTAGTAGTCCTTTGTTAATTTATGAATCATTGTCATTTTGCTTAGTTTCTTTTGTTACCTATTCTGACATCGGACTTGTACTTTTTTAAAACTGAGTTTTACTGTGCATATCGCTGTGTGTATCTTTATTTACATTGGCTAGAGGTATAGGGGGAGGGTTGAGATCTCACAAAACATGTTTAACCCCGCTGCATTTTTGCGCCTGTCCCAAGTCAGGAGCCTCTGGCCTTTGTTCGTCTTGTATGTTTTTTAATTTTAGTTCATTTATATTTTTTTGAGTTTAGTATGATGTCCATTTTCACTGAACTAGTACACATTTTATTTAGGGGCCAGCTTAGGACCACCTCTGGGTGCGGGATTTTCTCGCTGCGTTGAAGACCCATTGGTGGCCTTCGGCTGTTATCTGCTCTTTGGCCGGGTTGTTGTCTCTTTGACATATTCCCCATTTCCATTCTCAATTTTAAGAGTAATTGCCCTTTAATGACAATTTTTTACAAATTTTATGCATTTTGATAAAAAATAAACTAAAGTAAGATAGAGAGAAACTGTTTACAGAGAAATTATCAGCAACACAAGATAAACGAAAAAGAGGTGCAATGAATTATGATTTAGTCTCTATTGTTAGAGAGTGGCCATTTTTGAAGATGCACAATGATCCAGGTGAGGGACACCTGCTCTTTAGATCCTCTAGTTTTATGTACTTTTTCATTATTACATTTATATCACTATATAATTATTTTTTCTCAATAAGGTCAAGGTTGACTTTTGAAGTTCCTAAATGTTTAGGTACAAGTGTATGAACCTGTTCAACCATACAGATGACCCATATTTCATGAACTTTATGGCTTATCATCTTGATTAATTATGTTTTACTGCAAGTGACTTGAAGTGGATAGTATATAGTGATTTATCAGGCAGGGGATATCCATTGTGTTTCTACAATTTCTCTGAAACCCCTTAAAAGAATTTATTGAAACTCCTCAGAATCTTAGCCATATAATGCTAATTATTTTGTTGTTTTTTTTATCCAAATTATTTTTGAGGTGTTTCCTTAAGCAAAATCATAACCTTCACTTTTGATATGTATTGGGGGTAACATTTTGCAAGTTTTGCTTGCAGTACCTTTAGTTTTTTCCTAATGAGTAAAATGTCTGCCCTTCCTTGACAAACAATCATTTAGTAAAATGTCTGCCCTTCCTTGACAAACAATCATTTAGTAAAATGTCTGCCCTTCCTCGACAAACAATCATTTAGTAAAATGTCTGCCCTTCCTTGACAAACAATTATTAATTGCTCCTGTAGCATTTGCTTACATTTCTGTTGCAGTTAATTTTCATTTTTGAACAATTTAGTTAATTGCCTGCCACTATGTGTAGATGTTTAGTTATTTCTTATATAACCATTACTGAAGTGACTATTTAATTGCAGAGGAGCCTGAGACAAGAGATGTTTGGTGGTTGGAGATCAGGACAGAAATCAGATCACATATGAGGGCTATGGGGTGCCATGCTGTCCTGGGTTACAGGGAACAAACCTCTATTTGGTAAGAGATATAAATAGTGTTAATATACACTGTTAAGTCACGTATTGTGGATTCATTATTATTTGTTGGGTACTCATTTTCGATGATTGTGGAGTTTAGGGAAAACGCTAATTTAAATGTTCAACAAGTATAAATTGTCAATAGGTATGTATATAAACAAAAAATTTCAAAACCATGAAATCAAAATGTTCACAAAAATACCATTTTCCTCTATCCACTTGAAAAGGTACCCCAAAAAAATCAATAAATCCACAATATAACATTCAATCTACATTGAGATTTGAATTCTTTAGTTAGTTTTTTCAGTGGCAGCTCATCATGATATTGTGTATAACATATGGTCAAAGAAGGAACAATAAGGTAATGTAAAGACTTGTTGACTACTAAAAACCTATCACCCAGAACTACAATGTAAAGACTTGTTGACTACTAAAAACCTATCACCCAGAACTACAATGTAAAGACTTGTTGACTACTAAAAACCTATCACCCAGAACTACAATGTAAAGACTTGTTGACTACTAAAAACCTATCACTCAGAACTACAATGTAAAGACTTGTTGACTACTAAAACCTATCACCCAGAACTACAATGTAAAGACTTGTTGACTACTTAAAACCTATCACCCAGAACTACAATGTAAAGACTTGTTGACTACTAAAAACCTATCACTCAGAACTACAATGTAAAGACTTGTTGACTACTAAAAACCTATCACTCAGAACTACAATGTAAAGACTTGTTGACTACTAAAAACCTATCACTCAGAACTACAATGTAAAGACTTGTTGACTACTAAAAACCTATCACTCAGAACTACAATGTAAAGACTTGTTGACTACTAAAAACCTATCACCCAGAACTACAATGTAAAGACTTGTTGACTACTAAAAACCTATCACCCAGAACTACAATGTAAAGACTTGTTGACTACTAAAACCTATCACCCAGAACTACAATGTAAAGACTTGTTGACTACTTAAAACCTATCACTCAGAACTACAATGTAAAGACTTGTTGACTACTTAAAACCTATCACCCAGAACTACAATGTAAAGACTTGTTGACTACTAAAAACCTATCACTCAGAACTACAATGTAAAGACTTGTTGACTACTAAAAACCTATCACTCAGAACTACAATGTAATGACTTGTTGACTACTAAAAACCTATCACCCAGAACTACAATGTAATGACTTGTTGACTACTAAAAACCTATCACTCAGAACTACAATGTAAAGACTTGTTGACTACTAAAAACCTATCACTCAGAACTACAATGTAAAGACTTGTTGACTACTAAAAACCTATCACTCAGAACTACAATGTAAAGACTTGTTGACTACTAAAAACCTATCACCCAGAACTACAATGTAAAGACTTGTTGACTACTAAAAACCTATCACTCAGAACTACAATGTAAAGACTTGTTGACTACTAAAAACCTATCACTCAGAACTACAATGTAAAGACTTGTTGACTACTAAAAACCTATCACTCAGAACTACAATGTAAAGACTTGTTGACTACTAAAAACCTATCACCCAGAACTACAATGTAAAGACTTGTTGACTACTAAAACCTATCACCCAGACCTACAATGTAAAGACTTGTTGACTACTAAAAACCTATCACCCAGAACTACAATGTAAAGACTTGTTGACTACTAAAACCTATCACTCAGAACTACAATGTAAAGACTTGTTGACTACTAAAAACCTATCACCCAGAACTACAATGTAAAGACTTGTTGACTACTAAAAACCTATCACTCAGAACTACAATGTAAAGACTTGTTGACTACTTAAAACCTATCACCCAAAACCTATCACCCAGAACTACAATGTAAAGACTTGTTGACTACTAAAAACCTATCACTCAGAACTACAATGTAAAGACTTGTTGACTACTACAAACCTATCACTCAGAACTACAATGTAAAGACTTGTTGACTACTAAAAACCTATCACTCAGAACTACAATGTAAAGACTTGTTGACTACTAAAACCTATCACTCAGAACTACAATGTAAAGACTTGTTGACTACTAAAAACCTATCACCCAGAACTACAATGTAAAGACTTGTTGACTACTAAAAACCTATCACTCAGAACTACAATGTAAAGACTTGTTGACTACTAAAAACCTATCACTCAGAACTACAATGTAAAGACTTGTTGACTACTAAAAACCTATCACCCAGAACTACAATGTAAAGACTTGTTGACTACTAAAAACCTTTCACCCAGAACTACAATGTAAAGACTTGTTGACTACTAAAAACCTATCACTCAGAACTACAATGTAAAGACTTGTTGACTACTAAAAACCTATCACCCAGAACTACAATGTAAAGACTTGTTGACTACTAAAAACCTATCACCCAGAACTACAATGTAAAGACTTGTTGACTACTAAAAACCTATCACCCAGAACTAAAATGTAATGAATTGTTGACTACTAAAAACCTATCACTCAGAACTACAATGTAATGACTTGTTGACTACTAAAAACCTATCACTCAGAACTACAATGTAAAGACTTGTTGACTACTAAAAACCTATCACCCAGAACTACAATGTAAAGACTTGTTGACTACTAAAAACCTATCACCCAGAACTACAATGTAAAGACTTGTTGACTACTAAAAACCTATCACCCAGAACTAAAATGTAATGAATTGTTGACTACTAAAAACCTATCACTCAGAACTACAATGTAGTATCTGGTTTCATGTGAAAGTAGTACAGCATCAATGAAATTACTACACACTCAAGTGTGGTACAAGATAGGCATTTTACTGACAGATTGATTATGGATAATATTTAAGGTTGAGATATGTATCACTTTTAGACCACCATAATGGCAGAGTTAGGAACATAACTGTGTGAACATTGACTCCAGCAAAGTATTATTCCTTATTAACCCTTTGACCTAATCTTTTTTAGTTTAGATATGTTGTTTCCTGTGACTAAATGATGGTCAATTTCGATTTTTCACGATTTTAACTTTTATCGTTGATGAGTTTTTGACCTTTAAGTAGCGAAAAGTGATACTTAGATTGATTTTGGCCTTTCCATTTCTGAACCCTACAAAAATTCATTTATTTTTTATTACATAATCCTGTTTGGGGGTCCAGATTTGCAAATATCATTTTCATGCTGGTAAATCCGGTTTGCTGTCAGTCTGACAGCCTCTAGTCTAAAATATTTATTGCTTTAGTTACTTGTATCAAAAATGTATTACAGAGAATGAAATAAGAAAAACTAAGTCTTTGAAACTATCAACATTTGTGCTCTGTATTCTAATTTCAGTGATGAAATTATAGTTTTGTCAGCATCAGGAACAGCTGCCAGAGTACAAGTGACCTCTGACCCTGTCCCGTCAGTCAAATCTTCTACACAGCCACTGGTTCCCAATATGGACAGGTTACAGCTAGATAAAGATAGGGACAAGAGACTGTTTGTAGATGTTAACCTGGCGAATCAAATGTCTCAGAATAGACTATCATATGAACAGTAAGTCTGAAATTTTACCTGTTTAATTATGGATTTATTTAATTCATTGGGTACCAGTTTTAAATGGTTTGATAAACTTTTTTTTCTCATTGATATATAATTCTATGGTTTATCATCAGTTGATAATCTATTATTCCATGAAAATTGATAATCAACAAATAATATCTACAGATTGACCAAAAGAAATAGATATTTTTGTGTTTGAGAGTTATCCCAAAAATAAATTATCCCATAAATAATTAATCTGTTTTAAATACAGATCATGTGTCCAAGCTGTGCTAACGAGGAGACTTTCTGTCTTTAAAAACTTTCGGGATCCTCTGGTTTTGTCTGATTAATACACTCCTTCAAAAATTTGAAGGCTGAAAGGAGTAGGCCAGGTAAGATCCCTTTTTGGCCCCAAAATATAGTGTTTTAACAATGTAGTTAAAAATGCCACTTTTAGCTATTTATTGGAAAGTAGAATACTTTTGTTACATAAATATAGGCTGTTTTTGACATTACAATGGACATGCATCAGGTACTAGCATCATTATTTCATGCAAAAATACTGAAATCTTCACAATTTCAGCATTTGTGCTAATTTTAAGACGGTTTTTGATTAAAGTGGAAGTGGCAGCACTTGCATTCAGTCTAAATAACATATATAAATGTTGAGACTGAGTTGAATGCGTCCACTTTCATTTTAGACAAAAACCATCTGAAAATTTGCGTTTTATGGCATATATGATTTTTCATATTTAAGCTTGAATTTGAGCGTCTTGAATGACCAAATCAGTTAAAATTTTTAACATAAACTAATTGGATCGACTGAAGTAGACACTTGGGTGTTTAAAAAATGTCAAAAACTTTTCATCAGATGTACTTCTAATTTTGGGCCGAAATAAGCCCTTACCGGACCTTCTCCTTTCACTGGCTGATGTAATAATTATAAGAACAAAAAGTAAAATGGAGTGTTGTCAGATCCTTGTAAGCAAAGCTTAGACACAGGACCTGCACTTTAATCAGATTGAAAAATAATCATTGTAGAGTTAGTATTCAGAAATTAACAATCATGTTATGTACTATAATCAGCCTTGTATAATCCGCATACCCTTTTTCTCAGGTGAATGCAGAAAGAAAAAAAAAATTGTCACTTGTTGAAAAATCTGGTTATACTCTGGTAATTTCAAATCTAGTGTGATCATTTGTTGTATTTTCATGGAAAAACATGCTTTCCATCATCAAGTAGAAGTTGGAAGAGTTTTGAAAAGAAATATATATATATAATTTTAATAACTATCATGGTGGAATGTAAACCAACATAGCAAATCGAGTTTTTATCTCATTTTCACTTATAGTACTCTATAATCTGCACCTCTGCCTTCCAATATTTATTTATGAGAAAAAAAATGTGGACAATTCAAGACCAAATTAAGTATGGTTGTTTGGAATGTTTAGCTGAAGCAAGTGACTTTTAGAATATGCAGACAAAAACTCATGTTAAGATTAATGTTTGTAAATAGGTAAATGTATAAAGTTTAAGTCTGCTTTGTCTGGAGATGTATGTTATTCTCACTATGCTGTTTACTATATATAGAAAAATTATGATAAAAAATAGTAAACACATATGTTTCCATTGAAACAGTTAAAATTAAAATCTAAAGTCTAGGACCCAAACTATTATTTGATTTGATTTCATGTATAGTAGCAACTGACATAATTATACATATATATATATATTTGTGCCTATTTGCAGAGGAGACGAAGGATCACCAATATTCCAGTGTAGTTTATGTCATATACCCTATATATCTACATCCTTACCATTTCCTGTCAACCTGTCATCTTGTGCCATCTGCAGGTAATAGTTTCATTAAATATAAAGTCATACATTTATTTTAAAACCCTTGCCTGGTATGGAAAAAGGGGGAGTTGTATGTAGCGATTCTCGTGTCCATCCCTCTGTTCCTCACATTTTTGTCTCACCTTGACGGAGTCAAGACGCGAGACATAGGTATGTTGTTTCCGATGTAGGCGTCGGCGGCGTCAACAATGTATTAGTTTGTGATTAGGTCTAGTTTAAGGTGAACCACTAGTGGTTGGTCAATGACATTTGGTATGCAGTTGTGTAAGCACTGGCACATCTCATTGCCATGGAGATTATTTGGCCCTGCCCCCTCAGTCATGGTCTATTGACTTTGAAACTTTTGCTTAGTTTACATGTATTAGTTTGTGATTAGGTCAGTTTATGGGGAACCACTAGTGGTAAGTCAATGATATTTGGCATGCAGTTGTATAATCATTGGCATATCTCATTTCCATGGAGATTAATTGGCTCCGCCCCCTCAGTCATGGTCTATTGACTTTAAAACTTTTGCTTAGTTTACATGTATTAGTTTGTGATTAGGTCAGTTCAAGGGGAACCACTAGTATGCAGTTGTATAAGTGCCGTGATCGAACGGGCACTTCTCTTTCAATTCTCACCACTTCTCCCTACCAGTTTCAAAAAGAGAAGTCACTTCTCCCTATGATTTTGAAGTAGTGTGAGCCCTGGGATTGGAACATTATACACTTATTTGTATATTATAAACTTATTAGTATAAATTAATTTAAAGATTCTGGCTCAGTAGTAATCCTTAACCTATGGTAGGGATGTCTGTGATCACCTAATTCTAGTTTGATATGTGGTTTCCTAAGACCTATGAAAACAACAATATTATTTATATTATTAAAAAAAAATATTATGAATTAAGTCTTAATAGTAAAACTGTTTAGTATAGATAGTTTTACTTTGTCTTCTGTTTAAATAATCTAAACACACAAGCATTTTAAATGCAGTATCCAAAAAATGACTTGTACGAATACAAAACAACAGAAAAAATATGCTTATATATTGATATACTTTTTTAAAATATGTGGTATACGTATTTGTAGAAAGAAGAAAGTTCCAGATGTTCTTTTTACAACTATAGATCTACCAACAGAAATACAGACCCATGGAAAAGGGTCACTTATACAAGCCAGGTAAATACCATAGTCCATATAACAGAAATACAGTTTAAAAGGGTCACTTATACAAGCCAGGTAAATACCATAGTCCATATAACAGAAATACAGTTTGAAAGGGTCACTTATACAAGCCAGCGACTAAAATTTGAACTGTTGAATAAAGATCTTAGCTTCCAATTCATGGCATCACAATAAAGGCAGTTGTGACGTTACGGAAAACGTTCTTCTTGAATTATAGAAATATTACTTAAAAAAACAAAGCAACATGAACTCTACCAAAAAGCATTAAGTTGCTTACTGAAAAAATATAAATTTATGGATCTTTGTTTTGGTAGTGTGAAGAAAATTGATTCATGTATAAATACATATCAATGGAAATAAAGTATGCTTTCCATTTAATATTCTGTGAAAATTGGAACCCAGGAAGGAAGAAAGCTATATATGATTCACCTGTTTGTTTTGTTATTTTACAGAGTATGTAAAGCCAAGCTTAAAGCCAAAGGTGAACTCAGTGCTAAAGAAGTCAGTGATGTGAGTCTTCTTTCTATATACTCACTCTGTCAGGATATTTACAGAAAATTTTAGGACCAAGCTATTAGTGTTAATGTATGAAACTGTATTGTAGATGTAAGCAACTATAGGTCACTATGTCCTTCAACAATGAGTAAACCACAATGTAAACTATATAAGGCCCTGACATGGGTAAATGTAAAGCAATTGAAACAAGAAAACCAACAGCTTGTTTAATGTTCAAAATAAATATGATATACAGAAAAAACAACAACAAATTAACCACAGGCTCCTGACTTGGGTCATATAGAATTAGTGAGGTTAAACATGTTTGTGAGCGCTCGTTCCTTCCCATTCTTTTGTTAATTTGTGTAACAGCACTTCATATAAAAAAACAAACAGTAAATATCAGTTGAAAAGGGCTTGAATCGTCAGATCAACACAAACCAAATAATAATTGCATTTCTTTCTTTTTATTTTATAGAGTCTGCCATTTTTAGAATATGAACTACATAACCAGTTGATGAACAAATTAAAGGTATGATCTTAACAATGAAAGTTGGATGTAACAGAAAGAAGTAAAAAAAAAAGGGAAATATTGTGGCAGTAGTATTATTTTGACCATTTTTGCTATACTCAATTATCTCTGCCAATATGGAACTCTGTTAAATTAACACTGTATAGTGTTTAGCAGATCACATGTGAAAAAAGAAAAATTAAAACAGTATGGATCTTTGAAGCAAATCATGAAATTTTGTACATAGCAATGACCGAAATTTCTAGAAAATAGGACATAAGATGAGTTCAGAGGACAAATGGTAAAAGTATAAAATGAAGGAATAAAGTTGGATTATGGTCTGATTGTTGGCATATAACTAGTGTTGATGGCACACTAAATATATACTTCAAACATAGTTATCATTAAGAAACACTGGTTAAATAAACAAAATATACATGAAAAGAATACACATAAACAAACCAAAAGTCACAAAATGGATAGAACAAAAAGTCACAGTTAATGATAATAATTTGTAATTGTTTGAGTAGATGTTATGAATGTCTTGAAATAATTTTAATAACATAAATAAATAAGAAAATAATTCATCTTCTTTATAACTTGAAGATTTATCAAATTTTAATCATACTAATGATTGTCTTTTTTGGGCACCATGAAGCCAGTCAATAACAGTTCAAGAAAAGTACAAAAGTTATTTAGAAAACAAGTCTTCTGTTTAATTTCAGAAGTATATATGTCATTGAGTTATTGTCTGTGACTTTTTGTCTATATTCACATGATATTAAAAGCCACAATTTTGTCTGCCATTAGCTAGGTAATGAAGAGTATTTTTTATTTTTTATTTTTTTGTTCTGTTTGATAAAGCATGTTACTAAAATTTTATTGGTTTGTTTTTCAGTTACGAGGGATGAATGGTCTGTTTGGATTAAGGATACAGATATCTGTAGGAGATACCTATCTAATTGGTATAGCTGTAAGCATTACAACTATTTAATGTTAGTGGATTGTTGATGGTAGGATGTACAGAATTACACGAGACAAAAAAGAATGTATTAAAGAACCAGTACTTTTTTGTTTATAACTTTCTTATATTTCTCCTGGTCCCTAGTCTAAGATTGCTCTGATATCTGATGGCCTTTTGGGGACTTGCTAGGGATATGGGACGTCAGAGCACAGTCGATATAGAAAACAAGTAAAGTAGAAAGTCTAGTAAGGGCTAGTTTTGGCCTGAAATTCAAAGTACATCTGATGAAAGATTTTTGACATTTTTTAGACACTCAAGTGTCTACTTCAGTCGATTCAATTAGTTTATGTAAAAGATTTGAACTGATTTTGGTCATTAAAGACACTCAAATTCAATCTTAAATATGAAAAATCTATCAAATATGCCATAAAACGTCACTTTTTAGATGGTTTTTGTCTTAAATGGAAGTGGCCGCATTTGTGTTCGGTCTCAACCTTTATATATGTTATGTATTTAAATATTAATACTGAACACAAATGCCGCCACTTCCATTTTAGACAAAAAACAGGCTTAGGTTATGAAACATGAAGAAAATATTGTTTGTCTTTAGTTCTAAGTTAACAAAATTTCAGATAATCAGGAATTATCTCCCCCTGGTTTACAGATTAAAGGTTTTAGATGTGCTATAAGCTCTGAAGAAACAACCAGCTACACCATTATTTTCCATCAAGGGCCTAATAAAGGGTAAAAGGACAGAAAGTTACAGGACATAAAGTCACAAATTTGATAGGACAAAAAGTCACAGGACAAAAAGTCACAAATAATTTGTTGACAATTGTTTGAATATATAAGAGAAAGATCTTGAAATATTTTCTTTTTATTACATATATTCATTTTTAAGTTTAGGAAATTGTTCATAAGCCTTGATAAATGAAAATTTATTAAATTTTAATCATGCAAAGGATATATTTCTTGGCACAATGAAGCCATTTAAGTACCAAGCCACGTTGACATTTTGTTTATATAACATTTATTTGATCATTATTGATATTTATTGAATAAATGTTAATTACAAAGTTGCTTCGTATATAAAAGTTCAAGAAAAAACAAAAAATAATTTTTTAAATTAGTGTTTTCTTGTTTAAAGAAAAATAATCTCAAAACTGAATTGTGACTTTTTGTCCTTGACTTTTTGTCTGTGACTTTTTGTCCTGTGACTTTCTGTCCTACATTCTAATAAAGCATCCAAACCTTGAGGCGTTTCATGTAAAACAGGGGAGATAATTTAAGTTTATCTTTAAAATTTTGGTAACTTAAAATACAAATTTGGTTCTTGTAGGGAAAAAATATCATATCTGGTAGGAAATATAAAGTCAAAGAAAAGAAAGGATATCTGATATAATTTTCATTTTTGGTTAAAGTAATAGCAAAAATTTTATGAATAATAAGTGTAACCATTCACCTTCTTTAGATAAACTCAAACTTTTGAATCCTGTCTAGGGTTGACTATATATAGTCAACAGTTTGTTTTATTAGGCTGATTTTTGCAAATGAATAAACTTCCATGATTTTGTTGAACAAACAAAAATTGGTTCATTTATGTGTCAAGTTTTTACAGCAGTACAAGATAAGTTTTAGCACTAATTAGCTGGCTTCATTTGACTTTTTACTTTTCCTGTTACATGTCTACTATCTAAATATGATATATCACTGTAACACATTAGAAGAAACTAAATTATTGATAAAAAAATAAAGATTTACAATATTATTTTTCTTTTTTTTTCACAAATGAAAGTGATTATATAGTTTTTTATATATAGAGATAAGAAATGAAATGCTATTAAAACAATTATACTGAATTTGTGATGAAAATCTTTAATAAAAAAAAATCAAAACATTTAAATTTGAATTTAAAAAAAAAACTTTTTTATTTTTATTCTAGTCTATTTTTTTTTTACTTTCTGAATACCCATACTTTGTGTAATGTGCAAAAATATGGAAATTGAATATGGATTTTATTTGTTTTAAAATTTTTGTTTCCAATTTTTTGGGGGGAATTGATATTTGGTATGTAAATTAATGTTACAATTATCATATTACATCATAAATGAATGTAGTTGTTTTTTGTGCTTTAAATTTTGTAAATAATTAAATGTTAAAAATTTAATCAATTCTTTTAAAATTTTGATTTTCTTTCTTTGATATTTAAGGTGACATTTTGATGTCAAGGTGTGAAAATGAAACCCAACCCCAACCTATCTAATAAACATATATTGAGTCTTACCCCCTGACAGGTAGATTTTTTTGTCACAAATGGTCATATTTGTTTATTGTGTTTTTGTTTCTGTCTGTTGTGTACCTGGATATTTCAGAGTTAATTAGAATTTTCAATTTTTTTGTTGTTTTAAGGGATGTCATTCTGTTCCTGTGTATTACAGACAGGGTTTCAAAAATGTTTTATATAGTTTACAGATTTACTAATTATTATCATTCAAAGACTTGTGTATGATGATGCAAGACAGATATATGTTTTAAAAGAAGAAAAGATCAGATTTCCATAATAAGGGTAAGTTTGTTTCAAAGTTTTTAAACTATAGTAATATGACATGAGGTGATTGAAAAGAAATATTTTGTTTCTCATATTGAAGAACTTGATATTTTGATTTTGTACTGTTGCTTATATAAAGATAACAGTTCTTACTTAGATAATGACTATAAGCTGTCGTTATTTTTATGACTTGCTGGTTCAAATTTAAAAAAATAAGACTGAGTGGATTTGCTCTGAGAAACAAAATATTCATTTTAAATAAACTAATATTACAAATGAGAATTATACCTCTATGTTATAAAACCATAATTCCAGAAACCTCATTTTCAGGAAAATTAAAGATTGACCTCTTAGGTCAAAAAATAATATCTAAAAAAATTTTTTTTTATATTAATTCAACTGAATAGTGAAAGACATTAAATTTATTTCTTAAGTTTTAATTTATAATTCTTGCAATAAGTTGTTTGAGGAACTTTAATTTCATTTATATTTTTTTTGTTTTAAACATATTAATTTTGCTAAAATTCCAAATATTTATACTCATGTTTCTTTGTGTCGAAACTGGTTCATTTAATATGAAGTTTATATGCCCTTACAAGAAGGTTCATTTACTTTTTTTTCTTATTTTAATACTTTAAGTGTTTCTGTGGAATTAAAAGCTGGTAGTTTCAATTCATGACAAAATTAAGTAAGCTGGAAAGTTTTGTGTATCAATATGTTTCAAAACAGTTTGTTTTTATCTTTTGTTTATATGACTAAACACTATTATAAAAAGTTTTATGAATTAGAATGTTGAAAAAGTTTGTAAATATAGAAAATAGAAAAGATGGCAAGCATATTAACATCATATTTGAAAATGTAGAATGAAACTTACAGGAATATTGTCTCAGTTTTCTGAGCCTCTTTGCTCTCTGTAAAACATTTAAACATTGTGAAATGAGTTTAAATGGATAATAAAAAAACATGAATACTGGCAGGCCTAAAGCGAACAATTTTGAAATCAAACAGATCCACATTCAGATAAGTTTAGTTTTCAAAAAGTAAAATTTGCAGTCTTGAAAATGATAAATTGCACCCTCTCCCCCCAATTAAAAAAAAAGAAAGAAAAAACCCTGCAAAGCTGACGAAATATATCCACTTTACATATAATGAATTAAAACAGTTTCATTCATAGAATGCTGATAATATTGGAATGCAAAAATGTTAATGAATTTGATTACTGAAAATTGCTGCATGAAATTTCATTTTTGTGAAATTAGTACATTGACTAAGATGATATACATGATATATAGATGTTTTCTTTCCTAATATTTCTTGTTGGGAAGTCATCTCATTTATAGTCACACATGCACCTACTTATATTTATTTATAGAGAATTTTCTGATATAAGGTGTTTCCAAAGATATAATCGGGGATTTTAATGTGGTTATTGCTCTGGTTTGTTGTTTTTTTCCCCATTTTTCATGTAAAATTTTGAATATAGATGCTACACCCTGTTTTTTTTTTTAAACAAATGATTTTATGAGGCTGTGGTAGTTTTGACATGGTTTAAACTGTTTGATTAACACTGCATAGAATTTTCATTTAAGATTTTGATATGTGAAAATTGGAATATCACAATAATTGATTGTTGATTATAACTGCTGTTCTTTGAGAAAGAAAAGCCATAATATTATTAGAAATTTCACACATAGTAAAAATTCAAGTTCTCATAAAAAGACAGTCTCGAGTAATTATAATAATAATAATATTATAAATAAATACTTTATTTAAAGAGGGTAATATCAATAAGTAAAATACTAATCTCCCCTAATTTATTGTTAAGAAACTTTGTCTATTGTTTGCCACAGTATTCTGACCTCAGATAAATGTGGTGTTTTTGTGACTGGATTACTGTCTCATTGATGTTTATTGCATCTTCTTGTTTTTTAAGTTTATATTGTGCAGAATTTTGCTCCTTAAAAATTGAAATGATGAAATTTATTATTTTAAGTGATAATTTGTTTTTATTTGAATCTTTTCAAGGAGTAACTCAAATGTGATGTGGGGTAAAATTTTGTAAATGTGTAACCCAATGTCCCTCTTTCTTGTTGTAAATAATTAAATAATTCATTGTATATATTATAGCTGTATGAAAATGAATACAAATACTTTATTAAACCAACTATCGGCCCATAAAAGGCATGTTACATATTATGGTTACAAATAGACATAAGTATAACAGCAAAAACAAGAAAAAAAATAATAATGGTAATGCTTATGATAAAATGGATTTAATTATTGCAGTCGTTTTCTTCTTGTGAAACATTTATAACAAGATAAAGCCAGTGTTGCATATTTTTTCATGTTCACAAGAAAAAAGCCAAATAAATCCGTTTTCTTTATTTCGATTTTTGAAATTATTGCATATTTTTAAAGCAGAATTCAACATTACTTGTCATTGTTGTTTGAATGCTGAACATTCCATTAGAAAATGAGTTTCATCTTCAATTGAATTTAAAGACCAAAATTTACAAATTCTTTGATCTGTGTCAATTTTTCTATAACGAACCTGCCCAATAGTTGTTTTATGAACACTAATTCTCATTTATGTGAGGTACTTTCTAGTTTTAAATTTACAACATTTAGATAAGTCTCTTGTTTGAAAATATCCTTAAATTTAAAATAAGATCGTTATTTCCTCTTTTTCACTGTAGCATTCTGTAAAAGATAAACTTTCCAAATTTGCATATACCTCTTAATTAAAACATTGAAATTATTAATATCTACATTCAGCTGTTTTGCAATAAATAAATTAGATGAATACCATGTTTGTTTACCATTCTGGTGAATATGAATGCTAGATGGAAGAGTTTGACTTAACAATTGACACTCTTTCATGTCTTTGATTCTACAGAAAAATTTAATAACTGAACAAATAATATCAGAATGTAGTGGAGTACGACTGTGTTCCCTGTAAACTGCTGATTTGTTGATTTACTATGAACTCCCAGTATTACTTATTAAAGTTTAGGCATACATTTTCACAATAAATTTATTATACTTTTGGTCTAGTTCATGCGAATTAATATTTTGTGATTTAAAATTACAAGTACCCCAAATTTTGGAACCATAATTATAGTAAAATGAAAAAAAAAAATATGAAGATTTGTGGCAATGTTTGGCATAATACTACCAAAAACACCTTTCAGTTTAAAAATACCCTAAGAGCTCGTTGATATAAATCAATTATTTTGAGCAGTCTTAAACATACCAGATGCTGAAAAAATAACACCAAGATATTCATAACACTGGAAATTTTCAATCAACTCACCATTGAAATAAAATTTACAATTAATTCCACTTTTATTGAAAACAATTATTTTTGTCTTCTTTAAATTAACCTGAATGCACTATGTACTACAATATTTTATAAATTTGTCTAAACAGTATGGCAATCCATCCTTTGTTGTTGAAAATAGTATAACATCATTAGCATATAATAAACAGCTGATGTGTAGGATTTCCATGAATTGCAGAGGAACAAACATCATTAAAAATATTAGGCGTCATTGATAAAAATTTTAAACGAATTTGGACTAAGATTATCCCCTTGTCTCACTCCAACCTCTGATTTGAAAGAAGATGTTAATTTATCATTTATTCTAATACTTAGTAAATTATTAGTATACTTACTCCTAACAATTCTATAAAAAGATCCAACAATTTTAAGAATACAGCTGCATGCATAACTGAAAAGAACGCTTTTTTTTTAAAATCCACAAACATGTATATAAATTAGATTTACCATTTAAAGTATATTTTTCTATAAATGTCCTCAAAATAAGAATGTGATCAGCAGTTCAAGCTTTAGTTTGGAAACCAATTTGAGTTTCTGATATACTACAAAATTTTTCTAAATAGTTATTTAATCTGTTATTAAGCAATCAAATGAAAGTTTAGTAATGCAGCTCATAATTGCTATACCCCTGTAATCAGATGGATCACATTTTGAACCAAATTTATATATAGGAAAAATGTAACTAGTCTCCCATTGTTTTGGATAAAAACCAGTATTGAGAATTCTGTTAAATATTTTGACAAAGCCTGTTGACAGTACATTTTAGCATTTCATTTGAAATACAGTCTAATCCAGTAGATTTACCATTCTTTATTTTATGAATTGACTTCATAATGTCTTCGGTAGTTACTTTAAAATCTAGATCATTGATAGTCCCATTACTTTCTAAATTACAAAGTGAATCCTTTATTTCTTTGATTCTTAATTCAAAATTCAGTTAAACTTTATTAAGTTTTGTTAAACCCCCTAGTTAAACCTAGTTAACCCCACTCAACAGCAGTATATGATGATAAACCACTCAGATAACAAACAAGTTATAAAATACTCAAAATGACATTTAATGACAAGACTGTGGGAAATGTATAAATACTCATGCACACTTTGAATGTTTTAATCAGAAATATGAACTCTACCAACACAATGAAAAATTCCTGTTATTAAAATGATATCATACATTACTTTATGTGGGGGATTGGGTATCATTTTATGACCTTTGCTCCCAGCAGTTTAATTTGTTCATGAAATACATGAAATATTTTCCAATGGATATTTGATTAAGGAAAAGGAACCAAGCAATCAATCTAACTATTCATGCAGGTGCTTCGGTGCTTCAATACTACTGACTTTCTTTAAATTGTCCATCCACATGGTTTAAGAATTAAGATTAAGAAAAAATTTAAGAAAGTTCCAAATCCCTCAGGCAAAGATGAATTTGGGTATTTTTATGCCCCACCTAGGGGCATTATGTTTTTCGGTCTGTGCGTACATTTGTTCGTCTGTCTGTTCGCCCGTCCGTTTATCCGTCTGTCTCGCTTCAGGTTAAAGTTTTCGGTCAAGGTAGTTTTTGATGAAGTTGAAGTCCAATCAACTTGAAACTTAATACACATGTTCCCTATGATATGATCTTTCTAATTTTAATGCCAAATTAGAGTTTTTTTGAGACTATTAAACAATTTGTATTTTTATGGTTTGACATTATACGTTTTTCAACATAGGTAAATATATTCAAATATACACAAAACGTTCACAGTATATATCAAGAGATGAAGTATTCACTGGAAAAATAAAATTTACAGAAACGTTATGCGATGTTCACAAAAAGTCATCTTTTAAAAATTAGCAAATAAAATATGTTACAAGCATCCATTTCTTAAAAAATGAATACTAAGCATGGACTAATGTCAAATTGTTCTAAATATTTGAAGAGATAAAACAAAACATCTGTTATTCGATTTTTAAGGATGTGAATTTAAGCATCAATTCAATTTGTGTACTCCTAATTACAGAACCATAGATCGTTTGAAGGTCAGTTCAAATTAATTTTTCTATGATTCAATATGGATTCAAAATTAAATTGGTGTAACCATATAGTGAATAAGGATAGGTCTACAAAATAAACACAGAATGGAAACTTTTGTCTGGATCATAAAAAAACGTAGGTGAAAAAACTGTCAAAATAGGTGCAATTTGGGTACCCTCATGTTACAGGTAAATTGGTGCAAATGAATTCCGTAAATTGGGACAATAATATTTTGTGCAAATGATACATATTAAAAATAGCAATTAATGCAAAAGGACTACTACCAAAATGAATGCATGCAAATGAAATAAAAAGCTGTGTGCATATGTCAAAAATTAATCCCATATGTGCACAAATGTAATGCGCCCATTTGACTTATATTTTTGTCAAACTTTTGATTTAAATGAAACGATTACCTATTTTTATAAATCATTTTATATCTATTATAATAATAAGCTTTGTTAAATCTTGTTTTAAGTTAGCATCAAAATTTTGTAACTAAGATACAGTTAACTATACAACATTAATTTTGTTCTTCTGTATTTGCATGCAGGTATACTTTTTGAAAAGACGTCAGCTTTCTGGCATTAGTCCTTGTTATGATCCTCCTATTTAGATAGTATTATTATGTTTGGTCTATGTGTCCATCTGTAATGTTCATCTGTTAGATCCTCCTAAGACAGTATGTTTGGTCTATGTGTCCATTTGCAATGTTCATCTGTTCAATCGGTGCCAGGTTAAAGTTTTGGTTTAAAGTAGTTTGATGTGTAAGGTAGTTGTGGTCACATCAATTTGAAAGTTAATACAGATAATCATAATGGTGTAAATTGTTTATAAAATATGCCATATTAGGGTTTTGACACCAATTTCGTGTTTTATTAAACTTGGAAATGTGACAGTGAGACCTGTTGTTGATCTTATGATTTGATGTAATCATTGGTAAATGTATCTTGATAAATTCAATATATCTATCAAGGATTTCTGGGAATTTAAATGGAGGACTTAACAACATAATGAAGATGACATTTATAATGCATATATTGCATAACAATGTTTTCAACAATAATAAAAATTATAGAAAGTATTAAACCCTTGATACAAACAACTTGTCATATCTTTTATCATAGATTATCTCTATTTTTAATTTGTTGTTTGATTTTAAGGGTTGAAATAAGATGTTGTTTCAAACTGGCCAAACTCCTTCTTAGATTGACTTACCTTTAATGAAATTAACTATCCCTTTAAATGCTATAAAAAAAACTAGCTGGCATAGCATCAAGTCAAATTTTGGTTATGCTGCCCTATATAGAAAAGACCTCTTATTTTAACCCCTGCAAATTTCTGATCCACCAATTGTTACTCAAATATCACCTGAGGGTAGTCACAAAGGTGGAAAATTTCAATCCTACATTCTGTCATCTTTATGTCAACATTAAGTTCCACTTTATGCAACTTTTTGAAAACTCTGGAAATGGAAACTTGAACAATAACTTCCTCTTGAACCACTGGAGCAACAATTTTGAAAACTTTTTTTTGAATTATGTTTTTTACTTTTAATTGGACATAATTTTTGCATTCAGCATTTAGAAACAATCTGTGGTTAAGATATTTATACATTATTCAAAACTTTATAACATTTTATGAAAACAAAAAGAGACAAAAGCATCTTATGATCAAGAGAGCATGATTTTTTTTTTCCGTTTTTTGTATTGTACTGATAAATTTATTTTTTTGCAGTAAACATTTATATCCCGTCTGAGGGTAAAGTTATTTTTTTAGGCATCTATAACTCTTGTCAGGCATTCATGGAATGTTCAAGAAATAGCATATGAAGAAAATATTTTTACCCTTCTATATTTTACTTATAACTGATCTTAATTTTTTCTGGAGTTAAGGACTATATAAAAGAGATGTGGTATTGGCCTATTTCACTTTTATCTTTCATAGGTTATGCCTCTTAATAATTAGGGAAATTGGCTAACTTGGGAATTGATAACTTAAGGATGTACTTAGGTCAGGTTGATAAATTTTTGTCAGATGTTTGGACTTCTTGGGTTTTTTCTTACTATACAGGGTAAAATATTTTTCCCCATATCACCCTTTTTTCTTTTCATAGAAGACTTCAATAGCTCATAGAAAGGTCTTTACCAAAATTTAAGCAGTTACTAGATTTTTTTCTGACGATTTGAGACCCAAATAATGCCAATGCTAAATATACGGCAAAAGTTAGAGTCAGCCTTTTCCTGCCATTTTTTAAAAATCAAATATCGCAAAAAAAAGTTCCATAACCTATCAATATTTTTAGCTTATTTTGTTCCTTCTGACTTATAGTATCAATTTAAATTCTGATTTTTTTTTAATTTCACCCAACTACGTCCTTAAGTTTGAGCAAGGACCAAACTATTTGTAGCAATTAAAATTTGGGTAAAAAAATTGCCACAATAGCTTCATCATTTTTCTAAAATAAAAAATAGTTTTGACACCAGAAATAGAACAAATACATAAACACCAGATTCAAATGCCATTTGAATAATGATGGGAAGGAAACATCTTCAAATAATCAGAGCATATTAAGTTGATATTAGAACTAATTGTGAAATATTTTGAGTTAATTTTTGAGAATTCGAAGTGTTAATTGATACAATGATCTGATTATTTTTGTTATCAGGTAAAGGGATAATTTATCTGTTACAAGATTTGATGTGTTGTTTCTTCTGATTTTATAATTCATGTTTCGGGGGTGGCATCTTCAAAGTATTAGTTTGTGATCAGGAATAATAGTGGTAGGTCACTAATATTTGGTATGGAGTTGTATAAGATGGAGATAATTTGCCCCACCACGTCAGTTTTGGTCTCTTGACTTTGAAATTTTTGTTTAGTTTACATGTATTAGTTTGATAGGGTAATTTTATGGTTAACCCCTAATGGTAGGTCAATGATGTTTGGTATGCAATTGGTCCAAGAACACTGTTATCGTCCTACAAATTTAGTCCCTACTGTGAACAGTGTATTAGTTGCAATTTTTTCATACCCCTTCCAAATTTATTTCTTCACGTTTTATGCCTTAAATAGCAAGTAAGGGGATGAAATTACACTGTAAAAAAATTTGGGTCATGAATTTTAAAGTTAAGTAGTGATTTGGTCCAGCTGAAAAAGGTTAAAAATTAGTATGTCTGAAGCTTTCAAAAGAATTCAAGAACCCCTTAACAAAAAATTGTCCATATTTTGAGTAAGAGCTGATGAAGTTTTCTATAATTTTGATATAATTTGTCCCAAAAGTAGTACACCACACTATAAAAATTTTATTGAGAAAGCATAGGTGGGATTTTTTTTATTTTATTGTCTAAAAGAAATGCACTACGAAATAACTGTTCTTGGGGCCAATTGTGTAAGAATTTGATTTGCATGGAGATTATTTGCGTTTGCCCCTCTGTTATGATCTGTTGACTTTGAAACTTTTGCTTAGTTTACACGTATAAGTTTGATTAGGTCATTCAAATGGGAACCAATATTGGTAGGTCAATGGTATTTGGTATGGAGTTGTATAAAAATTGGCACATCTCATTTACATGGAGATAATTAGGGCCCCGCCGAATGGTGGACACCCTATAGTGATCAGTCTGTCCGTCCATCTGTCCATCCGTCAGTAACAAATTGTGTCCGCTCTATATCTAGAGAACCGTAATGATTTCAAAGTTTATACTTAACATGTATATTAACAACACCAGAGGGTGTGTCATAATGTATGTACAACTTCCTAGGTCAAAGGTCAAGGTCAAAAACTTTGATTTTAGTTGACAACCCCATGTCCTATGGTAAAGATCGTGTCCGCTCTATATCTTGAGAACCATTATGATTTCAAAGTTTATACTTGACATGTATATAAACCAACACCAGAGGGTGTGTCATAATTTATGTACAACTTCCTAGGTCAAAGGTCAAGGTCATTAACTTCAGTTTCAGTTGACAACCCCATGTCCAATGATAAAGATAAAAAATTTTCACCACACATTATTCACAGCAGGGTCTTCAGAGATGGCTCCCATCTCAATGATATCTAGTTTGCCCTGTCCCCTCAGTTATGGTCTATTGACTTGGAAACTTTTGCTTAGTTTATATGTTTTAGTTTGTGATTATGTCATTTAAAGGGGAGCCAAAAGTGGTAGATCAATGATATTTGGTATGCAGATGTTTTATCTTTGGCACATCTCATTTAATAGAGATTATTTGGTTCCATTTTCCCAGTCATGGTTCATTGACTGAATGTTTTGCATAGTTTACATCTTTAAAAACTGCCATTTAATTTCAACATTTGCATTATACTATCAAAATTACCAATAGGTGCAACATGTCTCTGTGTTAACAGCTTTTGTTACTGATTAAATAAAATTCAAATAATATATGTATACAGGCTAATTTTATTGTTAAATCAATATCATTGCTTACACTATGTTTCGCTCATATTTATCAAAAAACAAGCATTAAACATTTAGACGAATCTTAATTTTGGCACTATGTCTTAAGATTGCACTTCTGTAAATATAGACAATGTAATTTCCCATAGGAACCCCTTTTATGGCTATAACTTTGCCACTTTTACTATGACGTTTCGTAAAAAAATATATACTAGAATGGAAAGTTCATATGCACTGCTATTTTTTTCAAAGGTCAAAACATAGGGCTGTGCTGCACATTTTTAGCTCACCGGGGCCTGAAGTGCCCCTTGTGAGCTTATGCCATCACTTGGCGTCCGTCGTCATACATCGTCTGTCGTCGTAAACTATTTCAAAAATCTTCTCCTCTGAAACTACTAGGCCAAATACCTTCAAACTTTAACTAAATGTTCCTTAGGGTATATAGTTTATAAAGTGTATCCGAAGTTTTGATCCATCAACAAACATGGCTGCCATGGCTAAAAATAGAACATAGGGGTCAAATGCAGTTTTTGGCTTATATCTCAAAAACTAAAGCTTTTAGAGCAAATCTGACATGGGGTAAAATTGTTCAATTGGTCAAGATCTATCAGCTCTGAAATTTTCAGACGAATCGAACAACCCATTGTTGGGTTGCTGCCACCGAATTGGTAGTTTTAACAAAATTTTGCAGTTTTTTGTTATTATTTTGAATATATTTATAGATATATATAAACTGTAAGCAGCAATAATGTTCAGCAAAGTAAGATCTACAAAAAAGTTAATATGACCATAATTGTCAATTGACCCCTTAAGGAGTTATTGCCCTTTAAAGACAATTTTACACAATTTGTTCATCAAGTTTGCTAACATTTAAAAAGTGTGAGCGATTCAGGCTCTTGAGAGCCTCTTGTTTGCATTTATATGCCACAAACTTCTAAGAGTTTCAACTTGTACTAAAATTATGTACAACCCCTGCATTCACTTTTGGTTTTCCTCAGAATTCAATTTGGCCGCTGTCTATGTGTATTAAAACTGGAAAAATTCCCAAGTTATGTCTCTATGAGATGAAACATAGAGATCATATCTGGGAACCAGTAGGTTAACAAAATAAAATATCTATGAATATTATATATCTCCCCAAAAGAAGTGTGGTTTGTGAAACAGCTGTAATTACAAAGTTCAACCTTGATGCCAAATAAACTAAAATATGAGTACAGCCAAAACATTTCAATTTACAGTAATAGTGATGTACACATGTTTGTCTGTCCATTTGTCCATTCTTTTGCCAGGATTGTATGGCTTGACAAAATATTATGAAATTTAAATACAATGTTAAGGACCTGAAAATACAGGTCATATGCAAGTTTGGTTGTGATAAACCTGACATTTACTTTCAATGATGATTAACATTTGTTGAGATAATGGTAATAGCTGAAGTAAATAATTTGTTGTTTCTTGGCTATGCCTGAGGTTTCCACAAAGGAAAAATGTATGTAAGATTGGATAAATTAAGGAGCTTTTTTTCATTTTTCATGAAAAGGAACATATTATTATGTAATTGTGACGTCAAACATAAAAAAAATCTTGTTTTACTCATTTATAATCCTTTGCATTTCTTAACATAATGTGCAAATTTGTGAGTTCAAAGGATAAAAATGTCTAAACAAAAAAGGAAATTTTGAGTAAACTTCTAAAATTTCTACCCCATCAATCTCAGTAAGTAGTACACGAAGGTATAATTTTTATTATATATTTGAATTGACTATGTAAGAAATAGCCAGTATACAAAACTTCGTAAAAAAATCACTGTGTGATAAAATCTGTATCATAGCCCTAATTAATTCCCCTACAAATATGGGATTTCCCGAACTTTCTGAGGTATATATAAAACTTGTATCATAGGTATATATAAAACTTGTATCATAGGTATATATTATCAATCTCTCATACAAGTTCGAAAATCAGTGCTGATCACTCCATCTTTGTACAATACAATAACAATTTATAGCAAGATTATGGAAATGAAAAGTACAATATAAAACACTCATCTTCAGTGTCATACATTTTTTTTATAAAAAAAACTATAAAAGATCTTAAGATGAGTTAGAAAAATAGTATACCTCTGTTTGAACATAGAAATACTCTCAAAAGCAACCATTTATTGTAAATTATGGGAAACTAGCTTGTTTTATCAACAACAACAAAATGGTTGTCCTTCTTAATTTAATGCAATGTATCAAGTTTTTAGGTCACCTGGCTTCTGTCGTCCGTTGATGTCCCTTTACTTATACAAAAATAAAAAAAAACACTTGGCAAAACTTAACCAAACTTAGCCACAACCATTATTATTTTGTAAACCGCTATAGATAGAGAAATTCTGACCATAACAATGAATTCTTTTTATACCCCACGCAATTTATTGCGTTGGGTATAATGTTTTTGACCCATCCAGTCTGTCCATCTATCTGTCCGTCCGTCAGTCCTGTTCTTGTCATCGCAACTCTTCTGAAACCACACAACAGAAATTCATGAAACTTTGTAGATAATAAGGACATACTGTGTAGATGTGCATATCGACAGGAAATTATGATTCAATTTTTTTTTCTAGGAGTCATGCCCCTTTGCACTTATTGGCATGGCCTCAATATTCTACTGCACAGTTTATCATTGCAATTCTTCTGAAACCACACAACAGAATTTCATGAAACTTTGTAGATAATAAGGACATACTATGTAGATGTGCATGACAGGAAATTACAATTTTATTTTTTTTCTAGGAGTTATGCCCCTTTGAACATAGAATTTTGGCCTAAATATACTAATGTAACAGTTTGTTATTGCAACTCCTCTGAAACCACATAATAGAATTTCATGAAACTTTGTAGATAATAAGGACATACTATTTAGATGTGCAAATCGACAGGAAATTTATATAATGATTTAATATTTTTTCAAGGAGTTATGCCTCTTTGAACTTGAATTTTGGCCTAAATATACTACTGCAACAGTTTGTCATCGCAACTCCTCTGAAACCACACAACAGAATTTCATGAAACTTTGTAGTTAATGAGGAAATAATATGTAAATTGCATATTCACAAGAAAATTTTTATCAGTTGACTTTTGTAGCGTTATGAGTCTTTGAACTTAGGAATCTGGTGAGATTTTGTTTGTCCAGTGACAATGTGGGGGCGTGGGGTATGTTAATCATGCTCACAAAGGTTCTTTAATTTAGAATGTTGAGCTCTACCTATTGTCTTTTTAAGCCAAAACTGTCAGACAACTTCTTACAGGAGTTGTTGCCCTTAAATGACGAATTTTACTATTTTCAAAAATTTCCCTATTATCTCGAAAATTATAATAGATACACAGAAACTTTAACAAACAAAAATGATCAGCAAGACAGAATCTACAAATATTAGTCAATGTAACTTAATCATCAGATGACTCCTTTTTAGAGTTACTGCCCCTTAATGTTGATTTTTACCAAATTTTTGCATTTTTTGCCAAATATCTTAAAAATTATAATAGATAAATAGAAACTTTAAAAAGCAATAATTTTAAGCAAGATAAGATCTACAAATAAGTCAAATACAACTTAAATTGTAAGTCAACTCCTTATTGAAGTTATTGTCGTTTAAAGACAATTTTTCCCATTTTTGCCTATTATCTTGAAAACTGTAATAGATAGATAGAAACTTTAGATAGCACAATTGATCATGAGGACAAGATCTACATGCAAGCTATCATCTTCGAAATCTTAAGTCGACTTGTTATTGAAGTAATTGCCCTTTAATGATAATTTTTACATTTTTGTCGAGCCTTCGACTGTTGACGAAAAAGCGAGTCATAGCGATCCTACATTCTGTCTGCGGCGGCGTCCACAAATATTCACTCTGTGGTTTAAAGTTTTTGAAATTTTAATAACTTTCTTAAACTATCCTGGATTTCTACCAAACTTGGACAGAAGCTTGTTTATGATCATAAGATAATATCCAAAAGTAAATTTTGTAAAAAAAAATTCCATTTTTTCCGTATTTTACTTATCAATGGACTTAGTTTTTCTGCCAGGAAACATTGCATTCACTCTGTGGTTAAAGTTTTTGAAATTTTAATAACTTTCTTAAACTATCCTGGATTTCTACCAAACTTGGAAAGAAGCTTGTTTATGATCATAAGATAGTATCTAGAAGGAAATTTTGTTAAAATTTTGTTCCATTTTTTCCTTATTTTACTTATAAATGGACTTAGTTTTTCTTCCAGTTAACATTACATACAGTCTGCAGTTTAAGTTTTTAAAACATTTATTAGATTCATAAACTATCCTAGATATTTACAAAACTTGGACAGAAGCTACTTACAATAAAAAAATAGTATAGAGAGGAATATTTTTATTAATTTTTTGCCTCATTTTTGTTGAGCCTGCGATTAACAGCAAAAGCAGGCGAGACACTAGGTTCCGTGGAACCCTTACAAATTTTTTTTTGTTCTTAAGTTTTGCTGTTACAGCACTGCCCAAGGTTAGGGGAGGGTTAAGGGCTCACAAATATGTTCTGTATGTGCCTGTAAGTGAGTGGTTGTCATTAGTTCATGTCTGTCATATTTGAGCTGAGAAGGATAGAAATCGACCTTATGCAAATGAATATCAATGCATCTGTTAATTTATTTCAGGTTGAAAAAATCTTAATGCAAAGTCTGTAACTGTTTGAAAATTCTACAAAACAGAACAAAATTATCTTTTATTTTGTATTTGAATGTTCAAAAATGAATCAAAGTCTTATACATGTACATGTATTTGTACACTTGCATATGGTGGATATCTATCTGATGCAGCTCATTTGTTGTCTTCTTAGATTAGTTTGTTATAAATTAGACTAAGTTTTCTGGTTTGAATTGTTTCACATTTTCAGCTCGATCCCTTTGTTGAATGGCCGAGTGAGCTTTTCTCATCACTTGGCACTGTTGTCCGTCATTGTCGTCCATCGTTGTTAACTTTTACAAAAAGCTTCTCCACTGAAACTATTGGCCCCAATTTAACCAAATTTGGCCATAATTGTTATTGGGGTATCTTGTTTTAAAACTGTGTCAGATGACACCGCCTGCTGACCAAAATGGCCAACATTTGTCTATTATCTTGATAATCACTATGAATAGAGAAAACCTGACAGGGGTAGAAATGTTTTTAATATCAACCTATTGTCCGTTTATGTCAAAATTGTCAGAAAACTTCTTCTAGGAGTTATTGCCCTTAAATGTCAAATTTTATAAATTTTTCTTTTTGTATATTATTTAAAACTATAGTAGATACATTAAAATTTGTATTAGGAAAAATAATGAGCGAGGCAAATAATCCACTTATTTGAACTCAGGTGGATAGTTGTCTGATTGGCAATCACCATGTCACACCCTCATTATAAGTTTTGTCCACATAAAAAACCAAGACCCTACCAAGGAGTATTTTTTTTCAAAATCAATAAAATTTACAGCTATAGCTCAAATATGAAGCCTTAAGGAGATAATTTGATAAGCATACAAAAAAGAATGCCTCATGGTCAAATTAGAGCAATAGTTAATGCTCTTTCCATATAAGATTTTTTTATACAAGACTGAGAAACTGGAATGATATCAGACTTGACACAAATTATTAAATCATATTGGCTATTGATTAAAGGAGACTCAATTCAGATTTAGAGAATAAAAATATTAGACCTTGATTTCTGACTGCAAAGTCTGATCAGACTTTGATTTGAGATACAGAGAGCAATAAAAACTTGAAGACTGCTTAAAAAATAATACATTTCTTGTTTATTCAAATGTGAGACAAAAAAATTTCAAATGACAGAAATGGAAAGTTTGAAGGACCTTTACTCTTATGGCTTTTGTGATGTATGGTTTCAAACAAATAAAAGATATTTTGAGACACATATTTTCTCCTTTCATGCTAAACCTACATGAACATATAGAACAGATCCTATTTGAAATATCTATACTATTAAAGAAGACAATTTAAAACCTGTGAAAAATTTATATAATGCAGCATATATTTATATTTCACTTGCATGATATTTTCCCTGAATTACATGTAATATTTGCCACGTGATGATAAATTAGCAACCAAACAATCATGTCAAGCTTTTTATGCCCACTAGGCAGCAGTGTGTGCATTGAGTGTTATTGTTGAAAGTCTGTCCGTATGAAGTCTGTTAGTACGTACGTATGTCCCATAATTACTGGTAGTTTCTGTTCTCTAACTTTAGTTTTGCACAGAACACAAATCGAGTTTGAATTTGGGTGGCGTCACTTTTACTGTTCTAGAGTTATGCCCTTTACAATTGAAAAAAAATGCTGAATTTTTCGTTTCCGTTCTCTGACTTTAGTTTACTTCAACCAAACAATGCTTATTAACCACAAAACTCAGATCAAGTTTGAATTTGGGTGGCGTCACTTTTACAGTTCTCTAGTTATGTCCCTTTGTAATGTTATATGCAATTGGGGGCATCATCTGTGTTTCGTGGACATATTCTCCATTTACTTTTGTATTTATTTAAAATTCTTTATTTGACAATTTGGTATTTAATTTCTTAATGTCATGATCACTTAAATACTAAATCATAAAGATATTCAACGTCACTTGTAAAAAGTCTAGTGGTATACAATATAAGACATAATTCTTAATAAGATGGGAACAAATTTGAATTACAGGACTTACACAAAAAAATAATTTGGGTTCCATTTAGGGGGTTGATTTATCCGAAATGTGGAACAGCTGACGTTTACAATAAGTTATTGTATGATTGACCATGATATGACTATCCCCAAAAACTTGAAACTGCTTACTATGCTTCATTGAAATAACTAAAGAATTAGTGGCAATTAGGCCCTTATTTGGCCCAAACATTAGTACAAATTGAAAAGTTACCATACATTTTCTAAAATTTGTCCTAACTACACTAAGGTTCAAGGTGTTCAGAAAATAGAAAACCAAATTCTGCAGCTTCCTTTGTTTTAATGAAAATGGTGGTGTTTTAAGACGTAATTGTGACATCATAACATAACAAATCTTAAAAGAGAAATAGCCAAGAATGATTATCAAAAGAGTTAGTAAGCCATGAGTTAAATAACAACATTCTTATTTTAAAATTTGTATTGTCAGCTTGATTCATACTAAATATATGTTTATAAAAGATGAAAAATGCTACAACAGTGTCTCAGAGGTGGACTTGTCATGGTTGTAAAACACCCTCTTAGTAGTGTTTCAGATTTTGAATAAAATGTCCAGTTAAAAAAACAAGTTCTGATACTAATCTGGGACACAGTGTTTTGCAGCTTGTATCATGTGCTTATTTATGTAAAATAAAACTAATTGGTTGCTTGTCACCAAACTGTATAAAGTGATTTATTAAAATAGGAAATTACGAAAAATATTCATATTTTCCCCCAAGTATGGCAACTTTTGATTATAAATATATCCTTATTTGTGATATGAGTAATATTTTTTCAGCGACAGCTTATTGATTTTTATTTCCTAATCTTGATTTTTATGTGAATAACAATATTGCATATTTTTATGGACTTTTCAGGTTCTTTGGAGCCTCTAGGTTAATTTTTACTTATGGTTGTTTTGATATGTTGGACTTAAAGGAAGAAAAATGTGATATTTTTATTGTTCTAAATTGGGTAATTTGCCATGGACAGTTGTTCAAGGAATTATAGTTTTTTTTTTTTATTTGAAATTTGTGAAGGACATTTTATGATCTGACTCTCTGTAAACATTTTGTCAGGACAAAAAGACAGGAAATTTTTGTCTGAAAATGCTGCATGGATAAATGTCAACAATTATTTGAATATATGGAAAAGTAATCTGTTTTGTGGTATTTGCAGAGTCAAAGAGAAAAATATTGTATGCAATTGAATGACATATTGTAAAATTATGTAGTCCAACAAGATTTGGCATAATAGAAAGCAGTTAATTTGAATTCAAATATCTTTGTGTTGAAACATTGCAAACATTTGCAAAAACAATTTGTAGTCAATATATGAAATTTTTGTTTAGCATGCTATATTACTGATATAATTATCTTTTTAAATTTTCAGATAAATCCAGATTAAGATGACTTCCAGTCAATTACACACCATGTCATACCAGTGTCCAGCACAATCTACCAACCAGTTGAACATGTCCACTCAACGGCTTAGCCATCTTCTAACACAAGACACTACTTTCTCGGATTTCTCTCAAATATTGTCATGTAATCCAGACATATCTACTCCAAATCACTCAGAAGTATATATCTCCATTTTACCAGAGGCCCCTATGCAGCAGCATGGAACCCAGTCAAACATATTTTTACCTCAGCTGCAACCTATATTACCTGCACCACTAATGCATATAAACAGGACAGAAGTCTACCAGAATCAGTCAACCATATCTATATCCAACTTGTCACCTATAGTACCACAACCATCATTTTACTACCAAAATCAGTCAACCATATCTATATCCAACTTGTCATCTATATTACCACAACCATCATTTTCCTACCAGAATCAGTCAGCTGTAGCCTTTGGCAACTTTCTAGATACTCCATTTAAACCAGCTGGCTCTATGTCTTGCCAAAATCAGTCAACCATGTCTATAACCAAAATACCAGCCATATTACCAGTAGCAGCTAATCAGTCAGTCATACCAAAGACTTACCAAAATCTAACAGCTATGCCTACACCAAACCAGCATCAATCGACCAATGTACTACCAAACCAGTCAGCATTAGTCAAGGAAACAAGTTTCAACAATAGTTCAGAGTTTGAACATGTTACATCTACTCAGCCAGTCATCACAACACCAACCAACAAAGTAATGACCTCACCAACATCAAATAATCCTATAGTGGCAGCCTTCAAGCTACCATACTATACTGGAGCCAGTGACTTTTGTGACAAGAATACACCACAGCTTAGTCCAACACCAGTCAAGTCTGTCAGAAACCTGATTAATGACATCGAGAAGAAAATCAAATCATCAGGTAAATCATGCTCCTCTTGTAAAGGGACTCATGTTCCAGCTAAAATATCTCCTAGACAACAAACCATCATCAACTCTTCCACTACAGCCTCAGATGCTTCTTCTTGTTTGCTACCAATAACGACAGCAGATGAAGATCAACAGCCAATCAACAACAGTCCAGCCAGTATACCCTCAGTAAGTCAACAACCAACTTTCACCTCTGTACTGGAAGTACTTCCAACCATTTCAACACCTAACTATCCACAAGTCAGTATTGTTGAAAGTCAGTTACCAACATCTCAGTGTACTTACACAGAACATCCATCAGTAACTTCATTAAGTCAACCATTGAACAACCACTCAAATCACCTAGACACAACTTCAAAAGTACTTGACCAGTTGTTGACTATCTGTTTGTCATCACCAAGTATGTCTGACTTGTCTGTACACAGCTCATTGCTTAATGAGGATGAAGCAACAGAACTCCAGAGCCTTCTAAGAGATTCCTTCATCTCCATGACAACACTTCCCTCTAGTGACAACGAAAAGACAGAAGAGCAAATCAACAATGAACTGATCAACTCATTAAACCAAACGTACAACAGACACCAGAATGTTACAATGCTGCATGATGATCTACTGGACATTAATGTTGACTCTACATTCGATGATCTCTTCTGCTATGTGCACCAAGGTAGTCCATCAGTCTGCAGTCAAGTCAGCCCTCAGCCTTTATCTGGACATTCAGCCACAAACAGATGGTCATCTAAGGAAAACCTTCACCAAATAACAACAGCTACAAGCCAGTCAAGTTGTAAACAACCAAATCAAACAACAACCAAGTTACTAGTCAACAGACAACAAGACAATCCAAGCTCTTCAGCATCATCACCATTACCAGTATCAACCAGTCAGTCAGGTCATTCAGACCAACCTGTTCAACCAATTTGTTCTACACAGTATATCACCAATGTTGAGACTGAAGGAGTTAGTGCATATCACCACCAGCAAACACCAGATACAAGTCCAGTAGGTGTCACTACTAGACAATCAGCTCGAGTTAGTGCACATCACCATCAGCCAACACCAGATACAAGTCCAGTAGGTGTCACTACTAGACAATCAGCTCGAGTTAGTGCACATCACCATCAGCCAACACCAGATACAAGTCCAGTAGGTGTCACTACTAGACAATCAGCTCGCAAACGGCTCTTTGAGTCAACACCTATGAAGATGGTATGTGATGTCAACTTTGAAAACTACATGTCATGTGAGAACACACCTTCTGGGAAAAGACGAAAGGTTTATGCAAGCTGTGATGGTCCAGTGTCTGTCAACCAAGTATCTTCATCTACTAATCTTACCCCTCAACAGAAAACAATACAGACCTCACCATGTAGTCCCTCCACCATTGCTGGTTACATCTGTAAGAAGTACAAGGGGAAGAAAGTCACCAACTCCTACCCTGCTCAAAACAGCAGAAGCAACATTCAGAATTTGATGAAGATTCCACCATATCTTCTCAATCCAAGATTTCCTGTGTCAAAGTTTGCAGCTTTGATGGAAGACTACAGTGACATTCAGTATGAGTACAGGCAATTCTTTGATTACACGACCAAACAGATCAGTTCTTTTGCCTTTATGGAGATCAATGAGAAGAAACCACACCTATTTGCCCGAGATCTCATGTGGCAGCTTTTTTCCATACCTGAACTGCACCAGTGTGTTACCAAGTCTAATTTGACCACACTTGACTGTCTGGATCCTGACATCATGACTGCAGTGAAGACAGTAACTTGTCAGAAGTTTGATTTAAAGGAATTTGAGAATACCTGGATACATTTTATTAAGAAACAAATCAGAGATTTCTTCCGGTGTCGACTTCAGCATCGAGTGTACCTTGATATCTTAGAGAACAGACTTTATTAGTGGTTAACATGATAAACTAACTTTTTCTCATTGAATACTGACCCAACAATGAATTCTTCTGTAGCAATATAGTGCAGCAAGTAATACTCCATGATCTAGAATTGTTAATAGGTGTTCAAAAAGTCTCAGTGTGAGTTTGAGTATTATTATTCAGTGTTATTTATTTATTTATTTATTTTTCAAATTTTGCTGCTTTAATTGTTTTCATGACTTACATGAAAACTAATGTTTTCTGCTAAAATTAATTTTGCAGGAATTAGAAATTTTTATTGAAATAGGGAAAAATTTGAATGATGAAAATAAAAACCAAAAGAAAATTGAATATTAGAACATTGCAAAACCTTTTTGAGATATCTGATTTTGTATTGAAAAGTTCAGTGTAAAAATTATGTATGGCCACAGAATGCATGAATAATTCATTTTAGCTTACAACTTATAATAGTTTTGACAGAAATTGTCTCAACTGAAAATGGCATGACACTGTAAGGGCAGAAATTAAGCCTTCTAAACTCTCTATCAAGTTTTGCAATATGAACATTGAATAAGAAAAAAAAAGAAAATGACTTCATATGAAAAAAAAATATTTCTTTATTTCTTTTCCAAAACAAGATAGAAAGGTCACTATACATGTTACATTGAAATGAAGTAAACATTATTTATTAGTTAGTGCTTTGTAAATAATGAAGTGTGTTTATTTAAAGACATGTGTATATATTATGTATAGAATATAGACATGTGTATATTTTGTAAAGACATGTTTTATATATGTAAAGACATGTGTATATGTGTAAAGACATGCCTGCATGTGTATATTTTTATAAAAAAAAATATTACTTGATTTGATATTTCATGTGTGCAAGAGTATGTACTGTGTGCTTTAGGAAGGATATTAGCAACAAACTATTCTAATAGTCAATAAATATTTTTTATTAGTCTCATTGTCAATTGATAATTTTTTTATAATTGTGTCCAATTGTCGGAGAAAGTATGAAATTAGTGTGAATGTGTTTGAGGTTAAATTAAAATAATGTTATCTTTTTTGTTTTCTGAGTTTCTGTCTATATTGGATGTTTTAGTTAATAAATATATATAAGATAATGGATTTGTTTGGTGTTATTTAACAGTGTTCTGGCATAAATGTCGTACCTAACCTCTTATCACTTAGTAACAATAAGTTATCAAAAATATCCTTTGGTAATATCAGTAACACAGCTGTCAAACAACACAATATATCCAAAACAACACCAAAACAACACCAATTCAAAGTTGAGAACATTTAGTCAGTGGTTGTCTTTAAAGTTGTTTCCTTTTGTTTTGTTTTGTCGTAGAAATAAGAAAAAGTGGTATGATTGTCAATGAGACAACTATCAACCAGAGTTCAAATGACGAAGATAAAAGCAGTTATAGGTCACCATACGGCCTTCAACAATAGACAAAACCCATACAACATAGTAAGCTATAAAAGGCCCCATAATGAAAAAAGTAAAACAATTCAAAGAGAAACAGCCTGATTTATTCACAAAACAAATATGATATACAGCAACAAACAAAAAAGGAACTCTTGTCTAGACTTCAGTAATTTATATCTTGATATATGGCCAAGACACTTCTTATATCATTAAAGACTATATGTTGACAATAGATATGAATTAAAGGAGATTTGGGGTATATGTCAATGAGACTGCAACCATTCTTGAGCTAACTTATGTTGCATGCAACTCCATCAGAATTGTGTGCCCTTTTTATATACCATACTATTTCACTGTGGTTTTGTAAATGTTTGCATTGTTTTGTTATTGGTGGTGACATTGTTGGGCAATTTATGAAAGTTTTATTAGATTTCACTACTCAATAATTGTTTGCATTACCCCCATAGCTGTGTTGTTTAATGTGCAGAGGTAGCATGGTCAACATATAGAAATGAATTCCTTTCTAACAAATGCTAGGGTTTCTTGAACTTGATGTGAGGTGTAAGCATTTGCTCCTTGTTGAAGGTCTCACTGTAATAATTTAGATGAAGAAGAGCAATAAAAGCACTGACAGCACTAGTCCTTTTTTTGCATTTGGTTTTTGTCTCCCCCGAGATTATTCGTCTGTCCGTCCCTTTATAAATGGAAAAATTGCATAATTTGCTGTTTCCACACTCTAACTTTACTTTGTCACAATCAATGTGCATTTAGTGATTTGGTTGGCTTCTCCAACATTATAAGCAATAGGTCAAATATATTAGGTATATATAATTGTAAGGTATACATGTCCATCTTATAGGGTTCATTTGACATCGCCCTCATATTCATGGTTTATTGTTCAATGTTGTAGTTTTCATGGTGAGGTCCATAATCCAAGATAATGCAAGTTATATTTCAGTGATATTGTTTATAAGATGTACATGACAATCTGACAGTGTTCATCTAACTTTGACTCAATTTTCATGGTTAGGGTATCTATGTTAAGTTGAGATTAGGTCTGTTTCTAAGATACTGTGGACTCGTTTATTTTTAGGGTACCAATTTTTGTGGACTGATTTTTTTGGTTTTGTCAATGCTTGCATATTAAGCGTTTGAAAATTTGTATTTTATTGAAAATTCAAATTCTTGGTTTACCTTTACCCACGAATTCACGAAAATTGTTATCTGCTTATCCACAGATTAGTAATGAATCAACAGTACTGTTAGTAAAAGGGGATGTACTATGATTCATGTTATGATAGGATTCATTTGAACTTGACTTCATTTTCATGGATCATTGGTCAACATTTAGTTTTTCGATAAGGTCCTATTCTCAGAAGCTACAAATGATAAGTCAACTCTATTGTTTGTATTGAATGATTATATTGTTAACATGTCTGTATGACAGGGTTCACATGACCTTGACCTCATTTTCATGGTTCATTGGTCAATGTTATGTTTAGTTTCTTGAACTCAAGTTGACAATGTTTTTCTTGGGGTAACAATCTGCTCTATCACCCTCTCATATATGTGTTATTTATGTAGTATCATCAAATTTGTTAAATGTTTGTACTTTCTGTATGAAACATTTTGTCATGTCAGGGCCTTTTATATCTGACCTATAATTGCTTATATCCACTTCATTTAAACTCTGGTGAATAGTTGTCTCAATGGCAATCATACCACCTCTCCTTATTTTTATATTTAACAATTCAGATGTTATAAAATATTTAAATATTATTCAATATCGATTCTATACCCCAGAGTTAATTGACGTGGATATAAGCAATTATAGGTCACTGTAAATTATTCAACAATTACAAAAAAACCATAAGGTATAGTCAGCTATAAAAGGCCCTGACATGAGAAATGAGAAACAATTCAAACAAGGAAACTAACAGCCTAATTTATAACAATGCAAAAACAAATACGACAGACATGAACTAATGAATACCACTGAAATTCATGGTCCTGACTTTGGACTAATCACTAACCCATGAGTTCAGGTAAAGGATGTATTCTTCTGATGTTTCAGTTTTGTTGAAATCTCTTTCGGGAACAATTTCCGAAACATCTGATGCAAGGGGAAAATATCAATGAATTTAAAAAATATTATAATCAAACTTAACTCTGTGAAAAAATTGTGTATTTACAATAAGTAGTTTTTGAGTAATAACATTTTTAAATGTTATAACCAATGCGGTCAGTGTCATCAGCCAAAATGTTGAGAAAATGGGTAAGGGGTACAAAGAAATGATTTTACCAAAAATATGTAGATCCCATATCAATTTTTTCTTTTCAAAATTCTTAGATATGTATTTTTTCAGTCATTTATAACAAAGAAGTTGAAATAATATGCTTTTTGTTCGAAAAAAAAAGAGAAAAATCCTAAATTTACAAAATTGGCTGCATGGTCAATTTGACCAAGGATTTGTATAGTACTATACAAATCCTTGATTTGACACAAAAAAGTAACAAAATTTTATAGAACTTTCTTATATTAACACCTTCTTATAGTTTTTTTAAGTTAAATTTATTCTGATTGGACCACTTCATCTTTAGTGAAAGTGTGAAAAAAAGTTATAAATTGTGAAATTGATTTTTTTCATGATAATAACCCAAAAATGGGTAAAAACTGATGAAAATGGGAAAATCATCAAAAATGGAGTACTATTAAATGGCCGTAGCAAAAAAAGAAGTACACCACCATATGATTTTTTCTTCATCAATTACTTTCTTACAGTCATATAAACCCAAAAATCAGGTTAAGAAAAAAAGTTTTATTCTAGAAATTTTTAGCTCCTCAGAGGTATACATCCTTAATAGAATGTTTTTTTTTAGTAATTTAATGCACCCACCCTTAAGCAGATGGGGCATTAAGCATGTTAAAGTTTACCCTTGTCCGTTTGTACATCCGTACCTCTATCCATACATCACAAAATTGGTTTCTGTTCTTTAGTTTGCCTCAACCAAATGTTATAAAACTAATACACAATGCTTATTACCATTAAACACAGATCAAGTCCAAATTTAGGTGGGATCACTTTCACTGTTCTCGATTTGTGTCTCTTTATATACAGAAAAATTGCTGAGTTTGCTGTTTCCACACCAACTTTACTTTGCCAAAACCAAATGTTCTGAAACTTAAACACAATGCTTATTGCCACCAAACACAGATCCAGTTCGAATTGGGGACGCATCACTTTTACTGTCTTTGAATTATGTCTCTTTATAAATGGAATAATTGATGAACCTGCCAATTCCATACCCAATTGCTTCAACCAAAAGTTATGAAACTTATGCACAACCAAACACATGTTAGTTTGAATAAGTGTGTTATACACCTCTATAAATGGAAGAATTTCTTTTGTTTGAACTCTAACTGTTATTTATACTGACCACACATTTCATTTCTATGCTCAAAAGTTTGAATTAATACATTGACTCTTGCATAGTTACTAGCAGGGGCTTCTGTGTCCAATGGACGCATTCTTCTTATGACCTTGTTTTGTTTTGTTTTGTGAATTTGAAATTAAATTGATTAAATTTGTATAACAATGAGTCCAGAAAGATTTAATTGCCAAAGAATTAGAGAAAAGCAACTATATATATGGGTCACCTTCAAAATTGAGCAAAACCCATACCATACAGTAAGCTGTAACAGGCCCTGTCATTCTATTATGTGAATTAATCGAAACAAGACAAACAACAACCTGATTTATGCAAAAACAATGAATGAAAAACAAATATTAAATATATGTATACTTATGAATTGGTTCTTATTATGAACAGCACAGTATATGTTTCAGTGGTCATAGAAAAGCATGTACGAATATTAGAACTTTGAGGTTAGAAATGATTATGTTTACTTATTCTGATTTCAGACTGCCACAGCTGTGTTTCTGTCTGCTTTACCACCTCCTCTTATACCTAAAGTATCAGGACCAGTAAGTTTACCAAGATATGATTAAATTTATGCTTATATAGATCAAAGCTTGTTATTATATTTTTACTTTATTTATTGTAATACTAGTATCCTGAGGCATTGCTTGTAAAAAAACCAAACAAGTTGCATTTATAAGAGTGGTTTTTGATGAGTATAATTTTAAGAATAAGGAGATGTGGTATAATTGCAAGCTAGACAACTATCCACTAGATATCAAAGGAAATGATGTAAACAACTATATGTCACTGTACAGACTTCAACAATGAGTAAAACCCATACCGCACAGTAAGCCACAAAAGTCCCTATCATAAGAACTGTATGCTGACTTCTATTTTTCTTCTATTACTTTTTGTTTTTGATATTTAATTGCTGTCTTTTTAATACATTTCCCACTTTTCTTATTCATAATAGATTTTTTTTTATCTCTTTGACTTAGGTAGGAGTGCTGTTTCAGGCTTGGGTTGCATCATCAATTTGTTAAAAGTTTGTAATTAGTTCTAAGCTTGAAAGTTTAAAGGGACTACTCATGATAAATCAATGATATTTGGTGTGCATTTGAATTAGCATTGACATAACTCATTTTCACAGATATGATTTGATCCTGAACCTTCAGTCTTGCTTCATTGACTTTGAATGTTTTTCATATTTGACATGTTAAAGTCAATAATATTTGGTATGCAGTTGTATTCACATTAGAACATCTCATTTCCAAGGCCACAGTAATGGTTCATTGATTTTAGACTTTTCCATTCCCTATCAAACAGACCTAAGCTGTCACAAACTTCAACATGTAAACTTTTTGGACTCTGTTGGATAGTTGTCTCATTGGCAATCATACCACATCTCCTAATTTTATATGGAAAAGTTTCAAAGTCAATGATATTTTGTATGCAGTTGCATAATCATCAGCATATCTCTTTTTTACAGAGATATCATATTTATCCTCAGTCATTGTTCATTGATTTTTACAGAGATATCATATTTATCCTCAGTCATTGTTCATTGATTTTACAGAGATATCATATTTATCCTCAGTCATTGTTCATTGATTTTTACAGAGATATCATATTTATCCTCAGTCATTGTTCATTGATTTTTACAGAGATATCATATTTATCCTCAGTCATTGTTCATTGATTTTTACAGAGATATCATATTTATCCTCAGTCATTGTTCATTGATTTCTACAGAGATATCATATTTATCCTCAGTCATTGTTCATTGATTTTTACAGAGATATCATATTTATCCTCAGTCATTGTTCATTGATTTTTACAGAGATATCATATTTATCCTCAGTCATTGTTCATTGATTTCTACAGAGATATCATATTTATCCTCAGTCATTGTTCATTGATTTCTACAGAGATATCATATTCATTGACTTACAAGTTTTGCATATATTTACATAGGTAACATATTAAAGTTTTGTTATTTTAATTTTAACTTTTTCTTTATAATATAAAACATTTCTTTGTGTCAACAGTTTATTTTGTTTTACAGGTAACTTCAGACAGAGAATGTAACCAGTTGAATGATTTACAGAAGAAAATCACAGAAACAGTTCAAAGAAACAAAGAAATTCATGAATTGAATAATCTGGTAAGTGGAGTTAACTCTACATTTGGTAGGTAGGGTTATGTGCCTTTATACATTCACTGTAGGGGATCAGCATTTAATAATATTTCAGTTAATAATATGTCATTTAGTGGCTGTCTAGTTGACATAAATCATTTCATCTCTTTTATTCAAAATATAAATCTAGAATCTTGAATGTAACTTTATTAAGAATTTATAAAATAATCAACTAAATGATGAAGTTTTTATCCATTTGAAGAATTTGAATTATCTGTACATAGAAGCTTATTATTCCTTTGAGAAAAGCACATGAACCTTGTCACTTGCATCAAAATGTTTTGAGTGTGAGCGATTTATTTTTCTCAAATTGTCTGAAGATATATTACTTTTTAGATAATCTGTCAAAAACATTCATTTTCCTTGCTTTGATTTTCTCAGAATTTTCAGCTGAATCCACTTTTTGAGAATCCTCAATTGGTTCAATTTTTTGAGAAACTTCAGTTGGTTCCATTTTGTGAGTATCTTCTGTTGGTGTAACTTTTTGAGTATCTTCTGTTGCCACTCTTTGAGTACCTTCTGTAGGTGCCACCTTTTGGGACTCTTCCATAGGTGCCACCTTTTGGGAAGCCACTCTTTTCGAATATTGAGAATCTTGCTTTGGTGGCACTTTATATTCGTCTAGCTTTTTCTGAATTAAATCCCTTGTTGATGAAATCTTGCCCTCTGTTCCAAGCTCTGTATTGAGAGAGAACTGCTTTGGAACGACAGGTTCTCTTTTATATGATTTGTTTGTTCCCTCATCACCATTTTTTTTATAAATGTCCTCAAAACTAAGTGGTTTGAATAACTCTTCAAGCTTCTCATTATCCTCTGGTTTCTTGCTGTCTTCTGCATATTTTTTCAATATCTCATCAATCTCTGAATCATCTGTTTTAGGTCGGAATCCGTTTGTTTCGTGTGAGATGTTGTATTGTGGGTACCTCTCTCTAAATCTCTTAAATAAATCTTTTGTTGCTTGGTTTGCTGCATAGAATTCAGGCATCTTATTCATCTGAAATGTATGTTTAAAGACAATGTAATTGTAAATGTTAAAACTAAGAACTATTTGCTGAATTTTATTTTACAAATTTCACAAATTATTTAAGTAAATAGATATTTAGCCCAAACATCAACAAGACAGTAACCCAACAGCACATTTATGTATACAGGTAATCTAAGCATCTAAAAGTGGACAACACCAAAAGTTAAGAAAAAACTGAAATAACAAATAAAAAATATCTATGGAAATTTAATTTAACAAATATTCATCCCCTTTCAGTATCAGTTAAAGGTGGAGTAACCATTCAAAATCTTGTACATCAGTCTTTTCATGTTCTGTAATATTGATAGACTTACAAATTTCTGTAATTTTGATAGTCATACAAATTTCTGTAATCTTGATAGTCATACAAATTTCTGTAAACTTGATAGTCATACAATTTTAAAACTAATAAAATAAAGAAAACTTAACTTTCCAAGGAAAGAAATCTTTAATCAATTTAAATTAAACAAATCATGGTGAAAATGAATGCCATTGTTTTTTTAGTAATTATACTTTTATTAACTTTGTTGAACTCACCTTATCCAGAGCATTCACATCAGCTCCATGCTCTAACAAAGTTTGTACGACCTGATGATGACCTTTGTGTGAAGCTTCATGAAGAGCTGTCATACCACTGAACTATAAAAAGTAACAAAGTTAAAAATAGCAGTACTTTTTATCAAGCTTTAGGACTTTCTCATTCATTCAAAACAGCTTATAGTGTCTACTCAAAAAAAAAAGTAGTAACAAAATTGCCATTCAAGGAGACACCAAATAGATTTGTTGTTCTTATATAATTAAAGGCTATCTCCTAATTTGAATTCCTCACTTTAACACATTGTGTTTAATTTTAATTTTAAATCCTTTTTGTTTCAACTAATCTTGAATTTTCAAATAAAAATAAAAATAATTGCTCTGTCCCTCTGGTAAAATCCTTTAAATGAATTCAACTTCCATTTCATATTTTGATATGTCCATTAGCTCTTTGTAACTTCATAAAAGAAAATTAAAATATTTCTCACTTTGCCCTATATTCAGTATTAACAGAAAAAATCTATACAACAATACATCGATTTGGTGTGGCCTTGGTCTTTGCATCAAATATTTCTAATTTGTCAACACTATCATTAAGTATTTCTAATTTGTTATTATTTTGACAAGAAGTAATGGCAATGAACAAAGAGAAGTTATAAAGATCTATGTAAACTTCTAATATTTTTTTTCTACTCTTACATAATTTGTTTACAAGCTGACAACAGAAAACCATTGCTATTAGGTATGAATTAATGACTTAAATCTAGGCAATATATCAATGATTTATTTGTTACTAAAGTTGACATGATTTACCTAAGACATGGCTTAATTTGCAATAATAGATCAAGAATGAACCTAGTTTCAATGCAATTTTATACCAATAATATGTCAATAACTCTAGTCTTTACATTTACTCCCAATCTGCTGCATGAGCAAAGCAGAGAAGTAGCAAATACGAATTTACAAGTTTGGTTTGACCTGGCCAGTGTTGGAACCAACAACTGACAAGCATGCTCCTACGAGACAACTGAGGTCGTCTGACTGAGAAGGGGAGAAAAAATTATATATGCCCATCAAAAGTGTTTTTATATAGAAAATGACCTCTCTGTGAATTAATGGTTTTATGGGTATAAGTCAAAGGCACATATATAGTACTAAAGTTTCTGAGCCAACTCTTTAAGTCAACTTTTTCTGAAATATTAGGCACCCCCCCCCCCCTTTTTTAACATCTGATTAATATTTACCTTAGACATAGCATTGACTCTTGGCTTATACTGTAATAATAAATCTACAATTTGGTTGTTACCATTCTTAGCAGCCAAGTACAAGGCAGAATGTCCAGTCTGAAAAATACAAAAACAAATGATTATTTTTCATATTGTGATATCAGATCATTTAATATATTATAAGAACATCATAACTCTTAGATGACAGAATACCAATTTTCTGTGGGTCATCTGCAGGATTTCTTTCTTTGATCTGTTGATAGATAAATCCTGAATTCATTGTCAAACATTTGCTTTTCACATTTTTACCTTCTTTTATCATCTCACTATTTCCATCAATTGTAAAAAAACGATTGTGTGTTTTATTATTTTTGTGAGTTGCTGCACTTGTTTTGAGAGTTGATTATATTTTTCGCCATGGTTTCTGTAACAGTTTGTCAGACTCTCCTTCTTGACACTGTTTAAAATATTTTAAAGGGTCATGTATAGTATGATAAGAGTTTTTTGGCTAACTTATAATTCTGCAATTAAAAATTCAACTATTATGTAATGATATTTAGTAGTCTATAAATAACCAAAGTTTTAATAAAACTGTAAATTTTACAGGATTATACTTACTTTAACATTGACCTTCTAAAATTGGCATTTTTCCAAAAAATAAGCAAAACCTTTATTTCTATGCTTAATCTTTTCTACAATCTAGACATGAAAAAAGATTTCAATTTGGTTTTCATCTTTGAAGTTATTGTAAGTGATACAACAGAAAAAAAATCAAACCATATGTTTAAATGGGTTTCACAAAGTGAAACATTAGCTTAAAATATGGGGATGTCATACTTGCAGTTAGGTAAGCAGGGAAACATTTGCACCTATTTTGTGTAATCAACTCCTCCTACTGTTTTCAACCCAGATTCCTGAGACTTGACAAAAAGATTGCACACATATTGGAGTTGTGCATCTGCTGTTATGGAATATTTTGAAGATTTTTTTTTTTCATTTGAGTCATGAAATTAAACAAAAAAATCATCAACTGACTGCATCTTAATATGTAATTTATTTACTCTTTACTGATTATTTTAGCATGATCATTAACAAATTCTGTTAGTTTTGTATTTTGCTTAACCAAAGTTCCAAAAGTAGACACAATATTACCGTGATTTTAGCCCTTTTTTTTTTATGAAAACAGAGAAATCAGACTTGGCAAATTTTCAGAATCTTGATCTCCCTATAGAGTTTTGACTCACATTATTAACACTGTTAACACAAGCATCAGCCCTCAGTAGCTCAGCCACTAAATCTATACTGTCTATATAGCAGGCCACCAACAGTGGTGTCATCCCATTCTGAAAAATAAGATCAAAATATTGTGAAATTTTTTAATTTCTGAATGCTAATCATTGTAGATGGCAAATGTACACTGTATCATTTTTTTAGATTAGTGGTTTCATTGACTTCACTTATCTGATATATATTTTTTCTTATAAAAAAGCAGCAAAATTATATCTCTATATATAATGAATGATTTATAAGATTAAGGAAATAAAAATTGAAAATGCAGATTGACAATACAAAACCAGGCATTTGAACACATACAGGAATTGTTTAACACCACTTTCAGCACTATTTGCTATCTCGTGGCAGTCAGTTTTTATTGGTGGAGAAAGCCAGAGAGAACCACGGATCTTCAGCAGAAAAATGAGCAAAGGAATCTAACAAATACTTCGATGGTTTGCATAACAATCTGATTTAATTTAGAATCAATACAAACTTTTAGAGAACCAAGGATCACATCAAGATATTTTTTTAATGATTTGGCAGAAAATAATGTATGAATTGGGGAATTACTTTGATCACATCAGGATATTTGTTGAATAATTTGGCAGTAAATAATTTATGAATTGGGGAATTAATAGGATCACATCAGGATATTTGTTGAGTAATTTAGCAGGAAGTGATGATAATGAATGAATGGGCAATTAAAACTGATGGACTGCAAAATAATCATGACTTTTATCAGATGACTGTTGATGTTTCATACATATAAACATTCACATAATGATCATTCCCATCAAGCCTACACACTGTAGTACGTTGATTTAGTATCTGATGTCAGATTGTTCAACAAAATGACATGTCACTCCTTAAACAACTCATTTGTCATTTATTTTATTTGTGACTCAGTTTCATACAAGTCTGTGTTATCAATGTTGGAGATTTAAAAAAATGCTTCAAACATGTGCTTCATACTAGATCCCTGCACTATGACTTTTTCGGGTTACATAGAAATCCATCCCTAGCTGTCAACCTCTTCTACAAAAAGTCATTAGTGTTTCTTTATGTAGAAATCATTGAAACTACTTCACAGCATACCAAATGGATCTTTATATGCTTATTTTGTGAACAACAATCTAGTTTTTTCATCAGTTGTTTGTTTCTGAAAGCAAGATATGTTTTCCAGACAGAGGTGGGAAAGGACACAACTTTCCTTGCCTGCTTATGTGTTGAATTTATTATCCTTTATTTTTTTTATTTTCAACCTTCTTAAGTATTAAGATTGTCTTTCTTAATTATCCAAAGTTTGGGAAGCCAAGTACATGAGATGTTTGTGAGAACTTATATCAAATGGCTGTAACCATCATAAGGAAGATACATTTTAAAGTCTGATCACACTGTCATTATTGTGATGGAGTAATACTCTCAAATCATAAATACTGATGATGCATAAACATCACTGACATTAGTCATACCTTTGCTGATTGTAAGTTAAGTTATATATATATCTATATATATTATATATATGTCTAAACCTGTGACAACTTTACCACATTCTCCATCAGATAACCTGTGGTTATACAGGGTTAACACAGTATTTATATATAATTGTCTCAAATTTAGCCCGGCAATGTTAGATCTGCATTTTGAGTTACCAAATATTTGCTTTTCCCTCAGCAGGATTCTAACCCATGCTTCTTTGACATCGTGGCAACATTGCCTGCACTGTCCAGCACTCTGGACCACTGAACCAACAAATTTATATATATATATACCGGTAAGACAATATTCAACTGTTTTGTGACACTTTCCTTATGAAAGAAATGAAACGTTGAAATATTGTGATGTCGCCCCTGGCTGCCTAAATATAAGTACATGTATTGTTTCTGTATCTTACAACAGTATTTTATAGATTTCTTTGTCTGTTATAGTTTTAATTTGTTGACACTATCTGATATTAGTGCTGTCAAAGGCACATTGTACTACATATAGCATTCCACTCAAACTGGCAGTATTCTACTCAAACTGGCACTGAGGTTGTTTAGAACTTGCAGGTGTGAAATTTTGCTCCATGAGGTCTCACAGTCTCTCACTGTGACTTTTAGATGATGAACAGCGATGAAAAGTCCTTTGTTAAATGGTTAATATGACTTACAATATCTTGTTCGTTGACATCTACTCCATCTCGGATCATATTTTGTACAGCTCCTATATCCTGTCTGTGTAAGGCTGCCCACAACATAACTGTAGCCCTTTCTTCTAAAGCACTCATGTTGTCTGCTCTCAAACTGTTAAATTGAATATAAGTAGATATGGGTCAAAGGTCAATAATACAAAAACAAAACACATAGTATTACCAGGTTAGATAGAAAAAATAAACAACTACAATGCTGGCCAGTAGAATATAAAGTACTAAATGTTGGCCCCATTGCCGGCAATGCTATTTTTAGCAATTATCTCCTTAAATGGTGTTTTTAATAAACTATTTATGGAAAAACTGCTGTTGTCTAATTTGAGCTCAAAATCTATTTGTGATTTTACCGCACTTAAATATATATGGTCCCATGGCTTTTCTTGGTGAATTTTTGGGTTATTCACCATACCTTACGATTTCGCAGAAATTTTCCCCAATTTTGATCAAAATAAAAAACATTTCCGGCCCTTGATCATATACATTTGAGGACAAATTTGTGCTTGCATGAAACTTTATTCATAATGCTTTCCAGGAGAAAAATACAGAAATGATATAACAACCAATCACAGATAGCCAGCTATTTTCATCTCTATGTCATGTTCCCTTCACGAATGGCTGCACCCATGTAACTTTATTTAGTACATTGTAACCAGTAATTCTGTCCTTCCTATTCAAATAACATATATATTTCAACAAAATGGACAGATTGATTAAATGGATGAAATTGCTTGGCTGTATTATGAGGTCAAAATACAGCCATAGATTTTGTTCTCTTTCTTTTATCTCCAAATTTTTTTTATTTATTTCTTCTTTTTAGACAATTTAAAAAAGGTGTTATTACAAATGGGAAAAGATTTTATTGTTTTTATATTATTTTTTAGGAATCAAATAATATTTAGATAGATATTGATATTGCTAAAGGAAAAATTAAAATATTTTTTGATATCCTTTTAATTATTTTTCCTTCAAACCACCTGAAATCCTTTGTAAATTGGAAATTGAGGAAAAAGACATTTTTCTTCTACAATAGAGGGAAGACCATGGAATGGGGGAATTATTGAAAAGAAAGAAGATGAAAGTTGTTAACTTCTATGTCTTTTGGTTTCTGGTGGAGAGTTGTCTCATTGGCAATCATACCAAATCTTCTTATTTTAATAAAAATAAACATTCAGTATTTACATCAAGCCCACATTATATGGCTAACTCTAAAAGACCATAAAAATCAATTGTAAAAATTACTAACAGTGTTATTTAAACAACCAACTTGGAAATGAAAAATATAAGACTAAAAATGCAATAACAAATGTTTAATCTTTCAGTTTATTATAAAGGAAAACTTAACTTTTTTTTCTCCATTGAGTTACTTGAAAAACGAAAATACCACAGGGCTATTTTAATTCTTGTGGAGAACATGCTGAAAAGACATCTTTTGATTATCACAGGTTAATGTGTTTTTTATGCAGTCCTGAAATTGGGTTCCATTCTCTAACCATTTGCTAGAGGTATAGGGGGATGGGTGAGATCTCACAAAACATGTTTAACCCTTCTGCATTTTGCACCTGTCCCAAGTCAGGAGCCTCTGGCCTTTGTTAGTCTTGTATGTTTTTTTTAATCTTGGTTCATTTATATGCTTCGGAGTTTAGTATGACGTCCATTTTCACTGAACTAGTACATATTTTTGTTTAGGGGCCAGCCGAAGCCTGCCTCCGTGCGCGGGATTTTCTTGCTGTTTTGGAGACCCATTGGTAGCCTTGGGCTGTTTTCTGCTCTTTGGTCGGGTTGTTGTCTCTTTGACACATTCCCCATTTCCATTCCCAATTTTATTTGTCATGACCAAATGTTATGAAACTTTACACAATGCTTATTAACACCAAACACAGATCAAATTCGAATTTTGGTAGCGTAACTTTCACTGTTCTTAATTTATGTCCCTTTGTACATGGAAAAATTGATTAATTTTCTGTTTCATTACTCTTACTTTTCTTTGCCTCAACTAAATGCTTTGAATTTTATACACAATGCCTATTACCACCAAACACAGATCAAATTCGAATTAGGGTGGCGTCACTTTCACTATTCTTGATTTATGTCCCTTTGTAAAAGGAGAAATTGATGAATTTTCCATTTCCTAACTCTTTACTTTTCTCTGCCTCAACCAAATGTTATGAATTTTATACACAATGCCTATTACCACCAAACACAGATCAAGTTCAAAATTAGGGTGGCGTCACTTTCACCGTTCTAGAGTAACCCCGTTACTGTTTGTTATTGAACCTTGAGAGCACTTAAACCCCCAAGCAATTTACAATGACAACATACAGAAACAAATGTCATTTAGTTTCAAAGAAAACAAAATGTCATTAGGTTGAATTAGTACATTGACTCTTGCATATTCATAAGCGGGGGTATCTGTGTCCCATGGGCACATTCTTCTTTTATATTTTTATTCATTTTTTTTTTGCACCTAACAATAATAATTTGGTGGTATAAATTAGTACTCACCCTGCCCATCTGTCTATGGCCATCTGGTCATTCATCTTTCTGCCTGACTGCATCTATATGATAAATAAGGTTAATGAAAATATTGATTATTTCATTTAATTTTATTGTAAACTTAAGGTTAACATGAAAGTAAGTATACTGATCAGGAGTTATTCCCCTTAGATAGGAAAAGATTTAATGGATTCTAAATAACAATATAAAATAATTTCATTTTCTATATTATTTCCAAAATGAACCAAATAAAAACACATGAATAAAAGGAAATGTGTTGTAATATCAGAATGAGACAGCAACCCAATGACAACAACATTAATGGTACCAAGTTTACTGCACCAGATGCACATTACAACGATTAATGTCTCTTCAGTGATGCTGGAGGCCAAAATATTTGAAAATTCAATTAAACAAAAGATATCTATAGGTCAGTTTGGGTGGTCAAGTGTTACAGAAATCATGAACGGTTATATAAATGTCTACCTTATGTTTAAAAGAGGTGATAAAGAAGAGAAAACATTAAAATCAGTACATGTATAGTAATGATCTTTGATACACAATCTGCATCATCAAAAACTGAGCATTATGGGTAAAATTCATAATGGAATATACAGATTACATATGAGTATATGATACTTTAAATTTAATTTCGACATAGAAATGTATATATATTTATCAATGAATGAACTCATCAACTATTTAGTCTTAATTCTGTTTAGTATTTAGAAACTTTATAAAGTAAGAAACAAAATAAACGATCTTTTTAACATATGCATACCTGTTAAACACTTACAAATCTTGAGGAAGACTCCTCATCCCCAAAAAGTATGATCTCTGTTGAGGGAGATGAAATCTCACCTGAATACCTTCTCCCCTTATAATTTTCTCACAAGACAAAAATTGATCAATTCAAACAAACAATTTTAAGGCAATTGTTCATAATATTTGTTCCATTAAATTTTCATTTAAAAAATTCTTTTGAATTTTTAAATTGAAATTAAACTAATTATACTCATGCAATATCATTCAGTTGATATTTTTTTCATATTACTAAATGAATGTGTCTTAAAACATTGTAATTCTATTTTCTGTCGTTCAGTTTCTATCATTTACCTCTAAAAAATCATTTCACGGTTAAGGAGGTTGTCATGCAACTCTTCTCAGATCTTTTCAGAAAGAAGAATTTGAATAGATTTCCCTTTATGAAGCTGATGAAGGCTAATGGACAATTTCTCTTAAATACTGTAATGTTAGACTTCAAAGCTCATGTTGGACACAACAAGAATTCTCTTTAAAATTCTGAATTTCTTACCAGTATATGAAGTAGAAATAAAATTTAAAACATTTGAACTTACCACACTTGATCTTATTTGAATTCCAAAAGTTAAACTATATATAAATAATGTACATGAATAAGAAATAAAAGTCTATGAATCTTCCAACTCTCCAAATGTATTTCTTAATCCTACATAGAATAGTTTAGTTTATGAATTAAGTTAAATAGGAAATAAAATGTGTGATATTTGGTTGCTGAAACATACCTTAGCTGTTACAGTGTTCCTTTGTCAACACACCTATGTAATAAACGTATCTGCCAGGTATATATTTGTCAGGACGCAGAGATGTTGACTAGTAGCTGCTAGCTATATTGTACTTTTTGACAAAGATCAAATATACTGATTCAGACATCCTTAATTTATCCTTTGATAAATGTGAAAATGCGTATTATTTTTAGAGAAGAAATTTTTATTGTTTTTGTTATTTTGAAATGTTTCAATATTTTAATAATTAGAATTGAAATAATTTGAAAATATTTTTGACCCTAACAACACCTTATAAAGGTAGATGTACTTATTAAAATTGTTTTGGGTGTGGATTAAGATGTTTATGATTATTCATTGTGCATGTCTTTACGGATTGTAAGGTCTTTGCTGGAAGCCATGTTTCAACATAAAACTTTACATGTGTATTTAGTAGTCAGTATTGTCTTTATATCAAATTTATACATGACTTAATTGTCTGAAGCAGTGAATTACATGATTAAGATTTAAATAAAAACAATCAAAATAATTATTCATGATAATAATAGGTAAAAGTGATAATAATAATTTGAATTAACTAATGAAAAGACATAATAAAAAAATAAATCTTCAAAATTTTGTTATGGAATTACCCATTAATATTTGTGAAGGAAACTTTGAAATAAAGTATTTTCAACATTTATCCATTTTATGACTTCTTTTTGAAACATTTGGTAAACAAAAAATAAGTCATTAATGAAATTGTACCAAATAATGATTACAAAAATATGATATGACATTTAGAACTATAAAGATATTGAATAATGTGAGTAAATGACAATGAGACAACACCCAATTGACATAAATACCCAAAAGGCATCTAATGTACGCAATAACTGTCATCCCCCCTTTTTTCTTTTAATCTTACCTTAGATATTCCTAATCAGTTTGATTCTGATATTGTAACAAACCTGTATATTTCCTGTGTATTTACATATTTATATTTACTTTGATTATACACCTTTTGACAATGAAGGGGGTTTATAGAAAGGGATTGTTCATTCAGTTTTTTATGTGAGGATAATTGCCTAGACATCGTCCTTGGTGACGGGGAACTGATCACAAATATGCATTTGAATGTGCAATTTGTCACCAGCTTGTCATGTTTTTTATTGAATACTTTTGAGGTTTGAATACAGTTCAACGTTAATTTTTAGAAAGTTATAAACCATTATGTGTTTAATGGGGTTTTTTTTCAAGAAAAATGGATAATTCCAGAATGTTTCATATTTTTCAATTTTAAGAAGTACTATTTTTATTTCTTAGCACCTTTTTTTTAAAATAATGTGTAATGTATACATTTTTTGTAAAATATTATCATTTTTTTATACCAACGAAAATAAAAAACACACAGTTTAAGAGTTGATTAAATAAACAATACTTAATTAGTTGAATAGTTTACTTAACTTTTCAAGTTTTTAGATTTGTTTGATATTCATGCATTAAAACCCGCTGCAATTGTTTGCACCTGTCCTAAGTCAGGAATCTGATGTTCAGAAGTTGTCGTTTGTTGATGTGGTTCATAAGTGTTTCTCATTTTTTATATAGATTAGACCGTTGGTTTTCCCGTTTAAATGGTTTTACACTAGTAATTTTTGGGGCCCTTTATAGCTTACTGTTCGGTGAGAGCCAAGGCTCCGTGTTGAAGCAAGGCTCCCTGTTGAAGACCGTACTCTGACCTTTAATGGTTTACTTTTATAAATTTTGACTTGGATAGAGAGTGGTCTCATTGGCACTCATACCACATCTTCCTATATCTATTGATACATTTTACATGGAGTAAGGGTAAATGTAACGTAGTGTAAAGTAATGGGAACCAAATGAAATGAGAAAGAAACCTGGTTTTAAGAATTACAAGGGCTGCATGTGGCAGTAGTCACATGGAGTGGGAACAGAAATAAAATTCTTATCCCAACTGAATCAAACATGTTCTTGTGTGGTCAGATTTTTGGATTATAGATGAATTTGTTTCAATTTAAAGATTTAATGTTATGTTCTTTGCTGTGAAGTTTGAATGGGAAGTCATCCATCCATCTATACATTTCTCTGTCTTTTCACAATAAAGGCCAAAATTCCTTCAAATTTATACATTGGTAATAAATCATATGACAGTGTACATGAAATCAGATAATTCTTTCTGATAAATAAGTTTTAGTGGAGGTTAATGTATGTTATCATTGTATTAACTGGGAGCTAATTGTATGATTGATGCCTAGTTTAATTTTCAGCAGCAAATATTTTATGCATTTTCAATGCAAGAACATTTTTGTCCCCCGCGCAACGCGCTGCAGGGGGAAATAGAAATTCCGGGCGTCTGTCTGTTCATGTTTGCGCTCTTACATAAACAATTCTTGCCTAACTTTTATGAAACTTATATCATAAGTTTATATCAGCAATGTCTTGGAAGACTTTGAAAATCAGTGAAGATCAATAAATTTTAAAAGAGTAATGGCCCTTAGGAATATTAATAATATGGAAAATTGCATTGTTAGCGCTCTCATGTGTACAATTCTTGCCAGATTTTTATGCAACTTATATTGTAGGTTTATATCAGCGATGTCTTGGACGAGATAGAAAATCAGTGCCGATCAGTTATTTTTTGAAGAGTTCTGCCCCTTAGAAATATTAATTATTTGGAATATTGCAATGCTAGTGCTCTCATGTGTACAATTCTTGCCAGATTTTTATGAAACTTATCATACTGTTTATAACAGCAATGTCTCAGATAAGTTTAAAAATCAGTGCCGATCAGTTATTTTTAAAAGAGTTATGCTCCTTAGAAATATTAATTATATGGAAATTTGTATTGTTACACGCTCTCACATGTACAATTTTTTCCAGATTTTAATCAAATTCATATCAAAGGTTAATATTAGCAATGTCACGGAGAGTTTTGAAAATAATTGCCGATCAAATATTTGTAAAGAGTTATGCCCCTTGGAAATATTAAATATATTAGAAATTGCTCTCAAGTCTTCAACTCTCTAAGGTAATTTTAAAAAGTTTAAAAAAACAAAACAAAATTTTGTTTTTAATTATTGACCTTGAACAGATAAAATATGTGCAACGAGAGGGACATTGGAACTCTGTTCTTTTATTTTTATTTCATAAATAAAAAAAGATCTAGTAGAGTGAAATTTAAGCTCACCAGCAAATCTGAACACATTATCAGTACTAATCATTTGTCTTACAGCCATACATACTCAACTATTTAACCTCATAAAATCGGAAACAGCTGATTTATTGACTATATTAAAAAAATGTAACTGTTTTTCTATGGTGACAGACAGATGAAAGTGAGGTTATTGAACTAGTTTGGATACTGACATAAATGTAGACAGAAATGTCAGCAGTCTTGCTTGCTTAAAATTCAGAATTCTGGACAGGAAACTTGAATATATTTAACAATATTCTCTCTTTTTACAGGACACTGGTCAGACAAGCCCTAGAAGTTTATTGACAGATGACAGTGAGGATGATGTCTCTGAGCTGGAACTATCAACAGGGAACAAAGATACATTCATCTTAGAGGTGAAGTGATATGTAATATAGGGGTAGATTCTTCCACGGTTTCCAATGAGATATAACATTTCTCCACTCTAGACAGTTATTAGAATTTTGTACTTTCAAATTTTAGACTTGCTTAGCATAACTGTCTGAAATATATTATTTCACAAGATTCAGTGGTATTATCTGTATCTATAATATTTTTTTTATATTAACAGTGATATTTTCTTACTGCAGGTGATCTGCAAACAAATTGTGTTCATTTTATCTGCAAGAAAATTTTGACATCATTTGTGAATAATTCAATCAATGGGAACTTTATTGGTAAAAAGTATCTTTGAAAAATATATCTCACTGAAGAATGAGAGGAATCGTAATTTATTACATGAGTAATTTTACCTATTATTAATATCTGTGAATTATTTAAGTCATATACTTACTCAAATATTATAAAGTAGATTATAAAGGTAGTCAATTTTATATTCTTTAAACTTGGATATAGGCACTTAGAGATTAAAATGAAGTAATTATTTACATAGGCAACAACGATAGCTTTTTTGGGTGCTGCGTTTTTAGTATAAAAGATCTGTTGATAAAACTGTCAAATTCTGAATTATCAACACCTTTGGGTGTGCATAAAACTGCAAAACACATATGGTGCCACAGCTTTTTTGATAGCATTTTTTAAGGTTAAACCCAATGGTTTCCTTTATTTTCGAAATAGTATGAATGAAGAACACCCCTTGCTTAATTTAGCACAGAAAATGTTGCTCGTCACAGAGAGTTTCCTCCAAATTTCTCACTATTTCTACACCAAAAGCCAACATTCATTTCTCAATATTTCAGTTTTGTTTTTCTAATTACCAGGGCAGCAGAAAATAAATGTACTTCTACCTATTATCTTTGATCTAAAAACTAAGTGGCGCCATTCATCTTTAATTACTTCCTATTAACCTAGAAAATCTATCATTATTCCAAAACAACTCTTAACAAGAAAAAAAATCTTTAGATGAATTTTTTGTTGATAGGTGGATGACACCAGGGACCAAAACATTGCCTCATTACTGAGAGATTCTGTTTTACCTGATTGGGTCCAGATGTGTAACACACAGAAAATGCCTGGTACTACTGACCAAAATATGATTTGTAATTTACAGGTAACTCACAATGATTGCTATCTCTGAACAAACAGATATGAATCAGTTACTAATGTAAAACAAGTAAAGTTCTTGTACAAAATGTGTCATTTGTTGCCAAACTTTTGATATACAATTGATTATAAGCAACTATAGGTATTTATGAGAAAACTAGAATGGAATTAAAAAAGTAATTGGGCTGCAATGCTACTTAGCATCTCAGTTTATGGATAGAATATTGAAAGTTTTAATTCTTAGGTAAATAAAATATATTTTTTAACATTCTCAAACATGTTCATCGCCCCAAATGAGTCAGATTCCCCCAAAACGTGTCTATTTGCCCAACATGTCCACTTTAAAATGCCAGAACGTCTCAAAACTTTAAGTGCTAATATGTCCTCAGCAACGTCAATTACCTTTACAGTATATTCACTAAAGAGACATATAAACAAGAGTAATAAGTTTGCATGTATTTTTAACATCCCTGATACCAGTTTAATAATTTATAATCGTTAGAAAAACATGTATTACTTAAAGGTAATGTTGAAATAAGTTAAAACAGTATGCATAACTTACAAGATGTGAATTTAAGATACTTTAAAGGTGATGATCTTTTTAACTGCCACATACCGTTAAATTATTACAGAGGTAATAATCAACTAACAGAAAATAATGGATTAACTGACTGTTGCTTGCTTAAAATTTTCTGACAATTATTTCATGCATATTGAAGACAAAATATTGCTTGATTGTTGGATGCTTAATGTCAAATGGCAAATATCTCATGCATGTTTAGGACGAAAACATATTAAAAACAAATTTAATCGGTAGGACATGTTTGGGCATTTTTGAAATATGGTCACCATTGTGTTCACAAAAAGGAGACGTTTAGGCTTCAATAGGACACATAATATAATGTTCTTCCCTTGTCTGTCCATATGTCTGCTGTACGAAATTTGTTTTTTAACTTACTTCTAAATGTATTTGTCCTATACTGAATTTGAAGTTGATAGAAGATGTATGAATATATGTTTTATTTCAAAGCTAACCCATTATCTTGAAATTAAGAGTTTTTTATCTATAGTATTAACACTTTTCTAGTTTTTACGAATTTTTGTTGACTTCTTTGTCTTTTTCTTGCTTTTTTTGCCTAGTTAAGATGTTTAGCTAAAATTTCTTATTTGGATTTACCTCCCTTTGACTACAAGTCAAATAGTTTTGTGTCAAAAATCTGAGATACAGAGTCTTCCTGATGAAAACAACAGGACCAATCTGAAATGAAATTTGGAATTATCAGTGAAAAAAAAAAACACATTAATAACAGGGTTGACAGTGACCTTTCAAGATTCTGATTGATCAAAGTTTCAGAAAAATTCTGTTCTGGAACTACATTGAGTAAAATCATTTTAAGCTTAAGGAATGAAGATTTGCAGAAGTTTTTCAATTAAAATGGGAAAGAAAAATCAGAGTCAAATGAAACCTGTGGATAATGGTACCTTTACATTCAGGGATAGACAAATTAATAATCATTTATAGGATGAGGCTAAGATAAAGAAAAAAAATGAATAAAGTAAAATTTGACATTCCTAATTTAGACTTTAAAAATTCCTATAATGTTTTTTTCTTCCTTTTTTGGTTTGAAGTGTAGGGCTAATTTAGTTGTTATTACACAGACATATCTATAGGAACTGCTTTACACTATTCACTATATTTAGTTGTACTAAGAGGGTATTTTTTTTTATTTTGTTAGATGTTTACCCAGGTTTTGCGGAGAGAGTTTAACCCCGCTGTAACAAGTAACAGTGCACTGTCAGATATGTTTGAAAATCTCATCAGGGTAAGTAGGATTAAGTGTTGAAAACTTCTAATCTTATACAAGAGGTTGTGGTATAATTGCCAATGAGAACACTTATCTATCAGATACCACATAACTTGGATGTAAGTAACTTATAGTAGTCACATACAGAATCAGGCAGGGTTAGACATGTTAAACATTTGCCTGCAGTATTTATTGTTGGATTTAAAGCAACCTACTATCAATCATTCCAACATTTACAGCTAAAAATTTAAGCATCATTATCATTCTTTGTCTACATGTTTCATTTCATTTGACATGAACATCAGTAACAAATTTGAATCTAACACCTAAAAGGTTCTTGTGACCAAAGTCATAGCGTTTTCTGGTTTTATTTTTTTATGATAAGTTTAATTCAGATCAATTATAATATAAGTTTTTTTTTTATGCTCTTATAACATGACTATGGCTTTTGGACAACAAGAATTCAGAAGGTCTGTTTATCTGCAGATCAGAAACAATCTTTTATTTTTATTTACAGAAAATTTGTTTCAAGTTGAGAAAAATGGCTCCATGTTGTGTGTGTAATCTGGACTTTAACATAGACCTTCCAGAGGAAAATGAAATACAGGTATGGAATTATAGATTTAGTTCCCTTTGATTAGTAGAGATACTAATTTTAAAAGGATCTATTCATTTTTTTCTCACATAATCTGTATAAACAAAAAGATTAGAAGACATTTCTATCTCATATGTAGTCTGATTTTTCTGGAGACAAACAAACAAACAAACAGCAGATATGTCAACAGTTTATGATTTATTTTATATATTTAAAAAAAAAATCATTGTTAAGACTGTAAATTTGTGTTTAAAGATAATTTGTCCCTTAGAGATGTTTCAATACAGCCAGAATTGAGAACTAAAGATTGAGCTACATGAACCCCACAAAAAAATTCATGGAATTAACCTAGGTACTCTAGAAGAGTCGGCACCTCCACAAGTGGCATCTGTACTGTTGCCACCTCCACAAGTGGCATCTGTACTGTTGCCACCTCCAAAAGTGGCATCTGTACTGTTGCTCATGGCAAACAAAACATACAATGATAAGTCACATTCTGTGATGTCATAAACAGATACAGGAGGTAGAAATTGTGGCTACAACAAAGGGAACATTTCCATGGTCATCTGTCAGACAGATATTCCATAATAGCCAACCAAATCATGGTCACCATGGTGTTCATAAAAACTTTCTTTTGAAGAGATGAATGTATCTTTACCATTGAGAGCCCTTGGATAAATAGCTTCCTCCTTTTAATCAGCAATTGTCTATAAAAAAATCCAGAATACATTTTGTAATGGGAGATAAATACTCCACATGCAGAGACTATTGGAATGTTGCTACATATAGAAAGATCACAATTGGAAAACTGAAGTCATCTCTTTTGTTTTAAGTTTAGTGGCCAATGTCAATTTCAATGTTATTCAAGGTTGTATGTTGGGTTTAATCATTTCAGATTAATTTAATTATATTGTGTATTTTTTCCTTTATGATTTCAGATAAATTTAACAGGAGTGTGTATTGGTTTATCTGATGTTTCCACCAGAACTTCATCTGTAATAGATTTACCTACAGTCAGCAAAAGTAGTTTGTTAAAAACAGGTTTGTTTATACAATACAAGTCTGAAAACCTGAATCTTTTACTTTTTTTACCAGTGATACACTTTTCATGTTGCTAAGATGAATAAAATGATTGATTGATATTTGGTGATTAGACATAAAGTGGCATATACTTCATACTTATTTGGATACAGAACAATTAAAGTTAACATGTTTGTGTTTGCAAAATAGGGATAGGGCCTAGGAAGACCATAAACATTCTTAATTGTAGTAAAATTGTTGCAAACTTTAAAAGTATAAAAATTGTTCCTATTTATTTTCAAATTTAGTGGCATTTTGCAGTGATTGGTTAATTCCACTAATCTGACTCCATTTTGTTACAGCTGCCAGTGAAATAAGTAAAGGAAGTGAACAAGAAGACATGATGTTTCAGATGGAAGAGTTGTCAGACAGTTCATCTTGTAGTATACAGGGGCTCTTAAAGGGTAAATATTCCTATCGTCTGATTTTTATACGCCAGTTTACGAGACATATTATGGTATACCTCTGTCCGTCCGTCCCTCTGACCGACCGTCCATCGTCAACATGTTGGACAATAACTCAAAAATGCTTTAACCAATTTGTATGAGACTTTGGTAAATTGTTTATATCTATTGACATGAGTTCCCTTTCGTTTTTTATAAATTTTAGATTTTACGTTTCCGAGTTGTGGGGTTTTATTCATTAAAAAAAGGGGGATTTTCCAGTTTTTGGGCAATAACTCAAAAATGCTTTGAGCAGTTTTCATGAAACTTTGGTGAATTGTTTATATCTATTGACGTAAGCTCCCTTTCGATTTTTATAAATTTTAGATTTTACATTTCCGAGTTATGGGATTTTATTCATGAAAAAGGGGTGATTTTCCAGTGTTCAGATAATATCTGTAAAGAGCTTTGAGCAGTTTTCATGAAACTTTGGTGACTGGTTTATATCAATTAAGATAACCTCCCTTTAGTTTTTTTATAAATTTCTGATATGTCATTGAGAAGTTATTGAACTTTATTCTTTGAAAAAGCGACGGGCGTATCATGAGCTCATGGCGCAGCTGTTTATTCATCATGTAGAATACAGGGGCTTTTAAAGGGTAAATATTCCTATGGTCTGATTTTTGATCATATAGTATACAGGGGCTTTTAAAGGGTAAATATTCCTATGTCTGATCTTTCATTATGTTTTACAAAGGGGCTCACAAAAGGTCAATTTTCCTCAAGCCAGTTTTACACAAGGGTGCAGGGTTAATAATTCAGTTCCTTATGAGGTACACATGTCTTAAAATAGGGTAGAATATACAAATCCCAGCATTCTTCAACAAATTAGCTTCAAAATAAGAACAACTCTTAACTTTTTAAAAAAATATCATATGGGGCGATATGCGCAATTGTTTCTCCATAGGCGGTAATGGTAACGTTTTCTTCTGTAGCTCAGTCCATATCGTAAACTTGGATATGTATGATGGTTCGTTTCGAAGCTGAGACATTTTCACATATGTGGTTAAATTTTCGGGGTACGAAGTGTGATTCATTTTTTCCGTAAATTAGCATACCCCGAAAATCTTTTCGTGATGCGGCTCTTCATAGTAAAAAGTCCCTTTTTTCACACAATAATTTCTTTGAAAATTTAATACTTTGAATACATATAATAACTCCATAGTTTTTACACATTTATTCTATGGTCCTATACTTTCCAGATCAACACAAATGGTTAAGCTCAGTCACTTGTTAAAAATTGAAACATGTCCAATATCACTACACAGAGATTTTTTGTTTACACACAACTTTTGTGTTCCTCAATTGGAGGCGCATTGGGGATATTGACCCATATAATAATTAGATTTCCAATCACCCTGTGATTGTATGAGATCAGCTGGAACCCCACATTCTAAGGCAAAGGAGGCCCCTCCTCTGCGAAAACTATGTCCCGAATATTTGCTGCTGTCATAACCCAACCTAGATAAGTTCTGTTTTAGCATTTTTACAAAGGCTGTATATGTAAGAGGGGTAACCTTGCCTCGTACTAAATACAGGAAGACAGGTGAGGGGGCTGACACTGCTGGCACCTGTTTAAAATTTAAAAGAAGCGCCTTAGAGGGACATAAATGAGAATTCTTCACTCTAGGAAGGGGAATTTCTAATATACGCTCTGAAAATTGAATTGTTTTGGTTTTGCGTACTTTTAAACAGACACCATCTGAGTGAAAATGGATTTCCTCACGAGTAAAATGTCGCAAAGGATCAAAAGCTGAAATTGAAGGGGCAAACAAATTTGACTTCCTTAAAAAGGAGAAAAAAGCCACTAAGCAGGCTGCCCAAAAACACAAGTCCTTACTACTGCTGACTGACAGTAAAGTAAATATCTCATTCAAAATTTTTGGTGTAATAGGCAATTTTCTATGTATGGCAGCACCTAACACACGTTTAGCACCCTTGAGTACTGACTCCATAAAAAAGGAATCTATCGGAGATGCAACTCCTGATTCTAAATGTAGCAACCGCACAATTGACAAATAATTTGTTATGGAATTAAATTGTAACCTTGAAGATAAATAGGCTACATATCTGGCTAAATTCATAGGACTTAATGGAACAAGGGTAATATTTAATCTTCTACAAAATTCTGCGTATGACTTGAAATAGTTTAAATATGTCTTTTTGGTAGATTCAGCATAAGTATGACATCTAAAGTTAGCAACAATACTATCCAGTGATCTCACCTCCCTCGATACCAGTGAGCCTAAATAAAAGAAAACGAAGGGCATTACTAGACATGTGCCTAACAAGATCCTGTAAATACAGTGGCGGTCGAACATAATCACGCAAAAATTGTTCACAGAAAGGTAGATCATGCATCCGTGAAATACAGTCTGCTAGTATATTCGTTTTGCCTGGAACATGCTTAGCTATCAAGTGAAAATTATACGTTGCTGATAACCAAAAGAGCTCACGCAAAAAGGACATCAAAATAGCATTTTTTGATGTACCTTTATTAATGCAACTTACAGTTACCGCATTATCGCAATGAACTATAATACGCTGACCACGCCAATATGGGGCCCATCGCTTTACTGCTAACGCCACTGAGAAAGCCTCTAATTCATTTATGTGAAGTTTCAAAGCAAAGGGGTGATCTTCTGCCCAATTTACATAAAACCAATCATTTTGATAGACACCCCCTCCACCTGATTTACAAGCATCAGTAGCTACAGAGGTGATAGGAACCTTTGAAAGTAAAATTGACTTCCCATTAAAAGTTGAAATAAAGTTATGCCACCACTTTATATCTTGCAATATTTCGCCTGTCAGACGCAATTTATGCCAATCTAGCTTTAATCGCATGATGCCGTTTATAATTCTACGGAGAAAAACTCTCCCGCCTCGAACCACAGCAGACGCCCAATTAAGCTTTCCCGCTAAAGATTGCAATTGTTTTTTTGAAGCACGCTTACGCAATAAAAATTCAGCTAATTCTGATTTCAAATCATGCAATTTTGCAATAGGAAGTCTAGTTTCTAAAGTAGTAGAATCTATCTCAACCCCTAAAAATACAATCTGTTGGCAGGGGTCTGTTACTTGAGACCAGCTGATACAAAAACCTAACTTCCTGAGCAGCGCAATTAAAATTGCTAACGCCTGAGCGCAGCGCTTCTTTGTCTTCTCGCAAATAAAAAAAAATCATCTAAATATGCCACAATGGTGAAGCCTCTACGTGACATCATTCTGCGAATTGCCTGAGATAATCTATGAAAAATACCAGGTGCTAATTTTGATCCAAACGGAAGTTTTTTATCTATGAAAGTATAATCATGACCATCAGGAAAAGTCCATGTAAGCCCAGTGACCTCTCTACTTTGTACACTTATTTTGACAGATCTGTAAGCGGCCTTTAGGTCCACTTTTGACATATAAAAATTTTTTGAAACTAACTTGCATGCATCATCTACTGTTTGAAATTTTTGTTTATCAAATTCTCCTGCAAAATCATTTACTGCAAAACCTATTGGTCTGCTACAATCATGAATAATTCGAACTCCGCCATCAGATTTAGGGATAACCCCAAGCGGACTGATAATTTTGGGGGGGGGAATTGACAAAAATATAGTTTCCGTTATCAATTTCTGTTCAAAATTTGTTTATGTGCCTGTTTGTAAAAAGGGCTACTAGGCTTTGCAGAAGGATGATTTTTGGAGCGTACATTCTCTGGTAGGGGGACATTAGTGACAATGTCAAATCCATGTTCTATGCCAAATAACAAAAATTCTTTGTCAAAATCATCACTTAACTCATTAGTCCATGAAATTAGATCAAGAGCACGCGTAGGCTTCACCATTGTATCTAGTTTTTTGTATGCTGAAATGCTGGGTGCTTTTCAGCACATGCAGGTATAGCACATGAATGCTCAAACTTACAGTGTGGCATAAAACAGCCTCTACGACTATTGAATTTCTTGCAAATCATCCTCCCCCCCGGAGAATGAGAAGCATATGTAACTGCATGTTTATTAGCCATTACTTTCGAGCTCTGAGTTTGAGGTGCAATGCGGGAATTCTGACTCTGCAAAAACTTTGGCCTCAAAAATACAGAATGGAGATGGGGAATGTCTGTACCCCATCTAAATTGGTGTTGCTTTTGCAGGCGTCGGTATTCCCGATCAAGGAAAAAAACAGACACCAACTCACAGCTCGAAAGAAAAAGATAAATGCGCATAGTATAAGATAAATAATCCATAACTTGGGATGATTGTAACTCTCCTATAGCTATCAACTTATGCATTATGGACAAATTAGCCATAGACCATTGTGTTACCGACAATGTTTCTAATTTAGGCTTGACAGGCCCCGATTTGAAAACTAATTTGCCCCCTGACGATTCCGAAACTAATTCCTCTGATTCTGAGTGCCACCCTAAAGTATTAGGTACAAAATCAGTTATATCAAAGAAATTCACATTAGGATCAAAATTTGTAGACTTTAAAAATATTTGAGGGTCTTTCCATGAGTAAATGTCATTGACCAGCAAATTGTCTCTACCTGTGGAAGAATTATGAGAGTCATTCACAAATTGTCCTGTAATGTTCTTCTCCCTCGACATCATCTTTAGGATCTCTTGCACATAGGCATCCTCCGATCGGGGGTTTGACGTATGGGCGCCGCCATCTTTGTTGTTTACATCGTCGCCATCTTTGTTGTTTACACCGTCGCCATCTTGGTTGCTGGTGCCTTCATTTTGTATCCTAGCGGAAGTTCTCTGTGTAGCCTCGTTTTCATTTCCGTAAGGGTGCGTGTCCGCCATATTCCCAGCTTCAGCGCGACCGTCCTTGAAAGTTTTTCCAACTGCTCGTATCAACACTTTTTGCTGCCCAAGCGGAATATTAAAAGCTGGCATATCCTCTTTTTCAATCAATGAAATCGCTTCCATAGAATCGAAGCCAAGTCTAATTAATTCGGAAGCTGTGTTTGGATTCAGCTTCATTGTGGATGCCCACATCTGTACCTGCTCGACATTACGTGGAAAATCTACTTCGCCTTCACTGTCGCTCGCCATATCGCCTATAGTCGCAAATAAACTATTTGGTACAAATGTTAAAAAAGTTTAAAGCAGAGCATTTCTGACTCGGATAATTCCGTCGCCGGAGCGTGCAGGATAAAAACTACAAAAGTCTACAGGGAAACGCAATAAATTCCATCACCAGAACACGGTATGCAAGGATTACACACGTCAACAGCAGATCTCAATAAATTCCATCGCCGGAATGTGCACAAAAGTCTACAGTGTATCACTGTTAAATATCATTCTCGGGAATTCAGCTATTCAGACAAAAGTTCTCTATACTTTCACTGGTTTTAACAACGTTGCCGAAATATCCATTTCCAAGGATTTAAACCAATTTTTCCCGTAAAAATTTTCCGATGTTTAAAGACAATATATATATATATTTTAAATTCGCTAATGCCAAATTGCAATGCGTCTGCTTCATGCAGTTGTATTATCTAGAATGCCTAAATGAGGCGCGCAGTAATTAAAACAAAAGGATGATAATTAATTAATTATCTCTGCCGATTGGATAATTTGAAATAAGGGCCTTGTTCTGATTGGTTCCCTTCCCACATCTCACAAAGCAATTAGAGAGCGAGATGTCAAGAGTGGCCAGTAGGGAATTCCTTATATCATTGGTTGTTATTAATAGATATAAGCTGAAATAAAATACCCAATCGGCAATAAGGACAGGTAATGCATGTGCGATGATACATGTCAACATGCTGTGTATTAATAATCCATTTTTCTTGTTAATAAAAATATCACTATAATAAACTATTGTAGAAAGCATTCATAGTGTATTATAATACAATTGTGAATGTCTTTTTATTCTTATTTGTTTATTGTCAAGAATCTTATTTGATTTTTAACCAAAATAATAATTATCTTGAAAGTACTTCACTTAAGAACTAATGACAATAGAATTTCCTAAACATTGTTTACTTTTTTCAGGAGCAAAACAGACAAAAACAGAACAAACAAGACTATTTCCTGTGGTAAGATAGTTCTTTGCCTCGAGCAATAGTTGGTATCTCAGGGACAACAAACTTGCTATTACCCTCATAACCAGTCATTAAGTGTTTTATTATACTGAAAAAAAGACTTTCTAAAAAGACTACATGTATACACCACTTGGAAAAACACCAAATAGTCACATAGACATGCACAAGATGATCTATCAGGTTTGTTTAGCCTGTGTGGTAATTGTCAATATTTTAATTACTGTAATCAAGACCAGGAATCCTTCAATGTGTAAGAATTCCTGTGCAATTAATAAACACAAGCTGATTATACCCCCGCTTTAAAAAAGTGGGGGTATACTGTTTTACCTCTGTCTGTCCTTCTGTCAGTCCATCAGTCAGTCCATCCGTCAGTCCATCCGTCAGTCCGTCAGTCCGTCCGTCCATCCCATGAATATTTTCGTCACATTTTTCTCAGGAACTACTTGACAAGGATTTCTGAAATTTGGTTTCAGGGTTTATATAAGTAAGTTACACCGTGTGATGCATTTTCAGATTCATCACTTAACAATTTCCTGTTTACCAAACACTTGTATTATTTTACACATGATAGCCAAGTTGAAAATTTTCGTCACATTTTTTTCAGGAACTACTTGACAAGGATTTCTGAAATTTGGTTTCAGGGTTTATATAAGTCAGCAATACCGTGTGATGCGTTTTCAGATTCATCACTCAACAACTTCCTGTTTACCGAAATATTTCGGCAGGGGTATCATCAGTGAGCAGTAGCTCACAGTTTTACTTGTTAAGTCTCCCAAACGAAGTTTGGGAAGACTTATTGTTTTTGCTCAGTTATTATTATTATTATTCTTCTTCCTCTTCCTCTTCCGCCACTTTTAAATTTGAACTTGTCCGCACCCGTTCTCCAAAACCGCTTGTCAGATTAACTTAGGGTTTCACAATATGTTAGACTAACATGTCTAGTGGTGCAATCAGGGTTTTGTTTGTGCAATAGGGTTTATAAAGGGGTACTTTGAGGGGCAAAAAGAAAGGAGGGTTTTACTATAGAACCCTATGGGAATTTATTTTTTTAAATTTTCAAATGATTATAAATTGAAAACCGTTTGTGATAGACACAATCTTTTTAATTGAAAATGTTCTAAATGATAAAGCACATTAAATGAAATACAGGGTTAGTCCCCAGGGGTCACCGCCATCCCCTGCCATTTAAGAAAGTTCTAATACCTTGTAAGTGGTCAAGATCCCCACCCCTAAACCATATATATTCTGGTTTGTCATGCTAAGAAGGTTTGAATGATATACAGGGTTAGTCCCCAGGGGTCATCCCGACCCCCTGCCATTTGAGAAAGTTCTAATATCTTGTAAATGGTTGAGATCCCCACCCCTAAACCATATATATTCTTGTTTGTCATTATAAAGAAAATCAAATGAAATACAGGGTTAGTCCCCAGGGGTCACCCCTACCCCCTGCCATTTAAGAAAGTTCTAATATCTTGTAAGTGGTCAAGATCCCCACCCCTAAACCATATATATTCTGGTTTGTCATGCTAAGATGGTTTGAATGATAAACAGGGTTAGTCCCCAGGGGTCATCCCCCACCCCCTGCCATTTGAGAAAGTTCTAATATCTTGTAAATGGTCGAGATCCCCACCCCTAAACCATATATATTCCTGTTCGTCATGTCTCGAACATTTGAACGACGTATAGGATCAGTCCCCAGGGGTTCCCCCCACCCCCAATGTTCTAATATCTTATAAGTGGTCAAGATCCCCACCCCTAAACCATATATATTCTGGTTTGTCATGCAAAGATGGTTTGAATGATATACAGGGTTAGTCCCCAGGGGTCATCCCCCACCCCCTGCCATTTGATAAATGTTCTAGTATCTTGTAAATGGTCGAGATCCCCACCCCTAAACCATATATATTCCTGTTCGTCATGTCTTGAACATTTGAATGACGTATAGGATCGGTCCCCAGGTGTTCCCCCCACCCCCTATGTTCTAATATCTTGTAAGTGGTCAAGATCCCCACCCCTAAACCATATATATTCTGGTTTGTCATGCAAAGATGGTTTGAATGATATACAGGGTTAGTCCCCAGGGGTCATCCCCCACCCCCTGCCATTTGAGAAAGTTCTAGTATCTTGTAAATGGTCGAGATCCCCACACCTAAACCATATATATTCCTGTTCGTCATGTCTTGAACATTTGAATGACGTATAGGATCGGTCCCCAGGGGTTCCCCCCCACCCCCTATGTTCTAATATCTTGTAAATGGTCGAGATCCCCACCCCTAAACCATATATATTCCTGTTCGTCATGTCTCGAACATTTGAATGACTTATAGGGTCAGTCCCCAAGGGTTCTTGTAAGTGGCAAGATGATTTGAATGATATACAGGGTTAGTCCCCAGGCATCACTAATGCATATAACTTTACCAAACCAATTTTCACTGGACTTTGCCCAATGTCAGACGGCCCTGGGAATTACGAATTATGGGAGCTTCGTTTGGGAGACTTCGTAACAGCATCCTGTTACAATCATTTCTTGTTTATTTTACTATGCACCAAAGCAATCCCAGATTATGAAGACCACGACAGTCCCATACCATAAATTTGTTATGTTTTAGTTCTTAAAACATGTCGCGTAGATTTTCTTTTTCTTTTTTATTTGCTTTTGGTAAGTAATATATGAATTTGAATTTAGGACGACAGACACATACAGATTATACCGTTTACGATATTTTCAGAGTTCAACGTTGCCTAGCGCACAAATCCAAGCAGAATAGTCTATGACGTCATTGTTGTCCAATGAAAAATTAGTATGCAAAAGTACGGGAAATATGTTTATAAAACTATTGACCGGGGTAATAGTCTTTGAAACTATTGACTGGCAAATAGTCTTTGGAATGAAATAGCACAAATATTTCATTCTTTTTTATAAAGAAAAAAAACACTGAGGTATAATAATTCACTCTAGTTATTTAAAATGTATAAAGTTTGTAAAGTAAATGAAGGTGAATGATATTTTAAAATTGGTCATTAAGAATCGATTTAGAATCATTGTCCAGAGAAATATTAGACACATCTCCTTATTTTGATATTGGGAAACACATCAAATCATAGCATATCTTTAACAAGATGGATCAGTTGTAAATTGCATTGGATATATAACTCTTTGCAGTAAAACCCCTTCATTTGTTAACCTATTACTTGCAATTAGTCAGTTCATTTATATTCTATCAAGATTTTTCTTGAGGATCATAATGGGTATTGAAACCAAAATTGCCCAAGAAGAAACAAATTTATGAATTTAAATTTAACTTGAGTTATTTCCCTTGCAATTTTTGTCTCAACTTCTTACTTTTTGTTCAGCTCTTTCCAAAATTAAAGTAAAAATTGACAACCTGTAAGATTTTTGGTTCAGATATGAATAGCTTTTGCTTTAATAAATAAATTCCAGTAATGTCACTCGAGATCACTCGACTGGGATGTTATAGAAATTAGCACAACAAAAGAACGGAATGAAGTGCTGTAAAATCTAAGCTACTTAATATATATATAGGTTGCTCTTGTGAGAAAAAATATACAGATAGAATGAATACGTTATTCAAATGGCTATATATGGTGTGATGTATAATATATAGATAGATGATAATTATATAGATAGATGTTAATTATTTATAATGGGAGTTTTTTTCCTCGTTTGCATTTTCACCGACAAATGAGACTGTAAAAAAGCGGGGGCCCCTTAGTTCCTTCCCTGGACAACTTAGGGTTGATGTAACAGGTGATAATTAATAAAATTTGTTTAAAATTTAAAAAAAAAAAAAATGCCAGTAATGTCAACATATATTACAACAAGGGACACAGATCGTGCTGATTGTAAATAAAATTGAGAATGGAAATGGGGAATGTGTCAAAGAGACAACAACCCGACCAAAGAGCAGAAAACAGATGAAGGCCACCAATGGGTCTTCAACACAGCGAGAAAATCCCGCAACCAGAGGCGGGCTTCAGCTGGTCCCTAAACAAAATTGTGTACTAGTTCAATGAAAATGGACGTCACACTAAAACTCCAAAACATATAAATGAACTAAAATTTAAAACCATACAAGACTAACAAAGGCCAGTGGCTCCTGACTTGGGACAGGCGCTAAAATGCGGCGGGGTTAAACATGTTTTGTGAGATCTCACCCATCCCCCTATACCTCTAGCCAATATAGAATAAACAAACACACAGCAATACGCACAGTAAAACTCAGTTCAAAAGAAGTCAGAGTCCGATGTCAGAATAGGTAACAAAAGAAACTAAGTAAAATGACAATCATCAACATGAATTAACAAAGGACTACTAGCAGTTACTGACATGTCAACTCCAGACCTCAATTAAACTGGTTGAAAGATTATAAATATCTAACGTACACAACCAAAGATGTAAACCAAACATCAGATTCCAGTAGAAATTGTGTTGCTGTAGATTGAGTATTATGTATGGAATACTTATTTTTGTGGATTAAAAAATTTTCAACAAAATACAAATTTTATTTTAGTTTGTCTGGAGATTATCTTTAAACCATAGAAATAAAAAAATTTCTCCAATCAACGATTTCATTGACACCCATTAAAATACAATGTGTGTGAATTAGTACCAGTATATATAAATAAGGCAAAATAAATCAATAAGATAGGTCTATTAATTAACAAGAATGATGCACGCAGTTACAGAGCATATAGAATTATAACATTGATTTGGGGAATATGAATTCCAACCCTAACATGGGATATACAAGTATTTCAAATAGTTGTGATAATTTGATACATACATTTTACTTATGATTTACAGGTATTTCCAAAACACCGAGTGGGTATTGAGTTGACACCTCTGCCATATATTCCAAGAGGAAGAATTGAAAGATACTTAGGGCATTATAACTTCTTCTTTATCAGAGAAACTGGTTCCCTAAGAGAGGTATGTAGCAACTTTGTACTGTAGAGAAACTGGTTCCCTAAGAGAGGTATGTAGCAACTTTGTATTGTAGAGAAACTGGTTCCCTTAGAGAGGTATGTAGCAACTTTGTATTGTAGAGAAACTGGTTCCCTAACAGAAGTATGTAGCAACTTTGTATTGTAGAGAAACTGGTTCCCTTAGAGAGGTATGTAGCAACTTTGTATTGTAGAGAAACTGGTTCCCGTAGCAACTTTGTATTGTAGAGAAACTGGTTCCCGTAGCAACTTTGTATTGTAGAAAAACTGGTTCCCTAAGAGAAATATGTAGCAACTTGGTATAGTAGAGAAACGTCATTTCTACACTAAAAACAGATGAAGAATAATGGAGATATTTATCTTTCTGCTATAATTTTATGGAATTGTATGTTTATTATGGTTTTACAATGAGTCTACGTTACAATTTTGTTTGACTTTCACACCTACTGACTATTTACCAATACATCTAATAAGAATGAGGGTATGCTCAGCATGACAATAAGCACAGTTTCTTTGATTTTAATGTTTGATCAGTTGCATTGTATTGTATTGTAGATTGGTGGCCTTGGTGGATTCATGCAAAGCTTTATAGCTGAAGTGCTAGCCAATGTCAGAGCCACAGTGGCAGGATTGGGTGGCAATGGTATGGTGGCATATAGGATGACAGAATGTGTTTTGATGTGTAATCCACATAAAAACCAGGTAAACTTTTGAAATAGTCATTTATTTTATTTTGTTTGAATTATTGTCAAAGGTTCTGATAAAATGCAATGGTTTTTTAGCTCACATTTCCAAAGGAAAAGTGAGCTTTTGCCATCACTAGGCATTGTCGTCGTCCTTAGTCGTCGTCTGTCCGGTGTAAACTATTTCAAACATCTTCTCCTCTGAAACTACTGAACCAATTCCAACCAAACTTAAGCTGAATGATCCTTAGGGTATCTAGAATAAAGTTTGTGTTTTATTTTATGTTTCATCAAAAAACATGGCCAAAAATAGAACATAGGGGTAAAATGCAGTTTTTGGCTTATATCTCAAAAACTACGAGCATTTAGAGCAAATCTAACATGGGGTAAATTTGTTCATTAGGTCAAGTTCCATCAGCCCTGAATTTTCAGATGAACCTAACAACCCATTGTTGGGTTGCTGCCACTAAATTGGTAATTTTAAGGAAATTTTGCAGTTTTTGGTTATTATCTTGAATATTTTTATAGATAAAGATAAACTGTAAACAGCAAAAATGTTCAGCAAAGTAAGATCTACAAATAAGTTTCATATGACCAAAATTGTCAATTGACCCCTTAAGGTGTTATTGCCCTTTAAAGACAATTTTTCACAATTTGTTCATCTAGTTTGCTTACTTTAAAAAATCTGCTCCTTTGAAACTGCTGAATCAATTTCAGCCAAACTTGGGCTGAATCAGTTTCAGAGTATCTACAATAAATTTTGTATTTTATTTCCTTGTACGTCAAAAAACATAGCCACTATGGCTAAAATGGAACATAGGGGTAAAATGCATTTTTTTGCTTTTGAATAAAATATGTCAGATACAAAGAACATTTAAATGGCATTTTTAAGCCACTCATTAATATATATTGAAAAGCAAAAATATTCATTGATGAAAGATTTAAGCAAAAAATTACAGGTGAGCGATTCAGGCTCTTGAGAGCCTCTTGTTTTTAATCTATTGCTTATAACGGATTTATTATCACAATTATAACATATCAGAGCCTGTCTCCAGGCATATGAGCACTACTATTACATCACACAGACTGTTTTATTGTTATCAGTAGGTATCGAAAGACTAACATAAATTGAACTAAATGTTTTTTTCCACAAGCAGTTTTAGAGTTTATATATCTTCTCTTTTAAAAACAATTGCATTAAAATGGAAGGCAAACTGTTTAAAAGATGTTTGAATTATGTAACCATCTTCCCTCTCCTCTCCTTGTTCATAGAAAACTCAGAAACCAGGCTAAAAACAACCATCTTCCCTCTCCTCTCCTTGTTCATAGAAAACTCAGAAACCAGGCTAAAAACAACCATCTTCCCTCTCCTCTCCTTGTTCATAGAAAACCCGGATACCAGGCTTAAAACAACCATCTTCCCTCTCCTCTCCTTGTTCATAGAAAACTCAGATACCAGGCTTAAAACAACCATCTTCCCTCTCCTCTCCTTGTTCATAGAAAACTCAGATACCAGGCTTAAAACAACCATCTTCCCTCTCCTCTCCTTGTTCATAGGAAACTCATAATAGATACCAGGCTTAAAACAACCATCTTCCCTCTCCTCTCCTTGTTCATAGGAAACTCATAACAGTTACCAGGCTTAAAATTTTGTCTACATAAGACTCATCAATCAAATAGTTAGAAGACCATATCAAAATAAAAAGTATAAACCTATTGTTTATTGTATTGTAGGCTCAGTGTTTAATCAACATACGTGGAGATACAGTCAGTTTTAGTTATGACAGTGAGATTTACCAAGTGTCATCTGAACCATCGAGAAAAAACAGTGACTCACCTATCATTATAAATACAGAGAGGATTAACAGCTGATTGTCATGTGACTTATTGTTATGTGATCCTCATGTGATATTTGTAATAAGAACATATCAACAAAGGTGAATTTGAGGACTTTCACCATTCAAATTGTATACAAATCAAAGCACACAAGAGATGAAACGATCAGAACATATTTTATATGCTTCTCTGTTAAATTGATGTAAATTTTGTATATTGATTTCAATGTACAGTCATATTTTTATGCCCCCGCCGTAGCGGAGGGAGCGTAGCAGAGGGGGCATTAAGTTTTACCCTTGTCCGTCTGTACGTACGTATGTCCCAAAATTGGTTTCCATTCTCTAACTTTAGTTTGCCTCAACCAAATGTTATGTAACTTATACACAATGCTTATTACCACAAAACACAGATCAAGTTTCAATTTGGGTAGCATCACTTTTACCATTCTAGAGTTATGCCCCTTTACAAATGGAAATATTGCTGAATTTTTCGTTTCCGTTCTCTCACTTTAGTTTGCCTCAAGCAAATGTTATGAAACTTATACACAATGCTTCTTACAACAATTACTCAGATCAAGTACAAATTTGGGTAGTGTCACTTTTACCGTCCTTAAGTTATGTCCCTTTATAACTTTATATGCAAGCGGGGGCATCATCTGTGTCCCATGGACACATTCCTCATTTATTTGTAATAACCTGAATTAGATATGATTAAGACCAAAAGTCTACCTATATATAGGAGATTGGAGATTACTTTGATCTTTCTTTTGTGAAATGTTGCTTAGAAAACATGTGAAACTAGCCATTAATTAGAGGCATGTTAGTCTGCCTAGATTTTTTCATTTTACAAGACATAAGAGGTGTAAATGAATTTCCATCCTTGACAGGATTAGACCTATCTTCCTCATGCTTCAGTCCAAAACCACATACCACAGAGACCTTAAATGGACTTGTTTAATTCAAAATCAAAAGTTTATCTTTGTAACATAAAAATTGTTTTCCTTTTTTGGGTTTTTTTGTCGAGCCTGCAACTTCTGTCGCAGAAAGCAAGACATAGGGATAGTGATCTGGGGGTGGCAGCAGCGTTATCTAACTACTTAAAAGTTTAATATTTCAGAAAGTAAATGACCTTGATGCTTCATACTTTGTATAAAGATGCCATATATATATGTTATGAAGTTTCTGTCTGTTATATGTCCATTGTCCTTGAACTCATTTTCATGGTTAAGTGACTACTTGCAAAAAAGTTAAGATTTTTTGTTACCTTAATTTCTCTCTTATTATGAGCAATAGGATAACTATATTTGGTATGTGCGTACCTCACAAGGTCCTCATGTGTTTCATACAGTTTTCACTTGACCTCAACCTCATTTCATGGATCAGTGAACAAGGTTAAGTTTTCGAGGTCAAGTCCATATCTCAGATACTATAAGCAATAGGTCTAGTATATATCTAGGTGTCATCTGACCTTGACCTCTTTTTCATGGTTCAGTGTTTAAGTTAAGTTTTTGTGTTTTGGTCTGTTTTTCTTATACTGTATTCAATAGGTCAACTATATTTGGTGTATGGAAATATTTTAGGAAATACATGTCAGTCTGGCAGGTTTTATTTGACATTTCATGGTTCATTGGTCAATATTAAGTTTTCCTGGTTAAGTTTGTTTCTTGTATACTATAACCAATAGGTCAACTATATTTGGTGTATGGAATGATTGTAAGGCGTACATGTATTTCTGGCTTGGTTTATCTGACCATGACCTCATTTTCTTTGATCATGTTATGTTTATGTGATATTTGTGGTAAAACTTCATATTTAGGACCATCAACATAAATTCAATGGTCAGTAAAGCAGGTGAGATATTTCTGCATGTGCACTCATGTTTTTTTTTTGGTCTTGAAAGTGAAAATATGGGGTATATGTCAATGAGACAGAAACCCAACAATACAAATAACATAAAAGACATATATAGGTCATCCTACAGTCTATAAGATATGATTATAATTGCTCTGTCAAAATTATAGTTTGTGATGAATATATTAGGATATAATTAAGAATGGTTTTGTTTTTACCTATATTTGAATTTATTTTTAGTTACATTGATTTTTTTTGTTGTTTTCTAGTCAAAAATGATGTAATAACTCCATGAGACTATTGAGAAAAAAAATAGTGATTTTTTCTCCAGTTTTATGAAAAACCAAATTTGTTTTATTTGTACTAATTCAAAACTGGAATAAAATATGTGGCAAAGTAATTTAACATGGTTTGTGAATTACCATTGTAATGAAAAACCATTTTTGTTATCTAGTCAATGATTATGTGTTAACACTTATTGATAATAGCTCTTCCTTTGGGTTTTATCCATATTTACATACACATTTTTTTCTTTATATGGCAAAGTAATTTGTCATGATTTTTGTTTCCATTAACTGTCAATTGACATTTGTTGTGTTGTGTGATTATTTGTTGTAAATAGATTGATCTATATGTGTAGCAATTGTCACATGATCTATATGTGTATTAATTGTCACATGATCTATATGTGTAGCAAAATTATTGTCACATGATCTATATGTGTAGCAAAATTATTGTCACATGATCTATATGTGTAGCAATTGTCACATGATCTATATGTGTAGCAATTGTCACATGATTTTATTTATAAAGTAACAACCAATTTCATATTTGTTATTAAAAATTGCAAATAATAAAAACTTTTGATTCAGACAATAAACCAAGCATAATCTTGATCTTTCCATCAATGCACATCACTAAAAACAACATTTTATAGTGTATCAATTTTTTAAGTGCAACACATTTTTCTGGAAAATTGCTAATTTAAGTATTAGCTATTAAAAGCTGATAGCTAGGAATAGTTTTTTTCATAAATTACAATACATATATGTTATATGTTCAAATCTTGTATTGCATCTGCCCTGCCTTTAGTGGCCTTTAATTATAGAGAGCATTTTCTTTTCTGTCCATCCATCTGTTCTTCTGTTTTGTGTCAGGTATTTGTTATAATTAAAGTTATTTTATCATGAAGTTGTGCTCACATGAACTAGATATTTAGTACACATGTTCATTTTGATGTAAAATATAAAACTGTAAGACAAATTTGACCCAGATTTCCCAAACGTGGAAATATAATGGTGGGAGCAGGGCATGGTTATATGCACATATTCTTGTTTATTTATATTCCACAGAAACATACATTTTGAACATCAAATGATGGCATTATTTTAGTTTTTACACATGTTTTGGTAATACTCAGTTGTTATGTTATCTGAATATTCATTCTTTTTATATCAGTTTATAATTAGAATTACTGTATGATATGAATACAATAAAAGTAAATTTCAATGCACATTTTTGTCTCAGTTCATGCTGTCTCCATATTTTTAACATTTCTTGGGAATAATAGATTTGTTCATTGTTATTTAATTGTTTACTGTAAATTCAGATTTTTGGTGTGCATTTATTATTGCAATTTTTGGGGTAAAGATTCATGCAATCAAAACTCTAATGTGGCTGGCTTGATAGTTATCAATTTTCCAAACTTTATCACTACTTTTGAGATGTACAAAGTAAAGTGCATTTATCATAACATTCTATACAAAATTTCTTTTATTAGTTCTTTATTCGCTTTGAACTAGCTGTCAGTAACTGTGAGTACTTTCAGATCTGAACTTTGTGTCTTTTGTTGTTAGGGATGTACAAATACCCTGCCATGTCCAGTCTGTGTTTTGGTTAGATGTTTTTTCTGCTATGTATCGATCTGATAAGTTAAGCCATTTTCAACTGATTTTTATAGTTTGTTCTTTTGTTGTGCTGTAACACCACTGTCCTAGGTTAGGGGAGGGTTGAGCACTCACAAACATGTTTAACCCAGCCACATTCTTAACTTGCCTGTCTGGAGCCTGTAGTTCAGTGGTTGTTTTTGGTTCATGTCTGTCATATTTATTTCGTAAATTGTTCTGTTATAAATTAGGATGTTGGTTTTCTCAATTGAATTGTTCCATATTTTTCAAGTCAGGGTCTTTTAAAGAAGGCTATAAGATATGGGATTTTCTCATTGTTGTAGGCCATACAGTTGCTTATAATTACTTACATCCACTTGATTTGAACTTGGATGGATAGTTTTCTCATTTAAACTACATGTATGTAGATTTCATTGAAAAATGTTGAAAAATCAGAGACAACTACTTGGAATTAAAAAACTTAACCTTAAAGCGCCAGGTGTAAATTGTAGGATAAAAACAATATATGTACATTGTTGGAAATATGAAATTTATTTATACTCTCTATGAGCCTTGCTTTTTGTCCTGTTTCTAAATCTTGAACAAATAAATTTTATATTTTCTGACAATGTACATGCATAATTAAGTCTCCCAAACGAAGTTTGGGAAGACTTATTGTTTTTGCTCAGTTCTTATTATTATTATTATTCTTCTTCTTCTTCCTCTTCCTCTTCCGCCGCTTTTAAATTTGAACTTGTCCGCACACGTTCTCCAAAACCGCTTGTCAGATTAACTTAGGGTTTCACAGTATGTTAGACTAACATGTCTAGTGGTGCAATCAGGGTTTTGTTTGTGCAATGGGGTTTATAAAGGGGTACTTTGAGGGGCAAAAAGAAAAGAGGGTTTTACTATAGAACCCTATGGGATTTTATTTTTTAAAATTTTCAAATGATTATAGATTGAAAACCGTTTGTGATAGACACAATCTTTTTAATTGAAAATGTTCTAAATGATAAAGCCAATTAAATGTAATACTGGGTTAGTCCCCAGAGGTCACCCCCACCCCCTGCCATTTAAGAAAGTTCTAATACCTTGTAAGTGGTCAAGATCCCCACCCCTAAACCATATATATTCTGGTTTGTCATGCTAAGATGGTTTGAATGATATACAGGGTTAGTCCCCAGGGGTCATCCCGACCCCCTGCCATTTGAGAAAGTTCTAATATCTTGTAAATGGTCGAGATCCCCACCCCTAAACCATATATATTCTGGTTTGTCATGATAAAGCAAATCAAATGAAATACAGGGTTAGTCCCCAGGGGTCATCCTGACCCCCTGCCATTTGAGAAAGTTCTTATATCTTGTAAATGGTCGAGATCCCCACCCCTAAACCATATATATTCCTGTTTGTCATGTCTCGAACATTTGAATGATGTATATGGTCAGTCCCCAGGGGTTCCCCCACCCCCAATGTTCTAATATCTTGTAAATGGTCGAGATCCCCACTCATAAACCGTATATATTCCTGTTCGATATGTCTCAAACATTTGAATGACGTATAGGGTCAGTCCCCAGGGGTTCCCCCCACCCCCAATGTTCTAGTATCTTGTAAATGGTCGAGATCCCCACCCCTAAACCATATATATTCTGGTTTGTCATGCCAAGATGATTTGAATAATATACAGGGTTAGTCCCCAGGCATCACTAATGCATATAACTTTACTGGCCCAAACCAATTTCCAGTGGACTTTGCCCAATTTGGGGCGACCCTGGGAATTACAAATTATGGGAGCTTCGTTTGGGAGACTTCGTAACAGCATCCTGTTACAATCATTTCTTGTTGTATATGATTTACATATAAGCAGGTTGGGGCCAATCTCCCAAACGGGTAATAATAACCTGTTTCAGATATTATAGCCCAAATGGGATATAAATTTACTGTGCTAAAAATCCTTTTGTTTTTTTTAATTTAGCAAAAAAATTTGAAAGTTCATTTCTATAGGTTAATATAAGCAACTTTTGGTGGCAAACTTTCCAGAAAACTAGGAGGCTGCTAGTTTGATCCCTCTGAAAAACAGCATTATCAAGGGATCAAACTCAGACAAAGTATTCAGAAAAGTTGCTAACCAAAAAGTTGCCTTTTTTGTAATCATTTGCACTTTGAAATGTTTTCCCTTAAATAAAAAAGCCCTTTTTATACGACCGCAAAAATTTTGCGGTCGTATATTGGTATGACGTTGGCGTCGTCGTCGTCGTCGTCCGAAGACACATTGGTTTTCGCACTCTAACTTTAGTTTAAGTGAATGAATCTCTATGAAATTTTACCACAAGGTTCAATACCACAAAAGGAAGGTTGGGATTAATTTTGGGGTTATGGTACCAACAGTTAAGGAATAAGGGTCCAAAAAGGGGCCAAAAATAAGCATTTTTGTAACTTCCAGACATAACTTGTGTGTTAGTGTATGGATCTCTCTGACATTTTACCACAAGGTTCCATATCACAAAGGGAATGCTGGGATTGATTATGGGGGTGATTGCCTCAATATTTTAGGAATTAGGGGCCAAAAAAGGGGCAAAAAATAAGCATTTTTCTAGTTTCATGACAATAACTTGTGTGTAAGTGTATGGATCTTTCTGAAATTGTACTACAAGGTTCCATATCACAAAGGGAAAGCTGGAATTGAGTTTGGGGGTAATTGCCCAAAATGTTTAGGAATAAGGGGCCAAACATAAGCGTTTTTCTAGTTTCCAGACAGTAACTTCTGTTCAAGTGTATGGATCTCTCTGAAATTGAACTGCAAGGTACCATACCACAAAGGGAAGGCTGGGATTGATTTTGGGGGTAATTGCCTCAAAATTTTAGGAATTAGGGGCCAAAAAGGGGCAAAACACAAGCAATTTTCTAGTTTCAGGACAATAACTTGTTTGTGTAAGTGTATGGATCTTTATGAAATTGTACTACAAGGTTCCATATCACAAAGGGAAAGCTGGGTTTGAGTTTGGGGGTAATTGCCCTAAACGTTTAGGAATTTGGGGCCAAAAAGGGGCATAAAAACAAGCATTTTTCTAGTTTCCAGACAAACACTTGTGTTCAAGTGTATGGATTTCTCTGAAATTGTACTGCAAGGTACCACACCACAAAGGGAAGGCTGGGATTGAGTTTGGGAGTGATGAATCATAAGGGGGTTCAAAAAATTTGGGGGAGGGATTTTTTTTTCCTTTTATTTTCTTTAAAATTTTCCATTTTAAATTGGTTATTTCTAATTTATATATAAAAGCAAATAATAATGATATGGTTTGAATAGGTAAATTAAATTCATTCATTCTGTGTCAGAAACCTATAAAAAAAAAAATTAATCACAATCCAAATTCAGTGCTATATCAAGCTTGAATGTTGTGTCCATACTTGCCCCAACTGTTCAGGGTTCGACTTCTGCGGTCTTATCAAGTTGTGCCCAGCGGAGCATTTTATTGTCTCCTGTGTTGACAATATTACAGTTTTGAGCTATCTTTAGCATTTACATTTTGGTAACATTTTCAGAAGTACGCCCTCAGGTTGTTACAACCACAAAGCACACAGTCATATGAATCTGTCACACTGTGAAATTTAGTTTGGAAGACTTTTAAAAAATGACCCTGTTGTGAAAAAAATTCAAAGGGAATTGGCCCTACCTAAATTGGTAAATTTTGCAATGGTGTATTTAAATAAATTCAAAGGCAATTGGCCCTACCTAAATTGGTAAATTTTGCAATGGTGTATTTAAATAAATTCAAAGGCAATTAGCCCTACCTAAATTGGTAAATTTTGCAATGGTGTATTTGAATAAATTCAAAGGCAATTGGCCCTACCTAAATTGGTAAATTTTGCAATGGTGTATTTAAATAAATTCAAAGGCAATTGGCCCTACCTAAATTGGTAAATTTGGCAAATGTGTATTTAAATAAATTCAAAGGCAATTGGCCCTACCTAAATTGGTAAATTTTGCAATGGTGTATTTAAATAAATTCAAAGGGAATTGGCCCTACCTAAATTGGTAAATTTTGCAATGGTGTATTTAAATAAATTCAAAGGCAATTGACCTTACCTGTTAAAATGAAACAACAACCGATCAATTACCACATGATGTAATTATGTGGTAGTGACTGTTTATTTGGATATTTTTATTTGTATTATGCTTTGATATTTTGATATTATATATCTGATCAGTTTAATATTTCTAATTCTAGGTACTATATATTGAGTAGTTTTTAGTCATGGATCAGTGGTGATGTTTATTGTAAGACTTCTGCATGGCTCAGTGAGTTTTGATAGATTAGTTATTTGTTAACTCTCTAGGTTTTACAAGTTTGTGTTGTGAAAACTCTCTGTTCTTGATGATAATTGGTTCATTAAGTGATATGTCTTTTTTGGAGGGAAATTCTTTTGTTTGGTTAGAATTTGCTTATATTTTGAACTGAATGGTGTTATGCAGTTCTTTGATATAATTTGTATTCATATTTGGTTGACATCTGTGATTTTTAAAAAATAAGGTAAATTTTCTCAATTTAATATCTTGCATTCCTACAAATATACTGTATTGTATAGATGATATTGTATGAATAGTCAGAATGAATGATTTCAGAATAAAAGGTGCATATGATAAAAAAAAACATATAAAAGTATATGAATTTATAGAATATCAGTTAAATCAGATAAAATAATCATTTTATAATTATATCAAGTCGTAAATAGTAGAATTATATTAATAACTCAGTTTTAGTGAAAAGAATAAACGTAAATAGGTAAAATAGTTTTGGTACACGACATGTATCAAAAAGGACTATTAGTAATTTGCATGTTAAGACATATTTTAAACTATTAATTTTTTAGATAATTTAATACACAAATAGTTATAATAATATTTTTATTACAGATGATGAAACATACTGTTCCAATATTGTACATGGTGTAGGACCATAGGTTCCATAGGTTTGTGTATAAAGGACCTTCGTACCTGATACATGGTAGGTTTTGTGAATTGCTATATGTGTGTTTTTGTGCCAAGTGTCTTAAGCATGGCTATAATATATGTTTTAACAAGCTTATTGTGTTATGTTGCTGACTTGCTGTATCCTTTGCTTTATGTGTATTAATACATTGTTGTTAGTCATTTCAAAGGAATGACCTGAAAAAAAATATTATCAGATGCATAATTATATTACCTGAAAAAATATTATCAGATGGGTAAACATGAAAAACCAGTTTTTCAGCAGGAGTTCTGAAGTTTGCATAATGTCATCTAAAATGAATAGAGTTATCTTTCTTTGTCTTTGTACTGATTTTAATACCCACGCCAAAGACAATGGGGGCATTAAGTGTTACCCTTGACCTTCCACTCTTACATAGTTTCGTCAGTCCTTCCCATTTTCATTGCATAGCTTGAGTGGGGGCATTTATGTCCTCAGACACATTCTTCTTTTATTTGTATTTGTATTGCAGGGGTCATTATTTAAAAAAATACTACTCAATCAACCTATCCATTGTTCTGTGGTTACATTTGAATATTTCAGAAGTATTTCTATTTGTTAAGCCTAATTCATGTTTTTATGATTTGCAGGAAATGGTTATAGTGACTGGAAATAAATGAACAATCTTCAGAGTAAAATGAATAGAAAGGAAACATGAAGACAGTCAATGTATGACGCAAGAAGAAGCAGTTATGAAAATTGAAATTGGTATTAAGGAGAGGTCATACAAGAGAGAAGACTCAAAGCAAAGTGTACAGGTAGGCGACCTGATTGGTTGATTTTATTTGATTGTCATAAATTAAGGAGATTTGGTATGAGATGTCAATAATGTCAAACCTTTTTCAAGAACTAGAAATATAGCAGGAAATATTTGTATTTTTTAAACTTTTTTCAATATTTTACTAATACATTGACAACCAACAGAATTAAGACCATCTAGGGTCAATATTTTAACCCCACCCCATTGTTATAGTATATTACTAATAAATACTGGCATAGCTCTTTTGGAGTCAAGATTTTGGTATAGTCTGTGATTAGAGATTTCAAAACTTGAATAACTTTATCAAAAACCTCCATGGAATTTTAAACAAAACTTGGACAGTCAGGCTTCTAAATAAACAAGATGAGCAAAATTTACTTTTCTTATTTACTATATCTTACTGATAAGGGACTCAGGTTTTTGGCAGTCAACACTTAACTTTTGCGCTGACAGTAGCAGTTGTGGGCGGGACATATGGTTCTACTGTACCCTTTACAATCTGTTTTTAATTTGAACTCAAATTTATAAAATGATAGTATCATATATATACCTGCCAACTTTCACGAATGGGTGTGAAATAGACCATTTTGACTTCTTGTCCTGATTGCACATGCGTGATCGCGATTAAAGCTCTAAAACATGATTTTGTAAAATTCTACACGAAAAGTTTGTTGGTTCCAGGTTTTGAACTTTTTCCAAGGGAGACATCATCAGTATACCATAGAAAATAATAGATATGAGATTATTTATGGAGTACAAAAATAAGGCAAACAAAAAAATAACACCGCAAAAAATTGTACCTTTGACAATTATGTCGCGCACTATATGCTTATTACCACAAAATACAGATCAAGTTTGAATTTTGGTGGCTTCACTTTAATTGTTCTAGAGTTATACCCCTTTACAAATGGAAAAATTGCTTAATTTTTGTTTCTGTTCTCTAACTTAAGTTTGCCTCAACCAAATGCTATGAAAATTATACACAATACTTATTACCACAAAACTCAGATCAAGTACAAATTTGGATAGCGTCACTTTTACCGTTCTTCAGTTATTTCCCTTTATAACTTTATATGATATGCAAGCGGGGGCATCATCTGTGTCCCATGGACACATTCCCCATTTATTTTTTGCATGTTTTATAGACCATTTTCTGTTTGACAGTCCCTAATGTCCAGATAGTTCTATCAATATGGAAGAAGATATCTTATTAACTTCAAATTGAAATTAAATTTTAATTCAATATTGATAGAACTTTAGTACATTTAACTACCTGTATATCAATTTGATTTTGAACAAAACAGCATATTCAACTGAGAAAAAAGTATATTCACCATGCAAAACGTTGCATGCTTTTACATGTATGATTATGGTAAAATCATGTGATGTGCAATTTGTTTTGGTAAATAATTGTCATTAAATACAATTCCTCTGTTGAAATACTGAATAAAACAATCACTGCCTTTAGTTTTGGTAAATATGGGCTTTAATTGAATTTTGAAAAACTGATATTCGCTTCGGCCAAAACCACAAATTTACCTTATCAAAAGACAGTAATTGTATATTGTATACTTTATAAGATATTTTTTTCATTAAATAAGATATCTTATTAACTATATATGTATCTAATTGTTTAAAAGATATATTTTTAAGTTAATAAGATATCTTGTAAAGTGTATAAGATATTTTATTATCTTCAAATTAAATATGATGTATTATTAACTTTAAAAGACATTTTATCAACTGTATATGATATCTTGAAATTGAATAATACAAAAACAGCTAGCCATATACTAAGAAGATGTGGTATGAGTGCCAATGAGACAACTCTCCATCCAAGTCACAGTGTATAAAAAGTTAACAATTATAGGTCAAAGTACGGCCTTGTCAACACAGAGCCTTGGCTCACACCGAACAGCAAGCTATAAAGGGCCCCAAAATGACTAGTGTAAAACCATTCAAACAGGAAAACCAATGGTCTAATCTATATAAAAAAAGATAAACGAGAAACATACAGATATAGGGAAAATAAAAGAGTCTTTGTCAAGTTGCCATTTAAGGCATCAAATACCTATCACAATCTTAAATTTTTGTATAAAATATTTTTCCTTTTGTCTTAAGTTCCTATATAGAAATGAGGAGATGTGGTAAGATTGCAAAAGAGATAACTATCCACCAAAGTTCAAATGAAGTGGATATAAGCAATTATAGGCAACCGTACGGCCATACATGTAAAAATAAGAAGATGGGGTACACAAGAGACCAAATGACACTGAAATTAACACTAAAGGTCACCGTACGGTATACATGTACATGTATACCCTATGACCTCCCCCTCTTTCCTCTATTGCATTTATCTGACATTAAAATTTGTATTTTGAAATAAATCTAAATATCAGTTGGTATTCATGTCAACTGAACTTTGCATCTGAATGTTAATGGTTAATGGATGATTACTCTCTAACAAGCAGCATACTTTAGGATTATAAATCTTGTTTTTACTTTTCAGTATGATGAGAGAAGTTCAGGACAAGCTATTTTGTTTGGAGAGGAATCAAAGCAGCCAAGAGTTCATCTTTAAATGAAGTGAATTGTATTAGAAGTGAAGCATTGAACATAGTCATGAGACAATGGTTAACATTTAATTGTTATTTCAAAAACTATGTGGATGTAATCTGACTAGCATTTGTTTGGCTTTTAAAAGAAGACATTTATTTCATATGAAGACTTACAAGGCAAAGAATTGGATGTTACAAAAATGTGTTTGCCTTTAAAGACATGAAGATCTGGTACTGTAAGATCTGGTACTGTAAGATCTGGTACTGTAAGATCTGGTACTGTAAGATCTGGTACTGTAAGATCTGGTACTGTATGGTACTGTAAGATCTGGTACTGTAAGATCTGGTACTGTAAGATCTGGTACTGTAAGATCTGGTACTGTAAGATCTGGTACTGTGTACTGTAAGATCTGGTACTGTAAGATCTGGTACTGTAAGATCTGGTACTGTGTACTGTAAGATCTGGTACTGTAAGATCTGGTACTGTCTTCTGCAGATTTCAAGAGAATTTGCATTAGATGATAACATCTGTGTATGGAATGATTGATTGATTGTTGGTTGCTTAACGTCCAATGTGTATGGAATGAAGAATGTTCTCAAAACTTTTTATGATAATGTGATTTCAACCTTTGATTTATTAAAGCAAAAACATAAATGTAAGACAAATTTATTTTTTTTTCATGCCGCTTATACAGGATTAGTTCTTATCTACTATTTCTTGATAGATGTGCTTAGAGAAATTCCATACATATGGCCTTTTGGAAGTCTGAGTTTTTTTTAGCCTGAAATTTCCTATGATCATTATTCTGCTGTTTAGGCAAATACAATTTGTATGTTTTTTTAGGGAATAGTGATGGGTAGACATTAAATGCATCCACAGGATATATACACAAGAAATTATTCAACATCTTTGTGTATACCTCACTTAAAAAATCGGATATGCATGAGCATTTTTGAGAATATCACAAATAAAAATTTGAGTTTTGTTTGATTGTCGGGCACATACAGTTGGAATCTTTTAAAATTTAAATTACTCAGTTCCAGTACTCAATATACCAATTTGTTTGTGTCACATCTATTATCAAGACGTGAAATGAACAATTAAGACATTTATTTTGCATAAGTATATTTTCATATTCATGAATGTGAAATTGTGTTATAAAATCATAGTTTAAATTTTTGTTGATGTAAATGTTTTTGGTGTCTATCAAAAGATTAATTGGAACAATAAATATATGTATCTTTCCAATTGCTTTTTCTTTATTTCATAGATTCTTTGAGATGGTTTTGTATGACACTTGAGATGGTTTTGTATGACACATTGTATATGTGTTTAAAGATTGATTCACTTGAGTTAATGCCACACTTATTTCATTTGTATATATAATTTTAAGGAGGTCACAAATACTGATTAAGGAAACAGGAGTTTCTGACAACTGATCATTCTAAAGAATTCTTAACTGAGAAATTGTATTATGTGTTTCATGTAGTTAAACTCAATTTGTTAGCAACACAGAAAACCACAGTTTTCTTCCCAGGCAATAAGGAGATGTGGTAGGATTGCCAATGAGAAAATTATCCCTAAAGACCATGGATCAAGGACAATGAATTGATTATAGCTTATCATGGATCTCAATACAAAATAAAGGTCACTGTATAACATTTAAATACCATTAAATACCATTTATTGTTAAAGATTGTTTTGATATCTTCATGTATTTCTGGTTGAACTGTATTGTTGAGTTTCTGTCATGCTGTGTTAACTGACTATGGTCACAACTTTTTCAATCCTTTCAAAAAACTTTAAGAAAACTGCACAGTAAAACGACTTTTTTAGAATAAAACATACCACAGGGAACTGTTATGTGTTCAACTTAGAATTAAGGTTTTATATTATTATTTTGCAGTAGGTTCTTTAGTTGTTACATTTATAAATTGTTTTTAGTGACTGACACAACATTACTTATCAGTAAGCATTGGATACTTGTATACACGTATGGGAAGTTAAGCCGCTCTCTGTGTTTAGGGTTCACAGATGCTATACCTCTGCTCTAGGTATAGTAACGTCCCCTAATCATACGTTCCAAGTATCGACGTTTACTGGTACAAACTGAGAGTGAGGAGGCTCAGTTTGTGCAGTGGCTCGGTCAAAAATTTACCATATGTATCAAGTATTCGCTACTACTGGTACAAACTGAGAGTGAGGAGGCTCAGTTAGCATGTGAAGCTCTGTAACATGTTTTTAATTTATTTGTTTTTATCAAATTTTAATTGGGGATATTTTACTGTTTTTATCCAAATTTTAATAGGGGATGTTTTACTGTTTTTATCCAAATTTTAATTGGGGATATTTTACTGTTTTTATACAAATTTTAATTGGGGATGTTTTATTGTTTTTATGATTTTATCCAAATTTTAATTGGGGATATTTTACTGTTTTTATACAAATTTTAATTGGAGATATTTTAATGTTTTTATTCAAATTTTAATTAGGGATACTTTACTGTTTTTATCCAAATTTTAATTGGGGATGTTTTACTGTTTTTATCAAATTTTAATGGGGGATATTTTACTGTTTTTATCCAAATTTTAATTGGGGATATTTTACTGTTTTTATTCAAATTTTAATTGGGGATGTTTTACTGTTTTTATCCAAATTTTAAATGGGTCAATTTATTGTTTTAAAAGGGACTGGGTATTTTATTCATTTTTATCCAAATTTTAATTGGTTATGTTTTACTGTTTTTATCCAAATTTTAATTGAGGATATTTTACTGTTTTTATATAAATTTTAATTGGGGATGTTTTATTGTTTTTATGATTTTATCCAAATTTTAAATGGGTCATTTTATTGTTTTAAAAGGGACTGGGTATTTTATTTATTTTTATCAAATTTTAATTGGGGATATTTTACTGTTTTTATACAAATTTTAATTGGGGATATTTTACTGTTTTTATTCAAATTTTAATTAGGGATATTTTACTGTTTTTATCCAAATTTTAATTGGGGATGTTTTACTGTTTTTATCAAATTTTAATAGGGGATATTTTACTGTTTTATACAAATTCTAATTGGGGATATTTTACTGTTTTTATTCAAATTTTAATTGGGGATGTTTTACTGTTTTTATCCAAATTTTAAATGGGTCATTTTATTGTTTTAAAAGGGATTGGGTATTTTATTTATTTTTATCCAAATTTTAATTGGGGATATTTTACTGTTTTTATATAAATTTTAATTGGGGATGTTTTATTGTTTTAATGATTTTATCCAAATTTTAATTGGGGATATTTTACTGTTTTAATCCAAATTTTAAATGGTTCATTTTATTGTTTTAAAAGGGACTGGGTTTTTTATTTATTTTTATCCAAATTTTAATTGGGGATATTTAACTGTTTTTATATAAATTTTATTTTGGGATGTTTTATTGTTTTTATGATTTTATCCAAATTTTAATTTGGGATATTTTACTGTTTTAATCCAAATTTTAAATGGGTCATTTTATTGTTTTAAAAGGGACTGGGTATTTTATTTATTTTTATCAAATTTTAATTGGGTATATTTTACTGTTTTTCTTCAAATTTTAATTAGGGATATTTTACTGTTTTTATCCAAATTTTAATTGGGGATGTTTTACTGTTTTTATCAAATTTTAATGGGGGATATTTTACTGTTTTATACAAATTCTTATTGGGGATATTTTACTGTTTTTATTCAAATTTTAATTGGAGATGTTTTACTGTTTTTATCCAAATTTTAAATGGGTCATTTTATTGTTTTAAAAGGGAATGGGTATTTTATTTATTTTTATCCAAATTTTAATTGGGAATGTTTTACTGTTTTTATCCAAATTTTAATTGGGGATATTTTACTGTTTTGATACAAATTTTAATTGGGGATGTTTTATTGTTTTTATGATTTTATCCAAATTTTAATTGGGGATATTTTACTGTTTTAATCCAAATTTCAAATGGGTCATGTTATTGTTTTAAAAGGGACTGGGTATTTTATTTATTTTTATACAAATCTTAATTGTGGATATTTTATTGTTTTTGTCAAAATTTTAAATGGGTTATTTTATTTGTTTTAATCAAATTTTAAATGGGGATGTTTTTATCCAAATTTTAAATGGGGATGTTTTTATCCAAATTTTAAATGGGGATGTTTTATTGTTTTTATCCAAATTTCAGTTGGTGATGTTTTGGGGTTTTTACCCAAATTTTAATTGGGAATTTTAAAAGGGGTATTTTACAGTTTTATCAAAATTTTAAAAGGGGTATTTTACTGTTTTATCAAAATCTTAATTCAGGGTTTTAATAGTTTTATATTGCATTTTTTTTTACAAAATTCTAGTTGGGGAGGTTTTATGACATTTTCCCTTTTTTATCAATTTTTTTTTAAACATGGCTGTATAAATCATGACAATGTCAAATCAGAGACTTTAAAACTGGTACTCCGAAAGGAAGAGGCAGGTGTCTTACTGTGGGCATTTGTCTTGGTGAACTAGCACCTTAAAGTCCAGATAACCCACAGGCCAGCTGGCTAGTACAAGCAGACAGGTACTTTTGTACCATTTGGAATTTTTAAAACTTTTGGCAATTTTTACTTTGGGACTTTTTCCTTTTTCTTTTTTCTTTTTAATTGTTTTAAAATATTTTTAACACCTTTCAGCTAAATAACATTTTGGCTGCATAATGGTTATCCAAGGATAATTTCTTTTTATAAAATTTACATCACACATTTTGGCTTATTGTAACTTTGGCTGTTACCTTAGATTTTAAGAAATGATATGATAACCATTTAATATTGAAAATAAAAACTACAACTTCAAAATTGGCTCAATACTAAAAAAAAACTTTCAATGTTTCATGTTAAAAAGTTTTGATCTTTTCAATGTTGAAATTTTCATACTTCCATGCTCGGTACTTCATGATTAAAAATCTTTTCGTCAACTAACAAACTTTTCATAGGGGTAGCTAACACATAGAGTGGGCTAATATAGGTGGCTAAGGTTTGTTTGGATTAGAGAGAAATGGAGGGAGGGAGAAATAGAAAGAATTGAGAGGGTGGGGGTAAATAATGAGAGTGGTATGTAAAGATGTATGTTCTAGAGGGAGAAAAAGGAAGAATTGAGAGAATGAGTTATATTGAGAGTGGTATGTAAAGAAGTAAGTTTGGGAGGGAGTGAAAGAGTGGGAGAATGTTAATTTCTTTTTAAGGGCTTGATGTACTGGTCTAATGGAAGTCCAGTTTTCTCTTTTCGTCATGTAGTTTCTATTTTCTTCAGAAATCTGTAATCATTTTAACTTCCAAAATTACTGCTGTCTAAAATTTAACAAGTTAACAGCCTTTCTTGTTACTGTTTATGTGCTGCTTATATATAAACAGTAGCACTTCTCTGTGACTAGATAGGGTTGCAGCTTTTCATCGATTTTAACAGCATCCTCTAACAGATATATTTAATCAGTGATATATATTCACTTACACTTTATGAATGTGAGAAATTTTGCTTTTCAGTCTTTTCAAATGCATGCTCAGCACCTTTTTATAACTTTCTATTTCTTAATCCTTCTTTGTGCATATTTGCTGTCAAGTTTGTTATGTGGGTTTTATGTCATAAAATTGAGAATGCAAACGGAGAATGCCTTAAAATGCTGTATTTTTTTTTATAGTTATCTAATATTTCATGGTCAACTTCCAATAGTAAAATTAACGGCCTGATTTATGTACAAAATAATGAATGAAAAACAAATATGATATACAGCAACAACCGACCAGCACTGAATTACAGACTCCTGACTTTGTTCAGGCACATACAGAATGTGGCGGGTTTAAACTAGTTTGAAGGCGCCAACCCTCCCCCTAACCTGGGACAGTGGTGTAAGAACAAACTATAAAAATCAGATGAAATGGGCTTTTTCCAGCGGACTGTTGCTTTGTGAACTAGCATGTTAAAACATCCAACTCAGCGTGTTGGTCTAGAACAAAGCAGGGTTTTCAGAGAAATTTTGATAGCAAAAATGATCAGCAGGACAAGATCTATAAAATCATCAGCAAAACAATATCTACAAATAGTTCAACAAAGGCAAACATTTTATTCTTATAGTAGTTATTGCCTTTGAATGAAGATTTTTACCCATATCTTGTGTTTTGTGCAAAAATAAAACTATATTAGACGGAGCGAAACTAAAAGTAGACAAAAAATATCAGCAATACAAATTCAACAAAAAAAATGAAAGGTCATGAACTATATTATTGTCTTCAATGTTGTAAATGCACATAGATTCCATGTGAGCGACTTAGGCTCATTAGATCCTCTCTGTTATTGAATATAGATGACACAACTTAAGAAGGGGGAAAATAAGATGAAGTGAAAATGATTAATAATAGGACGACAACATTAGAATGGAGACTTGCTTTTTTCTATCTCTAAAGATTTGGATTTTTTGTTGTTGATTGATTGGTTTACCCTACATTTCCTTATAATAAAATTGAGAATGGAAACGGTGAATGTATCAAAGAGACAACAACCCGACCCAAGAGCAGAAAACAGCCGACGGCCACCAATGGGTCTTCAACACAGCGAGAAAATCCCGCACCAGGAGTCGGGCTTCAGCTGGCCCCTAAACAAAAATGTGTACTAGTTCAATGAAAATGGACGTCACACTAAACTCCAAAACATATAAATGAACTAAAATTAAAAAAACACAAGACTAACAAAGGCCAGAGGCTCCTGACGTGGGACAGGCACACAAATGCGGCGGGGTTAAACATGTTTACTGAGATCTCAACCCTCCTACTCTAGTTTTCTGTGTGGTGTTTTGTGAACTGTTGATTGTCCATATGCCGTTTTCTATAGCCTATGACGTTGCTTTTCTCCGACTCCTGGTTTTATATTGCCCCCTTTTGGTATCTTCTCCTTTTCACTGCAGTTAATTTATTATTAATAACTGTCTTTATCTGAAGGTTTGTTTTAATAATTATTCTTTAATGTTATAGTTGTATTTCCTTTTACGAAACCAGCTCGAAATTCAAAGTTGATACTCGCATTTGACAATTCACTCGATTTGGGGATTTTTACTTCTGTTTTTTATATTGCACTCCTCCCTCCTCCCCTTTTTGTCATGTTCTCCTCTTTTTCACTGTAGTTAAGTCTTTATTTTAAGTTACTTCCTAATATTCTTTAATTCGTACTCATTTTGATAGTATATTCTTTCTATCTGTACAAGTCTAAATTGAAAACAACGTTCAAACCTATGATTGCGTTGGATAAAAACCGCAATTTTTATACGTGTGCATGCAAAACAAATTTCTTGGTATAGGGGTCTAAATACAGCACAAACAACATTTTCCAAAAGACCAAAAAAAAAGTATATTTAAACAAAACGCATTTGACTAACAGGTCGAACAACGGATGTTCTTAAACCCTGCTGACTGTCATTGGCGATTGCCAAATAAACGGATCACAAGATGTAACAAAATAGATCTTTATTATTAATTTAATACCAAACAGAAAACAACAAACTTGCGGAAAAGATGGTATACCGCAAACATGAGGTGCAAAAATGTGTACACCATATCCGGATTTCGACAATTAATGATGTTAGGAATCGAAACGGTATTTGGAAGGCCATATAATCTTTCTATATATATATATATATATATATAAGTGCCTATAAATAGCAGCACATGACATACAAATCTATGATATCTATGATATATATAAATAATAAGGGTGGCTCCTAGTATTAACGGAATTAAGCGATATAACCTTCAAAACTAAATGCAACTAACCAAAAAATCTGACAGCAAATGTGAAATAATGTTACTTACTAGAACATACATAATTTTGTAAGATCAATAGGTAAGCTTAACCTAAAATATTTGTTTCATGAGGTCTTTAAACAAACTTATTCTACCAACTACATATTTCTTCATTAAAGTCCCTAAAACACATGACTTTTTTCAGGTTAAGCTTAAATGTATATTAAATGTTTTGTTTTAGTATGCTATTCTGTTATCACGAAATTTCAATATTTCAAAAGATCAAAGTATTCGGTGACCAAACTTTGTCGAAAAGATTATCGATATTTGGAGATTAACGTTGCAATTTACATCACCATTTTCTCAGACACGATTTTTCAGTGTTTTCCGAATCGTCTTGATAAATGTGTATTCCCCGACAGTTTAAAGAGACTTTATACGATAATAGTTATTTAAAAATGTTAACATTTAACAGTGTTTGATCTATACTTAATTTTAAGACACGAACATTGCAAATTGTGTGTATACAGTGAGTAAGCATACACTCTACTTAAGTATGATCTACGAAGTTTCGTTCAACATCTTTTCTATATTTCAACCATAAGAAAGATATATGACTTTAAATAAATTTCAAATATATTTACGAGTTAAAGAACTGAGATCCTTTTCCGCGCCCCAATGCGCCCCTTAGTTTATTCGTTACTGCAATATAGCATGTTACTAAACAAAGCAAGCTGATATCAAAGGGTCAATCAAAATCACAAGTCAAAGAAAGGCCGGCAGTGAGTTGGGGGTGGAGGGCTGCCTCTATGAACAGCAATGTAACAGAATACAAGGTTCGAACATTATAGTAATCTTGTCTGTGTACTGCTTCTGACAATCTGCTGGCTGTGACGATGTTGTCATCTGGGACCGAGATAGCTCTGACGTCGGAAGGCCTATTTGGTATTATGATCCCACAAGTTAAAATAAGACTGACAATACATATACTATTATCTGACCAATAGGTTCTTTAAAGGAGGCAATATACTAGTAATTAGCTTCAAGAGAGAAAGAGATGAAGTTTCCGAATTTCACACGCGCGTTAATTCTTCTATTTATCGTTTAGATGTTCTGTTCAGTAATCCCGGTTTTGTTTTTGAGAAAAAGAATAATTATAAGGTCTTACACCACCCCACTTTTCACATGTTCTTGCGAAAAAAATGAGACAATTCAAGGAGCAAAGCATAATTGAAGACTTTATATAGTGATATGAAAACATGCTGTCTAACACATGAAGCATGAAGCGCAAATACTCTTTTTGTATCAAGTAGAACACTTTACTATTACTTTTATTTTACTGAAATAGTATATAATTTGACGAAATTTCAAGTTAGCATGTTTATTTGTGCTTGCAAAATTAAAATTTAAAAAAAAAATAGTTTGAGACCAGCAATGGTTGATCCTTTTGTTTCGGTTTTATTTCGAGATCAAATTCTTATTGAATGGAAAGCTACAACCTTAATCGATTTCTCGGAGGATTTTTCAAAACTAAGTTAGGATATGATTTGCCGCAACGTTTTATTTGATTGTGTTGTTGATATAAAAAGAACAGCATACAATCAAAGAAAGCAGTGTAGAAAAAAAATGAATATTATGTGACTTAAAAAGTCTTGTTTACTCGTAAAAGTTTCTACTCGAGCGGAACAATACTGTCCATCATACTTCGAATGGGACCAGGTACGTTAGCATTTGGTTTAATGTTGAACAGAGACATGTTATAGTTTTAACTGTATATATATAATGAGTGAATGTTTTAATTCATTATATTTTTTGTATTAAAATGACTTTAACTCCGCCAGTCGGTAAACTGCCGGTCCCAAGCCCGGATAAAGGAGGAGGGAAGTCAATCATTTAGTTGATATATATAAGTAAAAATAGATAAATTAAAAAAATTTGAAAATGATTTTTTTATTGGCGCAAATAATACCTATAGTTTTTAAAATGAAGTGGCGCAGAAGTAGAATTGGCGCAAATAAGTTGTGGCGCAAATGAGGTCATTTTTGGCGCAAATAGATATCGCCCGATTACAACATATGGTAAACCTTAAATGGTTTAATTTTGTTTTTCTTTGTTGAAATATTTATATGTTTTTATAGTGATTAAGATTATAACACAATGTTGACTGCTGTGCCCCAATTTTTGACATGTTTACCTATTATGTCTGTTTGTTTTGCTCGCACATTATTGTCAATATAACGGAATTCTATATGACTGTCATAAAAGTGAGAGGTTTAGGTAGCTATAAAACCAGGTTTAATCCACCATTTTGTCATAAGGAAATGCTTGTACAATGTACCAAGTCAGGAATATGACAGTTGTTTTCCATTCGTTTGATGTGTTTGAGCTTTTGATTTTGCCATTGGATAAGGGACTTTCCGTTTGTCATATTATTTTTTAAATGTAAATAATGGATTACAGAAAAACATAAACTATGGGATTGGAGACAGAAAAAAATTGTACCAGGGGTTGAGAAGGATAAGAGGTGTATGCTGTGCAACCTTGTGTTAGACAATCCTATAAAAATTCCGTGTGGAGATTTGTTATGTTCGGGTTGCATTTTACCCTGGTATGTTCAGCATAAAAACTGTCCTTTATGCTGTCAGACTTTTCAAACTTGTGAACTGGAAAATGAACTTTATTTGAGAGATATTATTTTAAACTTTCCTGTACGTTGTGAATTCAGGACTCGAGGATGTACTAAAACAGTTCGACTTCTGGATTCGGAATTACATGGTAAGCACTGTAAATTCAGACCTGTCAAATGCCCTAATTTGGGTTGTGTTGCTGTTCTTCACAACAGAGAACTCGAAACACACAAATCTACGAAGTGTCCGTTACCCGACGCTTTTATATGCTCTGAAGGTTGTGGGCTGCCCTTGCTTCAAGAACTACAAGAGACCCATGACTTGTAACTGCTCTGACATCACAGATTGCAATCTACGAAAATCAGTTGAACAATGTGGAAATAGGACTGAATAACATGACCATCCAGTTTAACAAAAACGAAAACTGCTTTCTCAACCAGATTGCAAGTTTACACGGAGAGCTGAAATTAAAGGCAACAAACTTTAGGAAGAAAATGATCTTGTGCCAGAGGATGGCAGTCAATAACAATTGCATGGTAAGTGTACTATTTAGGTTGCTGACACTCATGTCAAAATAGTTAGTTTTTCTAGTCTTTAAAAGAAACTATACATGTAGTGAGAGTTTTGGTATTTTACACTCACTTGAAACGTTGACATGTTGTCATTGCATTTATGGCTTCTTCTCTTTATTCTTTTTTTTTTACTTTTCTTTTCCTTTTTTTTTGTAGTGGTAGTGGTGGGGTAATCTTGTCTTTTACTAGCGTACAGCTATCTTGATATATACGGCATCTAGCGTGAAATTTTATATGCATATCACACACAATCATGTATAAGACCAGAGTTGATCCGTCTTGCCACGATAAATAATTCTGTGACATACATAGCAATTTTAGAAAAAGCAACAAACTAACGACATGCCAATGCGTTCATTGTTCATTTGACAAAAAGGGTACTGGCTTACGTGGATGTAAATCGAAACTTGATTTAGATTTATATTCAATCATACAGCTGTTTCTACCTTACCTCTGACATTTCTCTTTGAAGTATTTATGTAACAATTAATTGATTCCATAGGTAATAATATATTTTCTAATTTAAAACAACTTAAGCTTGTAACACATGTAGTAAAAAAATATACATGCCGCTATTTATACAATAGTGCGTTTTGTATAAGTTCGAGATTGCTCTGACGTCCGAGTTAATATTCGCTGATGAAATTGTGCACTTGTATATTATGATTTTTTTTTATCAAATTGTAAGAGTCTGATAAGAGTCAAAAAAACATTTGAATGCATCTTTGGGATTTAAAATTCCAACTACCACAAATAACCTCTTGTATTAACTTATTTTGATATAACGCATTATTTACCCGAAGTTATGCTTCTTTCAAATAAACAGTTAACCATTTTGTAGATTTAAAATTGGTTCCTCACCGTCCAACAGCAAATACTTCATGATTTACATCGATGAGATGATTGGAAGAAATGAGCCAGCTTTACCTATATAATGTCGAAGGTAAATGAATTATGGCTGATCAGTCTCGTTGCTTGAAAATAACGCAAAGTATGTATATGACTTGTAACTTTGACATAATTCTAAAAGATTAACACGACAGTGTTGAGGTTAGCTTCTGTGTTTTACATCAATAACGGGCGGTCCTACTTTTCACCGCGTGTTACTGAAATGTGGGTTCATTTGTTAGTTTTTTAGTTTGTGAATTACATTGACGAAAGTATACAACTGAAACGCTTAAATTTAAGTTTTGACGTGTCCATTTCAACTAGTACTACCGTTAAAAAATTCGAAAAGTACATTTTTTTTAAATTTGATAAATAGTCTATCATATTTAAAAGAGTAAAACATGCGCAGATACCCTTCAGAGATCTGACTTGCATACTGGCAAAATAGCGGAAAACAGAGGAAAATGCTCTTTGTCAGTCTTACACCATATTATACGTATGGATACCATTGTTAGTTATTATTTATTTAAATTTGTGATTATGTTATCATCAGTCGAATTAAATCAATATTAAATTGAACGTTTCGCATCCAGGATTAAACTGCTGTATAGTATTTTAAATACCAAGTCTGTTCCATACATTTTTTATGATTAAAAATTTGTCTATGCTTTCTCATCCCCATTTTTATCGGTCCCTTCAGCAAGATCATGCATCAATTGCGCATTTTGCGCATATATTTGAAGCGCTCCTTCAAGAACTTTCAACCCGGAGGTCTTAACTTTTACAAAAGACAACACAACTTCTGTTAATGACCTTTTTATCAAAAGTTGATGTTTATTGGCCACGTTTTAAGTTATTGCATGGCTTTAGATTTGAATATCTGACAAATATATTATACTGTTATTTAGAGGTGAATAAGTTTCAAAAGGAAACATTTTCTCGCTAATCACACATCAAAATAAACACTCAATCTAGTCAAAAGATTTTTTTTTCGCCAGTGTGATCATCAATATGGTATTCTTGATGTTTGAAATCAGGAAAAATAAGATCTAGAAATATTCATTAAGTAGGCCTAGGATTTAATCATGTTGAATAGGAATTACCGTTTGAATATTTTACAATAAAAGTATTTTTTATGCTTGCCCTTTGAGGTCCCCTATGTGCAATATCCCCGTGTGTTGTTTTAAACATTCAAGTTTAAGTGGTTGCTCAACGATGCGTATGAAAGGCCATGCAAAGAAGAAAGCAGAAGTGTAACAGTTATTCAAATTGAAAATATTTAGCAGTTGAAAGCAGATTGAAACAAGTGTCCTGTAGCTTTCTGGTTTTGCAAAGAGTTGACAATGGAGAAGACTTTCATGGGGGGTAGATTAGCGCGGTCAGAATCATTGTTCAAGTTTAAATCCTACGGCCTCTTTCACTTGCAAAGTACTAGTAATACCAAGTCAGGAACACGAGAACTACCATGGGGCAGTGACTCTGAACCCCCCTCCCCTAGACAATGCCATGCCGAAAAGAAAGAGACGAAAAGACAAACAGCAGTTCACAAAAGCAATACAAAAAAACTCCTTAAGCCTGGTTGAGCAACACGAAGCCCACAAAATAACATGATGAACTCAGGTGATCTGGATAGGTAAAGCAGTTCCTACTCCACTAGTGGCTCCCATTGTAGTGTTCAAAAAGTAAAAATCTGGTAATAAGTCGTATTCGGTGCCAAAACACTAGGACAGGATGACAGGGGTGTGGCAACGACAAGTTGAACACATCATTGACCATCTGTGACTTGATATTTCGCATCCAGGATTAAACTGCTGTCTAGTATTTTAAATACCAAGTGTGTTCCATAGATTTTTTATGATTAAAAATTTGTCTATGCTTTCTCATCCCCCTTTTTATCGGTCCCTTCAGCCAGATTATGCATCAATTGCGCATTTTGCGCATATACTTGCAGCGCTCTTTCAAGAACTTTCAACCCGGGAGGTCTTAACTTTTACCATCTTCGCTAGCCAAGGGTTACGATCCACTTCCCTCCTCTCCACCCTTGGCGGAATGAGATAGAATTTCGGAGACACAAGGTAATGATTTTCATTGGTTGCAGTCGAAACTCGCTGCATCCAATCAAAAAGCGCCTATAACATGATGACGTGTAAATGTAGAAAGAGTATGTAACAATTGGCACGTGCTTATTGTGCAACAAGTCTTTACATCCCTAAACACACTGCTATATTTAGTGACAATTTGAATGTTTTTAATCAATTAATAGAAGTTCCTGTGTATGTTTCTTGCAAAAATGCATGAATGTCAACGTATATTTTCGTTTCCTGCTTTACCAAGTGTGTAGAATCTAGACGCTACCGTGTTTTTACCTCCAAATTGAAGAGTTCAAGTGCTACCATTGGTCAAGAATAATGTATTCGGAATGGGCGTGACTTTAATCTACCGATAGATGGCGCAACATTGTTATCACAAATGTTGGCTTAATCTGCTAAGGATGGAGAGGAGGGAAGTGGATCGTAACCCTTGGCTAGCGAAGATGAACTTTTACAAAAGACATCACAATTTCTGTTAAGGACGTACACCTCTGAGGAGCCAAACATTTCTAGAATTAAACTTTTTTTCTTAACCTGATTTTTGGGTTTATATGAATGTAAAAAATAATTGGTAATTTGCTACGGCCCTTTGAAAGTACCCAATTTTGATGATTTTCCCATTTTTCATAAATTTTTACCTTTTTTTGGGCTATTATCGTGAAAAAATAATAGTTCCACAATTAAACTTTTTTTCATACTTTCAATAAAGATGAAGTGGACCAATTTGAATAAATTTTGTTAAAAAAACTATAGGTAGGTGTTAATATAAGAAAATTTTATCATATTTTGATGCTTTTTTGTGTCAAATTTACCATGCTGTCAATTTTTTAAATGTGTGATTTTTCTCTGTTTTTAGAACAAAATGCATATTATTTCAACTTCTTTGTTATAAATGATTGAAAAAAAACATATCTAAGGAATTAGAAAAGAAAAAAGTGACATGGGATGTACATGTTCTTGGTAAAATCATTTCTTGTACCCCTCACCCATTTTCTCAAAATTTTGGCTAAAAAGACTGACTTGATTGGTAATAAAATTTGAAAAAATTGATTTCTCAAAAACTACTCATTGTAAATACACAATTTTTTCACAGAGTTAAGTTTGATTATAAAATTTTTTTAAATTCATTTATATTTTCCACTTGTATCACATATTTTGGAAATAATTAAAGAACGAGATTTCAACGAGACAAATACGTCAGAAGAATACATCCTTAATGACCTTTTTATCAAAAGTTAATGTTTATTGGCCACGTTTTAAGTTATTGCATGGCTTAAAATTTGAATATCTGACAAATATATAATGTTGTTATTTAGAGATGAATTAGTTTAAAAATGAAACATATTATCGCTAATCACACATCAAAATAAACACTAAATCTAGTCAAAAGATTTTTTTTCGTCAGTGTGATCATCAATATGGTATTTTTGATATTTGAAATCTGGAAAAATAAGATCTAGAAATATTCATTAAGCAGACATAGGATTTAATCATGTTGAATAGGAATAACCGTTTGAATATTTTACAATAAAAGTATTTTTCATGCTTGCCCTTTGAGGTCCCCTATGTGCAATATCCCCGTGTGTGTTTTAAACATTCAAGTTTAAGTGGTTGCTCAACAATGCGTATGCAAGGCCATGCAAAGACGAAAGCAGAAGTTTAACAGTTATTCAAATTGAAAATTTTCAGCAGTTGAAAGCAGATTGAAAAAAGTGTCTTGTAGCTTCCTGGTTTTGCAAAGAGTTGACAATGGAGAAGACTTTCATGGGGGGTAGATTAGCGCCGTCAGAAACATGGTTCAAATTTAAATCCTACGGCCTCTTTCACTTGCAAAGTACTAGTAGTACCAAGTAAGGAACACGAGAACTACCACGGGGCAGTGACTCTGAACCCCCCTCCCCCAGACAATGCCGAAAAGCAATACAAAAAAACTCCTTAAGCCTGGTTGAGCAACACGAAGCCCACAAAATACCATAATGAACTCAGGTGATCTGGATAGGTAAAGCAGTTCCTACTCCACTAGTGGCTCCCATTGTAGTGTTCAAAAAGTAAAAATCCGGTAATAAGTCGTATTCGGTGCCAAAACACTAGGACAGGACGACAGGGGTGTGGCAACGACAAGATGAACACATCATTGACCATCTGTGACTGTGTACACATATATTGCATAAAGATCTACGAAATCTTGATATTGATTGATTGATTGATTGATTCTTTTTATTTCATCCAATATACGGAATATTTACATTTACTATCAATTAAAGTTCCAGCATAAATAATACTGTGCTTCATAGGGACCAATCATTAACCCTCAGTTTGTTTCTAAATAGAGCGAATAGCCAAGCGGACATAACTCGACCTTGACTTACACCTTGTTTTATTTTAAACACCGGACTATTTAAACGGTTATATTGTGCAGTTGCTGTCTTATATGACATATGTATAATTTTTCACATTTTACCGTTAATTCCAGCATTCCATAATTTAAACAAGAGTCCGTCTTGCCATATACGATCAAAGGCCTTTTCGTTGTCTAAGAATATTGAAAACATATATGAGTAAAGTTCGATATAGTACCTTGCAGAATTTACTATATATATAGTTAAGTCAATATTACAGTCACCAGCTACAATAGTAGTACAATCTTTAGAATACATGTTATAGCATGTACATAACTCATCAATATAATTCATATAATCCTCAGAAGAAAAAATTGTGGAGGGTAATACATATTAAGCAAATTACTCCACACATTCTATCATTTGTAATATTAAGATTTTGTATTTTAAAATTTAATGATTTTCGTACTAAAATAGCAGTTCCACCTTTACCTTTAAATGTTTAATTCCTGTTTATACCAATACTGTATACCAAATGGATATTATCTGCATAAGTGCTCAAAATGTAATGATGTCTTCGTTTAACCAATGTTCTGTTAATAAACATACACCTGATTCAGTTTGAAAGAACGAGGTACCATACATTGCACCTCTCATATTCCATGTCAAAACCCGCAACATAATAGTAATTACAAAAAGTGTAAATAATAGTTAAATTAGTTCCATTGTGAGTCTATTTGGTTGTTGTTAGGATTTGAGTTGTAGGGGACGTAATCCCTCCAGTATATTCCCTTAGGCCAGAACTGATTGTCTGTTTCAATTTCATTTAAAAAGTCATCTTCATTTATATTTACACGCATTATGTAAGTGGATTTCCCTCTACTTTCTCGCCTTTTCAAACGTATTGTGAACGTAACATGTACATATTTCTGTTCCGTATACATTCTCACAGCACTACTAACTCGTTTGTATGGTTTGTCGGCAATTACATTATACAAAACGATTCGTTTGGTTCGTTTTTTAACAACACCTCGACACATAGCTGTATCATTATCAGTTCTCTATTGGTCGTACCATTTCATCATATTGGAGGTCATATTGGAGTGTAGAGTAATCAACGTAATTTCGAGACTCAGTGTTAATTCTGTTGTCCTCTTCGTTATTGTCACACTCATTTGATTTGTGTTCATGAAGAACAATGTTATTTTTCACTTGTTATCGGTTGTTTGCTAATATGCATAACGTCTATCGATGCCTCATTTTTGGTTGATTTTTTTCTATTGCATTTTGTTTCTTAAGTTTATTGTCTATCAAGTCCTGTTGGCCTATCATTTTATCGTTTAGCTGTCTTTGTCCATCGTTGTCGTCAATGGTGTCGTCTTTGTATTTTATCTGTTGTGCTTGTAATTTTACTTCAGCTTGAAGTTTACCAATTCTGTCCCGGCTCTCGTGGATTTGGCTTTGTAAGTTTATTATCAATATGCCTTTTTCTTATAATTTAAAAATTTTTGTTTGAAGATATCGGACAACTTCGAAAGAGTTTCATCGGATACTGTAGCTGTTCTTTTGCTTTTTGAGACACATTGTCTTAGCTCAGAAGCAAGATACTGAAATATGACATATATGTCATCAGCTAATTTTTCAACCAGTAGCTGACCGTTGTTACGCTGTGTTACGCTGTGTTACGCTGTGTCCTTTGACTAGTTTTATATCACTATATGTTTGCTCTCGATTCTGTATTAACTCAAATAAAGAGTTTCTATAATAGGACAAAGACCGTCGGTGTCTGTATGTTTCAGGGGGTCGTGTTTAAATGTTTTCTATCAAGATATCTAAAACTGGATGTCATTAAATAAACATGTCTTGACTCATTAAATTGGCTATCGGTAATAACATTTTGTGTATTGTCAATCATAACATTAGACAAATCGATTTCATTCTGTTCCCTTATAAACAAATCATTTTCACCTATGTCACTCCTGTTGTATACACTGTCTACCTTGAAATCTACTCACTTTGTTAAAATAATTCCATAAATTGTCCATTTAATGCCACCATTTTTTTTTATAAAATAATAGGCTTCCCGCGCTTCACAAATTACGTGCAGTCTTTTATATTGGCATGTTTAAGTTAATACTCATCCTGTTGGCAGATGGACAGTACATTTTTTAAAATTGCGTATTTACTTTAGGTTTGTGCACATCAAACTGGGACTACTATTGTAGTCTCACTATCAAGTCACGGCAAACAAACATAATGTGTATATTTGTCAGAAGTTTTGCTAATTCATATACCGCCGGGCGCCTAACGTTTTTACTTATTTAATACATTCATGATTTTCAAATGTTTAGAGGCTTTAGCGTTCCTGATGAAGGTGAATCCAGAAATGGTAACGCAGGAAATTTATAAAGTGATATTTATTTTCATTCTTCTTTCATAATCAACTTTTGTTTTTTGCTTCTTATCAGGAACATATATAATACAACATTTTAAAAACAAAAATTAATGAAGCATATGTACAGAAAAAAAAAACTGAAGAACAAAGTGCCAATTTGTCCTCGTTCCGAATTGTCCGAAACGTGTGTCGATCGAAATATGTATTCAACAGGGCGCGGAAATGTTTTGGGCCACGGTCCGAAGTGTCTTGTTACAGATGTAGATCGAGTGCACCTCGTGCAAGTCTAAGTCTCATACGACAAAGACGATACAGGATGATATTGATAAACTGTCAAGACACTGAAAGTCTTGAAAACGTGATACTTTCTGTGCTTTGTATAGAAAGAAAGGCATGCCGATTTCATGACAAAATTTCATAGCATCACTCGTTATATAAAAAACTTGTAGAAGGTATGAAATATATATGAAAGTGGCTATTTTGCCAGCTATTACTAAAACTTTTGATTGTTGTGAATATTAGAAGAAGAAAAAAACCTAAATAATAATGTTAATTAATTCATTTTATCACAATATCAAGCAATAAAAAAAACAGTACAATAAAAAATAAAGATATGGAAGATGGTCATAATCAAATCATTTGTAACCTTATAATAATAATTAAAGACAGTGTCTTTATAATAAAAAGTCATCGGATCGGGAATGAAAAGTGAAATATACGCGCAGATACTGCCTTACAAAAAAGTTGCAATTGTTGAAGATGCAGGTGAGGGACACAGACTCTTTAGAGCCTCTAGTTTTTATCATAATTGACTATTAATGAACTCATAAAATATTGTTTTCGGGAAGTTAAAAGTAAAATAACAAAAATACCGAACTCCAAGGGAAATTCAAAACGGAAAGTCCTTTATAAAATGGCAAAATTAAAAGCTCAAACACATCTAACGAATTGAAAACAACTGTCACATTCCTGACTTGGTACAGGCATTTCCTTATATAGAAAATGGTGGATTAAACCTGGTTTTATAGCTAGCTAAACCTCTCACTTGTATGACAGTCGCATAGAATTCCATTATATTGACAACAATGTGCGAGCAAAACAAACGGACATAATAGGTAAAAACGTAAAAAATTGGGATACAGCAGTCAACATTGTAATATAATCTTAATCACTATAAAACAAATAACTATTTCAACAAAGAAACACAAAATGGCATACAATCAAAAACAGATATTTACACAAAATTTATTTACTATTATATATAAAATTCAATGTATCATTATAAAGATAAAACAGTTCAAGAAGTACATGAAGTAAAAAATAAAAATGAAATAAAGACATATAATATATACAAATCAAAATAATACATTGTAGAAAACAGAAACTTATCAGGACTTTGTCAAATACTTCTTGATACTTTATTTTAAAGTAAAAGTGTTCGGACTTTTGTAAAAAAGTTCATTTTATAAATATGATCCAGAATAAACAAAAGATGTCTTAAAATTGATAATCTATGAATATATAGGTAACAGAAGTATACCGATGTTCAAATAAACGAGATACAGTTAAGTTACGTCAGGTGAACAAAACCCGTTAAAGTTAAGCCATGTGTGAAAATAAAAAATAAATTCCGAACAAGTATCTGTATATTGTTATTCATTCTATTATACTGACATGAAATTAGGAAATATTATGCTTATCTATATGAAACCCTATTCTTATGAATACACATGTATTGACATTTTCAAGCTACCTTGCTCATATTGTGAGAGTAAGATTATTGTTCACAGTCTTTGTCCAATAAAAGAGCAGGGTTGATAAGAGCCATCATTTGGCCCTAGAATTTCCAACATAAAAAATTTATTGAAGCCTTTCAAAATTGTGTCCTTAATTTGGATAGACGAACAAGTTACTATAATATGGAGCTAATGTGTAGAAAGGTCAATTACGATGTTACTATGACGGCATATACTTGTAGAAATTTACTTATTTGAATTAAAATGACAATTTCACGCAATTCTCGTCAAAATACATGTTAGGAAAAGAATATTTTTCACCCATTAACATCTTTTTATAAAACATTTTTAGGCACAATATCTTTTTGAATAAATACAGGTCTTGCTTTAACGCCAAGATCTGAAAATGAGAAATATTTGCACTAACTGTAAGAAGTTTGAAGCCTTAAGGTGGTACCTAACACTACAGGAAGATAACTCTGTAAAAATCAGCTAAACGTTTTAATTACGTTGTATTGTTAAGGAAATATTAAGCTTCTCAATGATCAAAATTAGTGTTTGTCAAACTGCTATATAACCAAAGAAATTTTTCTGATAAAGTGGTTGGTTCAAATTTTTTGAAATTTTTATATTTTTGGCAAAGGGTCAAAGTAAACATTTTGTCAAAATTTTAGGAAAATTAAACGAGCCAAATTAATGTTAGTCAAGGTGTTGGGTACCACCTTAATGACATTATATCGACACATTCCAAAAAAAATTAACACTTGACTGACAGACTAATGTCTTATTAACACGTAAAGGATGCCATATGGTTGATTTTTAATGCTTTTTGATTTTCGAATTCAAGGGACCAAAAAAGAAGCATAATCATACGTTCTCCTTTATCATCAAGTGTAAAAAATATTGTGAAAACAGTTACCACCATAGAATAAATCATTTAAATATTTACATTTCAATTCAAAGTTCCGTATAAATTGCATTTCTGCATTGAAATGTGCTGATTTTAGTATACTTATATGATATCGATTTTTATATATTATTCAAATATTCGGCTTTGAGCGTTCCTGGGAATAACTTAATCCTATTAGACGCAGGAAATATAAATATTGTTTTTTTCATTTATCTTCACTAATGTTTCATCCTCAAATTTATCATTTTCATATAACACTCACCAATATCAACAAAAAGTGGGAAAATAATCGAATCTTGAAATATTAAATGTAAAAAAATCTGTCATGTTTTGCTCTTTGTTGTACTTCTTCCTTCACCATATATGTTCATACCAAAAATATTCAATCCTCTCTTTCATATATTTTCCAAAATAATGGAAATGTTTTAACATTTTACAGTCACGATACAAATATCGAAAACACCTCTCCGTCTTGATAACCTGCAAACAAAAGAGAAAACAATGCCTTACTATTAAAACTTATCAATAGTAAGCAGTGAAGACAGTAATTAATCTTTATAATTATTGTACAGAAATGTAGAGCTTCAACGAAAGTTACCATACAATACCTGATTTATCACACACTACAAACCAGTAAAAGTCTGAAATGGCCTATATTTGTACCAGACTGTACTGATTTTTACTTGACCAGTCTGAATTGATCTAAATTTTACGCGATATTACTCGACTGTAGTCTGAACCAAATTTAACAGTCTGAACTTGTACTTGAACTTTACTCGACCAGTACTTAACCATTTTATAAGTATCTGAACCATACTCGACCAAGTCTCAACCATTCTCGACCGACCGAGTCTGAACCATAATCAACCTAGTCTGAACCATACTCCACCAAGTCTCAACCAACCTAGACTTTTCTGTATCTATCTATTGTATTTTATCAATCTAGGAACTATTTTTAATAACCTTTATCATAGTTTCCTTTGCTAGAAATTTGAACAATAACTTGAAATCAAAATTGATTTTAATATAGCAATGAAACCAAAATTTCACAATTAACATAATATAATCATCAACACTATATTCATCAACACTTATATATAATATATTGTAATGCCCAGTGAATAGAGTATGAGTCTTTTTTTTTGGTGGTTTTTATTTTGGTTGTTTTACTGTAGAATTCGTAATTAAATAGAAATTTTCATGTCTTTAAAATACGTATATGCTAACTGTCTATAGTATAAATCATTCTTAAATGATTATGTCAGCTTGCAACAGGTTAACCCAGTCTCAGAACAGCAGATGTTGAAGTAAGTGTGGTCATTTGGTTTCAGGTGGTTGAACAGGAAGTTAGCGGTACTCGCTACTTACACTACTTATGATGTTGTTACTTGTCAACCCGATAGTTTAAGAAGCTGGTCGAAAAGAAAGTTCATTTCTGGATAAGAAACGCTTCATATTATAAATCATATAGACTAGATAACTTTATTGAAAACAAATTATATTACTTTGATTCATCTCCACATAAAGATAATTCTATAAAAATACAATAGCCCAAATACTGGCAGTCACATGACTGTCAAAGTCCGTATAATATATGTTGGAACCAATAAAAAGGTCCTATAATATTGGTGGAACCAATAGAAAGGTCTAATTTACCAAATATGGTTGGCTCTTGAGTATATAAGTCGAGCAGCGGCGGCAAATTTCGAACTTTTGTTAATAAGCAAGTCATTCTGCTGCCCCTCAGTTATACCTGCATCGTGTGAATTAGAACAACTTGAAAAAGGAATGTTTGGCTTTAGCCAATAACTGAGTAAATCAATGAACATGAGAAAAAGGAGAAAAGTTAATTTTATTTGTTATTTTGAGCTTGGAACTTTTCTCTAAAAATTACTTAATGTGAATATTATAGTTGCATAGACTTGTAATTGATACCTAGGTCTAGACATATGGCATCCTGAATTATAATTAAGAAGTAACTTGACGATATGGATTTATCCTTTTGCTATTTTGTAAGTGGATTTAGCTGAGAGAATTAAGTTGCTTATACTATATTTTAGTAATGCCGATTTTAAGTAGTACATTTAATATAATTTCTGGGATAAAACTGTGGGAAATCTTCTTTTTGTCATGTTCAGTGTAAATAGTTTGTAAATATTTGTTATCATTGTTGAAATGCGTCATTTATACTAAAATATGTAGTACTTGTATTGATGGCTCAGTATTTTAGCCTAAGCTATCTCTAAAAAGTATTTTTAGAAGAAGGATTTATATATCAATCAGACTCAACTGATTTTTATCCTGACGCTGTGACTATAATATGAATTGAGACTCTTGAATGTGGCTGTATATTGACGCGAAATAAGCATTATAAATAATATGACAGTATCACAACCAGAAGAGCCAAATGGAGAAAGCTCTATTACATACATATCCATTCATAACACATGTTGAATTATAAAAATACAATAAATTGAAAACTATGGCATCCATAAAATATGAAAACTACCTTTGGTCTTGTACATCTTCTTTGGTTAGCTAGTTAGTAAGATTTATTTGATTTAATAGACAGATGAGTCTATAAGATTTCAAAATACATGTAGGACTAGTAGCAGGCCAACCCGTCACAATATATATATATACAATGGATATCACCTCTAAAGTAAAGATAAAAACAAGATGATCAAAATAAGTGATTTCTGATCGGATTCAAAAACATCATGTAATAAATTAAGTTTTCGGTTAAATGAATTGTTATATATATGATCATGTTCACATTACATTATGTACATCAAAAATACTTTAGAACTTTCGATCATTATTCAAATGTCTTAAATGGTATTCCTATATTTTTGAATGTTTCAGATATATCTTATGGTTACTGGAAAATTTTCAACACTAACTTAATCCTGTTAATGTCAGTCGAGTTTAGTTAATAACGCAGTGAACATATTTTTTGATATTGTATATACAGCAACTTAAATAAATTTTAGAAATGACACCTTTGTTTTGTAAAACCAAGAATCTAATATTATAGAACTTCCATAGCAATCCTTGATAACCTTTTAGAAAAGGAGTTGTGTTCCAAAATTGCAGTAATAATTTAGGTTGATTAATTAACTTTTGTCCAAATTATAGACATGGCATATAAGAAAGAAGCACCGTAATAAGGTTAAAACACCTCAGTGCAGGTGTGTTTTACAGGTAAAAAGAAAATCATATTTTTCTTTAAACTCGTGTATTATTAGCGAATTCAAAAGGCCTTGGGATTTAAATTTTACAGGATGCTGTTTAATTTTCAAAGGATATTAATTGAAATTTATTTCTCTCTGACCAGGTGCGCTCTTTTTAATGAGTGTGCTCCAAGCAGGAGGTATTACTTTATAGTTTACCCCTGATCAGAAAATCAATTTTCTATCCCTTTTAGATGTGTACGAATAGATATATTCCTGATATAAGGTTAAACAATTTCAGTGATTTTGTTGGCTGTTGTAACGTCAGTTAAAAAGATAGTTATATAAATATTGTAGGTAACCATACAACGTATACATGTAGTTTTTATTTAAGAATTTAGGTGAATTAAGTCTTATTAAGAAAAGCACATTGCAAACAAGAAGCACCTTAATAAGGTTTTATTACACTCAGTTAAGGTGTGTTTTTCAGGTAAAAGAATTTTTTTTTTACCAAGACTCAGACTTTAAAATTAGATAATTTGACTATCTCAATTTGATAAATATGATAATCATATAATGATCTAAAAATCAGTAAATATATCTATACTTTATTGTGGCTGTTGTCATGTCACAAAATATAGTAAAAGAAACAGTTAAATTAAAAAAAAAGATAATTTGAGAAACTGTTAAAATCTGAAAAGTAGAGGTATTTTGTAAAGTATGGTTCAGCATGTTCGGACTGGTCGAATATTGTTCAGACTTTGGTCGAGTTTGGTTCAGACCTTTGGTCGAGTATGATTCAGACTGATAAAATGGTCGATAATTGGTCGAGTACAGGTCGAGAATGGGTTAAGACTGTTTCAGACTTGTCGAGTAATAGTTAAGACTTTTTTCAATGGCAAAGCTAAAAGTCAAGTACAAATCAGTACAGTCGAGTATGGTTATGATTGGGGTCGAGTAACATTGAGTAAAATTCAGACTGGTCGAGTAAAAATCAGTACAGTCGAGGACATATATAGCCCATTTCAGACTTGTACTGGTTTGTAGTGAAATACTTCAATCAATTTGGCCCTAATAAGAAAAAATCAGCAGGCGCAAAACTAATGACGTCGCCACGTTGATATTGTTACAGCTTCAAGCGTCATGAATAGTTAAAAAGCGTTTGATAAGAATCGAAATATAAAACCCTAACTGTTTCATTTTCGTCGATCAAAAACACGAGAACGCAAGAACGCAGACGTTCAGAATGTAAATTCCAGGCACTTTATATCTACTAGGTGGAATACATTGAACTAGCATTGATTAAGTACTTGGACGGGAACTAAAAAATCCCAGCAGTGTTGAACAAAGTTTCCTATTATTCGAAAAAAGAGGATGAAAATACCAAGGGGACATTCTACACTCGAAATGAGACACACAACGTTATGGCAAAAAAAAAAAAAGAAAGACCACGAAAAGACAAACATGTCTAAAAAAAACACTTTATAAAAAATAAAAGACAGAATAACACACACCTCATCAGAAACTAGGGTGATCTCAGATGCTCTGGAACGGTAAGCCAATCCTAGTAGTGGCATTCGTCATATTGCTCATGGTAAGTACAAATTAAATTCGGTGAAATAATCATTCGGTAATATCAGAATCTAGGGAAGGAGGAAGGGATTGTGGTTACAACCATTAAACATATCTGTATTACATAACGACCAACAATTAGCGATGGCGTCTGTAAAACTTTCAAAGGGCTAGAATCATTTAATAAAAGTATAATGAAAGAGCTGTTTCTGTATTGACCTTGGTATAGATATTCGATCAGTCCAAATATTAAATCTGTGATCGGTCTTTTTCAGTTCCAATACAGCGGACGTCGAATATATCATGGTCAATACAGAAACAGCCATCGAATTAAACTAAAGTATTGCAGTAATTCAATATCTCCTGAAAATAGCGAGGTGAGCAGTTCTGCATGACAAAAGTGTAACTGCGCAAATATTGTATTTCATAAATGATTAGTGAGATGTATGTAAACTACTGTTGCCTTAATTCAATTATCCATTATTATCATTTCTAATTATTATCGAAATTACTTTTACATCAATTTTTAATGTTGGTGGATGAATGTATAGCATGGGACACTTACCGTGTCGAGGCACGAAGTCTCGTTTGTTTTGGAATTCATGCGATTTCCTCAGTTTTTGTTTGTTCCTTTTACCTTGATGTTCTTTCATACAATGTGGCATACAACATTCAAAAAGCTCATTATACCTGGTCTATTTAGTTAACGTGTGAATGAAATGTCTAAAAGAGAGAAAACACTTAATTCAATGGGTCATGACTTTTATTTAACATGTTAAAGCTTTCTTATTGTCAAACCTGTGTTTTTTTTTTCTTGACGAAGTTGTCTTTCTTGATTCACAAATTCTGAATAAAAATAAGTAGTGTATTTTATAGGGTCTCTTATATATGACAACGAGAATCATGTTAAATAGATTGATTTAATAAATAAAAAATAATTGCTCGGGGTAAACATTGTAAGAAGATAAATGTAAGAAGATAAGGCGAAATATTGTGCTTTACAATCAGCCTGCAACCCCAATAACAAACTATAACCGAAAGGTATGCAGATGTAAAACAAAAAGAGGGCGATAGAAACCACAAGGTTCAAAAACTAAGAAACCAAAGCAAAAAAAAACAAAACAAAACAGACTAAAAGACCAATTACAGTCTTCATAGCCCTTCATAGAAAATGGAAGACTGAGCAACACGAACGAGGTACTCAGGAAGTGTAAGCATATCCTGCTCCACATATGATATCCGTCGTGTTGCTCATGATTTGTATGGTAGAGTTTATTTGTTTATAACTTATCCGTTTGTTAACAAAAACAATGGTGTGAATTGGATGTAAACAAGTGAAAATATGCACCAGAAGATTGAGTGTTATGAAATGTAACTTTTCCTAATTTTTATACCAACTTGTAATTATCATCTAATGAAAACCTTGTTGATATTATGTCAGAGTATCTTAACTAACTTTTACCTGATGGGACGTAGATTCCGTTTTTTTATTGTAAAGGATTGTATCATATTATGCGTATATGATTTGGTAAACCCACGAGGCATGCAACAGAGAAAAAAATCCTGTATACAATATAATAAATAAACGTATTAATTAAGTATTGTTTTTAATGCTTGCATGCCTGCAATTCATTTATTGAAAATTATAACGGTCTGCAGTTTTACAGCAGATAATCTAATTTTTTCAATATATTGAATGACTTCACCAAGTTCATATATTCTGCCTTTAAATAATAAACAAATTACTTGGCCATTGGGTTCCACGCGAAAACTGCAGCTAGTGTATTTGTTAAATGATAAAACACGTATCTTTTTCCAAAGTCTTGAATTATTTACAATTGATATTAAGTAAATTCTGTCATGTGTCAGTGTTTAAAATCAAATTTTCTTTCATTATTTAATAAATGACATAAACTATTTTAAGTTCAAATCAATGTTAAGTTGATGACACAAAACATTACATGTTCGGTCCGTATCTAGACTCTTCGTATTTCTATTTGACATTTATTTATCTTTTTATTTACATATATAGTTTGAACTAATATCCTGAAATTTCGATTTAAATAAGCAGTAACCAGCATTCCCTAAAACAGATGGGGAAAGAGGGAACAGGCTTTCTATGTACAAACTTATCTATCTATTTAAACTTTAATGAAAACAATTTTAAACTGACGGAATCATCTGAGTTAACGTGTTAGTAAATTTTAAAATAATTTATATGACTTTTAGTTTACTTGTCATGTTTGGTTTCGCTCTAGTGACATAACACCTACAAATTGTTCTGCAATAGAAAGATAAATATCCCTTCAGTGATAATCGTGGTCAAAATGTTTGAAAACCAAATAAAATTTGATTAGATGAAATAATCCTAAAGGACCAAAAAGTAAAGCAGTCCAGGACAAGGAATTTAAGCTATGCATGAGGGAGATACATACTTTGTTTTAAAAGGATCTCCTAAATTTTTAACAGCAAAGGAGAAGGAATTATTAGAGTAATTATTTGGCCCCTGAAACTGCAGAAGTAGTAAAATTATTCATATTTTTCGTAATTATGTTATTTGTTTGATTAATGAACCAGTTGTTTTAATCTGGAAACTTTAGTACAGAAAGTTCACTTTTGATGTCACAATTTTGTCATGAACATGTCGAAATTTACGTGTTTGTCATAAAAATGGCTATTTCACGCATAGTTTTTGGTCAAAACATTAATGAGCAAGATCATTATCTTAAGGGTATTTTAAACACATTAGCAACTTAGTTAAAATACGTTTTGTAGCAAAATATCTTTGATGGTAGTCAAGAATTTAAACAATTCATGATCATGCATTGTGTCAGTAAAATAAATTGAAGATATTTTAAATCGAAAATAAAAATTAGTTGTAGTAAACATTATTATCGTAAACCTCATTTTTGCGTTGGAATTTTGTTTAGCCCACCTGGAATAGAATAAAAGCGGCAAGTACTATACCGTTATCATCACCAAAAAGGCTATTTTTAAATTCTCAATCATTTTCCAAGAATGCGAGATGATTGCCATAGGTACCAAAAAATGTAGGCAGTTATTGACAAACGTAAAATTCGCGAAAACGTAAAAATGCGAAATCGTCAAATTGTAAAAGCGAAAATGCAAAACTGCAGAATGAAAGATTTTCGTGTTTTCGCTCTCATTAATTCGCAATTTCGCCTTCGCGTTTTCGCATTTCGCGTTTTAGCTTTTTTCTCTTTAAATATGCAACGCTAAATTGGCCGACTTCCATAGTATGACATACCTACTGGTAAATTTCCACTTATGATTTGCATATACATCACAATTTGTTACCTTCAGAATTTACCCTATGTAATGTCATGAACACATTAAAGTAAAGGAGCCGTTCTTGTGAAAGTTGTTTTGGTTACATTTTACTTATTCAGATATAATATGGTATACAATTATCAACATGATTTCTAATACTTTTTCAGATGCAAACTATCTGAAAAATCCTGGTGATGTGGTGTATTGTGCACATACGATAGATATTTACGCACAGCTAGGAAATCTCAAGGATTCATTTAATTGAAAGCCAAAGCTAAATTTTTCAAATAAGTTATAAAAATCATTATAAAAATCCTCATTTTTTCTACCTGAGAGAAAACATTTGTTTGGACTGTGACCTTTTTCATCTGTTGGGCATTTTTCTCTTTGTATTGTTGTGATTCTTGTTATATTCGTTTTTGATTATAAAATCGCAATCTATCAGAACGGCAACAACATTATTTTACTGTTGAGTAGGAAGCAGTATTGAGTAAGAACAGTTAACCAATCCTCTATAGCAAAATGATATATATAGAATTCAGGATAAGGGCATGTACTCATCAAAATACTTTTCATAAGCTCTCGATAACCTATATTAAACAAGACATATCTAAAGTCGATACAAAGAACTAATCAAAGATACTAGGCTTATAATTTGTACGCCAGACGATATGTCTACATGAGACTCATAATTGAAGTTCGAATAAAAAGTTAAAAGGACAAAAATAGTACAAAGTTGAAGAGCATCGAGGACTGAAATTCTGAATGGTTTCTGTGTGTGTTACATTTTAATGTTGTGTTTTTGTTGTGTCGTTGTTCTCCTCTTATATTTGATGCGTTTCCCTCAGTTTTAGTTTGTAACCCGGATTTGTTTTTATCTCTATCGATTTATGAGTTTCGAACAGCGGTATACTACTGTTGCCTTTATTTGCCTAATACAGCTACTGTAATTCCTAAGGTAAACAATCCTTTTTATTTCGAACAATTCAGTTTTGTCAAAAGTTGTGGTTCATGTAGAATATTGATGACCTAATTCTGCAACATCTCAAATCTTGTATTCAGTAAATAAAGGAAACAGTAGTATACCGGCTGTTCAATAGTCATAATTCGATTAAGCAAAAACGAATTCTGGTATCAAACAAATACCGAGGGAAACACATCAACTATAAGAGGAAAACAACGGAACAACAGAAACACTGAACTACAACAAAAGCAAACGCCAACATACCTAGAAACGTACAGTCTAATAACAACTGCCATATTTCCGACTTGGTACAGGACATTTTAAGAAAAAGTGGTGGGTTGAACCTGGTTTTATGGCTAGCCAAACCTCCCGCTTACATGGCAATGTTAAAAATACCGCTAAAATGACAACACTACGTGACATGAACAAACAGTACAAACAAACGCAAGAACACTCAGCACAGAGAAATACACAAATAAAAAATATATTAGTACATTACAACATGTAAACCGCAGAATAACAACGGACACCTCCCATGAAATTATGACAGCACACCAGGACACCACAAACGAATTATAAACTGCGTGTCACATGAATGGATCAACGTCACAAAAAGTGACGTATTTTTTGTGACGATTATATTATCACAGGTAAATTCCTAAAAATTAAATAGATTTTGTTTATTTATAGACAAGTACAAGAATATTGGGATTGAGTATGTAATGGTGTTATTTCATGTTTTTTCTAACCGTGACAAGAATATTAAAATGGAATTGTGTTTGTAATTGTGTTATTATTTGTATTTTCTAACCATGTCGGTTTTCCTTCTAAACTCTAGAAAAAAAATTCACTATCACAGTTTTTACAAAAATTAATTTTCATCAGTGTTCTCAATGCTATGATTCCATTCGTTTTTTTTACAATAATCTTTTTAAAAAGAGAATATAATACATTAAAATTATGGGATATATTGGCTTGTGTATGTTGTTTTTTTTTTCTTGCATATTTGTGTGAAATGTATGATACGCAATGACGGTTAAACCGAATGAAGTAACAACTATATGTAGCTGAAAATATTTTCAGATTTGTATTCGTTTGGACAGAGTTTGAATAAACCGAGAAAGATTCAATACGCAAAACTTTAAGTACACTGTTAAGAAACTCCAGATGTCACCTATGACTAGGGAAAAGTTAAAAATATGTGCAGAAAATATCTTTAAGGATGTACACCTCTGAGGAGCCAAAAATTTCTAGAACTAAACTTTTTTTCTTAACCTGATTTTTGGGTTTATATGACTGTAAAAAAATAATTGGTGAAGAAAAAATCATATGGTGGTGCACTTCTTTTTTTGCTACGGCCCTTTGAAAGTACCCAATTTTGATGATTTTCCCATTTTTCATCAGTTTTTACCTATTTTTGGGCTATTATCGTGAAAAAATCACAGTTCCACAATTAAACTTTTTTTCATACTTTCAATAAAGATGAAGTGGACCAATCTGAATAAATTTAACTTAAAAAAACTATAGGTAGGTGTTTATTAATATAAGAAAGTTTTATCATATTTTGATGCTTTTTTGTGTCAAATTAACCATGCTGTCAATTTGGTAATTTTTTTATTTTTCTCTGTTTTAAGAACAAAATGCATATTATTTCAACTTCTTTGATATAAATGATTGAAAAAATACATATCTAAGAAATTTGAAAAGAAAAAAGTGATATCGGATGTACATGTTTCTGGTAAAATCATTTCTTGTACCCCTCACCCATTTTCTCAAAATTTTGGCTAAAAAGACTGACTTGATTGGTAATAAAATTTGAAAAATTGATTACCCAAAGACTACTCTTTCTAAATGCGCAATTTTGTCACAGAGTTTAGTTTGATTATAACATTTTTTAAATTCATTGATATTTTCCACTTGTATCACATGTTTTGGAAAGAATTCCAGGACGAGATTTCAACGAGACTGTAATGTCAGAAGAATACATTCTTAAATAGAAAGTTCGGAACTCTTTGAAGTTTGTGTGGAATGTAAAAAGTAATACAATGAGGCTTGACAACGTAAAACTTTATCCACCAACTATCGTCAAAAGGTCCATATATTAACGACTGATCAAAATGTCAGTGGTTCTTCGTTTGCATGGTCATTTGGAAAATTAAAAATTCAAGGTCATTATTATGTTTTATACAGTTATCACAATACTAAATCTTCAACTTAGTACTTTAATTGACAGGAAATTGTTTATGCATCGTTATTGATGAGTCTTTAATAGACGAAACACGCCGGTTTTATAAAATTATAAGCCTGATATTTTAATGAGTTTGTTTTCAATACTCACCGTCAAAGTTGAAGCTGCACATTGTATCTGTGGAGTGTCTGAACACTGGATAATTGTCTGCCTCGTCAAATTTGCAATCGAAGCTGTAGTCGTCTACGACAACAAACCATCCTTTTTCAGATTGTGAACAAAAGTCATAGTTTTTATAAATGTAAAATCTCCTTGATCTGTCTCTAAAAAGAATAAGAAATCCATTTTACATACTGATTAGGTGATCGTTGTTTGCGTCCAGTGCTTTATTTAACATATAATTCATATACAAACTATGTAATTTTAACTGCGAGGATATAATTGCTGATTTTTTAGTCACGCACATTCAAAAATTGTGAAGAATCACTCTGATTCCAACAGCAACAAACAATATCCCCAAAAGGCCAGAACAGGGAGGGAAGTTGACAAAATAAGTGTCGTTTTGATTGATTCATGTTTCAACAAGAAATCCTACATTCAATGGGTACGCATTATGTACTCTTGATGGCCAACTGCTTTGTTGTCATATAACATGTAATATATAACAAAACAAACCTCCTAAACATACAACAACTGCATCTTGCAAACTCCATTGTACTGTCACTCCATATCAAATATTCCCATCATAATACGAGATTCCTCTATACATATTTTTGATGACGTCGAGAATTTGACGCTATATTGACACTAGTGCAATATCCTAGAATATTGCACTCTAACTTATGTTACGTTCGACATATAACCGAAATTTATTTCAGAGGTCTATTCCGTCCAAGAGGACGTGACAATGAAATAAACAAACTATCAACACTGATTTCTAAGTGAACACAAATCGTTTGTTTACAAAATGGCCAGCGAACTAGACATTATTCACCACAATTATCAACAAATACAAAGATACACGTTGGTACATTTTAGTTCAAAGTATATCAAGGGGATCACACATACATTCTAAACGAACTGGAAAAATATATAAAAAGAGAAGAAGCTGTACAATTGATAGAAAGTGAATGTGTAGTAACCGTCGATGATCAGGCATCGAAAATACATTTACTTATAAAGGGCATCGAACTTAAAAACTATCGTTACAAATTCATAGACGTTGAAAAAGAGGTGATAAATTTTACTAATATGGATGCACCTGTCGTGATCTTGCTATATGTACCTTTATGAGACAGTACGGCGAGGTGGTCCAGGGCTCACTTAAAAGGGGGACCATCAGAGGAACTAACATAGAAACCGTTATTTAGCCTTTAAATAGCATTCCAACAATCCCTAATGTCACCAAACTCGGACGATTTGAAATCCGACTTTTTGCTTATAACAAGAAAACCCAATGCCGATACTGTAGCAGAACGGACCACCCTTCATACCGATGCGATATGAAACCACAAAGACAAGAACGCCAATGATTCTGTTTTTGATGCAGTAGCCACGAACATTTTATACGAAACTGTCCGCATACAGAAAACGTATGTTTCGAATGTGGTCAGGAAAGTCTTATCAAACGATACTGTCATCGAAATAGACAAAATGTAGAAGAAAAACTATCAAAATTATCAGATCACAGACGAGAATGAACATTGGGACTACATTCACGAAATAAGGGAGGGACGAGAAACTACGTAACAAGATCAGATTGAGGATTTGAATTTTTTCGACGACAAAGACACCACTCAACAACACTCAAATAAAGTTTTATCTGATAAATCCGCTTTTAAATAAAGTTGAAGCATAATTTCCAAACGCAGATATAAGCTTATTCCGCATACTTCCAAGAATGTCAAAATTTTACCAAATGTAATCTGACATCTTATTTTGTAAATTTATGGAAAAGGCATGCTAACAAAATCAAAGACTGTCTTTCGTCGATCTTTGGGATGATTTCTCTCAGATAGGCATGGGTTGCAGCCCCATTACAATTATGTGTATGTGTTGGTGAATCAATTAAGCAAGTAATACGTCTGTATAAAATATTTTCATCAAATGGTATGGGAGATAACTCTAAAAGAAATGCACTATTTATATTCATGCACTATAATTTGTCGTAAATATTTTGAAAATCTCTTAGACTTTTATTAGGTTGTATAACAAAATCAGTGTACCGTGCAGTAAACTTATCATGCAGCAGTCGTAAGTTTCTAATATATATATCGTTCAGTCTAGGTGGTCGAGCGCTGGACACAGTGCAGGCGGTGTTGTCTCGATATGCCAATAGAACGAGTTCCAATCCCGGTGAGGGAACAACAAAAAATTTGCTTACGCAAATTTGCAGATTTAACATTGTTATGCTGATATTTAGAGTAATTAGGTATATAATTAATATATATACACATATATAGGTATTTAATTTCTATTTCATAAAATGGTGGCAGAAAAAGAATTTTGATTATATACGTTTGTAAGAAACTGACTGCACAAAAATGGTAAAAAATAAATGGAAAAAAGAACGGGAAGGGTTAGTTTTTGATGTAACGGTACTTCCGCTTCTAAAGTACAACCAAATTGAGATATTAAGGCTACTGAAAAATGTAGAGATGCAGAGGGAAGGAAATTGATAGTTGAATTAAAATTAGATTCAAACGAAATTGTTCGAATTTTCAATGTCTACGCCCCTGATAGTGGCATAGAAAGACACGACTTCTTTTAATAAGTTAACCATAAATAAAGAAAATGATGTCGTGAACTATGTTATGGAAGTTTTAAACTGTTGTCTAAATAAGAAATTAGATAGAAACATATGACCCAACGAACGTGAAGATGTAGAAATCATGAACTAAAAATCTTTATTGGAAAAATGAATTGACTAACATATGGCGTCTCAGATATCCAAACAAAAAACGATACACCATTCCAAGCGGTAAATCATACTGAAGAATAAATAATATATTCACTAATGGGAATATCGATTTTAATATTAAACAATGCAAAAATTATTAAGTTCCCGTTCAGTTATCACGACGGCGTGACAATTACTATTAACACCAACGAACCAGACAGAGGTCCTGATTATTTGAAAATAAACAATAGTGTAATAAAAACCGACCTTTTTAAAATACATTACCTACCGAATTAGACTTATCACCGGGTTTATACATGTACTAACATGAGCAACACTATGGGGGCCACATGTGGAGCAGGATCTGCTTACCCTTCCAGAGCACCTGAGATCACGCCCAGTTTTTGGTGGGGTTCGTGTTACTCAGTCATTAGTTTTTCTTTATTGTATTTTGTGTACTGTTGTTTGTTTGTCTTTTTCTTTTTAGCCATAGCATTGTCTATTGTTTATTTTCGACTTGTGAGTTTGAATGTCCGTTTGGTATCCTTCGCCTCTCTTTTAAAACATTCTGGAATTCTTGGAAACATAACATTAATAATTTTAAAAAAAAAATAGAGTTCTGGGACCTAACAAAAACTAAAATAAAGGACATTACATAAATATTTCAAAGAAACTGAGGTTAAACGAAAACGATATTAAAAAGTGTGAACAAAAATTAGAAACTCTACGTGAAAAAAAGGAATCCCTACAAAATCTAAAAAAAATGATATATATAAGTTTACGAACGAAAAGCGGAAGCTGCACGCATAAGATCAAAAATAAATTGGTATGAAAAAGGTGAAAGTCTACAAACTCTTTTTTAGAATAGAAAACAAAAACGAGGTAAAGAAAAAATATGGTCAAAGATAAAAGCCGAAAATGGCACATATAAAAAGAATGGAAATGAAATATTAGGCGAACAATTAAAATACTATGAGAACCGTTTTACCTCGGGAGGTTGGAATCTAGGGGCTGGGGGGAAATTACTACAAAATGTAAATAAAACTCTCTCTAAGGCAGAAAAACGTTTAATTGATAATGAAATTTCGAAAGCTGAAATTTTAAAAGCAATCAAATTAATGAAAAGGGACGAATCACCAGGGGGACGATGTCATTACTGTAGAATTTTATCAAGAATATTGGTTTTTGATACAGAATGAGCCTAAATAAAGGCAACAGTAGTATACCGCTGTTCGAAACTCATAAATCGTTAGAGATAAAAACAAATCCGGGTTACAAACTAAAACTGAGGGAAACGCATCAAATATAAGAGGAGAACAATGACACAACAAAAACACAACATTAAAATGTAACACACACAGAAACGAACTATAATATAACAATGGCCATTTTCCTGACTTGGTACAATTATTAAAAGAAACTTTTTTTGATAAAACGCTTTCCGAATCGCAGAGACTTGGAATGATAACCCTATTAAATAAAAGTTGGGAGAGGGAGGATACTAAAAAAAGATATAGAAAATGTGAATGGGCCATAATATCCTGGACCAAACAAAAGCTTTTGATTATGCAGAATGGAAATGGTTAGATGCATGTTTAGAAAAATATCTATTTTTCCGGGAATTGGTTCAAATGTTACTAAAAAAATTCTACAACTTGTTTAATGATTAACGGTTTTCGGTCAAAATATATCCCAATTTCTAGATCAATCCATCAGGGCTGTCCAATATCGCCTATGCTATACATTTTACAAGCAGAGCCAATGGCAGCCACAATAAGGACTAATCCAAAAATTCAAGGAATTCACTTACCTCGCCCCCAAACAGAAATTGAAAACAAACATGTTAAAATAAACATGTTGGCAGAAAAAACATATTTTGTTTAATAGAACAAAGGAATCAATCGCGGAAACTTTTAAGGTTTTAGAAATATACGAGAAAGCATCGGGACCTTAGATAAATTATGGAAAGACTGTAGGTGTATATTTGGGTCGTTGGAAAAATAAAACTCCAAAATATGAAAAAGAGGTGGACAAGTGAACCAATTAAAGCATAGGGAGTTATCCATGAATACAGTGTAAATGTAGAAGCTATATGGTTAGAAATCTTATGTGTGTTTTAAGGTTTGGAAATCTCGTGACCTAAAATTTTTGGACAGGGTCCTTATATCAACATCATTGATTATATCTAAACTAGGGTTTTAAATTGAAATGCAAGGAATACCTGAAAAATATAAAAAAGAAATAAACAATATCATGTGGAATTTTACATGGGAGGGAAAAGAAGATTTAATTAAAGGGGTGTGTGTTGCTTACCAGTAGAGGAAAGAGGAATGTGTATGATCAACATAGACACTTTCATAAAATCTAAACAAATCAAAAACATGCAAAAGATTATAAGATCAGAAAACGATAACTGGAACACGATAGCCAAATGGTGGTTACAGAAATATCAAATATCAAATATAATTGTGAAAATTTTTAGCAAAATGTTCTGTTTTATAAAGATTCTAAATGGAAAATTTTCAAAAATTTTATTTTGATATACTAAAAACATGGCATAAATTCTTAAGTTTACAAAGTCCAATAAAAAGGAACGATATTCTAAACCATCAATTATTTTGAAACATAAAAATTCAATATAACAGAAACCAATTTTCTTCTCTAACTTCGGGAAAAGTGGAATTCGTATAATTAAAGATATTTGGAACTAAAAATATCAAAAGCGACAACTCTATATACAATATCCTTAAAGATAAAAGAAACTTGATTTCGGAATGGACAAGATTAAAAATAGCTATACCAAAATTGTTTAAGGACAGACTAAAAGATTTCGACCTACAACACAAAACCACAAAACAAATGGTTATTATGTTAAAAATAATTATGAATTTTACGATAAGCGGAATAAGTTAATAATCCCAAGCGATATATCTTTGAAGTTAATCCAGTATTCGTTAAACTTAAATACAGTTCCAAACAGTGAAATAAAATGGAATATTCAGTATAATTCGGAATTACTTTGAAAAAAGATATGGAGAAACTTAAATATAAATATGTTCTCTAGAAAAAACCAAATCAAATTAGCTGGAAAAGAGTTCATAACATTATCTACACGGAGCAAAAACTGTTTAGAATGGGCAAATCCCATAATGGTAAATGCCATTTTTATGATACAGAAAACGAAACCCTCACACATCTTTTTTCACAGTTGTAGCATTATAAACGTTGTCTGGGAACATATTTTTGTTGCTTTTAAAATGTACAATGTGCTGAATAATACAGCAGATATTCCAATGAGAACTTATCATACTATGAATATACAATAGCAAAACAAAAAAATATAATGTTATAATAATATCTTCACAAAAAGAATAATTTGCTACTGAAAAAAAACTTATTGTTAATCTTATACCTTAATTAAATTACTTATCATTTTGTACTTACATTTTTAATATTATGAATCCACCAAAAGAAATAGTGTATGAATGAATGAACAACGTCGAGCATGTGACCTTTTAAAGTTATATGAAATTTCAAATTGAAATATTGTCTTCCCGTACACTAATTTACCGATATTTTCCCGTATGCAGTGACCTTAACCACGAGACCTCTCGTAAGAACTTCGACAGTCGCACAACACAAGTGTGAGTGGATAACCGTCTTGAAAGAATGTAAACAAACGTGCACTGGAAGGTAACGAGCAATAACTGATCTTTAAAGGTCACATCTAATACAACAAATCATTTAACAACTGTTGAGGAAAAGTTTATTAACAAATTGGAACGCATGGAAATTATACAAAACTAATATCATGGCTGTATCACTTACTTATTTTTCACGAGCTCCACGTGCTCTGTGATGATTGTTTATCAATGTCACGATCCGGTAAACTTCGGATACACACTCGAAAGTTAATAAGCTTGCGATCAACAATCACTGAATGAAATATAATTTGTCGGTAATACGTTATAGATTCGTAATAAATATAAATAAACGTGTATGCAGGACTAAGTTTAGTATATACGCATGCAATGGTTCAATAATTTTGGTAACATTGAAATTACAAGAAACTCGTTTCATATGACTTTGAAATAATTGACCGACACATTACAATGTAATCCAGGTGTTAAAAGTACAAATTTAAATGTAAGTTATAGGTAAACGTACCGTAAAGCGTATAGCATTGTAGTGCTAAACATAGAAAATAGTTGTTTTGATATTAGAGTCCACCGTTGATCCCTGGACGATGGAACATTGTAAACACCGAGCCCCTTGTGTATACATGCTACATATGAGTCGGGGTTCCTTCAGACACTTGTCAAAAAGAAGAAGATCAAAGAAGCCAGATCATTTGATTAAACATTCAGATATATTGATGATGTTCTTTCCATTAATAATCCAAACCTTTCTAATTGGGTTCCTTTAATATATCCTCCAAAACTGGAAATTAAAGAAACAACAGACATGGCTTCCTCCACTTCATTTTTAGACTTATACCTCGAATTTGACATAAGCGGTCATCTCAGTACCATTATCTATGACAAACGAGAAAATTTTGAAATTATGAATTTCCATCAACTGGGCAGTAATATATCAACTTCACCTGCATATGGGATATGCATTTCTCAATTCATTCAGTATTCAAGAGCTTGCAGCTGCTACTCCTTGAAACGTCACCAGTGTTTGAGCAGAAAGTTGATGAACCAGGGTCATGCCAAAAAACGTCTCGTCCTTTTATATCATCGGAAGATACCAAGACCTTGTTGATAAATATTCCGTATTAACTTCGAAATAAAATTGAGAATGTATCAAAGAGACAACAACTCGACCAAAGAGCAGAAAAAAGGCCAAGACCAACACAGCGAGAAAATACCGCACCCGAAGGCGGGTTTTAGCTTACCCTAAAAACAAAAATATATACTGGTTCAGAGAAAATGGACGTCACACTAAACTCCGAAACATATAAATGAATGAAACAAAATAAAAAAAACAACTTACAAGACTGACAAAGGCCAGAGGTTCCTGACTTGGGACAGACGCAAAAATGCTGCGGGTCTCAACATGTTTTGTGAGATCTCAACCCTTCCCGATACATCTAGCCAATGTACAATAAACAAACACACAGCAATATGCACAGTAAAACTCAGTTTAAAAAAAGTTCGAGTCCGATGCTAGAATAGGTAACAGAAGAATTCGAAACTAAGCAAAATGACAATGATCAACACCAATTAACAAAGGACTACTAGCAGTTACTGACATGCCAGCTCCAGACCTCAATTTAACTGATTGAAGGATTATGTCTTCATCATATAAAAATCAAGGACAATCCCTCCCGTTAGGGGTTTAGTAAAATACCATCATAACATATACGAGAAGAACATAACCCGTATCATGCCAACAACTGGTTTTAGAATACATGTGTTTATTTCCGATGCAAAGACCCTATGAATGAATCAATATTAATTCCAAAAAATGGCATCTTTAATGACCTGACAACAGTATCGTAACTATATCCCTTCTGAATAAGTCTGTTTAAAGGTTTGGTTAGCTAGTGAGGTGAATGACGACATTTTTGTGCTTTGTGTATAATATTACCATATTAGTATAGATTCTAGCTAGTGACGTTGTTGATCATTTTAATTACCTTTTATCTGTCTTTCTTTATTTTTATCCTTTACTGTTTAGTCCATTTTTGGTAAATACTTTTGGCGTGGATCGATACATTCCGCCATTGTGTTATTATGCTATGGTCATTTTTATATTCTTGTATTTCATTTTTGCTTATGTACTTTTTCGATAGAGTGTATATATGCCATTTTGTTTTTCTTTGTTGAAATAGTTATTTGTTTTTATAGTGATTAAGATTATAACACAATGTTGACTACTGTACCCCAATTTTTGACATTTTTCCCTTTTATGTCTGTTTTTTTACTCACATATTGTTGTCAATATAATGGAATTTTATGCGACTGTCATACAAGTGAGAGTTTTAGCTAGCTATAAAACCAGATTTAATCCACCATTTTCTACATAAAGAAATGCCTGTACCAAGTCAGGAATATGACAGTTGTTTTCCAGTTGTTTGATGTGTTTGAGCTTTTGATTTTTAATTTACTTTTTCCCTGGGTTATACAAGGTAAACTCAGATCAGGTGTTTTTCAGTATTCAAGTCTGAAAAAAGAAGTTTCGTACATTTATAATTTTTCTTAAATGGCATATTGATGATGAAAAGAGCTTATAATGTAACTATGCAAACCAAATGGATGTAAAACACGAAAAATTTATCGACTGTAACACAATATATGCTTTCATGAAAACCGATTACATTTCTGTGGGGCAATGATTACCATGACCTTTAAGTAATACGGTCATAAAAGTACGGTTATTTTTTTTTTAATGCTCCATTACATAACGTACGAGAGATCTAACAAGTAATTATAATATTGTCATCTTCTTTGAGACAATTATTACCCAAATGCTGTCTAGTAGAGTTCCATTTTTTTAAAGGAAAGGAATCTTATTTATAGTAATTAATTGTTATTAAAGCTGATTTTCATCACTTCCAATGGTTTTTGTTTTTATCATTAAATCATATTTCTTTATGGTTAAAGTTTCGAAACCTGTAATTTCTGCTGATAATGAAGACAAATCTATGTAAATACTTAAGCATAGCAAACTGAGTATAACACTGTATATGTATCATAAAGGGATGAATAAAACAGAAAAAAATGATAGAATTTTATACATCCATTTTTAGTCTCTTACAAAATGTATGAGTTCATTCAAAATCAAAACCAGCATTCTATCGGGAGTCATTTTTATAATACAATATACTTTTTTTTGTTAAATATGTCCTTCGAGGCTAAATTTTGCAATAGTATTTCTTAATTGTCTTCAATAGCAATATGTTACGTTTGTATTAAATCTGATTTCATGGATACTAAGTATATAAATAATGAATATTTTTTAAAGTATATATGAATATCTACCCGTCTATTGATATTCAAATTCCAGTCTTTGATCTTGATCATGCGAATGAAAGCAATACCATTTCAATTAGGATATACAAACAATTTAATTTTCATTTTGACGAGTCAAACAAGTCCACTATTTTATTTATTGTGAAATCAAATGATCAAGAAGGCAGAGAAAACTTAAAGTAAATCCCCACTCACTCATTCTTTTTATGCTTGGTGGCAGCATACATAATAATTAATGTTTTTTTTATCAATTTATGATAATCAGGTCTCATGCCGTAAACATTTTGTGTATTAAAATAGTAAGTTCTTTGAAATGCGAGACAAAATTCACTTCAAACAAGTTTATTTTTTATTGGAATGAACATAGAAACACAAGAAACATCGGAAACATGTTGTCAATGAAAAATATAAACTAGGTCAGTTATTTGAGTTTCAGAGAACTTTTCAGAAAAATCTTTATTTAATGTTCTTAAAACAAGGATTGGTGTGTCTACGTTTATAAGCCTTTTTTTATAAAACAAATTTCGACTAATTCAATTCCTTCAGTTTACCTTGTATAACCCAGGGAAAAAGTAAATTAAAAATCAAAAGCTCAAACACATCAAACAACTGGAAAACCACTGTCATATTCCTGACTTGGTACAGGCATTTCTTTATCTAGAAACTGGTGGATTAAATCTGGTTTTATAGCTAGCTAAAACTCTCACTTGTATGACAGTCGCATAAAATTCCATTATATTGACAACCATATGTGAGTAAAACAAACAGACATAATAGGTAAAACAGTTGTGTCAAGACAAGAGACAGAAAAGTCATTTTTATACGACTGCATTAAGACAGGGACTTAGTAACTTTGTATTTACTCTAGTTGATATTTGGACATTTTATGAAACCTAGACCTAGATGTAATGAGTTTATTCAGTTGTAACTGCTGCTGTAAGGAACAATTTGTCTCGATACGAACCATCAGTCAAAGTTACATTGTAGAATAAGGCACAACTGAATACGGTAGATAAGGTGTCTGCTACAAGTCATCAAGAAAGGGATATGTAAGCTTAGATAAGTTTTGTCTGATCCTAGTGTTATATGTATTAGCTTTAAACATGTTCATATGAAATGAACTGTAAATCGAAAAGATTGGTTTCTCATTACAAATTTTATGACAGACATGCATCGACATTAATAATTAAAAGGCGTTCTAGGAAGTAAGATTTATGTTCGGAAGTTATAGCTGGTTAAATGCCCGATCAAGAGGAAAGAAATATCAGTATCCAAAAAATGATTTTACTGTTCGAGAAACAGGGACTGTGAAGTTTATTGTGCTATTAAATAAAAACAAATTATTAAAATCCTCCTTTATTAGATTTTTTTTACCAAAAACCATGGATAAAATTAATAGAACAACATCATTTTTGTGACAATTTGTTTCTCATCCATTTGTATCTAAGTTTTCTTTTATTCCAGTGTGCAAATAATTTCCGACAGAAATAATACCTTTTGAATACATTTGAGCAGAAAACTATGTTAAAACTGTACAACATTTGACTTTTAAAGCGACCGTCACTGTCTAAAGCAGTTCCCCACAGTATTGAAGTCTATACATTTTGCACCTATATATATATTCCCTAAACAGGACCGCTCAATACCAATTATTTAAAAGAGAATATGAGATAGTTCAATTTTAACAATCAAATTTAGACCTCTGTTGTCATTCTCATTTATTTCATTTATAAAACGTTTGTGTTATTTAATTTGTTTTAGTATTCTGCCTTGCCCTTAAAGGTTTATGTAACAATTAGTTAACTTATCACGTGATAAGCTATGAATTCGTGCAATATTCCGATAAATTCATAGAACTTTGACGTAGATAAAAATGTTGGGTCGCTTAAGTAACGAGAATAAAAACAGCTTTCGGAAAGACCGATGTTGTGAGGAGCAATTTTAATCTGTATATCTCATTTTAAAATTGTCAGATCTGGCGGAAGTCGACTAAGTATAGCTTGATTCGTTGCCATGTTACACTTTCGATACAATTGATCTACCTCTGCTGTGGCATACATTATAATTGATGGTCGGGATACACAGGAAGGCTCGTATGCTGTACAATCGCTTTATACTGCTGTCAAGTGTCATGATCCTGATAACAATATTAATGGCTGCCATGACGAAAGATATGAGCTCGATTTATATATTTTGTCATTTATCCTATGTTCTGTTTATATCAATGTCATTTTAAAATGCTATGATTATTATCAATCTGAAACTGATAAATATTGACAATAATAATATTAACAGTTGCAATGTTTATGCACCAGCTGCGCATTATGACAATCAATGTCTCTTCAGTGATACTCGAAGCTTAAATATTTGAAAAATTCAAAACCTAATAAAAACGTTGAAAGAGCTGATCAAAATAAAATGAACCTAAATTATAGCCAAATCCGAAAAAGGAATCAAAGCTTTGCATGAGGGATATATATTCCTTAATTTAAAATGATTTCAAAACTTTTAAAACAGCAAATTTCATTCTGACAATATTCGTATTTTCATGTCTGTACAGAAGAACTAAGTGCTGGACTGGTGATACACACGGGAATTAAAACTCCACCAGCAGAGGTACCGACCTAGTGGTAGTAACAACATTCATGGTACCAATGTGTATCCAGCAGATGCTCAAAACCAAAAATAAAGAATGATACAGTTACATTTTTAAACATAACTAACCGTATCAACGGCAATAAAATCCTTTCACACAGACAATAAAAGGGAAATGTTTTGAATCATATCCACATATGAATATCCAAGCACAAACACAATTGATATTTGGTCATGTTTTGCGCATGGTCCTTGCCTTCGTGCAAAGAAGTTAGACCAGGTCACCAAAAATAGTCGAACAAAGACTATGTAATTACAGTGATTTGGTCATGGGGAAACAAAGGAAACATGTTCTCTGGAAATCTACGTTATTTGCATACTTACGTTTTGATCGAATGTTTTTTGTTTGTCTTACGTCCAGCGTCTTACGTTTTGATCGAATGCTTTTTGTTTGTCTTACGTCCAGCGTCTTATGTTTTGAGCGAATGCTTTTTGTTTGTCTTACGTCCAGCGTCTTACGTTTTGATCGAATGCTTTTTGTTTGCCTTACGTCCAGCGTCTTACGTTTTGATCGAATGTTTTTTGTTTGTTTTACGTCCAGCGTCTTACGTTTTGATCGAATGCTTTTTGTTTGCCTTACGTCCAGCGTCTTACGTTTTGATCGAGTGCTTTTTGTTTGTCTTACGTCCAGCGTCTTACGTTTTGATCGAATGCTTTTTGTTTGCCTTACGTCCAGCGTCTTACGTTTTGATCGTTTTTGTTTGTCTTGCGTCCAGCGTCTTAGGTTTGATTGAAAGCTTTTTGTTTTCCTTACGTCCAGCGTCTTACGTTTTGATCGAATGCTTTTTGTTTGTCTTACGTCCAGCGTCTTACGTTTTGATCGAATGTTTTTGTTTGTCTTACGTCCAGCGTCTTACGTTTTGATCGAATGCTTTTTGTTTGCCTTACGTCCAGCGTCTTACGTTTCGATCGAATGCTTTTTGTTTGTCTTACGTCCCGCGTCTTACGTTTTGATCGAAAGCTTTTTGTTTGTCCTACGTCCAGCGTCTTACGTTTTGATCGAATGCTTTTTGTTTGCCTTACGTCCAGCGTCTTACGTTTTGATCGAATTCTTTTTGTTTGTCTTACGTCCAGCGTCTTACGTTTTGAATTATTAAATGAAAGAGTCGAATATATACAAAATTTTGAGAATTTCATGATGATGCTAACTTCATTCAAAATGTCAACTTTCTAAAGTAGTGCGCCATACCAAATAGTGTTTGAACAATTTCTTTTAAACCTCCACATTAGAGGTAATTTCAGTTAATTTTTTTTTTAAGTTAAGTATTTTTCCTCTTCCGTTATCCATTAAAACGATCTTTGATAATCATGAATGCTAGAATATTCTAATATTTCTTATATTTTCTAGGAAAGAATCCCCCCTCTCATTTGATGTATATTTTGGTCGACTAAAACTGGCTTGTTTTGATCAGGGTTTGCATTGAATATTTAAGCAAAAACTTTGGATATTTACTTAACGAGACATAGTTTATTTAGAAAGTAGTTCCCGGGTTAATTGAGTTAAATTATGAGCTGAGTTTTGAATAGTTCTTTGAACTGAATAAAAGTTGTCAGTTTGCAAATATCGAAATTCGTTTTACTATTCAGCTTATCAGTTGTTTAGGTAAAAGTTATCTATAGATTGCTCGAAAAAAATTATAGTTCGGGCTCATTATTTGTTGATATTTTCGTACGTGTCTCAAATCTATGACTTGAACTTAAAGACAGGAATTTTAAGTATTAAAACGTAAAGTGAGTTTTAAATGCAAACCCTGAGCATAATGGTAGATAGAGTCCTTAGAGAAAATTACATATGTGGTCTGAGAAATATTGAGACATTGCTGAATTAGAAACCTTGGTGAAGATACTAGGTACTGACGTTGTTTGTCATCTTAATTACACGTCAGAGTGTTGTTTTTATTCGTCCTTGTACATTTCTAACCTTTACTGTTTAGTCCATTTTTGGTAATATACTTTTGGCGTGGATTCGGTATTTATACATCCCGCCATTGTGGTATGGTCAATTTTGCATTCTTGTCTTTTATTTTTGCTTATGTTCTTTGTCTATATAGTGTCTATATGCAACTTTGTTTTTCGTTGTTGAAATAATTATTTGTTTTTAAAACTGATTAAGATTATACCACAATGTTGACTGCTGCACCCGAATTTTTGACATTTTTACTGTCTGTTTGTTTTGCTCACACATTGTTGTCAATATTATCAAATTCTATGCGACTGTCATACAAGTGAGAGGTTTAACTAGCTATAAAACCAGGTTTAATCCACCATTTTCTACATAAGGAAATGTCTGTACCAAGTCAGGAATATGACAGCTGTTTTCCATTCGTTTGATGTGTTTGATCTTTTGATTTTGCCATTTTATAAAGGACTTTCTCTCATGAATTTTCCTTGGAGTTCGGTATTTTTGCGATTTTACAAATTTTTGCAAATTTATACATGTACTTGAGACGATTCAGCTGAATACTATTGTCTTTTATCAATCATGTGTTGTGTAATAAAAATTGTAATTTCTATTACAAACAAAATATTAACTCCCCTTTGTACAGAATTGTACTCTGTTCCCCGTGAGAATTAATTTTTCATGATTTGATATTTGGTAACTGTCTATTCTGAAATTTTGGTACGCAAGATTGCGTTGCTGAAATGTTTTTCAGTCTTTCAAATCTACAGACCGTTTGCATGTAAGCATTTTCAGGACAGAGCGAGACTACTTTGGATAACCTTTCAGCTAGACACTTGTTCTTATTATTTGAAAATTTGGTATCCTGATTAATTTGCTGGTCTTGAAATTGAGAACTAGCTTTCGAAAAATCTAGCTATACTTTTGTTGTCCCGTGCTTGAAATAACCAATATCATCAGGTCGGGCTAGTTACATTTTGTCCGTCGGTCCGTTCCACCTTTATTCATCGTGTAATCCCAGACTTTTCCTCTGAAACTTACTATAAAGTTAGATTGGGATTGTTCTTCATATTTGATTAGAATTACATATACTGATAGACATTACATAAAAGATGCTATTTGATGCTTGTGGTATGAAACCGATGAGATAAATACATTACTGAACTTCTGCCAGAACACTTGAATTTGTGACTTCACCTGTATAATCATTGAAAACAATCGATATTCTTTATCTATACACCGCTAGGGCATGTCCTGTCACGTGAATAGTGAACTAGACTTTTTCAAATATTGGCATAGACAGACGGATACTATGAAAGTCTGACTGTATTCAAGGTCAAAAGTTTGCATCTAGTTAGTCCTCAGAGCAGACTAGTCACTCTTTATTAAAAGGTTAAAATAAGTCCTAGACGCTACGTATGACGGAGGATGCTTGGGTATTAAACCCATCCAGATATATTTTATATCTTGAACACACAGGGTTAAAACATTTATAAAAATGGTGGCATAAACTGGTAAATAATATACCTAATAAAACTTTAAACTATTCCAGAGACAGGCACCATCATATTTGTGCAGTCCTATAGCGAAAGCATAGGTCGGACCCTACCCTAGATTGAGACTACAAGAAATGTTGTTGGGTTACTGTCTAATAGATACAAAATCCTTTTAAAGGCCCACAGACAGTACCCCGGCTTCGTTTCAGTATCTTAAGATGGTCGACCGATTGATTATGGTGACCTAAAATTTGTGAAAAAAATGATTTCAGTCATTCTACCTCATAACATTTCTGGGGCCGTTCTTACTTTATGAACACTGCCCAATTAATGAAGTCCGTGGACATACATATGCGTAGCGTATCAAATGCGATACCTGGCTATTTTTAATAGGACAGTTGTTATGTTACTATTGAAGAATGGGTATATGAGAATGAGAAAACTTGTACTTTCCATGAATTTACAGGTGAAGTCACAAATTCAAATGTTCTGGCAGAAGTTCGGTAATGTATTTATCTCATGGGGTTTCATACCACAAGCATCAAGTAGCATCTCTAATGTAATGTCAAGAATATGACAGTTGTTTCCCATTCGTTTGGTGTGTATGAGCTTTTGATTTTGCCATTTTATAAAGGACTTTCCATTTTGAATTTCGAATGGAGTTCGGTAATTTATGTTATTTTACTTTCACTAGGTTATCAATTTCTGTTAAAAATATATTAATTTTGATATGTTAGTGATATTGCAGATACATCACAAATGACATTTCTGCACTTCCGGTTCTGCTAATTTATCAATAGTTTCACGTGACAGTTTCGCTGCTGTAGCCTTGCTTTTTAGTTATCGAGACAATCTTAAATCTCACAAATTAATCTAAATCAGAATAAAGGTTTTCATAACTGCAGAAGTTAACAGAGTAATGTAAATTCAATTACATTTAGCTAACTTATAATTTACTCATGTGAACAAATCTCATATACAGGTAATTAAAATCGCTGGACAGATAATGACAAAGTTAATGTGAAAACAGTGTTCATTAAATGAAAATACGTGCATGTAATCAGGTTAGAATTACGTGACGTTTAGTAGAAACACCACCTAAGTTTGATTAAAACAAATAAATGTTTTTGTATGCATGCGCTATTCCATAAGAGAGGGACGAAAGATACCAGAGGGACAGTCAAACTCATAGATCGAAAACAAACTGACAACGCCATGGCCAAAAATAAAAAGACAAACAGACAAATAATAGTACAGATGACACAACATAGAAAACTCAAGACTAAACATCTGTCTAATGATGCACAAGGGTATGATTGTAATTGTGAACAAATTTTATTTTCAACAATCGTCCAAACAAATCGACAACAGTCAATAAGATCATTAAAGTTTGATGAACCCTTCTGTAGCACAGTGTATTACAACGAAATTTTCGAAGTGTAATAATATCAAAAACAGCAAAAAAAACTGACTAAAGGAGACATACCATTTTGTTCATACACCAAAGGGAAACGTGGTTCACAGAAATCATATTTATTGTCCAATTGCATTTAGTAGAAAATGTGGATTTTGTGTCAACTCAATCCAAAATGTTTGCAGAAAATGAAAATAAAAAACTTGCGCCGAATCATTCAAGTCGAAAGCATTCTGTATTTGAATTGGTTCATTTTTTCTTGAAGGTGTATTTGAATTGGTTCATTTTGGTACTTGTATTAATTAATGTCTTTATTCTAAAAACTTGTTTCATGGAAATAATTGCTAGCACTGCATGCATTATTTCCCTTTCTATCTAGTACATGGTAGTCAAATATAAGAATACACGGGGAAAGGCTATGGATTTTTTATAAGATTTCCGTGTGTTAAGCATTAAAACAACAACAGGGTACATAATCATGAAATGGCAATGACTGCATTACAATACAAAGTCGTAGGTGTATCTTGAATATAAAAGACTTTTATACAAAATTTTATAAAGTATACGATAGATGTTAATTGTGAGATAATAGCCGATAGGTACTTTATTCTGATAACTTCTTACTCGGCAGTCATTATGCCAGTTTGCCTTACCTTTGTAAGTATTGAAATAGGCAAATACATTTAATCTAAAACAAAACGCTAAGTTATCTTCTCTTTTTATAATGTTCTGAAGTGAACTTTATTTTATTAAAAAAAAACAAGCTTGTTCAATATCTGTTATAAAGCTTACCCTATAACGGAGAAAACCTCGTAGTCGCTGATGGAATAAGTTAGGTCATTCCATGTATTGGTCGAAACATACGACGGAGAGAACCAGTCAATGTTGTTTGTTCCTAGAGGTATGTCAAACCTTATCTCGACAGTTGGTGTGTTATTTGCATGAAGAACAACAAAAACCTGAAGAATGAAAATATGTACAAAGTACTAAATTAAATAAATTGAACAATTCTATCATCATTTCAAGTAAATCAATTTTATCATTAACACGTATTAAAGGAAAGTATGAAAAGGGCCTGATAACATCACACAAAAAGAAAATAATTTTGCAGATTATATTAAAGGAATGCAACAGCTTTTTTTTCAATAAATGTTCGAGGAATTGATTCCTCCACTGTTTTCGCATCTAAAATTTATAAATTAAATTTAGTTCGGAAGCCATCTGTTTCAAGTATTAAAATTACAATTGGATATTGTAAGGTACTCGATTCAGATGTTAGGTCTATATTCATCTCTTTTTGAGGCGAATGGGATTTAGAGCATTACACATTTCATCGTCTATACAGTAGCTAGTTCAATCGTCGTCTGTTCTTTACCCTTTGAAAAAAGATGCCTATTTTCAATTATATCCATATCCTTTTTTTAGTTATGCATGTCTTTTGATCTATCTGCCATAGTTGTCTAATGATCTAATCTTTCTCCAACAATTCAAACATAAGTATCATCCTTATCAACAAAAACAATTCTGCCGTTTAATTTTTTTTCAAAAATATTTCAATTAAAAATATTCGGTCGGAGTGTTGCTCAATCTTTTTCTACGTCAATAAGAAGCAAAAGGAGAATCTACAAACCAAATGAAAACAACGAGGAATTCGAAAGACCGGTTCCAGAAGTATCGCTCTGCTATGACAACCTCAACTGCTGCGCACATTATGAATCAATCAAAAGAAACGGAAAATACCATAGGAACATTCAAATTATCAGTCGAACGACATGCAAAAAAAAAACGAAAAAAATACGAAAAGACATACAACAGTCTAAAAACATTACTTAGATAACTAAAAAAATAAATTATTTTGTGTTGAGAACAGAATAAACATAATGTATTTTTATATATATTGATATGATTATTTCAACACTCACTTTGGTGATTTTCAAACTGATCCAGTTGTCTATATCAGAAGATCGGAAATTGCCTGTATCATCATATTTTTCTTTTTCAAACGATTTGTCGGTGTAAGCTCGATATGTGTCAATTCCTGAGCCAGCCACAGCATTGAACACAAGTTTCCCCCATCTGTTGACTTCGGAGAAAAAAAGGAAAGACGTAAATATTCAAATATATATTATATTTGATTTGATTTGATTTGATTTGATCTGATCTGATCTTTTTATTTTATTTTCTTTAATTATCTCTTTTTTTCATATAAATAACTGTTCATTTGTTCATCATATGCGCTGAAACAATTTATTTTTAAAGTTTAACTTCTAAAAAAAAACTATTTTTATCTAAAAAATTAAAATACTAATACCTTTTGGAAATTTTTCATATATTTTCCATTTAGAATCTGATTGAGATGTTAATTTTCCTTTATAAACTTCTACTGAATGAATTAAACACGATTCGGCAACAGAACTGTAGCTGTAGTAAGTACATGACTTGGATTCATAACATTTTACAGCACACTGAACGACCGAGGATACTCGAATGATTGAAACGTATTTATCTAAATAGCTCTCGTCGTATTTCATTATGAATTTTTGCGAGGCTGTAAATAGAACACAAATATGAAAAACGAACGAAATACAAACTAAACATCTCATTCTTCCCTGACAGATATTCAATCTTTACACTCTTACAATAATTTCAAAACCTATGTCATATGATGTTATTATAAACGATAACATGATAGTCAATATATCACAGGCGGAATCAATAAATTGGCTTCAATGAACATTACATTGAACAACAAATCAGAGGACTTACCTTGTTTGTATTGGATACCTAAGCTTCACAAAATTCCGTACAAACAACGGTACATTGCCGGCTCATCTGCATGTTCCACCAAAGATTTCTCCATTAGATTGACTAAAATACTGTCCGCTGTGAAAGAGGGTCTTCAAAAATACTGTGAAACTGTTTACTCGCGTAGTGGTATTAATCATATGTGGATTCTTAAAAATTCTAAAGAACTACTGGATAATTTTAAAACTCGGTCTTTTTCTGAAATCAGTTCTATCAAAACTTTTTATTTTTCAATCCTGTATACCACCATTTCCCATGTGAAATTGAAAAATGGCCTAAAAGAAATAATCCACAATGCCTTTCAACATAAAAATGGTAGCATACGCTATAAGTTTATCACTTTGGGACACCATAAGGCATATTTTGTTAATAGCGAACAAAAGGGTAAAACATGCTACACAGAGGAACAAGTGATCAGTATGCTGGAGTTTCTTATCGACAACATTTTTGTTGAATTCGGAGGTAGACTTTTTCAACAAATTGTCGGCATTCCTATGGGAACGAACTGTGCGCCTCTCCTTGCCGACCTCTTCTTATTTTCATATGAATCGGAGTTCCTTCAGACACTTGTCAAAAACAAGAAGATCAAAGAAGCCAGATTATTTAATTTCACTTTCAGATATATTGATGATGTTCTTTCCATTAACAATCCGAACTTTTCTGATTGGGTTCCATTAATATATCCCCCAACTAGAAATAAAAAAAACAACAGACACGGCTTCCTCCGCCTCATTTTTAGACTTATACCTCGAATTTGACATACACAGTCATCTCAGTACCAGAATCTATGACAAACGAGACGATTTTAATTTTAAAATTATCAATTTCCCCCAACTTAGTAGCAATATACCAACTTCACCTGGATATGGGATATACATTTCCCAACTTATTCGGTATGCAAGAGCTTGCAGATCCTACTCAGACGTCACCAGTGTCTTAGCAGAAAGTTGATGCACCAGGGGTATGTCAAAGAACGTCTCGTCCTTTTTCTAAAAAAGTTCATCGGAAGGTACCAAGACCTTGTTGATAAATATTCCGTATCAACTTCACAAATAATACATGATGGTCTTGAAGTATAGATTCTGCGTACTGACGCTGTTTATTATCTTAATAACGTGTTAAAGTGTTCTTTTATTTTGTCTTTATTAATATTACTTTTACTGTTTGGTCTGTTTTTGATCATATACATTTGACGCGGCTCTGTACTTATGCATCTCGTCATTGTGTTGTTTGTATTATTTTTCATTTTTACTAATGTGCCTTGTCCGTGTGACTTTATATGATTCTTTGATACATATGACGTGTCTCTGTACTTTAAACATCCCGCCATTGTGTTATTGTTCTATTATAATTACTGCATACTTTGAACGACAAAATATTTTATATCTCTACCTGTGTGACGTTTTCATTCTGACGTCAAACACGCGATTCTACGCCAGAGTTAATGGTAAAATTACGATTCGGTCCCAGTGCTTAAAATCCCTCGATCCTTTATGGGTTGATTTGGCATACATAAATAAGATACAAAAACAATTAAGCAATGAACGAGGTTGTTAAATGTGATATATGCTTTTTTGTGCTTCTTTGTTAAATATTTGTTTGTTTTTGTTGTGATTAAGATTGTGACACGGTGTTGACTGATGTACCCTTATTTTGACATTTTTACCTTTTATGTCTGTTTGTTTTATTCACGCATCGTTGTCAATATAATGGAATTTGATGCGACTGTCATACAAATGAGAGGTTTAGTGCTATAAAACCAGGTTCAATCCACCATTTTCTACATAAGAAAATACCTGTACCAAGTCAGAAATATGACAGTTGTTTTCCATTCGTTTGATGTGTTTGTGCTTTTGATTTTGCCATTTGGTTAGGGACTTTCCGTTTTGAATTTTCCTCGGAGTTCAGTATTTTTGTAATTTAACTTTTTGGATTTTTATTAAACAGAATGTTTATCAATAATACTTCCGTATATAACATAACTTTTGCTTTTGAAAAAGGGTAAGCAGAGAACGACCGAATAGGTTCATATCTATCATATTTGTGTTTTGTAAATTGTTTTGTTATAAATTGGGCCGTTAGTTTTCTCGTTTGAGTTGTGGCGCATTTATCATGTTGGGGCCTTCTATAGTCGAATACACGATATGGGGTTTTATTGATGAAGGTCGTGCAATGGCTTATAAATGCTTACTACCATATTCGCTATATAGATGATGTTCTCTAACTAAATACTTCAAAATTTGGTGACTATGCTGAATGCATCTATCCCATCGAACTTGAGATAAAAGATACAACAGATACAGTTAAGTCTGCCTCATACCTTGACTTACATCTAGAAATTGACAATGAGGGTCGGTTGCAAATAAAACTTTACGACAAAAGAGATGATTTTAGCTTCCCAATTGTGAATTTTCTATGAAGCAACATTGCAGCAGCGCCTGCATACGGAGTATATATCTCCCAGATGATACGATATATCATGCTTGTGTTCCAACCACAACCATGTTTGACAATGTTTGAATATAATTACATTTATTGCTTTCAATATTATAAAACATTTTATTATTTTTACAGTTTCCTTTTATTCATTATGACCTTGTTCGTTGTATATATATTAAAATTAACCATTTGAAATGATGAATTTCTAGTCATGAAAATGCTATATTTTGTATTTGTTGATTTTTCCATTACTTATATTTTCTAGCACTTCTTTTAAACATGAGTTGTGAAATGTTTCACTGTGACAATTCTAAGGACACCCAAAGGAGAGTATAATTTCATTCCCCAAAGGAAACATTTGTCAGGAGACTTTCCATACCCTATGACTTTTGAAGCTTGTCTTCAGTTTCAACAAAACATTTGATATAATTTAGGTCTAAACCTTTTTATTTAGATATATTTATAAAATGTATTTAGTTTTTGTTATGTTTGTTTAAGATTGATTTATTTGAATTGGTTCGTTTCAAATTAAATCTTTTGTTGTGTAGAATTATTATGGTTTTTTTTTAAGTACTGAGTTCCTTTAATTTGTGTTATAAAACCTTAAAAGTGGAAACTTTAAAGTGTGAATGATGATCTTAGAGTGTAGCTCTTTGTTTTTTTTATTTTTAGTTAATCACCTTGAAATAAAGATCTGTATCACAAAATGAATCACTAACAATTGACAAATATAAAAATACAAAGTTCAGATGCGGAATGTCTTCAAATTTGTCGTTAAATACAGTTAAGAAAAAGTGGAGGGAGGGGGGAATAAATTATGAAAAATATAACGTTTTCACTTTGTTCTGGCACATATCTCTTTAATTGAAAGAAATAAAATCACTTAATGTATACACATTAACCCTTTTGATTTAAGCTTTCTTATGATTAAAAGGGTAAAAGCATGCAGTAATTCATAAGATACATTATGTTTGTCTGTCTTTAATTAATAAATATGTAAGAGTAGTTATCTGATTTTGTGTTATTTGTTTTTTTTTTAGGAAAATAAGATGCAGAGAACATTTTATGAAGTATATATATATATATATATATTGTGATCCGTTTATTTGGCAATCGCCAATGGCAGTCAGCAGGGTTTAAGAACATTTGTTGTTCGACCTGTTAGTCAAATGCGTTTTGTTAAAATATACTTTTTCACTTTTTTGGTCTTTTGGAAAATGTTGTTTGTGCTGTATTTAGACCCCTCTAACAAGAAATTTCTTTTGCATGCACACATATAAAAATTGCGGTTTTTATCCAACGCAATCATAGGTTTGAACGTTGTTTTCAATATAGACTGTTTATATTTTTTCGTTTGGGCTTGTATTATATTTGCCTTCGGGTTTATATGATCCGTTCATCCTATTTGGACTCCTCAAAATTCAAGAGTCTATCCTAAATTGAGGTAAATTATGTGGCCTTCCAATAACCGTTTCGATTCCTAACATCACTGAAGAAACATTAATTGTCGAAATCCGGATATGGTGTACAAAAAATCTTTGCACCTTTGTTTGCGGTATACCATCTTTGCCGCAAGTTTATTGTTTTCTGTTTGGTATTAAATTTATAGTTGTGATCCATTTATTACACCTTGTGATCCGTTTATTTGCCAATCGCCAATGGCAGTCAGCAGGGTTTAAGAACATTTGTTGTTCGACCTGTTAGTCAAATGCGTTTTGTTAAAATATACTTTTTACTTTTTTGGTCTTTTGGAAAATGTTGTTTGTGCTGTATTTAGACCCCTCTAACAAGAAATTTGTTTTGCATGCACACATATAAAAATTGCGGTTTTTATCCAACGCAATCATAGGTTTGAACGTTGTTTTCAATATAGACTGTTTATATTTTTTCGTTTGGGCTTGTATTATATTTGCCTTCGGGTTTATATGATCCGTTCATCCTATTTGGACTCCTCAAAATTCAAGAGTCTATCCTAAATTGAGGTAAATTATGTGGCCTTCCAATAACCGTTTCGATTCCTTACATCACTGAAGAGACATTAATTGTCGAAATCCGGATATGGTGTACCAAAAATTTTTGCACCTTTGTTTGCGGTATACCATCTTTGCCGCAAGTTTATTGTTTTCTGTTTGGTATTAAATTTATAGTTGTGATCCATTTATTACACCTTGTGATCCGTTTATTTGGCAATCGCCAATGGCAGTCAGCAGGGTTTAAGAACATTTGTTGTTCGACCTGTTAGTCAAATGCGTTTTGTTAAAATATACTTTTTCGCTTTTTTGGTCTTTTGGAAAATGTTGTTTGTTCTGTATTTAGACCCCTCTAACAAGAAATTTGTTTTGCATGCACACGTATAAAAATTGCGGTTTTTATCCAACGCAATCATAGGTTTGAACGTTGTTTTCAATATAGACTGTTTATATTTTTTCGTTTGGGCTTGTATTATATTTGCCTTCGGGTTTATATGATCCGTTCATCCTATTTGGACTCCTCAAAATTCAAGAGTCTATCCTAAATTGAGGTAAGTTATGTGGCCTTCCAAAAACCGTTTCGATTCCTAACATCACTGAAGAGAAATTAATTGTCGAAATCCGGATATGCTGTACAAAAATTCTTTGCACCTTTGTTTGCGGTATACCATCTTTGCCGCAAGTTTATTGTTTTCTGATTGGTATTAAATTTATAGTTGTGATCCATTTATTACACCTTGTGATCCGTTTATTTGGCAATCGCCAATGGCAGTCAGCAGGGTTTAAGAACATTTGTTGTTCGACCTGTTAGTCAAATGCGTTTTGTTAAAATATACTTTTTCACTTTTTTGGTCTTTTGGAAAATGTTGTTTGTTCTGTATTTAGACCCCTCTAACAAGAAATTTGTTTTGCATGCACACGTATGAAAATTGCGGTTTTTATCCAACGCAATCATAGGTTTGAACGTTGTTTTCAATATAGACTGTTTATATTTTTTCGTTTGGGCTTGTATTATATTTGCCTTCGGGTTTATATGATCCGTTCATCCTAATTGGACTCCTCAAAATTCAAGAGTCTATCTTAAATTGAGGTAAATTATGTGGCCTTCCAATAACCGTTTCGATTCCTAACATCACTGAAGAGACATTAATTGTCGAAATCCGGATATGGTGTACAAAAAATCTTTGCACCTTTGTTTGCGGTATACCATCTTTGCCGCAAGTTTATTGTTTTCTGTTTGGTATTGAATTTATAGTTGTGATCCATTTATTACACCTTGTGATCCGTTTATTTGGCAATCGCCAATGGCAGTCACAGGGTTTAAGAACATTTGTTGTTCGACCTGTTAGTCAAATGCGTTTTGTTAAAATATACTTTTTCACTTTTTTAGTCTTTTGGAAAATGTTGTTTGTTCTGTATTTAGACCCCTCTAACAAGAAATTTGTTTTGCATGCACACGTATGAAAATTGCTGTTTTTATCCAACGCAATCATAGGTTTGAACGTTGTTTTCAATATAGACTGTTTATATTTTTTCATTTGGGCTTGTATTATATTTGCCTTCGGGTTTATATGATCCGTTCATCCTATTTGGACTCCTCAAAATTCAAGAGTCTATCCTAAATTGAGGTAAATTATGTGGCCTTCCAAAAAACCGTTTCGATTCCTAACATCACTGAAGAGACATTAATTGTCGAAATCCGGATATGGTGTACAAAAAATCTTTGCACCTTTGTTTGCGGTATACCATCTTTGCCGCAAGTTTATTGTTTTCTGTTTGGTATTAAATTTATAGTTGTGATCCATTTATTACACCTTGTGATCCGTTTATTTGGCAATCGCCAATGGCAGTCAGCAGGGTTTAAGAACATTTGTTGTTCGACCTGTTAGTCAAATGCGTTTTGTTAAAATATACTTTTTCACTTTTTTGGTCTTTTGGAAAATGTTGTTTGTGCTGTATTTAGACCCCTCAAACAAGAAATTTGTTTTGCATGCACACATAAAAAAAATGCGGTTTTTATCCAACGCAATCATAGGTTTGAACGTTGTTTTCAATATAGACTGTTTATATTTTTTCGTTTGGGCTTGTATTATATTTGCCTTCGTGTTTATATGATCCGTTCATCCTATTTGGACTCCTCAAAATTCAAGAGTCTATCCTAAATTGAGGTAAATTATGTGGCCTTCCAATAACCGTTTCGATTCCTAACATCACTGAAGAGACATTAATTGTCGAAATCCGGATATGGTGTACAAAAAAAAAATCTTTGCACCTTTGTTTGCGGTATACCATCTTTGCCGCAAGTTTATTGTTTTCTGTTTGGTATTAAATTTATAGTTGTGATCCATTTATTACACCTTGTGATCCGTTTATTTGGCAATCGCCAATGGCAGTCAGCAGGGTTTAAGAACATTTGTTGTTCGACCTGTTAGTCAAATGCGTTTTGTTAAAATATACTTTTTCACTTTTTTGGTCTTTTGGAAAATGTTGTTTGTGCTGTATTTAGACCCCTCTAACAAGAAATTTTTTTTGCATCCACACGTATAAAAATTGCGGTTTTTATCCAACACAATCATAGGTTTGAACGTTGTTTTCAATATAGACTGTTTATATTTTTTCGTTTGGGCTTGTATTATATTTGCCTTCGGGTTTATATGATCCGTTCATCCTATTTGGACTCCTCAAAATTCAAGAGTCTATCCTAAATTGAGGTAAATTATGTGGCCTTCCAAAAACCGTTTCGATTCCTAACATCACTGAAGAGACATTAATTGTCGAAATCCGGATATGGTGTACAAAAAATCTTTGCACCTTTGTTTGCGGTATACCATCTTTGCCGCAAGTTTATTGTTTTCTGTTTGGTATTAAATTTATTGTTGTGATCCATTTATTACACCTTGTGATCCGTTTATTTGGCAATCGCCAATGGCAGTCAGCAAGGTTTAAGAACATTTGTTGTTCGACCTGTTAGTCAAATGCGTTTTGTTAAAATATACTTTTTCACTTTTTTGGTCTTTTGGAAAATGTTGTTTGTTCTGTATTTAGACCCCTCTAACAAGAAATTTGTTTTGCATGCACACGTATGAAAATTGCGGTTTTTATCCAACGCAATCATAGGTTTGAACGTTGTTTTCAATATAGACTGTTTATATTTTTTCGTTTGGGCTTGTATTATATTTGCCTTCGGGTTTATATGATCCGTTCATCCTATTTGGACTCCTCAAAATTCAAGAGTCTATCCTAAATTGAGGTAAATTATGTGGCCTTCCAATAACCGTTTCGATTCCTAACATCACTGAAGAGACATTAATTGTCGAAATCCGGATATGGTGTACAAAAAATCTTTGCACCTTTGTTTGCGGTATACCATCTTTGCCGCAAGTTTATTGTTTTCTGTTTGGTATTAAATTTATAGTTGTGATCCATTTATTACACCTTGTGATCCGTTTATTTGGCAATCGCCAATGGCAGTCAGCAGGGTTTAAGAACATTTGTTGTTCGACCTGTTAGTCAAATGCGTTTTGTTAAAATATACTTTTTCACTTTTTTGGTCTTTTGGAAAATGTTGTTTGTGCTGTATTTAGACCCCTCTAACAAGAAATTTGTTTTGCATGCACACGTATAAAAATTGCTGTTTGTATCCAACGCAATCATAGGTTTGAACGTTGTTTTCAATATAGACTGTTTATATTTTTTCGTTTGGGCTTGTATTATATTTGCCTTCGGGTGTATATGATCCGTGCATCCTATTTGGTCTCCTCAAAATTCAAGAGTCTATCCTAAATTGAGGTAAATTATGTGGCCTTCCAATAACCGTTTCGATTCCTAACATCACTGAAGAGACATTAATTGTCGAAATCCGGATATGGTGTACAAAAAATCTTTGCACCTTTGTTTGCGGTATACCATCTTTGCCGCAAGTTTATTGTTTTCTGTTTGGTATTAAATTTATAGTTGTGATCCATATATTACACCTTGTGATCCGTTTATTTGGCAATCGCCAATGGCAGTCAGCAGGGTTTAAGAACATTTGTTGTTCGACCTGTTAGTCAAATGCGTTTTGTTAAAATATACTTTTTCACTTTTTTGGTCTTTTGGAAAATGTTGTTTGTGCTGTATTTAGACCCCTCTAACAAGAAATTTCTTTTGCATGCACACGTATAAAAATTGCGGTTTTTATCCAACGCAATCATAGGTTTGAACGTTGTTTTCAATATAGACTGTTTATATTTTTTCGTTTGGGCTTGTATTATATTTGCCTTCGGGTTTATATGATCCGTTCATCCTATTTGGACTCCTCAAAATTCAAGAGTCTATCCTAAATTGAGGTAAATTATGTGGCCTTCCAAAAACCGTTTCGATTCCTAACATCACTGAAGAGACATTAATTGTCGAAATCCGGATATGGTGTACAAAAAATCTTTGCACCTTTGTTTGCGGTATACCATCTTTGCCGCAAGTTTATTGTTTTCTGTTTGGTATTAAATTTATAGTTGTGATCCATTTATTACACCTTGTGATCCGTTTATTTGGCAATCGCCAATGGCAGTCAGCAGGGTTTAAGAACATTTGTTGTTCGACCTGTTAGTCAAATGCGTTTTGTTAAAATATACTTTTTCACTTTTTTGGTCTTTTGGAAAATGTTGTTTGTTCTGTATTTAGACCCCTCTAACAAGAAATTTGTTTTGCATGCACACGTATAAAAATTGCGGTTTTTATCCAACGCAATCATAGGTTTGAACGTTGTTTTCAATATAGACTGTTTATATTTTTTCGTTTGGGCTTGTATTATATTTGCCTTCGGGTTTATATGATCCGTTCATCCTATTTAGACTACTCAAAATTCAAGAGTCTATCCTAAATTGAGGTAAATTATGTGGCCTTCCAATAACCGTTTCGATTCCTAACATCACTGAAGAGACATTAATTGTCGAAATCCGGATATGGTGTACAAAAAATCTTTGCACCTTTGTTTGCGGTATACCATCTTTGCCGCAAGTTTATTGTTTTCTGTTTGGTATTAAATTTATAGTTGTGATCCATTTATTACACCTTATGATCCGTTTATTTGGCAATCGCCAATGGCAGTCAGCAGGGTTTAAGAACATTTGTTGTTCGACCTGTTAGTCAAATGCGTTTTGTTAAAATATACTTTTTCACTTTTTTGGTCTTTTGGAAAATGTTGTTTGTGCTGTATTTAGACCCCTCAAACAAGAAATTTGTTTTGCATGCACACATAAAAAAAATGCGGTTTTTATCCAACGCAATCATAGGTTTGAACGTTGTTTTCAATATAGACTGTTTATATTTTTTCGTTTGGGCTTGTATTATATTTGCCTTCGTGTTTATATGATCCGTTCATCCTATTTGGACTCCTCAAAATTCAAGAGTCTATCCTAAATTGAGGTAAATTATGTGGCCTTCCAATAACCGTTTCGATTCCTAACATCACTGAAGAGACATTAATTGTCGAAATCCGGATATGGTGTACAAAAAAAAAATCTTTGCACCTTTGTTTGCGGTATACCATCTTTGCCGCAAGTTTATTGTTTTCTGTTTGGTATTAAATTTATAGTTGTGATCCATTTATTACACCTTGTGATCCGTTTATTTGGCAATCGCCAATGGCAGTCAGCAGGGTTTAAGAACATTTGTTGTTCGACCTGTTAGTCAAATGCGTTTTGTTAAAATATACTTTTTACTTTTTTGGTCTTTTGGAAAATGTTGTTTGTGCTGTATTTAGACCCCTCTAACAAGAAATTTGTTTTGCATGCACACATATAAAAATTGCGGTTTTTATCCAACGCAATCATAGGTTTGAACGTTGTTTTCAATATAGACTGTTTATATTTTTTCGTTTGGGCTTGTATTATATTTGCCTTCGGGTTTATATGATCCGTTCATCCTATTTGGACTCCTCAAAATTCAAGAGTCTATCCTAAATTGAGGTAAATTATGTGGCCTTCCAATAACCGTTTCGATTCCTTACATCACTGAAGAGACATTAATTGTCGAAATCCGGATATGGTGTACCAAAAATTTTTGCACCTTTGTTTGCGGTATACCATCTTTGCCGCAAGTTTATTGTTTTCTGTTTGGTATTAAATTTATAGTTGTGATCCATTTATTACACCTTGTGATCCGTTTATTTGGCAATCGCCAATGGCAGTCAGCAGGGTTTAAGAACATTTGTTGTTCGACCTGTTAGTCAAATGCGTTTTGTTAAAATATACTTTTTCACTTTTTTGGTCTTTTGGAAAATGTTGTTTGTGCTGTATTTAGACCCCTCTAACAAGAAATTTTTTTTGCATCCACACGTATAAAAATTGCGGTTTTTATCCAACGCAATCATAGGTTTGAACGTTGTTTTCAATATAGACTGTTTATATTTTTTCGTTTGGGCTTGTATTATATTTGCCTTCGGGTTTATATGATCCGTTCATCCTATTTGGACTCCTCAAAATTCAAGAGTCTATCCTAAATTGAGGTAAATTATGTGGCCTTCCAAAAACCGTTTCGATTCCTAACATCACTGAAGAGACATTAATTGTCGAAATCCGGATATGGTGTACAAAAAATCTTTGCACCTTTGTTTGCGGTATACCATCTTTGCCGCAAGTTTATTGTTTTCTGTTTGGTATTAAATTTATTGTTGTGATCCATTTATTACACCTTGTGATCCGTTTATTTGGCAATCGCCAATGGCAGTCAGCAAGGTTTAAGAACATTTGTTGTTCGACCTGTTAGTCAAATGCGTTTTGTTAAAATATACTTTTTCACTTTTTTGGTCTTTTGGAAAATGTTGTTTGTTCTGTATTTAGACCCCTCTAACAAGAAATTTGTTTTGCATGCACACGTATGAAAATTGCTGTTTTTATCCAACGCAATCATAGGTTTGAACGTTGTTTTCAATATAGACTGTTTATATTTTTTCGTTTGGGCTTGTATTATATTTGCCTTCGGGTTTATATGATCCGTTCATCCTATTTGGACTCCTCAAAATTCAAGAGTCTATCCTAAATTGAGGTAAATTATGTGGCCTTCCAATAACCGTTTCGATTCCTAACATCACTGAAGAGACATTAATTGTCGAAATCCGGATATGGTGTAAAAAAAATCTTTGCACCTTTGTTTGCGGTATACCATCTTTGCCGCAAGTTTATTGTTTTCTGTTTGGTATTAAATTTATAGTTGTGATCCATATATTACACCTTGTGATCCGTTTATTTGGCAATCGCCAATGGCAGTCAGCAGGGTTTAAGAACATTTGTTGTTCGACCTGTTAGTCAAATGCGTTTTGTTAAAATATACTTTTTCACTTTTTTGGTCTTTTGGAAAATGTTGTTTGTGCTGTATTTAGACCCCTCTAACAAGAAATTTGTTTTGCATGCACACGTATAAAAATTGCTGTTTTTATCCAACGCAATCATAGGTTTGAACGTTGTTTTCAATATAGACTGTTTATATTTTTTCGTTTGGGCTTGTATTATATTTGCCTTCGGGTGTATATGATCCGTGCATCCTATTTGGTCTCCTCAAAATTCAAGAGTCTATCCTAAATTGAGGTAAATTATGTGGCCTTCCAATAACCGTTTCGATTCCTAACATCACTGAAGAGACATTAATTGTCGAAATCCGGATATGGTGTACAAAAAATCTTTGCACCTTTGTTTGCGGTATACCATCTTTGCCGCAAGTTTATTGTTTTCTGTTTGGTATTAAATTTATAGTTGTGATCCATATATTACACCTTGTGATCCGTTTATTTGGCAATCGCCAATGGCAGTCAGCAGGGTTTAAGAACATTTGTTGTTCGACCTGTTAGTCAAATGCGTTTTGTTAAAATATACTTTTTCACTTTTTTGGTCTTTTGGAAAATGTTGTTTGTGCTGTATTTAGACCCCTCTAACAAGAAATTTCTTTTGCATGCACACGTATAAAAATTGCGGTTTTTATCCAACGCAATCATAGGTTTGAACGTTGTTTTCAATATAGACTGTTTATATTTTTTCGTTTGGGCTTGTATTATATTTGCCTTCGGGTTTATATGATCCGTTCATCCTATTTGGACTCCTCAAAATTCAAGAGTCTATCCTAAATTGAGGTAAATTATGTGGCCTTCCAAAAACCGTTTCGATTCCTAACATCACTGAAGAGACATTAATTGTCGAAATCCGGATATGGTGTACAAAAAATCTTTGCACCTTTGTTTGCGGTATACCATCTTTGCCGCAAGTTTATTGTTTTCTGTTTGGTATTAAATTTATAGTTGTGATCCATTTATTACACCTTGTGATCCGTTTATTTGGCAATCGCCAATGGCAGTCAGCAGGGTTTAAGAACATTTGTTGTTCGACCTGTTAGTCAAATGCGTTTTGTTAAAATATACTTTTTCACTTTTTTGGTCTTTTGGAAAATGTTGTTTGTTCTGTATTTAAACCCCTCTAACAAGAAATTTGTTTTGCATGCACACGTATAAAAATTGCGGTTTTTATCCAACGCAATCATAGGTTTGAACGTTGTTTTCAATATAGACTGTTTATATTTTTTCGTTTGGGCTTGTATTATATTTGCCTTCGGGTTTATATGATCCGTTCATCCTATTTGGACTCCTCAAAATTCAAGAGTCTATCCTAAATTGAGGTAAATTATGTGGCCTTCCAATAACCGTTTCGATTCCTAACATCACTGAAAAAACATTAATATTCGAAATCCGGATATGGTGTACAAAAAATCTTTGCACCTTTGTTTGCGGTATACCATCTTTGCCGCAAGTTTATTGTTTTCTGTTTGGTATTAAATTTATAGTTGTGATCCATTTATTACACCTTGTGATCCGTTTATTTGGCAATCGCCAATGGCAGTCAGCAGGGTTTAAGAACATTTGTTGTTCGACCTGTTAGTCAAATGCGTTTTGTTAAAATATACTTTTTCACTTTTTTGGTCTTTTGGAAAATGTTGTTTGTGCTGTATTTAGACCCCTCTAACAAGAAATTTCTTTTGCATGCACACGTATAAAAGTTGCGGTTTTTATCCAACGCAATCATAGGTTTGAACGTTGTTTTCAATATAGACTGTTTATATTTTTTCGTTTGGGCTTGTATTATATTTGCCTTCGGGTTTATATGATCCGTTCATCCTATTTGGACTCCTCAAAATTCAAGAGTCTATCCTAAATTGAGGTAAATTATGTGGCCTTCCAATAACCGTTTCGATTCCTAACATCACTGAAGAGACATTAATTGTCGAAATCCGGATATGGTGTACAAAAAATCTTTGCACCTTTGTTTGCGGTATACCATCTTTGCCGCAAGTTTATTGTTTTCTGTTTGGTATTAAATTTATAGTTGTGATCCATTTATTACACCTTGTGATCCGTTTATTTGGCAATCGCCAATGGCAGTCAGCAGGGTTTAAGAACATTTGTTGTTCGACCTGTTAGTCAAATGCGTTTTGTTAAAATATACTTTTTCACTTGATTGGTCTTTTGGAAAATGTTGTTTGTGCTGTATTTAGACCCCTCTAACAAGAAATTTCTTTTGCATGCACACGTATAAAAATTGCGGTTTTTATCCATCGCAATCATAGGTTTGAACGTTGTTTTCAATATAGACTGTTTATTTTTTTTCGTTTGGGCTTGTATTATATTTGCCTTCGGGTTTATATGATCCGTTCATCCTATTTGGACTCCTCAAAATTCAAGAGTCTATCCTAAATTGAGGTAAATTATGTGGCCTTCCAAAAACCGTTTCGATTCCTAACATCACTGAAGAGACATTAATTGTCGAAATCCGGATATGGTGTACAAAAAATCTTTGCACCTTTGTTTGCGGTATACCATCTTTGCCGCAAGTTTATTGTTTTCTGTTTGGTATTAAATTTATAGTTGTGATCCATTTATTACACCTTGTGATCCGTTTATTTGGCAATCGCCAATGGCAGTCAGCAGGGTTTAAGAACATTTGTTGTTCGACCTGTTAGTCAAATGCGTTTTGTTAAAATATACTTTTTCACTTTATTGGTCTTTTGGAAAATGTTGTTTGTGCTGTATTTAGACCCCTCTAACAAGAAATTTGTTTTGCATGCACACGTAAAAAAATTGCGGTTTTTATCCAACGCAATCATAGGTTTGAACGTTGTTTTCAATATAGACTGTTTATTTTTTTTCGTTTGGGCTTGTATTATATTTGCCTTCGGGTTTATATGATCCGTTCATCCTATTTGGACTCCTCAAAATTCAAGAGTCTATCCTAAATTGAGGTAAATTATGTGGCCTTCCAATAACCGTTTCGATTCCTAACATCACTGAAAAAACATTAATTGTCGAAATCCGGATATGGTGTACAAAAAATCTTTGCACCTTTGTTTGCGGTATACCATCTTTGCCGCAAGTTTATTGTTTTCTGTTTGGTATTAAATTTATAGTTGTGATCCATTTATTACACCTTGTGATCCGTTTATTTGGCAATCGCCAATGGCAGTCAGCAGGGTTTAAGAACATTTGTTGTTCGACTTGTTAGTCAAATGCGTTTTGTTAAAATATACTTTTGCACTTTTTTGGTCTTTTGGAAAATGTTGTTTGTGCTGTATTTAGACCCCTCTAACAAGAAATTTCTTTTGCATGCACACGTATAAAAATTGCGGTTTTTATCCAACGCAATCATAGGTTTGAACGTTGTTTTCAACATAGACTGTTTATATTTTTTCGTTTGGGCTTGTATTATATTTGCCTTCGGGTTTATATGATCCGTTCATCCTATTTGGACTCCTCAAAATTCAAGAGTCTATCCTAAATTGAGGTAAATTATGTGGCCTTCCAATAACCGTTTCGATTCCTAACATCACTGAAGAGACATTAATTGTCGAAATCCGGATATGGTGTACAAAAAATCTTTGCACCTTTGTTTGCGGTATACCATCTTTGCCGCAAGTTTATTGTTTTCTGTTTGGTATTAAATTTATAGTTGTGATCCATTTATTACACCTTGTGATCCGTTTATTTGGCAATCGCCAATGGCAGTCAGCAGGGTTTAAGAACATTTGTTGTTCGACCTGTTAGTCAAATGCGTTTTGTTAAAATATACTTTTTCACTTTATTGGTCTTTTGGAAAATGTTGTTTGTGCTGTATTTAGACCCCTCTAACAAGAAATTTCTTTTGCATGCACACGTATAAAAATTGCGGTTTTTATCCATCGCAATCATAGGTTTGAACGTTGTTTTCAATATAGACTGTTTATTTTTTTTCGTTTGGGCTTGTATTATATTTGCCTTCGGGTTTATATGATCCGTTCATCCTATTTGGACTCCTCAAAATTCAAGAGTCTATCCTAAATTGAGGTAAATTATGTGGCCTTCCAATAACCGTTTCGATTCCTAACATCACTGAAGAGACATTAATTGTCGAAATCCGGATATGGTGTACAAAAAATCTTTGCACCTTTGTTTGCGGTATACCATCTTTGCCGCAAGTTTGATGTTTTCTGTTTGGTATTAAATTTATAGTTGTGATCCATTTATTACACCTTGTGATCCGTTTATTTGGCAATCGCCAATGGCAGTCAGCAGGGTTTAAGAACATTTGTTGTTCGATCTGTTAGTCAAATGCGTTTTGTTAAAATATACTTTTTCACTTTATTGGTCTTTTGGAAAATGTTGTTTGTGCTGTATTTAGACCCCTCTAACAAGAAATTTGTTTTGCATGCGCACGTATAAAAATTGCGGTTTTTATCCAACGCAATCATAGGTTTGAACGTTGTTTTCGATATAGACTGTTTATATTTTTTCGTTTGGGCTTGTATTATATTTGCCTTCGGGTTTATATGATCCGTTCATCCTATTTGGACTCCTCAAAATTCAAGAGTCTATCCTAAATTGAGGTAAATTATGTGGCCTTCCAATAACCGTTTCGATTCCTAACATCACTGAAGAGACATTAATTGTCGAAATCCGGATATGGTGTACAAAAAATCTTTGCACCTTTGTTTGCGGTATACCATCTTTGCCGCAAGTTTATTGTTTTCTGTTTGGTATTAAATTTATAGTTGTGATCCATTTATTACACCTTGTGATCCGTTTATTTGGCAATCGCCAATGGCAGTCAGCAGGGTTTAAGAACATTTGTTGTTCGACCTGTTAGTCAAATGCGTTTTGTTAAAATATACTTTTTCACTTTATTGGTCTTTTGGAAAATGTTGTTTGTGCTGTATTTAGACCCCTCTAACAAGAAATTTCTTTTGCATGCACACGTATAAAAATTGCGGTTTTTATCCATCGCAATCATAGGTTTGAACGTTGTTTTCAATATAGACTGTTTATTTTTTTTCGTTTGGGCTTGTATTATATTTGCCTTCGGGTTTATATGATCCGTTCATCCTATTTGGACTCCTCAAAATTCAAGAGTCTATCCTAAATTGAGGTAAATTATGTGGCCTTCCAATAACCGTTTCGATTCCTAACATCACTGAAGAGACATTAATTGTCGAAATCCGGATATGGTGTACAAAAAATCTTTGCACCTTTGTTTGCGGTATACCATCTTTGCCGCAAGTTTGATGTTTTCTGTTTGGTATTAAATTTATAGTTGTGATCCATTTATTACACCTTGTGATCCGTTTATTTGGCAATCGCCAATGGCAGTCAGCAGGGTTTAAGAACATTTGTTGTTCGATCTGTTAGTCAAATGCGTTTTGTTAAAATATACTTTTTCACTTTATTGGTCTTTTGGAAAATGTTGTTTGTGCTGTATTTAGACCCCTCTAACAAGAAATTTGTTTTGCATGCGCACGTATAAAAATTGCGGTTTTTATCCAACGCAATCATAGGTTTGAACGTTGTTTTCGATATAGACTGTTTATATTTTTTCGTTTGGGCTTGTATTATATTTGCCTTCGGGTTTATATGATCCGTTCATCCTATTTGGACTCCTCAAAATTCAAGAGTCTATCCTAAATTGAGGTAAATTATGTGGCCTTCCAATAACCGTTTCGATTCCTAACATCACTGAAAAAACATTAATTGTCGAAATCCGGATATGGTGTACAAAAAATCTTTGCACCTTTGTTTGCGGTATACCATCTTTGCCGCAAGTTTATTGTTTTCTGTTTGGTATTAAATTTATAGTTGTGATCCATTTATTACACCTTGTGATCCGTTTATTTGGCAATCGCCAATGGCAGTCAGCAGGGTTTAAGAACATTTGTTGTTCGACCTGTTAGTCAAATGCGTTTTGTTAAAATATACTTTTTCACTTTTTTGGTCTTTTGGAAAATGTTGTTTGTGCTGTATTTAGACCCCTCTAACAAGAAATTTGTTTTGCATGCACACGTATAAAAATTGCGGTTTTTATCCATCGCAATCATAGGTTTGAACGTTGTTTTCAATATAGACTGTTTATTTTTTTTCGTTTGGGCTTGTATTATATTTGCCTTCGGGTTTATATGATCCGTTCATCCTATTTGGACTCCTCAAAATTCAAGAGTCTATCCTAAATTGAGGTAAATTATGTGGCCTTCCAAAAACCGTTTCGATTCCTAACATCACTGAAGAGACATTAATTGTCGAAATCCGGATATGGTGTACAAAAAATCTTTGCACCTTTGTTTGCGGTATACCATATTTGCCGCAAGTTTATTGTTTTCTGTTTGGTATTAAATTTATAGTTGTGATCCATTTATTACACCTTGTGATCCGTTTATTTGGCAATCGCCAATGGCAGTCAGCAGGGTTTAAGAACATTTGTTGTTCGACCTGTTAGTCAAATGCGTTTTGTTAAAATATACTTTTTCACTTTATTGGTCTTTTGGAAAATGTTGTTTGTGCTGTATTTAGACCCCTCTAACAAGAAATTTGTTTTGCATGCACACGTATAAAAATTGCGGTTTTTATCCATCGCAATCATAGGTTTGAACGTTGTTTTCAATATAGACTGTTTATTTTTTTTCGTTTGGGCTTGTATTATATTTGCCTTCGGGTTTATATGATCCGTTCATCCTATTTGGACTCCTCAAAATTCAAGAGTCTATCCTAAATTGAGGTAAATTATGTGGCCTTCCAATAACCGTTTCGATTCCTAACATCACTGAAGAGACATTAATTGTCGAAATCCGGATATGGTGTACAAAAAATCTTTGCACCTTTGTTTGCGGTATACCATCTTTGCCGCAAGTTTATTGTTTTCTGTTTGGTATTAAATTTATAGTTGTGATCCATTTATTACACCTTGTGATCCGTTTATTTGGCAATCGCCAATGGCAGTCAGCAGGGTTTAAGAACATTTGTTGTTCGACCTGTTAGTCAAATGCGTTTTGTTAAAATATACTTTTTCACTTTTTTGGTCTTTTGGAAAATGTTGCTTGTGCTGTATTTAGACCCCTCTAACAAGAAATTTGTTTTGCATGCACACGTATAAAAATTGCGGTTTTTATCCAACGCAATCATAGGTTTGAACGTTGTTTTCGATATAGACTGTTTATATTTTTTCCTTTGGGCTTGTATTATATTTGCCTTCGGGTTTATATGATCCGTTCATCCTATTTGGACTCCTCAAAATTCAAGAGTCTATCCTAAATTGAGGTAAATTATGTGGCCTTCCAAAAACCGTTTCGATTCCTAACATCACTGAAGAGACATTAATTGTCGAAATCCGGATATGGTGTACAAAAAATCTTTGCACCTTTGTTTGCGGTATACCATCTTTGCCGCAAGTTTATTGTTTTCTGTTTGGTATTAAATTTATAGTTGTGATCCATTTATTACACCTTGTGATCCGTTTATTTGGCAATCGCCAATGGCAGTCAGCAGGGTTTAAGAACATTTGTTGTTCGACCTGTTAGTCAAATGCGTTTTGTTAAAATATACTTTTTCACTTTATTGGTCTTTTGGAAAATGTTGTTTGTGCTGTATTTAGACCCCTCTAACAAGAAATTTGTTTTGCATGCGCACGTATAAAAATTGCGGTTTTTATCCATCGCAATCATAGGTTTGAACGTTGTTTTCAATATAGACTGTTTATTTTTTTTCGTTTGGGCTTGTATTATATTTACCTTCGGGTTTATATGATGCGTTCATCCTATTTGGACTCCTCAAAATTCAAGAGTCTATCCTAAATTGAGGTAAATTATGTGGCCTTCCAATAACCGTTTCGATTCCTAACATCACTGAAGAGACATTAATTGTCGAAATCCGGATATGGTGTACAAAAAATCTTTGCACCTTTGTTTGCGGTATACCATCTTTGCCGCAAGTTTATTGTTTTCTGTTTGGTATTAAATTTATAGTTGTGATCCATTTATTACACCTTGTGATCCGTTTATTTGGCAATCGCCAATGGCAGTCAGCAGGGTTTAAGAACATTTGTTGTTCGACCTGTTAGTCAAATGCGTTTTGTTAAAATATACTTTTTCACTTTTTTGGTCTTTTGGAAAATGTTGCTTGTGCTGTATTTAGACCCCTCTAACAAGAAATTTCTTTTGCATGCACACGTATAAAAATTACGGTTTTTATCCAACGCAATCATAGGTTTGAACGTTGTTTTCGATATAGACTGTTTATATTTTTTCCTTTGGGCTTGTATTATATTTGCCTTCGGGTTTATATGATCCGTTCATCCTATTTGGACTCCTCAAAATTCAAGAGTCTATCCTAAATTGAGGTAAATTATGTGGCCTTCCAAAAACCGTTTCGATTCCTAACATCACTGAAGAGACATTAATTGTCGAAATCCGGATATGGTGTACAAAAAATCTTTGCACCTTTGTTTGCGGTATACCATCTTTGCCGCAAGTTTATTGTTTTCTGTTTGGTATTAAATTTATAGTTGTGATCCATTTATTACACCTTGTGATCCGTTTATTTGGCAATCGCCAATGGCAGTCAGCAGGGTTTAAGAACATTTGTTGTTCGACCTGTTAGTCAAATGCGTTTTGTTAAAATATACTTTTTCACTTTTTTGGTCTTTTGGAAAATGTTGTTTGTTCTGTATTTAGACCCCTCTAACAAGAAAATTGTTTTGCATGCACACGTATAAAAATTGCGGTTTTTATCCAACGCAATCATAGGTTTGAACGTTGTTTTCAATATAGACTGTTTATATTTTTTCGTTTGGGCTTGTATTATATTTGCCTTCGGGTTTATATGATCCGTTCATCCTATTTGGACTCCTCAAAATTCAAGAGTCTATCCTAAATTGAGGTAAATTATGTGGCCTTCCAATAACCGTTTCGATTCCTAACATCACTGAAGAGACATTAATTGTCGAAATCCGGATATGGTGTACAAAAAATCTTTGCACCTTTGTTTGCGGTATACCATCTTTGCCGCAAGTTTATTGTTTTCTGTTTGGTATTAAATTTATAGTTGTGATCCATTTATTACACCTTGTGATCCGTTTATTTGGCAATCGCCAATGGCAGTCAGCAGGGTTTAAGAACATTTGTTGTTCGACCTGTTAGTCAAATGCGTTTTGTTAATATATACTTTTTCATTTTTTTGGTCTTTTGGAAAATGTTGTTTGTGCTGTATTTAGACCCCTCTAACAAGAAATTTGTTTTGCATGCACACGTATAAAAATTGCGGTTTTTATCCAACGCAATCATAGGTTTGAACGTTGTTTTCAATAAAGACTGTTTATATTTTTTCGTTTGGGCTTGTATTATATTTGCCTTCGGGTTTATATGATCCGTTCATCCTATTTGGACTCCTCAAAATTCAAGAGTCTATCCTAAATTGAGGTAAATTATGTGGCCTTCCAATAACCGTTTCGATTCCTAACATCACTGAAGAGACATTAATTGTCGAAATCCGGATATGGTGTACAAAAAATCTTTGCACCTTTGTTTGCGGTATACCATCTTTGCCGCAAGTTTATTGTTTTCTGTTTGGTATTAAATTTATAGTTGTGATCCATTTATTACACCTTGTGATCCGTTTATTTGGCAATCGATAATGGCAGTCAGCAGGGTTTAAGAACATTTGTTGTTCGACCTGTTAGTCAAATGCGTTTTGTTAAAATATACTTTTTCACTTTTTTGGTCTTTTGGAAAATGTTGTTTGTTCTGTATTTAGACCCCTCTAACAAGACATTTGTTTTGCATGCACACGTATAAAAATTGCGGTTTTTATCCAACGCAATCATAGGTTTGAACGTTGTTTTCAATATAAACTGTTTATATATATATATATATATATATATATATATGAAACTGAACTTTACAATGTTCTTCAGAGCTATAACTCTAGACCTTTAGATTACATCACACTACTATTGCTTGCTTATTCCATCATCAACAGCAGGAGAAAAGAGGAGATTCAGCACTATGAATGATGTATGCAATTTGCTGGGGACATGACTTAACCAATCAAATCTGGATGCATTGATAAAATTCATATAGAGACGACAGTTATGTCATTGAACAAGAAAGGCTGCAAATAATTTCAATAGTGAAAAACAAAGAAGAAATGAACTGTTGAATGAATAAAACTGTGTTGAATTTACAATTTGTTCAATAAGTGACAAAATTTACATAATGAAATATAATGAACTCAAAAGATACTCTTATTTGAATTGATTGTAAGATGTACATATCTGTCTGGCATGAATCTTGTGTCCTTGACCTCCGTTTCATGGTTCATAGGTAAATGTTAAGTTTCAGAAGTTTGATCTACTTCTAAGATACCAGTACTATAAACAATAGGTCTATGTTTGGTTTATGGAGTGATTGTAAGGTGTACAAGTCTGTCTGGCTTGGTGTATCTGACCTTGACCTCATTGTCATGGATCATTGATAATGTTAAGTTTATGTATACTTGAAATAAAACTTTTATCTTTAAGGCTAACAAAGTAAACCATGGTCATTTAAACAGGCGAGACATTTCAGCTTGTTTTTGACATCAATAACTTGGTAAAACTTTCTTAATTTTTTTACAACTTGAACAGAAATATTTTTATGATCAAAAGTAAGTATTCGGTGCAAAGCAAAATTTTGAAAATATTTCATTTCATTTTGCTGCATTTTACTGATAAAAGGATTTTTTTTTCAATTGATATTAAGATACAGTACTGTATCATCATACTTTGCTGTTTCAAACGATTTGTCGGTGTAAGCTCGATATGTGTCAATTCCTGAGCCAGCCACAGCATTGAACACAAGTTTCCACCATCTGTTGACTTCAGAGAAAAAAAGAAAGACGTAAATATTCAAATATATTTGATTTGATCTGATCTCAAATTTTTTATTGTATTTTTTAGTTTTCTCTATTGTTATATAAATTATTTTTTATTTGTTAATCATATGCACTGATAAAAAAAAATAAAAAAAAGTTAAACTTAAATCTATCTAAAAAAATGAAATACTAATACCTTTTGGAAATTTTTCATATATTTTCCATTTAGAATCTGATTGAGATGTTAATTTTCCTTCATAAACCTCTACTGAATGAATTAAACACGATTCGGCAACAGAACTGTAGCTGAAGTAAGTATGTGACTTACAATAGTGAAAAACAAAGAAGAAATGAACTGTTAAATGAATAAAACTGTGTTGAATTTACAATTTGTTCAATAAGTGACAAAATTTACATAATGAATAAGAATTTTCTATTAAGCACGAAAGACCTAGCCAAACTGTCCTAGAATGTATTGAAACTTTGGCGGATTGTTTCATTATTCAGTCTTTTAATTTTTTGCAATTAACATTTACATAGTCTGTATTTACATTTTTTAGACATCAATGGCTTAGTTAAACCTTAATGAAATATTACAAAACTTGAACAGAAGCTTTTTCAAGAACAAGAAATAGCAAGTCACTTAGTGATGAAAATAGTTCCTTGGAACCCTTTATTAATTTTTCATTAATCCTATTCAAAATTGTATAATTATTGTCACCAAAATAGTGCCTTCATTTTCTATCAGATCCTTTTTGGATTTGGATGGAGATTTGTACTCATAAAACTTCCTGCAAGTTACTACACTGTATAAGGTCTTTTTTGACAGCATGGGGTATATGTTAGCCTACTCACTGTCCACAAAGACAAAGGCCCGTAAGTTCAAAAGTTTAAGACTTTTAACCGATCTGGCGCAGTGATTTCCTGCAAGATTATGACTCTATGGTCATCTAATTCAATTAAAGTAAAAGGTAATAGACATTTTGTAACTTGAAACATATTGTTGGATTATGGCTGTTCAAAGTCCAGCATCAAATATTACATCCACATATAGCATAATAACAAGTTCATGTCAAATGAATATAACAACTGATTTGTTCTAGAGGTACACATTAAGTGTGATCTTTGAATGTTTAATATCACCATATATAATTCACATTCCGACCAGTTGGCTTTTACTCCTTAATGCTGCATGGTTTGCAAAAAAGCAACTGTGCATTAAAAGTAAATGAAATCAATTCCTCGGGGTCAAAATTCAAAGTTCAAGATATGTGACACATCCTCTTGAGGCTATATACTTTCAGTCAAAGGTAAAGGTCACAGGAAATTCATATTAATATGACACGCAAAAACTTATTGCAAGACACCTTACATGTTTGTATGAAACAAGAGAAAAATCTACTAAACCATCAAATCTTCCTTTGACGAAAGGGAGACAAAAGTATTTTAATCTGCCAAATATAACAAAATTTGGAAAAGGTTTTCTTGAACAAAAAGTGGACAAAACATGACTACCATACTATTAGCTCAGAAATGTACATTTGTATTTTAATAACTCTCTACTAAATATCTAGAGATCTAATACATTAGCTAAACGTACTTTATTATCATGATTGTATTTATGATTTTATTTGGAGAAAAATACAAATAAAATACGTTGTTATATACACGAGCGAATCGAACAAGTTGAGATATAGAAACACCATAAGATGGTGACAAGGGAACGTCACCATCTAAAAATGGATAATTAACAATAGGAAATGAAAAATCATCTCTTTTATCATAAATTTTGGTATTAAAATGTTTATTTTTTGTGGTTTAGTCTATTTCTCAGATGCTATAAGCAATAGGTCAATTATATTTAGTGTATAGAATAATTGGGAGTTGTACATGTCTCTCTGGCAGGGTTCATATGACCTTGACCTCATTTTCATGGTTCATTGGTCAATAAGAAATTTTGTAATTTTATCAGACTGTCAGATACCATAAGCAATAAGCCAACTATACATGGTGTATTGAATGACTGTAAGGGGCACATATCTGACTGACAGGTTTCATCTGACCTTGACCTCAATTTCAAGGTTGAGCAATGTTTATTTTTTTTGTTTGGTCTATTTCTCAGATACTATAAGCAATAGGTCAACTATATTTGGTGTAAGGAGTGATTTAAGGGGTACATGTCCGACTGATAGATTTCATCTGACCTTGACCTCAATTTCTTGGTTCTATGAACAATAAAATTGAGAATAAAAATGGGGAATGTGTCAAAGAGACAACAACCCGACCAAAGAGCAGAAAACAGCCGAAGGCCACCAATGGGTCTTCAACACAGCGAGAAAATCCCGCACCCGGAGGCGGGCTTTAGCTGGCCCCTAAACAAAAATGTGTACTAGTTCAATGAAAATGGAAGTCACACTAAACTCCAAAACATATAAATGAACTAAAATTTCAAAAAAACATACAAGATTAACAAAGGCCAGAGGCTCATGACTTGGGAGAGGCGCAAAAATGCGGCGTAGTTGAACCTGTTTTGTGAAATCTCAACCCTCCCCTATACATGTAGCCAATGTAGAATAAACAAACACACAGCAATACGCACAGTTAAACTCAGTTTAAAAGAAGTCCGAGTCCGATGTCAGAATACGTAACAAAAGAAACTAAGCAAAAAGACAAAGATACACACATTAACAAAGGATTACTAGCAGTTACTGACATGACAGCTCCACACCTCAATTAAATTGATTGAAAGATTATGTCCTCATCATATGAAAATCAAGCACAATGTCTCCCGTTAGGGGTTTAGTATCATACCATCATAAAATATATGAGAAGAACATAACCTGTATCATGCCAACAACTGGTTTTAGAATACATGTGTTTATTTCCGATGCAAAGAACCTATGAGTGAATCAATATAAATACCAAAATATGCCATCTTTAATGACCTGAAAACAGTATCGTAACTATATCCCTTCTGAATAAGTCTGTTCAAAGGTTTGGTTAGCTTTTGAGGTGAATGTAGACATTTTTATGCTTTGTATAGAATATTACCATAAAAGATTGGATGTGAAATACCTTAACGTATAAGATGTCTGCATGTTGATTTATATATTACGAATGATGTCCTTGTACCGATGATAAAATTTAGTAAATGTTTTGACTAGTTTGTGATATCGAAAATCCTGGTGCAATAATTTTTCAGTAATACAATTAATCGGTAAAATCAAATACGTTGTTACATATACGAGCGAATCGAACAAGTTGAGATATAGAAACACCAAAAGATGGTGACAAGGGAATGTCACCATCTAAAAATGAATAATTAACAATAGGAAATGAAAAATCATCTCTTTTATCATAAATTTTGGTATAAGAATGTTTATTTTTTGTGGTTTAGTCTATTTCTCAGATGCCATCAGCAATAGGTCAATTATATTTCGTGTATAGAATAATTGTGAGATGTACATGTCACTCTGGCAGGGTTCATATGACCTTGACTTCATTTTCATGGTTCATTGGTCAATAAGAAATTTCGTAATTTTATCAGACTGTCAGATACTATAAGCAATAAGTCAACTATATTTGGTGTATGGAATGTGTGTAAGGTGTACATGTCTGTCTGGCAGGGTTCATATGACCTTGACTTCATTTCCATGGTTCATTGGTCAATGATAAGTTTATCTGATACTTGTAGTGAAACCTTAATATCACAGACTTTCAACATAAATTCAATGATAAGTAAAACAGGCGAGACATTTCAGCGTGTACACCATTGTCTTAATTGTTACTGTAACTCTTTTCACTAAAAAGTAAAATCACAAAAATACTGATTTACACTAATTTACTCTTTGAACTTGTCAATGATATGAATAACAGAACTTTTTGGGCATCGCTTTGATCTTATGAGTCGAGCCATTTCCGACTGATTTTCACAATTTGTTCTTACGTGATGATGTTACACCACTATTACAGGTAAGGGAGGTGTGTGCCCATAGCCAATTAAAGCTAGAATCATGTAATTCAGCGGTTGTAGGTAACAGTTGCTGTCTGTCATTTTTTTTTTCGATTTTTATTTTGTTGTCATTATGCCGTTGGTCTTTCCAATTGAAGTTTAATACATTTTGTTATGTCAAGCCTGTTATAGCTGACTATATGGTAAGGGGTTTCTCGACGCTGAAGCCGTATGTTGACGTACAATTGCTTAAGCCCACGTCATTTGAACTTTGGTGGAAAGCAATCTGATTAAAATTTAGATCTATCGTAACTCGTGTCCTCGTCAAAGCATCATATGAGCATAATGAAATAAGAGAACTGCTATATTTTAAATCTGGGTCTATTATACTTACTAGTATAATAGTCCCATTTTCAGTTTAAAAAGATTGGTTAGATATATATATATATATATTGTTTATTTGTGCTGTATTTAGACCCCTCTACCAAGAAATTTGTTTTGCATGCACACGTATAGAAATTGTTGTTTTTATCCAACGCAATCATAGGTTTGAACGTTGTTTTCAATTTAGACTTATTTATATTTTTTCGTTTGTGCTTGTATTATATTTGCCTTCGGGTTTATTTGATCCGTTCATCCTGTTTCGACTCTTCAAATTTCAAGAGTCTATCCCAAACTGAGGTAAATTATATGGCCTACCAAATACCGTTTCGATTCCTAACATCACTGAAGAGACATTAATTGTCGAAATCCGGATATGGTGTACAAATTTTTGCACCTCATGTTTGCGGTATACCATCTTTTCCGCAAGTTTATTGTTTTCTGTTTGGTATTAAATTATAATAAAGATCCATTTTGTTACATCTTGTGATCCGTTTATTTGGCAATCGCCAATGGCAGTCAGCAGGGTTTAAGAACATTCGTTGTTCGACCTGTTAGTCAAATGCGTTTTGTTAAAATATACTTTTTCACTTTTTTGGTCTTTTGGAAAATGTTGTTTGTGCTGTATTTAGACCCCTCTACCAAGAAATTTGTTTTGCATGCACACGTATAAAAATTGCGGTTTTTATCCAACGCAATCATAGGTTTGAACGTTGTTTTCAATTTAGACTTGTATATATATAGATATATATATATATATAGTTGTTTCATTGGCAATCATACCGCATCTTCTTATTATTATGACCGTAAAGTTCAAAAAGAGTTATTGATTGTGAGTCCGAAAGACCTTGCTTATGAATCTCGTACTCTGCCTCCGTTGTCATATTTTACCTTTTCTTTAATTTCTAGCAAAATTACAACACACATAAAAAATCAAAGGAAAGGAATAGCGCTTTTTTCGATCTCAAAATCAGTGAGGCCGTCAACAAGGAGTACCACAGGCATTTCAAAGAGAGAAAGAGAGGACTCTACCATTGCATGAAACAATTAGCTGTGTGCGTGAAGCACGCCTCATTGCAAGGTCAAGACAGCCCATAGAACAGAACAGACATAACTGTACATTAATAAGCATAATTATCTCAATCAATATGTACATATTGGAAATTTTAATCATGGATATAATGAAAATAAATGAAAAATGGTACTTTTAAGCAAAAATAAACAAAAATATCCGAATAAAATCAACGACTAACAATTGCAATCTGATTAAAATTTTGGTACGTACTCGTATATATATATACTCATATGGGTATAACGAAATCAGAGAACTATATTTTTAATTGGATTGTAACAATTGAAAAGTTGTATTAAATCTATTTTGAAAGACATAATATGTGTTAATGTGAAAAATGTTCATTTTTATTTCAACTGCAACAGCCCACCCCTCCCCCGCCGTATTATTTTCACTGAATTGTAATAACTAATTCTTCATGTTCAATTGGAGGTAGTAGGTCAAATTTCTACCCTGTCAGAATAATAGCAAATTAAATATGAAAATAGAATAATGTATGAATAGCGATATAAGGATAAACGTGCAAAGAAGATCAAAGAGACAAATAAATATATCAATGGTGAAAGCATAATGCTTGATATCAATAATAACCCGTCTGTATATCCAAATAGCTGCTTAGCATACATCTTGCATCCTTCAAGAATATAGAATGAAGAATGGAAATGCGGAATGTGTCAAAGAGACACAACGAGAAAATCCCGCAACCGGAGGCGCGCTTCAGGTGGCTCCTAAACAATAATGTATACTAGTTCAGCAAAATGGACGCCACACTAAACTCCGAAACATATAAATGAGCTAAAATTGCAAAACACACAAGACTAACGATCATATGCATGTACTATTAAGCTGCCCTAACAAAATTTTCAAATCAGTCATTTTCCCATACAAAAAAGAGGGGAAGGTACAAGCACTTTCAGTTTTTATCAAGACAAGCACAACATTCTCTTTTGTATTGATACTGACAAAAGATTTCTTTTACCCCCTCTTGTTTTCCCACGAAACAAAATCCCAATTTTTTTTTGATTGAATAAGAAAAGATTGTACATCTATCTTACATGAAGATTGGTGATGATAAGCTAACAATTTGATATTAATTAAGGATTCGATCTCTCATCTTTTGTTGTGTTGGGGCATGGGTTTGATCGAGAATAAAAACAAACTAATTTTTTTTTCAACTGATTACAGAATTTTTATAAACTCAATGTTTAAATCTCCCTTCTCAAACAAATTATTTCTAAATACATTCCCATTGATATAACTCTTGTCTTTAAAGCTTCATTAAAATTAAATGTTCAAATCAAAGGAAACATGGCATTTGACCATGTTATTGTTATTGAAGTATGGGAGGGGTTTATTATTCAACATATACATGTCGGCCAATCATGTATAAGGGTAAAAAATCTACAGATCGTAGAAGAGGCTCTATGAATATATGAATAATGACTGCGTATTACGTCCACCTGAATAATTGCAACCAGACGTTATTTTTGCAGTAAGAACGATAACTCTGTTGTAACGAGACTAAGTAAACAAAGACAAGAAAGCAACATTAAAGATACAATCACATTGTATTATGGACAAATGTCTATTACCATTTTTAAAAACCATATTGTAATGGGATAAACATTTATTAAAATATAAAGAACTAATTACAAGCGAACAATACTTTAAAATATACCACTTCATGAGCTAGCCTAAATCAAAAACAAATATCATAGCTGATCCTTAAATTTGTCTAAAAAGTCTTAAAAACCCACACAATCTAATGTTGATAATTAAAAAATGTAACGAAATGTTGTTAGATATATACAAACTTTGTCATAGCATGAACAAGACTTTTTCTACTTTATAACACATGTATTGGTGTTTGGTCATGTTATAATCAAGATATGAAAATCGAAAATACGTCTCCATCTTGGTAACCTGTAAAAAAAATAATAAAAACAACGATAAAATAATAGAAGAAAGAGAATATAACAATTTTTCGAATGAAAATGAATGCTGATGACTGAGCAGCAACTGTTGATCCTTTCAAAATCCCCTTAACCTTACTTTTGTTTTAGAATGGGTTGGAGTTGCTTTAGAGTGTAATCTTGTGCTGTTTTATTTTTCGATATCTCTGTTGTCTCTACGAATAACAGATTGTCTATCGTTTGCCTTTCAAACCATTTTTTTTCTTTCAAAGGGAGGATATGATTAAAGTCATTATTTTATCCCTGGGATTGCATAAAACCAAATGTCTTTAAACCTTTCAAAATAAGGTTGATTCTTCTCATACATGAATGTACAATTCCGGACAGATGTCACTGTGACATTGAAAACATGTCAAATACGTCGTAAAAATTAGATATGAGAAAATGCCGTTCTCTAAAAGATATTTTGCCGAAACTAACATATTTGTTTTAGATATCTTGTTGCAAAATATCTTTTTGAGTGAAACCTATGCTCATATATATCTAAAACAGATAGGTATGTACTGCTCAAATAAAGGAACCCGTTATGTTGATAATGGCTAGTGAAAAAAGTAGTTGATGGAATCACGACCACTGAAAAAAAAGAGCACAGGATTCAGGCAACAACCATCTAAATATTTGTATGTGGTCAACTTTATTGCGTCCGTAAAACAAATTTCCTTTATTTTTACTTATTGATCCTTGTCAAAGTAGCTTCCTTGTAAGCAGATCATTTATCACGGACTCAATGAAATGAAACGTAGCATTGGGTTGTCGCGTTATCTTGGAGATAAATACTCCATATGCAGGTGCTGTTGGAATGTTGCTACATCGATAGTTCACAATTGAAAAATTTAAATCAATACTTTGGTTGTAAGGGGCAGGTCGGTATTAACCATCACTGTCCTTTTTTGGATGAAAGTCATGATATATAGCAACATGTATTGTGTCTGAGGTATTCTTCAAGTCTAATTGAATAATTGTTATCTAGAAGCGGTGAACCAACCATTGATAGGAAAATAACGTCGGGTTAAATGATATATAGTTTGTGTATTCTTTTTCAGAAACTGCTAATGCGTGAGTTCTACCAGCTAAGAATTAAGGAACAATTTTACTGAAAGAGAAATGTATGTATTCTCAAAGATCTTTTTAATTTTTAGCATCCATATTTGATTCACCTTGATACTTTTTCATAGTACTCTTGTCAAGGCAGTCACCCTTAAGTCCAGTTTTGATTGACGATAAAATTGAAACGATAGTTTGAAAAAATGGTTAGTGTTAGATTTGACAGACCGAGCGATGTATGTCATTTTATAAGGTCGCTTAAATAATTTTGGTATCCAGTTGTGGCATATGGCACAATGACGAGAGCTTAGATTGCATGTAGTTCAACTTTTGCAAGTTTTGTGTATTGTCTTGTATTATCATTGACAGAACAAACTACAATTCTAATGTTTACAGTGATTGACTATGTCTCACGGTATTTCGACTCTTTGGCTAATATATCCTGCTGAAATGTTTTAAAATGGGGTCTTTCATTCTTCAATTGATGACTTTAGATAACCGATTTTTATTATAGTACTACTGGGCATTTATTTGAACTTCAGGGAATGTAGGTGTTTAAAAAATAACGACAAGCATGGCTTTGTGCACTCCAATGCACTAAAAAAAATTATAACATTCAAGCAATTACGTCGGGGATTTGACAGAATACCCTTTACCACTTATTTTGTCCTTACAACTTTACGATTTTTTAGTTCCAATCCTGAATCCGGAATAGCCTTCCTTTCCTTTAAGATGGGGAGAAGTTATTTCAAGATCATGATCGGTCGTATCCTTTTTCACTAATGAAAACTGACTTAGAAATTGATGAATTGTTAGGTTGTTAGGTAAGCAATTAAGAAAAATCAATTAACATAAGCAATATTATTGATACCTCATCGATTTCAGCATATTTATCTGATTAGAGTGTCTGTCGTTTTAAATGCATATACCAACAATCAAAGCTTTCAATCTTATCCGAAAAAATGTAAGCTATCGTTACAAATGCAGGTGAAATAAGATTTTGTTTTTTCAAATATCATTTAGCTGACTAGAACAGTGTATCGTGCAAAGATACGAATTATTGTCCTTATGGATAAGTTCTTATCTCATATTTGGATATCAAGGTACATCTGCTTTCTAGATAGCACCTTGGTGTTGGTGGCGTCTGTGTTCTAGTCTTTCGTTCTTTAGCGACGTCATATCAAAACAATAATACTGGCTATTGATAAAATGATAATGTACATTTGTCAGTAATCGACGATCTTATTAGAAATTGTTGAAATAATGACGCCTCTAATTAGAATTAGTGCACATATATTTGAGTTGTTGTGAAGTTGTTGCTATCTAAATTACGTATACTCAAATACCTTCATTCATTTAAATCATGTCATAACGTGGCGAGGAAGAAAATTATATTTTAAAATACATTAAGGTACCGGATATTCAATTGTTTGTTTGACCGGATTGTTAAATACATGCATTACAGCTTATATATCATACTGGTCATCACATATGTATATACACCTACCATCATGGTCGAAACTGCCGACCGTGTCTACTGTGTATCTAAACACTGGGTAATTATTTGCAATGTCAAAAGTGCAAGTGTAGCCATAGAAGTCAACCACAACAAACCATCCCTTTTCACTTCCTGCGCAATACCAGTAGTTCTTATATATGAAAAATCTCCTTGAATAATCCCTAAAAAGGTATCAAGATATTCTTTAAACATTGTGGACGGTATTCAATTAATTGTTTTTTACACATGCTTCAAGTCATTTGAAACGAACTTCTTGTGATTATAATGTTAATGAAATTATCAAACAAATTTGATTCATATGGTGGTAAAGATGAGATACGATTCGGTGACCAGGTAGCTAGTCTCCTGTAAAGGAATCAACATCGATTCTTATTTGTGCACCAAACCTCACAACAGAAAAGGTTGCTTGAAAGATATAGCAATGACACTTGCCTCATGGATGCAGCATACAGAACAACCAAATATTCTCTTCCACTGCATTTTTTATGTGTGCCAGCGGATGTCAATTATATGGTAGTGGCAAGCTTCATTATTGAAACTAAAGATAGTCAGTCCATTAAGGAGGCCCTGTCTATTTTGAAGGAGTGGAATTCCAGCTGGCAACCAAAATTTTTCATGTGCGATTATGCTGAGGAAGAAATTGGAGCCCTTGAAAGCATTTTTTCCAGGTAATCTTTTTTGAAAGATGTTATAGCTAGAGTAGTGCTAATCAACAAAAGTGCTGCAATAAACTTTGATAATTAAAGTATTGGCATTGTTTTTAGATGGAAAATGACTAATTTAAAACTTTTCCTCTTTGCATGTTAGTTATTTTCAAATAAATTGCATGGAAGGTCAAAAGGGGTAACCATGCATACACAGCAGAATTAGCAACATATGTTTTAAAGTGTTGGTAATGAATGAACAGGTGTTAAATGGATAGTAAAACGTATGTGTTAAATAGGCAGTAAAATAGTCGTTAAATTAGATTTTTGTATTTCCCCGTTCAATCGAATCTTAACTAGCTCCTGATTCGGAAGGATCAAAATAGATAACATACATGTAATAGTTATAACCTAGAAGATTGTAAAATGTATTAGACGATTAGTACAATGAGGGTGAAACGTTCCTTTGAAAAAATACATGTAAAAAGTGTAAAAAGCATGTTTAAAACATATGTTTAGTATTTCTTAATTTTTTTTCTTATTATTTTAGAATTCTTTGTCTACCTATGTGACTTTCATAGGGAGCAGTCCTGGGATCGCTGGTTGTCAGCAAGTCACAATGGTGTTGCGCAGTACAAATCAAACCAGTCAGAACATTGCTTTGTCAATAACAGAATAAGAATATGTAACGGAAAAAAATGCTCTACAGGTACATTTAATGCCCCACCTACAATAGTAGAGGGGGTTATGTTTTTTGGTCTGTGCGTTCGTCCATCAGTTCCTTTTCGGGTTACAGGTTTTGGTCAAGGTAGTTTTTGATATAGTTGAAAGTCAACTTGAAGCATAGTATACCTGTTCCCTATGATATAGGTTTTCTAAATATAATGTCAAGTAGGGTTTTGATCCCAATTTTATTTTTCACTGAATATTAAAATTGAAAGTGCAAGCCGGACATCAGTGTACTATGGAGACATGTTTTTTTTGTTTTACATGAAAGAGAGGATAGCAAGATTAAATCACTCAATTTTCTGTTAGTACATAATTCAATATACATATAAAATATTTTATTTTCATAAATGACAGTTTTTTTTAGCATTTTCGAAATACAATGGTACGCTGTTAACTGCTAATGATTAAAATATTATCAGCCAACTAGAAAAAAAACTTCAAATGGCAACTGAATACTTTTTACAAAAGAAATTTTGTTTTTCTACATATGCTAACAGAATTTGAAAAGAGAGCAAAGGACTAAGGACATGGCTAAGAAAACATAAAACATACCTCTTTTTTGAATGATACGTACGTTTAGCATCATATCTAGATGTGCATGGGAGGAGATAATGTTGGGTGATTGAAAGGGGAGATAATCAAATTTAAGCATGGTTCCACCTTAATAATCATGCAAAAGTAGAGAAAAGATGATACATGCACCTGTCCTAAGTCAGGAATCGGATGTTCAGTAGTTGTCGTTTGTTGATGTGGTTCATAAGTGTTTCTCGTTTCTCGTTTTTTATATAGATTAGACCGTTGGTTTTCCCGTTTGAATGGTTTTACACTAGTAATTTTGGGGGCCCTTTATAGCTTACTGTTCGGTGTGAGCCAAGGCTCCGTGTTGAAGACCGTACTGTGACCTATAATGGTTTACTTTTATAAATTTTGACTTGGATGGCGAGTTGTCTCATTGGCACTCATACCACATCTTCTTATATCTATATCATATGCACAACTTTTTCTTCAGCTGAAATACCTTCTGTAGGACTAAAGACATTTGTTTGAACAATAAAAGTATTGGTGATGTTCGGGATTCGAAAATATTTACAGCTAAAATTTGGTTAGAATGTACTATGGTAATGTTCAGGAAATTCCCCTCTAAGTTTTTTTTACTATCTAACGAATAAAAAAATTTCACTTCCTTTACATCATTCCTAATGAAATGAACATTGAAGAGATTGTTTATAGGGTCTTCAAACAACATCTAAGCTAATAAGACCTATGAATTTAAGAAGTCATTTATAAACCCTTGCATGATTTTTAGGAGGAAAGTGTACGTTGTACATGTGAAGAGTCCAACTGAAGTAGGGATATCCATTTTGCGAGCCTGCTCACATTCTTCTAGTTAATTAATTAATGTGTGTTTTTGAATGGAGGAACACATCTGATTTTACCCAATTTGCATTTCAGCGTTGGGTTAAAGAATACAGAGAAGGAGTGTTCAATGTGTTAGTTAACACCAACAATGGTGTTGAACGGCAGAATGAAGCCTTGAAGTATGAATACTTAGATATGAAAAAAGATAAAGTTTTTAAGCCAACTTTTGTCAACGATCCTGACCAAGTTTTTCCCTGATTCTTATATCAAGAATGTATAGTACCTATGTAAGGACATTCAATTGGAAAGGAAAGGGACTGTATGATTATTATTTGATTATTGATGTTTTAATGTCACTTTTAAGCGGACTGGGGTTATTTCATGGCAGCCAGCTTTATTGTTGAAGGAAGTTGGAGTGCCCGAAGAAAAAAATTCCACTGAATAACTGACACTTTTATTCAATTAAGATTGGAGTCAAGTGCACCTGCACAAGGCGGGATTCAAACTCGCAACCTCAGTGTTTAATTGCAAGTGATTACATTAGATGAGGTACTTAAACCACTTGTCCACTGAGGATCTGCAACGCTGTATGAACGAATTTCATTATTTATTGTGTACAAAATAATTATTCAGTTTTATGTTCAGATTTTGTGATTTCCTTTTCATTTCGTATATATGTTATGGGGAAAAATTGTTTTTAAATACTTTCCTGATTACAGTGGAAGGTATCTCTGGTAATTGCAAAACTCCAAATTCATAACACATTTAAGATGCATTTTGTCATAATATAAAAATATATATAGTTTATTTTTACAGCAGATTCCATTGAGTGTGTAGCCAAAGGTAATATCTTTGGTTAGCTTGCTTGTTAGCTGAACTGTGAAGTCATTATTAGGTCAGGTATACTACCCTCCTTTCGAAGTAGCATAGTCCAACAGACAGATCGATTGTTTTCTGTCGGACAAGTCTATTCTTAAAGTAGGGTAGTTTACCTAACCTAACAATGACTTCACAGTTCAGCTAACAAGCAAGCTAACCAAAGATATTACCTTTGGCTACACACTAAATGGAATCTGCTGTAAGTTTTATAAATTTTTTATTTACAATAACTCTCTGTCTCTTGTATTGATTCTAAAGGTAAGTTATTTCTTTCATAAAACACATTGTTCTTGAATGGTGTGTACTGTATATCTGTTGTTCATCATAGCAATAGCAAGCTAAAGTAAATCATCGGCAATGCAACCTTTATTTCTTTTAAACTTCTGACAGCTATGTTTCAGTATCTGAAAAAAGCATGTAGTACATGTAATCAAGCCCATCACAAAAACTGCATGATGTACTTCTTTGGATCTTAATGATTAAAATGAAATCTTAACTTAGAAATAATAATAAATTGAATTGCCGATTACAGAATAAGTGCTTTAAATTTTTAAACGCTGGAAAACATTTGTTTGATATGTAAAATCGCCCTCTGAGCTGGGGTTGTTATTCAACATCTTAATTTTGTATAAAATCATCAGTATACTAATTATTATTCAACATTTATCAATATAGTTTGCTTCTTTACACATAATTGATAAATTACACATTTTATATTATCATTCTACTTAGAAAAGATTATGATAAGAAAGATACATGCATATGTTTCTAGATAATGTATTTAAAAAAAAAATTAAAATCAATTTTATTGAGAAAATAGTCAGTGCATTTTTTTATAATCTGTTATTAACCAAGGTACATACAACTTTACTTAGGAACACGTTAATGTATCTTACTTAGCCGGCTTTTCATTCTTATCATAATCTAAATGCACAATCAATGATATTTTTGCTTTTAAGTTATTTTATTGCAACATATATTCTTACTTTCCAGAACATTCTTATAGCTTTGCTAATCACATGATTGATTTTAATTGTATACTGAATAATTTCACTCAACTTTCCTGTTACTTCCATACCTTATACAATTAATCACTTTGAATTCATCACTATAAAGATTTATCTACCAAAGAAAAGGTAATATTCATCTTAAAGCCATATGAGGAGAAATGTGCATTTTTAGAATTTTTCATGGTAATAATACAAAATGAAAACAACACGTTATAAATGTCATGCGTTCGAAGCGCTATTCTGGATTTATCTTCATCAGGAACGCTAAAAGTCAAATATATTTGAAAGCCAAGGATGTATAAGAACCGAAACAGTTGAAGAGCTATATAATCAAAAATGATAGCCAAATCCTTCTAAGGCCAACTTTGCCTGAGGGAGTTGAAACCTTAGTTTCTTTATAATTTCAAAATCTTTAAACGGGCAAATTTAAAAAGGTTGGTTTATAATCATGTCAGTACCGAAGTACTGACTACTGAGCTGATGATACAATTTATTGTCAGGCGGCTTGTTAAAAATATATAACACATATTATCTAAGGCTTTATTACAATCATTATCATTCATATCAACACTGGTGATGGTTATCCTTATTCAACAAAGTTTATTTAATGAAATTTGGTTCAAGAAATGATAATGTATGGTGTGTTGATGCCTGATGATAGAGTTCAAGTTGTTCTATTTTAAAGGCCACAGTATTGTTTAATGAAAGATAATTTTTTTCTTTTAATAGTATTGTTTTATTGTTATTGACTCAGCATTATTCTATCTGATAAGTTATTTGTTTGAGAAAGATTTTTTTAATTTACTTAGAAATAAATGTAGAAATTGTAAAATTAAGAAAAATTACCTTACGTTTTTACAAAGTTAGCTGTATATTTCCTATACATTCCTAAAATTGCTTCTCTCTTTCTCTAGATATTCACGTTTAAATGCAGCTGCCTCTGAGTTGGCTCGAGAGTATGGTGAAGACATACCAGGTTTTCTTAAGAATCGTCTTCGTCAAGTGATAGATCACTGTTTCCAAGATAGGAGGATTCTGTAAATATTCCTAAAAGTGACATTGATGAGATTGCAAATGGCCACTTTTTTTGTCAAAAGTCAAAATGATTTATCACGATCATATTTGGTACAAGTCCTTCCACCAGAGTCTGATAAGCCTCATTGTGATTGTATAGATTGGAAACGATCATATCTAGTATGTAAACATTTCATGGCTGTCTTAAGACACACTAAGTTTGGTTGGAATAGACTTCCAGAAATATATAGGAAAAATCCTATACTTAATTTGGACATTGACAACATAATCTACAGTCGAAATAAGTCGTTCCACCAGTAGATACCATACAAGGTTATAATTCCATTCCACATGAAGACAGGCAAGATCATGAAGAATATATGGATGATTCTCCCATTCTTGATCTTTCTATATCTTCAGCTGCAGAACTCAAAAGACAGCGATCGAGGATTGGAAATTTATGTCAGGTTCTTAGAGAATGTGTTATCACTGTTCTGACAGTTCAATTTTAAATACAGTAGAGATCTTTTAGCACTTACACTGACAGTCAAAACCTCTACTCCAAAGGATGGTCACTTCACAATTGACTCTTATCTTATGACAAAAATTGCTAGTGAAAAAGTATCTAAGGGTAAACTGAAGAAAACAACTAGAAAAAGGAAGGCCAGTGGTTGTTTAGGTGTAAGGGATGAGAAGACCCGAGGGGTGTAAACCAGGAATGTAGTAGAGCAGCTGTGTACCGGTTTATATTTTTCTTGGAAAATAGTTCTGATATAACAATTGGATATTAGGCAAACAAACTTTCTGTATTTGCTTAAAACCGATACAGTAAATTTCTTAGTTTATTATATTGAATAAATAGCTAATTCGATGTCCAAGTTAAGAATAGGGTATTCCCGGTATCCCCAAATTCAGATGAGTCTGTCCATACGTCTGTTCGTCTGCATGTCCGTCTGTCCTTCAAAATGGTTTTAATTTTTATACTTGACATGTATATCAACTAACTCAAGAGAGTGTGTTATAATTTATGTACAACTTTGTAGGTCAAAGGTCAAGGTCAAACACAGGTTTCAGTTGAGAACCTCATGTCATATGGTAAAGATCATGTCTTCTTTATGTAAATCTTTGTATGTCAAAGGTCAAGGTCAAAGGTTATGCTTGACATTCATATTAACCAATATTTCCAACTTTGTAGGTCGAATGTCAAGGTCACAAGCTAAGGTTACAGTATGGAACCCCATGTCCCATGTTAAAGACTGTGTCTGTTGTTTACATGGGCCAACAGAGATGGCTTCCATCTCCCTATTATCTAGTTGTATTTGGCGTCCTCAGTAAATTTCCAATGAAACATACAATACAAAAGGTCTCATTTTATAACATTTTTAATCGATTCAAAATGTGATGCACTCTGTTAATAACATTGTATACATGTTATAAGCGTGCACCTTGTGATTGTAAGTGTTATTTTATAAAATAATAAAATGGTCAAATTCTCAATTGGCCAGGCTGTTTTTTTTTAAATAGTAAAATAGAAACTTGCCACCATCCATGTAGAAATATTTTGAATTATTGAATATTTTTCCAAAAAAATGAATTGAAGCTGTCAAAGATTTGAGTTACATCTTTTATGGAAAGCAACAAAATCAAAGATTTAATTTTCATTACATAATGCCATAAATGACTATGAATAAATTCATTTATTTCTGAACACGTAAATAGCCAGAAACAGGAAGGAATAGTAATGGATTATAATGACAACAGATCAAGATACTATACTGTAAAATTTCCTGGAATTATATAGTTTATATGTAAATTTTATGATCAATATACACAGATCTGATTCCAAGTTAATAGGTTTAATTACTAGGATATCATTGTCCTGTGTACATGCAATAATATTAAGTAATATATACAAAACATTGAAACATTTGTATGACCTACCACTAGGGTTATAGTTTCACCCTTGTTTGTCCGTCCATCCGTGTGTACGTCCTTCATTTGGTTTCTGTTCTATAACTTAAGTTAGCCTAAACCAAATGTTATGAACCTAATACACATTACTTATCTAAACCACAAAACACAGATCAGTTTTGAATTTGAGTGGCGTCGCGTTCATTGCACTCCTCGAGTTATGACCCTTGACGTTCTATGGAAGCAGGGGCATTATATGTGTCTCTTGTTTGTTATTAAAATTAATTGGTGGTGAAAATACCCACTTTTTTTAAATTCAAAATACTAGTGTAACTACGTTAAATGAATACAAGATCTTCTTTTCCATCCTTTTTTTATGTTTGGTTGTATTGAGCATTTATTTATATCTTGTTATAACAAGACAAGGAAGCAGATAACCAAACTAGTACGGGTTATGATGAAGGCGCAGGAATCAATTCACTTCTACATCTTGTGCAAGGTATGTGAAAATGTTATCTAAATATAGCTTGGGGCAGATTACTAGCTTGAATTAGTCTCAGATACATGTTATGGCAAAAATTGCAGGAAATCATTTTCTTTAAACATAATTTAAAAAAAAGTAGAATAACAAAAAAACTGAACTCCAAGGAAAATTCAAAAGTCCTTTATTAAATGGCAAAATAAAAAGCTCAAACACATCAAACGAATGGAAATCAACTGTCATATTTCTGACTTGGTAATTTCCCTATGTAGAAAATGTAAAAACAATTCTTGTCCAGTAGTTATTGGACAGTGACTACTTTAGATTAACCTGATACCCTGTGGAAATATTTTCGATAAATCTCAAATATAACCCCAGATCATCTCTGGCATCTTCAGAATTCTCATTGGACATTAGCGGCCGCCATTTTATATAAAATCGTCTTATGTAACGTTTATGATCCCGCAATTCACGTCATGTCATTTTGCGTTGCTGTTTTTTTAGATTGTTACGTAATGAACGTCACAATATGATCCATAAAAAATAGCATAACATTTTAGCGGAAATTCGAAGAATTTTAAATAAAACCTATTTTTCCTTGACGAAAGAAACAGAAAAACATGCAAAAAAAAGAGCGTTTCTTTTAAGTAGTCACACTTGACGAGAACAGCGCAGACACTAATATGGATATCGTAAGCGACGCAGCAACGCTTGCTGGTGACCTGAGTGTATATTTGAGAGGTCCCAAAGGCCTCTTAGAATATAAACCAGGAACCCAGGTAAGCTTTAGATCATTTTTGAAAGAAATAATTGAAATTGATCAAAACATTTAAAATTGAGAATCGAAATGGGGAATGTGTCAAAGAGACAACAACCCGACCATAGAGCAGACAACAGCCGAAGGCCACCAATGGGTCTTCAATGCAGCGAGAAACTCCCGCACCCGGAGGCGTCCTTCAGCTGGCCCCTAAACAAATATGTATACTAGTTCAGTGATAATGGACGTCATACTAAACTCCAAATTATACACAAGAAACTAAAATTAAAAATGATACAAGACTAACAAAGGCCAGAGGCTCCTGACTTGGGACAGGCGCAAAGATGAGGCGGGGTTAAACATGTTTTTTGAGATCTCAACCCTCCCCCTATACCTCTAGCCAATGCAGAAAAAAACAAACGTACAACAGTACGCACAGTAAAACTCAGTTTAAGAGAAGTCCGAGTCCGATGTCAGAATAGGAAACAAAAGAGACAATAATACATAAATAACAACAGACTACTAGCAGTTACTGACATGCCAGCTCCAGACCTCAATTAAACTGATTGAAAGATTATGTCTTCATCATATGAATATCAGGCACAATCCCTCCTGTTAGGGGTTTAGTATTATACCATCATAAAATATATGAGAAGAACATAACCCGTGTCATGCCAACAACTGGTTTTAGAATAAATATGTTTAATTCCGATGCATTATTAGATATTAAAGCCAACATATGCAAGCTTTAATGACCTGACAACAGTATCGTAACTATATCCCTTCTTAATAAGTCTGTTTAAAGGTTTTGTTAGCTTTTCGGGTGAATACTGACATTTTTGTGCTTTGTAAAGAATATTACCATAAAAGATTGGATGTGAAATACCCGAACGTATAAGATGTCTGCATGTTGAGTTATATTTACGAATGATGTCCTTATACCGATGATACAATTTTAAACACTGATGAACTTTCAAAAGTTGTGTTAACTTACAAGTAATCAGATACCTTTTTGAGGTTATAAACTGTTATAGATTATGATTTCAAAGCCTTCCCGTCATCATCACATATTTGTTACATATTTTGAAACTTTGCCTGCTTTACAAATTTATGGTCTACAACTAACAAAAATGAAGCAGCTGAACTATTTCAGGAAGCCAAAAAACATCTCGGTTATCCTAAATTAAATGTTCCTTAATTGGTTCTGCAGTTGTTTATTTTTTTGTGTGCAGAGGAAGCTGTAAAAGCATATGTACTTTTGACGGACACTTTGCCAAAGAGCTTGAATATTGCACAGAAGTACAGTCTATTAAATTTTGCTATAGTAAAATTAGGTATGTTAATACATTATGAAGTAATAACACACTTCTTTCCTTGTTTATATCTGACTCTTGTCTCTCTTATATTATATTCAACTGCATGCAAAATGCCTACATCTAGATGGAACCTTATAGATTAAATTAAATGAATGAATGATTATTTCATTGTAGAAGCTAACATATTGCTATTACAAAATAACAAGTTATGAACTTGTTTAGCCTTAATTGAATTAAAATGCATTTGAGTGGTTTTACATTAGTAATTTTTGGGGCCCTACTTTCACCTATAATGGTTTACTTTTATAAATTTTGACTTGATGGAGAGTTGTCTCATTGGCACTTATACCACATCTTCTTATATCTATATATCTATACAAGGCTAATAAAGACAGTCATTAATTAGATATTTAAGTTGTAGAATATCAGGAATAGCAATTAGTATAAGCTTTTTGTTTGTGTTCCAATATTTCTCAAATCAATTAATCTTATTAATGAAGACATGGGAGATTTAATAAGAGTAACCAGCGAAGGGTTTGTGTACTTATTTGTTTTATACGGTATCAAATGCCTGTTATTTCTGTACGACTATTAGACATATGCCAAATATTTGTTTTACATGTACAAACAAAATTTATACCATCTGAAGTCGGAGTATCTAAGATTGTGGTTTACTTTTATTTTAAAATGGCATTAAAATATTTTCCATTTCCACCAAATATAATTGTATGTGTTTTGATGTTATTTTTTCCAAAATCCTATTGTTTTTGTTAAGGAAAAATGACTGAATAACCTAAAAAGGAAATGTCAACTTTTGCAGGAAACATTCCTTCCAAGAAGGAGACATGGCTTAAAAGTAAGACGCATACACATGCTTATAATTGATATCTCAACAATGATAATAGCTTTTTGTTTGGCAATACAAATAGTCAAGCAATTATGTGTGGAAAATATTCATGAGAAAATAATCTAAATAGTTTTACAAACATTTGCTGTTAACAACAATTATCAAAACACATCATGAAAACAATAAAAAAATAAGGAGATGAGGTATGATTGCCAATGAGACAACTATCCACCAAGGTTATACATTTATTAGTATTAACAAGTTCTATGCTCATACGTATTGGTAAGAATTGATGAAAACATGGTAGCAAACCATGCCAAAGACAATGTTTAGTCTTGTGAGTCGCTTAAAAGCATCTGGAAATATTTTGGTAACTACTTTTCTCCCTCTGATTTATTGCATTGTTCACTGTTGTTGAGAACATGATATAGCGTGTTATATTTGAATTTTAAACCTTACTTTTTTAAATTTGTGTTCTATAAAGGCATATTATTTTATAATATGTATATAAATACGGACCATTTGTGTCAAAAATAAAGATCTTCTGATCTTATCTTATCTTATATAAGTTTAAGTTAAGCTATTTTCTCATTTATTATGTATATAATTATGGATCTTATGTGTCTAAAATAATGATAAAACAAAGATTATCTGATCTTATCTTATCTTATATTAGTTTAAGTATAACTATTTTCTCATTTATTTCATTGATTGATTAATCTAGCAAATGCCTACATGTTGTCTAGTTTTGATACTGACATGCATCATATAGTCAACTCTTTGGGGGTATTTTCAATTCTCTGTGATAACTCATTTCAGCTGCATTTCCAACTGGAGGTTTGCAGAATCAACCAAGAAAGAACATATGTTTTGTCTTTACTGCAGTGCCTTAGAATTACAGACATACAACGGATACTGTAGTTACATGATCCCTGTCTAGATTCAAGTGTAACTACATTTTTATCACAAGACTTCTCAATTTGTTCATTTTTTATTGCACACAAATTTCGGAACATTTAAAGTTTCCTTCTATGTGTCAGTCCATCGATCACATACATTTAGGTTTTTATTGAATTGTTCTTAAAGATGGGGACATATCATTACGACACGTAGTACACATATTCATCATTATATACACTTTTATAGATGAAAGCAACTTTGACAGATACGCTTAGATGAACATAGAAAAAGGTAGCTCTGCATCAGATTTAGTTTTGCCTTTAAACCTTTTTGCAGATGGCATCACATCGTTATAAAACTTGTTACATACGAGAATAAACATAGTAACTTGTAAATAAATAATACATGCAGATGTATGTACCTCATTGAAAAGTGCAAAGATAATTATGAATATATTTGAAGGAAGTTGTCAGTCCTTCAAATGAAAAATCTAGATATTTTGTATGAACTGAAAGTGTTCCATGTTTGTGTTTCTAAGGTGCTTTTGTTGAAATTAAAAAAGAAAACTGTATTTTATTAAAATATGTTTCATGTAACTCTTTATGTCTTGTTTGCTCCTTAAGGAAGTTTATTGAATATGGACCTATATCAGCATTACCCCTATGCTATGGACTTTTAAGTACATACACTAAAAGACCTTGTGTATTCTTTCGTTTTTGTTGGATTTCTGATGAAGAAAGGCCAGTGAAGGTAGATTCACGTGAACCTTTCTTCACTAGCATCATTGGCCAATGATGTGATTGTGATTGAAATTAAACAACTTCTGCAAAAATAGCATGTCAATATTTTAAATATATTTTATATTGTTTTGTTTTCAAATTAAATGTGCTTCACTCTGGAAAAAGAAATTTCCTATCGCATGTGGAAGATCATAAGAAGCTATCATGTATAAAATATATCTAAATCTTATAATACATCTGCACTAAGTAATGGTTTAAAGCTTCCTATGCAGCTAGGATGCTAAATTTTGGACCTAATATGAAAATAATAAGTGGTATAACTGCCAATAAGACAAATGTCCATCCAAGACCAAATGTCGTTGATTTAAACAATTGTAGGTCACAGTAAGGCCTTCAACATGGAGCCTTAAAGATGATAAAAACAAGAAACGAATCAAATACAATCTCTAAAAGCGTCAGAGCACACATTAGAATAGAAGGTTGTCCTTGACGGCCCGGTATAGGTCCGACGCTCTGACACATTCCATTTTCAGGGCTAGTTGATTCAAGTGATGATGATGTGGGTAGGCGACATATTATAACCTATGGTTTATTGCTGTAGATGTGTAGCAGGAGTATGAGGTAGGACAGCAGCAAGACAACCATAAACTGTTGACGATAATCATGGATGAAGAGTATGAAAAATGTCTCACGTAAGTTTACATCCTTGAATATCAATTGGAATATGACATTTTGATCTTTGTCAGAGGAATAAATATGGGGCATCAGATTTAGAGAGGTATGTTCGCATCTAGTTAGTCGTCAGAGCAGACTAATCACTCTTTATTAAAAGGTTTATTAAGGTACTTGAAGCTACGTATGACGGAGGATGCTTGGGTATAAAACCCATCCGAAGATATTTCATATCTTGAGCACACAGGGTTAACATTTGTAAACTGGTGGCATAAACTGGTAAATGATATACCTAATAAAACCTAATAAAACTTTAAACTACTCCAGAGACGGGCATCATCATATTTGTGAAAAGCGAAAGCATACATCAAACCCTACCCTAGATTGAGATTGAGTCTAATAGATACAAAATCTTTTTAAAGGCACACAGACACTACCCCGGATTCGTTTCAGTATCTTAAGATGGTCGACCAATTGATTATGTGACCTAACATTTATGAAAAAAAAGACATAACATTTCTTAAACCGTTTTTGCTTTATCTGCCCAATTAATGAAGTCTGTTTACATCCATGTGCGTAGCATATCAAATGCTGAACAGGTACTAACAAAGTTAACAGTGTTAATTAAATGAAAATACGTGCATGTAAACAGGTTAAAATTACGTGACATTTAGTAGAAACTCCACCTAAGTTAGATGAAAACAAATAAAAGTTTTCATAGATATAGGAAGATGTGGTATGAGTGCCAATGAGACAACTCTCCATCCATTTGACTAATGATGCACAAGGATATGATTGTAAATGTGAACAAAATTTTATTTCAACAATCGTCCAAACAAATCGACAACAGTCAATAAATAAAGTCAATAAGATCATTAAGGTTTGATGACCCCTTCCGTAACACCGTGTATTACAACATTCTTGAAGGTGTATATGAACTTGTTCATTTTTGTACTGTAGTATTCAATGTTTTTATTTCCAAACTTGTTTGATGGAAATCATTGCTAGCACTGCATGCATTAATTCCCTTCCTATCTAGTACATAATTGTCAAATATAAGAGTACACGGGGAATCGCTATGGATTTTCTGTAAAATTTCATTAGATTGAGAATACTAAGTCGTAGGTGTATCTTGAATACAAAAAATATATAAATATATATACAAAAGATTAAAAATGTATATAATAGATAATAATTATGGGATAATAGCCGATGTATACTTCATTCTGATAACTTATTAAACGGCAGCCATTATACAAGTTTCCCTTACCTTTGTAAGTATTGAAATAAGCAAATACATTTAATATAAAACAAAACGCTAAGTTATCTTCTCTTTTTATAATGTTCTATAGTGAACTATATTTTATTAAAAAAAAACCAGCTTGTTCAATATCTGTTTTTAAGCTTACCCTATAACGGAGAAAAACTCATAGTCGCCGATGGAATAAGTTAAGTCATTCCATGTATTGGTCGAAACATATGACGGAGAGAACCAGTCAATGTTGTTTGTTCCTAGAGGTATGTCAAACCTTATCTCGACAGTTGGTGTGTTATTTGCATGGAGAACAACAAAAACCTGAAGAATGAAAATATGTACAAAGTACTAAATTACATAAATTGCACTATTCTATCATTTCAAGTAAATCAATTTTATCATTAACACGTATTAAAGGAAAGTATGAAAAGGGCCTGATAACATCACACAAAAAGAAAATAATTTTGCAGATTTTATTAAAGAAATGCAACAGCTTTTTTTCAATAAATCGACTGACAATTTTCGAGGAATTGATTTCTCCGTCTTTTTTCGCATCTAAAATTTATGAATTAAATTTAGCTCGGAAGCCATCTGCTTCAAATATGAAGATTACAATTGGATATTGTAAGGTACTCGATTCAGATGTTAGATCTACATTCATCTCTTTTTGGGGCGAATAGGATTTGGAGCAATACACATTTTCATCGTCTATTCAGTAGCTAGTTCAATCGTTGTCAGTTGTTTACCCTTTGCAAAAAAGATGCCTATTTATAAAGTATATCCATATCTTTTTTTAGTTATGCATGTCTTTTGATCCATCTGCCATAGCTGTCGCATTTTCTGATCTTTCTCGAACAATTCAAACATAAGCATTATCCTTATCAACAAAAACAATTCTGCCGTTTAATATGTTTTAAAAAATATTCCAATTAAAAAGATTCGGTCAGAGTGTTGCTCGTGTCTTATTCTTATATAAGAAGTAACATGAGAATCCACACACACACCAAATGAAAACATTGAGAAATTCAAAAGACCGGTTGCAGGAGTATCGCTCTGATATGTCAACGTCACCTATGAATCAACCAAAAGAAACATTCAAATTACCTGTCGAAGAGAAACTGACAACGACATGCAAAAAAAAAACAAAAACAGAAACAAAAACGACGAAAAGATATACAACAGTCTAAAAACATTACTTAGAAAACTAAAATTTGAACAACACGAACTTCACATAAGCCACTTGCTGCACCCATCGTGTTGATCACGGTTAATACAAATTCAGTGATAAACCTCAATCGGTTATGTCACAACCGCGGATACGAAGATGCGATTGCGATTACAATAATTAGATCATATCCGTGGTCATTTTGACACATGTCTTAAGTAAATAAAGGCAACAGTAGTATACCGCTGTTCAATAGTCATTATTCGATTAAGCAAAATCAATTCTGGGTAAAAAAATTAAAACTGAGGAAAACACATCAACTATAAGAGGAAAACAACGGAACAACAGAAACACTGAACTACAACAAAAGCAAACGCCAACATACATAGAAACGGACTGTAGATAACAACTGCCATATTCCTGACTTGGTACAGGACAGTTTAAGAAAAAACGGTGGGTTTAACCTGATTTTATTACTAACCAAACCTCCCGCTTATATGGCAATGTTAAAAATACCGTTAAAATGACAACACTTCGTACAAACAAACGCAAGAACATTCAGCACAGAGAAATACATAAATAAATAATATAATAGTACATTACAACATGTAAACCGCAGAATGACAACGGACACCTCCCATGAATTTACGACAGCAAACAAGGACACCACAAACGAAATATAAACTGTGCGTCACATAAATGGATCAACGTCACAAAAAGTGACGTATTTTTTGTGACGTTTATATTATCACAGGTAAATTTCTAAAAATAAAATATATATATTTGTTTTATTTATAGACAGTAACCGTCAATCATCTCGTGATGAGCTACCTTAAAACTTTTCATATACAAATGCATAAAATATGCGTATGTACCTTCTTTAAGTTACCAATTGTTTTTACACGCTAAAATAGTTGATGTTCAAATGAAATTACTCTTCATTTGAGAGTCTGTAAATTTCTACGTGATTTGTTTTCTGGTGGAGAGTTGTCTGATTTGCAATCAAACATCTTCTTATTTTCATAGTACAGAAAAGAAAACTTCGAATAAAGTATGAAATAAGCAAACCGTACAATATTACTTTCATAAATTATTTTGTATTCAGAACAGATATAAACATGATATATTTATGTATATATTGATATGATTATTTAAACACTCACTTTGGTGATTTTCAAACTGATCCAGTAGTCTATATCAGAAGATCGGAAATTGCCTATATCATCATACTTTTCTGTTTCAAACGATTTGTTGGTGTAAGCTCGATATGTGTCAATTCCTGAGCCAGCCACAACATTGAACACAAGTTTCCCCCATCTGTTGACTTAAGAGAAAGAAGGAAAGACGTAAATATTTAAATATATTTGATTTGATTTGATCTTATCTTTTTTTATATATATATTTTCTTTAGTTTTCTCTATTGTTATATGAATAACTGTTCATTTGTTCAGCATATGCAATGATAAAAAAAAATTTAAAAGTTAAACTTCTAGAATAACTATTTTTATCTAAAAAATCAAAATACTGATACCTTTTGGAAATTTTTCATATATTTTCCATTTAGAATCTGATTGAGATGTAAATTTTCCTTCATAAACTTCTACTGAATGAATTAAACACGATTCGGCAACAGAACTGTAGCTGTAGTAAGTACATGATTTGGATTCATAACATTTTACAGCACATTGAACGACCGAGGATACTCGAATGTTTGAAACGTATTTTTCTAAATAACTCTCGTCATATTTCATTATGAATTTCTGTGAAGCTGTAAATAGAACACAAATATGAAAAACGAACGAAATAAAAATTACACATCTCATTTTTCCCAATTTTCCTGACAAATATTCAATCTTTACACTCTTACAATAATTTCAAAACCTATGTCATGTGATGTTATTACAAACGATTACATGATAGTCAATTTATCATTGAGGGAATCAATAAATTGAATCTTTATTAAACAGAATGTATATGTAATAGTTATACACTGAGGTATAGGTGTGTCTGGACAAGAAACCCCCACTGCCGGAGGGGTTTCTTATCCAGACACGCCGTATCCCGAAGTGTATAACTAACTTACACCCGATGCTAAACCCTATATTTGTTTACATTGACTATTAAATGAAAAAGAACGGATAGCAGTTTTATTGCCAATATCAAATCATGATTAATAAGATTTTTGTTTTTAAATGAAAACCCACTAGTTACCTTACTTTGACGATCATCATTCAAACTTTGACAAGTGAGTAGATTTTACAAATGTCAAAGTTGCCGTTTTGCATATTCTATTCCCGTTAAATCCTTGTGCTTATATGGATCAGCAGGTCAAGGTTGGCCGTATCGTGCATTCTTATTACAAAAAAATACACCATGCTCCTCGTATGCAATTGTCAATATGGACGGGTATAAGACAGACGACATTTTGAGTCAGGCGTTGGATTTTGCAGAAGAGACTGAAGATAACGCAATATTTATAACCCAAAGTACTTACATGTATCAGTTTAATGAAGGTAATCATAAATGTATTTTACATGTTACAGTTACAAGCCCCCCCCCCCCTTCTTCTCAACATTAAACAAACATTCATATTCGAACATACTGAGGGATAGGTGTGTCTGGATTAGAAACCCAACGACCGGACACGCTTAACCTACAAAAATACAGATTGCATATGTAGGAACCCCCCCCCCCTTTTTGGGGCAATTCAAGGGGGGATGGGGTTCCGAGGGTTGGAACCCCCTTTTTTTCGATAAATGCTTTTGAATAGGGACAGGACAGTTTAAGATTTGTTTTCTGGTGGAGAGTTGTCTGATTTGCAATCAAACATCTTCTTATTTTCATAGTACAGAAAAGAAAACTTCGAATAAAGTATGAAATAAGCAAACCGTACAATATTACTTTCATAAATTATTTTGTATTCAGAACAGATATAAACATGATATATTTATGTATATATTGATATGATTATTTAAACACTCACTTTGGTGATTTTCAAACTGATCCAGTAGTCTATATCAGAAGATCGGAAATTGCCTATATCATCATACTTTTCTGTTTCAAACGATTTGTTGGTGTAAGCTCGATATGTGTCAATTCCTGAGCCAGCCACAACATTGAACACAAGTTTCCCCCATCTGTTGACTTAAGAGAAAGAAGGAAAGACGTAAATATTTAAATATATTTGATTTGATTTGATCTTATCTTTTTTTATATATATATTTTCTTTAGTTTTCTCTATTGTTATATGAATAACTGTTCATTTGTTCAGCATATGCAATGATAAAAAAAAATTTAAAAGTTAAACTTCTAGAATAACTATTTTTATCTAAAAAATCAAAATACTGATACCTTTTGGAAATTTTTCATATATTTTCCATTTAGAATCTGATTGAGATGTAAATTTTCCTTCATAAACTTCTACTGAATGAATTAAACACGATTCGGCAACAGAACTGTAGCTGTAGTAAGTACATGACTTGGATTCATAACATTTTACAGCACATTGAACGACCGAGGATACTCGAATGTTTGAAACGTATTTTTCTAAATAACTCTCGTCATATTTCATTATGAATTTCTGTGAAGCTGTAAATAGAACACAAATATGAAAAACGAACGAAATAAAAATTACACATCTCATTTTTCCCAATTTTCCTGACAAATATTCAATCTTTACACTCTTACAATAATTTCAAAACCTATGTCATGTGATGTTATTACAAACGATTACATGATAGTCAATTTATCATTGAGGGAATCAATAAATTGAATCTTTATTAAACAGAATGTATATGTAATAGTTATACACTGAGGTATAGGTGTGTCTGGACAAGAAACCCCCACTGCCGGAGGGGTTTCTTATCCAGACACGCCGTATCCCGAAGTGTATAACTAACTTACACCCGATGCTAAACCCTATATTTGTTTACATTGACTATTAAATGAAAAAGAACGGATAGCAGTTTTATTGCCAATATCAAATCATGATTAATAAGATTTTTGTTTTTAAATGAAAACCCACTAGTTACCTTACTTTGACGATCATCATTCAAACTTTGACAAGTGAGTAGATTTTACAAATGTCAAAGTTGCCGTTTTGCATATTCTATTCCCGTTAAATCCTTGTGCTTATATGGATCAGCAGGTCAAGGTTGGCCGTATCGTGCATTCTTATTACAAAAAAATACACCATGCTCCTCGTATGCAATTGTCAATATGGACGGGTATAAGACAGACGACATTTTGAGTCAGGCGTTGGATTTTGCAGAAGAGACTGAAGATAACGCAATATTTATAACCCAAAGTACTTACATGTATCAGTTTAATGAAGGTAATCATAAATGTATTTTACATGTTATAGTTACAAGCCCCCCCCCCCCCTTCTTCTCAACATTAAACAAACATTCATATTCGAACATACTGAGGGATAGGTGTGTCTGGATTAGAAACCCAACGACCGGACACGCTTAACCTACAAAAATACAGATTGCATATGTAGGAACCCCCCCCCCCTTTTTGGGGCAATTCAAGGGGGGATGGGGTTCCGAGGGTTGGAACCCCCTTTTTTTCGATAAATGCTTTTGAATAGGGACACATGACTGGAACCCCCCTTTTTATCCTGGTTTGGCACCACTTTTTAAAATGGCTGTATCCGCCCCTGGGTGCCATCATTAGATTTCAACAATCCAAACATTAATATTTATTTTATGATTAAGACTTAGTCCAAATTAAAACTATATGTTTTGAATGTATAATTCAAATAAAAGTTCTTTACATTTATGTTCTTTAAGACATTGCCATATTGGATTAAAATTGTAGCTTCAAGCAAAGGAGTATTTAAATGATTTTTTTTTTATTCAAAATAGATGCTAAATATTTTTTTCGCTATTGGAATTTCCTGAAATATGTTTTTTTAATATGTCTTGAAACAACTTGTAGTGAACACTATTAGTTATCTCTTATGTTCATGCTATTAGAAAAAAACAATTTCCATTGTTATGAATAACAATGGACAGTGTTTTCGGGATGTAGAAACAGGGATTTCCAGAAACCCCGCTCGTCACACCTTGTGGTCAAAATCCATTGTTATTCGTAACAATAGATCTATTCAATTTACTCTTGTTTCAGAAATAGAAACTATGAAGTATAACAATAGAACTGGGGTGTAACAATAATACCTCCATATCTAACATAACCTTTACTTTTGAAAAGGTTAAGCAAAGAACGACCGAATAGGTTCATATCTATTATATTTGTTTTCTGTAAGTTGTTTTGCTATGTAAGCCGTTAGTTGTCTCATTTGAGTTGTGGCATATTTTTCATGTTGGGGCCTTTTATAGCCGACTATACGATATGGGGCTTCATTGATGAAGGCCGTACAGTAACATATAATTGCTTACTACCACTTCATTATAACTCTGGTGGATAGTTGTCTCATTGGCAATCATACCACATCTCCTCCTTTTTATACTGAAGAAAAGAATCTGAATAAGAAAGGCGAAAGATACCAAAGGGACATTCATGCTCATAAGTCGAAAAAAAAAAACTGACAACGCCATGGCTAAAATAGAAAAAGACAAACAGACAAACAACAGTTCACAAAAAACAACATAGAAAACTAAAGGCTGAGCAACACGAACCCCACCAGACACTGGGGGTTATCTCAGGTGCTCCGTCGTGTGGCTCATGTTAGTACAAAACCGGTGATAAGTCTAATTCGGTAGGTCATGTTCTGGAAAAGGGGGGAACGGGATTATTTTTACGACAATTGAAACATATCTGTTGTCATATGTGATGGCGTCCATAAAATTTACGAAGGGATAACTTCAACTTCACCACTTGGATCTCTTGGTTTAATAGCTTCCTTGTGATCAGCAACACTCTATCCAGGAAATCATGATAGGAAATACAATCTCTGGAATATCGTTTCAACTGGGAGATATATACTTCGTATGTAGGCGCTGTTTGAATGTTGCTACATAGATATGGAAAGTTCACAACTGGGAAGCTGAAATCATCTCTTTTGTCGTAACGTTTTGCTTTCAACCGACCCTCAAGGTCAATTTCTAGATGTTAGTCAAGATATGAGGCAGACTTAATTGTATCTGTTTTATCCTTTATCTCAAGTTCGTTTGGAAAGATGCATTTATAGTCACCAAATTTTGAATTATTTAGTGAAAAAATGATCTATATAGCGAAAAATGAAGTTAAAGGATACTGCTAACTTCTTTTCTTTCTTCCTAAGACTTTCCTCTATGAAGTCGCCCTCATATGAATTAAAGAACCAGTTAGCAACAAGAGGAGCACAGTTACGAAAAGGATCATATAGGAAGAACAGAAAAATGATATCGATCGCATATGTGAAATGACTTAATTTCGGACTTTCTAGGTTTTAGTTTTATACTCTCTTGAATATTGATTGATTGGTGTTTAATGCCACTTTAAGTACTATTGTGCAATTTCTTGGCGGTCAGTATTTATTGATGGGAGAAGCCGAAGTGTCCGTAGAGAACCATCGGCCTTCGATAGGAAAACTGACAATCCTTGTATATTATGATTGGAGTTTCTCTTGAATAAAAAAACCCCGGATATTGTAATTTGGTATAGAAAATAATATAGATCAACACTTTTGTGCGTTTGTTTGTTAATCAAAGTGATTAATTGGTCAGAAAGGTGTTTCGAATACTCAATAGGAACCCGATTTATTGCATGAACCCTGTGCATGTTTTCACTGTACAAACTGCATTAAAGTGAATTTTTTCCTTAAACAAAAACTGGTCCAACGTAGTTACGTGGACGAACAACTGGATTTGAAACCATATAAATTTTACCATCCGCATTTGGTTTACCCATCCGATATTTCTTGGACTCAATTCATCATCGATATTTTAGGCAGTCTTAGTCGTCTTATCTGTAATCTAACCGGTTGTTTCATTCCCAGTTGTGACCATTTTGACTGAAAGGATTCGCAAGGCGGGTGATGCAAAGAACGATTTTAAATAGCAATTATCTGTAACCACCAACCAAGTTGCGGCACGCATAGTCTCAGATTTTTTTTAAATTTGGTTTGTTGGTAGCTATCGATAAAAAAACAAGAAATATGTTGACAAAAAAATTGTTTATGCCCCCGTTGCCATGGTAACGGGTCCCCTTGGATTTTGCCTCAAAAATGCATATTTCGACGATCAAAAATGACCCATTTTAAGCAGTTATCATGCACACATTTCAATAGTGATTAATATTTTGACTTTTGTTCATCAAAATATAACAGTTAATGAGTAAGATGAAAGATAAAAATTAATTCTCACAAAAAGGGAAGAAGGGGGCAGCACTGATTTAAATACTGGAGTTTTCAATGTATTCAAGAAGGCAAATTATAGGCATTTTGCATGACATAATTTTACACTTTTGCATCCACAACCAATTATACTAAGGTAATAAATGTAAATTATCACTGTTGCCTAGGAATAATTTATCACTAAAGGTTTGGGAAATAGGTTGCTAGGGTGGTTGCTATGGGAACGTAAAAGTGTCATTTTTGGTATTTTGTAAAAGAATTTCGACATTGTTATTAAAATAGCTTAAAAACAGTGACAGATACAAAATAAAAATCACTTGAAACATGTTGTACATTCAATGACCTGAAAGTTGAGCTAAAGGTCAAAGGTTATTGATGACCTTGACATTGACCTTGAGTCTTTTTTATTAAATTTTTTTATGAAATTGTAACAAATAAACCCAAAAAGTATATAGAAAAAGTGTTTAGACCGAATTTTGCATTTATTTATTAAGAAAGCAAAATTCCAGAGGTCAAGGTCATGTCTTAAGTTCTTAGCAACGACACTTACTTGATATAAAAGTACCTAGCAACCATACATAGTTGGGTTCAGATTAATACGAACTATGATATAGATCCTAATTTAAAATGTTAAGGGGTCAATATTGTCAACATAGACTTTACCAGCCATTCTCATATAATTAGAAAATGCCTAGCAACCATCATTGTATTGTTGCTTTAGGTAAAAATTCTAAAGTTGTAATTCATTCTTCCAATTAGACTCTCAAATTTCTTTTAAGAACAGTAATTGTGTTTCTTAAATAATTCACATACATAATTTTACTCATGTAAATTTCAGTTAATCACCAGCTACTTTGTCTCCTGTTCTTACCTGAATTACAAATGCTGTTTGTTCCAAAATATTTTATCAATTTTATGCAAAAATACCAGTTGAATCATAATACCGTTTCCCAGGGTCCTCGTGTTTTACTTTTATGTTCTTAATCTTGAAACTTCAATCCATGGATAGAAAGTATTATAACAAATCAAAATTGTTTCTATTGAAACTAATATGGATAAGTGAACAATTTAATGGCAAAAATTACCAACAAGACTAATTAATCAACATATCGGAAACTATTTATTTACTCCATATAGGCGTTTTGCCCTTAAATGAATACTAAGGGTGACAAATTCAAATAATAGCAATTTATCTTGTTTCCTTATCCAAATTATGTACTCTTATTTATTTACTGTTGCAGCTATACACAGCTTATTCTTTATTAATATATTTATGTTAATAATAAATGACGATTGTTACCCCAAATCGTCATTAAAGGGTATTAACTCTAATAAGGGGTTGTCAAACGAATTTAACCATGTTAAATTATTTGTAATCGTGTCTTGCTGATATTTTTTGTATTTTAAAGTTTCCTTCTGCTATAATGGTATTTTTGATATAAGACAAAAATGCACACGAAAAAACGTCTTTAAAGAGCAATGACTCAAATAAAAATCAGCTGACGATTTCAACGAAGTACATTTTTTGTAGATCTGGTGTTGCTGATAATTCATTGAATAAAATGTTTCTCTTTATCTGTTATTGTTTTCAAGATAATAGGCAAAAAAGACAAAAAAAAAGGTTAAAATTCATCAGTTTAGGGCAGAAACTCCCCTGTAAATAGATAATAGGTAGATCCCTTCACTCGGAATATTTAAGCTCCTGTCAGGTTTTTCTATTTATAACAGTTTTCATGATGATAGACAATTTAAACTTGCATTTTACTCCTATATTCCATTTTAGCAATGTTAGCCATCATAGGACACATTTTTTAAAGTAAGTACTCTATCGATGCTTGTGGCTAAGACTGGTTTAAGGAGAAGTCCGGTAAAGATAATTTTGCCGAAAATGTTACATATTAAACACTTAAGTGTGCACTTCACTCGATTCAATCAGTTTGTGTGAAAGACTTAAACTGATTTGGTCATTACAAACGCTAAAATTCAAGTTCAAATATGAAAATCTATCAAATTTGCTATTAAACTTAATTTTTAAGATGGTTTTTGTCTAAAATGGAAGTTACCGAATTCATGTTCAGTCTCAGCATCTATATATGTAATGCATTTTCATTAAATAAAACATTTTTATTCTAATATTAAGACTAAACACAAGTGCCACCACTTCCATTTAAGACAAAAACCGTCTTACAATTAGCACAAATGCTAAAATTTCAGTATTTTTGCATGACATAATGGTTCAAGTACCTGACGCTTGTCCATTGTATTGTCAAAAACGACTCATATTTATCTAACAAAAGAATTCTATATTCTTATAAATAGCTTTAGAGTTTACATTTTTAGCAACTTTGTGAAAACTCTATTTTTTGAGGCCAAAAAGGGGTCTTGATTTGCCTAGTCTGTTCGATAATTAGTTTCAGAGCAGAATATTTTTTGAACAAGTTACCGACGACTAGCCCAATGTTATGAGAAATCTCACTTGGCCCTGTGCACGGGTGTCATTCGGTTTATCGAGAAAAAATATCGTGAAAGAATACCTAACGGTGGTCAAGTATTACGATTGGATCGTGAAAGCTCTGGTATAGGATCGTGAATTCAATCTTATCGAGAAAAAATATGCAAGGTCAATTAATAATCTTATATAATGAATTATACGGACAAATTTACAAAAAAATAAAACTGTTTGTCAAAATGGTTCAACATGATCAGTATCTGAGAAAATCAAGGTTTAAAAGTAAACTGTTCTTACAAAATTACAAAAGGCAGATTGCTCCTCGACATTTCAATGACATTAAATATGTAAACAAACAAGATTTTTTTCATAATTCGAATGACTAAACAACTTTTCTTTAAAAAATGTCATTCCATTTTAATGATACAAATGGTTCTTACAGTTATTTTGTGTTAGCATAATCATAAATTTTGCGAAAAATTAGATTTTTTGGATCGTGAAAGATCGTATACCGCTTTTTGAAGATCGTGAAAAGGATATTGAAAGATCTGATGCTACGAAAACATTCAACTCATTATTTAATTATATGGAAATTTATATTTTTAATTAGTATAGCAAATATTGGATTTGCATGACTCATTCTGGTACTCTTTTGTTGGGGAATAGGGCTATAATCGTCATTGGATCTGATTATCTTATAATACCAAACCGACTAGGTGCCTTATAGCAATATCAGTCCTATTTTCCGTGCTTCATAAGTTTTAATTTCTTATTCAAATTTAAGATTGAGAATAGAACCTAATCGGCTAAATTACAGTTCAAGCTTGGCATCGTGCACAATAGATCGCTAGGTATCTTGATTGGTAATTTCCCCCACTAAGTTGGTACAATGACGTACAGCTATTGTGGCCAGACCGATCAAACAATCGAGTATAAATAACGTTATCTTGGTACCTTTTAAGTTTATGTCAGCGCAGCCACGAAATAAACAATGAATTAGCCAATATTGTCATACGATGAACGCATGAACGATACTCCTTATAACTGAAGGTAACATCCCTTACACAAAACAAAAACACAAAAAAAAAAAACGTACACATGCATATATTTCCAGTGCTGATGCATTAAGCATTACAGATACATATATTTTTACTTTTGAAAAAATTTACACTCCTGAAGGTCCCTTTATCTTGGATATCTACTTATCTAGACACAGTTTTTTAGTTATTTTAATAACTTTGAAGGAAAAGTGTTGAATTAAAAAAAAGTGAAAACAATGAAAGCATTAATGTCCATTCTTATTAAAATAATTAACGCTTCAACTAGTTGCAGGTATACCAATTGGTAAAAAGAAATATTGTTTTCTGATTATTAAGTCTGGTCCAACGCGGAACGATTGCGCTTTTTCACAGGACATTTGCACTTTTTAAATGGACATTTGCGCTTAAATGTTTAGGACATTTGCAATTTTTTAAACAGGACATTTGCGCTTTTTCAATAGGACATCTGCGCTTTTTCAACATAACATAAACAATCATTTAATATAAAAAAAAACAAAAAGCATTTATACATTTATATACAGCTAAAAGCATCAATCTTTCCCCATCATGCTTGTGTCAGATGAAAACGACAAAACTCCAAGGCAGTTGATGGGAGTAAATTCCTTATAATCATGACTCTTTCTAAAATTCAAAGTTACTGCAGGTGGTTTAAAAATAAAAATTTGTTCTTCACAAATTGAAAGAATCTTAGATATACCATGATGGTACAGTTCCTAGGACTATCCATGCAACAGAATAACCACAAGAGGAATTTAGTTTCCAATTTCAATCCACCAATAAGGAAGCGAATTGAAGAATTTCGGTCAAAATTTAATTGTTCCATCCATAAAAGTTTCGTTTTCTCTATCGTTTACCGAGAAACCGGTGCATGACACTTGCGCGCATTACCATTACATTTGCGCGCAAAAATCATTACGCTTGCGCACAGCTTTTGATTACATTTGCGCGCATTCGTTTTGAGGTAAACTCAGATAAATAAGGTAGAGTTATACTTATTTATTTATTCAACTATTATTTTCGAGCAGGATAAGTCCGTTTTATTACGCACACGCACTTAGTCCTGGGACAATATACACATAAAAATGCAGAAAATAGTAAATTCAAAGATTAAAAGTACTAATTTCACACGTCGTTACATGCTAAAAAATATACGTAGTACGCTTGGATTCTGTTGGATGCCCAACGAATTGGAGGAAAATTGAAATCCGTAGAAATACCTTTGCAATTATTTACTATGCATCTCTATGAAATATCCCCGACTTAAGTGTTCTGTTTATACGGAAAGTAATTCCATCGTACACAAATCACCACCCCCTACCCCACCCCCACCCCCAAACCCCCAACCCGATTTGTTTCTGACAAACGAAACTCCATGTGTGTGTCTTAGTGTAATTTTACAAACAGAATTAAATTATTCATTAAATTGCCATTCGGTGAAATAATGAAACAGAATGCTATTTACTCTGAAATATTCGCAAATATAATCAAAGGCTGCTCTCAAACGTAAACACAAATTAATCCCCAAATGCGCTAAAAGCAAATGCGCCCCCAGAAACGTATACTATATTCTTGATAATATGTCTGGTTTACCCGATATTTTTTTCTGAATTTCTCGTTTGTTCGGATGAACTTTCAAAGAATATGTGAACATATTTCCATGACTTTGGTAAATTTTCTAAAGATTACAGGTATACAACTATTATAGGTAAAAAGCGCAAATGTCTTGTCAATTTTGTTCAGGTGTATCAAAGTTAAAAGCGCAAATGTCCTTTGCTGTTACAGGTAATAAAAGCATAAACGTCCTGTGTCTGGCTGGTCACGCATTCTCTTTCACGATCGAGATAATGCGTTGCCCGATCTTTCACGATCAATTTTAATAAAAAATCAACAAACTTCAGTGTTTTTAAAAACAAAATGAACGGTTTCAATGAAAATTTTTTTTTTATTATACTGTTTTATCTGTCACACCAAAAATCCAGTTTCAAATATATCATTATGTATTGGAATGTAGTCATTATAGGTACAAAACGTGTTCTTTTTTCAATGAATCCCATAGACTTGTGTTGCGCCTTTTGTGTTTTCTCATAAAGTACTGCATATTTTATTTATCTTATTGCACAGTATTATTGAGAAAGTTCAATCATTTTGACAGACATAATTTTTTTTTCGGATTTGTTCCGCGTTTTGAAAATACAACAGATTTTTCACAGATTTTGAAGTAGAATTTCAATTTATTACATTCACGATCCGATCGCAATGCTTGACCACCGTTTGGTATTCTTTCACGATCATTTCTGTCGATAAACCGATTGACAGCCGTGCTGTGGCTCTATTAAAAATTAAATTTTGCTAAACGCACAACATTTTTTTTTCTAAGAAACATTTGTTTTTTAATCTTGCACTGTTGTGAGCGGATGCAGGGTAGTTCTATAAGTTAGGTAGGACCATTTTATATTTTTTGATAGGGATAATGGATGCTTAATGAAATGAATGTGATGGTGTCTTGAACTGAAGATCAATAATATTGCACAAAACATGCTGAAAAGGTGTGTACACAATCAAAAATAATTTTTCGACGAAAAAATATGAAATAAGTAATCAAGCCTTATAACGAGTGAAAATGATTATTCTGTCACATGTTAGGGGGACGGTTGGGATCCCGCTAACATGTTTAGCCCCGCCACATTCTGTTTACCATGTATGTGCCTGTATGCCTGTCCCAAGTCAGGAGCCTGTAATTCAGTGGTTGTCGTTTGTTGATGTGTTACATATTTGTTTTTCGTTCATTTTTTGTACATAAATTATGCCGTTAGTTTTCTCGTTTGAATTGTTTTACATTTGTCATTTCGGGGTCTTTTATAGCTGACTATGCTGTATATGCTTTGATCATTGTTGAAGGCCGTACGGTGACCTATAGTTGTTAATTTATGTGTCATTTGGTCTCTTGTGGAGAGTTGTCTCATTGGCAATCATGCCACATCTCCTTTATATATATATATATATAACCTCTTGCCTGAAAGACCAATCCAGACCAAAGAAATAAACTGGTCATTCTCTTAGCAGTTATATTCCTTTTCTCTTCTTCTTGTAGATTCAAAGAACCTGTCTTAAAAATAATATTTGGTGTCTTGTGGAGAGTTGTCTCATCGGACGACATCTTTTAATTATTGTATTTGAATGTGTAATCAGTCTTATGAAATTGAATTTGTCATATAATTTACTTTTCTGGATTATACATGTGTTCTTAAAGAAAACTGCATGTTTAAAATTTTTTTTTTTTTTTATTTTTGTCCCAATGAAACCTAAAATATATTGTTGCTGCGCAGTTTTTCTTTATGACTAAATGGTTGCTAGGCACTTTTTCAATATAAATAGATGGTTGCTAACCACTTTTCTAATATAAATAAAATGGTTGCTAGGCATTTTTTCACTTTAAATGAATGATTATTTAAAACTCATGTAATGACACCCCCCCCTAGACCTTTTAAGTTAGGTCTATGTAATAGTTTATATAGTCCTGAATCAAATCGTGTATGGTTGCTAGGTATTTTTTTATCAAATGATCATGGTTACTAAGCACTTTTGACATGACCTTGACTCTTTATTGTTCATATGTTAATAAAATAGTGGCTTAAAACGTCCTGAACATTTTCTCCATGTATAGTATGCCTCTTTCTATTACATTTCCTTTCAAAATTCAATTAATATATACAAGGTCAAAGGTGAAGGTCATCAATGACATTTGTCCTCGGGTCAAATTTATTGTAACTTAATTGCCAATAGTTTGCACATCATAGTCATTCAATAATTATTACTTTTTGTGGATTATCTTAATAACATGGCGACATTCCAGAGGTAAAAAGGCAAACATGACACATCTTTGTTTCCATAGCAACCATCCTAGAACCCAATATCCCAAACATTTTGTTATAATTTATTGACTAGAAACATTGATACTTTTCATTTATAACCACAGCTTAAATGGAGATGGATGCAAAAATGTCTATTTTGTTCATGCAAAATGTGTAGAATGTGTCTACTCAACTACAATGAAAAATGACCTCTGCTTCTGCGGTTGTGACAATATTCAGCAAAAATATTTTTTATATATGACATTGCTATTTTGTTTGTTAAGTTTCATGTTTCTGAAAAATATTTACAAATATCATTAAATAAAATCTGGTTTTGATTACGAATGACTGCAATGTAGTTGTTTTTTCGATGCTAAATTCCTCATTATGTACGGGAAATCTCATTCACTTGGTTGCCATGGCAACCGTAGCCTAGCAATCTTTTGATGGTAATTTTTCTTACTTTTTCACATGATCACATGTTTTGGCTAAGTTTCAGGTGACTATGCGTGCCGACACCCCTATATAAAATGGTTGGTAGTTACAGAGAATTGCAATGCATAAAAGTAGCGAGACCGGGTGCGTCGACAGGTTTTACATATATATACGACGAACCCGGTCTCGCTACTTTTGTAGTTTCTGTGATTCCCTTAGTTTTGTTCATATTGATTTATCTTCTGTTGCATATATTCATAAATAACCAAGCTGCAGTACATAAAAGCCACTTGTGTTGTATTTTTTCTTTCCCTTTTGGGAATTTAAAAGGTGTTTTTGACATTTACATTATGCTAGCATCAAAATATGTGTAAGACTTTCCAAATAGGCATATATTGCATAGGCATACATTATTTGTTTTTGGCTGTTTTCTGCTCCTTGATTGGGTTGTCTCTTGACACATTCCCCGTTTGCTTTCTCTATTCTTATGTTAACTTTACAATTTTATTTTCAACTGTGACAAAGGTATTTTTCAAAATGATATATAACAAATATAACTTTTTTAGTCTGGAGATAATACAATTTACCAGGAAACTAAATTGTAAGTCATATGAACAAAGATGAGTTTAGACAGTTTTGATTTGATATATAAATGTTTTATGTATCTGGCTTTCAAAACTTTTTACATCAAGAGTACATATTAAAGAAATATTTTAGAAACACCTGTAAGCGCACTGTTGATGGGATCATACGTTTATCTTATTATGTGCAGTGTGTTATTAAGTGTAGTGCATTATTATGTGTAGAGCATTATTATAATTAGTAAAATTACAAAAATACCGAACTCCGAGGGAAATGTCAAAATCAAAAGCTCAAATACATCTAACGAATGGAAAACAATTTATGTGTAGTTTATTATATCTACCAGATTAAAAATGTGTTAAAAATACGAAACAAAGTCTATAGAATTTGACAAATCGAAGTCCATTAGTAAACGTTCAGATATTGGAATTATAAAATCCTTATAATATGAAAAGTTATCAACTAAAAACTGCAGTAAGATCTTTGAATATTTGGTTTATCTAATGTACCTCTTCTGCTTGCATATCAATTTGATCAGTAAATATTATTTTACAGGTGAATGTGGTAATGGTCATCATATGGCATAAGTATATTGCTCCTTATTCAGGCGTTCCTTTGATATTTAAACAACCAATGGCAATTTGATCATGCAATAATGATGACATGAATCTGATGTTTTATTGTTTAAACTTTTGATTTTTTAAATATTCGCTAAGATCAAGCTGTTTGCTGGATTCGTCTGGCGAGAGATACATGTATAGCAGAAGACTTTTGTCCTTACGACGCACCTAAACTGTAGTCATGTAAATCTGTAGATGTTTTGTTGATAATGAATCCAAATTGCTTTACTAGATTTTTACATTGTTGATAATTGACGACAACCATCTCTATATGAACGAAGGAAATAATAAACAATGTTTTCATATATTTACACCTAATATAGGTATAATTGATTTGAATAAGTTGATATCATAGTTAGTATGCTTTTCATGAAATATCTTCTATTAGAAGAATTTCGTTTTCCTTTTACCGCCGCTGAGATATTAACATAAGAGTGTCGTGTTTCACCTTTCTGTCAATGTATTAGCCAAAATATGTACTGTGGATTCATTGTTGATCAAAGCGTACTAATATTTAAGAAAAAAAACAAGAATTCAAGTATCCACGAAAATTCAATTTTTTACTCAATCCACGAAAACTGTTACGCAGGAAAACGCCCGTCTGTACAAATTATGTATCTGTTCAGAATATCATTCAATAATTAAACATATTCGCTATAACAGTCATTCTAATTTAAGATCGAATACTTTACATAAACCAGAATTCAAATTGTATAGAATTATATTTATGTTTAATTGTTTATTTGTTTAAAAACTAGAATAGATTAATGTAAATCAAATATGCAAAAAACCCATCATTTTAGTGTCGAGCATCACTGAAGAGGCCTTTAATGTCGAAATTCATATATGGTGTAGTAAAATTGGTACCGTTTATTTCATTAGCTATTTCTATAATGGTCATATGATTTGCTTTTGTCTGCTTGTCATAACATTCATTTCAAATTATATTTGTGAACGTTTCCATAGCTGGCATCTTGACAATGTTTTAGGTTTTTGTTTTACTTTAAGAAGAAAACAAAATCAACATCTTTCAACCAAAACGTCCGCTTTTATCTTTGATAATTTTATTTTAATATGTTTGTCTCTTCGTTTTATCATTTTTATTATTGTGTTGTATTTTTTCTGTGACTTATGGTTTTTATTTGCCCTCATTTATATATCATATTGTTTGGAATTTAGAAATAATATATTGATAGAAGGTTTTTGTTTTATAATAGATATATATAGGTATTGTAGAATTTTAAATAATTTCAAAATGTACTACAAGCATTTCTGAAAAAAAGTGCACTGGTAAATTAATTTATTTCTGTTCAACAGTATTTTTGATATATTCGCATTGCCAGTCAAGTTTTTCGGTGTACTTTAAAATCTGCAACATATTGTAACTTGCATTACTAGTATCTATCGCCAGTATCACTGTTTTTCCCGAAAAAAGATAGCATGACAGAACAAATGATAATGTAATATAATATCGTAAGAAAGGATATACTTAAGATTATTTATATTTCCCCCGAAATGTACAATGAATGTATATAGATAAAACTACTCTCGAAAATATACCTAATATATTTTGCTGCTCTTTAACTTCGTTATGTTCGATTTCGCTTTGCAACTGTTTTAGTTCAAAATGCCACGAACGAGTCTAATGTAAACCAATCGCGCGTCTGGTGCACAAAATATAAGCCTGGTATTTTATTGAGTGTCTACAGTATAATTACATTCTAAATAAGGGATAAAAAGGGGCAAATATTTCAAAACATCAACTAGAATTTTATTTTCATAGCAATTCAATTGTTTACTTAAAGCAAATAGATATACACATTTGATAAATCAGCATATAGGATAACATAAAATCAATTGTATAAATTATCAAAACTGAAATAGAAGTGAAAGAAAACATATTTCCAATTAAGCTATATTGTGGGGTTGCTGACTTTAAAGTTTACAATTTGAATTATTTTTTAAATTCGTGGTTTTGGACGAATTACGAAATGATTAATCTAAAGATATCTACTAAGAATTATATTTAACTTATTCTGTGAGGAAAAAAAACACAATAAAGCAACATTAAAGACTATTGACACATTGTATATGGAAAAATATTTATTAAATAGCACATTGTGATGGGATAAACATTTATTAAAATATAAAGTGCTAATTACAAGTGAACAATGTTTAAAAAATGTTACTTTATGAGCTAGCTTAGATAAAACAAATATCATAGCCGATCCTTAAATGTGTCTAAGAAATCTTAAACAAACACAAACACAATCTAATGTTGATGATTGAAAAATATAACGAAATATTGTTAGATAAACAAACTTTGTAATAGCATGAACAATACTTTTTTCTACTTTATAACAAATGTATTGGTAATTGATCATGTTATAATCATGATATGAAAATCGAAAATACGTCTCCATCTTGGTAACCTGTGAAAAAATGATAAAAACGACGATAAAATAATAGAAGAAGAGAATATATTTTTTTTAATGATACAGAATGCTGATGGCTGAGCAACAACTGCGAATCCTTTTAAAACCCCCTCAACCGTACTTTTGTTTTTGAATGGGTTGTGTTGCTTTAGAGTATAACCTTGTGCAGTTTTATTTTTCAATATATCTGTTGTCTCTACGAATTACAGTATGTCTGTCGTTTGCCTTTCATACCATTTTTTTCTTTCACAAGAACAAAACAAATTTTCTTTATCTTTACTTTTTTACCCTTGTCAAAGTAGCTTCCTTGTAAGCAGATCATTTATCACGGACTCCATGAAATGAAACGTAGCATTGGGTTTTAGCGTTATTTTAGAGATAAATACTCCATATGCAGGTGCTGCTGGAATGTTGCTACATCGAAAGTTTACCTCAAAAGGAGGAGATATGATAAAAGTCATTATTTTACCTCTGGGTTTGCATAAAAGCAAATGTCTTCAAACCTTTGCAAATAAGTTTGATTCTTCTCATAAATGAATAAACAATTCCAGACAGATGTCACTGTGACATTGAAAACGTGTCAAACACGTAGCTTTTGCTATGAGAAAATGCCGTTCTTTAAAAGATATTTTTCTGAAATTAACATATTCGTTTAAGATATCTTTTTGCAAAATATCTGTTTTGGTGAAACCTATGCTCATATCTATCTAAAACGGGTAGGTATGTTCTGCTCCAATAAAGGAACCTGTTATGTTAATAATTACTAGTGAATAAAGTAGTTGATGGAATCAAGACCACTGAAAAAAAGAGGACAGGATTCAGTATACAACCATCTGAATATTTGTCTGATGTCAATTTTATTGCGTCCGTTAAACAAATTTACTTTATCTTTACTTTTTAACCCTTGTCAAAGTAGCTTCCTTGTAAGCAGATCATTTATCACGGACTCCATGCAATGAAACGTAGAATTGGGTTGTAGCGTTTTTTTGGAGATAAAGACTCCATATGCAGGTGCTATTAAAATGTTGCTACATCGATAGTTTACAATTGAAAACCTACAATTCTAATGTTTACAGTGATTGACTATGTCTCACGATATTTCGACTCTTTGGCTAATATATCCTGCAGAAATGTTTTAAAATGAAGTCTTTCATTCTTCAATTTCTGACTTTAGATGACCAATTTTTTTTATCGTACTATTAGGTCATTTGTTTGAACTTCAGGGAATGTAGGTGATAAAAAAATAACGGCAAGCATGGCTTTGTGCACACCAATGCGCCAAAAACAAATAATAACATTCAAGCAATTACTTCGGGGACTTGACAGAATACCCTATACCTCTTATTTTGTCCGCACAACTTTACGATTTTTTAGTTCCAAGTTTCCGGTCTAGTCTTTCTTTCCTTTAAGATGAGGAGAAGTTATTTCAAGATCATGTTCTGTCGTATCCTTTTTCAATGATGCAAACTGACTTAGAAATTGATGAATAATTAGGTTGTTAGGTAAGCAATTAAGAATTAATTAACATAAGCATTTTCATTGATATCGATTTCTGCACATTTATCTGATTAGAATACCTGTCGTTTCAAATACATATACCAACCAGCAAAGCTTTCAATTTTATCCGTAAAAGTTAACTGAATTAAAATCATGACTTTCGTTACAAAGCAGGTGAAATGAGATTTGGTTTTTCAAAATATCATATAGCTGACTAGAACAGCGTATCGTGCAAAGATACGTATTTTTGTCCTTATGGATAAAGATCTTATAATACTGGCTATTGATAAAATGATAATGTACATTTGTCAGTAATCGGCGATTTTATTAGAAATTATTGAAATAGTGTTGCCTCTAATAAGAAATAATGCACACATATTTGAGTGGTTTTTTTTACGTTTTTTTTTTAGTTTTTAGGGGCGTAAAGTTGTTGCTATCGAAATTACGTATACTCAACATGTACCTTCGTTTATTCAAATCATGTCGGAACGTGGCGAGCAAGAAAAGTATTTAAAAATACATTAAGGTACCGGATATTCAATTATATCTTTGACCGGATTGTTAAATACGTGCATTACAGACTTATATATCACACTGGTCGTCACATACGTATACAAACCTACCATCATGGTCGAAACTGCCGACCGTGTCTACTGTGTATCTAAAAACTGGATAATTATTTGCAGTGTCAAAATTGCAAGTGAAGCCATAGAAGTCCACCACAACAAACCATCCTTTTTCGCTGCCTGCGCAATAATAGTAGTTCTTGTATATGAAAAATCTCCTTGAATTATCCCTAAAAAGGTACCAAGATATTCTTTAAACATTCTGGGCGGTATTCCATTAGTTGTTTCATACACATACTTCAAGTCATATGAAACGAGTTTCTTGTGATTATAATATTAATGAAATTATCAAACCAATTTGATTCATATGGTGGTAAAAATGAGATGATAAGATTCGGTGACCAGGTAGCTAGTTCCCTGTATGGGAATCAACATCGATTTTTATTTGTGCAGCAAACTGTACAACAGAAAAGGTTGCTTGAAAAATATGGCAATGGCATCTGCCTGATGGATGCAACATACAGGACAACCAAATATTCTCTTATGTCAGGTTCTTAGAGAATGGGTTTATCACTGTGCTGACAGTTTAATTTTAAATGCGGAAGAAGGATCTTTCAGCACTAACCCTGACAGTCAAAACCTCTATACCAGAGTATGGTCAATTCATAAATGACTCTAATCCAATGACCAAAATTACTAGTGGAAAAGTGTCTAAGGGTAAACTGAAGAAATTGCCGTCAAACACTAGAAAAAGGAAGGCCTGTGCCCGTCTATGTGTAAGGGGTGAGAAGACCCGAAGGATGCAAACCAAGAATAAAGAAGAGTAATTGTGTACCGGTTTGTATTTTGCTTGGAAAATAGTTCTGATATAACAATTGGATATTAAACATACTCACGTTTTGTATTTGCTTAAAACCGGTACACTGGTAAATTCTTAAGTTTATTTTATTGAATAAATAGCTAGTCTGATGACCAAGTAAAGAATAAGGTATTTCTTGTATCCTCAAATTCAGATGAGTCTGTCCATATGTATGTTTGTCTGCCTGTCCTTCTGTCCTTCAAAATGATTTAAATTTCTATACTTAACATGTATATCAACCATAAACTCAAGAGAGTGTGTTATAATGTATGTACAACCTTGTAATTCAAAGGCCAAGGTGAAACACTTAGGCTTCATTTAAAAACCTCATGTCAAATGGTAAAGATCGTGTCAAAGTTTATACTTGACATTCATTTTAACCAATATGTCCAATTTTGGTAGGTCGAATGTCAGGTCAAAAACTTCGGTTACAGTGTGGAACTTAATGTCCTATGATAAGGATTGTTTACAGGAGCCCACAGAAATGGCTTCCATCTTCCTGATATCTAGTTGTTTTTGGCGTCATCAATAAATTTCCAATGAAACATGAAATAAAAAATATCTCATTTTATAGATTTTTTTTTATTGATTCAAAATGTGATGCACTCTTTAAATAACATTGTTTACAGATTATAAGTGTACACCTTGTGATTGTAAGTTTTATTCTATAAACTAAAAAATGGTCAAATTCTCAATTGGCATGGCTGGTTTTTTTTAAATAGTAAAATAGAAACTTGCCGCCATGCATGCAGATATTTTGAATTATTGAATATTTTTCCCTTGAATTGAAGTTGCCAAAGATTTGTGTTACATCTTTAAAGGATAGCAACAAAATCAAAGATTTAATTTTAAATACATAATGCCATAAATGACTATTAATGAATTCATTAATTTCAGAACACGTCAATAGCCGGAAACAGGAAGGAATAGTAATAGATTATATTGACAACATTTGGCAAACTGAAAAGTCAGATCAAGGTACTATACTGTAAACTTTCCTGCAATTATATATTTTATATGCAAAATTTATGATCGATATACACACATCTGATTCCAAGTTAACCCCGCTTCATTCTTTAAGTGCCTGTCCCAAGTCAGGAGCCTGTAGTTCAGTGGTTGTCGTTGGTTCATGTCGTTCATATTTGTTTTTCGTTAATTGTTTTGTTATAAATTAGGCCGTTAGTATTCTCTATTATTGTTTCAAATTTTTCATGTCGGGACCTTTTAAAGCCGAATATACGGTATGGGTTTTTTCTCATTGTTGAAGGCCGTACGGTTGCCTATAATTTCTTACATCCACTTTATTTGAAATTTGGTGGATAGTTGGCTCATTGGCAATCATACCTCATTTCCTTATTTTTATATTAATAGGTTTAATTACTAGGACATCATTGTCCTTTGTACTTGCAATGATATTAAATAGTATATGCATAACATTGAAACATTTTTATTCCCCTACTGCTAGGTTTAGAGTTTCGCCCTTGTCTGTCCGGCCATCCGTCTGTATGTCCTTCATTTGGTGTTTGTTCTATAACTTAAGTTAGCCTTAACCAAATGTTATGAAGCAATACACATTACTTATTTAATCCACAAAATAGTTATCAAAGGTACCAGGATTATAATTTAATACGCCAGACGCGCGTTTCGTCTACATAAGGCTCATCAGTGATGCTCAGATCAAAATAGTTATAAAGCCGAACAAGTACAAAGTTGAAGAGCATTGAGGACCCAAAATTCCAAAACGTTGTGCCAAATACGGCTATGGTAATCTATTCCTGGGATAAGAAAATCCTTAGTTTTTCGAAAAATTTAAAAGTTTCGTCAACAGGAAATTTATTAAAATGACCATATAATTGATATGCATGTCAACACCGAAGTGCTGACAACTGGGCTGGAGATACCCTCGGGGACGAAACGTCCACCAGTAGTGGCATCGACCCAGTGGTGTAAATAGTTATCAAAGGTACCAGGATTATAATTTAATACGCCAGACGCGCGTTTCGTCTACATAAGACTCATCAGTGACGCTCAGATCAAAATAGTTATAAAGCCAAACAAGTACAAAGTCGAAGAGCATTGAGGACCCAAAATTCCAAAAAGTTGTGCCAAATACGGCAAAGGTAATCTATACCTGGGACAAGAAAATCCTTAGTTTTTCGAAAAATTTTAAGTTTTGTCAACAAAACACAGATCAATTTTCAATTTGATTTGCGTCGTTTTCATTGTTTTCGAGTTATGGCCCTTAAAAATATTTTAAGCAAGCATGGGCAGCATATGTGTCTCATGGACACATTCTTATTTTTGTTTGTAATTAAAACTAATTGGTGGTGAAAATACCCACTTTTGTAAAATTCAAAGTACTAGTGTAATTATTATAAATGAATACTAGATCTTCTTTTCAATCATTGTTTTTATGCTTGATTGTATTGAGCATTTATTTATATCTTGTTAGAACAAGACAAGGAAGCAGATGACCAAAATAGTATGGGTTATAATGAAGGCGCAGGAATCACTTCACTTCTACATTTTGTGCAAGGTATGTGAAAATGTTATCTTAATACAGCGTGGGGCAGATTACTAGCTTGAATTAGTCTCATAATACATGTTATGGTAAAAATTGCAGGAAATCATTATCTTTAAACATATTTTAAAAAAGTTCTTGTCCACAAGTAATGGGACAGTGACTGATTTAGATACCTGGTACTCTGTGGAAATATTTATATAAAATCGGCTTATGTAACAACGTTCGTGTTCCCGCAATTCACATCATGTCATTGTGCGTTGCTGTTTTTTTTTATTGTTACGTAAAGAACGTCACAATATGATCCACGAAAAACAACATAAGTTTTAGCGGAATTTCTAAAAAGTTTAAATAAAACGTATTTTTCCTTCACGAATGAAACATAAAAACATGTTAATAATTATTATAAAAAGGAGCTTTTCTTTGAAGTAGTCAAATTGACAAGAATAGCGCGGACACTAAGATATATGTCGTAAGCCACGCAGCAACGCTGTGAGATTTGCAGAGCTTGCTGGTGACCTAAGTATATATTCGAGAGGTCCCGAAGGCCGCTTAGGATATATACCAGGAACCGACATTATGCTTTAGATCATCTTTGCAACAAGAAAATTTAAATTGATCAAAACATCTACAAAACACTGATGAACTTTCAAAAAATGTGTTAACTTAGAACTTCGGTATTGGCATAGAAACACAGATTTTGTGTTATTTAAATTTGCTGTTACAAAATTTGTGAAATTATTTTAAATTAAAGAATAAATCTCCCTCATGCAAAGCTCTGATTACTTGCCCGGCTTTGGCTATACTTTTTGTCCTTTTTGGTTTATAGCTCTTCATCTTTTTAATAAGCTTTGGATTTTCAATTTTTTTGGCCTCGAGCATAACTGAAGAGACATCGATTGTCGAAATGTGCATCTGGTGCAGCAAAATTGGTACCGTTTATGTTATTACAAGTAATCAGATACCTTTTCGAGGTTATCAACTGATACAGATTATGATTTCGAAGCCTTGCAATCATCATCACATATTTGTTACATATATTGAAACTTTGCTTGCTTTACAGATTCCTGTTTACAGCCACCAAAAATGAAGCAACTAAACTATTCAAAGAAGCCAAAAAACATCTCAGTTATCCTTAGATAAATGTTTCTTAATTGGTTCTGCCGTTGTTGAAATGTTTTGTGCAGAGGAAGCTGCAGAAGTATATGTTCTTTTGACGGACATTTTGCCAAAGAACTTGATAGTGCACTAAGTATCGTCTATTAAATCTTGTGTTAGGTATGTTAATACATTATGAAGTAATAACACACTTCTTTCCTTGTATACATCTGACTCTTGGTCCCCTCATAATACATTCAACTGCATGCAGAATACATCTAGATCGAACCTTATAGAATAAATTAAATAAATGAATGATTATTTTATTGCAGAAGCTAACATATTGCTATAGCAAAATAACAAGTTATGACCTTGTTTAGCCTTAATTGAATTAGAATGCATATAAAAGGCTGATAAATACAGTTCTTGATTAGATGTTTAAGTTGCAGATTAATATTTCGAATATCAGGGATAGCAATTAGTAGTCGAGTGACATTGACCATAATACACCCACCTAACATACGGCATGATCATATACCATGCGAAAGCATGTCATATGTACTACCATTTTTGCCTATTCTGCCCTCTAAATGATAAAATTCTGTAAGGAAATATAAAAAAACTTTGAAAACAAAGACTAATAATCCAACGTATTTTAATAAATAGCGCCATTTTCCAGACATTCCAGTGAAAATGATAAAAATGACTAAAAAACCCCAAAGATTTGTCTGTGATTCTATTGTTAATTAACCCGAATAACTCAGTCCCTGCCCGTAATCGATCTCTCCTACTTGCGAGGGCCTGAATTCCTTACACGATAAAAACTAGTCACGAATCCTGGATTTTGATTGGCGCCCTGTAGAAGAGGTGACAATCAGCAATCAGCTCAATCTTATCGAGATAGGTAAATCCCGAGCTTATTCCAAATGATTGATTGAAGATTTTTCATTGTCAATGCATTCAGGCGAAAATGGAGTAATATAACGACTGAATTATTCAGGTTAATTGTTAAATCAAATAACATTTTCCAGTTAGTGACAAAGAAGTTTTTGACAACCTCAAATACTGCAATCACGCTTCTTTCTAAGTACACAGCCAATCATAACAACCCATACAGTTGCCCAAAATATCACCATCTGCAAAAAGTTATTTTTAACTGTTTTATGTTAAATAAATGTATTTAATCAATATTAGGCTGAAGAAACACATTTAAGAAATGCAAATACGTTTGAAGGAAATAATACTTGCGGGATGCATGCTTAATTGGGAATTTAGGGAGCTAAACTTTGATATTTCAATATGTAGTTCAATTGCTAGCCAGGTAAAAACTCTTCTGTCTTTTCTTGTTATTTTGTTTAATTGTAATTTCATGATTATCATTTAAAGAAATAATGGACTTTACATGTATATATTAGTATTAAGCTAGCCCTAAAAAGCTTAATACCGTTATAAGTAGATAATTACATAGTACGAAAATTGATTGAAAGTTGAATTTCAAATATCTCTCCAATACAAATAGGAAAATTTGTTTTCTTGGTTGCTTAACTGCATCCTGAATTGACGAAAGAAGTAAAAACTAGTATATTATAGACTCTGAAAATGGTCGTTGTGCCAGTCCGAAATAGGAACCTCTACCAAACTACATACTTTTCAAGTATAAAAAATTGACTTGTTGCAGTTACATGCAATTTCATGTTGTATGTGGCAAAACTTTTCGGAATTTAAGGTCCTCAATGCTGTCTTACTTCGTACATTATTAGGCCTTTTTAACTTTTGATTCGAGCGTCATTTTTTAGGCAAAACGTAAGTTAAGCGTATAAAATTTAAGCCTGGCTGCTATGATGAGTTTATGTACAACCACCGAGTCGATGCCACTGTTAGTGGGGTTTCCTCTCCGATGGGTATCAATATCTCAGTAGTCAGCACTGCTGCTTTGACATGAATTATCATTGATATAGTCATAATTATGAATTAAATATTTACAACCACCGAGTTACATTTTTCGAAATACTATGGTTTTTCTACCCCAGGAATAGATAACCTTATCTTTATTGGCAAAACCTTTTGGAATTTTAGGTCTTCGGTGCTCCTTTTATTTGGCCTATTTTTTTTATTCAAGCGTCCTTGATGAGTCTTTTGTAGACGAAACGCGTGACAGGTGTACAACATTTTAAGACCGGTGTCTATGAGGAGTTTATTTACACCAACTTACAGTCTATATATTTGATTTGAGAATTCTAGCTTTTCGCAATAATTATAGTTAGACTTCCTAAATAGTTAAATTATTACATGTAGAATAAAATGCTATAAAGAAAGAAATTACTGTGTAGGTGTCATACCAACAATTAAACCAATCATCACTCAGAATATTTTGTAAAAGTAGGCAATCTCTGACAAAACATAACACTTTTCAAATTGCTGCGGTACGCCCTCTGTTGTTGACTTCGGAGCCATTTTTTGGCGATTTTCACAGTATATTTTCATACTTGAGAAGAACGAATAGACGTTATTTTTTTATCACAAAAGTCGCGTAAATAAATTGGTTACAGTAAATTGGTTGCCAAAATGAGTTGGTTTGAAGTATAAAATTGTCTTTTCCAAAACTGAATCATAAGGAAAAGCCCTAAAACTTTATCCCCCCCCCCCCCAAAAAAAAGTAAAATTATATTGAAATAAAAAAAATATTTTTACATTCTAGTGCTTTGCATGCTATAATCTGTTCGTTTGGTTTTCTAATGGTGCGAAAATCTCATAACTGCAATACCTGTCTTATTATTGTTGACATAAAATAAAACACACAAAATGGTATGTTTAAAAGTGAGAAAAATAATGTTTTAAAATGAGATAAGCGTTAAAATGAGATAACTTAAAAGCAGGTCTGTAAAGGTGAATTTAAATTGCTTACTATTTAACTTCATTTGAATAAGTTTATTATGAATAAAATCCCTTTATGTACAATCTCCGTATGTGCACTTCAAAACTTTGAACGTCACTAAAATTTACCAACCTATGTAGGAGGATTATTGCTCATTACAAAGTTTTTGTTTAACCTAATGGATTGAACATATGGAAAGAGCAAAAACATATTTGTTGTCTTGATATTGACAACAATCGATGTGATGTCTAAACAATGAAAAGTAAAATGATTCCTATACGCAGATGGTGGTATTTAGGGCAACGACCAAAGTTTCATTAGAAGGCTGATACCTGACCAATATTATATTAATTGCAGTTTAAAATGACAAAAAAACCTTTACCTCTAAACGATAAATTTTATTTTATTTTTGACATGTGAGAATAAAGACATTTTGCGAACAAATAATATATGCAGGTTTATATATGTCATTGATCCGACAAGTGCAGAGATAATTTAGAATATATTTGAAGGAAGATGTCGATTATTCAAATGAAAATTCTAAATATTTTGAATGAATTCAAAGTGTCCCATGTTTGTGTTTCTTGGTCGCTTTTGCTTTTGCTACAATTAAGATAGAATACTGTATTTTATTAAAATATGTTTCAGGAAACTCTCATGTCTTGTTTGCTCCTTAATGAAGTCTATTGAAGATGGACCTATATCAGCATTACCCCTGTGCTATGGACTTTCAGCTACATACACTAAAAGACCTTGTATATTCTTTCGTTTTTTGTTGAATTTCTGATGAAGACAGGCCAGTGAAGGTAGATTCACATAAACCTATCTTCACTAGCATCATTAGCTAATGATATGATTGGGATTGGAATTAAACAACTTCTTCAAAAAAAGCCTGTCAATATTTTGTGAATATTTTAAATATATTTTATATTGTCTAATATTGTTTTTTTTTCAAATTAAATGTGTTTCACTCTAGGAAAAAAGAAGGTGTTGTTTGACTGCCAATAAGACAACTGTTCATCTAAGACCAAATGTCGTTGATGTAAACAATTATAGGTTACAGTAAGGCCTTCAACGTGGAGCCTTATAGATAATAAAAACAAGAAATGAATCAAATACAACAAGTCTCTAAAAGCGTCAGAACACACAATAAAATAGAAGTCATAGTGCCATCCATTTTTATGGCTAGTTAATTCGGCAAGTGATGAAGATGTGGGTAATTGACATCTCATAACCTATAATGTATTGCTGTAGATGTGTGGCAGGAGCATGAGGTAGGACAGCAGCAAGACAGCCATGAACTTTTGACGATAATCATAGATAAAGTGTATGAAAAATGTCTCGCATAAGTTAACAATGTATCTTAAGCCCCTTTCAAAATAATACCTTGAATATCAATTGAAATATGACCTATTGAATTTTGTCAGAGGAATAAATATGGGGCATCAAATATGGAGAGGTATCAATTTGTAAACTGTATTTAGAAATTACTAGGTTTAGGTATTTCTATATGTTATGGACTCATGGTCACTGACCCTTTATGTTTTGATTCCGAAATGATTACTAGAGTATGGAGATGTGTACAGAAAAAAAAAAACCAACTGTATAGTTCAATTTGAGTTTTAGCTTTCCGAATGATCTTTCTTTCAACGGTAACAACATTTTTTTTATAATCTTATGTCTGACAATAACAGATTGGGCAATATATTCTTTGGAACAAATACAGGAACAGGTAAATTATATGTGCATAATAATTGATAAAAATTCATTATTATAAGATAGAAGTGAAATATACTTTGTTTACAAAGTGAATTTAACTTGAATATATCAATTGATGAAAATCACATAAGTTTTCCTGTCATCATGACAAAATATAAGATGACATTGGAAAAACATTACATAAATAAGGACTGGAATCCTATAAATATTTTCATAAAATATGTAACCAACTCACTGGACTTATTTACTTTTTTACTCACAAAGCTGAAAGATTTATGGTACATACAGAAATATTTTTTTTGTTACTTTAGTATAAGAATAATATGTAGTATGATTGACAGTGAGATAACTCTCCATCCAAAACCAAATATTATTTATTGGTCTCAGAATGACCAGTGTAAAACAATTCAGACAAGAAAACCAACGGCCGGATTAATTGATTGTATTCTTTAACTTCACTGTCTATTAATGTTCAATAGATATTGCAAAGGTAAGAAAATTGAAAAAATATTGCAGATGCATAAGTCTCGCAGACGTTTTATGACACCATGATTTAAAATCAATGTGTTTAAAAGGCACTGTTAAAATTAAAAAAAATTAATTGAAAAATTATACAACTTTGAAAATAGGTTAATTTTTTTCAGTTGAATGTTCATTCTGCAAGTACAGATCTGTCTCTAAAGAATTGTATTTTGACAAAGGGGTATCAATTAACAAAGTACGTGATTTATTATTATTTTACCCCTACAACCAAAGTGGTGGTATATAGGAATCACATTGTATCAACGTTCGTCTGTCTGTCGATGTATCTTAGCACAACTCCTCCCAAACCATTAATTGGATTTTGAGAAACTTTACATGACGGTTAGGTATCATACATAGATATGAATGCAACAAGATAAAAATTGCAGGAAAGGGCCATAATCCAATTTACTGTTTTATGTGTTTAAAGCTTGTACGCCCTACTAGATTGCAAACAGGTGGTTTTACTCATTTAGACCACTCACACAACATTAGTTTTGTCAATATTTCTACAGAACAATTCTAGAAAAGAAGGGAAATTTTCCTGTATTATGTGCTTAGCTGAATCACTGCTTGGAATGATTAGACATTTCTGTACAAATGTTTTGTTGCAGATCATAGTTTCCTTTTTGTAAACAACAATATGATGATTATTGCAGTAATGTACCCTACATTTGTAATCAAATGGAAAAACAAAAAGCTCAAACACATCAAACGAATGGAAAACAATTGTCATATTCCTGACTTGGTACAGGCATTTTATTTGCAGAAAATGGTGGACAAATTGATTACTTTTTTTGTCATTAAGGTAATACATATTTTAGTCAGATATCTGAGTTTGTTAAAATGTGCATGGATACCCCTACCAATCAATGAGTTCACAGAACATCTATATCACGTCATCGGCGAAGTATTGTGACATTTGAGTGTAATAAAGTTCAAGTTAAAAGATAATATACATTTCATACTGTGTTTAACATCAAAATTCATTACCGGTTCTAATGGAAGATCTGATAAAACACCGCTATCTATATAAATTCATGAATTTCACATATTCATTACTAATTTTAAATGATTAAATACCGCTAAATTGACAACAACACCTAAGTAAACTGCAACTTTTATTGGTCAACATGTTTCGCTGATTTAATCGAATCGGTGAAACATGTCTACCAATGAAAGTTGCTGTTTACTTAGGTGGTGTTGTCAATTTAGTGGTATTGATTTTTTTTTAATTTGTGACAACCCTGCATACAATCGGTATCCACTTAAGGAAACTGTGCCAACACGAAATTAAGGAGGCGTTAGTTCAGCAGTTCTTTATTTTTTTAAATAATCACTAGAACAAACCCGCGACAGCGCGCGTCCGTGACTGAATTAAAGTACCTACGCCTTATTTTAGTCTGTACTTTTAGTATTCGTATTGTCATTTGATAAGGTAGTGCTGATTATAAGGTGCACAGTTTTCTCTGCTTTCAAAATCTTTTTGTTTGAACCCGTCGACCCGGAACTTGTTAATTATTGGTAATAATAAGTATGTGGAGAAGAAAAGGGCCGGGAATGGTGTAGTTTTTAATCAACTCCAATGTACTATATTAGTTATATAAAGTTGAAAGCTAACAAATTGGAAAGTACCTACGCCTTATTTTATGCCTGGATTTTTAGTATTCGTATTGTAATCTGATAAAGTCATGCTGATTATAAGATGCACAGTTTTCTCTGCTTTCAAAATCTTTATTTGAACCCGTCCTGGTTTTTCTTACTACAACCGGAAACTACATGTGACAATGATTGAATAGACTATTTTCATATTACCGACTTTTGACTCCGGATTATATAATTTGTCGACTGGTTACCTTGAACATCATGGTACCAAGTCAGAGAAGAGCAAGCTAAAGAAGTAAAACCAAGCTTTCAATCGGTACAATTTTGGGGGGAAATTACCTGGTTAATATTTTTTTTCACTACAAAATCATTGGAAAACATTAAACTTTCCCCTAAAATTACACCGATTATATGTTTGATTTTACTTATTTTGGTTGCTCTTACTTGACCGAGTACCATGATGTCCAAGGTAACCAGTCGACAAATTATATAATCCGGAGTCAAAAGTCGGTAATATGAAGATAGTCTATTTAGAAGGGACAATCCCTGTATAAAGACGAAGTTCAGGTGTGATTATTCTTTGATTCGTCGTTTTTACGTCATGCCGGCTAACAAATTGGACCTCTTTATATTAGTACTATAGATGAATAATTTGGTAAAGCTTTTGTATGAAATAGTACTAGAAACTGATCAATGTGCCTCCTAAATTTTCTTTTCCTAAAAGACATAGTCATGATTTAATACTAGTAATGATGTATGAGTTTCCTTACATTGTAATTGTGGACAGCTAAATACCATGAAGTGAAGATATATTAAAAATATTTAAGCATGAGTAAATTTGATAATGAGTATTTTACTACAATGTCCAATATTTTTGTAGATGCAAAAAAAGAAGAAACGCCAAGAAAACAACTACCACTTATAGCATACCAAAAAATGTTATTGTTCAACTTAAAAGGTATTGTACAAATTAACCATTTTGAATAAGCCACTTTCATACTAAATATGTCTTCTTCCTAATTACACCAAAAATGTTAGCCAATAACAGTTTTTCTTTCATTTGGAAAACCATTGGACTGCCTTAGTGTTGTAATGCATAGCGTGCTTGCCTCGGGTGTAGGAGGTCGTTGGTTCAAACCCAGGCCGGATCTAACTAAACCTGCTTCTCCGCTGTAAAGCACGCTGCATTAAGGAGTTCGAGCAAAGACGGGTTTGCCCGAGGACAGAATAATGTATCTGGGTAGAGTGACATGTCTTCTTGTGAACTGTTACCTTGTGTGCTGGCAAGTAAAAAATCCAGCTCAGTGTGTCTAGTACAAAGCAGGGTTAGTATTTCTAATTAGCATCTCGTCCTGAATATGCACATGAATTGCCACTTAATATTGAACAATTATCCATCCTTAATTTTGAAATTACTTTATTGAAAGTCTATATATGGTCACTTTTACATTTTATACATTTCAGATTTAGTGGATCTTTTAGAAAAATAGTGGATACAACATCTTTTGCTTTATTTCATTACAGGGGAGGTAATATTTTGTCACTAGTTTCCCACTGTATACAATATAACCAAGTTGATGGATATGCTATGTTTAATGTCCACCAGCAAATATTGTATGGACATTTATGACTAGAACATATTTTGTATTTGCTAGCTCACAAGGTAACAATCTAGAGAAGTAATTCTGTCATCTGATCGGAATAAATTCTTTTGATATTAATAACATAAACGGTACCAAATTTTCTGCACCAGATGCGCATTTCGGCAATCAATGTCTCTTCAGTGATGCTCGAGGCCAAAATATTTGAAAATCCAAAGCTTATAAAAAATATGAAGAGCTATAAACAAAAAAGGACCAAAAAGTATAGCCAAAGCCGGGCAAGGAATCAGAGCTTTGTCTTTGCTCTTGTCTGCGTTCTTAGCGGAAAAGCAGTTGGGCAAATAGTTTAAACACATAACCTCTGGCATCACTCAAAGTAAGCAATGTGCGCTCCCGGCCACAAAACCGCCAATATGTTTTTTTATATATAAATGTACCACTGCATAAACATTAGTTTCTTATCCTTGATATGACATTGGTTCTTCGTAACGAACGTATTACTTCTTTTTAATACACACATATGACAGGAACTGTACATTTTTCATTGGTGTTTGTTAGAGCCCCGAATAAAACGAACATAAACGTTGTTTTAGTCTTTAATTGGTAAGGGCAAAACAGATTATTCAAAACGATTGACATTTAATACACCGACTCCCAAAAATATACGGATATTATCACAAAGTAGAAACAATAAAAGCCCAAAAGTGTGTAAAAATATTTGAATAGCATATTTGAAATGTTATTGATTTCCCGATTTTAAGCAGTAAATTTAAAATGACTCGGCACTATTAAAAGCTTGACATACTGTGAGACCATTTGTCTATTGTTGAAGACTGTATTTTGTCTTTGAGATGTATGTGTTATTTTGTTGTGGTGTTGCTGCCTCAATGACGTATACACGATCTTCTTTACTATCATGAAAAAATATTGTTTTCTGGTATTTCTTTTGATTTCTTTCAGAACCATATTTTTGTATTGCAGTATTTGCGAAAGAAAATTTCACAATATATTTGCTTAAAAAAACTAGTTATTATACATTTGTGTTCTCTTTGTGGTTCAATTGATACATGGGTTTTTCATTATAATAATAATGCTGAAATGGCAATGAACATAATTACAAAAATAAAACATTAAGGCAAACAAAAATTATCATTACTAAGCTCTGTTTTTTTTCAATTTCTATCTCTATTTTGGAAATATCATGTTGACCTTTCTGACACTTTTTTTAGAGCCCCTTTGGAAGAATTTTTAAAATTTAATGCATGTTTTAGTGAATAAAACGTGACGTAAACATTGAGACACAAGTCAACATAGAAAACTAAAGGTAATTTTTAACTAGTACATTGCATTTAACGAGAGAAAAAAACACAGAAATATTCATTATCTATTAAATACTGCAAAGTTCATGGTTGCCAAATGCAAACTGTCATTACTATACTCCTTTGAAATATTGTAAAAGTAATCTATTGGAAATTTATCAGAAGCTAATGGAATACTTTATGAATAAATATATTCGAAAAAAAATTGACGTCGTCCTTTAAATTCTATAAATGGCAAAATACAAAATGACCCGTAAGTATGGCAAGCCGTTTTACTATTTATTCGAACTTGTATAATCTAGTTTTTATAAGATATATAAGATATCTTATAAACTTTATAAAATATCTTATAAACTTTTATAGCTATCTCATGTACTTTATAAGATATCTCATATACTATATAAGATATCTTATAAAGTTTATAAGATGTATTATAAAGTATATAAGATATCTTATAAAGTATATAAGATATTTTATAAATATTTTTTATATAATATATCTTATATACTTTATTAGATATCTCATAGATTTTATAAGATATCTTATATAGATTATAAGATATCTCATACCGTTTATAAGATATCTCATATAATATATAAGATATCTTATATACTATAAGATATCTTATAAAGTTTATGAGATATCTTGAAGTTAGAATAAATAGTAAAACGGCTTCATACGTAAGTCTTTTTTTTTACGAACCTGTCAAAATAACTTGACAGGGTGTTTTTTCAGTCTGTACTTGATTAATATGCAATAAACCCATTTTAGCATGGGTACCTTCATAAACCTGGAAATCTCATGGCTAGTCACATAAATGGAATTATTACTTTTTCTTTCTTTAATTCCTTTTCTTTGTTTCCTTCTAAAAAATATATTTCTAAATCGCGTATTAAATAATGTAGTAAATGAATAAATATATTTTATCGCTATTGGCTTTTTATACTGTGTGAAAGTGACCATACAGTGCGTGAATATGTATCTGTAGTCGTAAACTCTCAATATTTCCTTTTCAATGAGCGATCTGCGCAAATATCTGAATAATGCAATTAATTCGTATATTTTTATATCAATGACTTATATTTTGTTATCTACTGTACCATTTTCATCACTTTGTCAGTGTTTGCATGCTTAAATAATATGCCTACCCTTGAACTGAGAAGTACAAATAGTCGTTGATGGAATTAGTTAAGTCATTCCATGCATTGGTCATAACATACGTTGGAGAGAACCAATCAGTGTTACTAGTTCCTGGTGGAATGTCAAACCTCATTTCAACTGTTGGTGTGTCATATGCATGGATTACTATGTAAACCTACAATTATTCATACATGTAATGGGTAAAAAAGACTTGTAAAAAATTTTAAAAACAACATAGAAATTGTGTAAACATTAAACATTTTACGATAAATTAGGGAGACTTTATTTTACCGACATTCAACTCTCGTAAATCGAGTCGGAAGAGACAAACCAAGGTAACAAACAAAAACTGTAGGAATCGAATGGACTTACGACGAGACAGACAATTCCAAAATCAGCAAAAGTTAACAGATAGTTATCTTTACATTTGATGCGAAGAGATAGGGCCAATATCCCCTGTATCTGTTTCACTCACAGGGATCAAAGCGTAAAAATTGTCAAATCCTACATGAAATTTAATATCAAAGAGTATACATTATATACTTAGATTATTGTTTCACAATTTTACATATTTTCATTAAACCATAATGCTATTAATTGCTACATGCTGTTCAAAGCGTTTTGATATAAAATTACAAATGTTACTAGTACATGTTTTTTGTTAAAATTTGCATTGAAGAACGTCGCTAACCAACAGGAGTTTATTTGTATCCGAAAGAAGATACATATCTTTACTTCCAACATAATTTATGGTTAGGTAAACGATGCTCTCCTCATACATTTTTTATATAAATACTCATCCTAAATTTTACGGTGATGTTGTTTACCGAGCCCGGAAATTTATATACGATCCGGGTAAACTTATCAATCCTTTAAATGAACTAATTCTAAAAGGTTACCAATTCAACACTGTAATTAGATCTTTGAATATTGTTTTTATATTCATTTTGTTATCAATAAATTAAAATCTTACTTTATACATTAGGAGATAAATAAATTGAATAGTCTACAGAAATAATTACAGATGTATAAAATATACATAATTGTCAAAAAAATATTGATTAATTTGACTTAAAATTGCCTTTTTCACAAAAACCTGATAAACGAAATTAATTTGAAAATTACAACAAAGACTTCTTTTACTGGTATAAAAACAACGAAAACTAAGTTTAAATGGCACTTTTTTTTCTTGGGGAGGGGGGCTTTTTATGCTGTGCAGAAGATTCAGCTACTTATACTTGAAAAACAAATCCGGTAACCCCTTACAAAATGAAAATCAATAAACGGAAATTTCAGTAGATATAATATATATTATCTTGTACTATGTTTGTACTTCTATCCTGGCACGAACATATGGAAATTGCTTAATTGAAATTAACTGTTATAAAAAAAAAAAATGGAAATCTAATCTAAATGAAAACAAACTGCAATATCAATATTCCCGAATTACGATGTGTGATAATTTTACAGATAAGACTCTTACAGCACGTATTGTTCAATTTCACATTCACCTGAATCGGCATACTTTGAAAAAATGCAAATATGTAAAACCCTCGCCAAAGTGGGTCGTCCGTTTGGCTGTGCGGGATGTATCAATTTAGCAGCCACGTCCGGTCAGAATGGAGACGTTTAATTTGATGCCTCGTGCAAAGAGAGTGCCACGCTATTTGCACGTTAAGAACCCTTGCAACAACTCTTTGAGGGGTCCGTAGGTGACCTGTTGCAAGGCTAAATTTCTATCCCTATCCAATATATCCTCATTTTCCCGTGGCAGTCCAAATTTCCCAGACCTTCATCCCGAACTGCCTCTATTACAGAACCTACCTATTGTATTAATTGTTAATTTGTTCTCGTCCCAAACATGCATGAAATATTTGCCACTGGACGTTAAGCAACAAACAATCAATCAATCAATTGGTTTTTTTTTTTATATTTTAGCCATGTACATATTAATCTCCAACTATTTCCAATTCTTTTTTGCTTCGTTTCTTTATAACTAACAGAAGAACAAAGAAGAATTATATGAAATGCAAATAATGAACAACGTGTAAATTCAATATAATTCTTCACATTATGTGATTTGAAATCAATGCATATCGTGTCCATACCTTTAATGAATTTTCATGGTCGTATTGTTTTAGTGTTGCAAAATCATTTGGGGTCATATTTTTTCCTATGTCCTACAAATAGTACAATTAAAATTCCTAAACTATTAACAATTACGTTACCAATTGAATACCTGAGGCCCAAATTTTGAAATTTCTCAACTAGATGTGGAAAATGGCTGATAGAAACAAAAAGGACCACAAAATTAGCAGGACAAGGAATCAGCGCTATGCATGACGGCCATTTAATCCTTAATTACAAATGATTTAAGTAAAACAATAGTAGTTTCGTACAAGAGCAGAATATTTTTTTTTGCTTGTTTGCAGAGAAAACATCTGACGACAGACGACCTGAAATAAAACGTTTTTCTAAAATATGCGGAAACATTTTTTACAGACTAGGTAAAAAAATACCTGAAAATATAAGCACTCACTTTGTTGATGTTCAAACTGTTCCAGTTATCTATAGCAGGCGAACGGAAATTTCCTGTATTGTTATACTTCTCTGTTTCAAACAATCCATTTGTGAAAGACTCGTACGTTTTTATCCCTGAACCAGCGACAGCATTGTAGACTAATGTCCCCCATTTGTTAACTTTACATAAAAGAAAGGAAATATCTAAATAAATATCGATTTCTTCTGTTCGTTTTCATCAAAGATTATAATATTAACTTGGTCATCACAAATTTATTGTGAATTATCGTAATCAAAATATTATAATAATAATTATCATTATTATCATCAAAATTATTATTATTATTATTATTTTATTATTATTATTATTATTATTATTATTATTATTATTATTAAGAAAAGATACGCTGATACCTTTTTGAACAGGTTCATATATTCGCCAATTAGTATTTGATTTAAACGTCAACTTTCCTTCATAGACCTCCGCTGAATGAATCAGGCACATTTCGTCAATGGCATTGTAGCTGTAATAAGTACAGGATTTGAATCCATTACACTTTAAAGCACATTTAATGGCTGAAGATGTTGTAAAAGTCATCTCATTTTGCTCAAAATAATTGTGATTTAATTTCATGGTAAATTTTTGCGATGCTGTAGACAAAACACAATTATAAATAATGACCAAATGTAAAACTGAAAAACCCATAGCGAAACTATAATGTTATCCCTTTACGTTCACAATCACAACAGTTTAACTGCTAGTATTATTTAACGTTCAATAAACCACTAGAATGACACAAAACGGTGAAACATGTATGAGAACAGATTGTTTGAACAATAAGAATTGCTATTTTCAAAATGTCAATCGATTGTATTCCGTCTAGTTATTCGTGTTATGTTAAACAGTTGATAATTATTTTTTTTATCAATGCGCAATTTCATCATTTTTACGAAAGTTCAAATTATGACAATTTCCCATTAAACGAATATAATGCAGGAAATTCACTTACATTAAGCATATTTTTTTACAAGGTGGATTTCAACGAAACGATGTAATAAACTTCAACGGAAGGTATGAATGCGGGTTTTGTTCCTTTAACACATACCTTTTGACCAAAATTAATTAAGAATGCACATTTGTGTTGAAAAACGTAAATTTTGAGATCTAATGTGATTCTCTATTTAAAATCAATAAATGTTGTGCTTATCATGATTGCCTGCCTGTTTTTTATTTGTGTGTTGATTGATTGATAGTTGTTTTTATGTTTAGTGTTAATTGAATGATACATGTAGTTGTTTTCATGTTTAGTGTTAATTCAGTATTCAAAACATATGTTCCAGTGTCTGTCACTAGCCAGGAATCTCTTTAGCGATTATGTTTTAATATAAGTTTATTTTGTTCACTTAATTTCTGGTTTAGCAAAATTCTTACACAGATGCATTATTTTTTTTAGTATATATCTTATAGTTGATACGATATTCCAGAGCTTGCATTTGCTATTAGGACTTCCTTAACATTCCGTTGCTGCTTACAAAGAAGCTTTTAAACCAAGAGTTCCGAGTGGTGAAGTTAAAGCAATCAATCTCTTCGACAATTTTACGGACACCATCAAAAGTTCGTCATAATTCTGTTGTCTTTTCCTAGTATTTAACACAACCAAGATAGACTTATCACCGATTTGCTTTACTTACATGAGTAACACGACGAGTGCCACATGTGGAGCAGGATCTGCATACCCTTCCAGAGCACCTGAGATCCCCTGGTTTTTAGTCGGGTCGTGTTGCTAAGTCTTTAATTTTCTATGTTGTGTTTTGTATATTGTCGTTTTTCTGTTGTCGCTTTTCGTTTTTTGCTATGGTGTTGTCAGTTTATCGTCGACTTATGAATTTGAATATCTCTTTGATATCTTCTGTCTCATTCTATTTTCGAATGATTCAGGGCAAACAGTGTAAAGCAACATATCTTTTATCGACTTTATTCACTTTTAACGGTAATTTTAAACGCAGTATTTCCAGTTTGATATCACTTTATGTTGTTTTGTTCGCTTTATTCAACTTGTTTTAAAAGAGAATGAAATTCCATAACATTGGAACAATATATTGGGTGCATCCTTTCCATCTTTACCAGCTTAAAAGAGAGGCGAAAAATACCAAAGGGATATTCGAACTCATAAGTCGATGACAAACTGACAACACCATGGCCATAAAGGAGAGGGGAAGATACTAAAGGGATATTCAAACCCATAAGTCGATGACAAACTGACAACACCATGGCCATAAAGGAGAGGGGAAGATACTAAAGGGATGTTGAAACCCATAAGTCGATGACAAACTGACAACACCATGGCCATAAAGGAGAGGGGAAGATACCAAAGGGATATTCAATCCCATAAGTCGATGACAAACTGACACACCATGGCCATAAAGGAGAGGGGAGGATACCAAAGGGATATTTAAACTCATAAGTCGATGACAAACTGACAACACCATGGCCATAAAGGAGAGGGGAAGATACTAAAGGGATATTCAAACCCATAAGTCGATGACAAACTGACAACACCATGGCCATAAAGGAGAGGGGAAGATACTAAAGGGATGTTGAAACCCATAAGTCGATGACAAACTGACAACACCATGGCCATAAAGGAGAGGGGAAGATACCAAAGGGATATTCAATCCCATAAGTCGATGACAAACTGACACACCATGGCCATAAAGGAGAGGGGAGGATACCAAAGGGATATTTAAACTCATAAGTCGATGACAAACTGACAACACCATGGCCATAAAGGAGAGGGGAAGATACTAAAGGGATATTCAAACCCATAAGTCGATGACCAACTGACAACACCATGGCCATAAAGGAGAGGGGAGGATACTAAAGGGATATTCAAACTCATAAGTCGATGACAAACTGACAACACCATGGCCATAAAGGAGAGGGGAGGATACTAAAGGGATATTCAAACCCATAAGTCGATGACCAACTGACACACCATGGCCATAAAGGAGAGGGGAGGATACTAAAGGGATATTCAAACTCATAAGTCGATGACAAACTGACAACACCATGGCCATAAAGGAGAGGGGAAGATACTAAAGGGATATTCAATCCCATAAGTCGACGACAAACTGACAACACCATGGCCATAAAGGAGAGGGGAAGATACTAAAGGGATGACAAACTGACAACACCATGACCATAAAGGAGAGGAGAAGATACCAAAGGGATAATCAATCCCATAAGTCAATGACAAACTGACACACCATGGCCATAAAGGAGAGGGGAAGATACTAAAGGGATTTTCAATCCCATAAGTCGATGACAAACTGACAACACCATGGCCATAAAGGAGAGGGGAAGACACTAAAGGGATGACAAACTGACAACACCATGGCAATAAAGGAGAGGGGAAGATACCAAAGGGATATTCAATCCCATAAGTCGATGACAAACTGACAACACCATGGCCATAAAGGAGAGGGGAAGATACTAAAGGGATGACAAACTGACAACACCATGGCCATAAAGGAGAGGGGAAGATACCAAAGGGTTATTCAATCCCATAAGTCGATGACAAACTAACAACACCATGGCCATAAAGGAGAGGGGAGGATACCAAAGGGATGACAAACTGACAACACCATGGCCATAAAGGAGAGGGGAAGATACTAAAGGGTTATTCAATCCCATAGGTCGATGACAAACTGACACACCATGGCCGTAAAGGAGGGGAAGATACTTAAGGGATATTCAATCCCATAAGTCGATGACAAACTGACAACACCATGGCCATAAAGGAGAGGGGAAGATACTAAAGGGATATTCAATCCCATAAGTCGATGACAAACTGACAACACCATGGCCATAAAGGAGAGGGGAGGATACTAAAGGGATATTCAAACTCATAAGTCGATGACAAACTGACAACACCATGGCCATAAAGGAGAGGGAGGATACTAAAGGGATGAAAAACTGACACACCATGGCCATAAAGGAGAGGGGAGGATACTTAAGGGATATTCAAACTCATTAGTCGATGACAAACTGACAACACCATGGCAATAAAGGAGAGGGGGAGATACTAAAGGGATGACAAACTGACACACCATGGCCATAAAGGAGAGGGGAGATACTAAAGGGATATTCAAACTCATAAGTCGATGACAAACTGACAACACCATGGCCATAAAGGAGAGGGGAGGATACTAAAGGGATGACAAACTGACACACCATGGCCATAAAGGAGAGGGGAAGATACCAAAGGGATATTCAAACTCATAAGTCGATGACAAACTGACAACACCATGGCCATAAAGGAGAGGGGAAGATACTAAAGGGATGACAAACTGACAACACCATGGCCATAAAGGAGAGGGGAAGATACCAAAGGGATATTCAATCCCATAGGTCGATGACAAACTGACACACCATGGCCATAAAGGAGAGGGGAGGATATCAAAGGGATATTCAATCCCATAAGTTGATGACAAACTGACACACCATGGCCATAAAGGAGAGGGGAAGATACTAAAGGGATATTCAATCCCATAAGTCGATGACAAACTGACAACACCATGGCCATAAAGGAGAGGGGAAGATACCAAAGGGATATTCAAACTCATGAGTCGATGACAAACTGACAACACCATGGCCATAAAGGAGAGTGGAGGATACTAAAGGGATGACAAACTGACACACCGTGGCCATAAAGGAGAAGGGAAGATACCAAAGGGATATTCAAACTCATAAGTCGATGACAAACTGACAACACCATGGCCATAAAGGAGAGGGGAAGATACCAAAGGGATATTCAAACTCATGAGTCGATGACAAACTGACAACACCATGGCCATAAAGGAGAGTGGAGGATACTAAAGGGATGACAAACTGACACACCGTGGCCATAAAGGAGAAGGGAAGATACCAAAGGGATATTCAAACTCATAAGTCGATGACAAACTGACAACACCATGGCCATAAAGGAGAGGGGAAGATACTAAAGGGATGACAAACTGACAACACCATGGCAATAAAGGAGAGGGGAAGATACCGAAGGGATATTCAATTTCATAAGTCAAGAACAAAATGACAATGGCATGGCAAAAAACTGAAAAGACAAACAGTACACAAAATTTAAATTATTTATATCCTCAAAAGCATTGCGATATTTTCGAAAATATAAAATACAGAAAAATATAACGAGCCAAACCAAAAACCAGTTGTGAACATAAATAGTGCACTAGTGGTATCAGTCGTGTTTTGGTGACAAGTTCACATCAAGTGATACATTGTATGTGATGTCATTTACGAGATAGAATTTGGACAGTGACAAATGGAAAATATTCGTGGTCATTTGTGATACTGATATTCAATAATGCAAATAATAAAAATTAAAGATATATGGTTCCAACCTTACCATTAAGATTAAGAGGGACACTTACTTAGTAATTGGTTCAATTTAAACTTACCATTAAGATTAAGAGGAACCCTTGGTTCAATTTAAACACCAATCCTTCATCAATGAAATATAGAATATATTGAGATGTATTTCTTTTTATGAAGGTTCTACTTGAATGTTGCTGCAAGAGAAATGGAAAGTTGCAATTGGAGAATCATATCTTTTGTCGTAATGTTATTTTAATCGATCCTCACTACCATTCTTTATGTAAATCACAGTATTACGGATCCTAACGTAATCGATGTTATGCTTTATTTTCAAGTTCAATAGGTTAGACGAAAACACCGCAGTCATCAAGCTTATATTATGCAACACCCTAAGGGTTAACTTGGGTGTAGGAATATGGTCACCTGGACTTCTCCCGTTTCGGGTCCTCAATACCCTTCATACTTTATTTGGCCTTTTTACCTCTTTTGATTCGAGCGTCACTGATGAGTCTTTTGTAGAAGAAACGAGCGTCCGACGTACATGAGTTTGTCCTGCAGTTAACCAAATTGCTTAAGTTAGGCGTCCGTTTGGCTAAGCGAGATGTAAACACTTGCAACAACTCTTTCTGTCCCTACCCCTTTTAACGTTTAGACCATAACTCAGGACAGAAGCCATTAGTGTTCTACAGTTGTGTTTCCATTTGATAGATTCAGGCTTACGCTATTTCTGTCCATAACCTACTTTGGTACTGACATGATTAATAACAAAACTTTCTAAAATTGTCCGTTTATAAATTTTAAAATTATAAAGAAACTAAGGTTTCAACTCCCTCAGGCAAAATTGATCTTAGATGGATTTGGCCTTTTAAGTATTTTTTGGTAATATAGCTCTCCAAACATTTTACTCAAATTTTGTTCAATTCTGAAGCATACAAAAAGCTTGAAAACGCCCATGTCTGATTTAAACAGTACTCTAGGTTCCAAACACAATATTCTAAATACCGTAAGTGGACTTATATTCTAAGATATTTCACCATGACAAAGATGTTTTTTTTATCATAAATAAAATATGTTTAACAACTCGTGAGCATTGGATATCGCTTGATGTCAACCGTCGTTATTCACTTTTACTGATAATCATGATAGACTCGCAATAGGCTCGTTTATTATTATATCGAAACTCGAACTGATAAAGCGATATTCAATTCTCACTCGTTATGAAACCTTTAGAAAACGATGCGTCAGCAGAAGAGAAGCTTATATCTTTCACAATCTGCAACACGACTAAAACTCTGCAGACATGCATTGTCCTATTCCTCTCTGTGAAACAACATTATTTGATACATATTTTAGTGCACCAGATGCTGATTTAGACTTCCCCAATCATAGCTCTGATTCCATATCTGGGTTTCACTTTACTCTGGGGCATTTTCTGTTTTATTGGTCAGATCTTCAACTTTTGAAATATATTATTAATTTTCAAATATTTTTGTCACTGAAGAGCGATCTATTGTCGGAATGCGCATCTGGTGTTAATAAAATCGGCACTCTTATCCTTTCAGTGATGTTGACTCCAAAATATTAGAAACTTTAAAACTTAATGCGTTGACGAGCTGGTACAACCGGTAAAGACCCATAGAATAGCCAAACTAGGACACAAATCAGAGATGGGCATGCAGGAGATACATATTTTAATTTCAAATTATTAGATTTCAACAACACAATATCAGTTCTTTCATGCCAGCACATACGTATCGAGCATCTGGGCTGGATATATCCTCAGATTCTATCAATCCACGAGCATAAGAGCGTTCCAAAAGTTTTGTGTACCAGATGCACATTTCAAGTCACTTTAAAATTACTTATTATCAGGATTTCAACCGTAGTGTGATGCTCTGTAACTGCCTCACATATCTTTATATATATATATATGTAAGAATATTGGTTTGTTTCCATACTATTTTAGATACCATATACCTTTAATTGTTTACACTTAATATAGCATTAATAACTTTTCTTCAGCAGGATGTAGGTATGAATAGATGAGATGCGTATCAATAATTTTTCCTCTTAAATTTGGTTAAGAATAATGAAAATGTGTTTACCGATACTTATGACAATTTTAGCTGTTTTTATACATTTGTTAAAGATAAATAAAAAAAGAATAGAAAATCTATGCTAAAAGGGGAGAAAAAGTATCGAAATCCAGAGAATAATAGAGGCATGTTAAACAGGAACGATAAAGTTTAAACATATATAAAATCCTGCACTTTAACGTAATGAATGAATACATCCATTCAAAAGGTCATTACTATAAAAGTATTTATTCTTACATTTTATTTTCGAGCTTTTATTCTACATTTAATCCACTCGTGATTGCTGTAGCCTTTAAATCAATACCATAACAAAATGGCTATTGATGGTCCGAGACTGAATTATGAAATTACAACAGAAAGCGTTTTGCACTGAGGCCCATAGTAATAAACACCTTTCTACTGTTACGACTCAGTTCTTTTATTTTTTTATCTAATTCAATATCTTGAGACAAAATTGGTTGTAAATCGGTTTAACACGATTGTTTTTTGGAAACTTGCTAAAGATCTTATTGAAAAGTTGAAAAAAAGCTCATTCGTTTTGAGTAGAATCGAAACCCACCGTGAACCACGGAAAAATCAAATACGCAATTTCCACAATGAAATGTTGAATAAGATTGATCTTAAACAAATTATTTCACTTAAGATGCTGACACCATTGTCATCTTATCATTTCAAAGGTGCTTACATGCTGATTAATATGGTTAATTTTTTATGCCAGATTTTGATTGGTTAATACGAGGGAGAAAATTTACTCTATCCTATGGTAAATACTCAATTACCCTTCGCGGAGACGCTTGATCAAGTGTGCGCTTTATTAAATACGGATGGTTATGTACAAGACGTCATAGTTTATTACTTTGAATTTGAAATTTAATAGACAGTAATAACAGAACATTCAGTATAATAAATCAAATAACACATATCTGAGAGGGTGATAGAGCAGATTGTTACCCCTCGAAAAGACATTGTCAACCTTGGCTTCTCCTCAGTTGACAATGTTTTCTCGGGGTAACAATCTGCTCTATCACCCTCTCAGCTATGTGTTATTTATATATTATTATACTTCATGTCAAAATGCCAGATTTTGATTGGTTAACACGAGGGAGACAATTTACTCTATCCCATGGCAAATACTCTATTACCCTTCACGGACACGCCTGCTAAAGTGTGCGCTTTGATAAATACGGATGATTGTTATGTACAAGACGTCATAGTTTATTACTTTGAAATTAAAATTTAATAGACAGTACTAACAGAACATTCAGTATAATAAATTAAATAAATAAATAATAAACCTTTCAAATGTTGAGTTGATAAGATAAAAATATTCCCTGTGGAACACCTCCCCTCCCCCTTTTTTTGTACTCTCTATTTTCAACCCTCGAATTAAGCTTTCCAATCTAATTAAAATTAAAACCTTGCTTTCTAACCAATCTATTCATGTACCGGACCGGCAACTTTCTTTATTTAATACGAAAATCTGCAGTGCCGTTATACACATGCATGTTGTTTGCTTGGAGTCACCGCCCGAAAAGAAAGAAATAGCCTAACTCCAAGATACTATATTCTTGCATCACGTGATTTTCACCACGTGGAGCTACATTTGAATAAATACCGAATATGGAAAGTGTAACTACAATTCAAAACATAAAGTCCAAAGGCACACATAAGAAAAAGAATGTTTTTTTTTTGCAAAGAATGACGGGGTAATTCTCTCTGTGTTCAAAATATACCATGATGAAATATTTGCCACTGCCCCTTTTCTGTTCTATGAATTCTAACCCTGAGTTTTCTATCTGTAACGGGAGAAAGGAAGAAAGACCATTCACAATTTGTCTTACATTTGTTTTTCTCTTTTTTTAATTAAATAAAAAAAATAATAAACCTTTCAAATGTTGAGTTGATAAGATAAAAATATTCCCTGTGGAACACCTCCCCTCCCCCTTTTTTTCTACTCTCTATTTTCAACCCTCGAATTAAGCTTTCCAATCTAATTAAAATTAAAACCTTGCTTTCTAACCAATCTATTCATGTACCGGACCGGCAACTTTCTTTATTTAATACGAAAATCTGCAGTGCCGTTATACACATGCATGTTGTTTGCTTGGAGTCCCCGCCCGAAAAGAAAGAAATAGCCTAACTCCAAGATACTATATTCCTGCATGACGTGATATTCACCACGTGGAGCTTACATTTGAATAAATACCGAATATGGAAAGTGTAACTACAATTCAAAACAAAAAGTCCAAAGGCACACATAAGAAAAAGAATGTTTTTTTTTGGCAAAGAATGACGGGGTAATTCTCTCTGTGTTCAAAATATACCATGATGAAATATTTGCCACTGCCCCTTTTCTGTTCTATGAATTCTAACCCTTAGTATTCTATCTGTAACGGGAGAAAGGAAGAAAGACCATTCACAATTTGTCTTACATTTGTTTTTCTCTTTTTTTAATTAAATAAAAAAAATAATAAACCTTTCAAATGTTGAGTTGATAAGATAAAAATATTCCCTGTGGAACACCTCCCCTCCCCCTTTTTTTGTACTCTCTATTTTCAACCCTCGAATTAAGCTTTCCAATCTAATTAAAATTAAAACCTTGCTTTCTAACCAATCTATTCATGTACCGGACCGGCAACTTTCTTTATTTAATACGAAAATCTGCAGTGCCGTTATACACATGCATGTTGTTTGCTTGGAGTCCCCGCCCGAAAAGAAAGAAACAGCCTAACTCCAAGATACTATATTCCTGCATCACGTGATTTTCACCACGTGGAGCTTACATTTGAATAAATACCGAATATGGAAGTGTAACTACAATTCAAAACATAAAGTCCAAAGGCACACATAAGAAAAAGAATGTTTTTTTTGCAAAGAATGACGGGGTAATTCTCTCTGTGTTCAAAATATACCATGATGAAATATTTGCCACTGCCACTTTTCTGTTCTATGAATTCTAACCCTGAGTTTTCTATCTGTAATATGCCAAGAAATCCTCGCTAAAAATTCCGGTCTACCTCCTACGGCACTCATTAGTAGCTAAAGATTTGATTTCATTCAACAAATTAATTTATGACCTTCATGTACGTGTCGCTTAGAACACGGCCATATACCAAATGGTCAATATTAATCATCCATGTAATTTGCTCTATGGGGTGTTTGCAGAATTTCAACGGAGGCAATTTCTTGGCATGGGAGAAAGGAGAAAGACCATTCACAATTTGTCTTACATTTGTTTTTCTCTTTTTTTAATTAAATAAAAAAAATAATAAACCTTTCAAATGTTGAGTTGATAAGATAAAAATATTCCCTGTGGAACACCTCCCCTCCCCCTTTTTTTGTACTCTCTATTTTCAACCCTCGAATTAAGCTTTCCAATCTAATTAAAATTAAAACCTTGCTTTCTAACCAATCTATTCATGTACCGGACCGGCAACTTTCTTTATTTAATACGAAAATCTGCAGTGCCGTTATACACATGCATGTTGTTTGCTTGGAGTCACCGCCCGAAAAGAAAGAAATAGCCTAACTCCAAGATACTATATTCCTGCATCACGTGATTTTCACCACGTGGAGCTACATTTGAATAAATACCGAATATGGAAAGTGTAACTACAATTCAAAACATAAAGTCCAAAGGCACACATAAGAAAAAGAATGTTTTTTTTTTGCAAAGAATGACGGGGTAATTCTCTCTGTGTTCAAAATATACCATGATGAAATATTTGCCACTGCCCCTTTTCTGTTCTATGAATTCTAACCCTGAGTTTTCTATCTGTAACGGGAGAAAGGAAGAAAGACCATTCACAATTTGTCTTACATTTGTTTTTCTCTTTTTTTAATTAAATAAAAAAAAAAATAAACCTTTCAAATGTTGAGTTGATAAGATAAAAATATTCCCTGTGGAACACCTCCCCTCCCCCTTTTTTTGTACTCTTTATTTTCAACCCTCGAATTAAGCTTTCCAATCTAATTAAAATTAAAACCTTGCTTTCTAACCAATCTATTCATGTACCGGACCGGCAACTTTCTTTATTTAATACGAAAATCTGCAGTGCCGTTATACACATGCATGTTGTTTGCTTGGAGTCCCCGCCCGAAAAGAAAGAAATAGCCTAACTCCAAGATACTATATTCCTGCATCACGTGATTTTCACCACGTGGAGCTTACATTTGAATAAATACCGAATATGGAAGTGTAACTACAATTCAAAACATAAAGTCCAAAGGCACACATAAGAAAAAGAATGTTTTTTTTTTTGCAAAGAATGACGGGGTAATTCTTTCTGTGTTCAAAATATACCATGATGAAATATTTGCCACTGCCCCTTTTCTGTTCTATGAATTCTAACCCTGAGTTTTCTATCTGTAACGGGAGAAAGGAAGAAAGACCATTCACAATTTGTCTTACATTTGTTTTTCTCTTTTTTTAATTAAATAAAAAAAATAATAAACCTTTCAAATGTTGAGTTGATAAGATAAAAATATTCCCTGTGGAACACCTCCCCTCCCCCTTTTTTTGTACTCTCTATTTTCAACCCTCGAATTAAGCTTTCCAATCTAATTAAAATTAAAACCTTGCTTTCTAACCAATCTATTCATGTACCGGACCGGCAACTTTCTTTATTTAATACGAAAATCTGCAGTGCCGTTATACACATGCATGTTGTTTGCTTGGAGTCCCCGCCCGAAAAGAAAGAAATAGCCTAACTCCAAGATACTATATTCCTGCATCACGTGATTTTCACCACGTGGAGCTTACATTTGAATAAATACCGAATATGGAAAGTGTAACTACAATTCAAAACATAAAGTCCAAAGACACACATAAGAAAAAGAATGTTTTTTTTTGCAAAGAATGACGGGGTAATTCTCTCTGTGTTCAAAATATACCATGATGAAATATTTGCCACTGCCCCTTTTCTGTTCTATGAATTCTAACCCTGAGTATTCTATCTGTAACGGGATAAAGGAAGAAAGACCATTCACAATTTGTCTTACATTTGTTTTTCTCTTTTTTTAATTAAATAAAAAAAATAATAAACCTTTCAAATGTTGAGTTGATAAGATAAAAATATTCCCTGTGGAACACCTCCCCTCCCCCTTTTTTGTACTCTCTATTTTCAACCCTCGAATTAAGCTTTCCAATCTAATTAAAATTAAAACCTTGCTTTCTAACCAATCTATTCATGTACCGGACCGGCAACTTTCTTTATTTAATACGAAAATCTGCAGTGCCGTTATACACATGCATGTTGTTTGCTTGGAGTCCCCGCCCGAAAAGAAAGAAATAGCCTAACTCCAAGATACTATATTCCTGCATCACGTGATTTTCACCACGTGGAGCTTACATTTGAATAAATACCGAATATGGAAAGTGTAACTACAATTCAAAACATAAAGTCCAAAGGCACACATAAGAAAAAGAATGTTTTTTTTTGCAAAGAATGACGGGGTAATTCTCTCTGTGTTCAAAATATACCATGATGAAATATTTGCCACTGCCCCTTTTCTGTTCTATGAATTCTAACCCTGAGTATTCTATCTGTAACGGGATAAAGGAAGAAAGACCATTCACAATTTGTCTTACATTTGTTTTTCTCTTTTTTTAATTAAATAAAAAAAATAATAAACCTTTCAAATGTTGAGTTGATAAGATAAAAATATTCCCTGTGGAACACCTCCCCTCCCCCTTTTTTTGTACTCTCTATTTTCAACCCTCGAATTAAGCTTTCCAATCTAATTAAAATTAAAACCTTGCTTTCTAACCAATCTATTCATGTACCGGACCGGCAACTTTCTTTATTTAATACGAAAATCTGCAGTGCCGTTATACACATGCATGTTGTTTGCTTGGAGTCCCCGCCCGAAAAGAAAGAAATAGCCTAACTCCAAGATACTATATTCCTGCATCACGTGATTTTCACCACGTGGAGCTTACATTTGAATAAATACCGAATATGGAAAGTGTAACTACAATTCAAAACATAAAGTCCAAAGGCACACATAAGAAAAAGAATGTTTTTTTTTGCAAAGAATGACGGGGTAATTCTCTCTGTGTTCAAAATATACCATGATGAAATATTTGCCACTGCCCCTTTTCTGTTCTATGAATTCTAACCCTGAGTATTCTATCTGTAACGGGATAAAGGAAGAAAGACCATTCACAATTTGTCTTACATTTGTTTTTCTCTTTTTTAAATTAAATGAAAAAAATAATAAACCTTTCAAATGTTGAGTTGATAAGATAAAAATATTCCCTATGGAAAACCTCCCCTCCCCCTTTTTTTGTACTCTCTATTTTCAACCCTCGAATTAAGCTTTCCAATCTAATTAAAATTAAAACCTTGCTTTCTAACCAATCTATTCATGTACCGGACCGGCAACTTTCTTTATTTAATACGAAAATCTGCAGTGCCGGTTTACACATGCATGTTGTTTGCTTGGAGTCCCCGCCCGAAAAGAAAGAAATAGCCTAACTCCAAGATACTATATTCCTGCATCACGTGATTTTCACCACGTGGAGCTTACATTTGAATAAATACCGAATATGGAAAGTGTAACTACAATTCAAAACATAAAGTCCAAAGGCACACATAAGAAAAAGAATGTTTTTTTTGCAAAGAATGACGGGGTAATTCTCTCTGTGTTCAAAATATACCATGATGAAATATTTGCCACTGCCACTTTTCTGTTCTATGAATTCTAACCCTGAGTTTTCTATCTGTAACATGCCAAGAAATCCTCGCTAAAAATTCCGGTCTACCTCCTACGGCACTCATTAGTAGCTAAAGATTTGATTTCATTCAACAAATTAATTTATGACCTTCATGTACGTGTCGCTTAGAACACGGCCATATACCAAATGGTCAATATTAATCATCCATGTAATTTGCTCTATGGGGTGTTTGCAGAATTTCAACGGAGGCAATTTCTTGGCATGGGAGAAAGGAGAAAGACCATTCACAATTTGTCTTACATTTGTTTTTCTCTTTTTTTAATTAAATAAAAAAAATAATAAACCTTTCAAATGTTGAGTTGATAAGATAAAAATATTCCCTGTGGAACACCTCCCCTCCCCCTTTTTTTGTACTCTCTATTTTCAACCCTCGAATTAAGCTTTCCAATCTAATTAAAATTAAAACCTTGCTTTCTAACCAATCTATTCATGTACCGGACCGGCAACTTTCTTTATTTAATACGAAAATCTGCAGTGCCGTTATACACATGCATGTTGTTTGCTTGGAGTCCCCGCCCGAAAAGAAAGAAATAGCCTAACTCCAAGATACTATATTCCTGCATCACGTGATTTTCACCACGTGGAGCTTACATTTGAATAAATACCGAATATGGAAAGTGTAACTACAATTCAAAACATAAAGTCCAAAGGCACACATAAGAAAAAGAATGTTTTTTTTGCAAAGAATGACGGGGTAATTCTCTCTGTGTTCAAAATATACCATGATGAAATATTTGCCACTGCCCCTTTTCTGTTCTATGAATTCTAACCCTGAGTATTCTATCTGTAACGGGATAAAGGAAGAAAGACCATTCACAATTTGTCTTACATTTGTTTTTCTCTTTTTTTAATTAAATAAAAAAAATAATAAACCTTTCAAATGTTGAGTTGATAAGATAAAAATATTCCCTGTGGAACACCTCCCCTCCCCCTTTTTTTGTACTCTCTATTTTCAACCCTCGAATTAAGCTTTCCAATCTAATTAAAATTAAAACCTTGCTTTCTAACCAATCTATTCATGTACCGGACCGGCAACTTTCTTTATTTAATACGAAAATCTGCAGTGCCGTTATACACATGCATGTTGTTTGCTTGGAGTCCCCGCCCGAAAAGAAAGAAATAGCCTAACTCCAAGATACTATATTCCTGCATCACGTGATTTTCACCACGTGGAGCTTACATTTGAATAAATACCGAATATGGAAAGTGTAACTACAATTCAAAACATAAAGTCCAAAGACACACATAAGAAAAAGAATGTTTTTTTTTGCAAAGAATGACGGGGTAATTCTCTCTGTGTTCAAAATATACCATGATGAAATATTTGCCACTGCCCCTTTTCTGTTCTATGAATTCTAACCCTGAGTATTCTATCTGTAACGGGATAAAGGAAGAAAGACCATTCACAATTTGTCTTACATTTGTTTTTCTCTTTTTTTAATTAAATAAAAAAAATAATAAACCTTTCAAATGTTGAGTTGATAAGATAAAAATATTCCCTGTGGAACACCTCCCCTCCCCCTTTTTTGTACTCTCTATTTTCAACCCTCGAATTAAGCTTTCCAATCTAATTAAAATTAAAACCTTGCTTTCTAACCAATCTATTCATGTACCGGACCGGCAACTTTCTTTATTTAATACGAAAATCTGCAGTGCCGTTATACACATGCATGTTGTTTGCTTGGAGTCCCCGCCCGAAAAGAAAGAAATAGCCTAACTTCAAGATACTATATTCCTGCATCACGTGATTTTCACCACGTGGAGCTTACATTTGAATAAATACCGAATATGGAAAGTGTAACTACAATTCAAAACATAAAGTCCAAAGGCACACATAAGAAAAAGAATGTTTTTTTTTGCAAAGAATGACGGGGTAATTCTCTCTGTGTTCAAAATATACCATGATGAAATATTTGCCACTGCCCCTTTTCTGTTCTATGAATTCTAACCCTGAGTATTCTATCTGTAACGGGATAAAGGAAGAAAGACCATTCACAATTTGTCTTACATTTGTTTTTCTCTTTTTTTAATTAAATAAAAAAAATAATAAACCTTTCAAATGTTGAGTTGATAAGATAAAAATATTCCCTGTGGAACACCTCCCCTCCCCCTTTTTTTGTACTCTCTATTTTCAACCCTCGAATTAAGCTTTCCAATCTAATTAAAATTAAAACCTTGCTTTCTAACCAATCTATTCATGTACCGGACCGGCAACTTTCTTTATTTAATACGAAAATCTGCAGTGCCGTTATACACATGCATGTTGTTTGCTTGGAGTCCCCGCCCGAAAAGAAAGAAATAGCCTAACTCCAAGATACTATATTCCTGCATCACGTGATTTTCACCACGTGGAGCTTACATTTGAATAAATACCGAATATGGAAAGTGTAACTACAATTCAAAACATAAAGTCCAAAGGCACACATAAGAAAAAGAATGTTTTTTTTTGCAAAGAATGACGGGGTAATTCTCTCTGTGTTCAAAATATACCATGATGAAATATTTGCCACTGCCCCTTTTCTGTTCTATGAATTCTAACCCTGAGTATTCTATCTGTAACGGGATAAAGGAAGAAAGACCATTCACAATTTGTCTTACATTTGTTTTTCTCTTTTTTAAATTAAATGAAAAAAATAATAAACCTTTCAAATGTTGAGTTGATAAGATAAAAATATTCCCTGTGGAACACCTCCCCTCCCCCTTTTTTTGTACTCTCTATTTTCAACCCTCGAATTAAGCTTTCCAATCTAATTAAAATTAAAACCTTGCTTTCTAACCAATCTATTCATGTACCGGACCGGCAACTTTCTTTATTTAATACGAAAATCTGCAGTGCCGTTATACACATGCATGTTGTTTGCTTGGAGTCCCCGCCCGAAAAGAAAGAAATAGCCTAACTCCAAGATACTATATTCCTGTATCACGTGATTTTCACCACGTGGAGCTTACATTTGAATAAATACCGAATATGGAAAGTGTAACTACAATTCAAACCATAAAGTCCAAAGGCACACATAAGAAAAAGAATGTTTTTTTTTGCAAAGAATGACGGGGTAATTCTCTCTGTGTTCAAAATATACCATGATGAAATATTTGCCACTGCCCCTTTTCTGTTCTATGAATTCTAACCCTGAGTATTCTATCTGTAACGGGATAAAGGAAGAAAGACCATTCACAATTTGTCTTACATTTGTTTTTCTCTTTTTTTAATTAAATAAAAAAAATAATAAACCTTTCAAATGTTGAGTTGATAAGATAAAAATATTCCCTGTGGAACACCTCCCCTCCCCCTTTTTTTGTACTCTCTATTTTCAACCCTCGAATTAAGCTTTCCAATCTAATTAAAATTAAAACCTTGCTTTCTAACCAATCTATTCATGTACCGGACCGGCAACTTTCTTTATTTAATACGAAAATCTGCAGTGCCGTTATACACATGCATGTTGTTTGCTTGGAGTCCCCGCCCGAAAAGAAAGAAATAGCCTAACTCCAAGATACTATATTCCTGTATCACGTGATTTTCACCACGTGGAGCTTACATTTGAATAAATACCGAATATGGAAAGTGTAACTACAATTCAAACCATAAAGTCCAAAGGCACACATAAGAAAAAGAATGTTTTTTTTTGCAAAGAATGACGGGGTAATTCTCTCTGTGTTCAAAATATACCATGATGAAATATTTGCCACTGCCCCTTTTCTGTTCTATGAATTCTAACCCTGAGTATTCTATCTGTAACGGGATAAAGGAAGAAAGACCATTCACAATTTGTCTTACATTTGTTTTTCTCTTTTTTTAATTAAATAAAAAAAATAATAAACCTTTCAAATGTTGAGTTGATAAGATAAAAATATTCCCTGTGGAACACCTCCCCTCCCCCTTTTTTTGTACTCTCTATTTTCAACCCTCGAATTAAGCTTTCCAATCTAATTAAAATTAAAACCTTGCTTTCTAACCAATCTATTCATGTACCGGACCGGCAACTTTCTTTATTTAATACGAAAATCTGCAGTGCCGTTATACACATGCATGTTGTTTGCTTGGAGTCCCCGCCCGAAAAGAAAGAAATAGCCTAACTCCAAGATACTATATTCCTGTATCACGTGATTTTCACCACGTGGAGCTTACATTTGAATAAATACCGAATATGGAAAGTGTAACTACAATTCAAACCATAAAGTCCAAAGGCACACATAAGAAAAAGAATGTTTTTTTTTGCAAAGAATGACGGGGTAATTCTCTCTGTGTTCAAAATATACCATGATGAAATATTTGCCACTGCCCCTTTTCTGTTCTATGAATTCTAACCCTGAGTATTCTATCTGTAACGGGATAAAGGAAGAAAGACCATTCACAATTTGTCTTACATTTGTTTTTCTCTTTTTTTAATTAAATAAAAAAAATAATAAACCTTTCAAATGTTGAGTTGATAAGATAAAAATATTCCCTGTGGAACACCTCCCCTCCCCCTTTTTTTGTACTCTCTATTTTCAACCCTCGAATTAAGCTTTCCAATCTAATTAAAATTAAAACCTTGCTTTCTAACCAATCTATTCATGTACCGGACCGGCAACTTTCTTTATTTAATACGAAAATCTGCAGTGCCGTTATACACATGCATGTTGTTTGCTTGGAGTCCCCGCCCGAAAAGAAAGAAATAGCCTAACTCCAAGATACTATATTCCTGTATCACGTGATTTTCACCACGTGGAGCTTACATTTGAATAAATACCGAATATGGAAAGTGTAACTACAATTCAAACCATAAAGTCCAAAGGCACACATAAGAAAAAGAATGTTTTTTTTTGCAAAGAATGACGGGGTAATTCTCTCTGTGTTCAAAATATACCATGATGAAATATTTGCCACTGCCCCTTTTCTGTTCTATGAATTCTAACCCTGAGTATTCTATCTGTAACGGGATAAAGGAAGAAAGACCATTCACAATTTGTCTTACATTTGTTTTTCTCTTTTTTTAATTAAATAAAAAAAATAATAAACCTTTCAAATGTTGAGTTGATAAGATAAAAATATTCCCTGTGGAACACCTCCCCTCCCCCTTTTTTTGTACTCTCTATTTTCAACCCTCGAATTAAGCTTTCCAATCTAATTAAAATTAAAACCTTGCTTTCTAACCAATCTATTCATGTACCGGACCGGCAACTTTCTTTATTTAATACGAAAATCTGCAGTGCCGTTATACACATGCATGTTGTTTGCTTGGAGTCCCCGCCCGAAAAGAAAGAAATAGCCTAACTCCAAGATACTATATTCCTGTATCACGTGATTTTCACCACGTGGAGCTTACATTTGAATAAATACCGAATATGGAAAGTGTAACTACAATTCAAACCATAAAGTCCAAAGGCACACATAAGAAAAAGAATGTTTTTTTTTGCAAAGAATGACGGGGTAATTCTCTCTGTGTTCAAAATATACCATGATGAAATATTTGCCACTGCCCCTTTTCTGTTCTATGAATTCTAACCCTGAGTTTTCTATCTGTAACGGGAGAAAGGAAGAAAGACCATTCACAATTTGTCTTACATTTGTTTTTCTCTTTTTTTAATTAAATAAAAAAAATAATAAACCTTTCAAATGTTGAGTTGATAAGATAAAAATATTCCCTGTGGAACACCTCCCCTCCCCCTTTTTTGTACTCTCTATTTTCAACCCTCGAATTAAGCTTTCCAATCTAATTAAAATTAAAACCTTGCTTTCTAACCAATCTATTCATGTACCGGACCGGCAACTTTCTTTATTTAATACGAAAATCTGCAGTGCCGTTATACATATGCATGTTGTTTGCTTGGAGTCCCCGCCCGAAAAGAAAGAAATAGCCTAACTCCAAGATACTATATTCCTGCATCACGTGATTTTCACCACGTGGAGCTTACATTTGAATAAATACCGAATATGGAAAGTGTAACTACAATTCAAAACATAAAGTCCAAAGGCACACATAAGAAAAAGAATGTTTTTTTTTGCAAAGAATGACGGGGTAATTCTCTCTGTGTTCAAAATATACCATGATGAAATATTTGCCACTGCCCCTTTTCTGTTCTATGAATTCTAACCCTGAGTATTCTATCTGTAACGGGATAAAGGAAGAAAGACCATTCACAATTTGTCTTACATTTGTTTTTCTCTTTTTTTAATTAAATAAAAAAAATAATAAACCTTTCAAATGTTGAGTTGATAAGATAAAAATATTCCCTGTGGAACACCTCCCCTCCCCCTTTTTTTGTACTCTCTATTTTCAACCCTCGAATTAAGCTTTCCAATCTAATTAAAATTAAAACCTTGCTTTCTAACCAATCTATTCATGTACCGGACCGGCAACTTTCTTTATTTAATACGAAAATCTGCAGTGCCGTTATACACATGCATGTTGTTTGCTTGGAGTCCCCGCCCGAAAAGAAAGAAATAGCCTAACTCCAAGATACTATATTCCTGTATCACGTGATTTTCACCACGTGGAGCTTACATTTGAATAAATACCGAATATGGAAAGTGTAACTACAATTCAAACCATAAAGTCCAAAGGCACACATAAGAAAAAGAATGTTTTTTTTTGCAAAGAATGACGGGGTAATTCTCTCTGTGTTCAAAATATACCATGATGAAATATTTGCCACTGCCCCTTTTCTGTTCTATGAATTCTAACCCTGAGTTTTCTATCTGTAACGGGAGAAAGGAAGAAAGACCATTCACAATTTGTCTTACATTTGTTTTTCTCTTTTTTTAATTAAATAAAAAAAATAATAAACCTTTCAAATGTTGAGTTGATAAGATAAAAATATTCCCTGTGGAACACCTCCCCTCCCCCTTTTTTGTACTCTCTATTTTCAACCCTCGAATTAAGCTTTCCAATCTAATTAAAATTAAAACCTTGCTTTCTAACCAATCTATTCATGTACCGGACCGGCAACTTTCTTTATTTAATACGAAAATCTGCAGTGCCGTTATACACATGCATGTTGTTTGCTTGGAGTCCCCGCCCGAAAAGAAAGAAATAGCCTAACTCCAAGATACTATATTCCTGCATCACGTGATTTTCACCACGTGGAGCTTACATTTGAATAAATACCGAATATGGAAAGTGTAACTACAATTCAAAACATAAAGTCCAAAGGCACACATAAGAAAAAGAATGTTTTTTTTTTGCAAAGAATGACGGGGTAATTCTCTCTGTGTTCAAAATATACCATGATGAAATATTTGCCACTGCCCCTTTTCTGTTCTATGAATTCTAACCCTGAGTATTCTATCTGTAACGGGATAAAGGAAGAAAGACCATTCACAATTTGTCTTACATTTGTTTTTCTCTTTTTTTAATTAAATAAAAAAAATAATAAACCTTTCAAATGTTGAGTTGATAAGATAAAAATATTCCCTGTGGAACACCTCCCCTCCCCCTTTTTTTGTACTCTTTATTTTCAACCCTCGAATTAAGCTTTCCAATCTAATTAAAATTAAAACCTTGCTTTCTAACCAATCTATTCATGTACCGGACCGGCAACTTTCTTTATTTAATACGAAAATCTGCAGTGCCGTTATACACATGCATGTTGTTTGCTTGGAGTCCCCGCCCGAAAAGAAAGAAATAGCCTAACTCCAAGATACTATATTCCTGCATCACGTGATTTTCACCACGTGGAGCTTACATTTGAATAAATACCGAATATGGAAAGTGTAACTACAATTCAAAACATAAAGTCCAAAGGCACACATAAGAAAAAGAATGTTTTTTTTTGCAAAGAATGACGGGGTAATTCTCTCTGTGTTCAAAATATACCATGATGAAATATTTGCCACTGCCACTTTTCTGTTCTATGAATTCTAACCCTGAGTTTTCTATCTGTAACATGCCAAGAAATCCTCGCTAAAAATTCCGGTCTACCTCCTACGGCACTCATTAGTAGCTAAAGATTTGATTTCATTCAACAAATTAATTTATGACCTTCATGTACGTGTCGCTTAGAACACGGCCATATACCAAATGGTCAATATTAATCATCCATGTAATTTGCTCTATGGGGTGTTTGCAGAATTTCAACGGAGGCAATTTCTTGGCATGGGAGAAAGGAGAAAGACCATTCACAATTTGTCTTACATTTGTTTTTCTCTTTTTTTAATTAAATAAAAAAAATAATAAACCTTTCAAATGTTGAGTTGATAAGATAAAAATATTCCCTGTGGAACACCTCCCCTCCCCCTTTTTTTGTACTCTCTATTTTCAACCCTCGAATTAAGCTTTCCAATCTAATTAAAATTAAAACCTTGCTTTCTAACCAATCTATTCATGTACCGGACCGGCAACTTTCTTTATTTAATACGAAAATCTGCAGTGCCGTTATACACATGCATGTTGTTTGCTTGGAGTCCCCGCCCGAAAAGAAAGAAATAGCCTAACTCCAAGATACTATATTCCTGCATCACGTGATTTTCACCACGTGGAGCTTACATTTGAATAAATACCGAATATGGAAAGTGTAACTACAATTCAAAACATAAAGTCCAAAGGCACACATAAGAAAAAGAATGTTTTTTTTTGCAAAAAATGACGGGGTAATTCTCTCTGTGTTCAAAATATACCATGATGAAATATTTGCCACTGCCCCTTTTCTGTTCTATGAATTCTAACCCTGAGTATTCTATCTGTAACGGGATAAAGGAAGAAAGACCATTCACAATTTGTCTTACATTTGTTTTTCTCTTTTTTTAATTAAATAAAAAAAATAATAAACCTTTCAAATGTTGAGTTGATAAGATAAAAATATTCCCTGTGGAACACCTCCCCTCCCCCTTTTTTTGTACGCTCTATTTTCAACCCTCGAATTAAGCTTTCCAATCTAATTAAGATTAAAACCTTGCTTTCTAACCAATCTATTCATGTACCGGACCGGCAACTTTCTTTATTTAATACGAAAATCTGCAGTGCCGTTATACACATGCATGTTGTTTGCTTGGAGTCCCCGCCCGAAAAGAAAGAAATAGCCTAACTCCAAGATACTATATTCCTGCATCACGTGATTTTCACCACGTGGAGCTTACATTTGAATAAATACCGAATATGGAAAGTGTAACTACAATTCAAAACATAAAGTCCAAAGGCACACATAAGAAAAAGAATGGTTTTTTTTGCAAAGAATGACGGGGTAATTCTCTCTGTGTTCAAAATATACCATGATGAAATATTTGCCACTGCCACTTTTCTGTTCTATGAATTCTAACCCTGAGTTTTCTATCTGTAACATGCCAAGAAATCCTCGCTAAAAATTCCGGTCTACCTCCTACGGCACTCATTAGTAGCTAAAGATTTGATTTCATTCAACAAATTAATTTATGACCTTCATGTACGTGTCGCTTAGAACACGGCCATATACCAAATGGTCAATATTAATCATCCATGTAATTTGCTCTATGGCGTGTTTGCAGAATTTCAACGGAGGCAATTTCTTGGCATGGGAGAAAGGAGAAAGACCATTCACAATTTGTCTTACATTTGTTTTTCTCTTTTTTTAATTAAATAAAAAAAATAATAAACCTTTCAAATGTTGAGTTGATAAGATAAAAATATTCCCTGTGGAACACCTCCCCTCCCCCTTTTTTTGTACTCTCTATTTTCAACCCTCGAATTAAGCTTTCCAATCTAATTAAAATTAAAACCTTGCTTTCTAACCAATCTATTCATGTACCGGACCGGCAACTTTCTTTATTTAATACGAAAATCTGCAGTGCCGTTATACACATGCATGTTGTTTGCTTGGAGTCCCCGCCCGAAAAGAAAGAAATAGCCTAACTCCAAGATACTATATTCCTGCATCACGTGATTTTCACCACGTGGAGCTTACATTTGAATAAATACCGAATATGGAAAGTGTAACTACAATTCAAAACATAAAGTCCAAAGGCACACATAAGAAGAAGAATGTTTTTTTTTGCAAAGAATGACGGGGTAATTCTCTCTGTGTTCAAAATATACCATGATGAAATATTTGCCACTGCCCCTTTTCTGTTCTATGAATTCTAACCCTGAGTATTCTATCTGTAACGGGATAAAGGAAGAAAGACCATTCACAATTTGTCTTACATTTGTTTTTCTCTTTTTTTAATTAAATAAAAAAAATAATAAACCTTTCAAATGTTGAGTTGATAAGATAAAAATATTCCCTGTGGAACACCTCCCCTCCCCCTTTTTTTGTACTCTCTATTTTCAACCCTCGAATTAAGCTTTCCAATCTAATTAAAATTAAAACCTTGCTTTCTAACCAATCTATTCATGTACCGGACCGGCAACTTTCTTTATTTAATACGAAAATCTGCAGTGCCGTTATACACATGCATGTTGTTTGCTTGGAGTCCCCGCCCGAAAAGAAAGAAATAGCCTAACTCCAAGATACTATATTCCTGCATCACGTGATTTTCACCACGTGGAGCTTACATTTGAATAAATACCGAATATGGAAAGTGTAACTACAATTCAAAACATAAAGTCCAAAGGCACACATAAGAAAAAGAATGTTTTTTTTTTGCAAAGAATGACGGGGTAATTCTCTCTGTGTTCAAAATATACCATGATGAAATATTTGCCACTGCCACTTTTCTGTTCTATGAATTCTAACCCTGAGTTTTCTATCTGTAACATGCCAAGAAATCCTCGCTAAAAATTCCGGTCTACCTCCTACGGCACTCATTAGTAGCTAAAGATTTGATTTCATTCAACAAATTAATTTATGACCTTCATGTACGTGTCGCTTAGAACACGGCCATATACCAAATGGTCAATATTAATCATCCATGTAATTTGCTCTATGGGGCGTTTGCAGAATTTCAACGGAGGCAATTTCTTGGCATGGGAGAAAGGAGAAAGACCATTCACAATTTGTCTTACATTTGTTTTTCTCTTTTTTTAATTAAATAAAAAAAATAATAAACCTTTCAAATGTTGAGTTGATAAGATAAAAATATTCCCTGTGGAACACCTCCCCTCCCCCTTTTTTTGTACTCTCTATTTTCAACCCTCGAATTAAGCTTTCCAATCTAATTAAAATTAAAACCTTGCTTTCTAACCAATCTATTCATGTACCGGACCGGCAACTTTCTTTATTTAATACGAAAATCTGCAGTGCCGTTATACACATGCATGTTGTTTGCTTGGAGTCCCCGCCCGAAAAGAAAGAAATAGCCTAACTCCAAGATACTATATTCCTGCATCACGTGATTTTCACCACGTGGAGCTTACATTTGAATAAATACCGAATATGGAAAGTGTAACTACAATTCAAAACATAAAGTCCAAAGGCACACATAAGAAAAAGAATGTTTTTTTTTTGCAAAGAATGACGGGGTAATTCTCTCTGTGTTCAAAACATACCATGATGAAATATTTGCCACTGCCACTTTTCTGTTCTATGAATTCTAAACCTGAGTTTTCTATCTGTAACATGCCAAGAAATCCTCGCTAAAAATTCCGGTCTACCTCCTACGGCACTCATTAGTAGCTAAAGATTTGATTTCATTCAACAAATTAATTTATGACCTTCATGTACGTGTCGCTTAGAACACGGCCATATACCAAATGGTCAATATTAATCATCCATGTAATTTGCTCTATGGGGTGTTTGCAGAATTTCAACGGAGGCAATTTCTTGGCATGGGAGAAAGGAGAAAGACCATTCACAATTTGTCTTACATTTGTTTTTCTCTTTTTTTAATTAAATAAAAAAAATAATAAACCTTTCAAATGTTGAGTTGATAAGATAAAAATATTCCCTGTGGAACACCTCCCCTCCCCCTTTTTTTGTACTCTCTATTTTCAACCCTCGAATTAAGCTTTCCAATCTAATTAAAATTAAAACCTTGCTTTCTAACCAATCTATTCATGTACCGGACCGGCAACTTTCTTTATTTAATACGAAAATCTGCAGTGCCGTTATACACATGCATGTTGTTTGCTTGGAGTCCCCGCCCGAAAAGAAAGAAATAGCCTAACTCCAAGATACTATATTCCTGCATCACGTGATTTTCACCACGTGGAGCTTACATTTGAATAAATACCGAATATGGAAAGTGTAACTACAATTCTAAAAACATAAAGTCCAAAGGCACACATAAGAAAAAGAATGTTTTTTTTGCAAAGAATGACGGGGTAATTCTCTCTGTGTTCAAAATATACCATGATGAAATATTTGCCACTGCCCCTTTTCTGTTCTATGAATTCTAACCCTGAGTTTTCTATCTGTAACGGGAGAAAGGAAGAAAGACCATTCACAATTTGTCTTACATTTGTTTTTCTCTTTTTTTAATTAAATAAAAAAAATAATAAACCTTTCAAATGTTGAGTTGATAAGATAAAAATATTCCCTGTGGAACACCTCCCCTCCCCCTTTTTTTGTACTCTCTATTTTCAACCCTCGAATTAAGCTTTCCAATCTAATTAAAATTAAAACCTTGCTTTCTAACCAATCTATTCATGTACCGGACCGGCAACTTTCTTTATTTAATACGAAAATCTGCAGTGCCGTTATACACATGCATGTTGTTTGCTTGGAGTCCCCGCCCGAAAAGAAAGAAATAGCCTAACTCCAAGATACTATATTCCTGCATCACGTGATTTTCACCACGTGGAGCTTACATTTGAATAAATACCGAATATGGAAAGTGTAACTACAATTCAAAACATAAAGTCCAAAGGCACACATAAGAAAAAGAATGTTTTTTTTTTGCAAAGAATGACGGGGTAATTCTCTCTGTGTTCAAAATATACCATGATGAAATATTTGCCACTGCCACTTTTCTGTTCTATGAATTCTAAACCTGAGTTTTCTATCTGTAACATGCCAAGAAATCCTCGCTAAAAATTCCGGTCTACCTCCTACGGCACTCATTAGTAGCTAAAGATTTGATTTCATTCAACAAATTAATTTATGACCTTCATGTACGTGTCGCTTAGAACACGGCCATATACCAAATGGTCAATATTAATCATCCATGTAATTTGCTCTATGGGGTGTTTGCAGAATTTCAACGGAGGCAATTTCTTGGCATGGGAGAAAGGAGAAAGACCATTCACAATTTGTCTTACATTTGTTTTTCTCTTTTTTTAATTCAATAAAAAAAATAATAAACCTTTCAAATGTTGAGTTGATAAGATAAAAATATTCCCTGTGGAACACCTCCCCTACCCCTTTTTTTGTACTCTCTATTTTCAACCCTCGAATTAAGCTTTCCAATCTAATTAAAATTAAAACCTTGCTTTCTAGCCAAGCTATTCATGTACCGGACCGGCAACTTTCTTTATTTAATACGAAAATCTGCAGTGCCGTTATACACATGCATGTTGTTTGCTTGGAGTCCCTGCCCGAAAAGAAAGAAATAGCCTAACTTCAAGATACTATATTCCTGCATCACGTGATTTTCACCACGTGGAGCTTACATTTGAATAAATACCGAATATAGAAAGTGTAACTACAATTCAAAACATAAAGTCCAAAGGCACACATAAGAAAAAGAATGGTTTTTTTTTTGCAAAGAATGACGGGGTAATTCTCTCTGTGTTCAAAATATACCATGATGAAATATTTGCCACTGCCACTTTTCTGTTCTATGAATTCTAAACCTGAGTTTTCTATCTGTAACATGCCAAGAAATCCTCGCTAAAAATTCCGGTCTACCTCCTACGGCACTCATTAGTAGCTAAATATTTGATTTCATTCAACAAATTAATTTATGACCTTCATGTACGTGTCGCTTAGAACACGGCCATATACCAAATGGTCAATATTAATCATCCATGTAATTTGCTCTATGGGGTGTTTGCAGAATTTCAACGGAGGCAATTTCTTGGCATGGGAGAAAGGAGAAAGACTATTCACAATTTGTCTTACATTTGTTTTTCTCTTTTTTTAATGAAATAAAAAAAATAATAAACCTTTCAAATGTTGAGTTGATAAGATAAAAATATTCCCTGTGGAACACCTCCCCTCCCCCTTTTTTTGTACTCTCTATTTTCAACCCTCGAATTAAGCTTTCCAATCTAATTAAAATTAAAACCTTGCTTTCTAACCAATCTATTCATGTACCGCACCGGCAACTTTCTTTATTTAATACGAAAATCTGCAGTGCCGTTATACTCATGCATGTTGTTTGCTAGGAGTCCCCGCCCGAAAAGAAAGAAATAGCCTAACTCCAAGATACTATATTCCTGCATCACGTGATTTTCACCACGTAGAGCTTACATTTGAATAAATACCGAATATGGAAAGTGTAACTACAATTCAAAAAATAAAGTCCAAAGGCATACATATAAGAAAAAGAATGTTTTTTTTTGCAAAGAATGACGGGGTAATTCTCTCTGTGTTCAAAATATACCATGATGAAATATTTGCCACTGCCTCTTTTCTGTTCTATGAATTCTAACCCTGAGTTTTCTATCTGTCTCCGGAGAAAGGAAGAAAGACCATTCACAATTTGTCTTACATTTGTTTTTCTCTATTTTTAATTAAATAAAAAAAATAATAAACCTTTCAAGAGTTGAGTTGATAAGATAAAAATATTCCCTGTGGAACACCTCCCCTCCCCCTTTTTTTGTACTCTCTATTTTCAACCCTCGAATTTTCACCCTTGATTTTCACCACGTGGAGCTTACATTTGAATAAATACCGACTATGGAAAGTGTAACTACAATTCAAAACATAAAGTCTTAAGGCACACATAAGAAAAAGAATGTTTTTTTTTTGCAAAGAATGACGGGGTAATTCTCTCTGTGTTCAAAATATACCATGATGAAATATTTGCCACTGCCACTTTTCTGTTCTATGAATTCTAACCCTGAGTTATCTATCTGTAACATGCCAAGAAATCCTCGCTAAAAATTCCGGTCTACCTCCTACGGCACTCATTAGTAGCTAAAGATTTGATTTCATTCAACAAATTAATTTATGACCTTCATGTACGTGTCGCTTAGAACACGGCCATATACCAAATGGTCAATATTAATCATCCATGTAATTTGCTCTATGGGGTGTTTGCAGAATTTCAACGGAGGCAATTTCTTGGAATGGGAGAAAGGAGAAAGACCATTCACAATTTGTCTTACATTTGTTTTTCTCTTTTTTTAATTAAATAAAAAAAATAATAAACCTTTCAAATGTTGAGTTGATAAGATAAAAATATTCCCTGTGGAACACTTCCCCTCCCCCTTTTTTTGTACTCTCTATTTTCAACCCTCGAATTAAGCTTTCCAATCTAATTAAAATTAAAACCTTGCTTTCTAACCAATCTATTCATGTACCGGACCGGCAACTTTCTTTATTTAATACGAAAATCTGCAGTGCCGTTAAACTCATGCATGTTGTTTGCTTGAAGTCCCCGCCCGAAAAGAAAGAAATAGCCTAACTCCAAGATACTATATTCCTGCATCACGTGATTTTCACCACGTGGAGCTTACATTTGAATAAATACCGAATATGGAAAGTGTAACTACAATTCAAAACATAAAGTCCAAAGGCACACATAAGAAAAAAAATGTTTTTTTTTGCAAAGAATGACGGGGTAATTCTCTCTGTGTTCAAAATATACCATGATGAAATATTTGCCACTGCCTCTTTTCTGTCCTATGAATTCTAACCCTGAGTTTTCTATCTGTCACGGGATAAAGGAAGAAAGACCATTCACAATTTCTCTTACATTTGTTTTTCTCTTTTTTTAATTAAATAAAAAAAATAATAAACCTTTCAAATGTTGAGTTGATAAGATAAAAATATTCCCTGTGGAACACCTCCCCTCCCCCTTTTTTTGTACTCTCTATTTTCAACCCTCGAATTAAGCTTTCCAATCTAATTAAAATTAAAACCTTGCTTTCTAACCAATCTATTCATGTACCGGACCGGCAACTTTCTTTATTTAATACGAAAATCTGCAGTGCCGTTAAACTCATGCATGTTGTTTGCTTGAAGTCCCCGCCCGAAAAGAAAGAAATAGCCTAACTCCAAGATACTATATTCCTGCATCACGTGATTTTCACCACGTGGAGCTTACATTTGAATAAATACCGAATATGGAAAGTGTAACTACAATTCAAAACATAAAGTCCAAAGGCACACATAAGAAAAAAAATGGTTTTTTTTGCAAAGAATGACGGGGTAATTCTCTCTGTGTTCAAAATATACCATGATGAAATATTTGCCACTGCCTCTTTTCTGTCCTATGAATTCTAACCCTGAGTTTTCTATCTGTCACGGGAGAAAGGAAGAAAGACCATTCACAATTTCTCTTACATTTGTTTTTCTCTTTTTTTAATTAAATAAAAAAAATAATAAACCTTTCAAATGTTGAGTTGATAAGATAAAAATATTCCCTGTGGAACACCTCCCCTCCCCCTTTTTTTGTACTCTCTATTTTCAACCCTCGAATTAAGCTTTCCAATCTAATTAAAATTAAAACCTTGCTTTCTAACCAATCTATTCATGTACCGGACCGGCAACTTTCTTTATTTAATACGAAAATCTGCAGTGCCGTTATACACATGCATGTTGTTTGCTTGGAGTCCCCGCCCGAAAAGAAAGAAATAGCCTAACTCCAAGATACTATATTCCTGCATCACGTGATTTTCACCACGTGGAGCTTACATTTGAATAAATACCGAATATGGAAAGTGTAACTACAATTCAAAACATGAAGTCCAAAGGCACACATAAGAAAAAGAATGTTTTTTTTTTTGCAAAGAATGACGGGGTAATTCTCTCTGTGTTCAAAATATACCATGATGAAATATTTGCCACTGCCACTTTTCTGTTCTATGAATTCTAACCCTGAGTTTTCTATCTGTAACATGCCAAGAAATCCTCGCTAAAAATTCCGGTCTACCTCCTACGGCACTCATTAGTAGCTAAAGATTTGATTTCATTCAACAAATTAATTTATGACCTTCATTTACGTGTCGCTTAGAACACGGCCATATACCAAATGGTCAATATTAATCATCCATGTAATTTGCTCTATGGGGTGTTTGCAGAATTTCAACGGAGGCAATTTCTTGGCATGGGAGAAAGGAGAAAGACCATTCACAATTTGTCTTACATTTGTTTTTCTCTTTTTTTAATTAAATAAAAAAAATAATAAACCTTTCAAATGTTGAGTTGATGAGATAAAAATATTCCCTGTGGAACACCTCCCCTCCCCCTTTTTTTGTACTCTCTATTTTCAACCCTCGAATTAAGCTTTCTAATCTAATTAAAATTAAAACCTTGCTTTCTAACCAATCTATTCATGTACCGGACCGGCAACCTTCTTTATTTAATACGAAAATCTGCAGTGCCGTTATACTCATGCATGTTGTTTGCTTGGAGTCCCCGCCCGAAAAGAAAGAAATAGCCTAACTCCAAGATACTATATTCCTGCATCACGTGATTTTCACCACGTGGAGCTTACATTTGAATAAATAACGAATATGGAAAGTGTAACTACAATTCAAAAAATAAAGTCCAAAGGCACACATAAGAAAAAGAATGTTTTTTTTGCAAAGAATGACGGGGTAATTCTCTCTGTATTCAAAATATACCATGATGAAATATTTGCCACTGCCTCTTTTCTGTTCTATGAATTCTAACCCTGAGTTTTCTATCTGTCACGGGAGAAAGGAAGAAAGACCATTCACAATTTGTCTTACATTTGTTTTTCTCTTTTTTTAATTAAATAAAAAAAATAATAAACCTTTCAAATGTTGAGTTGATAAGATAAAAATATTCCCTGTGGAACACCTCCCCTCCTCCTTTTTTTGTACTCTCTATTTTCAACCCTCGAATTAACCTTTCCAATCTAATTAAAATTAAAACCTTGCTTTCTAACCAATCTATTCATGTACCGGACCGGCAACTTTCTTTATTTAATACGAAAATCTGCAGTGCCGTTATACACATGCATGTTGTTTGCTTGGAGTCCCCGCCCGAAAAGAAAGAAATAGCCTAACTCCAAGATACTATATTCCTGCATCACGTGATTTTCACCACGTGGAGCTTACATTTGAATAAATACCGAATATGGAAAGTGTAACTACAATTCAAAACATAAAGTCCAAAGGCACACATAAGAAAAAGAATGTTTTTTTTTTTGCAAAGAATGACGGGGTAATTCTCTCTGTGTTCAAAATATACCATGATGAAATATTTGCCACTGCCACTTTTCTGTTCTATGAATTCTAACCCTGAGTTTTCTATCTGTAACATGCCAAGAAATCCTCGCTAAAAATTCCGGTCTACCTCCTACGGCACTCATTAGTAGCTAAAGATTTGATTTCATTCAACAAATTAATTTATGACCTTCATGTACGTGTCGCTTAGAACACGGCCATATACCAAATGGTCAATATTAATCATCCATGTAATTTGCGCTATGGGGTGTTTGCAGAATTTCAACGGAGCCAATTTCTTGGCATGGGAGAAAGGAGAAAGACCATTCACAATTTGTCTTACATTTGTTTTTCTCTTTTTTTAATTAAATAAAAAAAATAATAAACCTTTCAAATGTTGAGTTGATAAGATAAAAATATTCCCTGTGGAACACCTCCCCTCCCCCTTTTTTTGTACTCTCTATTTTCAACCCTCGAATTAAGCTTTCCAATCTAATTAAAATTAAAACCTTGCTTTCTAACCAATCTATTCATGTACCGGACCGGCAACTTTCTTTATTTAATACGAAAATCTGCAGTGCCGTTATACACATGCATGTTGTTTGCTAGGAGTCCCCGCCCGAAAAGAAAGAAATAGCCTAACTCCAAGATACTATATTCCTGCATCACGTGATTTTCACCACGTGGAGCTTACATTTGAATAAATAACGAATATGGAAAGTGTAACTACAATTCAAAAAATAAAGTCCAAAGGCACACATAAGAAAAAGAATGTTTTTTTTTTTAAAAGAATGACGGGGTAATTCTCTCTGTGTTCAAAATATACCATGATGAAATATTTGCCACTGCCTCTTTTCTGTTCTATGAATTCTAACCCTGAGTTTTCTATCTGTCACGGGAGAAAGGAAGAAAGACCATTCACAATTTGTCTTACATTTGTTTTTCTCTTTTTTTAATTAAATAAAAAAAATAATAAACCTTTCAAATGTTGAGTTGATAAGATAAAAATATTCCCTGTGGAACACCTCCCCTCCCCCTTTTTTTGTACTCTCTATTTTCAACCCTCGAATTTTCACCCTTGATTTTCACCACGTGGAGCTTACATTTGAATAAATACCGAATATGGAAAGTGTAACTACAATTCAAAACATAAAGTCCAAAGGCACACATAAGAAAAAGAATGTTTTTTTTTTTGCAAAGAATGACGGGGTAATTCTCTCTGTGTTCAAAATATACCATGATGAAATATTTGCCACTGCCACTTTTCTGTTCTATGAATTCTAACCCTGAGTTTTCTATCTGTAACATGCCAAGAAATCCTCGCTAAAAATTCCGGTCTACCTCCTACGGCACTCATTAGTAGCTAAAGATTTGATTTCATTCAACAAATTAATTTATGGCCTTCATGTACGTGTCGCTTAGAACACGGCCATATACCAAATGGTCAATATTAATCATCCATGTAATTTGCTCTATGGGGTGTTTGCAGAATTTCAACGGAGCCAATTTCTTGGCATGGGAGAAAGGAGAAAGACCATTCACAATTTGTCTTACATTTGTTTTTCTCTTTTTTTAATTAAATAAAAAAAATAATAAACCTTTCAAATGTTGAGTTGATAAGATAAAAATATTCCCTGTGGAACACCTCCCCTCCCCCTTTTTTTGTACTCTCTATTTTCAACCCTCGAATTAAGCTTTCCAATCTAATTAAAATTAAAACCTTGCTTTCTAACCAATCTATTCAAGTACCGGACCGGCAACTTTCTTTATTTAATACGAAAATCTGCAGTGCCGTTATACTCATGCATGTTGTTTGCTTGAAGTCCCCGCCCGAAAAGAAAGAAATAGCCTAACTCCAAGATACTATATTCCTGCATCACGTGATTTTCACCACGTGGAGCTTACATTTGAATAAATAACGAATATGGAAAGTGTAACTACAATTCAAAAAATAAAGTCCAAAGGCACACATAAGAAAAAGAATGTTTTTTTTTGCAAAGAATGACGGGGTAATTCTCTCTGTGTTCAAAATATACCATGATGAAATATTTGGCACTGCCTCTTTTCTGTTCTATGAATTCTAACCCTGAGTTTTCTATCTGTCACGGGAGAAAGGAAGAAAGACCATTCACAATTTGTCTTACATTTGTTTTTCTCTTTTTTTAATTAAATAAAAAAAATAATAAACCTTTCAAATGTTGAGTTGATAAGATAAAAATATTCCCTGTGGAACACCTCCCCTCCCCCTTTGTTTGTACTCTCTATTTTCAACCCTCGAATTAAGCTTTCCAATCTAATTAAAATTAAAACCTCGCTTTCTAACCAATCTATTCATGTACCGGACCGGCAACTTTCTTTATTTAATACGAAAATCTGCAGTGCCGTTATACACATGCATGTTGTTTGCTTGGAGTCCCCGCCCGAAAAGAAAGAAATAGCCTAACTCCAAGATACTATATTCCTGCATCACGTGATTTTCACCACGTGGAGCTTACATTTGAATAAATAACGAATATGGAAAGTGTAACTACAATTCAAAAAATAAAGTCCAAAGGCACACATAAGAAAAAGAATGTTTTTTTTTTTAAAGAATGACGGGGTAATTCTCTCTGAGTTCAAAATATACCATGATGAAATATTTGCCACTGCCTCTTTTCTGTTCTATGAATTCTAACCCTGAGTTTTCTATCTGTCACGGGAGAAAGGAAGAAAGACCATTCACAATTTGTCTTACATTTGTTTTTCTCTTTTTTTAATTAAATAAAAAAAATAATAAACCTTTCAAATGTTGAGTTGATAAGATAAAAATATTCCCTGTGGAACACCTCCCCTCCCCCTTTTTTTGTACTCTCTATTTTCAACCCTCGAATTAAGCTTTCCAATCTAATTTAAATTAAAACCTTGCTTTCTAACCAATCTATTCATGTACCGGACCGGCAACTTTCTTTATTTAATACGAAAATCTGCAGTGCCGTTATACACATGCATGTTGTTTGCTTGGAGTCCCCGCCCGAAAAGAAAGAAATAGCCTAACTCCAAGATACTATATTCCTGCATCACGTGATTTTCACCACGTAGAGCTTACATTTGAATAAATACCGAATATGGAAAGTGTAAATACAATTCAAAACATGAAGTCCAAAGGCACACATAAGAAAAAGAATGTTTTTTTTGCAAAGAATGACGGGGTAATTCTCTCTGTGTTCAAAATATACCATGATGAAATATTTGCCACTGCCCCTTTTCTGTTCTATGAATTCTAACCCTGAGTTTTCTATCTGTAACGGGAGAAAGGAAGAAAGACCATTCACAATTTGTCTTACATTTGTTTTTCTCTTTTTTTAATTAAATAAAAAAAAAAATAAACATTTCAAATGTTGAGTTGATAAGATAAAAATATTCCCTGTGGAACACCTCCCCTCCCCCTTTTTTTGTACTCTCTATTTTCAACCCTCGAATTAAGCTTTCCAATCTAATTTAAATTAAAACCTTGCTTTCTAACCAATCTATTCATGTACCGGACCGGCAACTTTCTTTATTTAATACGAAAATCTGCAGTGCCGTTATACACATGCATGTTGTTTGCTTGGAGTCCCCGCCCGAAAAGAAAGAAATAGCCTAACTCCAAGATACTATATTCCTGCATCACGTGATTTTCACCACGTAGAGCTTACATTTGAATAAATACCGAATATGGAAAGTGTAACTACAATTCAAAACATAAAGTCCAAAGGCACACATAAGAAAAAGAATGTTTTTTTTGGCAAAGAATGACGGGGCAATTCTCTCTGTGTTCAAAATATACCATGATGAAATATTTGGCACTGCCTCTTTTCTGTTCTATGAATTCTAACCCTGAGTTTTCTATCTGTCACGGGAGAAAGGAAGAAAGACCATTCACAATTTGTCTTACATTTGTTTTTCTCTTTTTTTAATTAAATAAAAAAAATAATAAACCTTTCAAATGTTGAGTTGATAAGATAAAAATATTCCCTGTGGAACACCTCCCCTCCCCCTTTTTTTGTACTCTCTATTTTCAACCCTCGAATTAAGCTTTCCAATCTAATTAAAATTAAAACCTCGCTTTCTAACCAATCTATTCATGTACCGGACCGGCAACTTTCTTTATTTAATACGAAAATCTGCAGTGCCGTTATACACATGCATGTTGTTTGCTTGGAGTCCCCGCCCGAAAAGAAAGAAATAGCCTAACTCCAAGATACTATATTCCTGCATCACGTGATTTTCACCACGTGGAGCTTACATTTGAATAAATAACGAATATGGAAAGTGTAACTACAATTCAAAAAATAAAGTCCAAAGGCACACATAAGAAAAAGAATGTTTTTTTTTTTAAAGAATGACGGGGTAATTCTCTCTGTGTTCAAAATATACCATGATGAAATATTTGCCACTGCCTCTTTTCTGTTCTATGAATTCTAACCCTGAGTTTTCTATCTGTCACGGGAGAAAGGAAGAAAGACCATTCACAATTTGTCTTACATTTGTTTTTCTCTTTTTTTAATTAAATAAAAAAAATAATAAACCTTTCAAATGTTGAGTTGATAAGATAAAAATATTCCCTGTGGAACACCTCCCCTCCCCCTTTTTTTGTACTCTCTATTTTCAACCCTCGAATTTTCACCCTTGATTTTCACCACGTGGAGCTTACATTTGAATAAATACCGAATATGGAATGTGTAACTACAATTCAAAACATAAAGTCCAAAGGCACACATAAGAAAAAGAATGTTTTTTTTTTTGCAAAGAATGACGGGGTAATTCTCTCTGTGTTCAAAATATACCATGATGAAATATTTGCCACTGCCACTTTTCTGTTCTATGAATTCTAACCCTGAGTTTTCTATCTGTAACATGCCAAGAAATCCTCGCTAAAAATTCCGGTCTACCTCCTACGGCACTCATTAGTAGCTAAAGATTTGATTTCATTCAACAAATTAATTTATGGCCTTCATGTACGTGTCGCTTAGAACACGGCCATATACCAAATGGTCAATATTAATCATCCATGTAATTTGCTCTATGGGGTGTTTGCAGAATTTCAACGGAGCCAATTTCTTGGCATGGGAGAAAGGAGAAAGACCATTCACAATTTGTCTTACATTTGTTTTTCTCTTTTTTTAATTAAATAAAAAAAATAATAAACCTTTCAAATGTTGAGTTGATAAGATAAAAATATTCCCTGTGGAACACCTCCCCTCCCCCTTTTTTTGTACTCTCTATTTTCAACCCTCGAATTAAGCTTTCCAATCTAATTAAAATTAAAACCTTGCTTTCTAACCAATCTATTCATGTACCGGACCGGCAACTTTCTTTATTTAATACGAAAATCTGCAGTGCCGTTATACTCATGCATGTTGTTTGCTTGGAGTCCCCGCCCGAAAAGAAAGAAATAGCCTAACTCCAAGATACTATATTCCTGCATCACGTGATTTTCACCACGTGGAGCTTACATTTGAATAAATAACGAATATGGAAAGTGTAACTACAATTCAAAAAATAAAGTCCAAAGGCACACATAAGAAAAAGAATGTTTTTTTTTGCAAAGAATGACGGGGTAATTCTCTCTGTGTTCAAAATATACCATGATGAAATATTTGGCACTGCCTCTTTTCTGTTCTATGAATTCTAACCCTGAGTTTTCTATCTGTCACGGGAGAAAGGAAGAAAGACCATTCACAATTTGTCTTACATTTGTTTTTCTCTTTTTTTAATTAAATAAAAAAAATAATAAACCTTTCAAATGTTGAGTTGATAAGATAAAAATATTCCCTGTGGAACACCTCCCCTCCCCCTTTTTTTGTACTCTCTATTTTCAACCCTCGAATTAAGCTTTCCAATCTAATTAAAATTAAAACCTCGCTTTCTAACCAATCTATTCATGTACCGGACCGGCAACTTTCTTTATTTAATACGAAAATCTGCAGTGCCGTTATACACATGCATGTTGTTTGCTTGGAGTCCCCGCCCGAAAAGAAAGAAATAGCCTAACTCCAAGATACTATATTCCTGCATCACGTGATTTTCACCACGTGGAGCTTACATTTGAATAAATAACGAATATGGAAAGTGTAACTACAATTCAAAAAATAAAGTCCAAAGGCACACATAAGAAAAAGAATGTTTTTTTTTGCAAAGAATGACGGGGTAATTCTCTCTGTGTTCAAAATATACCATGATGAAATATTTGCCACTGCCTCTTTTCTGTTCTATGAATTCTAACCCTGAGTTTTCTATCTGTCACGGGAGAAAGGAAGAAAGACCATTCACAATTTGTCTTACATTTGTTTTTCTCTTTTTTTAATTAAATAAAAAAAATAATAAACCTTTCAAATGTTGAGTTGATAAGATAAAAATATTCCCTGTGGAACACCTCCCCTCCTCCTTTTTTTGTACTCTCTATTTTCAACCCTCGAATTAACCTTTCCAATCTAATTAAAATTAAAACCTTGCTTTCTAACCAATCTATTCATGTACCGGACCGGCAACTTTCTTTATTTAATACGAAAATCTGCAGTGCCGTTATACTCATGCATGTTGTTTGCTTGGAGTCCCCGCCCGAAAAGAAAGAAATAGCCTAACTCCAAGATACTATATTCCTGTATCACGTGATTTTCACCACGTGGAGCTTACATTTGAATAAATAACGAATATGGAAAGTGTAACTACAATTCAAAAAATAAGTCCAAAGGCACACATAAGAAAAAGAATGTTTTTTTTTGCAAAGAATGACGGGGTAATTCTCTCTGTGTTCAAAATATACCATGATGAAATATTTGGCACTGCCCCTTTTCTGTTCTATGAATTCTAACCCTGAGTTTTCTATCTGTCACGGGAGAAAGGAAGAAAGACCATTCACAATTTGTCTTACATTTGTTTTTCTCTTTTTTTAATTAAATAAAAAAAATAATAAACCTTTCAAATGTTGAGTTGATAAGATAAAAATATTCCCTGTGGAACACCTCCCCTCCCCCTTTTTTTGTACTCTCTATTTTCAACCCTCGAATTAAGCTTTCCAATCTAATTAAAATTAAAACCTCGCTTTCTAACCAATCTATTCATGTACCGGACCGGCAACTTTCTTTATTTAATACGAAAATCTGTAGTGCCGTTATACACATGCATGTTGTTTGCTTGGAGTCCCCGCCCGAAAAGAAAGAAATAGCCTAACTCCAAGATACTATATTCCTGCATCACGTGATTTTCACCACGTGGAGCTTACATTTGAATAAATAACGAATATGGAAAGTGTAACTACAATTCAAAAAATAAAGTCCAAAGGCACACATAAGAAAAAGAATGTTTTTTTTTGCAAAGAATGACGGGGTAATTCTCTCTGTGTTCAAAATATACCATGATGAAATATTTGCCACTGCCTCTTTTCTGTTCTATGAATTCTAACCCTGAGTTTTCTATCTGTCACGGGAGAAAGGAAGAAAGACCATTCACAATTTGTCTTACATTTGTTTTTCTCTTTTTTTAATTAAATAAAAAAAATAATAAACCTTTCAAATGTTGAGTTGATAAGATAAAAATATGCCCTGTGGAACACCTCCCCTCCTCCTTTTTTTGTACTCTCTATTTTCAACCCTCGAATTAACCTTTCCAATCTAATTAAAATTAAAACCTTGCTTTCTAACCAATCTATTCATGTACCGGACCGGCAACTTTCTTTATTTAATACGAAAATCTGCAGTGCCGTTATACTCATGCATGTTGTTTGCTTGGAGTCCCCGCCCGAAAAGAAAGAAATAGCCTAACTCCAAGATACTATATTCCTGCATCACGTGATTTTCACCACGTGGAGCTTACATTTGAATAAATAACGAATATGGAAAGTGTAACTACAATTCAAAAAATAAAGTCCAAAGGCACACATAAGAAAAAGAATGTTTTTTTTTGCAAAGAATGACGGGGTAATTCTCTCTGTGTTCAAAATATACCATGATGAAATATTTGGCACTGCATCTTTTCTGTTCTATGAATTCTAACCCTGAGTTTTCTATCTGTCACGGGAGAAAGGAAGAAAGACCATTCACAATTTGTCTTACATTTGTTTTTCTCTTTTTTTAATTAAATAAAAAAAATAATAAACCTTTCAAATGTTGAGTTGATAAGATAAAAATATTCCCTGTGGATCACCTCCCCTCCCCCTTTTTTTGTACTCTCTATTTTCAACCCTCGAATTAAGCTTTCCAATCTAATTAAAATTAAAACCTCGCTTTCTAACCAATCTATTCATGTACCGGACCGGCAACTTTCTTTATTTAATACGAAAATCTGCAGTGCCGTTATACACATGCATGTTGTTTGCTTGGAGTCCCCGCCCGAAAAGAAAGAAATAGCCTAACTCCAAGATACTATATTCCTGCATCACGTGATTTTCACCACGTGGAGCTTACATTTGAATAAATAACGAATATGGAAAGTGTAACTACAATTCAAAAAATAAAGTCCAAAGGCACACATAAGAAAAAGAATGTTTTTTTTGCAAAGAATGACGGGGTAATTCTCTCTGTGTTCAAAATATACCATGATGAAATATTTGCCACTGCCTCTTTTCTGTTCTATGAATTCTAACCCTGAGTTTTCTATCTGTCACGGGAGAAAGGAAGAAAGACCATTCACAATTTGTCTTACATTTGTTTTTCTCTTTTTTAATTAAATAAAAAAAATAATAAACCTTTCAAATGTTGAGTTGATAAGATAAAAATATTCCCTGTGGAACACCTCCCCTCCTCCTTTTTTTGTACTCTCTATTTTCAACCCTCGAATTAACCTTTCCAATCTAATTAAAATTAAAACCTTGCTTTCTAACCAATCTATTCATGTACCGGACCGGCAACTTTCTTTATTTAATACGAAAATCTGCAGTGGCGTTATACACATGCATGTTGTTTGCTTGGAGTCCCCGCCCGAAAAGAAAGAAATAGCCGAACTCCAAGATACTATATTCCTGCATCACGTGATTTTCACCACGTGGAGCTTACATTTGAATAAATACCGAATATGGAAAGTGTAACTACAATTCAAAACATAAAGTCCAAAGGCACACATATAAGAAAAAGAATGGTTTTGTTTTGCAAAGAATGACGGGGTAATTCTCTCTGTGTTTAAAATATACCATGATGAAATATTTGCCACTGCCACTTTTCTGTTCTATGAATTCTAACCCTGAGTTTTCTATCTGTAACATGCCAAGAAATCCTCGCTAAAAATTCCGGTCTACCTCCTACGGCACTCATTAGTAGCTAAAGATTTGATTTCATTCAACAAATTAATTTATGACCTTCATGTACGTGTCGCTTAGAACACGGCCATATACCAAATGGTCAATATTAATCATCCATGTAATTTGCTCTATGGGGTGTTTGCAGAATTTCAACGGAGGCAATTTCTTGGCATGGGAGAAAGGAGAAAGACCATTCACAATTTGTCTTACATTTGTTTGTCTCTTACTTTAATTAAATAAAAAAAATAATAAACCTTTCAAATGTTGAGTTGATAAGATAAAAATATTCCCTGTGGAACACCTCCCCTCCCCCTTTTTTTGTACTCTCTATTTTCAACCCTCGAATTAAGCTTTCCAATCTAATTAAAATTAAAACCTTGCTTTCTAACCAATCTATTCATGTACCGGACCGGCAACTTTCTTTATTTAATACGAAAATCTGCAGTGCCGATATACTCATGCATGTTGTTTGCTTGGAGTCCCCGCCCGAAAAGAAAGAAATAGCCTAACTCCAAGATACTATATTCCTGCATCACGTGATTTTCACCACGTAGAGCTTACATTTGAATAAATACCGAATATGGAAAGTGTAACTACAATTCAAAACATAAAGTCCAAAGGCACACATAAGAAAAAGAATGGTTTTTTTTGCAAAGAATGACGGGGTAATTCTCTCTGTGTTCAAAATATACCATGATAAAATATTTGCCACTGCCCCTTTTCTGTTCTATGAATTCTAATCCTGAGTTTTCCATCTGTCACGGGAGAAAGGAAGAAAGACCATTCACAATTTGTCTTACATTTGTTTTTCTCTTTTTTTAATTAAATAAAAAAAATAATAAACCTTTCAAATGTTGAGTTGATTAGATAAACATATTCCCTGTGGAACACCTCCCCTCCCCCTTTATTTGTACTCTCTATTTTCAACCCTCGAATTAAGCTTTCCAATCTAATTAAAATTAAAACCTTGCTTTCTAACCAATCTATTCATGTACCGGACCGGCAACTTTCTTTATTTAATACGAAAATCTGCAGTGCCGTTATACACATGCATGTTGTTTGCTTGGAGTCCCCGCCCGAAAAGAAAGAAATAGCCTCACTCCAAGATACTATATTCCTGCATCACGTGATTTTCACCACGTGGAGCTTACATTTGAATAAATACCGAATATGGAAAGTGAAACTACTATTCATAACATGAAGTCCAAAGGCACACATATAAGAAAAAGAATGGTTTTTTTTGCAAAGAATGACGGGGTAATTCTCTCTGTGTTCAAAATATACCATGATGAAATATTTGCCACTGCCCCTTTTCTGTTCTATGAATTCTAACCCTGAGTTTTCTATCTGTCACGGGAGAAAGGAAGAAAGACCATTCACAATTTGTCTTACATTTGTTTTTCTCTTTTTTTAATTAAATAAAAAAATAATAAACCTTTCAAATGTTGAGTTGATAAGATAAAAATATTCCCTGTGGAACACCTCCCCTCCCCCTTTTTTTGTACTCTCTATTTTCAACCCTCGAATTAAGCTTTCCAATTTAATTAAAATTAAAACCTTGCTTTCTAACCAATCTATTCATGTACCGGACCGGCAACTTTCTTTATTTAATACGAAAATCTGCAGTGCCGTTATACACATGCATGTTGTTTGCTTGGAGTCCCCGCCCGAAAAGAAAGAAACAGCCTAACTCCAAGATACTATATTCCTGCATCACGTGATTTTCACCACGTAGAGCTTACATTTGAATAAATACCGAATATGGAAAGTGTAACTACAATTCAAAACATAAAGTTCAAAGGCACACATAAGAAAAAGAATGTTTTTTTTTTGCAAAGAATGACGGGGTAATTCTCTCTGTGTTCAAAATATACCATGATGAAATATTTGCCACTGCCCCTTTTCTGTTCTATGAATTCTAACCCTGAGTTTTCCATCTGTCACGGGAGAAAGGAAGAAAGACCATTCACAATTTGTCTTACATTTGTTTTTCTCTTTTTTTAATTAAATAAAAAAAATAATAAACCTTTTAAATGTTGAGTTGATTAGATAAACATATTTCCTGTGGAACACCTCCCCTCCCCCTTTTTTGTACTCTCTATTTTCAACCCTCGAATTAAGCTTTCCAATCTAATTAAAATTAAAACCTTGCTTTCTAACCAATCTATTCATGTACCGGACCGGCAACTTTCTTTATTTAATACGAAAATCTGCAGTGCCGTTATACACATGCATGTTGTTTGCTTGGAGTCCCCGCCCGAAAAGAAAGAAAAAGCCTAACTCCAAGATACTATATTCCTGCATCACGTGATTTTCACCACGTGGAGCTTACAGTTGAATAAATACCGAATATGGAAAGTGTAACTACAATTCAAAACATAAAGTCCAAAGTCACACATAAGAAAAAGAATGGTTTTTTTTTGCAGAGAATGACGGGGTAATTCTCTCTGTGTTCAAAATATACCATGATGAAATATTTGCCACTGCCCCTTTCCTGTTCGTTGAATTCTAACCCTGAGTTTTCTATCTGTAACGGGAGAAAGGAAGAAAGACCATTCACAATTTGTCTTACATTTGTTTTTCTCTTTTTTTAATTAAATAAAAAAAATAATAAACCTTTCAAATGTTGAGTTGATATGATAAAAATATTCCCTATGGAACACCTCCCCTCCCCCTTTTTTTGTACTCTCTATTTTCAACCCTCGAATTAAGCTTTCCTATCTAATTAAAATTAAAACCTTGCTTTCTAACCAATCTATTCATGTACTGGACCGGCAACTTTCTTTATTTAATACGAAAATCTGCTGTGCCGTTATACACATGCATGTTGTTTGCTTGGAGTCCCCGCCCGAAAAGAAAGAAATAGCCTAACTCCAAGATACTATATTCCTGCATCACGTGATATTCACCACGTAGAGCTTACATTTGAATAAATACCGAATATGGAAAGTGAAACTACAATTCAAAACATAAAGTCCAAAGGCACACACAAGAAAAAGAATGTTTTTTTTGCAGAGAATGACGGGGTAATTCTCTCTGTGTTCAAAATATCCCATGATGAAATATTTGCCACTGCCCCTTTTCTGTTCTATGAATTCTAACCCTGAGTTTTCTATCTGTAACATGCCAAGAAATCCTCGCTAAAAATTCCGGTCTACCTCCTACGGCACTCATTAGTAGCTAAAGATTTGATTTCATTCAACAAATTAATTTATGACCTTCATGTACGTGTCGCTTAGAACACGGCCATATACCAAATGGTCAATATTAATCATCCATGTAGTTTGCTCTATGGGGTGTTTGCAGAATTTCAACGGAGGCAATTTCTTGGCATGGGAGAAAGGAAGAAAGACCATTCACAATTTGTCTTACATTTGTTTTTCTCTTTTTTTAATTAAATAAAAAAAATAATAAACCTTTCAAATTTTGAGTTGATAAGATAAAAATATTCCCCGTGGAACACCTCCCCTCCCCCTTTTTTTGTACTCTCTATTTTCAACCCTCGAATTAAGCTTTCCAATCTAATTAAAATTAAAACCTTGCTTTCTAACCAATCTATTCATGTACCGGACCGGCAACTTTCTTTATTTAATACGAAAATCTGCAGTGCCGTTATACACATGCATGTTGTTTGCTTGGAGTCTCCGCCCGAAAAGAAAGAAATAGCCTAACTCCAAGATACTATATTCCTGCATCACGTGATATTCACCACGTGGAGCTTACATTTGAATAAATACCGAATATGGAAAGTGAAACTACAATTCAAAACATAAAGTCCAAAGGCACACACAAGAAAAAGAATGGTTTTTTTTTTGCAGAGAATGACGGGGTAATTCTCTCTGTGTTCAAAATATACCATGATGAAATATTTGCCACTGCCCCTTTTCTGTTCTATGAATTCTAACCCTGAGTTTTCTATCTGTAACATGCCAAGAAATCCTCGCTTAAAATTCCGGTCTACCTCCTACGGCACTCATTAGTAGCTAAAGATTTGATTTCATTCAACAAATTAATTTATGACCTTCATGTACGTGTCGCTTAGAACACGGCCATATACCAAATGGTCAATATTAATCATCCATGTAATTTGCTCTATGGGATGTTTGCAGAATTTCAACGGAGGCAATTTCTTGGCATGGGAGAAAGGAAGAAAGACCATTCACAATTTGTCTTACATTTGTTTTTCTCTTTTTTTAATTAAATAAAAAAAATAATAAACCTTTCAAATGTTGAGTTGATAAGATAAAAATATTCCCTATGAACACCTCCCCTCCACCTTTTTTTGTACTCTCTATTTTCAACCCTCGAATTAAGCTTTCCAATCTAATTAAAATTAAAACCTTGCTTTCTAACCAATCTATTCATGTACTGGATCGGCAACTTTCTTTATTTAATACGAAAATCTGCAGTGCCGTTATACACATGCATGTTGTTTGCTTGGAGTCCCCGCCCGAAAAGAAAGAAATAGCCTAACTCCAAGATACTATATTCCTGCATCAAATGATATTCACCACGTGGAGCTTACATTTGAATAAATACCGAATATGGAAAGTGAAACTACAATTCAAAACATAAAGTCCAAAGGCACACACAAGAAAAAGAATGTTTTTTTTTGCAGAGAATGACGGGGTAATTCTCTCTGTGTTCTAAATATCATATGATGAAATATTTGCCACTGCCCCTTTTCTGTTCTATGAATTCTAACCCTGAGTTTTCTATCTGTAACATGCCAAGAAATCCTCGCTAAAAATTCCGGTCTACCTCCTACGGCACTCATTAGTAGCTAAAGATTTGATTTCATTCAACAAATTAATTTATGACCTTCATGTACGTGTCGCTTAGAACACGGCCATATACCAAATGGTCAATATTAATCATCCATGTAGTTTGCTCTATGGGGTGTTTGCAGAATTTCAACGGAGGCAATTTCTTGGCATGGGAGAAAGGAAGAAAGACCATTCACAATTTGTCTTACATTTGTTTTTCTCTTTTTTTAATTAAATAAAAAAAATAATAAACCTTTCAAATTTTGAGTTGATAAGTTAAAAATATTCCCCGTGGAACACCTCCCCTCCCCCTTTTTTTGTACTCTCTATTTTCAACCCTCGAATTAAGCTTTCCAATCTAATTAAAATTAAAACCTTGCTTTCTAACCAATCTATTCATGTACCGGACCGGCAACTTTCTTTATTTAATACGAAAATCTGCAGTGCCGTTATACACATGCATGTTGTTTGCTTGGAGTCTCCGCCCGAAAAGAAAGAAATAGCCTAACTCCAAGATACTATATTCCTGCATCACGTGATATTCACCACGTGGAGCTTACATTTGAATAAATACCGAATATGGAAAGTGAAACTACAATTCAAAACATAAAGTCCAAAGGCACACACAAGAAAAAGAATGGTTTTTTTTTTGCAGAGAATGACGGGGTAATTCTCTCTGTGTTCAAAATATACCATGATGAAATATTTGCCACTGCCCCTTTTCTGTTCTATGAATTCTAACCCTGAGTTTTCTATCTGTAACATGCCAAGAAATCCTCGCTTAAAATTCCGGTCTACCTCCTACGGCACTCATTAGTAGCTAAAGATTTGATTTCATTCAACAAATTAATTTATGACCTTCATGTACGTGTCGCTTAGAACACGGCCATATACCAAATGGTCAATATTAATCATCCATGTAATTTGCTCTATGGGATGTTTGCAGAATTTCAACGGAGGCAATTTCTTGGCATGGGAGAAAGGAAGAAAGACCATTCACAATTTGTCTTACATTTGTTTTTCTCTTTTTTTAATTAAATAAAAAAAATAATAAACCTTTCAAATGTTGAGTTGATAAGATAAAAATATTCCCTATGAACACCTCCCCTCCACCTTTTTTTGTACTCTCTATTTTCAACCCTCGAATTAAGCTTTCCAATCTAATTAAAATTAAAACCTTGCTTTCTAACCAATCTATTCATGTACTGGATCGGCAACTTTCTTTATTTAATACGAAAATCTGCAGTGCCGTTATACACATGCATGTTGTTTGCTTGGAGTCCCCGCCCGAAAAGAAAGAAATAGCCTAACTCCAAGATACTATATTCCTGCATCAAATGATATTCACCACGTGGAGCTTACATTTGAATAAATACCGAATATGGAAAGTGAAACTACAATTCAAAACATAAAGTCCAAAGGCACACACAAGAAAAAGAATGTTTTTTTTTGCAGAGAATGACGGGGTAATTCTCTCTGTGTTCTAAATATCATATGATGAAATATTTGCCACTGCCCCTTTTCTGTTCTATGAATTCTAACCCTGAGTTTTCTATCTGTAACATGCCAAGAAATCCTCGCTAAAAATTCCGGTCTACCTCCTACGGCACTCATTAGTAGCTAAAGATTTGATTTCATTCAACAAATTAATTTATGACCTTCATGTACGTGTCGCTTAGAACACGGCCATATACCAAATGGTCAATATTAATCATCCATGTAGTTTGCTCTATGGGGTGTTTGCAGAATTTCAACGGAGGCAATTTCTTGGCATGGGAGAAAGGAAGAAAGACCATTCACAATTTGTCTTACATTTGTTTTTCTCTTTTTTTAATTAAATAAAAAAAATAATAAACCTTTCAAATGTTGAGTTGATAAGATAAAAATATTCCCTGTGGAACACCTCCCCTCCCCCTTTTTTTGTACTCTCTATTTTCAACCCTCGAATTAAGCTTTCCAATCTAATTAAAATTAAAACCTTGCTTTCTAACCAATCTATTCATGTACCAGACCGGCAAATTTCTTTATTTAATACGAAAATCTGCAGTGCCGTTATACACATGCATGTTGTTTGCTTGGAGTCCCCGCCCGAAAAGAAAGAAATAGCCTAACTCCAAGATACCATATTCCTGCATCACGTGATTTTCACCACATAGATCTTACATTTGAATAAATACTGAATATGGAAAGTGTAACTACAATTCAAAACATAAAGTCCAAAGGCACACATAAGAAAAAGAATGTTTTTTTTTTGCAAAGAATGACGTGGTAATTCTCTCTGTGTTCAAAATATACCATGATAAAATATTTGCCACTGCCTCTTTTCTGTTCTATGAATTCTAATCCTGAGTTTTCCATCTGTCACGGGAGAAAGGAAGAAAGACCATTCACAATTTGTCTTACATTTGTTTTTCTCTTTTTTTAATTAAATAAAAAAAATAATAAACCTTTCAAATGTTGAGTTGATAAGATAAAAATATTCCCTGAGGAACACCTCCCCTCCCCCTTTTTTTGTACTCTCTATTTTCAACCCTCGAATTAAGCTTTCCAATCTAATTAAAATTAAAACCTTGCTTTCTAACCAATCTATTCATGTACCGGACCGGCAACTTTCTTTATTTAATACGAAAATCTGCAGTGCCGTTATACACATGCATGTTGTTTGCTTGGAGTCCCCGCCCGAAAAGAAAGAAATAGCCTAACTCCAAGATACTATATTCCTGCATGACGTGATATTCACCACGTGGAGCTTACATTTGAATAAATACCGAATATGGAAAGTGTAACTACAATTCAAAACATAAAGTCCAAAGTCACACATAAGAAAAAGAATGTTTGTTTTGCAAAGAATGACGGGGTAATTCTCTCTGTGTTCAAAATATACAATAATGAAATATTTACCACTGCCCCTTTTCTGTTCTATGAATTCTAACCCTGAGTTTTCTATCTTTAACGGGAGATAGGAAGAAAGACCATTCACAGTTTGTCTTACATTTGTTTTTCTCTTTTTTTAATTAAATAAAAAAAATAATAAACCTTTCAAATGTTGAGTTGATAAGATAAAAATATTCCCTATGGAACACCTCCCCTCCCCCTTTTTTTGTACTCTCTATTTTCAACCCTCGAATTAAGCTTTCCAATCTAATTAAAATTAAAACTTTGCTTTCTAACCAATCTATTCATGTACCGGACCGGCAACTTTCTTTATTTAATACGAAAATCTGCAGTGCCGTTATACACATGCATGTTGTTTGCTTGGAGTCCCCGCCCGAAAAGAAAGAAATAGCCTAACTCCAAGATACTATATTCCTGCATGACGTGATATTCACCACGTGGAGCTTACATTTGAATAAATACCGAATATGGAAAGTGTAACTACAATTCAAAACATAAAGTCCAAAGGCACACATAAGAAAAAGAATGTTTGTTTTGCAAAGAAAGACGGGGTAATTCTCTCTGTGTTCAAAATATACAATAATGAAATATTTACCACTGCCCCTTTTCTGTTCTATGAATTCTAACCCTGAGTTTTCTATCTTTAACGGGAGATAGGAAGAAAGACCATTCACAGTTTGTCTTACATTTGTTTTTCTCTTTTTTTAATTAAATAAAAAAAATAATAAACCTTTCAAATGTTGAGTTGATAAGATAAAAATATTCCCTATGGAACACCTCCCCTCCCCCTTTTTTTGTACTCTCTATTTTCAACCCTCGAATTAAGCTTTCCAATCTAATTAAAATTAAAACTTTGCTTTCTAACCAATCTATTCATGTACCGGACCGGCAACTTTCTTTATTTAATACGAAAATCTGCAGTGCCGTTATACACATGCATGTTGTTTGCTTGGAGTCCCCGCCCGAAAAGAAAGAAATAGCCTAACTCCAAGATACTATATTCCTGCATGACGTGATATTCACCACGTGGAGCTTACATTTGAATAAATACCGAATATGGAAAGTGAAACTACAATTCAAAACATAAAGTCCAAAGGCACACACAAGAAAAAGAATGTTTTTTTTTGCAGAGAATGACGGGGTAATTCTCTCTGTGTTCAAAATATCCCATGATGAAATATTTGCCACTGCCCCTTTTCTGTTCTATGAATTCTAACCCTGAGTTTTCTATCTGTAACATGCCAAGAAATCCTCGCTAAAAATTCCGGTCTACCTCCTACGGCACTCATGAGTAGCTAAAGATTTGATTTCATTCAACAAATTAATTTATGACCTTCATGTACGTGTCGCTTAGAACACGGCCATATACCAAATGGTCAATATTAATCATCCATGTAATTTGCGCTATGGGGTGTTTGCAGAATTTCAACGGAGGCAATTTCTTGGCATGGGAGAAAGGAAGAAAGACCATTCACAATTTGTCTTACATTTGTTTTTCTCTTTTTTTAATTAAATAAATAAAATAATAAACATTTCAAATGTTGAGTTGATAAGATAAAAATATTCCCTGTGGAACACCTCCCCTCCCCCTTTTTTTGTACTCTCTATTTTCAACCCTCGAATTAAGCTTTCCAATCTGATTAAAATTAAAACCTTGCTTTCTAACCAATCTATTCATGTACCGGACCGGCAACTTTCTTTATTTAATACGAAAATCTGCAGTGCCGTTATACACATGCATGTTGTTTGCTTGGAGTCCCCGCCCGAAAAGAAAGAAACAGCCTAACTCCAAGATACTATATTCCTGCATGACGTGATATTCACCACGTGGAGCTTACATTTGAATAAATACCGAATATGGAAAGTGTAACTACAATTCAAAACATAAAGTCCAAAGTCACACATAAGAAAAAGAATGTTTGTTTTGCAAAGAATGACGGGGTAATTCTCTCTGTGTTCAAAATATACCATGATGAAATATTTGCCACTGCCCCTTTTCTGTTCTATGAATTCTAACCCTGAGTTTTCCATCTGTCACGGGAGAAAGGAAGAAAGACCATTCACAATTTGTCTTACATTTGTTTTTCTCTTTTTTTAATTAAATAAAAAAAATAATAAACCTTTTAAATGTTAAGTTGATTAGATAAACATATTTCCTGTGGAACACCTCCCCTCCCCCTTTTTTGTACTCTCTATTTTCAACCCTCGAATTAAGCTTTCCAATCTAATTAAAATTAAAACCTTGCTTTCTAACCAATCTATTCATGTACCGGACCGGCAACTTTCTTTATTTAATACGAAAATCTGCAGTGCCGTTATACACATGCATGTTGTTTGCTTGGAGTCCCCGCCCGAAAAGAAAGAAATAGCCTAACTCCAAGATACTATATTCCTGCATGACGTGATATTCACCACGTGGAGCTTACATTTGAATAAATACCGAATATGGAAAGTGAAACTACAATTCAAAACATAAAGTCCAAAGGCACACACAAGAAAAAGAATGTTTTTTTTTGCAGAGAATGACGGGGTAATTCTCTCTGTGTTCAAAATATCCCATGATGAAATATTTGCCACTGCCCCTTTTCTGTTCTATGAATTCTAACCCTGAGTTTTCTATCTGTAACATGCCAAGAAATCCTCGCTAAAAATTCCGGTCTACCTCCTACGGCACTCATGAGTAGCTAAAGATTTGATTTCATTCAACAAATTAATTTATGACCTTCATGTACGTGTCGCTTAGAACACGGCCATATACCAAATGGTCAATATTAATCATCCATGTAATTTGCGCTATGGGGTGTTTGCAGAATTTCAACGGAGGCAATTTCTTGGCATGGGAGAAAGGAAGAAAGACCATTCACAATTTGTCTTACATTTGTTTTTCTCTTTTTTTAATTAAATAAATAAAATAATAAACATTTCAAATGTTGAGTTGATAAGATAAAAATATTCCCTGTGGAACACCTCCCCTCCCCCTTTTTTTGTACTCTCTATTTTCAACCCTCGAATTAAGCTTTCCAATCTAATTAAAATTAAAACCTTGCTTTCTAACCAATCTATTCATGTACCGGACCGGCAACTTTCTTTATTTAATACGAAAATCTGCAGTGCCGTTATACACATGCATGTTGTTTGCTTGGAGTCCCCGCCCGAAAAGAAAGAAACAGCCTAACTCCAAGATACTATATTCCTGCATCACGTGATTTTCACCACGTAGAGCTTACATTTGAATAAATACCGAATATGGAAAGTGTAACTACAATTCAAAACATAAAGTCCAAAGGCACACATAAGAAAAAGAATGTTTTTTTTTTGCAAAGAATGACGGGGTAATTCTCTCTGTGTTCAAAATATACCATGATGAAATATTTGCCACTGCCCCTTTTCTGTTCTATGAATTCTAACCCTGAGTTTTCCATCTGTCACGGGAGAAAGGAAGAAAGACCATTCACAATTTGTCTTACATTTGTTTTTCTCTTTTTTTAATTAAATAAAAAATATAAGAAACCTTTTAAATGTTAAGTTGATTAGATAAACATATTTCCTGTGGAACACCTCCCCTCCCCCTTTTTTGTACTCTCTATTTTCAACCCTCGAATTAAGCTTTCCAATCTAATTAAAATTAAAACCTTGCTTTCTAACCAATCTATTCATGTACCGGACCGGCAACTTTCTTTATTTAATACGAAAATCTGCAGTGCCGTTATACACATGCATGTTGTTTGCTTGGAGTCCCCGCCCGAAAAGAAAGAAAAAGCCTAACTCCAAGATACTATATTCCTGCATCACGTGATTTTCACCACGTGGAGCTTACAGTTGAATAAATACCGAATATGGAAAGTGTAACTACAATTCAAAACATAAAGTCCAAAGTCACACATAAGAAAAAGAATGGTTTTTTTTTGCAGAGAATGACGGGGTAATTCTCTCTGTGTTCAAAATATCCCATGATGAAATATTTGCCACTGCCCCTTTCCTGTTCGTTGAATTCTAACCATGAGTTTTCTATCTGTAACGGGAGAAAGGAAGAAAGACCATTCACAATTTGTCTTACATTTGTTTTTCTCTTTTTTTAATTAAATAAAAAAAATAATAAACCTTTCAAATGTTGAGTTGATATGATAAAAATATTCCCTATGGAACACCTCCCCTCCCCCTTTTTTTGTACTCTCTATTTTCAACCCTCGAATTAAGCTTTCCTATCTAATTAAAATTAAAACCTTGCTTTCTAACCAATCTATTCATGTACTGGACCGGCAACTTTCTTTATTTAATACGAAAATCTGCAGTGCCGTTATACACATGCATGTTGTTTGCATGGAGTCCACGCCCGAAAAGAAAGAAATAGCCTAACTCCAAGATACTATATTCCTGCATCACGTGATATTCACCACGTAGAGCTTACATTTGAATAAATACCGAATATGGAAAGTGAAACTACAATTCAAAACATAAAGTCCAAAGGCACACACAAGAAAAAGAATGTTTTTTTTTGCAGAGAATGACGGGGTAATTCTCTCTGTGTTCAAAATATCCCATGATGAAATATTTGCCACTGCCCCTTTTCTGTTCTATGAATTCTAACCCTGAGTTTTCTATCTGTAACATGCCAAGAAATCCTCGCTAAAAATTCCGGTCTACCTCCTACGGCACTCATTAGTAGCTAAAGATTTGATTTCATTCAACAAATTAATTTATGACCTTCATGTACGTGTCGCTTAGAACACGGCCATATACCAAATGGTCAATATTAATCATCCATGTAGTTTGCTCTATGGGGTGTTTGCAGAATTTCAACGGAGGCAATTTCTTGGCATGGGAGAAAGGAAGAAAGACCATTCACAATTTGTCTTACATTTGTTTTTCTCTTTTTTTAATTAAATAAAAAAAATAATAAACCTTTCAAATGTTGAGTTGATAAGATAAAAATATTCCCTATGGAACACCTCCCCTCCCCCTTTTTTTTGCACTCTCTATTTTCAACCCTCGAATTAAGCTTTCCAATCTAATTAAAATTAAAACCTTGCTTTCTAACCAATCTATTCATGTACCGGACCGGCAACTTTCTTTATTTAATACGAAAATCTGCAGTGCCGTTATACACATGCATGTTGTTTGCTTGGAGTCCCCGCCCGAAAAGAAAGAAATAGCCTAACTCCAAGATACTATATTCCTGCATCACGTGATATTCACCACGTGGAGCTTACATTTGAATAAATACCGAATATGGAAAGTGAAACTACAATTCAAAACATAAAGTCCAAAGGCACACACAAGAAAAAGAATGTTTTTTTTTTGCAGAGAATGACGGGGTAATTCTCTCTGTGTTCAAAATATCCCATGATGAAATATTTGCCACTGCCCCTTTTCTGTTCTATGAATTCTAACCCTGAGTTTTCTATCTGTAATATGCCAAGAAATCCTCGCTAAAAATTCCGGTCTACCTCCTACGGCACTCATGAGTAGCTAAAGATTTGATTTCATTCAACAAATTAATTTATGACCTTCATGTACGTGTCGCTTAGAACACGGCCATATACCAAATGGTCAATATTAATCATCCATGTAATTGCGCTATGGGGTGTTTGCAGAATTTCAACGGAGGCAATTTCTTGGCATGGGAGAAAGGAAGAAAGACCATTCACAATTTGTCTTACATTTGTTTTTCTCTTTTTTTAATTAAATAAATAAAATAATAAACATTTCAAATGTTGAGTTGATAAGATAAAAATATTCCCTGTGGAACACCTCCCCTCCCCCTTTTTTTGTACTCTCTATTTTCAACCCTCGAATTAAGCTTTCCAATCTAATTAAAATTAAAACCTTGCTTTCTAACCAATCTATTCATGTACCGGACCGGCAACTTTCTTTATTTAATACGAAAATCTGCAGTGCCGTTATACACATGCATGTTGTTTGCTTGGAGTCCCCGCCCGAAAAGAAAGAAATAGCCTAACTCCAAGATACTATATTCCTGCATCACGTGATATTCACCACGTAGAGCTTACATTTGAATAAATACCGAATATGGAAAGTGTAACTACAATTCAAAACATAAAGTCCAAAGGCACACATAAGAAAAAGAATGGTTTTTTTTTGCAAAGAATGACGGGGTAATTCTCTCTGTGTTCAAAATATACCATGATGAAATATTTGCCACTGCCTCTTTTCCGTTCTATGAATTCTAATCCTGAGTTTTCTATCTGTAACGGGAGAAAGGAAGAAAGACCATTCACAATTTGTCTTACATTTGTTTTTCTCTTTTTTTAATTAAATAAAAAAAATAATAAACCTTTCAAATGTTGAGTTGATAAGATAAAAATATTCCCTGTGGAACACCTCCCCTCCCCCTTTTTTTGTACTCTCTATTTTCAACCCTCGAATTAAGCTTTCCAATCTAATTAAAATTAAAACCTTGCTTTCTAACCAATCTATTCATGTACCGGACCGGCAACTTTCTTTATTTAATACGAAAATCTGCAGTGCCGTTATACACATGCATGTTGTTTGCTTGGAGTCCCCGCCCGAAAAGAAAGAAATAGCCTAACTCCAAGATACTATATTCCTGCATCACGTGATTTTCACCGCGTAGAGCTTACATTTGAATAAATACCGAATATGGAAAGTGTAACTACAATTCAAATCATGAAGTCCAAAGGCACACATAAGAAAAAGAATGTTTTTTTTTTTGCAAAGAATGACGGGGTAATTCTCTCTGTGTTCAAAATATACCATGATGAAATATTTGCCACTGCCCCTTTTCTGTTCTATGAATTCTAACCCTGAGTTTTCTATCTGTAACGGGAGAAAGGAAGAAAGACCATTCACAATTTGTCTTACATTTGTTTTTCTCTTTTTTTAATTAAATAAAAAAAATAATAAACATTTCAAATGTTGAGTTGATAAGATAAAAATATTCCCTGTGGAACACCTCCCCTCCCCCTTTTTTTGTACTCTCTATTTTCAACCCTCGAATTAAGCTTTCCAATCTAATTAAAATTAAAACCTTGCTTTCTAACCAATCTATTCATGTACCGGACCGGCAACTTTCTTTATTTAATACGAAAATCTGCAGTGCCGTTATACACATGCATGTTGTTTGCTTGCAGTCCCCGCCCGAAAAGAAAGAAATAGCCTAACTCCAAGATACTATATTCCTGCATCACGTGATTTTCACCACGTAGAGCTTACATTTGAATAAATACCGAATATGGAAAGTGTAACTACAATTCAAAACATGAAGTCCAAAGGCACACATAAGAAAAAGAATGTTTTTTTGCAAAGAATGACGGGGTAATTCTCTCTGTGTTCAAAATATACCATGATGAAATATTTGCCACTGCCCCTTTTCTGTTCTATGAATTCTAACCCTGAGTTTTCTATCTGTAACGGGAGAAAGGAAGAAAGACCATTCACAATTTGTCTTACATTTGTTTTTCTCTTTTTTTAATTAAATAAAAAAAATAATAAACCTTTCAAATGTTGAGTTGATAAGATAAAAATATTCCCTGTGGAACACCTCCCCTCCCCCTTTTTTTGTACTCTCTATTTTCAACCCTCGAATTAAGCTTTCCAATCTAATTAAAATTAAAACCTTGCTTTCTAACCAATCTATTCATGTACCGGACCGGCAACTTTCTTTATTTAATACGAAAATCTGCAGTGCCGTTATACACATGCATGTTGTTTGCTTGGAGTCCCCGCCCGAAAAGAAAGAAATAGCCTAACTCCAAGATACTATATTCCTGCATCACGTGATTTTCACCGCGTAGAGCTTACATTTGAATAAATACCGAATATGGAAAGTGTAACTACAATTCAAATCATGAAGTCCAAAGGCACACATAAGAAAAAGAATGTTTTTTTTTTTGCAAAGAATGACGGGGTAATTCTCTCTGTGTTCAAAATATACCATGATGAAATATTTGCCACTTCCCCTTTTCTGTTCTATGAATTCTAACCCTGAGTTTTCTATCTATAACGGGAGAAAGGAAGAAAGACCATTCACAATTTGTCTTACATTTGTTTTTCTCTTTTTTTAATTAAATAAAAAAAATAATAAACATTTCAAATGTTGAGTTGATAAGATAAAAATATTCCCTGTGGAACACCTCCCCTCCCCCTTTTTTTGTACTCTCTATTTTCAACCCTCGAATTAAGCTTTCCAATCTAATTAAAATTAAAACCTTGCTTTCTAACCAATCTATTCATGTACCGGACCGGCAACTTTCTTTATTTAATACGAAAATCTGCAGTGCCGTTATACACATGCATGTTGTTTGCTTGCAGTCCCCGCCCGAAAAGAAAGAAATAGCCTAACTCCAAGATACTATATTCCTGCATCACGTGATTTTCACCACGTAGAGCTTACATTTGAATAAATACCGAATATGGAAAGTGTAACTACAATTCAAAACATGAAGTCCAAAGGCACACATAAGAAAAAGAATGTTTTTTTGCAAAGAATGACGGGGTAATTCTCTCTGTGTTCAAAATATACCATGATGAAATATTTGCCACTGCCCCTTTTCTGTTCTATGAATTCTAACCCTGAGTTTTCTATCTGTAACGGGAGAAAGGAAGAAAGACCATTCACAATTTGTCTTACATTTGTTTTTCTCTTTTTTTAATTAAATAAAAAAAATAATAAACCTTTCAAATGTTGAGTTGATAAGATAAAAATATTCCCTGTGGAACACCTCCCCTCCCCCTTTTTTTGTACTCTCTATTTTCAACCCTCGAATTAAGCTTTCCAATCTAATTAAAATTAAAACCTTGCTTTCTAACCAATCTATTCATGTACCGGACCGGCAACTTTCTTTATTTAATACGAAAATCTGCAGTGCCGTTATACACATGCATGTTGTTTGCTTGGAGTCCCCGCCCGAAAAGAAAGAAATAGCCTAACTCCAAGATACTATATTCCTGCATCACGTGATTTTCACCACGTGGAGCTTACATTTGAATAAATACCGAATATGGAAAGTGTAACTACAATTCAAAACATGAAGTCCAAAGGCACACATAAGAAAAAGAATGTTTTTTTTTTTGCAAAGAATGACGGGGTAATTCTCTCTGTGTTCAAAATATACCATGATGAAATATTTGCCACTGCCCCTTTTCTGTTCTATGAATTCTTACCCTGAGTTTTCTATCTGTAACGGGAGAAAGGAAGAAAGACCATTCACAATTTGTCTTACATTTGTTTTTCTCTTTTTTTAATTAAATAAAAAAAATAATAAACCTTTCAAATGTTGAGTTGATAAGATAAAAATATTCCCTTTGGAACACCTCCCCTCCCCCTTTTTTTGTACTCTCTATTTTCAACCCTCGAATTAAGCTTTCCAATCTAATTAAAATTAAAACCTTGCTTTCTAACCAATCTATTCATGTACCGGACCGGCAACTTTCTTTATTTAATACGAAAATCTGCAGTGCCGTTATACACATGCATGTTGTTTGCTTGGAGTCCCCGCCCGAAAAGAAAGAAATAGCCTAACTCCAAGATACTATATTCCTGCATCACGTGATTTTCACCACGTAGAGCTTACATTTGAATAAATACCGAATATGGAAAGTGTAACTACAATTCAAAACATGAAGTCCAAAGGCACACATAAGAAAAAGGATGTTTTTTTTTGCAAAGAATGACGGGGTAATTCTCTCTGTGTTCAAAATATACCATGATGAAATATTTGCCACTGCCCCTTTTATGTTCTATGAATTCTTACCCTGAGTTTTCTATCTGTAACGGGAGAAAGGAAGAAAGACCATTCACAATTTGTCTTACATTTGTTTTTCTCTTTTTTTAATTAAATAAAAAAAATAATAAACATTTCAAATGATGAGTTGATAAGATAAAAATATTCCCTGTGGAACACCTCCCCTCCCCCTTTTTTTGTACTCTCTATTTTCAACCCTCGAATTAAGCTTTCCAATCTAATTAAAATTAAAACCTTGCTTTCTAACCAATCTATTCATGTACCGGACCGGCAACTTTCTTTATTTAATACGAAAATCTGCAGTGCCGTTATACACATGCATGTTGTTTGCTTGGAGTCCCCGCCCGAAAAGAAAGAAATAGCCTAACTCCAAGATACTATATTCCTGCATCACGTGATTTTCACCACGTAGAGCTTACATTTGAATAAATACCGAATATGGAAAGTGTAACTACAATTCAAAACATGAAGTCCAAAGGCACACATAAGAAAAAGAATGTTTTTTTTTGCAAAGAATGACGGGGTAATTCTCTCTGTGTTCAAAATATACCATGATGAAATATTTGCCACTGCCCCTTTTCTGTTCTATGAATTCTAACCCTGAGTTTTCTATCTGTAACGGGAGAAAGGAAGAAAGACCATTCACAATTTGTCTTACATTTGTTTTTCTCTTTTTTTAATTAAATAAAAAAAATAATAAACCTTTCAAATGTTGAGTTGATAAGATAAAAATATTCCCTGTGGAACACCTCCCCTCCCCCTTTTTTGTACTCTATATTTTCAACCCTCGAATTAAGCTTTCCAATCTAATTAAAATTAAAACCTTGCTTTCTAACCAATCTATTCATGTACCGGACTGGCAACTTTCTTTATTTAATACGAAAATCTGCAGTGCCGTTATACACATGCATGTTGTTTGCTTGGAGTCCCCGCCCGAAAAGAAAGAAATAGCCTTACTCCAAGATACTATATTCCTGCATCACGTGATTTTCACCACGTGGAGCTTACATTTGAATAAATACCGAATATGGAAAGTGTAACTACAATTCAAAACATGAAGTCCAAAGGCACACATAAGAAAAAGAATGTTTTTTTTTGCAAAGAATGACGGGGTAATTCTCTCTGTGTTCAAAATATACCATGATGAAATATTTGCCAATGCCACTTTTCTGTTCTATGAATTCTAACCCTGAGTTTTCTATCTGTAACGGGAGAAAGGAAGAAAGACCATTCACAATTTGTCTTACATTTGTTTTTCTCTTTTTTTAATTAAATAAAAAAAATAATAAACCTTTCAAATGTTGAGTTGATAAGATAAAAATATTCCCTGTGGAACACCTCCCCTCCCCCTTTTTTTGTACTCTCTATTTTCAACCCTCGAATTAAGCTTTCCAATCTAATTTAAATTAAAACCTTGCTTTCTAACCAATCTATTCATGTACCGGACCGGCAACTTTCTTTATTTAATACGAAAATCTGCAGTGCCGTTATACACATGCATGTTGTTTGCTTGGAGTCCCCGCCCGAAAAGAAAGAAATAGCCTAACTCCAAGATACTATATTCCTGCATCACGTGATTTTCACCACGTGGAGCTTACATTTGAATAAATACCGAATATGGAAAGTGTAACTACAATTCAAAACATGAAGTCCAAAGGCACACATAAGAAAAAGAATGTTTTTTTTTTTGCAAAGAATGACGGGGTAATTCTCTCTGTGTTCAAAATATACCATGATGAAATATTTGCCACTGCCCCTTTTCTGTTCTATGAATTCTTACCCTGAGTTTTCTATCTGTAACGGGAGAAAGGAAGAAAGACCATTCACAATTTGTCTTACATTTGTTTTTCTCTTTTTTTAATTAAATAAAAAAAATAATAAACCTTTCAAATGTTGAGTTGATAAGATAAAAATATTCCCTTTGGAACACCTCCCCTCCCCCTTTTTTTGTACTCTCTATTTTCAACCCTCGAATTAAGCTTTCCAATCTAATTAAAATTAAAACCTTGCTTTCTAACCAATCTATTCATGTACCGGACCGGCAACTTTCTTTATTTAATACGAAAATCTGCAGTGCCGTTATACACATGCATGTTGTTTGCTTGGAGTCCCCGCCCGAAAAGAAAGAAATAGCCTAACTCCAAGATACTATATTCCTGCATCACGTGATTTTCACCACGTAGAGCTTACATTTGAATAAATACCGAATATGGAAAGTGTAACTACAATTCAAAACATGAAGTCCAAAGGCACACATAAGAAAAAGGATGTTTTTTTTTGCAAAGAATGACGGGGTAATTCTCTCTGTGTTCAAAATATACCATGATGAAATATTTGCCACTGCCCCTTTTATGTTCTATGAATTCTTACCCTGAGTTTTCTATCTGTAACGGGAGAAAGGAAGAAAGACCATTCACAATTTGTCTTACATTTGTTTTTCTCTTTTTTTAATTAAATAAAAAAAATAATAAACATTTCAAATGTTGAGTTGATAAGATAAAAATATTCCCTGTGGAACACCTCCCCTCCCCCTTTTTTTGTACTCTCTATTTTCAACCCTCGAATTAAGCTTTCCAATCTAATTAAAATTAAAACCTTGCTTTCTAACCAATCTATTCATGTACCGGACCGGCAACTTTCTTTATTTAATACGAAAATCTGCAGTGCCGTTATACACATGCATGTTGTTTGCTTGGAGTCCCCGCCCGAAAAGAAAGAAATAGCCTAACTCCAAGATACTATATTCCTGCATCACGTGATTTTCACCACGTAGAGCTTACATTTGAATAAATACCGAATATGGAAAGTGTAACTACAATTCAAAACATGAAGTCCAAAGGCACACATAAGAAAAAGAATGTTTTTTTTTGCAAAGAATGACGGGGTAATTCTCTCTGTGTTCAAAATATACCATGATGAAATATTTGCCACTGCCCCTTTTCTGTTCTATGAATTCTAACCCTGAGTTTTCTATCTGTAACGGGAGAAAGGAAGAAAGACCATTCACAATTTGTCTTACATTTGTTTTTCTCTTTTTTTAATTAAATAAAAAAAATAATAAACCTTTCAAATGTTGAGTTGACAAGATAAAAATATTCCCTGTGGAACACCTCCCCTCCCCCTTTTTTGTACTCTATATTTTCAACCCTCGAATTAAGCTTTCCAATCTAATTAAAATTAAAACCTTGCTTTCTAACCAATCTATTCATGTACCGGACTGGCAACTTTCTTTATTTAATACGAAAATCTGCAGTGCCGTTATACACATGCATGTTGTTTGCTTGGAGTCCCCGCCCGAAAAGAAAGAAATAGCCTTACTCCAAGATACTATATTCCTGCATCACGTGATTTTCACCACGTGGAGCTTACATTTGAATAAATACCGAATATGGAAAGTGTAACTACAATTCAAAACATGAAGTCCAAAGGCACACATAAGAAAAAGAATGTTTTTTTTTGCAAAGAATGACGGGGTAATTCTCTCTGTGTTCAAAATATACCATGATGAAATATTTGCCAATGCCACTTTTCTGTTCTATGAATTCTAACCCTGAGTTTTCTATCTGTAACGGGAGAAAGGAAGAAAGACCATTCACAATTTGTCTTACATTTGTTTTTCTCTTTTTTTAATTAAATAAAAAAAATAATAAACCTTTCAAATGTTGAGTTGATAAGATAAAAATATTCCCTGTGGAACACCTCCCCTCCCCCTTTTTTTGTACTCTCTATTTTCAACCCTCGAATTAAGCTTTCCAATCTAATTTAAATTAAAACCTTGCTTTCTAACCAATCTATTCATGTACCGGACCGGCAACTTTCTTTATTTAATACGAAAATCTGCAGTGCCGTTATACACATGCATGTTGTTTGCTTGGAGTCCCCGCCCGAAAAGAAAGAAATAGCCTAACTCCAAGATACTATATTCCTGCATCACGTGATTTTCACCACGTGGAGCTTACATTTGAATAAATACCGAATATGGAAAGTGTAACTACAATTCAAAACATAAAGTCCAAAGGCACACATAAGAAAAAGAATGTTTTTTTTTGCAAAGAATGACGGGGCAATTCTCTCTGTGTTCAAAATATACCATGATGAAATATTTGCCACTGCCCCTTTTCTGTTCTATGAATTCTAACCCTGAGTTTTCTATCTGTAACGGGAGAAAGGAAGAAAGACCATTCACAATTTGTCTTACATTTGTTTTTCTCTTTTTTTAATTAAATAAAAAAAATAATAAACATTTCAAATGTTGAGTTGATAAGATAAAAATATTCCCTGTGGAACACCTCCCCTCCCCCTTTTTTGTACTCTCTATTTTCAACCCTCGAATTAAGCTTTCCAATCTAATTAAAATTAAAACCTTGCTTTCTAACCAATCTATTCATGTACCGGACCGGCAACTTTCTTTATTTAATACGAAAATCTGCAGTGCCGTTATACACATGCATGTTGTTTGCTTGGAGTCCCCGCCCGAAAAGAAAGAAATAGCCCTACTCCAAGATACTATATTCCTGCATCACGTGATTTTCACCACGTGGAGCTTACATTTGAATAAATACCGAATATGGAAAGTGTAACTACAATTCAAAACATGAAGTCCAAAGGCACACATAAGAAAAAGGATGTTTTTTTTTGCAAAGAATGACGGGGTAATTCTCTCTGTGTTCAAAATATACCATGATGAAATATTTGCCACTGCCCCTTTTCTGTTCTATGAATTCTTACCCTGAGTTTTCTATCTGTAACGGGAGAAAGGAAGAAAGACCATTCACAATTTGTCTTACATTTGTTTTTCTCTTTTTTTAATTAAATAAAAAAAATAATGAACATTTCAAATGTTGAGTTGATAAGATAAAAATATTCCCTGTGGAACACCTCCCCTCCCCCTTTTTTGTACTCTCTATTTTCAACCCTCGAATTAAGCTTTCCAATCTAATTAAAATTAAAACCTTGCTTTCTAACCAATCTATTCATGTACCGGACCGGCAACTTTCTTTATTTAATACGAAAATCTGCAGTGCCGTTATACACATGCATGTTGTTTGCTTGGAGTCCCCGCCCGAAAAGAAAGAAATAGCCTTACTCCAAGATACTATATTCCTGCATCACGTGATTTTCACCACGTGGAGCTTACATTTGAATAAATACCGAATATGGAAAGTGTAACTACAATTCAAAACATGAAGTCCAAAGGCACACATAAGAAAAAGAATGTTTTTTTTTGCAAAGAATGACGGGGTAATTCTCTCTGTGTTCAAAATATACCATGATGAAATATTTGCCACTGCCCCTTTTCTGTTCTATGAATTCTAACCCTGAGTTTTCTATCTGTAACGGGAGAAAGGAAGAAAGACCATTCACAATTTGTCTTACATTTGTTTTTCTCTTTTTTTAATTAAATAAAAAAAATAATAAACATTTCAAATGTTGAGTTGATAAGATAAAAATATTCCCTGTGGAACACCTCCCCTCCCCTTTTTTTGTACTCTCTATTTTCAACCCTCGAATTAAGCTTTCCAATCTAATTAAAATTAAAACCTTGCTTTCTAACCAATCTATTCATGTACCGGACCAACAACTTTCTTCATTTAATACGAAAATCTGCAGTGCCGTTATACACATGCATGTTGTTTGCTTGGAGTCCCCGCCCGAAAAGAAAGAAATAGCCTAACTCCAAGATACTATATTCCTGCATCACGTGATTTTCACCACGTAGAGCTTACATTTGAATAAATACCGAATATGGAAAGTGTAACTACAATTCAAAACATGAAGTCCAAAGGCACACATAAGAAAAAGAATGTTTTTTTTTGCAAAGAATGACGGGGCAATTCTCTCTGTGTTCAAAATATACCATGATGAAATATTTGCCACTGCCCCTTTTCTGTTCTATGAATTCTAACCCTGAGTTTTCTATCTGTAACGGGAGAAAGGAAGAAAGACCATTCACAATTTGTCTTACATTTGTTTTTCTCTTTTTTTAATTAAATAAAAAAAATAATAAACATTTCAAATGTTGAGTTGATAAGATAAAAATATTCCCTGTGGAACACCTCCCCTCCCCCTTTTTTGTACTCTCTATTTTCAACCCTCGAATTAAGCTTTCCAATCTAATTAAAATTAAAACCTTGCTTTCTAACCAATCTATTCATGTACCGGACCGGCAACTTTCTTTATTTAATACGAAAATCTGCAGTGCCGTTATACACATGCATGTTGTTTGCTTGGAGTCCCCGCCCGAAAAGAAAGAAATAGCCCTACTCCAAGATACTATATTCCTGCATCACGTGATTTTCACCACGTGGAGCTTACATTTGAATAAATACCGAATATGGAAAGTGTAACTACAATTCAAAACATGAAGTCCAAAGGCACACATAAGAAAAAGGATGTTTTTTTTTGCAAAGAATGACGGGGTAATTCTCTCTGTGTTCAAAATATACCATGATGAAATATTTGCCACTGCCCCTTTTCTGTTCTATGAATTCTTACCCTGAGTTTTCTATCTGTAACGGGAGAAAGGAAGAAAGACCATTCACAATTTGTCTTACATTTGTTTTTCTCTTTTTTTAATTAAATAAAAAAAATAATAAACATTTCAAATGTTGAGTTGATAAGATAAAAATATTCCCTGTGGAACACCTCCCCTCCCCCTTTTTTTGTACTCTCTATTTTCAACCCTCGAATTAAGCTTTCCAATCTAATTAAAATTAAAACCTTGCTTTCTAACCAATCTATTCATGTACCGGACCGGCAACTTTCTTTATTTAATACGAAAATCTGCAGTGCCGTTATACACATGCATGTTGTTTGCTTGGAGTCCCCGCCCGAAAAGAAAGAAATAGCCTAACTCCAAGATACTATATTCCTGCATCACGTCATTTTCACCACGTAGAGCTTACATTTGAATAAATACCGAATATGGAAAGTGTAACTACAATTCAAAACATGAAGTCCAAAGGCACACATAAGAAAAAGAATGTTTTTTTTTGCAAAGAATGACAGGGTAATTCTCTCTGTGTTCAAAATATACCATGATGAAATATTTGCCACTGCCCCTTTTCTGTTCTATGAATTCTAACCCTGAGTTTTCTATCTGTAACGGGAGAAAAGAAGAAAGACCATTCACAATTTGTCTTACATTTGTTTTTCTCTTTTTTTAATTAAATAAAAAAAATAATAAACATTTCAAATGTTGAGTTGATAAGATAAAAATATTCCCTGTGGAACACCTCCTCTCCCCCTTTTTTTGTACTCTCTATTTTCAACCCTCGAATTAAGCTTTCCAATCTAATTAAAATTAAAACCTTGCTTTCTAACCAATCTATTCATGTACCGGACCGGCAACTTTCTTTATTTAATACGAAAATCTGCAGTGCCGTTATACTCATGCATGTTGTTTGCTTGGAGTCCCCGCCCGAAAAGAAAGAAATAGCCTAACTCCAAGATACTATATTCCTGCATCACGTGATTTTCACCACGTAGAGCTTACATTTGAATAAATACCGAATATGGAAAGTGTAAATACAATTCAAAACATGAAGTCCAAAGGCACACATAAGAAAAAGAATGTTTTTTTTGCAAAGAATGACGGGGTAATTCTCTCTGTGTTCAAAATATACCATGATGAAATATTTGCCACTGCCCCTTTTCTGTTCTATGAATTCTAACCCTGAGTTTTCTATCTGTAACGGGAGAAAGGAAGAAAGACCATTCACAATTTGTCTTACATTTGTTTTTCTCTTTTTTTAATTAAATAAAAAAAAAAATAAACATTTCAAATGTTGAGTTGATAAGATAAAAATATTCCCTGTGGAACACCTCCCCTCCCCCTTTTTTTGTACTCTCTATTTTCAACCCTCGAATTAAGCTTTCCAATCTAATTTAAATTAAAACCTTGCTTTCTAACCAATCTATTCATGTACCGGACCGGCAACTTTCTTTATTTAATACGAAAATCTGCAGTGCCGTTATACACATGCATGTTGTTTGCTTGGAGTCCCCGCCCGAAAAGAAAGAAATAGCCTAACTCCAAGATACTATATTCCTGCATCACGTGATTTTCACCACGTAGAGCTTACATTTGAATAAATACCGAATATGGAAAGTGTAACTACAATTCAAAACATGAAGTCCAAAGGCACACATAAGAAAAAGAATGTTTTTTTTTGCAAAGAATGACAGGGTAATTCTCTCTGTGTTCAAAATATACCATGATGAAATATTTGCCACTGCCCCTTTTCTGTTCTATGAATTCTAACCCTGAGTTTTCTATCTGTAACGGGAGAAAAGAAGAAAGACCATTCACAATTTGTCTTACATTTGTTTTTCTCTTTTTTTAATTAAATAAAAAAAATAATAAACATTTCAAATGTTGAGTTGATAAGATAAAAATATTCCCTGTGGAACACCTCCTCTCCCCCTTTTTTTGTACTCTCTATTTTCAACCCTCGAATTAAGCTTTCCAATCTAATTAAAATTAAAACCTTGCTTTCTAACCAATCTATTCATGTACCGGACCGGCAACTTTCTTTATTTAATACGAAAATCTGCAGTGCCGTTATACTCATGCATGTTGTTTGCTTGGAGTCCCCGCCCGAAAAGAAAGAAATAGCCTAACTCCAAGATACTATATTCCTGCATCACGTGATTTTCACCACGTAGAGCTTACATTTGAATAAATACCGAATATGGAAAGTGTAAATACAATTCAAAACATGAAGTCCAAAGGCACACATAAGAAAAAGAATGTTTTTTTTGCAAAGAATGACGGGGTAATTCTCTCTGTGTTCAAAATATACCATGATGAAATATTTGCCACTGCCCCTTTTCTGTTCTATGAATTCTAACCCTGAGTTTTCTATCTGTAACGGGAGAAAGGAAGAAAGACCATTCACAATTTGTCTTACATTTGTTTTTCTCTTTTTTTAATTAAATAAAAAAAAAAATAAACATTTCAAATGTTGAGTTGATAAGATAAAAATATTCCCTGTGGAACACCTCCCCTCCCCCTTTTTTTGTACTCTCTATTTTCAACCCTCGAATTAAGCTTTCCAATCTAATTTAAATTAAAACCTTGCTTTCTAACCAATCTATTCATGTACCGGACCGGCAACTTTCTTTATTTAATACGAAAATCTGCAGTGCCGTTATACACATGCATGTTGTTTGCTTGGAGTCCCCGCCCGAAAAGAAAGAAATAGCCTAACTCCAAGATACTATATTCCTGCATCACGTGATTTTCACCACGTAGAGCTTACATTTGAATAAATACCGAATATGGAAAGTGTAACTACAATTCAAAACATAAAGTCCAAAGGCACACATAAGAAAAAGAATGTTTTTTTTGGCAAAGAATGACGGGGCAATTCTCTCTGTGTTCAAAATATACCATGATGAAATATTTGCCACTGCCCCTTTTCTGTTCTATGAATTCTAACCCTGAGTTTTCTATCTGTAACGGGAGAAAGGAAGAAAGACCATTCACAATTTGTCTTACATTTGTTTTTCTCTTTTTTTAATTAAATAAAAAAAATAATAAACATTTCAAATGTTGAGTTGATAAGATAAAAATATTCCCTGTGGAACACCTCCCCTCCCCCTTTTTTGTACTCTCTATTTTCAACCCTCGAATTAAGCTTTCCAATCTAATTAAAATTAAAACCTTGCTTTCTAACCAATCTATTCATGTACCGGACCGGCAACTTTCTTTATTTAATACGAAAATCTGCAGTGCCGTTATACACATGCATGTTGTTTGCTTGGAGTCCCCGCCCGAAAAGAAAGAAATAGCCCTACTCCAAGATACTATATTCCTGCATCACGTGATTTTCACCACGTGGAGCTTACATTTGAATAAATACCGAATATGGAAAGTGTAACTACAATTCAAAACATGAAGTCCAAAGGCACACATAAGAAAAAGGATGTTTTTTTTTGCAAAGAATGACGGGGTAATTCTCTCTGTGTTCAAAATATACCATGATGAAATATTTGCCACTGCCCCTTTTCTGTTCTATGAATTCTTACCCTGAGTTTTCTATCTGTAACGGGAGAAAGGAAGAAAGACCATTCACAATTTGTCTTACATTTGTTTTTCTCTTTTTTTAATTAAATAAAAAAAATAATAAACATTTCAAATGTTGAGTTGATAAGATAAAAATATTCCCTGTGGAACACCTCCCCTCCCCCTTTTTTTGTACTCTCTATTTTCAACCCTCGAATTAAGCTTTCCAATCTAATTAAAATTAAAACCTTGCTTTCTAACCAATCTATTCATGTACCGGACCGGCAACTTTCTTTATTTAATACGAAAATCTGCAGTGCCGTTATACACATGCATGTTGTTTGCTTGGAGTCCCCGCCCGAAAAGAAAGAAATAGCCTAACTCCAAGATACTATATTCCTGCATCACGTCATTTTCACCACGTAGAGCTTACATTTGAATAAATACCGAATATGGAAAGTGTAACTACAATTCAAAACATGAAGTCCAAAGGCACACATAAGAAAAAGAATGTTTTTTTTTTTGCAAAGAATGACGGGGTAATTCTCTCTGTGTTCAAAATATACCATGATGAAATATTTGCCACTGCCCCTTTTCTGTTCTATGAATTCTAACCCTGAGTTTTCTATCTGTAACGGGAGAAAGGAAGAAAGACCATTCACAATTTGTCTTACATTTGTTTTTCTCTTTTTTTAATTAAATAAAAAAAATAATAAACCTTTCAAATGTTGAGTTGATAAGATAAAAATATTCCCTGTGGAACACCTCCCCTCCCCCTTTTTTGTACTCTCTATTTTCAACCCTCGAATTAAGCTTTCCAATCTAATTAAAATTAAAACCTTGCTTTCTAACCAATCTATTCATGTACCGGACCGGCAACTTTCTTTATTTAATACGAAAATCTGCAGTGCCGTTATACACATGCATGTTGTTTGCTTGGAGTCCCCGCCCGAAAAGAAAGAAATAGCCTTACTCCAAGATACTATATTCCTGCATCACGTGATTTTCACCACGTGGAGCTTACATTTGAATAAATACCGAATATGGAAAGTGTAACTACAATTCAAAACATGAAGTCCAAAGGCACACATAAGAAAAAGAATGTTTTTTTTTGCAAAGAATGACGGGGTAATTCTCTCTGTGTTCAAAATATACCATGATGAAATATTTGCCACTGCCCCTTTTCTGTTCTATGAATTCTAACCCTGAGTTTTCTATCTGTAACGGGAGAAAGGAAGAAAGACCATTCACAATTTGTCTTACATTTGTTTTTCTCTTTTTTTAATTAAATAAAAAAAATAATAAACATTTCAAATGTTGAGTTGATAAGATAAAAATATTCCCTGTGGAACACCTCCCCTCCCCTTTTTTTGTACTCTCTATTTTCAACCCTCGAATTAAGCTTTCCAATCTAATTAAAATTAAAACCTTGCTTTCTAACCAATCTATTCATGTACCGGACCAACAACTTTCTTCATTTAATACGAAAATCTGCAGTGCCGTTATACACATGCATGTTGTTTGCTTGGAGTCCCCGCCCGAAAAGAAAGAAATAGCCTAACTCCAAGATACTATATTCCTGCATCACGTGATTTTCACCACGTAGAGCTTACATTTGAATAAATACCGAATATGGAAAGTGTAACTACAATTCAAAATATGAAGTCCAAAGGCACACATAAGAAAAAGAATGTTTTTTTTTGCAAAGAATGACGGGGTAATTCTCTCTGTGTTCAAAATATACCATGATGAAATATTTGCCACTGCCCCTTTTCTGTTCTATGAATTCTAACCCTGAGTTTTCTATCTGTAACGGGAGAAAGGAAGAAAGACCATTCACAATTTGTCTTACATTTGTTTTTCTCTTTTTTTAATTAAATAAAAAAAATAATAAACATTTCAAAGGTTGAGTTGATAAGATAAAAATATTCCCTGTGGAACACCTCCCCTCCCCCTTTTTTTTGTACTCTCTATTTTCAACCCTCGAATTAAGCTTTCCAATCTAATTAAAATTAAAACCTTGCTTTCTAACCAATCTATTCATGTACCGGACCGGCAACTTTCTTTATTTAATACGAAAATCTGCAGTGCCGTTATACACGTGCATGTTGTTTGCTTGGAGTCCCCGCCCGAAAAGAAAGAAATAGCCTAACTCCAAGATACTATATTCCTGCATCACGTGATTTTCACCACGTGGAGCTTACATTTGAATAAATACCGAATATGGAAAGTGTAACTACAATTCAAAACATGAAGTCCAAAGGCACACATAAGAAAAAGAATGGGTTTTTTTTGCAAAGAATGACGGGGTAATTCTCTCTGTGTTCAAAATATACCATGATGAAATATTTGCCACTGCCCCTTTTCTGTTCTATGAATTCTAACCCTGAGTTTTCTATCTGTAACGGGAGAAAGGAAGAAAGACCATTCACAATTTGTCTTACATTTGTTTTTCTCTTTTTTTAATTAGATAAAAAAAATAATAAACCTTTCAAATGTTGAGCTGATAAGATAAAAATATTCCCTGTGGAACACCTCCCCTCCCCCTTTTTTTGTACTCTCTATTTTCAACCCTCGAATTAAGCTTTCCAATCTAATTAAAATTAAAACCTTGCTTTCTAACCAATCTATTCATGTACCGGACCGGCAACTTTCTTTATTTAATACGAAAATCTGCAGTGCCGTTATACACATGCATGTTGTTTGCTTGGAGTCCCCGCCCGAAAAGAAAGAAATAGCCTAACTCCAAGATACTATATTCCTGCATCACGTCATTTTCACCACGTAGAGCTTACATTTGAATAAATACCGAATATGGAAAGTGTAACTACAATTCAAAACATGAAGTCCAAAGGCACACATAAGAAAAAGAATGTTTTTTTTTGCAAAGAATGACAGGGTAATTCTCTCTGTGTTCAAAATATACCATGATGAAATATTTGCCACTGCCCCTTTTCTGTTCTATGAATTCTAACCCTGAGTTTTCTATCTGTAACGGGAGAAAGGAAGAAAGACCATTCACAATTTGTCTTACATTTGTTTTTCTCTTTTTTTAATTAAATAAAAAAAATAATAAACATTTCAAATGTTGAGTTGATAAGATAAAAATATTCCCTGTGGAACACCTCCTCTCCCCCTTTTTTTGTACTCTCTATTTTCAACCCTCGAATTAAGCTTTCCAATCCAATTAAAATTAAAACCTTGCTTTCTAACCAATCTATTCATGTACCGGACCGGCAACTTTCTTTATTTAATACGAAAATCTGCAGTGCCGTTATACTCATGCATGTTGTTTGCTTGGAGTCCCCGCCCGAAAAGAAAGAAATAGCCTAACTCCAAGATACTATATTCCTGCATCACGTGATTTTCACCACGTAGAGCTTACATTTGAATAAATACCGAATATGGAAAGTGTAAATACAATTCAAAACATGAAGTCCAAAGGCACACATAAGAAAAAGAATGTTTTTTTTGCAAAGAATGACGGGGTAATTCTCTCTGTGTTCAAAATATACCATGATGAAATATTTGCCACTGCCCCTTTTCTGTTCTATGAATTCTAACCCTGAGTTTTCTATCTGTAACGGGAGAAAGGAAGAAAGACCATTCACAATTTGTCTTACATTTGTTTTTCTCTTTTTTTAATTAAATAAAAAAAAAAATAAACATTTCAAATGTTGAGTTGATAAGATAAAAATATTCCCTGTGGAACACCTCCCCTCCCCCTTTTTTTGTACTCTCTATTTTCAACCCTCGAATTAAGCTTTCCAATCTAATTAAAATTAAAACCTTGCTTTCTAACCAATCTATTCATGTACCGGACCGGCAACTTTCTTTATTTAATACGAAAATCTGCAGTGCCGTTATACACATGCATGTTGTTTGCTTGGAGTCCCCGCCCGAAAAGAAAGAAATAGCCTAACTCCAAGATACTATATTCCTGCATCACGTGATTTTCACCACGTAGAGCTTACATTTGAATAAATACCGAATATGGAAAGTGTAACTACAATTCAAAACATGAAGTCCAAAGGCACACATAAGAAAAAGAATGTTTTTTTTTGCAAAGAATGACGGGGTAATTCTCTCTGTGTTCAAAATATACCATGATGAAATATTTGCCACTGCCCCTTTTCTGTTCTATGAATTCTAACCCTGAGTTTTCTATCTGTAACGGGAGAAAGGAAGAAAGACCATTCACAATTTGTCTTACATTTGTTTTTCCCTTTTTTTAATTAAATAAAAAAAATAATAAACATTTCAAATGTTGAGTTGATAAGATAAAAATATTCCCTGTGGAACACCTCCTCTCCCCCTTTTTTTGTACTCTCTATTTTCAACCCTCGAATTAAGCTTTCCAATCTAATTAAAATTAAAACCTTGCTTTCTAACCAATCTATTCATGTACCGGACCGGCAACTTTCTTTATTTAATACGAAAATCTGCAGTGCCGTTATACACATGCATGTTGTTTGCTTGGAGTCCCCGCCCGAAAAGAAAGAAATAGCCTAACTCCAAGATACTATATTCCTGCATCACGTGATTTTCACCACGTAGAGCTTACATTTGAATAAATACCGAATATGGAAAGTGTAACTACAATTCAAAACATGAAGTCCAAAGGCACACATAAGAAAAAGAATGTTTTTTTTTGCAAAGAATGACGGGGTAATTCTCTCTGTGTTCAAAATATACCATGATGAAATATTTGCCACTGCCCCTTTTCTGTTCTATGAATTCTAACCCTGAGTTTTCTATCTGTAACGGGAGAAAGGAAGAAAGACCATTCACAATTTGTCTTACATTTGTTTTTCTCTTTTTTCAATTAAATGAAAAAAATAATAAACATTTCAAATGTTGAGTTGATAAGATAAAAATAATCCCTGTGGAACACCTCCTCTCCCCCTTTTTTTGTACTCTCTATTTTCAACCCTCGAATTAAGCTTTCCAATCTAATTAAAATTAAAACCTTGCTTTCTAACCAATCTATTCATGTACCGGACCGGCAACTTTCTTTATTTAATACGAAAATCTGCAGTGCCGTTATACTCATGCATGTTGTTTGCTTGGAGTCCCCGCCCGAAAAGAAAGAAATAGCCTAACTCCAAGATACTATATTCCTGCATCACGTGATTTTCACCACGTAGAGCTTACATTTGAATAAATACCGAATATGGAAAGTGTAACTACAATTCAAAACATGAAGTCCAAAGGCACACATATAAGAAAAAGAATGTTTTTTTGCAAAGAATGACGGGGTAATTCTCTCTGTGTTCAAAATATACCATGATGAAATATTTGCCACTGCCCCTTTTCTGTTCTATGAATTCTAACCCTGAGTTTTCTATCTGTAACGGGAGAAAGGAAGAAAGACCATTCACAATTTGTCTTACATTTGTTTTTCTCTTTTTTTAATTAAATAAAAAAAATAATAAACATTTCAAATGTTGAGTTGATAAGATAAAAATATTCCCTGTGGAACACCTCCCCTCCCCCTTTTTTTGTACTCTCTATTTTCAACCCTCGAATTAAGCTTTCCAATCTAATTAAAATTAAAACCTTGCTTTCTAACCAATCTATTCATGTACCGGACCGGCAACTTTCTTTATTTAATACGAAAATCTGCAGTGCCGTTATACACATGCATGTTGTTTGCTTGGAGTCCCCGCCCGAAAAGAAAGAAATAGCCTAACTCCAAGATACTATATTCCTGCATCACGTGATTTTCACCACGTAGAGCTTACATTTGAATAAATACCGAATATGGAAAGTGTAACTACAATTCAAAACATGAAGTCCAAAGGCACACATAAGAAAAAGAATGTTTTTTTTTGCAAAGAATGACGGGGTAATTCTCTCTGTGTTCAAAATATACCATGATGAAATATTTGCCACTGCCCCTTTTCTGTTCTATGAATTCTAACCCTGAGTTTTCTATCTGTAACGGGAGAAAGGAAGAAAGACCATTCACAATTTGTCTTACATTTGTTTTTCTCTTTTTTCAATTAAATGAAAAAAATAATAAACATTTCAAATGTTGAGTTGATAAGATAAAAATAATCCCTGTGGAACACCTCCTCTCCCCCTTTTTTTGTACTCTCTATTTTCAACCCTCGAATTAAGCTTTCCAATCTAATTAAAATTAAAACCTTGCTTTCTAACCAATCTATTCATGTACCGGACCGGCAACTTTCTTTATTTAATACGAAAATCTGCAGTGCCGTTATACTCATGCATGTTGTTTGCTTGGAGTCCCCGCCCGAAAAGAAAGAAATAGCCTAACTCCAAGATACTATATTCCTGCATCACGTGATTTTCACCACGTAGAGCTTACATTTGAATAAATACCGAATATGGAAAGTGTAACTACAATTCAAAACATGAAGTCCAAAGGCACACATATAAGAAAAAGAATGTTTTTTTGCAAAGAATGACGGGGTAATTCTCTCTGTGTTCAAAATATACCATGATGAAATATTTGCCACTGCCCCTTTTCTGTTCTATGAATTCTAACCCTGAGTTTTCTATCTGTAACGGGAGAAAGGAAGAAAGACCATTGACAATTTGTCTTACATTTGTTTTTCTCTTTTTTTAATTAAATAAAAAAAATAATAAACATTTCAAATGTTGAGTTGATAAGATAAAAATATTCCCTGTGGAACACCTCCCCTCCCCCTTTTTTTGTACTCTCTATTTTCAACCCTCGAATTAAGCTTTCCAATCTAATTAAAATTAAAACCTTGCTTTCTAACCAATCTATTCATGTACCGGACCGGCAACTTTCTTTATTTAATACGAAAATCTGCAGTGCCGTTATACACATGCATGTTGTTTGCTTGGAGTCCCCGCCCGAAAAGAAAGAAATAGCCTAACTCCAAGATACTATATTCCTGCATCACGTGATTTTCACCACGTAGAGCTTACATTTGAATAAATACCGAATATGGAAAGTGTAACTACAATTCAAAACATGAAGTCCAAAGGCACACATAAGAAAAAGAATGTTTTTTTTGCAAAGAATGACGGGGTAATTCTCTCTGTGTTCAAAATATACCATGATGAAATATTTGCCACTGCCCCTTTTCTGTTCTATGAATTCTAACCCTGAGTTTTCTATCTGTAACGGGAGAAAGGAAGAAAGACCATTCACAATTTGTCTTACATTTGTTTTTCTCTTTTTTTAATTAAATAAAAAAAAAAAAAATAAACATTTCAAATGTTGAGTTGATAAGATAAAAATATTCCCTGTGGAACACCTCCCCTCCCCCTTTTTTTGTACTCTCTATTTTCAACCCTCGAATTAAGCTTTCCAATCTAATTAAAATTAAAACCTTGCTTTCTAACCAATCTATTCATGTACCGGACCGGCAACTTTCTTTATTTAATACGAAAATCTGCAGTGCCGTTATACACATGCATGTTGTTTGCTTGGAGTCCCCGCCCGAAAAGAAAGAAATAGCCTAACTCCAAGATACTATATTCCTGCATCACGTGATTTTCACCACGTAGAGCTTACATTTGAATAAATACCGAATATGGAAAGTGTAACTACAATTCAAAACATGAAGTCCAAAGGCACACATAAGAAAAAGAATGTTTTTTTTTGCAAAGAATGACGGGGTAATTCTCTCTGTGTTCAAAATATACCATGATGAAATATTTGCCACTGCCCCTTTTCTGTTCTATGAATTCTAACCCTGAGTTTTCTATCTGTAACGGGAGAAAGGAAGAAAGACCATTCACAATTTGTCTTACATTTGTTTTTCTCTTTTTTTAATTAAATAAAAAAAATAATAAACATTTCAAATGTTGAGTTGATAAGATAAAAATATTCCCTGTGGAACACCTCCCCTCCCCCTTTTTTTGTACTCTCTATTTTCAAACCTCGAATTAAGCTTTCCAATCTAATTAAAATTAAAACCTTGCTTTCTAACCAATCTATTCATGTACCGGACCGGCAACTTTCTTTATTTAATACGAAAATCTGCAGTGCCGTTATACACATGCATGTTGTTTGCTTGGAGTCCCCGCCCGAAAAGAAAGAAATAGCCTAACTCCAAGATACTATATTCCTGCATCACGTGATTTTCACCACGTAGAGCTTACATTTGAATAAATACCGAATATGGAAAGTGTAACTACAATTCAAAACATGAAGTCCAAAGGCACACATAAGAAAAAGAATGTTTTTTTTGCAAAGAATGACGTAGTAATTCTCTCTGTGTTCAAAATATACCATGATGAAATATTTGCCACTGCCCCTTTTCTGTTCTATGAAATCTAACCCTGAGTTTTCTATCTGTAACGGGAGAAAGGAAGAAAGACCATTCACAATTTGTTTTACATTTGTTTTTCTCTTTTTTTAATTAAATAAAAAAAATAATAAACATTTCAAATGTTGAGTTGATAAGATAAAAATATTCCCTGTGGAACACCTCCCCTCCCCTTTTTTTGTACTCTCTATTTTCAACCCTCGAATTAAGCTTTCCAATCTAATTAAAATTAAAACCTTGCTTTCTAACCAATCTATTCATGTACCGGACCGGCAACTTTCTTTATTTAATACGAAAATCTGCAGTGCCGTTATACACATGCATGTTGTTTGCTTGGAGTCCCCGCCCGAAAAGAAAGAAATAGCCTAACTCCAAGATACTATATTCCTGCATCACGTGATTTTCACCACGTAGAGCTTACATTTGAATAAATACCGAATATGGAAAGTGTAACTACAATTCAAAACATGAAGTCCAAAGGCACACATAAGAAAAAGAATGTTTTTTTTTGCAAAGAATGACGGGGTAATTCTCTCTGTGTTCAAAATATACCATGATGAAATATTTGCCACTGCCCCTTTTCTGTTCTATGAATTCTAACCCTGAGTTTTCTATCTGTAACGGGAGAAAGGAAGAAAGACCATTCACAATTTGTCTTACATTTGTTTTTCTCTTTTTTTAATTAAATAAAAAAAATAATAAACATTTCAAATGTTGAGTTGATAAGATAAAAATATTCCCTGTGGAACACCTCCCCTCCCCTTTTTTTGTACTCTCTATTTTCAACCCTCGAATTAAGCTTTCCAATCTAATTAAAATTAAAACCTTGCTTTCTAACCAATCTATTCATGTACCGGACCGGCAACTTTCTTTATTTAATACGAAAATCTGCAGTGCCGTTATACACATGCATGTTGTTTGCTTGGAGTCCCCGCCCGAAAAGAAAGAAATAGCCTAACTCCAAGATACTATATTCCTGCATCACGTGATTTTCACCACGTAGAGCTTACATTTGAATAAATACCGAATATGGAAAGTGTAACTACAATTCAAAACATGAAGTCCAAAGGCACACATAAGAAAAAGAATGTTTTTTTTTGCAAAGAATGACGGGGTAATTCTCTCTGTGTTCAAAATATACCATGATGAAATATTTGCCACTGCCCCTTTTCTGTTCTATGAATTCTAACCCTGAGTTTTCTATCTGTAACGGGAGAAAGGAAGAAAGACCATTGACAATTTGTCTTACATTTGTTTTTCTCTTTTTTTAATTAAATAAAAAAAATAATAAACATTTCAAATGTTGATTTGATAAGATAAAAATATTCCCTGTGGAACACCTCCCCTCCCCTTTTTTGTACTCTCTATTTTCAACCCTCGAATTAAGCTTTCCAATCTAATTAAAATTAAAACCTTGCTTTCTAACCAATCTATTCATGTACCGGACCGGCAACTTTCTTTATTTAATACGAAAATCTGCAGTGCCGTTATACACATGCATGTTGTTTGCTTGGAGTCCCCGCCCGAAAAGAAAGAAATAGCCTAACTCCAAGATACTATATTCCTGCATCACGTGATTTTCACCACGTAGAGCTTACATTTGAATAAATACCGAATATGGAAAGTGTAACTACAATTCAAAACATGAAGTCCAAAGGCACACATAAGAAAAAGAATGTTTTTTTTTGCAAAGAATGACGGGGTAATTCTCTCTGTGTTCAAAATATACCATGATGAAATATTTGCCACTGCCCCTTTTCTGTTCTATGAATTCTAACCCTGAGTTTTCTATCTGTAACGGGAGAAAGGAAGAAAGACCATTCACAATTTGTCTTACATTTGTTTTTCTCTTTTTTTAATTAAATAAAAAAAATAATAAACATTTCAAATGTTGAGTTGATAAGATAAAAATATTCCCTGTGGAACACCTCCCCTCCCCTTTTTTTGTACTCTCTATTTTCAACCCTCGAATTAAGCTTTCCAATCTAATTAAAATTAAAACCTTGCTTTCTAACCAATCTATTCATGTACCGGACCGGCAACTTTCTTTATTTAATACGAAAATCTGCAGTGCCGTTATACACATGCATGTTGTTTGCTTGGAGTCCCCGCCCGAAAAGAAAGAAATAGCCTAACTCCAAGATACTATATTCCTGCATCACGTGATTTTCACCACGTAGAGCTTACATTTGAATAAATACCGAATATGGAAAGTGTAACTACAATTCAAAACATGAAGTCCAAAGGCACACATAAGAAAAAGAATGTTTTTTTTTGCAAAGAATGACGGGGTAATTCTCTCTGTGTTCAAAATATACCATGATGAAATATTTGCCACTGCCCCTTTTCTGTTCTATGAATTCTAACCCTGAGTTTTCTATCTGTAACGGGAGAAAGGAAGAAAGACCATTGACAATTTGTCTTACATTTGTTTTTCTCTTTTTTTAATTAAATAAAAAAAATAATAAACATTTCAAATGTTGATTTGATAAGATAAAAATATTCCCTGTGGAACACCTCCCCTCCCCTTTTTTGTACTCTCTATTTTCAACCCTCGAATTAAGCTTTCCAATCTAATTAAAATTAAAACCTTGCTTTCTAACCAATCTATTCATGTACCGGACCGGCAACTTTCTTTATTTAATACGAAAATCTGCAGTGCCGTTATACACATGCATGTTGTTTGCTTGGAGTCCCCGCCCGAAAAGAAAGAAATAGCCTAACTCCAAGATACTATATTCCTGCATCACGTGATTTTCACCACGTAGAGCTTACATTTGAATAAATACCGAATATGGAAAGTGTAACTACAATTCAAAACATGAAGTCCAAAGGCACACATAAGAAAAAGAATGTTTTTTTTTTGCAAAGAATGACGGGGTAATTCTCTCTGTGTTCAAAATATACCATGATGAAATATTTGCCACTGCCCCTTTTCTGTTCTATGAATTCTAACCCTGAGTTTTCTATCTGTAACGGGAGAAAGGAAGAAAGACCATTCACAATTTGTCTTACATTTGTTTTTCTCTTTTTTTAATTAAATAAAAAAAATAATAAACATTTCAAATGTTGAGTTGATAAGATAAAAATATTCCCTGTGGAACACCTCCCCTCCCCCTTTTTTTGTACTCTCTATTTTCAACCCTCGAATTAAGCTTTCCAATCTAATTAAAATTAAAACCTTGCTTTCTAACCAATCTATTCATGTACCGGACCGGCAACTTTCTTTATTTAATACGAAAATCTGCAGTGCCGTTATACACATGCATGTTGTTTGCTTGGAGTCCCCGCCCGAAAAGAAAGAAATAGCCTAACTCCAAGATACTATATTCCTGCATCACGTGATTTTCACCACGTAGAGCTTACATTTGAATAAATACCGAATATGGAAAGTGTAACTACAATTCAAAACATGAAGTCCAAAGGCACACATAAGAAAAAGAATGTTTTTTTTTGCAAAGAATGACGGGGTAATTCTCTCTGTGTTCAAAATATACCATGATGAAATATTTGCCACTGCCCCTTTTCTGTTCTATGAATTCTAACCCTGAGTTTTCTATCTGTAACGGGAGAAAGGAAGAAAGACCATTGACAATTTGTCTTACATTTGTTTTTCTCTTTTTTTAATTAAATAAAAAAAATAATAAACATTTCAAATGTTGATTTGATAAGATAAAAATATTCCCTGTGGAACACCTCCCCTCCCCTTTTTTTGTACTCTCTATTTTCAACCCTCGAATTAAGCTTTCCAATCTAATTAAAATTAAAACCTTGCTTTCTAACCAATCTATTCATGTACCGGACCGGCAACTTTCTTTATTTAATACGAAAATCTGCAGTGCCGTTATACACATGCATGTTGTTTGCTTGGAGTCCCCGCCCGAAAAGAAAGAAATAGCCTAACTCCAAGATACTATATTCCTGCATCACGTGATTTTCACCACGTAGAGCTTACATTTGAATAAATACCGAATATGGAAAGTGTAACTACAATTCAAAACATGAAGTCCAAAGGCACACATAAGAAAAAGAATGTTTTTTTTTGCAAAGAATGACGGGGTAATTCTCTCTGTGTTCAAAATATACCATGATGAAATATTTGCCACTGCCCCTTTTCTGTTCTATGAATTCTAACCCTGAGTTTTCTATCTGTAACGGGAGAAAGGAAGAAAGACCATTGACAATTTGTCTTACATTTGTTTTTCTCTTTTTTTAATTAAATAAAAAAAATAATAAACATTTCAAATGTTGATTTGATAAGATAAAAATATTCCCTGTGGAACACCTCCCCTCCCCTTTTTTTGTACTCTCTATTTTCAACCCTCGAATTAAGCTTTCCAATCTAATTAAAATTAAAACCTTGCTTTCTAACCAATCTATTCATGTACCGGACCGGCAACTTTCTTTATTTAATACGAAAATCTGCAGTGCCGTTATACACATGCATGTTGTTTGCTTGGAGTCCCCGCCCGAAAAGAAAGAAATAGCCTAACTCCAAGATACTATATTCCTGCATCACGTGATTTTCACCACGTAGAGCTTACATTTGAATAAATACCGAATATGGAAAGTGTAACTACAATTCAAAACATGAAGTCCAAAGGCACACATAAGAAAAAGAATGTTTTTTTTTGCAAAGAATGACGGGGTAATTCTCTCTGTGTTCAAAATATACCATGATGAAATATTTGCCACTGCCCCTTTTCTGTTCTATGAATTCTAACCCTGAGTTTTCTATCTGTAACGGGAGAAAGGAAGAAAGACCATTCACAATTTGTCTTACATTTGTTTTTCTCTTTTTTTAATTAAATAAAAAAAATAATAAACATTTCAAATGTTGAGTTGATAAGATAAAAATATTCCCTGTGGAACACCTCCCCTCCCCCTTTTTTTGTACTCTCTATTTTCAACCCTCGAATTAAGCTTTCCAATCTAATTAAAATTAAAACCTTGCTTTCTAACCAATCTATTCATGTACCGGACCGGCAACTTTCTTTATTTAATACGAAAATCTGCAGTGCCGTTATACACATGCATGTTGTTTGCTTGGAGTCCCCGCCCGAAAAGAAAGAAATAGCCTAACTCCAAGATACTATATTCCTGCATCACGTGATTTTCACCACGTAGAGCTTACATTTGAATAAATACCGAATATGGAAAGTGTAACTACAATTCAAAACATGAAGTCCAAAGGCACACATAAGAAAAAGAATGTTTTTTTTTGCAAAGAATGACGGGGTAATTCTCTCTGTGTTCAAAATATACCATGATGAAATATTTGCCACTGCCCCTTTTCTGTTCTATGAATTCTAACCCTGAGTTTTCTATCTGTAACGGGAGAAAGGAAGAAAGACCATTCACAATTTGTCTTACATTTGTTTTTCTCTTTTTTTAATTAAATAAAAAAAATAATAAACATTTCAAATGTTGAGTTGATAAGATAAAAATATTCCCTGTGGAACACCTCCCCTCCCCTTTTTTTGTACTCTCTTTTTTCAACCCTCGAATTAAGCTTTCCAATCTAATTAAAATTAAAACCTTGCTTTCTAACCAATCTATTCATGTACCGGACCGGCAACTTTCTTTATTTAATACGAAAATCTGCAGTGCCGTTATACACATGCATGTTGTTTGCTTGGAGTCCCCGCCCGAAAAGAAAGAAATAGCCTAACTCCAAGATACTATATTCCTGCATCACGTGATTTTCACCACGTAGAGCTTACATTTGAATAAATACCGAATATGGAAAGTGTAACTACAATTCAAAACATGAAGTCCAAAGGCACACATAAGAAAAAGAATGTTTTTTTTTGCAAAGAATGACGGGGTAATTCTCTCTGTGTTCAAAATATACCATGATGAAATATTTGCCACTGCCCCTTTTCTGTTCTATGAATTCTAACCCTGAGTTTTCTATCTGTAACGGGAGAAAGGAAGAAAGACCATTGACAATTTGTCTTACATTTGTTTTTCTCTTTTTTTAATTAAATAAAAAAAATAATAAACATTTCAAATGTTGATTTGATAAGATAAAAATATTCCCTGTGGAACACCTCCCCTCCCCTTTTTTGTACTCTCTATTTTCAACCCTCGAATTAAGCTTTCCAATCTAATTAAAATTAAAACCTTGCTTTCTAACCAATCTATTCATGTACCGGACCGGCAACTTTCTTTATTTAATACGAAAATCTGCAGTGCCGTTATACACATGCATGTTGTTTGCTTGGAGTCCCCGCCCGAAAAGAAAGAAATAGCCTAACTCCAAGATACTATATTCCTGCATCACGTGATTTTCACCACGTAGAGCTTACATTTGAATAAATACCGAATATGGAAAGTGTAACTACAATTCAAAACATGAAGTCCAAAGGCACACATAAGAAAAAGAATGTTTTTTTTTGCAAAGAATGACGGGGTAATTCTCTCTGTGTTCAAAATATACCATGATGAAATATTTGCCACTGCCCCTTTTCTGTTCTATGAATTCTAACCCTGAGTTTTCTATCTGTAACGGGAGAAAGGAAGAAAGACCATTCACAATTTGTCTTACATTTGTTTTTCTCTTTTTTTAATTAAATAAAAAAAATAATAAACATTTCAAATGTTGAGTTGATAAGATAAAAATATTCCCTGTGGAACACCTCCCCTCCCCCTTTTTTTGTACTCTCTATTTTCAACCCTCGAATTAAGCTTTCCAATCTAATTAAAATTAAAACCTTGCTTTCTAACCAATCTATTCATGTACCGGACCGGCAACTTTCTTTATTTAATACGAAAATCTGCAGTGCCGTTATACACATGCATGTTGTTTGCTTGGAGTCCCCGCCCGAAAAGAAAGAAATAGCCTAACTCCAAGATACTATATTCCTGCATCACGTGATTTTCACCACGTAGAGCTTACATTTGAATAAATACCGAATATGGAAAGTGTAACTACAATTCAAAACATGAAGTCCAAAGGCACACATAAGAAAAAGAATGTTTTTTTTTGCAAAGAATGACGGGGTAATTCTCTCTGTGTTCAAAATATACCATGATGAAATATTTGCCAATGCCCCTTTTCTGTTCTATGAATTCTAACCCTGAGTTTTCTATCTGTAACGGGAGAAAGGAAGAAAGACCATTCACAATTTGTCTTACATTTGTTTTTCTCTTTTTTTAATTAAATAAAAAAAATAATAAACATTTCAAATGTTGATTTGATAAGATAAAAATATTCCCTGTGGAACACCTCCCCTCCCCTTTTTTTGTACTCTCTATTTTCAACCCTCGAATTAAGCTTTCCAATCTAATTAAAATTAAAACCTTGCTTTCTAACCAATCTATTCATGTACCGGACCGGCAACTTTCTTTATTTAATACGAAAATCTGCAGTGCCGTTATACACATGCATGTTGTTTGCTTGGAGTCCCCGCCCGAAAAGAAAGAAATAGCCTAACTCCAAGATACTATATTCCTGCATCACGTGATTTTCACCACGTAGAGCTTACATTTGAATAAATACCGAATATGGAAAGTGTAACTACAATTCAAAACATGAAGTCCAAAGGCACACATAAGAAAAAGAATGTTTTTTTTTGCAAAGAATGACGGGGTAATTCTCTCTGTGTTCAAAATATACCATGATGAAATATTTGCCACTGCCCCTTTTCTGTTCTATGAATTCTAACCCTGAGTTTTCTATCTGTAACGGGAGAAAGGAAGAAAGACCATTCACAATTTGTCTTACATTTGTTTTTCTCTTTTTTTAATTAAATAAAAAAAATAATAAACATTTCAAATGTTGAGTTGATAAGATAAAAATATTCCCTGTGGAACACCTCCCCTCCCCCTTTTTTTGTACTCTCTATTTTCAACCCTCGAATTAAGCTTTCCAATCTAATTAAAATTAAAACCTTGCTTTCTAACCAATCTATTCATGTACCGGACCGGCAACTTTCTTTATTTAATACGAAAATCTGCAGTGCCGTTATACACATGCATGTTGTTTGCTTGGAGTCCCCGCCCGAAAAGAAAGAAATAGCCTAACTCCAAGATACTATATTCCTGCATCACGTGATTTTCACCACGTAGAGCTTACATTTGAATAAATACCGAATATGGAAAGTGTAACTACAATTCAAAACATGAAGTCCAAAGGCACACATAAGAAAAAGAATGTTTTTTTTTGCAAAGAATGACGGGGTAATTCTCTCTGTGTTCAAAATATACCATGATGAAATATTTGCCACTGCCCCTTTTCTGTTCTATGAATTCTAACCCTGAGTTTTCTATCTGTAACGGGAGAAAGGAAGAAAGACCATTCACAATTTGTCTTACATTTGTTTTTCTCTTTTTTTAATTAAATAAAAAAAATAATAAACATTTCAAATGTTGAGTTGATAAGATAAAAATATTCCCTGTGGAACACCTCCCCTCCCCCTTTTTTTGTACTCTCTATTTTCAAACCTCGAATTAAGCTTTCCAATCTAATTAAAATTAAAACCTTGCTTTCTAACCAATCTATTCGTGTACCGGACCGGCAACTTTCTTTATTTAATACGAAAATCTGCAGTGCCGTTATACACATGCATGTTGTTTGCTTGGAGTCCCCGCCCGAAAAGAAAGAAATAGCCTAACTCCAAGATACTATATTCCTGCATCACGTGATTTTCACCACGTAGAGCTTACATTTGAATAAATACCGAATATGGAAAGTGTAACTACAATTCAAAACATGAAGTCCAAAGGCACACATAAGAAAAAGAATGTTTTTTTTGCAAAGAATGACGGGGTAATTCTCTCTGTGTTCAAAATATACCATGATGAAATATTTGCCACTGCCCCTTTTCTGTTCTATGAATTCTAACCCTGAGTTTTCTATCTGTAACGGGAGAAAGGAAGAAAGACCATTCACAATTTGTCTTACATTTGTTTTTCTCTTTTTTTAATTAAATAAAAAAAATAATAAACATTTCAAATGTTGAGTTGATAAGATAAAAATATTCCCTGTGGAACACCTCCCCTCCCCCTTTTTTTGTACTCTCTATTTTCAACCCTCGATTTAAGCTTTCCAATCTAATTAAAATTAAAACCTTGCTTTCTAACCAATCTATTCATGTACCGGACCGGCAACTTTCTTTATTTAATACGAAAATCTGCAGTGCCGTTATACACATGCATGTTGTTTGCTTGGAGTCCCCGCCCGAAAAGAAAGAAATAGCCTTACTCCAAGATACTATATTCCTGCATCACGTGATTTTCACCACGTGGAGCTTACATTTGAATAAATACCGAATATGGAAAGTGTAACTACAATTCAAAACATGAAGTCCAAAGGCACACATAAGAAAAAGAATGTTTTTTTTTGCAAAGAATGACGGGGTAATTCTCTCTGTGTTCAAAATATACCATGATGAAATATTTGCCACTGCCCCTTTTCTGTTCTATGAATTCTAACCCTGAGTTTTCTATCTGTAACGGGAGAAAGGAAGAAAGACCATTCACAATTTGTCTTACATTTGTTTTTCTCTTTTTTTGATTAAATAAAAAAAATAATAAACATTTCAAATGTTGATTTGATAAGATAAAAATATTCCCTGTGGAACACCTCCCCTCCCCCTTTTTTTGTACTCTCTATTTTCAACCCTCGAATTAAGCTTTCCAATCTAATTAAAATTAAAACCTTGCTTTCTAACCAATCTATTCATGTACCGGACCGGCAACTTTCTTTATTTAATACGAAAATCTGCAGTGCCGTTATACACATGCATGTTGTTTGCTTGGAGTCCCCGCCCGAAAAGAAAGAAATAGCCTAACTCCAAGATACTATATTCCTGCATCACGTGATTTTCACCACGTAGAGCTTACATTTGAATAAATACCGAATATGGAAAGTGTAACTACAATTCAAAACATGAAGTCCAAAGGCACACATAAGAAAAAGAATGTTTTTTTTTGCAAAGAATGACGGGGTAATTCTCTCTGTGTTCAAAATATACCATGATGAAATATTTGCCACTGCCCCTTTTCTGTTCTATGAATTCTAACCCTGAGTTTTCTATCTGTAACGGGAGAAAGGAAGAAAGACCATTCACAATTTGTCTTACATTTGTTTTTCTCTTTTTTTAATTAAATAAAAAAAATAATAAACATTTCAAATGTTGATTTGATAAGATAAAAATATTCCCTGTGGAACACCTCCCCTCCCCTTTTTTTGTACTCTCTATTTTCAACCCTCGAATTAAGCTTTCCAATCTAATTAAAATTAAAACCTTGCTTTCTAACCAATCTATTCATGTACCGGACCGGCAACTTTCTTTATTTAATACGAAAATCTGCAGTGCCGTTATACACATGCATGTTGTTTGCTTGGAGTCCCCGCCCGAAAAGAAAGAAATAGCCTAACTCCAAGATACTATATTCCTGCATCACGTGATTTTCACCACGTAGAGCTTACATTTGAATAAATACCGAATATGGAAAGTGTAACTACAATTCAAAACATGAAGTCCAAAGGCACACATAAGAAAAAGAATGTTTTTTTTTGCAAAGAATGACGGGGTAATTCTCTCTGTGTTCAAAATATACCATGATGAAATATTTGCCACTGCTCCTTTTCTGTTCTATGAATTCTAACCCTGAGTTTTCTATCTGTAACGGGAGAAAGGAAGAAAGACCATTCACAATTTGTCTTACATTTGTTTTTCTCTTTTTTTAAGTAAATAAAAAAAATAATAAACATTTCAAATGTTGATTTGATAAGATAAAAATATTCCCTGTGGAACACCTCCCCTCCCCCTTTTTTTGTACTCTCTATTTTCAACCCTCGAATTAAGCTTTCCAATCTAATTAAAATTAAAACCTTGCTTTCTAACCAATCTATTCATGTACCGGACCGGCAACTTTCTTTATTTAATACGAAAATCTGCAGTGCCGTTATACACATGCATGTTGTTTGCTTGGAGTCCCCGCCCGAAAAGAAAGAAATAGCCTAACTCCAAGATACTATATTCCTGCATCACGTGATTTTCACCACGTAGAGCTTACATTTGAATAAATCCGAATATGGAAAGTGTAACTACAATTCAAAACATGAAGTCCAAAGGCACACATAAGAAAAAGAATGTTTTTTTTTGCAAAGAATGACGGGGTAATTCTCTCTGTGTTCAAAATATACCATGATGAAATATTTGCCACTGCCCCTTTTCTGTTCTATGAATTCTAACCCTGAGTTTTCTATCTGTAACGGGAGAAAGGAAGAAAGACCATTCACAATTTGTCTTACATTTGTTTTTCTCTTTTTTTAATTAAATAAAAAAAATAATAAACATTTTAAATGTTGATTTGATAAGATAAAAATATTCCCTGTGGAACACCTCCCCTCCCCCTTTTTTTGTACTCTCTATTTTCAACCCTCGAATTAAGCTTTCCAATCTAATTAAAATTAAAACCTTGCTTTCTAACCAATCTATTCATGTACCGGACCGGCAACTTTCTTTATTTAATACGAAAATCTGCAGTGCCGTTATACACATGCATGTTGTTTGCTTGGAGTGCCCGCCCGAAAAGAAAGAAATAGCCTAACTCCAAGATACTATATTCCTGCATCACGTGATTTTCACCACGTAGAGCTTACATTTGAATAAATACCGAATATGGAAAGTGTAACTACAATTCAAAACATGAAGTCCAAAGGCACACATAAGAAAAAGAATGTTTTTTTTTTTGCAAAAAATGACGGGGTAATTCTCTCTGTGTTCAAAATATACCATGATGAAATATTTGCCACTGCCCCTTTTCTGTTCTATGAATTCTAACCCTGAGTTTTCTATCTGTAACGGGAGAAAGGAAGAAAGACCATTCACAATTTGTCTTACATTTGTTTTTCTCTTTTTTTAATTAAATAAAAAAAATAATAAACATTTCAAATGTTGAGTTGATAAGATAAAAATATTCCCTGTGGAACACCTCCCCTCCCCCTTTTTTTGTACTCTCTATTTTCAAACCTCGAATTAAGCTTTCCAATCTAATTAAAATTAAAACCTTGCTTTCTAACCAATCTATTCGTGTACCGGACCGGCAACTTTCTTTATTTAATACGAAAATCTGCAGTGCCGTTATACACATGCATGTTGTTTGCTTGGAGTCCCCGCCCGAAAAGAAAGAAATAGCCTAACTCCAAGATACTATATTCCTGCATCACGTGATTTTCACCACGTAGAGCTTACATTTGAATAAATACCGAATATGGAAAGTGTAACTACAATTCAAAACATGAAGTCCAAAGGCACACATAAGAAAAAGAATGTTTTTTTTTGCAAAGAATGACGGGGTAATTCTCTCTGTGTTCAAAATATACCATGATGAAATATTTGCCACTGCCCCTTTTCTGTTCTATGAATTCTAACCCTGAGTTTTCTATCTGTAACGGGAGAAAGGAAGAAAGACCATTGACAATTTGTCTTACATTTGTTTTTCTCTTTTTTTAATTAAATAAAAAAAATAATAAACATTTCAAATGTTGAGTTGATAAGATAAAAATATTCCCTGTGGAACACCTCCCCTCCCCCTTTTTTTGTACTCTCTATTTTCAACCCTCGAATTAAGCTTTCCAATCTAATTAAAATTAAAACCTTGCTTTCTAACCAATCTATTCATGTACCGGACCGGCAACTTTCTTTATTTAATACGAAAATCTGCAGTGCCGTTATACACATGCATGTTGTTTGCTTGGAGTCCCCGCCCGAAAAGAAAGAAATAGCCTTACTCCAAGATACTATATTCCTGCATCACGTGATTTTCACCACGTGGAGCTTACATTTGAATAAATACCGAATATGGAAAGTGTAACTACAATTCAAAACATGAAGTCCAAAGGCACACATAAGAAAAAGAATGTTTTTTTTTGCAAAGAATGACGGGGTAATTCTCTCTGTGTTCAAAATATACCATGATGAAATATTTGCCACTGCCCCTTTTCTGTTCTATGAATTCTAACCCTGAGTTTTCTATCTGTAACGGGAGAAAGGAAGAAAGTCCATTCACAATTTGTCTTACATTTGTTTTTCTCTTTTTTTAATTAAATAAAAAAAATAATAAACATTTCAAATGTTGATTTGATAAGATAAAAATATTCCCTGTGGAACGCCTCCCCTCCCCTTTTTTGTACTCTCTATTTTCAACCCTCGAATTAAGCTTTCCAATCTAATTAAAATTAAAACCTTGCTATCTAACCAATCTATTCATGTACCGGACCGGCAACTTTCTTTATTTAATACGAAAATCTGCAGTGCCGTTATACACATGCATGTTGTTTGCTTGGAGTCCCCGCCCGAAAAGAAAGAAATAGCCTAACTCCAAGATACTTTATTCCTGCATCACGTGATTTTCACCACGTAGAGCTTACATTTGAATAAATACCGAATATGGAAAGTGTAACTACAATTCAAAACATGAAGTCCAAAGGCACACATATAAGAAAAAGAATGTTTTTTTTTGCAAAGAATGACGGGGTAATTCTCTCTGTGTTCAAAATATACCATGATGAAATATTTGCCACTGCCCCTTTTCTGTTCTATGAATTCTAACCCTGAGTTTTCTATCTGTAACGGGAGAAAGGAAGAAAGACCATTGACAATTTGTCTTACATTTGTTTTTCTCTTTTTTTAATTAAATAAAAAAAATAATAAACATTTCAAATGTTGAGTTGATAAGATAAAAATATTCCCTGTGGAACACCTCCCCTCCCCCTTTTTTTTTTGTACTCTCTATTTTCAACCCTCGAATTAAGCTTTCCAATCTAATTAAAATTAAAACCTTGCTTTCTAACCAATCTATTCATGTACCGGACCGGCAACTTTCTTTATTTAATACGAAAATCTGCAGTGCCGTTATACACATGCATGTTGTTTGCTTGGAGTCCCCGCCCGAAAAGAAAGAAATAGCCTTACTCCAAGATACTATATTCCTGCATCACGTGATTTTCACCACGTGGAGCTTACATTTGAATAAATACCGAATATGGAAATTGTAACTACAATTCAAAACATGAAGTCCAAAGGCACACATAAGAAAAAGAATGTTTTTTTTTGCAAAGAATGACGGGGTAATTCTCTCTGTGTTCAAAATATACCATGATGAAATATTTGCCACTGCCCCTTTTCTGTTCTATGAATTCTAACCCTGAGTTTTCTATCTGTAACGGGAGAAAGGAAGAAAGACCATTCACAATTTGTCTTACATTTGTTTTTCTCTTTTTTTAATTAAATAAAAAAAATAATAAACATTTCAAATGTTGATTTGATAAGATAAAAATATTCCCTGTGGAACACCTCCCCTCCCCTTTTTTGTACTCTCTATTTTCAACCCTCGAATTAAGCTTTCCAATCTAATTAAAATTAAAACCTTGCTTTCTTACCAATCTATTCATGTACCGGACCGGCAACTTTCTTTATTTAATACGAAAATCTGCAGTGCCGTTATACACATGCATGTTGTTTGCTTGGAGTCCCCGCCCGAAAAGAAAGAAATAGCCTAACTCCAAGATACTATATTCCTGCATCACGTGATTTTCACCACGTGGAGCTTACATTTGAATAAATACCGAATATGGAAAGTGTAACTACAATTCAAAACATGAAGTCCAAAGGCACACATAAGAAAAAGAATGTTTTTTTTTGCAAAGAATGACGGGGTAATTCTCTCTGTGTTCAAAATATACCATGATGAAATATTTGCCACTGCCCCTTTTCTGTTCTATGAATTCTAACCCTGAGTTTTCTATCTGTAACGGGAGAAAGGAAGAAAGACCATTGACAATTTGTCTTACATTTGTTTTTCTCTTTTTTTAATTAAATAAAAAAAATAATAAACATTTCAAATGTTGATTTGATAAGATAAAAATATTCCCTGTGGAACACCTCCCCTCCCCTTTTTTGTACTCTCTATTTTCAACCCTCGAATTAAGCTTTCCAATCTAATTAAAATTAGAACCTTGCTTTCTAACCAATCTATTCATGTACCGGACCGGCAACTTTCTTTATTTAATACGAAAATCTGCAGTGCCGTTATACACATGCATGTTGTTTGCTTGGAGTCCCCGCCCGAAAAGAAAGAAATAGCCTAACTCCAAGATACTATATTCCTGCATCACGTGATTTTCACCACGTAGAGCTTACATTTGAATAAATACCGAATATGGAAAGTGTAACTACAATTCAAAACATGAAGTCCAAAGGCACACATAAGAAAAAGAATGTTTTTTTTTGCAAAGAATGACGGGGTAATTCTCTCTGTGTTCAAAATATACCATGATGAAATATTTGCCACTGCCCCTTTTCTGTTCTATGAATTCTAACCCTGAGTTTTCTATCTGTAACGGGAGAAAGGAAGAAAGACCATTCACAATTTGTCTTACATTTGTTTTTCTCTTTTTTTAATTAAATAAAAAAAATAATAAACATTTCAAATGTTGAGTTGATAAGATAAAAATATTCCCTGTGGAACACCTCCCCTCCCCCTTTTTTTGTACTCTCTATTTTCAACCCTCGAATTAAGCTTTCCAATCTAATTAAAATTAAAACCTTGCTTTCTAACCAATCTATTCATGTACCGGACCGGCAACTTTCTTTATTTAATACGAAAATCTGCAGTGCCGTTATACACATGCATGTTGTTTGCTTGGAGTCCCCGCCCGAAAAGAAAGAAATAGCCTTACTCCAAGATACTATATTCCTGCATCACGTGATTTTCACCACGTGGAGCTTACATTTGAATAAATACCGAATATGGAAAGTGTAACTACAATTCAAAACATGAAGTCCAAAGGCACACATAAGAAAAAGAATGTTTTTTTTTGCAAAGAATGACGGGGTAATTCTCTCTGTGTTCAAAATATACCATGATGAAATATTTGCCACTGCCCCTTTTCTGTTCTATGAATTCTAACCCTGAGTTTTCTATCTGTAACGGGAGAAAGGAAGAAAGACCATTCACAACTTGTCTTACATTTGTTTTTCTCTTTTTTTAATTAAATAAAAAAAATAATAAACATTTCAAATGTTGATTTGATAAGATAAAAATATTCCCTGTGGAACGCCTCCCCTCCCCTTTTTTGTACTCTCTATTTTCAACCCTCGAATTAAGCTTTCCAATCTAATTAAAATTAAAACCTTGCTATCTAACCAATCTATTCATGTACCGGACCGGCAACTTTCTTTATTTAATACGAAAATCTGCAGTGCCGTTATACACATGCATGTTGTTTGCTTGGAGTCCCCGCCCGAAAAGAAAGAAATAGCCTAACTCCAAGATACTATATTCCTGCATCACGTGATTTTCACCACGTAGAGCTTACATTTGAATAAATACCGAATATGGAAATTGTAACTACAATTCAAAACATGAAGTCCAAAGGCACACATAAGAAAAAGAATGTTTTTTTTTGCAAAGAATGACGGGGTAATTCTCTCTGTGTTCAAAATATACCATGATGAAATATTTGCCACTGCCCCTTTTCTGTTCTATGAATTCTAACCCTGAGTTTTCTATCTGTAACGGGAGAAAGGAAGAAAGACCATTGACAATTTGTCTTACATTTGTTTTTCTCTTTTTTTAATTAAATAAAAAAAATAATAAACATTTCAAATGTTGATTTGATAAGATAAAAATATTCCCTGTGGAACACCTCCCCTCCCCTTTTTTTGTACTCTATATTTTCAACCCTCGAATTAAGCTTTCCAATCTAATTAAAATTAAAACCTTGCTTTCTAACCAATCTATTCATGTACCGGACCGGCAACTTTCTTTATTTAATACGAAAATCTGCAGTGCCGTTATACACATGCATGTTGTTTGCTTGGAGTCCCCGCCCGAAAAGAAAGAAATAGCCTAACTCCAAGATACTATATTCCTGCATCACGTGATTTTCACCACGTAGAGCTTACATTTGAATAAATACCGAATATGGAAAGTGTAACTACAATTCAAAACATGAAGTCCAAAGGCACACATAAGAAAAAGAATGTTTTTTTTTGCAAAGAATGACGGGGTAATTCTCTCTGTGTTCAAAATATACCATGATGAAATATTTGCCACTGCCCCTTTTCTGTTCTATGAATTCTAACCCTGAGTTTTCTATCTGTAACGGGAGAAAGGAAGAAAGACCATTGACAATTTGTCTTACATTTGTTTTTCTCTTTTTTTAATTAAATAAAAAAAATAATAAACATTTCAAATGTTGAGTTGATAAGATAAAAATATTCCCTGTGGAACACCTCCCCTCCCCCTTTTTTTGTACTCTCTATTTTCAACCCTCGAATTAAGCTTTCCAATCTAATTAAAATTAAAACCTTGCTTTCTAACCAATCTATTCATGTACCGGACCGGCAACTTTCTTTATTTAATACGAAAATCTGCAGTGCCGTTATACACATGCATGTTGTTTGCTTGGAGTCCCCGCCCGAAAAGAAAGAAATAGCCTTACTCCAAGATACTATATTCCTGCATCACGTGATTTTCACCACGTGGAGCTTACATTTGAATAAATACCGAATATGGAAAGTGTAACTACAATTCAAAACATGAAGTCCAAAGGCACACATAAGAAAAAGAATGTTTTTTTTTGCAAAGAATGACGGGGTAATTCTCTCTGTGTTCAAAATATACCATGATGAAATATTTGCCACTGCCCCTTTTCTGTTCTATGAATTCTAACCCTGAGTTTTCTATCTGTAACGGGAGAAAGGAAGAAAGGCCATTCACAATTTGTCTTACATTTGTTTTTCTCTTTTTTTAATTAAATAAAAAAAATAATAAACATTTCAAATGTTGATTTGATAAGATAAAAATATTCCCTGTGGAACACCTCCCCTCCCCTTTTTTTGTACTCTATATTTTCAACCCTCGAATTAAGCTTTCCAATCTAATTAAAATTAAAACCTTGCTTTCTAACCAATCTATTCATGTACCGGACCGGCAACTTTCTTTATTTAATACGAAAATCTGCAGTGCCGTTATACACATGCATGTTGTTTGCTTGGAGTCCCCGCCCGAAAAGAAAGAAATAGCCTAACTCCAAGATACTATATTCCTGCATCACGTGATTTTCACCACGTAGAGCTTACATTTGAATAAATACCGAATATGGAAAGTGTAACTACAATTCAAAACATGAAGTCCAAAGGCACACATAAGAAAAAGAATGTTTTTTTTTGCAAAGAATGACGGGGTAATTCTCTCTGTGTTCAAAATATACCATGATGAAATATTTGCCACTGCCCCTTTTCTGTTCTATGAATTCTAACCCTGAGTTTTCTATCTGTAACGGGAGAAAGGAAGAAAGACCATTGACAATTTGTCTTACATTTGTTTTTCTCTTTTTTTAATTAAATAAAAAAAATAATAAACATTTCAAATGTTGAGTTGATAAGATAAAAATATTCCCTGTGGAACACCTCCCCTCCCCCTTTTTTTGTACTCTCTATTTTCAACCCTCGAATTAAGCTTTCCAATCTAATTAAAATTAAAACCTTGCTTTCTAACCAATCTATTCATGTACCGGACCGGCAACTTTCTTTATTTAATACGAAAATCTGCAGTGCCGTTATACACATGCATGTTGTTTGCTTGGAGTCCCCGCCCGAAAAGAAAGAAATAGCCTAACTCCAAGATACTATATTCCTGCATCACGTGATTTTCACCACGTAGAGCTTACATTTGAATAAATACCGAATATGGAAAGTGTAACTACAATTCAAAACATGAAGTCCAAAGGCACACATAAGAAAAAGAATGTTTTTTTTTTCAAAGAATGACGGGGTAATTCTCTCTGTGTTCAAAATATACCATGATGAAATATTTGCCACTGCCCCTTTTCTGTTCTATGAATTCTAACCCTGAGTTTTCTATCTGTAACGGGAGAAAGGAAGAAAGACCATTCACAATTTGTCTTACATTTGTTTTTCTCTTTTTTTAATTAAATAAAAAAAATAATAAACATTTCAAATGTTGAGTTGATAAGATAAAAATATTCCCTGTGGAACACCTCCCCTCCCCCTTTTTTTGTACTCTCTATTTTCAACCCTCGAATTAAGCTTTCCAATCTAATTAAAATTAAAACCTTGCTTTCTAACCAATCTATTCATGTACCGGACCGGCAACTTTCTTTATTTAATACGAAAATCTGCAGTGCCGTTATACACATGCATGTTGTTTGCTTGGAGTCCCCGCCCGAAAAGAAAGAAATAGCCTTACTCCAAGATACTATATTCCTGCATCACGTGATTTTCACCACGTGGAGCTTACATTTGAATAAATACCGAATATGGAAAGTGTAACTACAATTCAAAACATGAAGTCCAAAGGCACACATAAGAAAAAGAATGTTTTTTTTTGCAAAGAATGACGGGGTAATTCTCTCTGTGTTCAAAATATACCATGATGAAATATTTGCCACTGCCCCTTTTCTGTTCTATGAATTCTAACCCTGAGTTTTCTATCTGTAACGGGAGAAAGGAAGAAAGACCATTCACAATTTGTCTTACATTTGTTTTTCTCTTTTTTTAATTAAATAAAAAAAATAATAAACATTTCAAATGTTGATTTGATAAGATAAAAATATTCCCTGTGGAACACCTCCCCTCACCTTTTTTTGTACTCTCTATTTTCAACCCTCGAATTAAGCTTTCCAATCTAATTAAAATTAAAACCTTGCTTTCTAACCAATCTATTCATGTACCGGACCGGCAACTTTCTTTATTTAATACGAAAATCTGCAGTGCCGTTATACACATGCATGTTGTTTGCTTGGAGTCCCCGCCCGAAAAGAAAGAAATAGCCTAACTCCAAGATACTATATTCCTGCATCACGTGATTTTCACCACATAGAGCTTACATTTGAATAAATACCGAATATGGAAAGTGTAACTACAATTCAAAACATGAAGTCCAAAGGCACACATAAGAAAAAGAATGTTTTTTTTTGCAAAGAATGACGGGGTAATTCTCTCTGTGTTCAAAATATACCATGATGAAATATTTGCCACTGCCCCTTTTCTGTTCTATGAATTCTAACCCTGAGTTTTCTATCTGTAACGGGAGAAAGGAAGAAAGACCATTCACAATTTGTCTTACATTTGTTTTTCTCTTTTTTTAATTAAATAAAAAAAATAATAAACATTTCAAATGTTGAGTTGATAAGATAAAAATATTCCCTGTGGAACACCTCCCCTCCCCCTTTTTTTGTACTCTCTATTTTCAACCCTCGAATTAAGCTTTCCAATCTAATTAAAATTAAAACCTTGCTTTCTAACCAATCTATTCATGTACCGGACCGGCAACTTTCTTTATTTAATACGAAAATCTGCAGTGCCGTTATACACATGCATGTTGTTTGCTTGGAGTCCCCGCCCGAAAAGAAAGAAATAGCCTAACTCCAAGATACTATATTCCTGCATCACGTGATTTTCACCACGTAGAGCTTACATTTGAATAAATACCGAATATGGAAAGTGTAACTACAATTCAAAACATGAAGTCCAAAGGCACACATAAGAAAAAGAATGTTTTTTTTTGCAAAGAATGACGGGGTAATTCTCTCTGTGTTCAAAATATACCATGATGAAATATTTGCCACTGCCCCTTTTCTGTTCTATGAATTCTAACCCTGAGTTTTCTATCTGTAACGGGAGAAAGGAAGAAAGACCATTGACAATTTGTCTTACATTTGTTTTTCTCTTTTTTTAATTAAATAAAAAAAATAATAAACATTTCAAATGTTGAGTTGATAAGATAAAAATATTCCCTGTGGAACACCTCCCCTCCCCCTTTTTTTGTACTCTCTATTTTCAACCCTCGAATTAAGCTTTCCAATCTAATTAAAATTAAAACCTTGCTTTCTAACCAATCTATTCATGTACCGGACCGGCAACTTTCTTTATTTAATACGAAAATCTGCAGTGCCGTTATACACATGCATGTTGTTTGCTTGGAGTCCCCGCCCGAAAAGAAAGAAATAGCCTAACTCCAAGATACTATATTCCTGCATCACGTGATTTTCACCACGTAGAGCTTACATTTGAATAAATACCGAATATGGAAAGTGTAACTACAATTCAAAACATGAAGTCCAAAGGCACACATAAGAAAAAGAATGTTTTTTTTTGCAAAGAATGACGGGGTAATTCTCTCTGTGTTCAAAATATACCATGATGAAATATTTGCCACTGCCCCTTTTCTGTTCTATGAATTCTAACCCTGAGTTTTCTATCTGTAACGGGAGAAAGGAAGAAAGGCCATTCACAATTTGTCTTACATTTGTTTTTCTCTTTTTTTAATTAAATAAAAAAAATAATAAACATTTCAAATGTTGATTTGATAAGATAAAAATATTCCCTGTGGAACACCTCCCCTCCCCTTTTTTGTACTCTCTATTTTCAACCCTCGAATTACGCTTTCCAATCTAATTAAAATTAAAACCTTGCTTTCTAACCAATCTATTCATGTACCGGACCGGCAACTTTCTTTATTTAATACGAAAATCTGCAGTGCCGTTATACACATGCATGTTGTTTGCTTGGAGTCCCCGCCCGAAAAGAAAGAAATAGCCTAACTCCAAGATACTATATTCCTGCATCACGTGATTTTCACCACATAGAGCTTACATTTGAATAAATACCGAATATGGAAAGTGTAACTACAATTCAAAACATGAAGTCCAAAGGCACACATAAGAAAAAGAATGTTTTTTTTTGCAAAGAATGACGGGGTAATTCTCTCTGTGTTCAAAATATACCATGATGAAATATTTGCCACTGCCCCTTTTCTGTTCTATGAATTCTAACCCTGAGTTTTCTATCTGTAACGGGAGAAAGGAAGAAAGACCATTCACAATTTGTCTTACATTTGTTTTTCTCTTTTTTTAATTAAATAAAAAAAATAATAAACATTTCAAATGTTGAGTTGATAAGATAAAAATATTCCCTGTGGAACACCTCCCCTCCCCCTTTTTTTGTACTCTCTATTTTCAACCCTCGAATTAAGCTTTCCAATCTAATTAAAATTAAAACCTTGCTTTCTAACCAATCTATTCATGTACCGGACCGGCAACTTTCTTTATTTAATACGAAAATCTGCAGTGCCGTTATACACATGCATGTTGTTTGCTTGGAGTCCCCGCCCGAAAAGAAAGAAATAGCCTTACTCCAAGATACTATATTCCTGCATCACGTGATTTTCACCACGTGGAGCTTACATTTGAATAAATACCGAATATGGAAAGTGTAACTACAATTCAAAACATGAAGTCCAAAGGCACACATAAGAAAAAGAATGTTTTTTTTTGCAAAGAATGACGGGGTAATTCTCTCTGTGTTCAAAATATACCATGATGAAATATTTGCCACTGCCCCTTTTCTGTTCTATGAATTCTAACCCTGAGTTTTCTATCTGTAACGGGAGAAAGGAAGAAAGACCATTCACAATTTGTCTTACATTTGTTTTTCTCTTTTTTTAATTAAATAAAAAAAATAATAAACATTTCAAATGTTGATTTGATAAGATAAAAATATTCCCTGTGGAACACCTCCCCTCACCTTTTTTTGTACTCTCTATTTTCAACCCTCGAATTAAGCTTTCCAATCTAATTAAAATTAAAACCTTGCTTTCTAACCAATCTATTCATGTACCGGACCGGCAACTTTCTTTATTTAATACGAAAATCTGCAGTGCCGTTATACACATGCATGTTGTTTGCTTGGAGTCCCCGCCCGAAAAGAAAGAAATAGCCTAACTCCAAGATACTATATTCCTGCATCACGTGATTTTCACCACATAGAGCTTACATTTGAATAAATACCGAATATGGAAAGTGTAACTACAATTCAAAACATGAAGTCCAAAGGCACACATAAGAAAAAGAATGTTTTTTTTTGCAAAGAATGACGGGGTAATTCTCTCTGTGTTCAAAATATACCATGATGAAATATTTGCCACTGCCCCTTTTCTGTTCTATGAATTCTAACCCTGAGTTTTCTATCTGTAACGGGAGAAAGGAAGAAAGACCATTCACAATTTGTCTTACATTTGTTTTTCTCTTTTTTTAATTAAATAAAAAAAATAATAAACATTTCAAATGTTGAGTTGATAAGATAAAAATATTCCCTGTGGAACACCTCCCCTCCCCCTTTTTTTGTACTCTCTATTTTCAACCCTCGAATTAAGCTTTCCAATCTAATTAAAATTAAAACCTTGCTTTCTAACCAATCTATTCATGTACCGGACCGGCAACTTTCTTTATTTAATACGAAAATCTGCAGTGCCGTTATACACATGCATGTTGTTTGCTTGGAGTCCCCGCCCGAAAAGAAAGAAATAGCCTAACTCCAAGATACTATATTCCTGCATCACGTGATTTTCACCACGTAGAGCTTACATTTGAATAAATACCGAATATGGAAAGTGTAACTACAATTCAAAACATGAAGTCCAAAGGCACACATAAGAAAAAGAATGTTTTTTTTTGCAAAGAATGACGGGGTAATTCTCTCTGTGTTCAAAATATACCATGATGAAATATTTGCCACTGCCCCTTTTCTGTTCTATGAATTCTAACCCTGAGTTTTCTATCTGTAACGGGAGAAAGGAAGAAAGACCATTGACAATTTGTCTTACATTTGTTTTTCTCTTTTTTTAATTAAATAAAAAAAATAATAAACATTTCAAATGTTGAGTTGATAAGATAAAAATATTCCCTGTGGAACACCTCCCCTCCCCCTTTTTTTGTACTCTCTATTTTCAACCCTCGAATTAAGCTTTCCAATCTAATTAAAATTAAAACCTTGCTTTCTAACCAATCTATTCATGTACCGGACCGGCAACTTTCTTTATTTAATACGAAAATCTGCAGTGCCGTTATACACATGCATGTTGTTTGCTTGGAGTCCCCGCCCGAAAAGAAAGAAATAGCCTAACTCCAAGATACTATATTCCTGCATCACGTGATTTTCACCACGTAGAGCTTACATTTGAATAAATACCGAATATGGAAAGTGTAACTACAATTCAAAACATGAAGTCCAAAGGCACACATAAGAAAAAGAATGTTTTTTTTTGCAAAGAATGACGGGGTAATTCTCTCTGTGTTCAAAATATACCATGATGAAATATTTGCCACTGCCCCTTTTCTGTTCTATGAATTCTAACCCTGAGTTTTCTATCTGTAACGGGAGAAAGGAAGAAAGACCATTGACAATTTGTCTTACATTTGTTTTTCTCTTTTTTTAATTAAATAAAAAAAATAATAAACATTTCAAATGTTGAGTTGATAAGATAAAAATATTCCCTGTGGAACACCTCCCCTCCCCCTTTTTTTGTACTCTCTATTTTCAACCCTCGAATTAAGCTTTCCAATCTAATTAAAATTAAAACCTTGCTTTCTAACCAATCTATTCATGTACCGGACCGGCAACTTTCTTTATTTAATACGAAAATCTGCAGTGCCGTTATACACATGCATGTTGTTTGCTTGGAGTCCCCGCCCGAAAAGAAAGAAATAGCCTAACTCCAAGATACTATATTCCTGCATCACGTGATTTTCACCACGTAGAGCTTACATTTGAATAAATACCGAATATGGAAAGTGTAACTACAATTCAAAACATGAAGTCCAAAGGCACACATAAGAAAAAGAATGTTTTTTTTTGCAAAGAATGACGGAGTAATTCTCTCTGTGTTCAAAATATACCATGATGAAATATTTGCCACTGCCCCTTTTCTGTTCTATGAATTCTAACCCTGAGTTTTCTATCTGTAACATGCCAAGAAATCCTCGCTAAAAATTCCGGTCTACCTCCTACGGCACTCATTAGTAGCTAAAGATTTGATTTCATTCAACAAATTAATTTATGACCTTCATGTACGTGTCGCTTAGAACACGGCCATATACCAAATGGTCAATATTAATCATCCATGTAATTTGCTCTATGGGGTGTTTGCAGAATTTCAACGGAAGCAATTTCTTGGCATGCCCTCTCAGCTATGTGTTATTTATATATTATTATACTTCATGTCAAAATGCCAGATTTTGATTGGTTAACACGAGGGAGACAATTTACTCTATCCCATGGCAAATACTAGATTTATTACCCTTCACGGACACGCCTGCTAAAGTGTGCGCTTTAATAAATACGGATGATTGTTATGTACAAGACGTCATAGTTTATTACTTTGAAATTAAAATTTAATAGACAGTAATAATAGAACATTCAGTATAATAAATTAAATAACACATATCTGAGAAGGTGATAGAGCAGATTTTTACCCCACGAAAAGACATTGTCAACCTTGGCTTCGCCTCAGTTGACATTGTTTTCTCGGGGTAACAATCTGCTCTATCACCTGCTCAGCTATGTGTTATTTATATAATATTTACTTGTATTGTGTGGTACGCAATCAACAAATGTTCTTTCGGGCTATTAAATTATATGCATTTATTACGAATATAATAAACTAAGGTAAAATAATTGTTTTCAAAAGAAAAGGTGACACCTAGAAATAAAGTTCAAAATATAAAAACAAAATCCTAAAAACTAATTTAAACTAAATAATTTACAAAAATATATCTGAAGTACAGCTTCTTTGAAGACAATTAAAATGACAATTTAAAAAAGTTCTAGAAATACATCAATTGCAGTGAAACCTATTTTACGAAACCAGTTGGATAAACTTCTTATAGATACCAGGATTAATCTTTTTTACACCAGACGAGCTTTTCGTCTACAACGTGTTCCGTGCAATAAAATTAAGAATGGAAACGGGGAATGTGTCGAAGAGACAACAACCCAACCAAAGAGCAGAAAACAGCAAAAGGCCACCAATGGGTCTTCAACACAGCGAAAAAATCCCGAACCCGGAGGCGGGCTTCAGCTGGTCCCTAAACAAAAATGTGTACTAGTTCAGAGAAAATGGACGTCACACTGAACTCCGAAACATATAGATGAACCAAAATTTAAAAAAAGCATACACATGTATTATGGTATTTTAAATTCCCATTTAGATTTATTTAGTCTTGATCATCTCAAACTGGTGCTAGGAGCCGTCTTGGACTTGCAGTGCGGTGAAAGTTTTTGTTCCATTTTGAAGCATTCATTATGACTAATCAGGACCGTAACTACACTGAGGCAAATGAGGCATGTTGGAAATTTAAAAAAAAAATAATAAGTTGAAACAAAAGCTTGTTTTCATATCAAATTTTTTTCACGGCGAGTGTCTTGCAAGAAGCAAGTTCTGTTCACCCTCTGACGTCGCCCCTGTTTTTTTCGGGATCCATGTTTCTCATTTATTTTTAGTTTGTTTTCGGTGTTGATTGTCTATAATTGTGTGTCGTTGTGTGTCTTATCTGTTCCCGGGGTTTTCTTTTGTTCATTGATTGCCCTTCTTTATGACTATTCTCCTAGTGTTGAATTTCATTTGTAAATAAGTAATTTTGTTTTAAACTTGAGTTTTATTATATTTAAGGACCTTTTGTCTAATTTAAAAAACTACTTTAAATAGTAAAAATATTTGAAAGTAGCTCTCGTCGTTTTGTTCTGAGGCGGCGTTAAGCGAACACCAATCGATCAATCGATCTTTATGACTATGGCTTCAGTTGTCTGATATTCCTTGTTGTGAACGTTCATTCTCTGCTTTGCGTAGACTTAAGACCTGGGAAAAGATCTACGATGACTACTAAACGGTCGTGTGTGGTTTGGCAATGTTGCATGAAACCGATGTCCAGATATTGTTCGTGAAAATGTTTTGAGAAGATACGATGCTATCGGACATAGACAAATTTGTCGTTTTTTCATGCAAATTTAAACTTTATATTAAAGAATACAAAACTGGCTCCCTTTTCTGTAAATAAAACAAAAAAGCTGACATGGGTTAAATTAAAGTGAGACAACCCAATATCCCGGAATCAAATCATTTAAAAGTAAATAATGTATTGCCATATGACCTTTTGCATTGAAGAGCTAACCTTGCATTAAGCCGTGTTCGGGCCCTAAAAAAGAAAACAAAGGGATATGGAGTAAATGTGCATGGGACAAAATACCACTCAATACATAGAAAAAATACAAGTTATCAATGAACAGGGCTTTTATTTCTGTTCTTCATCTTGACAGTCGCTGGAGGGTCTAAGGCTGTCTTATTGTATCGACCACGTTCAATATATAGCTAGCATACTATTACTTATTTTTATTTTTGCATTATTTTTGTAACATTTTTATCTAAATTCAATAGAAGGTACTTTTCAGGGGCAACTTCATTCTTTACTTTAAATTTTCTGTAGGTTCTTAGTGTATTTCCATTTATTGAATTATCATCATTAAAGAGACAATTTTTCCAAAATATATTGTAATTTTCATTGAGCGTCTTCGTATTTTTTAGAAAGGTACATTGATTTTCCCATGCAAACATGACTGAAATTCAATTTAGATACATGTATTAGTATTTTAATTTATGAAGCAAATCCATCATTTAAATGCTTGTTAAGACTTTGGTGTAATTTTTTTGTTAAATTTCAGCTGGTTATCGATCGAGGCTTACTGAATAATGTGAATGTTTACGTGAATATTTATTTATGAATTTACAAGCAAGTTGATACATGTTATTTTTCTATGTTGTGACTAACATGACTAATAAATACAGGTGTCTTTTCTTCAATGAACTTTGACCTAGATGAATTGGATATCAAAAATGTTGCAATCGTTGCTGTCTTATTTCAGATTCAAAGTAAGTATATATAATACATTCATTCATATACTAGTATCATAATTTTAAAAGAATTTGCCATGTAAAAACAAAAGATACGCCTTAATAATTCAATTTCAAGATTATTTGACCCAAATACTGTTTGAATTTAGGAAGTAAAGTCCATCTTCTTTTCTGAAATATTATTTACTTCTGCAATGAATGAATTAGTGATTTCTACAAACGCAGACTATACAGTAAATCAAAGTGTGGACACACACTGATGGCAATGATGTGTTACATTGTAAGAACCAAGCCAATAGGAGTGACGCACAATGCTGTAGCATATTTGTCATAATAGCTTTATCTAGATAGCGTCTGTTGAAATTCCATTACATGTGGTTACCAATATAATAAGATTGATCCATTGAAGCAATACAATTTGTAGATTTCTTTCAAATCCAGGAGAAAATGTCTTTTCAATGTATTTTGTCGGTTTTCCTGTTTGAATGGTTTTACACTTTTTGGGGCCATTTATAGCTTGCTGTTCGGTGTGAGCCAATGCTCCGTGTTGAAGGACGTACTTTGACCTCAGTATAATGGTTTACTTTTACACATTGTGACTTGGATGGAGCTCCAGAAGGGTAGTAAGGTATGCAAAAATCTATCTTTTTTGTTAATACCCCATTCTACCTTAAACTAACAATTCTCAAAAATTGTCTTAATCGATTACTCTTGATGGACGCATCATGCTGTATCTTCATTTAAATGAGAACAGTGGACTAATCCTGAATAACTAGTGCCAGTAAGAACCTAAAAATACTGAGTAGCCAGACACAGGCTCCCTATTCAGCTCAACCTTAAACAATGCAGAGTAAAAGTTGGGCCAGGATGCCTGGCTGCAAGTTGACTAATAAATCAACTCCTAAAACATGAAAGAGATTGCATGGACAGGAAATGGACAAGAATTTTGTATTGCTACCAGAAAAAGTAAAAATGATTTTACCGGTATACTTGAAAGGTCTTATAAAATGATATTAAAAAAAAAAATTTGATATATTATAATTTGTTTTATTATTAATTATTAATAACAATTGTTCAATCAAATATATCACCAAACAAGATTGATTTTATTGTATTCACATGTTGGGAGGATTAAGAGCTAGACCATTTGTATAGACACCTGTCTATTGTTGACTACTGTATGTTTCCCTCTGGATGTACTTTTATATACTTTCGTCATTGTAGTGTGTGTGATTGAGGTTTATCCTACATATCCTTTTATCCATGAGATACTTTACTTCTAAAATCTAATGACAGCACCGTCATATAACAAATGCTCTTTATTTCTTTTTTAGAGTGAGGAAACAGATGGTTACAAATCATTTTGCGGAATCTGTGATCTCCGCAAACTTTTAAAACCATCAGTGGCCTGGTGTTCAGAATGTGATGAACATCTTTGTAAATCTTGTATGGATCATCACACATTTTCTAGAGCAACAAAGGACCACAAAACAATTACAAATGTGGAATACAACAAGTTATCTCCCTTTATAAAAAATATCAAACCATTTTGTGAAGAACATGAAGACAAGTACCAAATGTACTGTCACAGTCATGAAAGTCCTTGTTGTAGGAAATGTTTACTAAAAGATCATTGGAACTGTAAGGACATTCATCCATTGGAAGATATGGTGCAAAATGTCAAATCATCCAGTGCTTTTGAAGACCTCGAAAAAATGTTGGAAGAAATGGTGAAGAATATAAAGAATATCCAGGAAAACAGATTAAGGTACTTGTTTTCAATACAGAAGTCAAAAGTAGATATTGAAAATGAAATTCAGCTTATTAGACTTCAAATAAACAAACATCTAGATCAAGTGCAGAACAAGCTTATATTGAAGCTAAATACAGAGGAAAACAAGGTTGTGAATCAGATAGAAACTTTCACGGAGTCACTGAAGGAAAAAGAAAAAAAAATTGATGAACTTTTGACAAATTTTCATCATATAAAAAAATGTGCATCAGAACTTCAAGCGTTCTTAAGCATGAAACAAATAGAAAAGACAGTTGTTCCTTGTGAACAATATATCCAGAGTTTGTTCAAAGATAGAACTCTTGAACAAACTACTATATCGTGCAGTATTAACAACAAAATTAAAAAAATTAGTACAAGAATACTAAGTTTTGGTAAAATTAACATTAGTAAAAAGGAATGTGACATTTCACTGATCAACGAAAGGGAAAGACAAGCACAAATTATGGTTGATGTGTCTGTTGACAACTTAACTCTAAAGTTAATACAGAAAATAAATAATTTTGGTAGCCAGGTGACGGGATGTAAAATATTACCTAGTGGAAAGAAGCTTTTTTGTAATTATTCACCAGCTCGTCTTATATTGGTCAGTATGGATGGATTAATTGAAAAAACAATTTCTCTGGAAACAATGAGTGCCTTTGATGTGACACATCTTGGCAATGATACAGTAGCTGTGACATCACCGATAGATTCTTGTATTACAATAGTTGACCTTTGTAGACAGGATGCCATAAGAACCTTCAAAACATATGTCAGCTGCTTTGGAATAACATTCAATAATGGGCAATTAATATTCTGTGCTTTAAATAAAGGATTGCGAAAGTTAGACTTACAAAATGACAATAAAATTACAAATGTTGTGACATTTAAATGTTCTGATGAATCATATGTTACATCATGGCATGATCAATTGTACTTCACAGATGCCAAAATGAAAGCTGTATTTTGTTTTAATACAGCAGGAGAATTTAAGTGGAAATTCGAATTAGAGGAAACAATTCCAGGAGGAATATCCATCAATTGTCATGGCAATGTTATTGTTGCTTGTAGGAACACTGCAAGTGTTATCTTGATCTCTCCTAGTCAAGCAAGATTTAAATCAGTTCTGGACTGGGATGACATTCTAGATAGCCCTCTAGCTGTTGATTATGATAAAGAAACAAAATGTTTGCTCATTTCTTGCACAAGTGGATCAGCTTTTTTGTTTATTGTAGAAAAAGAATAAATTTTCATAGCAGATTCTTTACAATGTTCTTGCTTTTTTCACATATTAGTTTAACCTCACACAAAGTTACCCTAATCCATTTTTCTGTTATAAATAGTTTTTTTTTTTGTTTTTTTTTTTTTTAAGTTTTGAAGCTACAAAATCTCTTTTTTTTAACTTCTTGGCAATACCTGATGATAATCAGTATTATCATGATTATACATTTACTGTAGAACCAACTTAGTTTGGGTTACTCCTTTTGTGCCATATCTCAGCAACTTCACTGTTATTTGTTTTTTGATGATTTCCTAATTTTCTAATTATACATGTAAATGTATAAAGGAATTCAAATTTGATATAATTGCAAAGATTAATATAAATGTTATTTTTCTACTTGCAAAATTCACAAAAAAAATATTGCTTGCTCGCAACAATAAGTTGGTTAACAGTATTTTATACCATATCTAAAATACATGTTCTATCGAGATAAAAATGAGGAAAAATGGTCTAATTGCTAATTAAACAACTATCCACCAGAGACCAAATGACTTGGAGGTAAGCAACTATAGATCTCTGTTACAGCCTTCAACTATAAGCAAGATAGATACCTTATCACTGAGTCAGGGGACTTACTGAAATAAGTGATTTAAAAATCACTTATTTAAGTAGCAAATTCGAAATTTTGTCACAAATTGTGATTTTGTAGTTTTACCAAAATTTTAAATATATCAGTTTAGATTATATCTTATTATTAGTAAAATTGGAAAAAATGAACCTTTTTCTTCTTTTAAATAGCAAGGTAATGCATTTGATGCAATCATTCAGCTGTAAATTCTATATTTGTTGAAAAAATGCTATAATAAAGGCTTTACTTAATGAACTGATACTTTCTTAACAGATTTTTCCCAGCAGTTGGAGTAATTTTCCTGTAAAATTCAAGGTTTCATCTAACAGATTATGTAATAAAATTTTACTGTTTGCCATCAAAATTTCACTGTTCGGGGGTGTTGAAATTAGTGGGGGTAATTACAATAAATATTGTGCACTCAACCATCCCCCGGACTTGGGACAATAAATTGTTGACACAGATATACGTATCGCCTGTATGTAATTTTGATAGTAAAATGCAAATGTTGAAATTAAAATGGCAATACTTTAACATGTAACTATGCAAACCATTTAAGGTCAATGAATCATGACAAAATGTGCTGGGCCAAATAATCTCCATGGAAATGAGATGTGTTAATGCTAATAAAACTACATACCAAATATCATTGACTTACCATTAGTGGTTCCCCTTAAACTGACCTCATCACAAACTAACAAATTTTACAATCCTGCCCTTACCGGAAAATGCATGCCTAAGTCTATCCTTTGCAACTTTGGTCTAGGAGAGACAAAAATCAACTAACCAAATAAAAAAAAGACAAAAGAGACAAAGTCAGATAGACAAGTAACTCTTAGTTACTGAAATTTAGTTCATAGCAAATTGCAACAACTAAATAGTTTATTATAAACAAGAGTGTTTGTGCAATTCTACTTGCTGTTTTATATCTGCACAAAAAAATGTTGTCAGTTAAAATTTTTAGACATTCTCCTTTTCATATTGAATACTTTCAAAACTGCACAAATAAACGTGATTAGATACACACGTTTCTAAACAACTGATAATGGGTATTCAATCAATGACAATGTTATTTTTTTATTTTTGTGCAAGAACAATGAAATAACAAACAACCCTTTAGAATCTGTAATGGCAAAAAAGGTTATATATATACACAAATCCAAATTCTAAATCAGTGGTCATCTCCAGGGCTCTTAAAGGGTAAGCAATTCCTGTTCCACTAGTGGTACCCATCTTGCTTCTCATGACAAGTAAAAATCTGGGGATAATGAACAAGGAAAGTAGGATAGGCTTGTCCAATTTGTGCTTACAACAAATGGAATACATCTGGTCATCTTTGACACCAATATTTCATAGAGGTTTGACTACACTGTACTAAATGCTTCCTTGATATCACCTTATTGAAGTGATTGACTAAATCATTTAAGTTAAACATTTTACAAGAATATTAATCAATAAAAATTTACAGCAAATTGCTCCTAAATCTTTAGGAAGTTTTTATTACAAATGTATAGTAAACACAGTATTTTTGTGCTTGTCCCAAGTCAGGAACCTCCAGCCTATGTAAGTCTTGTGTGTAATTTTTCATTTTGTTTTATTTATATGTTTCGGAGTTAAGTGTGCCGTCCATTTTGCTGAACTAGTATACATTATTGTTTAGGGGCCAACTGAGAGTGCAGGATTTTCTAGCTGTTTTGAAGACCCCTTGGTGACCTAAGCTGTTTTCTGCTCTTTAGTTGGGTTGTTGTCTCTTTGACACATTCCCTGTTTCCATTCTCAATTCTATTGTCTCACTTGCAACAACATATAACAAATACATGTATATGGGACAGGTTTCATCAGAGTTTGTTGACAATAATTACAATGTTACAGCAGAGGAGACATATCTTGCATGTAAAAAAATGTTTTAAATTCCTATGCTAGTTGTTTGTATTTTTGTTTGATAGGGAACATACAAACTCTCTGACAGTGGTGAACAATTTGAACAAAAAGATATCCTTAAATTCATGTAATGCTAGGAAATACAGATACAGATCAGCACTGTTGTTGTTGTTCTTCATCTTAACTGTAATACAAAGATCATTAACAATGACCAAAAGGGTCCATAGAGTCTACTTAAGCTGTACTCTTTTATAATCTCATCAGGTAACCAGTACAGAACACTGGACATCAAAGCTAACCAGTGGACCATGAATGCATTCTCAGACCTGCCAACTATCCTGATTTATGGGGGATATCCCCTATGAGAGGTGTTGACCTGAATTTTGAAATTCTTTAATATATAAACTGAACACCTCAAAACAGACATTCAAATGAGCTAAAAGGGTATTTAAGCACATACATACTCATCCAAACAATATAGAGGTAGATAAAAAACACTTATGACAATATAAGAGAAACATTAGCTCCTCTTGCGCTTAAAATCCCCCGACGGAGATTTTGAAAAGTTAGCAGGTACCGTATGCATTCTGCACAAGGTTGATAAAACAGCTACTATATCAATAAATTCTAAATAAACAATCAACAGTATTTGTATCAAAATAAATTATTATTTGCATATAAGATAACATATAAAAATATTGCACCAGTCACACGTATATCAAAAATATTGTGTTTATTAGAAATTTGTAAGATTCCAATCATTCAATCAATTTGATGTTTTATAATGAATTTCTATGTTTAAAGAATTTTTAATCAAAAATAAAAGATTCGATGGAAAAGTGAATATTCAACAATGTTGATATCATGTGGCTTGCTGAGTAAAATGTAATCTAGATTTAAATTTGAAGTCTAAACTTTTATATTATTTATATGAAAAGATGTTCTGAATGTGACGTCCTCAAAAATGTTTGATTGTTGTTTTATTATCTATGTGAAAGAAAAAATTAAAAATAGAAATAACTCATGTGGATTATTTAAGGAATGACTGTAATATTTTTTCTGTCTATGAAGAAATAACATCAAAAATGTGGTGCACACTGAATAACACGCGTAGCGGGTTATTTTAAAGTGTGCACCACATTTTTTATGTTATTTCAAATAGACAGAAAAAATATTACAGTCATTTCTTATAATTTAATTCTAAATTCCATTTTAAACCGGAGTAAACCATGAAAAAACGTTGATGACGTCACGGTCACATGACAAAACTATGTCTATGAGCTGATAAACAAAACAACGTCAGCCAATCAGAAGACACGTTACATCCAAAATTAAATTATTTTAAAAGAAAGTCATTAAATTTTTCAGATTTTTAAAATGAAATCTTTCCTTTTAAATTAAAAAACTTAATATTAAACTTTCTATTTTTTCCAGTAAAAGTCAATGAATGCAATTCATAAAGTTAGGACAACTATACCTTTGAAAGTTGAAAGGATTGGATGATTAGAATCTTTTACATAATTATTTCACCTAGTTATTACATTTTGTCAGTATTTTTCTCAATCTTCTAAGTCTATAAGGAATACCATAGTCTGCCTCCGGTGTGTCTGCTACTAAGACATGACCATTGTTGTTCCTACCAGACGGGGAATACACTGAAGTGTTTAAATTTTTCAAAAGCCTGTTAGGTTTATTAGTGTTTGCCTTCGAAGATTTTCTGTTCTTTATCAATGTAAACACATTTGTTTCTGGTGATTCTTTGAGAGAAGTAAACAATCTTTTGACAGGTGATTGGATTTTGTTGACAGGTGTTCCAGTGAAGTCATCATGTTCTTGCTGAATCCCATCCACCTCTGTAAGGTCATTTTCAATAACAGCCTTGACCCTTGGAATGATAATCGTCACAGGCGTATGAAAGGAAGTGTTTCCATGGTTACCAAGGTCAAAATTGTCATCTGAATTATCATGATCCCCTGGCTGTTTGTTCAAAAGATCATTTTCACTCAAAAGCTTTCTTTTTGACACTAAACTCTTTCTTTTACTTCTACTTTTCCTCTTTTGGGCTGTCTCAGCTCTATTTAAACATGGGGATTTTGTTTCCTGAGAAATATTTACATTTTCCTCTTCTTCAGAAAATGAAAGATCCTCGACAATTGTTACAGGAGGTGTCTTCTCACCAAAGAATTTCAATGGTTCATATTTGTTGTTTGCGCCTCCAGCAGGATTTCCGTGGGAACCATGATGACAGGTACATTTTGGGCCTGAAGTACTCCTACGTTTTCTTTGTTTTTTCACCTTTCTAGTTGACTCTTGGTTTTCACTGAATTGTGGAGATACCTGTAATGTAGTTTTATTTACTGTTATTGTCAGTTAAAAAAATGCAGGTAAAAGATGTGGATTACATATTATTTCTTATTATTATCATTCATTTTAATAATATTGTGTTTTCATACACCCTCTGGGGCCCCACTCCCTACAAATTTTTACTACTAATTTTTTTTAATTCATAGTGAATATATTTGCAACTTCAAAAAAGAAATGGTTTCAGATAATCAAAACTGTGTTTGAATTGTTTTACATTGGTCATTTGGGGAATTTTATAGCTGTGTATGCAGTATAGGTTTTGCTCATTGTTGAAAGCCATACAGTGACCTATAGTTATAAACTTCTACATCATTTGGTCTCTGGTGGAGAGTTATTTCATTTGCAATCATACCACATCTTCATATTTTTATATACAGTGTAGGGCTTTCACCAAGATTCAAATTGACATTTAGAGATAAAAAAAGATTCATAAAGGACACTAATTTACCAGTAATGACCATTACAAAAGAAAAATATTTTGTGAATGTACAAAATATGATACAATGTACTAGAAGATATACTTCATCTGTTTTTGATGTTGATACCAGTAGTATTTTAAAGCTGTATGACCAGTTACTGAGGCAAGACAAGGGATTTGCCTTTAATTTAAAGTTAGATTGAGTAAGATCATTACTTGCATTGTATATATTAGGTAACACCTTTTTTAAAGTTCAAAAAAATATTTTAACCCTATTCTTGACACAATGGTCTGATATTTAAAATATTTCAAGGGCATCTACCCTACATCATATTTTTTCAGTGAATAGAAAATAGGATTTTTTGGTCTTGACTAAACTTCATAAGTTTGACCTTAGTCCTGTGGTGTATTTATGCTATTCTTTTTAGGTCCCTTTTCGTCATATAACTCCTAATGTATTCCAGTACAAAATGTAGTTAAACATTCTTTGCTTTCAAATTTTTGGGTTTGAGCGTTCCCAATGAAGTAGAATCTAGAAAAGCTATTTGGACTCACCAAAGGAGTTGGTTCACTAACTCATAATTTTGGCCCTTAAAAACCTGAAAATTTTTCACTTTGATAATGTAGTGAACATTTGATTAAAACATATGTTAAAATGTCCAACTGTTTCAGTTAAAACATATTTTCACCAATTGCGTCATCAGTGACATCATAATGAAGGGGAATTTCATAAAACCTGATTTTTTGCAGAATTCTGCAATATTTATGACAGTTTTCAGAAAAATTAGGTGGTGCCACCCTTTGCCCACAAATATTTTTGCTAAAATATTCTTTTTATACCATATTCCTTACTCTTCAACAAAAATTTCAATGTGTGAGGGGTGGCGCCACATACAAAATTATGAAAAAAGGTGGAAAAAGTTGACAAATTTCTAGAAAAATAGACGAAAATGAAATCTATTCCTATTTCAGGCTAATATATTTATAAGTATGAAGCAGATATACAATTTTTGTATTATACTTTTAAATTTCCTACATTAAGCAATACCTACCCATTAGATTTACTTTAATAACTGATGTTAAAAAAAACACCTTTACAGGGCCATTTATTGAGGCTCCTTTATAAAACATTATTTTCATTTTTCATATTCATTGTAGCATTGCTTTTAATAATTCATATATACAAAAATAAGAATGTGGTATGATTGCAAATGAGACAACTATCTCCAAGATATCAAACGAGGAAGATTTGATCATTATAGTTAACTGTATGGCTTTCAACAATGAGCAAACCAATACTGTGTAGTACTCATCAAATTTAGTATAAATGCCTAACTATTAATAGTAATTTAATAAGGATCCGGACAGTCATATTTGTCAGTCATGACTAAAACTGAAAGCTATTTGTCCTAAAAGGCAGATTGGGATTAAGGTTAAATTTTTTTTGTACAGGTATAATTTCGGTCATTTCATAGAGATCAGGTTTCTTAATCGCCATTTTGCACTTGTTTTTGTTTTGTAATCCTTTTCTGGTAATAAAACACCCCAGTTACGGTCCAGTATAGTATGATGCTTGTTCTTATTGCAATACATTACCCATGATAGATCCCCTACAGGGACTGATTTTGCTGTGAGTGGATGTCTAGAACAATAAACTGGTGAAGGGACATTACTCTGTATGTTTACTGGACTCTCTGTGAAGATCAGGGGAGCCTTGTTATTGTGTAATGACTTTCTTCGCCTTGGCATACTGGGAGGCAAGACACAGTCACTGCATATCTATTTTTGTTTGTTAAACTTCTGAAAATAAAACAAACTTTCTATTAAGTTTAAGTTATATGGATTGATTTTTGGATGATAGTGTTCTTTATGTAAAATACTTCATCATGTTCAAGCATGACACATTAAAATATTATGATTATATAGATATACCCTGCTTTGTATTATTCGGGTGACAGTTATGACTTTTCAACTCTCTACACTGCACTTCCACATAATCTTATTAAACAAACGTTTTCCTAATTAAATAATTAAAAGGTCCTTGATTGCATATTTATTTGCTGCAACTCATATCATGCATATTTAGCCTTCTTCTGTAATCAAAAAGGTACATATGATTGACATACCAAATGGACAGCCAGGGATACTACTTGTACAAGTTATTTTTATTTACTTAAAGAAGTAAATAATAGAATACTTATATAAGTAAACTTTGTTATATTCATATTTTCTTATAAGGTTTGAATAATCTCCCCTTTTTTCCAAAAATTTACTTGTATAAGTAATTTTTTTTACAATCCCTAAAATTCTCAAGTTTTGGGATGTAAAAACATGCCTTAAGCTTAAACATTTTTTCTCTGGTAAGCTCATAATTTTTTATTAGAGTTCAACATTTCATCTCATTAACTCAACAAAGAAACCAATTGCGCAACGATCTTAAGTAATTGAGCAAGGCCTTCAAAAATTGCCCCTTGGAGGCTTGTAAATGAGCAGTGTTTTGAAGATAACAGACAAATGAGATTTTCATTGTCCATGAAATTACACTTACATGATAAGTAAAGACATCTGCAAAGGACAGACAATTAAAAATTCTATTAGAGCAAAGATGTCCTGAGAAATTCAAGAAAAGAAGATAGTATGACATTTTTACTTGTATAAGTAAGAAGATAGTATGACTTTTTTACTTGTATTAGTAAAAAAATCTGAATGTCTAAGGGACATAACTAAGCCATTAAAATAATTTACCTATACAAGTTAATAAAATACACTTGTATAAGTATATTACAAATTTATTTATCTAAGGTTATAAATATTTACTTCTACAAGTAAATAAAAATAACTTGTACAAGTAGTACCACTGACTGCTGGAAGTGTGATGAGATGATTAAAGTTATAAATTTTCTACTTGCCAAAATGCCAACATATATGAATGTTTCGACAATAAAGTTTATAGAATGGATATAGGTATTACTATGGGTACCAAATGTGTCTCATAATAGCAGACTTGCTCCTGCATTGCTATGAATCACAGTTTATGGCTGAACTTCATGAAGATCCGTCTACATTTCAATTAATTGATAAAGTCAACAACACCTCCTGTTACCTTGATGGTAATTTTTAGTTAATTTATCAAGAATTTCCTAAATATATTACTGCAATTTACTCAAAGGAACTTGAATTAAATAAATTGAATATACACAGCAATAACTACCCTTTCCCAGGTTTACATATTTCAGTTTCACATAGGAAACTCTATACTAAACTTTACAAGAAAACTTCTTTTTTTTAAATTTATACATTCACTCTATGTGATTATCAATTCCAGACTTACTTCTTAACTTTATAAAGTTCTTATTTTCATAATAAAATAAACAAAGCAAGTTATTAAACAATCACAGAGATTAAACACTGAAAAATAATACCTAACATGCATTGCTTATATACATGTATCAATCAAAAGAGTAATTATTTTTAAATACCAATCTATAAATGCAGCCAAAAAGTTGTAGACTACATATATTTTTTTTTCACCATAAATTTAACATATTTTGGTCCAAAGATTTACCCCAAAACACCCAAAAAAATCAAACACACACTTTTAATGATTGGTTTTTTTTTTAACTTATTTGTTTATTTTACATGAAACATTACCACTTCTATAGAAAAATAATACCAAGAACTGTAACTGCCACAACTTATTTATTCACTTAAGATATTTATTGAACATCAATAATTTAGAAAGAGTTTAGACATAAACAAATCTTCTTTTGTTTCTGATACAGAAGTCAAAATATGGATTATGATAAAAATGTGAACAATTTTGGACTTGTTTAATTCAGAAAATGACAGACTTGTTTAGATCATTTTATGTTTCATTAATCAGGATTAAAACACTTTATTTTACTTTGTGGCCAAAGTAAAAATGACAATTAAAAACATTAAAAAGGAAATGAGCTGTCTATAATTACAAATGCAAGTAATGCTTTAACTAAACTCGTTTCCTCACATCTAACTTTTTTATATATTTTAGTGGTAATAAATAAACAGTTGCATTAGAAAGTGAATATTTACTATCTGCATTTTTAAGACTCTCACTCATATTTTTCTTCAGAAGACAACCTTTAAACACTGACCAAGAATGGCAAGATTATGAAGGGATTATACATAAATTAAATATCACACATGTACCAAAGAATCACAATTAATATGACTGTTTTTTAGTGTTTTGAGGTATTTTTTATTTTTTTTGGGGGGAGGGGGTATTTTTTGTGCTTTGGGGGGTAAGTCTATGGACCCCTTATTCATCTATCACTATAGTATAGGAAAGAAATAAATACGTTATATGAAACCAACTACCATTTACATGATTAAATGCAAGATGAATTTTAAGATGCAATAGGGGCAAACAGAATCTATGGGCAGATAGATCTGGGGCGAAAATGTCATGTAGGCGAACGTACCAAAACAGAACGTCCTTAGCGATATCTTACAAATTGTTTATACTTTATATTTATTAAAAAAATCAACAAAACAACATTTTTAATATATATTTAGCATTGTGTGTGTGTTTGAAACTGTTTATATGGGCTTCGTCCTCTGTGAAAAGCAATATCTGCTTCATATAAACATTTTACAGTATGCTTGGTACTTGGCACTGCAAATACAAACCAAAAACAAGTCAAGGCACATCCACATGTCTGTGTTTTGTCTGGTCGCCATATGTAAACAATATACTTTTTGTTTTGAAACATCCGATTCGCTGCTATAAATAAATCAACCAATAAAGTTTAGTTTTACAAAAAGATATTTTATTTCAAGTCTCGTTTAATGACGTTATCCTTCGTGGACAAAATTTCATTGGTCAATCTTTAAATGTGCCCCAAAATTCAAAAATGGATGACAGTCAAGCCTGGACTTGAAATGTAAACGCCAGTAACTTTTTTTCAGTTTGAATAGCAAAATGTGATCAAAACCTTCAAGTATCACGAAAAAACTTTAAAATTGAAAAAATTTAGGTATAACCAACTACTTCCCTGCACAGCAAATATGATGCCTCGGTTTTTTTCTTCGAATGGAACGAGCGCGGTGACATTTTTATATTCGCACAAAGAAAGTTCCTTACAGTTGCAACATTAAAGTTTAAGACGGTCACCCAGTCAGTACTAACATTAGATATTCCAATAATTTTCTACATTTTATACAGTATTTAACTCTTAACTTTCATACAATTTCCCTCTCAAATTTGAAATAATTGCAGACAATAAAATTTTGTTGAATTCATTTTTGGACCAACCAAATTTGTTTCTGGGAAGAAAAAAAACCACATAATCATAGAAAAAAAGAATGAAAATACAAACATTTCAAAAGTATACTTGTCTCTGAACATGTTTTTCCATTGTTCACCTAATTAATCTTAAATTTATTCGGGATAATGCACAACTTGTGTACACATTCGGTGAAATTTTCAAGACTTTTTTCTTTAATGATTCCTCGGCCAATACTTTCTTTTATTGCCTTAATATATGTGTCTGCTTATTCTTAAAGCTTTAATTTTGAGATAACATACTGCTTGTGGTTAGTTATTAATTTAAACATACTGCTTGTGGTTAGTTATTAATTTAGTACTCAAATCAATTTAGATGTCAATACACAACAACTAATACCTTTGCCAACTCCTACTCAACCAACTCCACACTATTTACCAACTTGTACTTTAGATCTAGTATTAAACTCTTTGAGCATCTGATCGAGAAAACAGTCTTCCTGCACAACATAAAAAAAAATGATGATAGGTGGCTGTACATGTATAAGGTCCAGTAGCAAATTTAATGCTTTTTTCAGGACAAGAACATGCAAATTTATATGAATCCTGCTTTGACTAGACTGACAAGCTGAGTCAGATTTTTAAAGTGCTACAACTAGTTTACAATGCCCCTGTTTTTTTTAAAGAACAAACTGATGGTTGCAAATGAATAACAATAAGCTCATCATAGATATCAGGATTGAAATTTTGTACTCCAAACACATGTTTCAACTACAAAAGACTCATCAGTGACCCTAGAATCAGGATATACATTTCGTAATTTTTTCAAAAGCTTGGCCAGGGATAAAACTTAACTTTTTTTTTTACAGGAGCCAGCTGGGCTACAGAATTGTTTTTGGCCCAGTTTTTTTCTTGGGAAAAAACAAATATACATCAAACAGTTTTTAGTTTAATATATTTATCAAGAGCTGAAAATGTTTGTCTTTGGATCACCATATTGTTGTCAAATGTTGACATGTTAGGCAAATCATTCCCTCCTCACTGTCTTTTAACCAGGACCTGTCTTTTTCCAAATCAGTTGAGTAATGCTTCACCCTTTTTGTTTTCTCATATTCACGAAAGTATGTAACCTTATCCCTCATTTTTTTCTTTTCTGTGGAGGCTTAGCGCAGCTTATATATTTCCACATTTTGAAACAGGAAGTTTACAAATTGTTTCTAATTTTAAATTTTGACAGACATGGGCATGACAACGATACGTACTTACCGTTATATTAATATTTAGGAATAAATAAATTGATTTGTTACTGGCTGTTTGAGTAGAAATGTTTGAAATATGTATCAAATTCGCTTCAGTATTTTTCAGAAATGAAAAAAAAAGCGTGTATGTAATGAAATTCAACCGGATTGACTAGGACGTACCGATTTCACTTGGTCTATTCATTCGTTAACTGGTTCCCCGTTTGAAAACATGTGACTTCCGTTTAAAACAAAACCAGCGATGTTTTTTTTTCTACGGAAAGCTTTTCCATAATGTGTTTTGAATGATTAAATAACCGTCGAGTACTTCTAGCGATAGAACAAACTTGTCAGTTGGAGTTATGAAATAAATATATTGCAATCGCTACCTGGGCGATCTGGAAAGTGATGTGAAGTCGCCCATGTGAAATTATGCTCGCCATGGGCGACTGGGCGACCGTTAAGTTTTATCCCTGTTGGCTTTTATAATTTTCCTTTACGGTAAAGATGTTGATTGTACAAGAATAAGTCCTCAGACTTCATTGTTCAAATTAAAGTGCCCCATTTATTCAAAAAATCCATCGAACAAGATTTCTTAGTAAAATCCTGAGAGATGTTGAGTATATATACAAAGTCGTGCCATGTGATGAATGATGAAACATTCAACTACAGTTTTTTCTCCGCTAAGCGACACAAAGATGTGCATTATTACGATAATATATTGATAACATTTGCATGCATGAGTTTGTTTGTTTTTCAATTTGTTCTGTTGTGTTTAGTTTAATTCGCGAATGAATCAATGGCATGATAATTGATTTGCATGACGGTTCGAATAGACCCACCAAGGCCTGAAAAAATTCAAACAAATGCGGAAAATTTCCAACGATGAAGTACTGCTAATAATATGTCCATTTGACAAGCATGAAATCTTGTCTTATAAATTCACCAGATGCCACGATTTTGAGTCTAGATTTCAAAAATTTTTCAAGGGGGGTAAACCCACCCAAACCCCCCCCCAAAATTTTCTGTGACCGCCTACTTAATCATTTTGGCCTGTTAGGCCAAAATAACAGGCCAAAATGAACGGAAAACCCTGTTTTCTTATACATTAGTACATGTAAATATTGTTGTCTTTGCTGAAATTTTCTATATTTGGCATTTCTGATCAAATAAAAATTTCAGACAAGTCACAATTTGTAGACGCTTATCTAATGGACAAGATGGGTTCAACATTAATGTTGAATGATATCCATTCATGATTATATCCAAGTTAAGAAACTGGTTAGGATATTAAATTTTTCGGTGGACAATAATATGTTGTGTAAAAAATGTTAATTTGTAAATGATATTCCATTTTCATCAGTATTTACAATATATTCATATGTGTGTGGAACATTGGCAAATTCATTTATATAAATATATTATTGTTACTTTAAATTTGCTTTCAGGTAATGCATCAGAGGACTTTTCAGGACGATGTCATCCAACCATGGAAGACATCTTGTAGGACCTCATTTCCCACAGGCTACAGCTAAGAAAACTGTGTACCCATTACCACAGCAATTAGCAGAGAAAGTGATTAAAGATCGAGGAAGAAATGCATATGTTGTTGTGTTTGACACCAATGAAACAGTAGACAGTTCATCTGGGTTGTCAAATTCTGATCGGAACAGTGTTTTGAAAACATCCTCCAGAATACTAAATGAAACGAATATTAAACAGGAAAATGATTCCTCGTCATTTCAGAAACTTTCAAGATCTAAATCTACCTCAACTGAGGATGTCAAAATCAACTTTTCAAACTTAGAATTTGAAGAATATGACAGCTCTAAGACAGCTGTCAAAGTTTTTAGTGATGATGATATTGATATTGAAATTGATAAGTGTACAGTTAAACAAGAAATTGATGAAGGTTATGAAGAAATACACCGTACAAGGACTAGTGAACCAATTGCAGGTTACATGGTTATTCCTCCTTCCTTCTCAACACCTTTGTCCTCAAAATTTAATTTATCAGGGTCTTCAGGCTACTTCAGTGGTGGCAGTAGTGGTATATATTCACAATTCAACACTCCAAGCCCTCTTCCAACACCAGAACAGGGATTTCAACATCCAGCAGCTAGGCAAATTATACTGGTTCCATCCTCAGTTTCTTTAGAAGGAAGAAATGTTTTACCTCAATATTCTAACATTTCACCTATGTCTTCTTTAGCAGCAGGCCTCCATAATTCTGCAAGAATACAGTCACCTACAGTGTTTTCTACTAAGAAATTTACTGGAGCAGATGCTTTTTCCTTACCAGAAAATCCACAGGAAAAATTTGTAAGTTTGGAACATGATGAAAGTAACAGACCACTGTCATCAATCTCATTAGAAAGCACATCTCGGTCATCAACTCCATTCCAGTGGGAGCAAGTTGAAAATCGTATAGTCATACAAGCACCCAATAAAAAACCATTAGATCTTTCACTACCAAATGTCAACAAAACTGCAGCAGAAGTCCAACAGAGTATTAATGAAGTTCTTAAAGAAATGCAAAAACCAAAAACCCAGACATCAAAAATTGGAGAAGTTGTCATTCATTGTGACGTAAAACAGAAAGAAACTGTTGTAATGGTACAACAAGGAGACTCATCTAATTATACCATTGGACATCTTCCAATGTCTGACTCTCAAGAATCAATAAACCCAAGATCTTCAGAAATGTTGCCTCCATGTATTAAACAGGAAACAGATGACATTTATTCCCATGATTCCGGTGGTTTTGTGAAATCCCCTGAAGCATTTGGTTTTACTAATTCTCAAGAATCTAATGATTCTGCTGCTGTTCCTATGGAAAAAGGTTTGTCAAGTTACGGTAATTTTTATATTTTGAGGATTTTGCGACTCTTCTGAGAGATACTTATCTTTTGAGTGTGAAACTGTCATGGATATTTGTATATCAGGTTTATGGTAACATTGGTTAGATTTCATCAACAGAACTGCGAGCACACTAGTTATATAAGCCAGCCTTTTGTTTATTATCATACATGGTCACTGAAACACTTTTTACAAATAGCACTAATTAGACCCAGACAATTTTGAGATAACTTGGAGGAAGCTTTTATTCTAGTAATTCTACACACAGTGAAAATTACTTATTTTTTATTTATGTATTTTTTTCTGGAAAAAAGTAAGGTTGGTCACAAAAAATGTTGCTGAGGCACTTTTTTTTGTTAGCCGTAGACATGGTAGATGTGATAGACAGTGGGCCATATCAAATTTTAAAGATATCTTTTCAATTGAGTGAAGACAAGAAAAGTTACGATTTTCACAGATATAGAAATTTTATTGAACCCATAAAAATTATTGATCAGCCAATGATCATATTGTAGCTCTATAACCATGTTATCATCAAATTACACACAGGAAGTGAGGAACTCTAAACACATTGTGTATGGTTCAATCAAAGTTTGTAACACATTAAATAATAAATTGTCATTGGTTCTTCTTTATAGACTGTCAAAAGACTTGAAAACAGTACTTTGTGAAATCATATTTATGTTCTAGATAAAAAAAAAGTAGCTGGTAATGAATTTTTCATTTTTAGTTTATTCTAATCTATCATGTTTATGCGGAAATATGAATCGGTTGTGTAATACATATTTTGATTTTTATTTTTAAAAGGTGTTCAACTTAGTTTTTGATATTATCTTTGATTTAACTGCATGTACATTTATAAAGATCAGGATTTTTTGTAGAGGTATTAGATACATCATTAACTAACATCCAGTGGTTGGGTGGTATACAGTTGAAGAATCCAACTAAGGCAGACAAGCCTGATCCATCGAAGTCAGTCCATAGTACTACACCTGTTCAATGGAAAAGAATGAGTACTGATGATATTTTGCGGGTAATTTATTAATGCTAAGTAGGGCAAAAAATAAAATTGACATTGTTTGAAGTTGCCTACGAAAATTTTTATGACAAATCAAGTTTTTTCATGCTCTAATGTCGTTTTCTTGTCTAAAACATGTAACTAATGTTGTTGGCCTAAAAAAATACAATCCCAACCTACTTACCTAACCCTAAAAGGCATGGGTAGGCAACATCAAACAAAGAATTTGTTAATGGTGGCCTAGCTGTAGGGAAAAGTCAGAAATGATAAAGCCCAAAACAAATAACACATCCTTTATAGCCAAAACACTCAAATAAACATGAAAAAAAGACATATATTTTCAAAGCTTTAAACATTTTTGAAAATTAAAGAGCTGCAAAATAGTCCACTGTATGTTATTTTAAAATTTCAAGCAAATTAACCTGTCAGTGATTTCAAAGATTTCCCTGTGAATTTTTATTTCACCATGAAATATGTGCAAATATTAAAATAATTATCAACATCCTTCTGAAAGATGAGTAATAAAATTAATTATTTCGTTTTACATGTATAATACATAATATATCTTTACAGATTGCTGCAGAATGTGGTAGAAAGAAAAGACCACCATTTTCTTACATGACCTTGATACAAATGGCTCTGCACAGTAAAGAAGACAAAAGAATGAGATTAAGAGACATATGTGCTTGGATAGAAAGTACATTTCCATATTACAAGTACACTGCCAAACCTGGTTGGAGGGTAGGTCTTCAAATTTAGTCTTTCAACATTAAAAAGAATTAAAAGCTTCATCTCAAGGAATTGTCAGTTGATAAACAATTAAGCTTTGTTGAAAATATTAAAGTATGAAATCTTGAAGTGGTCATTCAAGAATATTATACAATTGCATAATTACCTTACCGTAGAAAGGCTTGTATAGTTCGCACTGGTACATAGTCCGCACCCCCTTCTCCCCACGAAATTTTAGGTAAAAAAACTTTTTGTAACTGTTAGAAAAGGTCTAGTGAAACTCCGGTAATTTCAAATCCTGTGCGGTCGTTTGCGGTATTTTCTTGGGAAAACCTGTTTTCCATCATCAAACAGAAGCTGAAACTGCTTGTAAATGATTCTAGAACGCTTCATGATTGTTAAAATAAGTTTTATTCACTTAAAAAACAATTTAGAAACTTGTGTATGTTTAAACAGGAAGTTTAAAAAGCACGTGTAAAAGAAGAAACTAACCGGTGAGAGTCGAAATCCGTACATAACAGATATCACTATAATACGACTTTGAAAGTAAAACAGTTCCATCCTTTTGTAAAACAGTCTTTAATATATCTATCACATTAATGTTTGAAGGGTCTTAAGCTAATACAAACCATATTAGTCAGTATGAAACACCAAAACGGAACGAACAATAACCGATTACGTTTTGTAGTTTACAAATTCTAAGCTGGTTTACGGTTGTCTTTTTCACTATGTTTGTATCGTTTCAATCAAGCAGATACCAGTTTTTTTCAACCAATGCATTGAAAAGAAACGAGAAATTTGTAATGAAAGGTTTAGTTTTTATATTTATCAGTATTAATTTGATATTGAATAGAAATAACCTATTAATATGGATGAGTTAAAATTATTAGTTTGAAAAATGATAAGAGCGCCCTCTACAATTTAAATAACAAAGATGGCGGAACGTAAACAAACCACCTCGCCCGCGAAATTGAAATTTTTCTCTTATTTCTTGCTTATTGTACTCTATAGTCCGCACCCCGTCTGGAAGGTCCAATTTTGGAGAATAAAACCGCGGACTATACAAGCCTTTCTACGGTATATAGAAATATATGCTTGGATAGAAAGTACATTTCCATATTACAAGTACACTGCCAAACCTGGTTGGAGGGTAGGTCTTCAAATTTAAGTCTTTCAACATTAAAAAGAATTAAAAGCTTCATCTCAAGGAATTGTCAGTTGATAAACAATTAAGCTTTGTTGAAAATATTAAAGTATGAAATCTTGAAGTGGTCATTCAAGAATATTATACAATTGCATAATTACCTTATATAGATATAAGAAGATGTGGTATGAGTGCCAATGAGACAACTCTCCAAGACGGTCTTCAACACGGAGCCTTGGCTCACACCGAACCGCAGCTAAAAAGGGCCCCAAAAATTACTAGTGTAAAACCATTCAAATGGGAAAACCAACGGCCTAATCTATATAAAAAACGAGAAACACTTATGAACCACATCAACAAACGACAACAGATTCCTGACTTAAGACAGGTGCAAACAATTGCAGCGGGTTTAAACATCTTAATGGTACCAAAAATTCACCCTTATCTGAAACAATAGTGTAACATCACAACATAGAAAGACACACTATAAAATATCAATTGAAATGGCTTAACTCAAAAGATATATTAACACCAGTGAACATACACTGAACAAATAAATTTGATCTATGATATAATACAAAATAGATAAACTAAGGGAAGAATAATCAAAGTAACATGTTATACCGCTGTGAAATGTTAAACAATTTAAGAAAAACAATATGCTTGAACAAAAATATCAGCCATTTGCAATTACTTTAAACACAGGTAAATGAAAATAATTTTGTTGTTAGGTATACGTGTACAGTTCAAATAGAGAAAGGAAATATTTTTTTCTAAATAAATAATTTTGATGTTCATAGTACGAAGAAGTAAAATTTAAAGTAATACCAAACACTTATCAAAGCTGGTATATAGACCAGATATAACCCTGAATAACATTAGATAACAAAAAAGCATTACAATTAGTATCAACAGGTCAAATAAACAAGAACGTATGATTTGAGAGTACTCACAGTTACTTATATCGTATGTTTCATTAGAATCTGTAATTTTGATTTACTATCGACAATCGGGAGGCATTTAAAAATTATACTTATTTCCGTATCAAATACAACAGCTATGACTGCAAGTGCTATTCGTGACAATGTTAAAATGCATAGAAAAACAAACAAAAGCTTAACATAACTCATAATTTCATGGTTGTAACATAGAAATTTAATTATAAGAATTGTTTGCTTCTTTTTATAATTTTATAGGGTTGTAAAAGCTTTGATGCAATTATGGTATTTTCCACAGTTCATACACGTTGTGTTTCGGTCAACATTTTTACATACCAATAAAATTATAAAAAGAAGCATTCAATTGAAATCAATTCTTAATTAAATATCAATTTTTCACAAGTCTATTAAAACCACAAATTTACCGGAAAAAAAGACTGTAATAGTTTTATTCTATAATCAGAGAGAAAACAATAACGACAAATATTTACATTGTAAACAAACATTTTGCCATAATTTACATGTAAAAGTATATGATATTTAGCACAGTGAATATTACTTTTCTACAGGTTAATTCAAAATCCAATTCATCCAGAAAAAACCTACTAAAATAATACCAATATTAGTAAATGAAATTTTTTTTTTTACACCAGTCAGGATTTTAGACTTGACTATTTATTTTAGAGAGCACATTTAAACTGTTGGCTGTTTGAAAATTACAAGGTCATTAAAGAGTTTTGATTTAACAGAAATGTAGAACATTGCATAAGACCAAACAAGAAAAAAGTTTGTCTTCCCTATCTATTCTACTTTAATATAAGAATAAGAAGATTTGGTTTGATTGCCAATGCTACCACTTTTCACCAGTGATCAAATGATGTAGAAGTTAGCAGCCATAGGTCTCTGTACAGCACAATGAACAAAACCTATACCGCATAGCAAGCTATAATAGGCACAACATGAAAAATGACCACTGAATATCAGGCTCCTGATCTGGGACAGGCACATATAGAATGTGGTGGGGTTAAACAGTTTGAAATTAAAAAAGATTCCGGCTTTCTAATGTGAAAAAAATAACCCAAATTGGGTGCAAAAATTTCTAGACTCTTGGTTTGTCACATGTTTGTACTTCTGGGAAAATTAAACACTAGGTATATTTTGTTTAACATATTAATGATGCTGGAAAGGAAAATACCTATAATTTATAAAATTTGTGGTCTTATTATTGAATTTATGTTGTCTTTGATTTATATCAAACAATAAGTTTTTGTGTAGTTGAAAGTTTAACACATTGTTCATGGTCACATGTTGGTTAGTCATGAATGGAGAACACTTTTTTTCCTTCTTGTGTTAATATATATTGTCCATGTGAATACACTATCTCTAATTATATAATACATTTTTCAGAATTCTATCAGACATAATTTGTCATTGTATAGTATTTTTGAAAGAGAAACCAATAAGAAACATGGTTCATACTGGACTGTAAGAGATGATTGTCCAGAGAAATTAAAGTCTTGTCCTGTACGAGATACCAAAAAAGGTTTGAACTAACAGTTATTTATTGTGTTTGGCTGATTTATGTCACCATGGATACATTTAAATACTTTGTATACACTGCTGTCAAAATTTTTTATGAGAAGATTGAGAATTTAAAAATGGAGGTGGATAACTGTGTCAACTTGCACTTTGCATAGCCAGGTGATATGATAGCTGGTGGTCTGGGGCACCAGAAACTCTGGGGTATATCCTGCAATCTGGGCATATCCTGGCACTCATTTTCAAGTTTTGAAGACCCTTTTTGTGAACTAAAAGATTCCACATATATTTTTTTTATATTAAGCTGTTTAAGAAAATGTGCAGACAACAACTGACAAGCTGCAATTGTTTGAAACCTGACAAAACAATCCTAAATTCTACCTGCACTTAAAAAAAGATTTTTAGGTCGACATACATGTATATACTGTAGGGTGACTTGTAACAGGAGTAGTTTTTAGTACCCAGGCTTTGTGCTAATCAGAGTACAAATTTTCAAAATGAAGTAGCTATGTTATAGACAATTACATATAGAAACACTTAAAACATCATACTGCGGATGACCAAGTTAAAGGAATGCTAAACTAGACACTACACCGAACAACACAAAAAGAAGTCATTTTTCATGTGTTATTGCTCTGAACAGATGTCATCGTGGCCTGTGGTAGTGGGCCAAAGCCATCATGTTGCCGTGGGTCATTTGAATTTAGACAATTCTGCAGCATTCCATTGTCACTAAGTTAGTCATTATCAATAGAAAAAATTGTTGAATATTAAACATTTATTTCCAATTGATCACCTTGTGTTGCTTTTTATTTCACCCAGAGGGTGGGATTCCCCTAATGCCCATGTTTTTCGTTTAGTCATGCTTAAAATTAGAAGTTGGTTCATATCATTATCTCTGAACCAGTCAAAAGTGGTGAACTAAATTTATCTTGGAAGGATTTAACATGCATCCCATTTTCTTGCATTTATTGTGTGCCTGTTTCAGCTGTGTTGGAGCTCAACAATTTATCTACTGCTACTTTCCAGGAAATTAAATGCAACAATAAAAATAAACTAATCAGCGACCAATGACATGATCCAGAACTCCTTTTACCAAATTAAAATAAAAAAATATAGGACATTTATGTATTCGTTTTTATCCAAAGTAGGCATCAGGGATCTACAGTATAGAGGGTGAAAATTGCCAGCTACGTTCTATTGAAAGCACTTGGTATAATTAAAAAGCCTAACATAAGCTGTTATTATCCTTTTTATGAGCCTTAGTGGTGTTTTTTAAAGGGTTTCTTCATTTGAGTGAAAGATATACAAATACTTACCAAATCTGAGCTCAAAATTAGACAGATATGACAAAAATTTGCAAATAACTTTTTATTCTGGAAGGCTAGAATGATTTGACATTTGTAAAACTATATGAAAAAAAGGTCAATAGTGGCAACTGACCTAAATATGGATCAAAGGAGATGTTGTGTATGCATCAATGACTCAATAAGACAGCAACACAACGTCACAAATAACCAAAGAAAAACATGTCCAATAAAAACCAAAGAGAATGATTCTGTGTAGGGAAAAAAAATAATACATTAAGAAGTCTTTATGAAATAAAATAGTAAAATCTTGAAATTTATATGAATTATATAATCTTCACAGTAAGAAGTGTTTCAAATTATAAGATTTGTAATTTATCTCTTAATTTTTGTATGATATTTCTTGTAGATGAGGTCAAATCAGATTCTCCCCTTCCCTTTAATGGAATGATACCGGTGATTCCATCATATATACCACAGTCTACTGCTTCCACAACTTGTACAGGAACTCAGGCTAGAAAACGAGGTATGGAAGTTGTACTGTAAATTCTGAAAAATTTTGTGTATGCATTATTATTTAGGTTGTTGAACACTAGAGGATGATGATGGATGGCTGCTGAACGTCCAGTGGCAAATTTAGGTAGATAGGGTGTCTTCCTCCATCTTGGATTTTGAAATACCAGAAAACAATCGGTCTAGATCTTTAAGAAAATGTGAAAATTTTGAGAATAGTAGTTAATTCATGTGTAAGAATTTTCATTTCAATATAGAAAATGACATGTTTTATCATATTTATGGTTGTATTTTACAAAAAACAGAATACTTTTGTTTGATTCAATTTTTTCCAACTTTGCCACATAAGGGGAGGCAACTCAAATGTAAGGGCAGATAATTCAGATAAAGTTACTTTTACAATAGAATGTGTTAGGAATTTACCTATTTTATTATGTAGCAAGAAAACGGGTCCCGTGACCCCATTTTTTCTTTTTCTTATCTGTAAGCATAAAAATAGAGCTATCTTCTCATATTTTATCTCAAAATTCTATGGTGTAGTTTTCGTTTTATGGCAGAAAATTGGGTTTTCCATGCATAATCTATACAAAATCTGTCAATTTTGTACAACCTGTAGCGTGAAAATAAGCCCCGTGACCCATTCTTTTTATTATTTTTTTTAAAAAGCTTGGTATAAACTACATTTTGGCAAATTATTAAAAAATTCTATGGATTATAATTTAGACACCCCATCTACCTTAATATGCATATTCAGGACGAGAACATGTTAATGTAATATGAATATTAACCCTGCTTTGTACTAGACCAACACGCTGAGCCAGATTTTTAACGTGCTAGTTCACAAGGTAACAGTCTGCAGGAAGACATGTCACCTTACCCAGACACATTATTCTGACTTCGAGCCGACCTGTCTTTGCTCTTACTCCTTAAGGGCATATGATACAGTTTTGATCCCACGGTGAATTTTTGACGAAGGATTGCATACGAGCTATTTTTCACCTAGTCAATTGAAATATGTAATAAAGAATATACCTTCATGTGCTATTTTTAGAGATAAATGGGGTAGAAATCTTAGACATTTACTGGACATTTCGGTTTCTTGCACATTTCTATCCAATGGAAAGACATACTTAACTTTTTTGTTTCAAAAGATAAAACGAAAGAGGAGTTTTGTAAAAACAGCTGGAATATCTTCTCTACATATGTAGGTTTTGAGTTTGTGTAACAATTCTTTGGAAATAATTCATTTTTATCATATTATTTTCATGATTTTAGTAAAAATAAAACGGCATTTTTGTCTGTATATTTATCTAATTTTAAAAAATTTCATTCGTGATTTGTTCACAAATTTGTAAAAATTGGCACAAATAATCTTCATCATTTTTAAAAGGAGGGGTCCATGAACTAGTTTTCAAGTTAACTCAGTCTGAATGATAAAAATCAGTCGAAAAATGCATCTTTTTGCGATATGTCACAGTTTGACGTCGCAAAAAATAACATATTACGTTGGCGACGTCATTACCTCCCCTGTAACTGTATCGTATGCCCTTAATGCTGCATGCTCAGCGGAAAAGCAGCAATAACCAATTTTAAAGTCCATGGTTTAACCCGGTAGGGGTTCGAACCCAGGACCTCCCGCACTGAGGCAAAAACGCTACAACGAGACCACAAGGAGGTGATTGTTAAACAATGGACAAAAATACAAGATTGATAATTGAGTGATAATTGAATTTTTCATATGATTATATTAGCATTGAAATTACTATTATTTAGAGAGTATGTATCAAAATATTGTTCTAATTAATGTAATGAAATTACTGATAAGTAAAGGGAACATGAACTCTGTCATCTGTATGAAATAACAAAACACAGGAACTTTGCTAAAACTGTCAGTGAGCTCTAATGTCAGGCATTGTCAGTGCTTGACTAATGGACTGGAATTCAACAGCTAATTTATGGAAAATATACAAGTTACAGGTTAAAAATGTGTATGCCTTACACCTAGTTCTGAATGAGAAGAGCTTGCCATTTCAGATAATCCAGATTAAAAAGCTCTTGTTATCTTTTCTCATCAATTTAATTGTTGATTAGATGTTTATTTTGCCATATATTGTTAATACTATATATTTGTTTCTTATTATTAGATAAAACAATCAAAAACACTACTAATAAGTAATGCTTTACAGCAGACAGTATGTTTAATTGAAGATTTCTTTTCCCTAAAATTGATCTTGTTCTTTTGTATTGACAGCTGGACCACAACCAATATTACCTCGACCGTCACCTCTTGGTAATGGACCTCTACAGACCTATGCCCTGATACCAATACAAAATGTACCTAATTCTACAGCACAGAATCAAAATCTTCCTCTGACAAGTTCTCAGGAGTCTACGTCTAGTGAAAGTATAAAATATTTATTAGTCATATTAGACCATATGATACAAGATTTGTTGTTCAAATAAAATTTCTGGCTACCGTAATAATGTACCCTTGATGCATTTATTTTAATTGATAATTAGGAAGAAAAAAATGACAGATATTTAATTTGGGGCTTATTTGGCCCTGTTAATTGACTGAAAATAAAATGATTTGATGATATCATAATTGGGTATATTTTAACCTGCTAAATGTAGTCCTTTATGAAAAATGATTTTAATAGCTTTGTCTTGATGAAGAAATTTGATTGCGATGTCATTGAAGTGATGTAATAATGGCGATTTACCTAATTTTAGCAACAAAAAAAGGCAAACTTCATGAATATTTTGGCTTAATTAGTACAGAATAATATGTTTTTTCTTAGCAGCTGTGCATCAAATGTCACAATGTTTTACAAATTCATCATCTTATTTGTTTATGACTATTTATGGCTGTATTACCAAAGAATGGTAAGGCCAAAAAAAAATATATGTCTGTTTACGGTTACCCGACCTACCCTACTTTTGAGCGCTGACCCTAAGTCATTTTATTTCCGTCGTAAAGTGAAAAATAAACTAAACTCGTGTCAAAAGCGAAGTTAGTATTGCAAATGATATAAATCAATTGCCTGATACATCCCAATGTTCACAATCGTGAATATGACAGCTGTTTTAAGGAAATTCGCAACTCGTATGATGAAATAAACACTTTGCCGCCATTTTTTTCCAAGGGAAATAATCCAATCATCAAAAATACGGGTAAACTCGGCCCATGATCAACTCGTTCCACGACAAGTCGAAACTGCATGACTCAAAATCATATCACAAAAAATAAAATAAAATGAAAATACCGACCTACCTACACCTATTTTTTTAAAGTATGTAACCTTAAACAGACATATATTTTTGTTTGGCCTATATAGTATAAACTGAAACCTTAGTGCTTTATCATAGTACAGTGAATCAACTTTTATTTCTGTAAATTAGGAAAGTTTCAAATACAACTCATTTTTCAGAGCCAATTTAGCTTTGTACTTAATTCTAAATACAAGATTACAGAATATTTATGAAAAAGTAAATTTGTGATTAACTAGATCCTTTTAACTTAAAACTCATGTAAATTATAACCTCTTGAATTAAAGCAACTCAGAGTAACAGCTTTTTAAAAACATTTACTGAAATTTGAATTTACATTTTTTTTTTTTTAATCTTTGTTAGCTTTGTTTTTCTTTGTAAAGCTTCTTGTATTGCGATTTTTTTCTAATTTGTTTTATGATATTGTGTAATTGTGAAGGAATACATGTGGGACATATGTTGGAACCATGCTTATTTTAAAGAACAAAAAAGTGTTTGTTAAGATGTGTTTCTCACATGTCTTTTTCTTCCTTGGAAATGCATTTTCTGAATAATTCTATTTAATGAATACAAGATTTACAAGATTTTACAAGATTTATTGATAACGCTCAGACACATAAGTGTGTAACATGAGGTCAAAGTATAATACATAAACAATTAAATGACAAAATGAGCATGCAGTACTATTTAAACACATAGAAATACAATTGCAAATATTTTAGAATAAACAAGCAATTTTCTTAATAAAAATTGAAAGTCGTTTGTAGACTTCCATATTACATATGGACAATAATCCTTCCATTTTAATGTATTGCGAATTAATAGTATAGTATCTAGGTAAGTATTGGTTTCTATAATTAACAATAGAATCATGTTGACATACAAACAAAACATGAAATTCATCACCAACAAATTTATGACATAAAGTACACATTCAGAAAGCAGGGATATCATTGGTGAGCAATAGCTCTCAGTTCTACTTGTTAATTCTTAATTATATGTCATAAGATAATTTAAAAAATTCATAAAAAAAATGCATGTAGTTCAGGCTTATATTGCAATTTAAGTTAACTCTTCTTAAAAATTGTTCTTATTTTTTTCTTATAACCATATGTAGATAAATTAACATAATTTGTTTCAGTAATGTCCCTGACTGTTAAAGCATCCATATTTACTTCTTAACAGACCTTAATTTTCATCTTCAAATATACTTAGCCATCTTTTTTGTTTGGATGAAGTAAATCTCATATTGTTTTGCTATTTTTAACCAAAGGAAAAGGGAAATTGTTTATCATAGAATTTTTTTTAAATCTGTTTCAGATTCTCAATCAGATTCAAAGAAAGGCAATAAAACCAGAAAGATTGCTCCAAAATTGTCTCCTTCATTACTTCTGTCCCCACCAAACATAGTGAAACAGGCATGGCTTGATTCTCAGGCCCTGAGCAGTAGTGAGGCTGAAGGTCAAGGTGAAAGTATTAAAAGTGACAATGAAACATGTGCCAAAAGAGCCAGAACAGGCTTGCCTCAACCAAAACTATATTCCAAAGATTCTCAACCTGTTAGACGAACTAGATCTAGACGCAAGCAGAAGTTAGTTCCCAAAGAACGTGAATTAATGCAAGATAGTTCAGATGAAGAAACTGAATATGCAAAGTTTGTGTCACGATTAGAAGAAGAACTTCCAACTCCGATGCGGAAATTACTAGATGAAAATGTTGAGAAATGTGATGAATGTGATGAATCAAGTGCAATAACCTCTACTCCTCTTAAAAACTCAGGATTCTTACCTCAGATGCCTTCACCTTTCTCAGGACTTACACCTTTAAAAAATGAAAATATTTTGGATAATAGCTTCCTAGAATGTTTGAGAGGTTCCCCACAAATGATGACAAAAAAGTCCCCATCATCATCTTCCAGTTCTTCGCCAAAATTAGATTTGAATTTCATTGGTCTAACACCAATTAAGATTAGTAACAATGACAATTCATATAATCTATCAAAGTTTCTAGCTGAGTATCCCATTGATGCTAACATGGTGGATGATGCAGATGTGTTGCCGGTTGATCTATCTGCTTTGAACTGGAGTTCAGTACAAAATATGTTGCCTTTGGATAATAGCTGATTTTGTTTAAGGCTGGTTCAGAAATGAATATCTGTAGGGACTAGAAAGTCTGAAGTCAGAGCAATATCATTTGAATAAAGATATATAAAAGATAATAATAAAAAATTTAAAGCAAGTTGTTAAGTGTAAGTTATTTGTTAAATTTCAAAAACAAATTTAATTACATTGATTTCTGAATCAGTCTGTCTATTTGTTGTATTCAGGCTCAATTCATTTTTTTTTGCAAAGCTTATGTTATTAAAAGCAACATTTATTTATTTTTCATTTGAAATCTGTAAATGCAAAATGTAGTCCCAATATTGAAGCCTTCAACATTGTAAAAGTTTAAGAAAAATTAACGTTGATTTTTCAGTTACTTTTAACCATGAAATATTCCAAAGAAAATGTGTAGCAGTAAAGTCAATCTTGTTTATAGTTACATGTGAAAACTAGAAGTAGAAACAAACACAAATGTGGATCTAAGACTTATATTTGTATACATGTAAGTACAGTGAGAAATTTTCAACATTCAAAAGGGTCTGAGACTATAAATACAACATTTTAATAATTATGGTCATCATGAAATTCTTATTATTCCATTAAATGTTTTATATTTGTCACACTTTTTCAAATTCTGAATGATAATTTCAGAAAATCAATAACATATATTTTTGGCTGTTCCAAAATTTAGTAATGTGGGGGGGGGGGGGGACACACTTATTAGATAATTGAAGGTTTTTATTTGAATTTTGTAGTAGAAATAAGTAAAATAAAAAAAATTCCTATTATGGGGGATGGGGTCTAAGCAATGTGCCTCCCATATATTTAATTCGTCCTTATTATATATGAAATCAGACTTCTTGGTTTATAAGTAAAAAAAATCAAATGCAAATGATATATATGTACTTTATATTTATCTGTGATTAAGTAACAGCAGATCTGACAAACATGCCTGTTTCAAGTATTACTCCATGAGTTTAACCTAATTGAGCAGGGCTAAAATTAGTTACATTCTGCTTTTAAAAAAGGAAATCTTTGAAGTAATACTCACATTGTGAAACATTCCTTTATTTATGAGAATTAGATGATTAGAAATCAGTAATGCTATTTACTTTTTGTTTGCCAAATTTTCATAAATGTCATCAGCCAATAAGCATGATAAGCCTATTAGGTCAGGTCAAATTAATGGAGTAATATTTATGAAGATATTGTTTCTGTTCTATATCTGTATTAGTGGTAACATTTCATATTATGTTTAATGAATTAAAAAAATTGTAATTTAAAGGTTATGAAACAGCCATCAATTATATGTTATGTACATGTAGTAGAAGTGTATAACAAAAGAAATCCAGTATAGGCCATTAGGGGTATGAAAATAAGCAACATTGGCTTTTTATCACATTCGTATGAACAGAAGTTACATTCCATGTAGATCCTCATGTATTGAAAAAAAAAATTTGATTTAGATGTTGGTTTTTTTTACTCACATACTGTGTCAATAAATCATATATATACTACATTTGTAGTTTATTAATTTTAGTTGATGACTCTTGTTTTTTTATTTGAGGGAGTATCTAAGGTTGATTTAAAGACACTGCAAAGATGTTTCAGAACTGACATAGCAAATGAAAAAGGCTGTCAAGTTTATACCAAGTATCTGCCCATAATACAATATGTGAATAAGGGGGAGATAATCTACTTTATTTTATATCATTCTTCTTATAACTGCTTTCCTTAACTGCTTTGTCCATTTCTAAAAAAACTTTAAACCACTATTCATATTGTGTATTATTGAAAGGTAAGAATTACGCTTCAGCATTTTTTCACTATGTAACAATAACCTTTGTCATTATTTCCTGAATTTAGTAATATTTAAAACATATGAATTAAATACAGCTGTACTATGCTTTTTGATTAACAATTTTTGTAAGTCTATTGTACAACCAGCTTAAATGGTGTTTTTAAGTTAGATTTATACTGCTTGTGTTTCATGTTCATTTTCTACTTAAATCAATATATATAGTATTACTTTATAATTTGGTGATTTAGATAAGTTTCATGCAGAAGGTTATTCCATATTCATGAGTTGTGTTTTATATATACACTTTTCATTAAAGAAATCTAAAAATAAACATGAACTATTCATCTTTTTTATTGTAATCTTATAAGTAGAATGATAGATTTTTTCATTTTCTTTGGTTGTACTATATACAGTTATTTGAATCTGTAATGTCAAACAAGACAATTAGTATATCTTATTATCAAATACATGTAGTAATCATTTTAGATGTTATTATTGTAAAATAAATTTTGGAAACAATTTTAGTTTAATCAAGTAAGAAAATAATTTTGTACTCTCTGACATGAAATATGCTATAACATCTTTATAATATCATTTTAATATTTACAATTGGTCCTCATATTACAATATCTGTAATGGTTAGAATAATTTTTGTTATAAATTTTCACATCATATGAAAACTGGTTCCCATTTTGAAGTATGTGCCATCATAGATACATGGTAAACAATAGGATAATCCACCAAGATAAAATCAATCCTATTTACAATTAATCATATTTTGTTATTCAGATATATGCTATATTTCTATTGACTGTAAATGGGAACATTTCAATTGAAGATTTTGTAAGTTTAAATCTAATAGGATAACATGTTTTTTGCAAGAAGTGCTTCTATATTTTCATTACTTTGATTAGAATTCATGAAGTTTAAAATTTACAAAAATCATTCTCATTTCTCAATATACAGTCAGTTGGTGTGGAGAAAGTTTTGAAGAATTTAACTTTACAATCAGACCCAATTTTAAAATGGTTACCTAAGCTAAAAAGAAATCAATTTGAGGTAGTAAGACATATACCGGTATGTCAGTTAATGGACAAGTAAGTTATACATTGTAGTCTCTTGAAGATATTTAGATCTGTCTTTATTCTATTCATTTGTTTTGGTTTTCCTTCTACATACATTGTTTTGTATACCAGAATATTTTTTTGTTTTGGCTTTGTACAGATGTTGTACAAAGACTGGCTGTTTAGATCTATAAGTTTCTGATTGTTTGTTACAGTTGTTTGCTATTATATGTCTTAGCTTCAGAATGATATCAGATAATGATAAGAAATTATTACAAGTTTTTTCTGATATTGCACATCAAACATGGCTGCTGTGATAATTAAACTGGTTAATATGAAAAACTGCTTTTGTAGATGCCCATAGAAGTAAAATGCCCTGTTGCTATTCTGGGACACTTTTACATCGACCATCCATGTAAGTTTTATTAGAAATCTGAAAATATGGTAACGTAAATTCCATTTCATTTAAAACTCCACAATACATTTATTATTAATTTTATAGTGCCTTCCAACTTCCCCAATACAAAATTTTCTTGAAATGCATTAACTCTCTTAGATTTTTTTATGAAATACTTTCTTTTACATGGAATGACGAGAAACAGCTTTTTTATTGTGGTGTTTATCAAGCTTTATAGACTGTTCAGACCTTTATAGTACAATGGATGGGATTAGGGCTGACTTTTTATGGGCACATCATGCAGATTTGTTTGTATGAAATTTTGACCTTAGATTTGAATATTCTAATGAGAGCAAGATAATATTTTAGTGAATTCATTTTTATGTTGTTATGTTGCTTCATCTGGCAGCAGTTAATCAATAAAATATACATAATATTGTTTTATTGAATTTATTACAAATATGGCTGAAATTACTGAGGATCCATTTATTTTTTTGTGGAATGAGAAAAACTTACATTTTCATGGATATATGATTTGGTGGTTTTGCCTAAGTCTGCTTACAACATTATACAAAATTTGTAATTTTTTGAACAGTTGAATTTGTGGTTCACCTGTAAACACAAAATCCAAAACATTGGTATCCAACAAATGATGATGAAAACATATTCACCATAGTATGACATTTTACCTGCCTTCACAGAATCATCTTGGTTTACCACTGTGCCAAGTATTAAGGAGGAAGAAATGAATTGCCATGATTTCAATAGTGAAATATCCTAACTACTCTATGCTAGGTTTGTAATACGGCTTTGTTTCAAGGACTCGGAGATATCTTGCAAAAAAAGAATTCTAATGCAAGTTAATATGTACTTGTTCAAATCAAAGTTTCTGAACATCTGCCAGACATATAATTATTAAATAAATAAGGAGGGTGATTGTATTTTTGCTTTACTGTTATTGTCATAAAACTACAGATCCCTCATTTATTGAAGCACTTTTATGGCTTAATATAAAAATAAGGAGATGTGGTATGATTGCCAAAGAGACAACTATCCACCAAAGTTCAAATGAAGTGGATGTAAGCAATTATGGGCAACTGTATGGCCTTCAACAATGAGAAAAACTCATAAAAAATATGAAACAATTCAATTGAAAAAACTAATGGCCTAATTTATAACAAAACAATTTACGAAAAACAAATATGACAGACATGAACCAACGACAACCACTGAACTATAGGCTCCTGACTTGGGGACAGGCACGTAAAGAATGTGGCGGGGTTAAACATGTTTGTGAGCGCTCAAACCTCCCCTAACCTAGGACAATGGTGTTACAGCACATCAGGATTTTTCATGGATAAAAGGTTTTAACGAGCCTCACACACAAAATACATTTTAAGCATAAAATGAAACAAAGACGATAACCAGAATCGTCTTGGATGTAAAAGTAAGGATGTTGGAACCTTAAGTTTTAGTAAAATTATGTGAAAAATCCTTTAAATATCTTTTAAATGATATCCCTAATGGAGCACCAATTGATGATTGTGTGTAGTGTTATTTTTTTATGTCTGTTGTTTTATCATTTTTGTCTCGTCTGCAACAAGTTGTTGAAGAGAGTGAGACAAAGGGATGCTAACCTGGCAAGGGTGTAAAGTATTTAAATAAAGCATCATATGTCAGTCCTATGTTGTCTTAGGTAGCATGGTGGCCTCAAATGATGGAGGTTGTCAGTTTGAACTATGGCAGGGTTAAACCAAAGATGTGAAAATTGGTATTTGCTGCTTCTCCGCTAAGCATACATCATTTAGGAGTAAGAGCAAAGGCTGGTTGGCTTGGAGTCAGAATAAAGTGTTTGGGTAGGGTGACATGCCTTCCAGCTGACTTACCTTCTTAACTAGCTCAGTAATTTTATTACCCAATGGGATTATTTACTGTTTAATTTTAGTATGTGTTTTAGACAGTTTAGCAGTGAAGTAGAAAATACCTGGTATAAAATGGGCAGTCACAACCTCCCATATAAGGTTTTTGTTGAAAATCTTTTTAGGTGTTGTCATCGACTGGGTTAAAATGAAAATTTGAAGACAACTTTTATGTAAATTATTTGTTACTGTTTGCCATCAAATCTATGATTGCCACATGGCTAGGATAGGGTTTCACTTCTAATGAACAACTATCTTTAACTACATATGTAAATTATTGTTCATTTATTACAATCTGAATGTCTGATAAACACAGTTTTACTGAGATTTCAAAATCTGAAGCATAAAATAGCTCTATTCAGCAAAAGCTACTTTTGTGACTCAAATTCTAAATCAATAGGGGCACCTTTTCAAATACAGTTGTTCGTTAATCATTAGGGTGTGTAAATACAAAACAGATAATACCAAGGGGACATTCATATCTTATTAGTCCAAGGAAATCTGACGATGCCATGGCAAATAACAAAAGAAAGGGAATTATTAAGAACAAAATATGTAGAATGAGAAAGCTTCTACCCTTATCAAATTGTTTAGAGAGATCAAAAGTGGAAAATTTAATTTGTCTCCCCTTGGCTAAAGGTGGTTACTTAATTCTATTTAGAATGCTGACTCTCTGGATATAAGAAGAATATTAAGGTCCTGAACTTCATTTCTCTGTCGACTTTACTGGCTGCACAAGGTCATTTATTAATCAGACTGTTTATGATTCTTTACACTAAATCAATTGGATGTGTATTGATTGATAAGATACACCTTGGAAGAACCTGATTTGTTAATTAGTTGTAATTGGCTTTGAAATAGCTTCCAGTAACTGAATAATCTTATATAGGTGTTTTGGATCTATTGTTTTAATAATTGTTGTTTTTCATGCTTTGTACCAATCTATTGAGTTATTCATTTACAACTAATTTTTACAGTTTGTTCTTATGTTGTGCTGTTAAACCACTGTCCCAGGTTAGGGGAGGGTTGAGTGCTCAAAACAATGTTTTACTCTGCAACATTCTTTTATGTGCCTAGACAGGAACATGTAATTCATTGGTTGTCATTGGTTCAGGTCTTTGTAAATTGTTTTGTTATGAATTAGGCCTTTAGTTGTCTCTTTTGAAAAGTTTCAGATTTTGTCATGTCTGGGCCATTTATAGCTGACTATACAGTATGTGTTTTGTTCATTGTTGAAGGTTGTATGGTACCCTATAATTGATTACATTTACATCATTTGAACTCCGGTGGATAGTTGGATATTGGAAATAATACCACATCTTATGCCCCCACCGTAGGGGAGGGGGGCATTAAGGTTTACGCTTGTCCCTACGTCTGTCTGTACGTACATCCTGAAATTGGTTTCCGTTCTCTAACTTGAGTTTGCCTCAACCAAATGTTATGAAACTTATACACAATGCTCATTACCGCTAAACTCATATCAAGTTCAAATTTTGGTGGCATCAATTTTACTGTTCTGGAGTTGTGCCCTTCATAAATGGAAAAAATGCTGAATTTTTCATTTCCATTCTCTTAACTTTAGTTAGCCTCAACCAAATGTTAAGAAACTAATACACAATGCTTATCCCCATAAAACACAGATCAAGTTCGTTTTTGGGTGGCGTCACTTACAGTTCTTTAGTTATGTCCCTTTATAACGTCATACGCAAGCGGGGGCATCATCTGTGGCTCATTGACATATTCTCCATTTATTTTTACATTCATTTCTATTGAGTGAATTAGGAGTTCATTTTCTTTGTTAATTCTGTACCTACCTGTAATTTTCCAACGAGAAACAATCGCAGCACAATTTATTTGTAAAACTTTTGTCAACAATAGGATAATCAACAGAAAGATGAATAAAATAAAAAGAAGTCTATAGAAATTTATTATCGCTGATTCATCAAGGAACTGTCCGTCTTTGATGGTAGAAATTATGTTTAAATGGAATAGGTCTAACAGGTCTAGGGTCATGATTCACAAAGAAGTGGAGTTACTGGATTCATTATTTGTATGAACTAGAAAATATTGTTGAAAATAAACTAAATCCAAAATATGTCAGGATAAGATCATGCTAGGCACCCCCTGAATAGTTAACTTCATTAGTAACAATTTAGTCACAGTGCTTTAGGTTTTTTTAGCCAACCAATACAACCACACAGAGAAGGACTTAGTTGTTTATTAGTAAGACAATATGTGTGTAAAAACTATGTTGAAACCAATAATTGAAAGAAACTTCACTTCAGAGGACTTGTGAGACTTTTCATCACTAAGCAGTTTTCTTTGTTATAAGAAAAACTTATATAGTGAGATGTTACTGGTATATGCCTTCTAGAGGTCTAATATTCAATTTTTAACAAATGTCTGTACCACATTATGTCAAACACTCTTAAAATTTAGTCACAATTTATCTTGTCTATATTCTGGGATAAGAGATCTTAACATATGAGAGGGTCTGGATGGGGTTCATACATTTCTTTTTTTTATTATTTCTTTTTTTTTTATTATTTCTTTTTTTTATTCATTTATATAAAAATAAGGAGATGTCAGTAGTATGATTGCCAATGAGACAACTATCCAGCAAAGTTAAAATAAAGTGGATGTAAGCAATTTGTTTATTTTTTATTTATTTTACAGACCATTATCTCTATTCTTTATTTGGTTTGTCCTTTATTCTCTATTCTCTATAATTTAGCACCCCATTATTCTTAATTAATATATATATTTTTCTCTATTCTTTATTTTTTCCCCCCTGAAATTTGCAAACCAGGGGTTGTCCTCAGCTTATTTAAGAATATTTTGATAATTCTACCTCAAAAAAAAAAATTAAGTTTGACCTCATTTTCATGGTTCAGCGACTGCTTGAAAAAAAAATTATCTTTTTTTTATCAGGTGAATTTCTCACTTATAATGAGTAATAGGATAACGATATTTTGTATATGGGTTCCTTGCAACCTCCACATATCCGTCAGACAGGGTCCACCTGACTTTGACCTCATTTCATGGGTTACGCGATAAGGTCTGTTTCTCAAATACTATTAGCAGTAGGTCAACTGTATGTGGTGAATGGAATGATTGTAATAGGTACATGTCAGTCTGGCAGGTTTCATCTGACCTTTACCTCATTTTCATGGTTCATTGGTCAATGTTAAGTTTTTGTGTTTTGGTCTGTTTTTCAAGTTCTATAAGCAATAGGTCAACTATATTTGGTGTATGGAAAGATTGTAATGTGTATATGTCTGTTTGGCAGGTATCATCTGACCTTGACGGTTTGACCTCATTTTTATGGTTCATTGGTGAATGTTAAGTTTTTTGTGTTTTGGGCTGTTTTTCAATTACCATAAGCAAGGACGTATAGCTAACATATAACATAACTAATATATGTCCATGCCGTAAGCATTAGGTCAAACCATATAGTTGCTTTCGAGACGTTTTGGCCATACATCATTTCGGCCTTGGTCGTTTTGGTCCATTATACAGTTTTTTTTTTTTAAAGTCCGTGCCTATCAATGTTTTGAATAAAAAAATAAGATGTAGGTAAATATTTCTTTATATGCGATATAGACTTTCTTAATAAAGAAAAGTATGAATCGATGCAAAGTACGAAAAATGTCACAGAGAAAATCAAAATATAGCGTTCATGTCGATCCGGCCCCAATATATACCCCCATATCTATTATATATATGCCAAATGATCGATAAAAAAAAAATTGTTTTGCTTTAAAAAGTGATAAAACTAGTGTCTCAGTGATTGACAAAGGCGTGTGTCTCATAATAAACCAATCAACTTGTAATTTAATTTGATCATTTGAAAACAAGACTGTCGCCTTATTGTTTTGTTTTTAAAGAAAAACAGAGTGAAAAAAAGAAACAAAAAGAAAACGAATTTGTGGAATTCTGTAGACTTAATTTAGAGAAATTGAAATTCAATGATTATGTATTTCATCGATTCTTTTTGTCTATAATATATTAAAAAATTGAAGATGTGATATGATTGCCAATGAGACAACTCTCTACCAGAGACCAAATATTTTTTTCATAGTTCACTTTTTTAACTTCACATGCAGTTCAACAAGTTCCAAATGCCTCGCAGTGGACTCATGGAAATAGGTACTATAGACAGCATATCAAAGGAATCAGTCAATTGAGTATATCATTTTAGCATTTTTTTACAAAACAGTGAATGAATGCATAAGCTTGTGCTCAGCTTGGGACTGTTTAGCGCTCTTTATGACCATTATTCTTTTTGAAATGTGACCGATTACAACTTCAAAGTTAAATATTGTGTACTTATTTTCACACCATTTATAAAAAATAATGGTATGTGTTATCTGTTATTAAATCCTTATTAACTTTCAAATATTACTTACAAAGAGGTCTATTCTAGTTAATAGATGTACACACTAATGTTTTTCTTTTATAAAACATCAGGACTGAAAGTGTAATAAAGTTAATTTTTAAAGTTATCAAAGGTAAATAAATCATAGTTTATATAACAAAATCCCTTTTAAGATTAAATAAAAGTATGGTTGAAACTAATTTTATTATATGGCCGAAGTGGTACATGGCCGAAACGACCGAAACGTCTTGTTTCCAACTATATTTGGTTTTTAAAAAAAATTGTAAGGTGTATATATGTCTGTCTGACAAGATTTATCTGACCTTGATCTCATCGTCATAGATATTTGAAGATGTTAAGTTTATGTGATACTTTTTGTAAAATCTTTTAAAGAAAAGACTTTCAACATAAAATCAATGGTCAGTAAAGCAGACGAGACATTTCAGGGAGTGCACTCTTGTTTCTAGAAAGTTTAAAGAAAACATCAAAAATGTGTATTAATTAAGTTTTATATTTTTAAATATAAATGAGAAAGAAACATATTTTTTAGTTGGAAAGAAAACACGACATGTAACACACATACACTTTTTTTAATAAAAACTAATGCGGGCTCCGTATGTCCAAAATATGTAACATTCTTTAAATTTTCCGCGTAAAGGGAAGTAATTCTGATTAAAACTATCCCAGGAATGTACGGAATTCAGTTTTGCATTAGCGATAACTAGTTTGGTTTAAGATCATTCGTCTTTGGAAAAGTAAAGATAGGAAACAATAATGTTAGGTGTCTGCTTGTTGACATTCACGGAAAAGGGAACTATTTCCAAAAAACTTTAAGTTTTAACCGGAAGCAGGTGCGCGTTGTCTGCACATGCGTGGAAAATCTTTGGCAACGCTTACAAACAAGTATCAACTCAACTGTATTTTCAGTTAATTTTATTGGAAAACACGTGAAAAAAGGAACAATTTTAATGTTGTCATAAATGGAGAGGAAGAATACCGAGAGAGTCATAAACCGAGATTAAGAAAATAATAAGTCAAACTTGGGCAACTAAATTGTAAGTTTTATTTTAACTGTCAACCCTAAAATTTTGCATAGCTTTCATCTTTTCCGAATGCTGACAGCTGCATATATAGTCTGTTAAACTAGAGCTAACAATGTATAATTACTATATCCACAGCAGGAACACTTGTAATAAATGTTATACATAATTTATACCAAATAAAAAAAAAAAATAAGATTATCCTGAATATTTGAACCACAGAATTCTTTATAATTTTGTTACTTTTATTAATTTTTATTTATGTCACTTATAATATTTCCTACATAGAAATCTAGCATCAAAAAGAAAATATCCAAAATAATCGACAAGAGATATCATATTAAAATACATATAAATTAATATGTATATCAATGGATTACTGCCATGATAGTACTAGATGTATTCAAATTATTTTTGCATTATATGAAATTTTATTTAAAAAAAAATTATGATATTTTTGTTAATTTGTTAGTCATTACCTTTATATTCATTCAATGTAGATTTATTCAACATGTTCAAAGTTCTTCATGTTACCATATTCAAGATATTTATTAAATCAATTGAACATATAGAATTACAGACATACATTGTAACTATTAAAATTTATGGTTATACGAACCCACAAAAATATGCAGGTTTGGTTTTGGTTATTCAATTTGTTACATAAAATTCATTCATTTATTTTTTTTCTAAGGAAAATTAAGACTCAAGTCAACAATTAATGTTAATTCATGACCAAACAAAGAAGAACAAAATTATAACATTAACAGTTGAAATAAAAATATTGAACACTTAAGTGCCTATCTGCCTAAGAACCAGGCAGTAGTGAAAACATGACAAACAAAAACCCACTCAAGTTGACATTAATTTATGTTCGAAATGTATAATGGTGCACCAATATGTTACATTCGTTTTCTTTTCCAGTTCTGGTAATTCAAGATATAATTTGGTTGAAATGCACTAGAAATTAACAAATAAGGGGAGCTAACTCTGTAATTTGCTATCATTCTAACCAAAATTATCTAGATATTTCTCGAGTTACCAGACACGCAGAAATGAAAGATCTACCATTTCTAACTCAGAATGAGGGTAACTTCAAAATAGTATGGTTAGGTCGGTGTGTTTTTTCGACCATGCTTTGATTTTTTTCAAAATTGACTGATTCTTACAAAGACTAACGCTTAATAATAAACCTGAGGCCAATGGTGACCTCAGTTACTTACATCCTTGTCTGTTGAACAGTTAATTGCCTCACTGGCAGTCATATCACATTTCCTTATTTTATACTGAGGACATCATTATAGGAGCATTCATTACCTTAAACCACATAGGACCAATATACTAGTCCAAACTGAATATCATATGGGTACAAAAAATGTAAAAAAATCCAAATTCAAACAGATTATGAACATGTCCCTTCCATCCTCACACTGTTTGTGTTCCTAATATATCAAACTGCAAAACAGTGAACATGCATTCCTGTAGAAATTCTTCCATAATAAATATAAAAAGAAGATGTGGTATGATTGCCAATGAGACAACTCTCCACAATAGACCAAATGACACAGAAATTAACAACTATAGGTCACTATACGACCTTCAACAATGAGCACAGCCAATGCCAATTTAGAATTGTTGGTAAAAATGTAAAGATATATTTAGTAAAGTAAGTAAAGATATTAAGGGGTATGGAATTTATTTTCAAATACAGACTTTTTAGTCCTAAAGCACAGTTGCTTAACAAAGATACTAAATATTTATAATATAAAACTGTATATCAGATTCTTTTATTACAGTTTAAAATGCAACAGCCATTTACCAACTCTGAGGCAGTTAAAAGATGTCTGACTATACCAGATCATCCAATCCCTGGTGTACCTAGTTATGAACCTAAACCTCCATTTGGAACTAGCAAAAATTTCAGGAGCAGACCTTATTCAGGTAAGTGTATGACACATAGAACTAATGAGAAATTTTGAAGTCTGATAAAAGTGAAAACTAGTGGCCATGTTGATCATACTTGAAGCAATAAAGGGAATTGGTCCTTTAAATATAAAGTCATTTCTAACCATTTTAGCAATTTCTTCTGACGTTCATGTACAGCCTTTGTTTCACTTCTTTTACAATTAAAAGCCAAAATGTAATGCTTTCTTTTAGGCTGTAAGACCAGGCCTTTTGCCCTAGCAAGGCCCCCAAAAAGGATGTAGGATTTAAAAACAATCTCGGACTATTCTTTGCTAATAAATCAAATGGATAGATTCATGTGAATTTATCAAGGCAGTGTCCATGAATACAATTAATAACTTGGTTCCAGTTGTTCATTATTTAAGATGTATCGTGGTTGAAGATGAATGTAACATAATGTTTTTAACCTAATAAAAAATAAGTTTCTTCAATGGCATAAAATTTCCATACTTTTGCAATAATTTATTATAGGAATTTTGGTTAAAATCAATACTTTTAATGGTACACACACAATGTACCTTTTTCCCAAATTTTATTCTCAGATTTACCTTCATTCGTTATTTATCAAAGAAATAAGTATTACAGAATTTACACTTCATGTACATGTACATGTCACTAAGACAGCTACTAAACAATAAAACAAAACCCTCAAAAAAGTAATATTTTTTTTTCTTTAATGCACTCTTGCATTTGGGTCACTGTAGCCTGTTACACTCTTACATTTGGGTTATTGTAACCTGTTCTATAAACATAGTTTGATTATAAAATAGATAGTATTGTTATAATACTGGCAAATGTGATAAAACATCCAAGAAGATGCTTAACGAGGAAATAAATCTCCTTAATTATTTATCCTCTTGTTTCTAATGTAAATACAGAAAATCAATGTCATTTGTTGATACTTTGTGCTATAAAGCTACATTAGTTATTGATTTGTATATAGAATGAAGAAAAGTCTGAAAAATCACTAAGTAACACGACAGGACGGACGTTACTTTCTTTTTTACCTGTAATTTTACCTGTCATAATGACATTGCAGTAAAACATTAATTTGCTGAAATGGATATGTCATTTAATTGATCATGTAAATTTCATGTTGCTGAATCTAATGATGAATTGCTTTTGCATTGCAATAGTTCTGTTAAGGCTTCTGTATTGTAATTTCAACAGTGTATTTCTAGTAATGTTAAATAGGCCATGTTCAAAATTGAGTTATAACTGTAATTGTTGATTTTTGTTATCTGATACTTGAACATTTGGCCTTTGATCTTTTTAACTGATACACATATCTCTTGATAAGCATACTGTCATGGTATACAAAGTAATTAGACATTACCAAAAGCTATGTGACATAACTAATTAACAAAATTGGTTCATAGTTATGATGGAGTTGATAGAAAGAATCTCTATTATCTCAGCTCATTGTGTTTGACTTGCTGTAAAACTTGTCATTGTACACTGTGGATTTTGTCTTTTTATCCCTGTCCAATATGTGTGCCCTGTGGTGGTCAATGCTCACGCTCATATTGACTCAAATGATGAAGCAGATATGTTAAATAAGATTTGTTATCTAATTATACCAATGGGATTGTATTTGTAAGTCTTATAGTCAGGCAAAAGAAACAGCTCCATAGTATGGGCCAGGGGGGAGGAGGGGCGGAAAGACAACTTCCACAGTAGACTTTTAGAAAAAGTCAAATCCATCCAAGCTGTAGTGTCACATTAGTCTAGTAATAGTCATTATCTTATATTAATTATCAGTCATCAACACTTTTGATTGGTGTAAATTATTTCTGAAACCATGACAAAAATTGTTAAAGCTGATAAGATAAAAATACAGCCTGATTTTGTGGAATTCAGCTATAGACTTCGATGTTTGAAGTTTCTATGGAAAAATCATGTATTTTAATGATTTTATAACCCAGTTTATTTTAGGTATTGTATATGTATCAAATATATTTTGTCCAAGCATATCTTGTTGTAAACAGAATTTATGCCCAAATCAAACATACCCTTTTTAAACAGTATCAGTCCAAGAGTCAGCCCACTTCATAGTTGGTCCAATTTACAGAGCTTACAATCTACCTATTGTTTATTTGTACTAGTCCTGAATATGCATAGAATATTTGCAACTGGACATTTTGTAAACAACAATCAATTAGTCCTTTTGCACATGTTCTGTGAAAAAATGCAGCAAAAGGTAATAAAATAACACAAAAATTTTAAATGTCACAAACTCTAGAGGTTTAATAGAAAAAATCCAAATGCCAAAAACTGCTATACAAATTGTATGAAATTATCAAGATAGGAGATAGCACATGTAAATTTTGCTGGATGAAATGAAGAGATTATAAAAAAAGTAAATGGTTGTAACTGGGGTCTTAATAAGAATTTTTGAAGCCGAGTCCAGAGATATGTTTTTTGTTTTTACCATGGTGAGTCCAACAGTGTGAAGATGAAATATTATTGCTATATGATTTATTATATCTGCAAGTCTCAATGACAAAAAAGAGCATGGAAATGACATCAAATTGAGATAACTTTTAAACTTTTGATATCAAATTGTGATATAATGTCATATTATAATGTGCTCAGTTGTCCCAGACACAACATTTTACAATTTTGATTCATCTTTGGACCCACCAGTATTGAAAACAATGAGTCCAGACAGATTTTCACGAGTCTCGCCCTGAGGACTCATGGACTCGCCCTAGTGAGAAACCTTTGTATATGAAACTGACAAGAATGTAAAAAGCATTTTATTTATAACTTCAGACTTTATTAAAGAGAGATAATATTAAAAGCCATATTTAAGCAGGTTGTATATATACATAATGATAGCCATCAATCCGTAACAATTATTGCATACACTGCATTTTTATGTCATAATTGAAAAACTGATGATTGAACTAAAGCAGTCTACTGATACCTGTTTGATTTTATTAACCAATACAGGCTGCATAGAAAATTTAAATGACTTCGTTATTGTCCATGTCATGTTTGATGTTTAATACTGAATTTCAATGAAGAGACACACAATGAAAGTAAATCATTATACCTGGTTGGTTTAAAGGAATTGACTTATTTATACTTAAAGGTCACTCATCAGTAATATTGAAGAATTTAATGCTTATAAACATAAACTACTCCTACAATCTTAAAATAGATATTATGCTTTTAAATGGGAAAAAAAAACCCACAATTCCTTGACATGTTTATTTGTTTGGATCTGTTCATGGAAACTGCTATTGAATTCCTTAGACTAGCAACAGGAAAAAATATGCAAAGTAGAATTATCAATGGTCCAATAAAAATGTATATTTCATTTTATGAAACAAATTTTTCAGATATCGATGATCTGAATTGAGAATTGAAATTATTAATTATATAAAATAGAACATGTAGAAGTTTTTATTGATAGCAAATGTTCTGCATTAAAAGTTGGGCTCACAAGGATAATCACAAGGACAGAGAGTAATGCAAATATTTGTATGGCCTATTAATTTCATCTGAAAGCTAAACATGGAAAGTCTAATTTTCTAGACAAAGTTTGGAGTGGAATATGTGAAAAGTCTGAATTCACAATAAATATAGCTCATAAGGATGCCCCCCCTTACATCAGCCTCTGAATATGGGTAATGTCCTACCGTAATGAACCTATAAATCTAATACTCTTGTTTTGTCCTATATATTTATACATGTATGGTATATGCTTTTTAAGCATTATCAGTACATTCAGCATGAGGGGCAATTAAAATGAGACCAATACATGTTTCTTTCTGCATTCTGTTTTTTTTTTTACAGGAATGCTCATATCAAAAGTTTGTAAAACTGTTAACAAATTAAAAATACTCAGTCAACTTTATATAATCTAAAGTGGCGTTATCAAAATAGCAATACATTTGTAACAAAAAAAAAGTTCAGCCTGTATAATTTCACAATTTATCAGATAAGACCTATTTTACAGTGTTAGTAATTGAGGACATAACATTGATACCTTGGAATGTCACTTGTTTACTATTATACACATTTATATATTTTCAGCACCATCAAGAAGAGTAACAGCAGGAAATTATGGAGAGCCGTGGAGGTCACCAGTGTACAAACAACCTCACATCCCAACACCTCAGCACTACATGACAAGGCTAGCAGAAAATGCTGCACCAAATGCTCCTTATGCAGGTTGGTATCTAACATGAGAGTGTAACATTTGGTGGCAGCAGCTAGTTACTAGATTAATCCCGCTAAAACTATAACATTTGGTGGCAGTAGCTAGTTACTAGATTAATCCCATTAAAACTATAACATTGGGTGGCAGTAGCTAGTTACTAGATTAATCCCGTTAAAACTATAACATTTGGTGGCAGTAGCTAGTTACTAGATTAATCCCGTTAAAACTATAACATTTGGTGGCAGTAGCTAGTTACTAGATTAATCCCGTTAAAACTATAACATTTGGTGGCAGTAGCTAGGTACTAGATTAATCCCGTTAAAACTATAACATTTGGTGGCAGTAGCTAGTTACTAGATTAATCCCGTTAAAACTATAACATTTGGTGGCAGTAGCTAGTTACTAGATTAATCCCGCTAAAACTATAACATTTGGTGGCAGTAGCTAGTTACTAGATTAATCCCGTTAAAACTATAACATTTGGTGGCAGTAGCTAGTTACTAGATTAATCCCGTTAAAACTATAACATTTGGTGGCAGTAGCTAGTTACTAGATTAATCCCGTTAAAACTATATCATTTGGTGGCAGTAGCTAGTTACTAGATTAATTCAGCTAAAACTATAACAGCCAAATGTTATAATGACCGTCTAGTTGAGTATCTTCTTGATCATCATCATTTACATGTACTTATTACTTAATCTAAAGTCTCAAGACATTATAAAATGGTTTCATGTCTTACTTGGTCTCTAATTAGATAACATTGCATAAGTAAAGGTACTGTTACTGATACATTGTGTATAAATGAAAATTCAGGACATGAATTCTAATTCAATGTATAAATGAATGGTTGCTAAAATAACAACCTCTCCCTCTGTTTATCCTTCTCTCTCTCTCTCTCTCTCTCTCAATTTCATTTTTAAATCTTTAATATTAGTATACATATATATGTAGCTTCAAAAAAGTATAAATAGTTAGGAAATGAAATTGTCTCTTATATTTCTTAACCATTTTCTTTTCTTGGAATGGAAATTAAATTGCTCCAAAGTAGAACTTCAATCCTTTTGAGTGATACCCTTTCTGAAAGTATTGGCATTCATCTACAAAAACATCAAATAAAGTTTAGATACTTTTGTCTATTTTTGTCTGTAGAATTGCACTACATGTTCTGGATTTTAATATATGCAGAAATTAACATTTTTTTCTGACCCTTGTTAGGGATGTATATGAAACTACAGTCTGTATCACACAGAATTTTTCTTAAAACATATTAAACAATTTTCGTATAAACCCATATTGAAAGCTATATAATTTTTAAGTTATTGTACAATGAAATTGATTGCATAATAATTTTCACATGATTTATTTTGTCAAGGTGTCTGCAAACCACACACCTATAATTTTGACTGTTTATTTCTACCTTAGTAAACTACTTTTTCCAAAGAATGATGTTTTGATCAGATAAAAACTTGAAAGATTTATATATTTTGTAATAAAAAGACTTAATATGGCTATTATACTGACAGTTTTTAGCAATGAAATGAAAGTGATAAAAGAAAAGCTTTTCAGCTTCATTTTAACCAGAAGCAGGGACTATTTTATGATGATGGATATGGGGAAAAAAACCTACATGCAGACCTTTCTCCTATTTGATTGTGAAACTATATATTTGACTTCAATGCATTAACAGTCACAATTGTAAAATTTACATATTTATTCCCCTGCTCCAATGAAAGGGGTTTAGTGGTTTACCTCTGTTTGTCCAGCCCTTAATCTGAATGGAACAATTTCCCACCAAGCTTCTTCTGGTTATGTCATTCAGTGTGATACGTTTTTAGTACCTTCTATGTTCTACCTCCTGTTTGCCAAAAACATATCTTGCAGGGGTATAATTAGTGAACAATAGCTCAGTGTAAGCTCACAGTACATCTTGTTTTTTACTGTTTTGTTTGACTTCATGTCCATGGTTATACTTGTGTGTATTTACAGTACCCTAATATGTATACATTTATATTTACAGCAAGAAGAAATTACTCCTATATGAATTCTACATTATTTAACAACACCCCATCAGACAGTCGCTGTACTATCCCACTTCCATCTTATGATCCCATGAATGATCCACATCTGTTGGAATACTTTGAAAGAAGATTTGTTAGCGTTCAAAGAACATCTGAGGTAAGAACACTGCCAGTTAATTGTCCAAGATGATTGTTAAGCCTGTTTTATTGTTCAATGAAAAAATTTCGAAGCAGTTTTCATATTAAGATAATTATAACGAAAGAATTATAATCATATGTATACGTAGACTACAAATTAATAACTAGAGTTAGGATTTGTAATAGATAAAAAATAAACATTGGTTTTGAGTTTTCTAAGGCACATCGGGTATCCAAATTTGAAACCGCAGAGGGATCCAAATCCCAAGGTGCAATTAATGAAAAGTTTGTAATGGTGGTTAAGTAAAATCTGGATCTGATTCCCACGGAGAAATTATGCTCTGTGGGAATCAGATCTTATGTGCTAGACATCTGTTTTTTCATAAGTCTGATATATTTTCTTATTGACTGGCCCAATAAGAGAAAATTTATTTCAGGTTTATATGTCTTATCTTTTTAATTCAATTCACTTATTGTTTAATCTATAGAGAAATATGTGGAACAGACCATCAAGTGCCTCACCTAGTTTACGATCATCTTCACGGAGGAGGATAAAAGGACAAGATGACGGAGGGGATAAATCTGTTCTATATAAAGTGGCTGTGACGACAGGAGATAAAAAGGGATGTGGTACTGACTCAAAGGTAGATAATCATCTGTACAGAAATGGAGGATAGTTGGCTACCGTCAAATTCCAAATTGATGGTAGCAACTCTTCAAATACAATACTGTTATTCCTATTCTAATGCCATACTCTTAAAATTTTCAAAATTAAACATTTCAAATATCATGTAAACATTGACTGTGATTGCACAACGTCTTTGCCAATGACTCCGACTGTCAACTAGAATTGATGGAAGACGTCATCCAATTGAAATTGGTGTTACATGCCTAATTACTTTAGATATAGTTATCATTATGTTCATCCTTTTACGGTATTAGGATTTTCCATGTGGTACAATAACTCGAGTATGCTTTTCTCACTGTACAGAAATAAAACACTTTATAATGTTTAAGATCTTCCAATTTGTCACTCCAGAGTTCTGGGACTTTAATCATAAAAAACAGCAAATATTTCTGTGTCATACACTACCTCAGGTTTGCGCTTATGGATTTTGTTTCTTTCAATGCAGCTAGGAGTAGGAAAAATTTTATTAATATTTTAAAGTTAGTTTGTTGCCAGATTTACAAAGATAAATTTTGAGTAACCACCAAGGGTCCGGAAACGGTCATATATGCCAGACATGACCGATTTGGAAACTGAAAAGACCGAAATGATTTATTGGGATTTACGTCTTTTTGTTTTTTTTTACAGAAATAATTTCGGTCATTTCATTGAGATCAGGGTTTTTATCGGTCGCCATTTTGAACTTATTTTTGTTTTCAGGTCATCAAGAAAAATAGATTTGTTTGAGACAAAATAAAAATTTTATTGATTTGTGTTAGTGATTTAATAATATTTATCATTAGTCTGTTGTTTATTCTATAATGTAAGTAAAAACAATGTACAGGACTCTGTCGAGTCACAGCGTGGGGTAAGTCTGGGTTCAAGCCACTAGGTTTGTTTACATAGTAAGGATAGTAATCAATGTCCAGGAAGTTTGAATTCGGCTTGGGTGTCGTTATTGTCTTGATTAAAGCCATAAAGGCCATGTACACAAATCTCACCTGTAAACACCTGTTAAGCAATAAAAACAATATGGCGATTTGCTGTGCATCAAATTTAACGTTTTAACCATTCTGACCTAGATATTCCCAAACAGATATTATTTTATTCATTAAAGAAGACAAATAACACTGTTGACCCGAGAATCTGTCTATTTTTATCCAAATATAACATATAATCCATTTATAATCGATCAGCTGATTTGGTCAACGTTTGTTAAATATAGATTTATGTTTACTGAGTTTGCGCATGGAAAATGGGGATCAACATGGGTTAATTGATAATCTTATTTGAAAGATCGATTTTACTGTTAACTTTTCGGTAGGAAATGGCAGATAAAGATATTAATAGATTTGCAAAAGTGGTAAAGCATATAATTTATAGGAATGCAGAATTAAAAAAAATGTTTAAAAAAGGAATTAAAACTAAATAACGTAATTTAGATTTGAAGCCATACAGCCTATTTAAGAAATATACTCAGCGAATGAACAATCTCGATTTTTTTTTGTTTTTTTTGCACTTCCGATTTTTTGAAACCATCTTACTCACAGAATGTAATGGGCGTTATCCTTTCTTTTGTTTTCCTGGCTAAACTTCCGATTTTTACCCAAGTGAAGCCATACATTCTCTCTGTAAAGACCAACAGAATTCATGGTTTCCCCTTTTTGATCCTCATATCGTAAACCAGGTGAATACACATTATCTTGATGTGTATTAGGTAATCACTTACACTCATCCAAACAGCAGCAATTTGAACAATACAAACGATATCTTGTACATGCAATAAGAAGCTCAACACAGTTTATTAATTGGTTTACATAACTTTATTTCAAAATGATGAAACATGCCGTATTTTATTCCTCTTTTAATTTATGCAAATTTAAAGGGTTATGCATACGACCTCAGTGATGCAATACAAAACAACAAAACGTCTCCTCGTGTAGTTTCTAACTCAGAGACATCACTGTTACTGTTAGATCAAGGTACAGTTACACTTGTTTGACCCAATACTTCACAAAAAAGGACTTTACTTGTCCATGTGCAAGACTTGTCACCCTTAGAAAAATGCATTATTGTGCATCACTATATTATTACATCACCAAAAAAAATGACCGAAATGACTTGGGAAAATTTCCGGATCCTTGGTAACCACATAATGTTGAATCTATAAAAACCTAATAATTTGTACAATTTATGGAATATATTGCCTAAAGTTGCATGTATGCAGATCTGAAATTCTGTGTTTGGACAATTCCATGCAATCTGGTCATGAAAAAAACTTGAGAAAAAACAATAAATTCTTCAACTTCTTAAGGTTCTGTAGTTTATCAATGGTTTAGGGAAACTGACATTGCACCTGTCTGTTTAATGTCAGTAAGTTTTTCTTGTTCTTTTCCTGTTTCACAAATGAATTAGAGAGTGAAAATTATTAATTGTTTTCCATATTTAAAAAGCCAAGGATTTTTGGTTTTGCATTTTATTTTATTTTCTTGAAGGTGTTTATAACATTGAAAGGAACAAAAGGAAAAGTGAAGAAACACAGATTAACAAAGAAAGCAGGTTCTGTCAAGTCAAATAAAGATGTAGCTTACAGATTTGCTAAAGGAAGTACTCATATCTTTAAAGTTAGAGGACCAGAAATTGGGGATTTAAAGTCCATTAATATTGAGGTTTGTATATATTTACACTCACTTTTCATTTACTAATCAGGTAGTAATTGAATATGTTTAAAACATTTGCCATCATAAAAATATTGACATTAGGTTTCCCAGCGTAAATTGTCTTTAATTTGGTAAGGAAGAAGTATTAAATTTCATTTAAATGAACCAAATCATGGATGTTTAGTTGGTAAAATATGAGTTGTCACCCATATGTTAGTTTAAAATGAACCAATTCATGGAAATTTATTTGGTAAAATATGAGTTTTCTCCATATTAGTTTAGAATGAACCAAATCATGGACTTTTATTAAAATATGTGTTGTCTCCTATATATAATAATTTAGAATGAGCCAAAATCATGGATGTTAATCTTGTAAAAATATGAGTTGTCTTCCATATATTAATTTAAAATCAGTCAAATCATGGATGTTTATTTGGTAACATATGAGTTGTCTCCCATATATTAATTTTAAGTGAGCCAAATTATGGACTTTTATTTGGTAAAAGAGGGATAAAAGATACCAGAGGGACAGTCAAACTCATAGATCAAAAACAAACTGACAACGCCATGGCCAAAAATAAAAAGACAAACAGACAAATAATAGTACAGATGACACAACATAGAAAACCAAAGACTAAGCAACACGAACCCCACCAAAAACTGGGGGTGATCTCAGGTGCTCCGGAAGGGTAAGCAGATCCTGCTCCACATGTTGCACCCGTCGTGTTACTTATGTTATTACAAATCCGGTAAATAGTTTAATTCGGTAAGTCACATTCGTGAAAAGGGAGGGTATTGTAGTTGCGACATAAGGAACATATCCAATATCATCTGTGAAACAGTTATTCCATAACGGTCAACCAACTCGTGATGGCGTCCGTAAAATTTACGAAGGGATGACTTCAACTTCACCATTTGGAACTCTTGAGTTGTCTCCCATACATTAATCTAAAATGAGCCAAATTGTGGATGTTTATTTTGTAAGATATGATTTGTCTCCGATATATCGATTTAAAATGAGCCATATTATGGATGTTTATATGGTAAAATATGAGTTGTCTCCCATATATTAATTTAAAATGAGCCAAATTTTGTAAAATATGAGTTGTCTCCCATATATTAATTTAGATTGAGCCAATTTATGGATGTTTATTTTGTAAAATATGAGTTGTCTCCCATATATTAATTTAGATTGAGCTAATTTATGGATGTTTATTTTGTAAAATATGAGTTGACTCCCATATTTTAATTTAGATTGAGCAAAATCATGAATGTTTATTTGGTTAAATATGAGTTGTCTCCCATATATTAATTCTATTGTATAAATTTTGTAATAATCAATTACTATGTCATAAGCAACGGCTTTAAAAAGAAAATAAAAGATTTTAGACATAGGAAATTCTTTGATCTTTCTTTACTTAGATATAAGAAGATGTGGTATGAGTGCCAATGAGACAACTCATCCAAATTATTAGTGTAAAACCATTCAAACGGGAAAACCAACGGTCTAATCTATATAAAAAACGAGAAACACTTATGAACCACATCAACAAACGACAACTACTGAACATCAGATTTCTGATTTAGGACAGGTGCAAACAATTGCAGCGGGTTTAAACGTTTTAATGGTACCAAACCTTCACCCTTATCTGAAACAATAGTGTAACATCACAACATAGAAAGACACACTATAAAATATCAATTGAAATGGCTTAACTCAAAAGACATATTAACACCAGTGAACACACACTGAACAAATAAATTTAATAAAATTAGTTTGTATTATTACCAGACAACTACAATTTGTATTTTCTTTCTGAACTTAAGAATAACAACAAATTTGTAAATTTTTTAGACCAATGCCAAAACGAAAGAGGAAGCTTGGTTTCTACAGGAGTTAGAAATAGAACATGTGAAAAAGAAAAAGAGATGGGTGTTTATTGTAAATAAATGGTTTTCATTATTCCACTCAGACCAGCAACTTTCCAGAGAACTCTATCCTATGATTTCTTCTAATACTAGTATGTATTTTAGGTGCATTATATGTGAATAATGGCAAATAGCACGTGATTGGGGGTTGGAGGGAGTGTCATCCCAAATTCTTGAAAAAAATAAACACTGAATCCAGAATTCTTGAAAATAAAAGCATTCTTTCCAGTATCCTGAAAATGTTTTCATTAATTCAGAGTCCCGAATTCCCTCAAAGATACAGACCCAGTCCTGTAGTCCCCAAAAAGGTCCTCTTGCTCTTCATATGTATGTGTATTTTAAGTCCTGAAATAACTGGCAGAAATTTGAAAAAAGTAACATATCTTATGATGGAACAAATGAAAACACTGACATATCTTATGATGGAACAAATGAAAACACTGACATATCTTATGATGGAACAAATTAAACCACTGAAACATCTTATGATGGAACAAATGAAAACACTGAAACATATCTTATGATGGAACAAATGAAAACACTGAAACATATCTTATGATGGAACAAATGAAAACACTGAAACATATCTTATGATGGAACAAATTAAACCACTGAAACATATCTTATGATGGAACAAAAGAAAACACTGACATATCTTATGATGGAACAAATTAAACCACTGAAACATCTTATGATGGAACAAATGAAAACACTGAAACATATCTTATGATGGAACAAAAGAAAACACTGACACATCTTATGATGGAACAAATGAAAACACTGACATATCTTATGATGGAACAAATTAAACCACTGAAACATCTTATGATGGAACAAATGAAAACACTGAAACATATCTTATGATGGAACAAATGAAAACACTGACATATCTTATGATGGAACAAATTAAACCACTGAAACATCTTATGATGGAACAAATGAAAACACTGAAACATATCTTATGATGGAACAAATGAAAACACTGACATATCTTATGATGGAACAAATGAAAACACTGACATATCTTATGATGGAACAAATTAAACCACTGAAACATCTTATGATGGAACAAATGAAAACACTGAAACATATCTTATGATGGAACAAATGAAAACACTGAAACATATCTTATGATGGAACAAATGAAAACACTGACATATCTTATGATGGAACAAATTAAACCACTGAAACATCTTATGATGGAACAAATGAAAACACTGAAACATATCTTATGATGGAACAAATAAAAACACTGACATATCTTATGATGGAACAAATGAAAACACTGACATATCTTATGATGGAACAAATGAAAACACTGACATATCTTATGATGGAACAAAAGAAAACACTGAAACATATCTTATGATGGAACAAATGAAAACACTAACTAACGACATGTATTACAAAACTTTGTATTCTGGTGATGTTTAATTTAACTTTTTTTTTATTTTCACAGCCTATGAAATACTCATTGTTACTGGGGACAAAGCAGGAGCAGGAACAAATGCCAATTGTTTTATAACTATATATGGAAAATCTGGAATCACACAGAAAATCTCATTGAAAAAAGGAGGAAAAAGTGAATTCAAACAAAACAGTAGTACAATTTTTAAAGTCAAATCAAATTGTGTTGGACCTATGAGGAAGATACGTTTGGAACATGACAATATTGGAATTATGCCAGGATGGTATGTTGAAAGGGTGAGTACTTCTAAGTTATTTATTTGTATTTTAGGTGTTTAGATCCTTCTGTCTGTTGTGAGGGCCTGCTCATTGCAGAGGTTGGTCACTAACAAAATTCAAATGAAGGATAAAGTTGATGGGTTTTCTTCTTGTGAAATGATTAAGATAGATCTATGTTCATGTTAAATCCACAAACTAAAATTCCAGTTTATCTGTAGCAATAAACATACATATCTGATGTATGCTTTTAAAAATACTAATAGATATAAGGTTTGGTATGATTTTTTTGTATTGCATTTCCATATGGAGTTACATGACATAAAGGAAACAAAAAATATGTGAATACTTAATATCCGTCAAGGCTGTATGGTAACCTCAAGACTTTTTCTGGGTTTGACACGTCTATTGGAGTGATTTCTCATTTAGATTTTATCCAAAATTTTTATTATTGATTTTATTTCTGATTACTGCTATTGTCAAAACCACACCCCTATTTATTTTAATTTGTTATTCAGATGAAAAGTTAATACAAAAATACAAATAGAAAAATATGCACTGGTAAAAAGTTTTAAGTTCTAGCTCAATTTCATGAGTATTTCTCTTTAATCTTCACAAGCTTCTGGTATTTCTGGGTAAAACTTGAATGCTGAATTGTAACTGTGTTGTAGTAATTTATAATAGCACTTAGATCCCAAAGAAAAGTAAACTAAACGGTACCAATTTTTCTGCACCAGATGCAGAAGTCATTACTTCATTTCAATGTTTTTCTTCATTGATTTTGAAATATATGTTAACACAGAAAAACAGACATTTATTGATGGAATTATTGAAAAATATAGGTATTGATTGAAAATGTTAAAATATATGTTGTAGGTTGTTGTCACAGATATAAAGAATCCTCACTGGAGATATTTTTTCCCATGTGGTCAATGGTTATCAAGAACAGAAGGGGATGGCAAAATCAGTCGAGATTTGGTCGGTAGTAAAGACGAATTTGCACTTCGCAAGGGTAAGTAGTGAATTAAGATCATTTTTTTCTTGTAATACTGTGGATTCATTTATTTTCGTGAGTAACAATTTTTGTGGATTAAATAAAAATTGCAATTTCATTGATATTAGATTTCATGGTTTTGCTGAGGTCCGCATACAAGCCCATGGGAAATTTGAACTTAGTTAGACATTTAAATTCGTGGTTTACCTATACCCATGAAATTGAAGAGTATTAGTATTCCACGAATAATAATGAATCCACAGTATGCATGATTTTTTTCTATTGTTTATTGTAATGTTTATACTGTTAATGCTCTTCTATGAATATGCAAATAACTGTTGGTATATATATAATGCTACTGGATTCATCAATATTTGTGGGATACCAGTTTTTGTGGATATTATTGGTAAAGATTAACCATGAATTAAGATGTTCAACGTATGCATACTTTGGCAAAACCATAAAAATACAATTTTCTCTCAATCCACAAAAATTGGTACCCACAAAAATAAATGAATCCACAGTATGACCAAATCATCTATGTCTGCATTAATGAATAAATGAATGTATATGGTTTGTTTCTTGATTAAGCTATATCAGTAACAATCAGAGCTGAAAATTTAAAGTTACCTGCTAACTTTTCAAAATCTCCATGGGGGGTTTTAAACGCAAGAGGACCTAATGCTCCTCTTATGTTGTCATAATTGTTTTTAATCTACTACTATATTGTTTAAATGAATATATATGTGGTTAAATACCCTTTTGGCTCATTTGAATGCCTGTTTTGAGGTGTTCAGTTTATGTTATAAAGAATTTCAAAATTCAGGTCAACACCTCTCATGGGGGATATCCTCCATAAATCGGGATAGTTGGCAGGTTTGCAGATGTCAAAAACTGACATAAAATTTAAAAAAGGCCTTGGACTGAAAAAAAACAATTTAATTCACAATTTGTTGTCACCAGTTTATCATATTCATACTGTTACTATATTTACCACTGTTTGTTTTTTGACAGATTATAAGTACAATGTTACATTATTTACTGGTGACAAGCCAGGAGCTGGCACAGATGCTAATGTATATGTTACATTGTTTGGCGAAATGGGAGACTCAGGAGAAAATTTTCTGAAGAAAGCCTTCAAAAGAAATAGGTTTGTTTATGTTAAATAGAGTTATCTCCCTTTTTATAGTGTCCTGTAAGACTGTTGAAACTATTCTATTTGTGGATTTTTCTCAACATTCTTAGCTTTAAATTATAAGATATACAAGTGGTACATCTTCCAAACATCATGATAGTAAGTTAAAAAAATGTTAAGTATTATTCTTTTATTTAAAATTCCCAGACTTACAACCTGTAAATCTTGCCATCATAAAACGTTTGCAGATGTTCCTTGTATAATCAAAAAGTCAATATAATATCCTAGGAATTAAACACACAAAATCTGCTGCTTTATGTATTATTATTCAAACATTACAGTTATGATATAGCTATAAAAGTTCCCAAAATCAAAGTTCAAAATAACATTCTGCATAAGTTTTGATTTGTGTGCCAAAATTATTGATATTGAATACTGTGGATTCAGTATTATTTGTGGGGAATCAATTTTTAGTTGATTTCGTGGTTTATGGGAAACCACTAATTTAAATGTTCAACAAATTATAAAATGACTAGGCTTGTATACAAACTATTTTGCAAAACCACCTAATCAATTATCCCTGAAATACCATTTTTCTGCAATCCACAAAAATTGGTACATAAATGAATCAACAGTACCTCAAATGTGCTTTAGCACCTAATAATAGGCATTCAGAGATAAAACAATTTGAAATTATTGTAAATTTATTTGTATGTGTATGGTACTTATTTTTGTAGATCTTGTGGATAATTGAATAATCATGCAGTTATCAATTGATTTGTTTTGTGCAAAGTATAGAACCATAATTTAGATATCCACTAAACAGTCATATTTCCAAAAACGAAGAAAATTATTTTTTCATATTTTTGTTTTGAAAAATAGATAACAAATACAGGTGACTCTCATTATCTCGAAGTCCACCGGACCAGAGGAATATTTCGAGATAACCGTAGTTCGACTCAAACGAAAACCGGAAGTTTGACAGACCAAGGGACACAACTCGTGCTTAGCTTGGTAAAGCTAAAATAATTCTGAATGAATATGGGTAGGAGATCGATATTATGGTCTCAAATCGATGTATCTGTATGTTATGGTCTTTTATTATAACATTTTTCATATCTTATTTATTTATTTCTATGTACAGTTACAATTTTGTCCGGTGATTTTTTAGCTGAGAGAGTAATTTCAAATCGATATAAGCGTTATTTAAAGTTGACAAAATTGTTCATTCTCGTATACAAGAAATTTAGAAAATTTACATTTCTTTTCGTTTTCTTTTATTTCAATCCTTTTCACAGTGGTCAGTGACCGGAAATGTAATTACACGTGTATTATCAGATTAACTCTTCAATCCATTTTAATCCCCGAGGTCATGCTTTGACATATGTGTATTAGTTTGAGATAAATAATGAATTTTGAATGCTTTTGTTAACCATGGGACCGTAAATTTAGTTCGAGTCAACTGAAATTTCGACTCATCCAATTTCGAATCATCAGGAGTCGAACTACATACATTTATATGGAACAAAGTTCAGAGCCAAGGGAAAACTTCGACTCATCCGAAATTTCGAGTCAACCGAGTTCGAGACAACGAGAGTTAACTGTATATTTAAATGAAATATAATCAATTTCAAGGGGATGAGAAATCTCTAATTATTTCTAATACCTTTTTTATTTTGATTCAATTATGTGTTCTGTGTATCATTATAATTTGTTTTCTTATTTTCCAGTAAAAATGAATTTGTTTTGAAAACTCCATGTTTAGGAAGAATAGAAAGACTCCGAATTGGACATGACAATACTGGATTTAAGGCTGGATGGTATTTAGACAAGGTATGTACTCAGTCATCTATAGGACATGACAATACTGGGTTTAAGGCAGGATGGTATTTAGACAAAGTTTGTACTCAATCATCTATAGGACATGACAATACTGGATTTAAGGCTGGATGGTATTTAGACAAGTTTTGTACTCAATCATCTATAGGACATGACAATACTGGATTTAAGGCAGGATGGTATTTAGACAAGGTTTGTACTCAGTTATTTATAGGACATGACAATACTAGATTCAAGGCAGGATGGTATTTAGACAAGGTATGTACTCAGTCATCTATAGGACATGACAATACTGGGTTTAAGGCAGGATGGTATTTAGACAAAGTTTGTACTCAATCATCTATAGGACATGACAATACTGGATTTAAGGCTGGATGGTATTTAGACAAGTTTTGTACTCAATCATCTATAGGACATGACAATACTGGATTTAAGGCAGGATGGTATTTAGACAAGGTTTGTACTCAGTTATTTATAGGACATGACAATACTAGATTCAAGGCAGGATGGTATTTAGACAATTAGACAAGGTTAGTACTCAATCATCTATAGGACATGACAATACTGGATTTAAGGCTGGATGGTATTTAGACAAGGTTTGTACTCAGTCATCTATAGGACATGACAATACTGGATTTAAGGCTGGATGGTATTTAGACAAGGTTAGTACTCAATCATCTATAGGACATGACACAACTGGATTTAAGGCTGGATGGTATTTAGACAAGGTTTGTACTCAGTCATCTATAGGTTGGACATGACAATACTGGATTTAAGGCTGGATGGTATTTAGACAAGGTTTGTACTCAGTTATCTATAGGACATGACAATACTGGATTCAAGGCAGGATGGTATTCAGACAAGGTTAGTACTAAGCTATGATAAGAAATAGTAACTAGTACTTTTCATGATTCAAGGATTGCCCATTATTGCATCTGGATGAACTATTTGAGTTGCTTAAAAGCATGATACATAACAAGGATACTAGGAATTACCAAAAATATTTGTTAGTGCAACAGAGTTACCACAAAAACCATCAACACCTTTATTATTTGTGGAAAATTAGAAATCATACCACATGATCATATTTTATACTATACAGTATGTATGGGTTTTGCTCCTTGTAGAAGGAACAAAGAACTAATCTGTTTTGAAAAATGTTTTTTCAGTGCACTCTATTAAAGGTTGTGTTTGTTTTGTCTGATTTGTTGTTTTGATATGATTTCTAATAATATTTTTCAACTGCTATCAGCATGATCAGAATTTTGGTGTTCTGAGGAATAAATTCAGTTTGTCCTGACTCAAGGCAATACCACATATGAGATGGGTGCTTGTCCATTGATATTACATTATTAGGACCTCTAGATGTTCATTATAATGAACTGGTGAAATTAAAGGGGCATAACTCTGGACTGACAGAAGTTAGCTTACTGTCTCGTTGATAATTACACAGCATCTTTTTCATCATAGAGGTGATGGATCCAAAGGAGGAATCTACTGTGACAAATTTTTTGTATGAAATATTAAGATGATTTTGAAACCATATGTAGCAGGCACTGTATTTTTAGAGTTATTGCATTTCTCCTTAAATTTAAGTTAACTACCTAGTGATAGTCAGTTCTATAGTACTGTAGATTCATTTATTTTCGTTCTTTCCAATTTTCATGGATTGAAGAAATTTGTATTTTCATGGTTTTGCCAACGTTTCCATTCAAGCCTATATGAAATTCAAACTTTGTTGAACATTTAAATTTGTGGTTTGCCCCTATCCAAGAAATTCATGATAATTGGTACCCAATGAATAATAATGAATCCACAGTAGATGGAGAATATTGGGATATCTGAAAAAACTGAGTTTGAATAATGTGGATGACATCTGCTTGTATGTCTGAAGATTCAGTGGCGGATCCAGGGGAAGGGGTTCTGGGGGGTTGGAACCCCCCTTTTTTTTCCTCTTTTTTTTTGACGATCAATGCATTTGAATGGGGACATATAGTTGGAACACCCCCCCCCCCCCCCCCCCCCCCCCCCCCCCCCCCTTTATCCTGGGTTGGGAAAAAACCTGGTTAAAGTAATTATTTGCTTTTGAAAGTAATTGATTTATTTAAAGAATATACTGCAGTAGAAGTAATAAGAAATGATTTCAATTGCAATTTTTTCTTGTTGCAAAATGTAATGCAGGATTTTAAATAAAAATTCTTGATAGCTAGGTTTGCTCTTTGAAAATTTTGAAGATGAAATATGGTTCAGTGACAATCAGTTCAGAATGATGATTCTAAAGATTAATTGTTTTGCACTTTTTTGTGTAGATATATATATAAAGTGTGGGCTGTAACAGACAGTAGAATTAAATGCCAACACCAGGAAGTGAAACAAAATATCAATTTAAAAAAGATTGTTTTATAATTATATACATCAATTCTAATTATAATATAACAATTTATATCTTTTATAAAACAAAACAGGTAGCATACAAGCAGTGTTGTCAGACTATCAATCTTATTTACAAATAATCCTTTCTTTATCCATCATCACTGGTAGTTCATCATTCATCTTTCCTTTATCCATCAACATTGAAACAGATGTAACATTTCAGTAAAGTGCATTGAACTATTTATATTTTCAAGAAATTACAATGCACTGAAAGCAGACATTTATTACCAGTTAAATTTTTCTTATCTTAAAATTATTCCTAATTGAATTGTGCAATTTGTAGACCCCTAACATTGCATGACAGTTTGACCAATTTATTCTGTTATCTTCTACCTCACACCAAACATACCCAACGATTATTGTATTTTATTAAATCAGATGAAACAATTCGGTCATTGGTGTCCTTGCATATATACTAAACCTTAAATAATGTGTAACTGAAATTCGAGCTAGGTTGACCCCAGATGTTTGGGCCAAATTGCAGCAATATATACATAAACTTATAATGAAATAAAAAAATTGGATTAATGTGACCAAGAAGTTGTCATCATTTGTTCTTGTGATTATGTGAATAAATTTTAACAGTTTTTTTGATTTTCTAAAACCCCAATATTCAGTAAATGACAAATTTGATATGTAATGTAATATATATTGCTATTAACATTTTCCATAGGATAAAACAGATTGAAGTTTCATGCCCCTCCCTCTTCACAAAAAGATACAATAAGTATAAAGTACAACATTTAACTCATTTTCAATATTATTTCATTCAAAGTCAAATAATGATAAAAGTACAGCCAGTGTTTTATAATTTGTCGTAAACTTTAGCACTCAGAATGTAATTATCGTGTTTTACACAATTCCATAAAGTCACATAGTTTTATTCCATCAAACTTTGTTCACTTGACATGTTTCACTGTATTTAAGCACTTTCCAAAAGTTTTGATCTCTGGAATTTTTGTCCAAATCCTACAGATACACACTACTATGGTAAAGACATACCACATTCATACCAGCTCGGTGTCGGTGTCATGAAGGAAAGGAATCCTAAATGTGGCTTCTCGTCCCATTGTCTTCTCATGAATGCTGAAAAAAGATAGTTGTAAAAGTAAATGTCTTGTTGTCGTTAACCAAACTGATCTTTCATCAGAACAAAAATTGTTATATACTAGTACCTTACAAATTTTTAAAGTCTTAAATAATTATCCAATTTCATACCATAAAACTATCTGCAGTACATTTCAAAAATGATTTTCTTTCTCAGCTGGTGACTTTTGTTTTATTAAGCTTTTGATTAAAAAATAAATTCAGGTTTGCTTATTTGATTTATATTTCTAATTTTTAATTGTAAATGGATCTGAATTGCTGCAATACATTAAGCAGCCATTAAACAGACAATCAAAAATGCATCTGCATACTTTTTATGAAAATTATTTTTTTATTAAGCAGCCATTAAACAGACAATCAAAAATGCATCTGCATACTTTTTATGAAAATTATTTTTTTATTAAGCAGTCATTAAACAGTCAATCAAAAATGTATCTGCATACTTTTTATTAAGCAGCCATTAAACTCAGCATACTTTTTATGAAAATTCACTTTTTATTAAGCAGCCATTAAACTCAGCATACTTTTTATGAAAATTCACTTTTTATTAAGCAGCCATTAAACTCAGCATACTTTTTATGAAAATTCACTTTTTATTAAGCAGCCATTAAACTCAGCATACTTTTTATGAAAATTCACTTTTTATTAAGCAGCCATTAAACAGTCAGTCAAAAATGCATCTGCATACTTTTTTATGAAAATTCACTTTTTATTAAGCAGCCATTAAACTCTGCATACTTTTTATAAAAATTCACTTTTTATTAAGCAGTCATTAAACTGTCAATCAAAAATGCATCTGCATACTTTTTATGAAAATTCACTTTTTATTAAGCAGCCATTAAACTCAGCATACTTTTTATGAAAATTCACACTTTTTATTAAGCAGCCATTAAACTCGGCATACTTTTTATGAAAATTCACTTTTTATTAAGCAGCCATTAAACAGTCAATCAAAAATGCATCAGCATACTTTTTATTAAGCTGCCAGCAGAACTAGCCCAGTATCCCATAGATGTTTTTATTCAAATACAATCACTGAAATACTTAGCAAGAATATCCAGTGATGAAAATAATCCTTTATTATATGATGCTTTCTGTTTATCTAAATGGCTTAGCACAAACGGTACATGGTTCTCATATGTTGAAAATATACTTTTTATCAAAATTCACTTTTTATTAAGTAGCCATTAAACAGTCAGTCAAAAATACAACTGCATACATTTTTTTAAAAATTCACTTTTTGAGGACACTTGGACAAACAGCAGATGAAAAGTATAGAACCTTAGACAAGTTTCAGTTTTAGAGACAATTTATCAATTATATAATTATATGTAGTATCATTGTTTTCCATCACCAGAAAGTTTGTGAAGTATAAAGTATTTGATTGTTCATCTTGTAAAGTCAGTATAAAGATCATAATTCCTGTATTGTATATTATAAGGTTAGAATCTCTTTTGTAATACATTGATTAACAGTTGTATATTACTTCCTGGTTTCAATATTATTTGTTAGTTTAGTAGAATGATAAGTTGTGTTGCTCCTTCTTGTGTCTATACCAACATTTCAATTCCAGGATCGATGTAGAAAACTCTGATAATACCTCTTCTCACAATTCATAACCTTAATGAGGTTAACCTTTATGAGGTTGACCTTTATGAGGTTGACTTGGTTAGATCCATATCAAGGCGTCATGAAAAGAAGTTGTTTTCATTTTATCTTCCTCTGACTAAAAGTAATAGTGCTTATTCATGCAAAATAATTTTGTGACTGAACGAAGTGCAATTTAAGGGACCATGCAAAATGTATTAGCATCTCTCTCTTTTTCTTTTGAAATACATGTATTGAGATCTATGTATGTTTTTGTTAAATTGTATGTCAGGACTACTGATAACATACAGTATAATGTAAGAAACAGATGAAAAACAACTTTTACGCAATATTGGTAATTTCAACCCTTACCTTTGGAACATCTTGTATTATAGATACTCATGTTACTCCTGAGTTCTTACTGTTAAATCTTACTATTTATATTAGTACCTCACACCCAAAATAGTGGAAAAATTCATTAAGAATATAAATGGTTAAGAAAGGGAAACATTGGGAAAATGTGACTGTCTAAGTAAAAAAATAAACTACCTTTCTAAACTTGTTTTTTAAAGGGTAAACAATCTTACCTGATTTGAATTCTATGTAAAAAAGTAAATTAATTGAAATGTACAGGTAGAAAGAACTAAATATTGAAAACATGTATTATTATGGACCTAAAATATCAAACACTTCATGTTAAGTGAATCTTCCTTTGAAAAAAAAACATATATTAAAGCATGAAAAATTAAAAAAAAACATCCAAGGTTAAGTATTTTAATTATGACAACATGTGCAAGGTTGTTATATGCCACAGAAATTCTTGATAATATCTAATAATTGATTCTATTTATCTGCCATGAAGAACCTATTGGGAGCTGATAGGTACTTAAGTAATATCATATTATAGAATTTGATAGCAACACTGATTACATGCATTAAGGTCAATCCAAGGTCAACCACAGAGAGCAGGCGAAGAGATTTAATATGTTCCCTAATTACTGTTATATCTATGTTTATCTATGTTTTACATATTATAAATTAATAACAAGACCTGGTTCTGTTTTCTGTCAAGGTCTTTATTTCTTAGGTGCAAAAATTATCAATCTCTGTGTTGTGGTTTTGGGAGAATTGAAAATTAATAAGTAAGGGATTAGTAGTAGACTTTCTACAATTCTCTTTCTTTTATTTCTTTCTTACTAATTTATATGTTTACTGAAATCTGCCATGATACTGAATGCCCCAGTATACTGATTGCCCTTGGAGATAATGGCAATCTCTTTGTTATAGCAGTAAAATTGTTAAAGGGGTAAAATTGACAAAAGGGAACTAGGAAGGGACATGTATCAAGTCTAGATTAGCAGTTATAAGAGCTTGATCTAAATTCTAGCAATGATTAAAAACCAGAAAAGGAGATGGATTGTTCTAATGAAATGAAAATAAAAAAAAAAGGAAGTATTTTTTCCATGGAAAATGTCATTAAACAAAACGACCAAGAAAAAGAGTTTAGAAACACATTCAAAGCAGAACAGATATAGATATGATAAAAAAGAAATGAATGAAAAATATGGACATGATAAATATAAATACATATTTAAGAAAATACTTTAAAAATTAAGTTGTACCCAGTACTAATAAGCTAATGAAAATGTATGACTGTTATTTCCATTGCTTAAAATATGAATAAAAAGAGTTGGAGGTAAATGTCATTGAGACAGCAAACCAACACCACAAAAATGGTTTATTTACCTTTCATTCCCATAGCTGATGGGAATTCTGTATCAACGGTCACACCATTCTCAGATTCTCCTCCAATGAATTGGCAATGATCCTGTCCATGGCCATATTGGTCACCAATGTCCAGAAATTCTTCATCCAGGGAATTTCCCAAAAATAATTTGTATCTTGTTGGTGTGCACAGTTGGACTCCAACATAAGCTCCAAGTCCATTCTTGGATATTGGATTGCGTTTCACATATTGTTTTTTGTGGCAAGCATTTTTCAATGAATGGTGAGTGAAATTAAACTCAATCCAACGATTGTGTCTGAGTTTTTGCTCCAAGTGAATAAGTTTCATCACCTCTCGCATAAGGTCATAGTTATTTTTCATCAAAGTTTGATTTCGTTCAATTTCCAGAATTCGCTGTGCATGATCATGTAGTGAAGTAAGCTGCCAATCAATGCTCTGTGTTTTTGAGTTAAGTTCAGCAAGTTTGATATCAAGTTTATTGTCACCAATTGTTGAATTTTTCTGCAAGGTGGTCACTCTGCTTTTAAAGAACATGAATTCTGTCTCAAGTCCTTCTAGCCGAGACTCCAAATTTTCCGTGTTTATTTTCTGCGTCATTTCTTCCTTTAGACGATTCTCTATTTCTGTTATTTCAGATTTGACGTTTTCAAAGTTGACATCAGTTTGATTATGATTATGTATCAGTGTTTTCTTGAAGTGATTGAGTAATGTCGAGGATAGGTTATTCTGTCTTTCTAGATGTGACAGTTTGTTTTCATATGAAGCAAGGTTTGACTGAATACCCATGAGAGATAACTGTAAACTGGATTTAATAGTTTCCACTTTGGTTTGAATTTTAGTATCCAGGTATATATCATTTGTATAACTGTCAATTCGTCTGTCCATTGATTGCATTTCAAGTTTAGCATTGGATAGTGATGTGTTTATCTTACGTAAATCATCAGATAAGTTCAACTTTTTGACATATTCTTCAACTTTCTCATTTTGTACTGTAAAGTTTTGTGATATTTCATCAATTCTGTCCTCCAACTCACTTGATCTGACCTCTTTGGCCAAACATATTTCATTGCATTTATTGGTAATAGATTTCAGTTTGATTTCCATTTCAGTACTCAATTTGTCAATTTTTTCATCAAGGTCTTTTGCCAAATTGTTTTTTGCAACATTTTGTAAAATTTCAATAGTTTTCTGTAAGGTTTCTGTCAGAATTTCTGACTTCTCAGAAAAGTTATCATTGGTTTTAGCAACAAATTCAATATCTTTGGTAAGATTTTCCAACTGTTCGATATCTTTTTTATTAGATAAAATGGTAACATTGCCCTCATCAAGGTTGTGCAAGGTCCGAGCCATATCCTTAAGTAAAGGCTCATCATCTTTAGTAACACTTTGGTCAGACACCATATTAAGGTGATTTTCAGGTTGTACTACATCTTCAACAATGTGATTTTCAATTTCATCTGAGGAACCAATTTCCTCGGTTTGATCCAAAATTTTGATTGACATCATGTTTTTCATACTTTTAAGTATTTCTTCCTTAACATACTGCATCTCGGCCAAAAGCATAGGTTTGATAGAAGAAATAAGTGTTTCTTTGGAAATTTGTTCTTCTTTTTCTTTTTCTTTTCTTATTTCCTCAGTTAGATCTCTCCTCAAGTCTTCCTTCATTTGTTGAAGTTCAGCCATAACTAAAGGTCGTATTGGGTCAAGTAGGGTGTCTGGTTCAGTAATGTGTTTTTCAGAATTGCTTTCCCTGTCCTTGACCACCCTTTCCTCTAAAGCTTTTATTCTCTCGTCCATGTGTTTATAATAGGTTGACTCTTTAGCAATAACTAACTCAAGCTGTTCAACTTTGTCTCCATAACGATTTGAATTTAACACAATTTCTGGTAGTCGAATCTCCAAAGCACCTAGTTTAGTCCGAAAATGATTAAACTGAGATTCCATGGAATGCATCTTTCGTACAACTTGATCATTCATATTACAACTACTTTTTATGCTGTCCTTAGGAATAGTTAAACTTAGAACACACGACTCCTGGACATTTGTCTCTAACTGAGGTGCTCCATTCACAAATATAATCCATGACATCAGGAAAATAATTTTATAAATTCCATTGCATGAAAAAACTTCTAATTCCATTTTGTTCTTAATATAACAATTGTATAAGTTTAGAAATGTAGCTGTTAAGTAAAAAATCCTTCAGGAATAATAGCTGGTCATACTTGTAATCTCTATTTATATCTCCAGAAAATTTTCATTAATTTCTTCCTCAGTCACAAGATTGCTCAATTACAAACATTACATAATTCATCAAGAAACCAACTTTCAATTAGATTAGACTACATATCTCTTATAATAAAGTTCTGAGAATTGTTTCATATCACTGTCATCTAAACAGGAGTGTAGATTTCAACTTAATGTTCATTTCTGCTTGTTCATTTCACTTCCGATTATCAGCTATCTTTAAATGTTCTACTGAAATCCTGTCATCACTTATACCTATATGATTTGGTTTTCATCAAGTTAAGATCTTGTTTACACATGTTTATATTAGAGGGAAGTCTTTGTCTACAGTGTGTAATCTATTGCCAGAAGCTATTAAGACATGGGGAGGTGCTCCCTATGATCTTCTCTCAAGCTAATAGCTTTGTCACCTTTCCAAGAGTAGGAAAAAAGGAATACAATACGAGGTTAATGGTGTGTTTTAATTGTATTGTTTATAATCCTTAAAAAGTGGCACTTTCAGTTTTTTTTTAAATGAAAACAGATGTACTTTCTAAAAATAAAATATTTTTTTAGAGAGGTTTGAATACTTTATTTAATACATCTAGTTATCATGTGTTTTTTTTTTTTAATTTCCATGACTTTGCAGGAATTTGTTTTTAAAGATTTTGTTTAGAGTCATCTCCTATAGTGAAATATATTTACGTTAAAGTCTCATCAATACATCAATACAGTGAAAAGGTTTTCTATTATTTACTTTTTTTCAAATGTTCTTTCTTTATGTCATTAAGAAGTTAAGTGAAATTCTTAAACATGTACATTTATTTTATGATTAAATTGAAATTCTTAAACATGTACATTTATTTTATGATTAAATTGAAATTCTATAAAATAGAACATTTTAATATTTAATGCCAAAAGACCAATCTATAAACATAAGAATGTCAGTTACAAGAAACATTGACCAAACTTCTACAAAATCTAGTTTTCACTATAGGAAGTAATTTTTCAAATTATTAACAATTATTGTTGAGTGGGCTGCACTAATTAGTAGTTAATTGAATGGCAGTGAACCTGGGAGGGTTTATCAGAATACAAGGGTGTCCAATGAAGTCTTTAGACCAGTCTTATCTTATTGTATCAACTAATGATATGTTCAAATGTTTATCTTCCCGATCATTAGACAAGCATGTTGTTTATTTTGGGAAGGGTCAGTTTTCTGTGATATTTCTTTTATTGTAGCTGTGAAAATAAACTGTTTTCAGATGAGAAAATATAATAATTTGACACCCAAATATTTCTGTTTTTATGTTTTTATAAAAGCTGTGTCTTGTTATGTTTTATTTGCTCAGAGGAAAATGGATTAGACATTCTTATCTTTTCTACAATACATATTATCTGTCAGTATACCAATTTATTACATGGAGCTTGTAAAATTTTAAATTTATACTTAAAAAATCTAAATTGGAAAAAAGCAAGTCTACCTGTTAACCTTCAAGAGGTTCTGAGAAGGAGATAATCAAAGTCTAATTGTACTGCGGGGAAATTTTGTATGAATAACTTTGTTATACAAAATTTGATAGATAATATGTATGATATTCACTACAAAGAAGACGAAATTAACATGATTGAAGGCAAATTATGTCAATCATGTGAAACAAAATTTCATTTCAATGAAATCATCAGTTTTGTATTAGTAGTTGGTTTTATGTAAGAAAAATAAATCATTTGATAGTTGATATATAATAATAATAAAATAATATTTTAAATTAACATTCTTATCTTTTCTACAATACATGTAATCTGTCGTATATATTATTTATAACATTGAGCATGTGGGGCCTCGTTGGCAGAGTGGTCTAAGTAGTTACTACTGCAATCACTAGCCAGTCAACACTGAGGTTGTGAGTTCGAACCCCGCTTGTGCGGGTGCACTTGACTCCAATCTTAATTGACTAGGATTGTCAGTTTTCCTATCGAAGGTCAGTGGTTTTCTCCGGGCACTCAGGCTTCCTCCACCAATAAAAACTGGCGCCACGAAATAGCCCAAAAGCGGTGCTTAAAAGTGGCGTTAAAACACCAAAAATCAAATCAAATCAAATGATTTATTAATTTATGTTTCTTATAATTATCTCATTGGGGAGGATGATATTAAAGAAAAGGGTGGCTTTTGGACAGGGTCTCCTTCCAGATTTGAAGGAACAAGCATAGAAAGTTAGCATATAAAAAAGATGAAAATAATTATTTCTTAATTATACTACATTCTTACCCAAAAAGAAAAGACATTTGACCCACCTGGTGAGTCACTCAACATACAAAATGTATAAGAAGTATCATGTGGCAAAAGTAGGTCACCATGACCTATTCATTTGCATTCAGGTTTGATTTTATCTGAACAGTCCTGGAAGATTGTTGTAAGATGCATTCATTATGATGTATGGTCACATTTTCAATTGATGACAAAATTATGTGGATACATGAAGGGTCTTTAGCCTGTAGACAATATGGTAAAACAATTGTTTTAGGCATCCAGTCCAAAATTTTAGCACATTATATAATAACACAAAATAAAGGTTTGGATTAATGGTTTGATGGCTCTCCAACTTGGGAAAATAGATGCCTGAAATATTGTTAAAAAACAATGATGTATCAGGCTTTATTTTTGCCAGAACTTGATTACAATTGTTTGATATTTTTTCATTATCCATGTAGACGAAAAGTAATCTTGAACTTAAAACTATTAACAAATTTTATTTTCTATTAATAGGTGATTGTAGATGACTGTCAGAACAATATTGTGTATGAGTTTCCATGTAACCGTTGGTTTGCCACTGATGAAGATGATGGACAGATATCAAGAGATCTGTTGGTGGGAAAGGGAGCAACCACATCTGCCCCAGGTAGGTTATTGTCAAAGAATTGCTTCCCTTGTCAAACAATGTTTACTTGTGGTCTTGTCTTTAAATGAATGAAAATTTATCTTTGTATTTACTATTGAAAGAAATTTGAAAATTTATAATTCTGATTCTTTTAAAAGTGTTAGAATCAACGAAAATTAAGTCACTTTCATTTTGATGTGTCTCAAACTTGCAGAACTTGAAGAGGATGTACCACATAAAAAGCATTTTTGCAAAGGGATAAAACTTCCCACACTATAATTTGGTACTAACAAAAGAAAATGTGGGTTAAACATCAATGAAACAGCAAACCAGCAACACAAAAAGGCAAGAAAACATCTTTTCAGATCCTAGTTAACTATATTAATTGTATATTATATAGGTATTCCTTATAGAATTACTGTGTCTACTGGTGATGAGAGAAATGCAGGAACTGATGCTCGTGTTTTCATTATATTGCATGCTGGGAAAGAAAGCAAGGAGAAAAACAGTGGTAAAATATGGCTGGATGGTGGCAGCTTTGAGAGAAACAAAACTGATATATTTGATATTGATGTGGCTACATTGTTAAGTCCGTTGACAAAAATAGAAATCGGCCACGACAATAAGGGAGTGGCTGCTGGCTGGTTTGTGGACAAAATTGTCGTGTTATGTTATGCTACGGGATTAGAACAAGTGTTTCTTTGTAACAAATGGCTGGCTACAGATCAGGAAGATGGGTTGATACAGAGGACACTTTTTGAACAGAAAGCTGTACGGAAACAGAGAGAGAAAAGTTAGTATGAAAAATATTGTGGGTTTTTTGTTAAACTTAAAAGAATTTGGCCATTTCATAAGATTATTTTTTATTTTTTCAAAAAGTCACAAGATAGAAGTTAAGTCAGCTTTGCTAATACATCTTTGAGTTATAATTTTGATTTTTTTTTATTGGAGGGTGAAGGGGGTTACATTTAAAGTGGGTTTTAATGGAAACTTTATGAAGGAAACTATAATAGTCACTTGTTTTAAAAATCATTTGGTAGTAAGTCAGATATTTTAATTGTATGTGGATTTTCATATTAGTACTATTCTACCAATAATGATATATCATTGTAAAGCTCACAACTCACTGCAGTTTGTTATAGTTGCAGTTCTGAATTATCTGCTAGATGTTTCTATTCTCATGGGCAGAAAAAAAAGGCATAAGATAACAAAGGAAAAATCAAAAATCAGAAACCAACGATAATTGGCACAAAAAAAAATTGACAAAAAGACAAACAACAGAACAACAGTTATATAACACTATAGAGAAAACTAAAGACTAAGCAACATGATAAGTCATATTCGGTTATAAAGTTTATTGTTAAAGACCTTTCAAAAATAAATATATTGTTTTTATTTTAGAAATGCCTTGGAATATTTGGATTTACACTAGTGACCTGAAATTAGCCGGAACCGATGCAAATGTGTACATCTGTGTATATGGTGAAAAAGGAAAATCTGATGAAATTTTGTTGGAAAACAAAACAGATAACTTTGAACAAGGGAAAGTTGATTACTTCAAAAGGAACTTTACAGACATTGGAAAACCATACAAGATAAGAGTCTGGCATGATAAATCTGGCATGTTCTCTGGATGGCATTTGGATAAGGTATAGAATATAGTTTTATATATAAATAAGAAGATGTGGTATGAGCGCCAATGAGACAACTCTCCATCCAAGTCACATTGTGTAAAAAGTAAACAATTATAGGTCAAAGTACGGCCTTCAACTTGGAGCCTTGGCTCACAGCGAACAGCGAGCTATAAAGGGCCCCAGAAAGACTAGTGTTAAACAATTCAAACAGGAAAACCAACGGTTTAATCTATGTAAAAAACGAGAAACACTTATGAACCACATGAACAACTGACAACCACTGTAACTTGTTGTATATTTAAAGTAGTTTCTAAAGAAGGAAAGGCAGCCAGACCTTTTTCTTGACATTATAATTAAGGTTTTTCATTTCTGAGGAATTTGAATTGGGAATTTAAACAAAAGCATTGTGTAATTTGATATTTAGAACAATTTATTTTATTAAGAATTTTATTTTACCAAGGTTAATTTTTCACTTTTGTCAACTCTTTTGCATCCTAAAGTTATTGTTTTCAATACAAAGAAAAAATGTTTTATTGATAACAATGTCATGCTTTAATAATGAATTATTATAGAGAAATGAAGCTGATTTATACTGCAGCTAGAACACTGCCTGTTGTCTTTATCTGCCAAATATAGTAAAAAAATGATGTTTCTTACAATGGCGATTTCTGGCACAATGCTTTTCCTCATAATTTGGGGTTCGTTTAGGGATGGAAAATATATTTTATTTTTGTGTTAACATTTTTATCACTATTATTGTCGCCATCTTTGGCTATAGTATAAAAACTATATTTGGTCAATGTCAGAAAAATGTTCGGCACAAAAAAGTTAAGAGCTTGGTAAACCTTGTTCTTCAACAGTTTCTAAGCCTCTTAAAGATAGTTGATATTTTTCTGACATTGACCTCAAATTGTAAGAAGTTGATTCACATTAAAATGACCTTAATTTACATTTAAATGACATTGATTTATATTAAAATTACCTTAATTCACATTAAAATTATCTTGATTCACATTAAAATGACCTTGATTCACATTCAAATGACCTTGATTCACATTAAAATGACCTTGATTTCAATTAACTGTCATCTTTGTACTATTACAGGTTGAGATGGAGGAGATGCTTACTAAAGAGCGTTATAATTACAATTGTGGTCGTTGGTTGGCAGACGATGAGGATGACCATGAAGTTGTGAGAGAATGTCCAGCTACAGGACCAAACATAGATAAGCCACTTCCATGTAAGGTCAAAATGTAGATTACTGTAAATTCAGAAATTTTTGCGTGAATATTTTACTTCAATTTTTTAACAATGGACATGAATGAAAGATTAGTTGTTGCGAATTAAAAAGGAAATGCTGCAAACAGTTAATGCTATTTAAAGAACAAGATTTTTTTGATTTTTTCAAAACACATTCTGTGTTGATAATAAAAACATCACAATTATTTTTGAATTCTCAATTGAATGCTAAAAGTAGACACAAGGTGATCTAGACGGAAAAAAAACGCTGAAATTTTTCACAGGAAATGCTGGTGATTTGAAGTGATTTCCTCTGATCTAGTTGTACCGTAATAGGACTTGTATAGTTTGCACTGTTACATAGTCCACACCCCCCTTCTCGCCACGAGAATTCAGTGGAAAACGAGAAAAACCCGTTTTCCATCATCAAGAAGAAGTTATAGATGCTTGTAAATGATTCTAGAACACTTCAAGAGTGTTAAAATAAGTCAAAATCACAAAAAAACAATTGAGAAAGTTGTAACCGGAAGTAAGAATAGCATGTGTAAATTGAAAACAAATACGGTGATAGTGTGCAGGAAATCAGTACTTAATAAATAACACTAGAATGGGACTTTGAAAGTAAAACAGTACCATCCTTTAGTAAAATATTGTTAAACATATCCATCATATTAATGTTCGAAGGATCTCAAGCTAAAACAAAACACATGCATCAGTATAAATCACCAAAACGGAACGAATAATCGATTACATTTTGGAGTTTATACATCGATATGCATAAGCTGGTTCCCGGCTGACTTATACACATTTTTGTTCCGTATATTACAAGCAGTTTCTGGTTTACAATGATATGCAATGCTGTGAAAAGAAACGAGAAGTTTGTAAAGAAGCATTTAATTTTGAAATTAATCACTTTATAATGGATTTTGAATTAAAATTGCAAAGTAATATGTGTTAGGTAAAATATTTGTTTTGAAATGATAAGAGCGCCCTCTACAATTTCAATAACAAAGATGGCGGAACGTAAACAAACCTCGCGAAATTGAGTTTTTCTCTTTTTTCTTGCTTCTGGTACTCTATAATCCACACCCTGCCTGGCAGCTTTAATTTTGGAGAATAAAACCGTAGACCATACAAGCCTGAATTCGGTATATTCTATGAAAGGTTGTAAATCAGAGCATTATCACCTTCAATCACCAGCACTCACTCTGTTTTACTGTCAATCAATACCACCAAGAGTGATTTATATCTGAATTACTAAAAACCATGAGTTATCTCCCTTTTCACATAGAATTTAAATATTCAAATGTTGGTGTATAATAATTGAAAAACAAGCTTTTGTTGGCTGACTGTTAGACATGTTTAAGATCAATTAATTTTAAATTCCAACACAAACGAATGACACCAATTTCATAACACAAGATTCAGTAATTGTCTTTATTAGGCACACTTGAGACCATAAAGTTTGGATAATCAAATACAGTTGATTCACATTGTCTCCAACATGCTTGATTCAAAATTCTACTTCAGTCAGAATATTTCTGTGATCCCGATTCAAAAATACAGTAAATTGTACAAATTGATAATATAAATAAGGAGATGTGTTTAATTCCATATGTGAGAACTATCCACCAGAGACCAAAGGGCAAGACTGTAAACAATTATAGTTCAACATACGGCCTTCAACCATGAGCAAAAACCATACCGTTTAGTAAGCTATAAAAGGCACCAACATGACAAAATGCTTAAGAAATCAAAAGAAAAAATCATGTTCTGAGGAGTTAAATTATATATTTCTTTATATGGCCCCGACCCTGACCACTTATGGTTGGGGCCATATAGTTTTACCATTGTCCATCAATTCCGTCATTCTGTAATGCAGCAAAAAATAAACTTAGTTATATAAAACAGATGCCAGAACATTTTCTTTTTAACTGTTATTCTGTTTTCAGTGGTGTTTTATATGGTTGAGATCTACACAGGAAGTGTAAAGTATGCTGGTACAGATGCCAATGTCTTCATCAACATATTTGGCGAACTTGGTGATACAGGACAAAGATGGCTACATAATCCAGTGTCCTCAAATATCAATAAATTTGAAAAAGGACAGGTATGGAAATCAATTATTTTCTTGTCTAGACATGGTAGAAAAATTACATTGGGCTAGGATTTGCTGTGGTGTTGAATAGTGTAGTAAAAATAAAATGACAATTAGTGTCTTTGTAGATGTTTATAAAACAACATTTGCACAAGAGACCATAAGAAATGGGGAACAAATTACTTTTAACAAAAATATTAATATGTACTTCAATTGTATTTTATTAATTCTACTTGCTTCAAACATGGAATGACCCACCTTTAAAACAAAAATGCATTGGATAATCCCTTACCATATTTACACTTGTTCTTACTTTCAATATTGTTTCAAATTTGTGGGACTTGATTCATGACAAAAAAGAAATATATCTAATATTGTACCATAAATTTGAGTTTGACATCATTTAAAAAAATTCATATTCAATGAGAAGGTAAAATTTGACTCCATCTTTCATTTGTTGAAAGAATTCCAGAGTTATAAGACTTTTAAGTTATAAGATTTGCTGTGATGTTGAATATTGTAGTAGAAAAAATAAAAAATGAGGATATTGGAATTTGCTTCAAGTGTTGTACAGTCTTAGGAATTTAATAAAGGTATATTTATATGAATAAAAGAAATATAAAGCTCACTTTTGCCAAAAAAAAAAAACCTGTTGGCATTTTCATTTTCTAGTCGGGAATTTTATAACATAAAACTTATACTCGATTAATATTTTTTCTTTATTATGATATAAACAAAATATTATAATTTATCATTATTAAGTTATTTTATAAAAATTAGAATGCTTTTAAGAGATACTGAACATTTGTATTTAATTTTAAATAGTATGAAATGACTGCCTTTTTTCAAAGTTTCGCATCCATTGATATGAATTTATCAAATAAAGTTTTGATTTCTAAGATGGCCTTTCACCAGGGAAAATAAGATCTTTTTTATAATGTATAGGAAAAACAAATTATATAGGAAAATAAATAAATGGATTGATTTATTTTTTTGCATAAATGCCGCAATGAATACAATTTTTATATGACATAGACTTACAATTGATTATCTGAAAGATATAATCTTTGCTACATTTATATTTTGCCATTCCCACACAGCCACCAGAGAAGGTTGGAGCATGTTTTGAAACATCCAGTGTAATCACATTATTATTTTTTTTCAATTTGGTGGTAGATTGTTACCTCCCCTGTATGAATGGTTGTCTCCCTTGGATGAATGGGCTCATAGAAAGCTTGCATGCATGTAACCTAAATATGTTGTTCACTAAATCATATAATTTTAAGTTTGAAATTTATAAAGATGAAACAATTATTTGGTAAAGTTGAATTTTTTGTTTAAATCATTTCGATTATTACAGCTCAAACTGAGATTCACAAATCACATTATATAAATAAAATCCTCGTATGTGACAAGCTTTTTTTTTTATAATACTCCTAAGATATATATATATATGTGTGCAATAGAGCTTGTTTGAAATGTCATGGTAGAGGTCCTTGTTATTTATTAATAAAAAATATGCATGATAGTAGATGTTAGATTATGTGTAATGTAGGTTTGTAAATTTTTATGCAGGATTGCCTTTTAGGTGATTTAATATTTGAAAGAATACTATAGTTAGTAATTTTTGATAGCATGGAAATTACTAATGTTAAAATGATGAAGAGCACAAGTGTCGAAATTAGGAGATTAACCTGGAAATTTTTTTTTTCAGTATTGTATTTATGTTTAGTTTTAGATTGTTATCTTATATTTATCTAGGTCTTTGCTAAAATGTTTTTTTGAGAGCATTGCTATTTATAATGATGATTACTTTATGATTAAAGATACATGATTCTATAGATTTGAATCCTTTCTCATGACAGTCTGTTGATTCTGATATTATTTGTTTGATTAAAAAAATATAAAAAAATCATATTGACCCTGTTTCCAATAACATTTTTTGTCAGTTTAGGTGTAAATAAATTCATATTGAATCCTATTCACTTAAGCTTACCTATCTATAATAAAACATTTTAAGTCTTTTGTAATGATCCATTTTTTTTTTTAATTTTTTTTTTGATTGACCTAAGGAACTAACCTTAGACTTTGGCATGGTCAAGACTAAATCAAAGAAAGACTTAAATTGTTTAAATAACATAATCAATTGCCATTCTTATTCCCATTCTTAATCCCATGTTATATTTTTAGTGCAGGGAAGGGATTCTGAGGTGTCTTGCTGTAAATTCAGAAATTAATGTGATTCTTAATGCTAAAAATGTGACTGTATCAGGTTCTCAATATTAAAAAATCACATTTACAATAACATCTGTGATTTTCCTTTCTAAAATTTTGCAATCACATTTAAATTAGATTTTACATTTTTGCCAGTGTTCAAGCAATCACAATAAAAGATGCATGCATATATTTCTGAATTTACAGTATTTGTATGACAATCAACTTAAATTGTGGAAAAAATGAAATTTTATGAAGACATTTTTTGTATACTTTTTAGGGTTAGATATTTAGTAGTTCATGCTAGATTTGCTTTAGTATCTCTTGAATTGTTGAAGTCTCATGATAAAAAAATAATGTTATATGTTAGATTTGCTTTTGAGTCATTTGACTTGCTAGAATGCTTACTTCTTAATCCTTGATATGTGCTTTATTTCCAGGAAAAAGCATGTTTTTTTTGGCAATTTTGCCATTTACAATTTACCTTTATAATTCTTGATAGATATTGATGAATTTTCTCCCTTGCTAGTATAGTCTATATATTCACAACAGAAGAGACTGTGTTTTTTATTGGTCAGATTAATATAATTTAAAAACAGGAATTTATAACTTTATCACATTTGAAATTATATTTAAATAAATGAAATTTCTTTGGTTATCTTCCATTGTTACTCTCGAAAAAGATCACATGTTTTTGTTATAAATATCTTAATGTTGAAAACTTATTATGTCTCCTTCTATTAGAATTCAAACTTAATTTGTTAGAAAGTAGTTGAATAATCACAATTCTTATAGTGATACTAATATTTAAATTTGTAGATTGGTAGTTTATAGATACATTGTGTAATAACATTGACAGACAGAAAAGTTGTTTTTTTTTCTTTTTTAACAACATAATAATTTTATTCATCAAATATTGCTTGTTACATAAACCATCAAGATTTCAAGCTTCTCTTGACGTACTCAAAAAGTTATTTTGCATAGCATATTTATTTATCAAAATTATGTTTTGCAGAAAGATGTATTTAAAGTTGAGGCTGTGACTTTGATGGGCCTAAAGAAAATTGTGATTGGTCACGATGCCAAAAACCCTGGATCTGGTTGGTTCTTGGACAAGGTCATTGTCAAACAGGAAGGCAATAGCAAATATGACACAACGTTTACATGTGAAAGGTAAGATATTCTTTATCTTTATACAAAGGCATATTTTCCTTTCATGAATTTTATGTGGAAACCCTGCATGTGGCATGTGTATTCAACTTGATCAATCTTGATTGACAAGGATTGTCAGTTTTTCTACCAAAGGTCATGATTCTCTGCGAGCACTCCAGCTTGCTCCGCAATACCAATAAAACTGACGGCCACGAAATAGCCAATACAATACAGTGCCGAAAATGGCTTTAAAATACCAAAAATCCATCAATCAAATGATATGGAAATACTTCCCAATAGATTACAATTATTAATAAAATTGAGAATGGAAATGGGGAATGTGTCAAAGAGACAACAAACCGACCACAGAACAGACAACAGCAGAAGGCCACCAACAGGTCTTCAATGCAGCGAGAAATTCCCGCACCCGGAGGCGTCCTTCAGCTGGCCCCTAAACAAATATATATACTAGTTCAGTGATAATGAATGCCATACTAAACTCCAAATTGTACACAAGAAACTAAAATTAAAAATAATACAAGACTAACAAAGGCTAGAGGCTCCTGACTTGGGACAGGCGCAAAAATGCGGCGGGGTTAAACATGTTTATGAGATCTCAACCCTCCCCCTATACCTCTAGCCAATGTAGAAAAGTAAACGCATAACAATACGCACATTAAAATTCAGTTCAAGAGAAGTCCGAGTCTGATGTCAGAAGATGTAACCAAAGAAAATAAACAAAATGACAATAATACATAAATAACAACAGACTACTAGCAGTTAACTGACATGCCAGCTCCAGACTTCAATTAAACTGATTGAAAGATTATGTCTTCATCATATGAATATCAGGCACAATCCTTCCCGTTAGGGCTTTAGTATCATACCATCATAACTAATTAATGTCTGACTGCAGATTATTTATCTATTTAAGTTTCATCCAGACTATGTATGAAATATTAGCTGCAAAAATCAAGTAAACAACTGTCAAATAACATTCAAATTAATAGATTTAAAACATGAGTAGTCATTTTATTTTGTTCTATTTTACAACTTATTTACTCTTCTCCAGTTGGGTAAAATTGAACCGTTTCAATGAAGTAATTCTTGAGTATGTATGAAGTATAGAACTTAGATATGTTTTTTATATTTCAGATGGTTAGATGCAGATGAAGATGATGGTCAAATTGTCAGAGAAATAACAGCAACTGGTGTCCAGTTGTTAAGTAGTAAGAAAATTCAAATATTAAAACAAACATTTCAATATTTCTAATATTTTTTTTCTGCAGTTGTTGAATTTGTGTTTTGTTAGTGGGTGTTTTGAAAACATTAAAACTGGTGTTCCTTAAATATTTTAAACTTTATACTTTGCCTATAGATATCTTCAGATAGCTTTAATTTGTCAACGTGTATTTTCTCAGGATTATGAAACTTTGCTTAGAGTAATAAATTAAAAAAAAAAAAAAAAACAATATTAAATCATACAACAGTAGCCTTAAGATAGATTCTTCATTAGAATTTTAATTGATCAATATTCTGATTCCTATTCTGGTTACAGTGTACAGTAAATAAAAATATATCTTGTTTACTGCAACGACATTCAATGTTTATGTGTTTGTGTACGGCAACAACATACAATATTGCTATCTTTATTTACAGCAACGACATACAATGTTTATGTGTTTGTGTACGGCAACAACATACAATGTTGATATCTTTATTTACAGCAACGACATACAATGTTTATGTGTTTGTGTACGGCAACAACATACAATGTTGATATCTTTATTTACAGCAACGACATACAATGTTTATGTGAAGACAGGAGACGTTAGTGGAGCAGGAACTGATGCTAACGTCCATGTCAAAATATTTGGTTCTAAAAACGACACTGGAGAGCTTAAACTCCGCACTACTGAAAATACAAGTAATAAGTTTGAGAGAGGAAGAACTGACCACTTTAAACTGGAGGCCTCAGATATTGGCAAGGTACTATATCAAATGAATAAATGGAGATGTGGCTAATGTGTCAATGACACAACAACCCAACAACACAAACAAAAGACACCAGTTTGTTGGTCATCCATGAATTGCTAATAAAATGCAATACCTTAAATGTGATTCATAGGTTTACTGTAAAAACTGTACGGCTGTAACAGGTAACTTAATAAGACAGCTTAGCCATTGTGTGTGTCTTCAAAGGACATTCCAACTAAAACAAGATACAGTGGCTAAGACAAATTTTAGAAGTACCAAATAACATAAAACAAAGGTAGCATCCTAACTCTGAACTGAACAGTTTGATGGCACCCATGTTTTAATATATATAACAGTTTTCAATTATTTTCTATTCTTTTTCTTCACTTGCATGATTTGTTGAATTTCAAATTATTTATGATGCTTTGCCATCAGTTATAGCAATAACTATAAATAGATTAATTTGCGAAGTGAAACAGAGTTGTTTCATGATACTCTGTATATCAAAAAGCATTGAAATTTTCATCTGTGAAAACACAGAGTGTTTTTTCATTAATAAAATTCACTACCAAACTTAGAGTTTAACCTCAGCAATCGATCTTTTTTTCAGATAAAGAAAATCAGGATTGGACATGATGATTCTAAACCTTTTGCAAGCTGGTTACTGGATGAGGTACGAATAGATATCCCATCAAGAGGTGAACAGTACTTGTTTGCTTGTCATAGGTGGCTCGGAAAAGACAGTGAGGATAAATTATCAGAAATTGAGATTGAACCATCATTCAAAGAGGATAGAGAAAAACGTAGGTTTTAACTAGACAGTTTAGACGAATTTGTGTGACTGTGATGAGGGTTTTGCACGATATATATTGTGACACAATTTTGTTGAATGACTGATTGCTTGCACAATTGTCCAATTGCTTTCTAATTCATACAAATCATCAGAGGCAAATATGTTTTGTTGTCAAATGAAAATTTTCTTTTTGTGTATTACTCTCTGTAATGTATTTATTTGAGGTGATAAGTTTATCTTTCTTATAGCAAAGTTTGCAGAAATCAACCACATCCTTGGAATAAGAAAATTTGAAATATCGAAAGTATTTAAAAAATTACATTTTCATAAGCTGAATGAATTGAAATATAATTGGCAGGATTTGCACAATGCATATGAATGGAGGCTGAAATGGTTTTGTTGGTAAATTTTTTAATAATGCCTAACGTAAATAAAATGAAATCAGAGTTACAATAAAGTCTCCCAATATGTAGGATATGATATCTGAATAGTTAGTAAAAATCAGAGTTACAATAAAGTCTCCCAATATGTAGGATATGATATCTGAATAGTTAAAAAAGATCAGAGTTACAATAAAGTCTCCCAATATGTAGGATATGATATCTGAATAGTTAAAAAAGATCAGAGTTACAATAAAGTCTCCCAATATGTAGGATATGATATCAGAATAGTTAGTAAAAATCAGAGTTACAATAAAGTCTCCCAATATGTAGGATATGATATCTGAATAGTTATGAAAGATCAGAGTTACAATAAAGTCTCCCAATATGTAGGATATGATATCTGAATAGTTAGAAAAGATCAGAGTTACAATAAAGTCTCCCAATATGTAGGATATGATATCTGAAAAGTTAGAAAAGATCAGAATAAAACCCAGTTGTTGTACTTTTGACCAAAATTGATATATTGTTAGTATAACATCAACACATTTTAAATTTTGTAATGTTTTTAATAATAGGAGCAGGGAAAAATGCTAAGATACTAATTTGTGTTATGTGCTATATTTGTTAACAGCTCAGAATTTACAAAAAAAAATCCAAATATATAGGATATGACCTCTGAATGGTTAGAAAAATTGACTGTCTAATTAGTTCTATAAATAGGTGTACAAGTTACATCTGAAATTCTGAAAATTGTCCCATTCTGATAATATGAACAAATAATGAAAACATGCAAGGACTGAATGGATTGTTGATATGTACCACATACTTTTGACCAAAATTGAAATATTGTTAGTATTACACTAACAAATATAAAATATCATATTGTATTTAACCATAGGAGCAGGCAGAATTGGTAAGATACTAATTTGTGTTTTGTGCTGTATGTGTTAATAGCTCAGATTTTTTTGTAATTTCTGGCTAAGTTGTATTTTTCATTTCATAGAAAGTTAATTTTTGCTTTTTTGGTTTATATTTTTTAATCTCAATCAAGTCTGGCATTTTAAAGCTTATAAACATTACCGGGTATATGTTAAATATTTTAAATGTTTAAGAACAGAATAATCTAGTTGTATATCAAGACCAGCTTCAAATGTCTATTGTTGAAATCTTTTTGGAATAAAACTTTCAATATTTCTTAAAGTATCATTTTATCTTGATCAGTTTTTGTAAAGTTATGATTACAAATTTGTGAATTCATGATAAGATTCTTAAAATTTTATAAGTTCAGTTTTTGTAAGAAATTGTCAATGTTGTTGATTAATCCCTTTATATGTGCTTAACCTTGTGTTTGTAACAACCTATTGTAAGGGAGTTACTTCCCTTTATGTTTTATTTACAATATAATTTCACAAGAAAATAACATAAGTTGGAATGATTACAGTGTGGTATTATTTGAGCTCACTTTGTCGTGATGTTTTTATATTCACGATAATAAGTTAGTATTTAAAAGTTTTACTATTTGATAAGCTGTCATTTAGTATAATATCAATATATCCGAAATAAAAAAAAAAGGGAAAAGATAGAATTATGGTAATTGAATTTGAAGTTTTGGAAACAAGAACTTTATGCTCTTTTATCAAAAATCTTATATCTAATATTGATTGCAAATTACATTGGATTACGCAAGATTCATTAGTAATTTTTTTCTAAAGATTTTTGTAAAAAAAAAAATACTGGAGATGTAATCTTGGAAATGAGAGCATTTGGAAGTCTGAATCATGATTTATGCGAAAGATTGGTAGTGAAGGAAAGTAAAACTTGGATATGGGAGTAAGAGGAATTGAAACGGTAGTCAAGGAAAGTAAAACTTGGATATGGGAGTAAGGGGAATTGAAACATTAGTCAAGGAAAGTAAAACTTGGATATGGGAGTAAGGGGAATTGAAACATTAGTCAAGGAAAGTAAAACTTGGATATGGGAGTAATAGGAATTGAAACGGTAGTCAAGGAAAGTAAAACTTGGATATGGGAGTAAGAGGAATTGAAACGGTAGTCAAGGAAAGTAAAACTTGGATATGGGAGTAAGGGGAATTGAAACGGTAGTCAAGGAAAGTAAAACTTGGATATGGGAGTAAGGGGAATTGAAACGGTAGTCAAGGAAAGTAAAACTTGGATATGGGAGTAAGGGGAGCTACTTAATGATGTCCTCCTTGTCCTTTATAATTCTCAGCAGTTAGCTGTTATTATATGGATTGTCTGTGCAAATATTCAATCATTAATTTGGGCTGGCTGACATACTGATGTTTGCAAAATAATCACTTTTGGTCTGTGACATCACATGTTTTCTGAAAGATAGGTAAAAGATACCATTAGAATAATCAAACTCATAAGTCGAAAACAAACACACAGCCAAGGTAAAAAACGAAAAAAAAGACAAAGAGACAAACAACAGTATACAAAACACAACATAGAAAACTAAAGTCTCAGCAACACAAACCCCACCAAAAACTGGGAATGATCTCAGGTGCTACAGAAAGGGTAAGCAGGTCCTTCTCCTCATGTTGCACCTGTCATGAAAGGTGCTCAAATATATTGCAGTATGTGGATTTTGTCATTTCCGCCTGTCAATAGTGGAAGTGGGCACGAAGCGGAAAAAATTTCTTTAAAGTACCTAGATGGACATGAAATTTCTGGGGGTTCTTGGTGGCCTAGTTGTAGAGTAATTCATCTACAGAATCACTAGACTGTCAACACGGAGGTAGTCAGGTTGAACCTCACACGTGGCAGGTTCGTTTGACTCCCATCTTACTTAATTAAATATGATTGCCAGTTTTCCTACCAAAGGTTGTAGGTTTTGTCTGGGCACTAGGGCTTCCTCCACCAATCAAAACTGGATGTCATGATATAGCCATGAATGCCTTTGGTTAAATTTGAGTTGAGAGAAGTGGGATGCCCGTAGAGCCATAATGTATTAATTGAAAAGTATTATTTCCTTCAATGGCAGAAAAATTAGATATTGGTTTCAGAACATCTGTCCTTTAATCAAGGATAATATAAACTTGTGCAAAAATATTTCTGTATGTTTCACACTGATTTAAAATCTTTAACCAAATATTCAATTTCCAATACATAAAGTAACGTGTAGGCCTGTATCAAATTTTTTTTAATTTATGAACATGGTTGTATATCTGGATTTTTTTTATGAAAAAAGAACCTTGCTAAATGAGCTCTGGATAATCCAATTAAGTGTCGGAATATTTTATGGCATATGGAATGTCAACAATTTAAATCCATCCTTTAATAAATATATGGTTTTGAAATACTGTTTTATACCATTATATTAATTTTTGCAGGAATACCATACGAGGTTACAATCTGGACAACAGACAAACGTGGAGCAGGAACAGATGCTAATGTCTTCCTTCAGCTGTATGGTGTGGATGGAAAGACAGAAAAAACACAACTACGCAACAGGAGTGATAACTTTGAAAGGGGACAGAAAGATATATTCAAGGTTTGTTTTACTGACATAGTTACATATCTCAATGGACTTCTGAGAAATGGAACAAATGCTGATATTAACCAAGGTTGCTAAAGTGTAAAATGTAGGTCACAGTGACTAAATTGTTACAAATTGAAAGGATTAGGCGTGAAAAATATATCCATTAAATTAGGTTGGTTTACAGTATGTATTACAACACCGTTGAGTGACATTTTTATGTTCCAGTTTGAATTAAATCTAAATGAACATAAATATATCTCCAGTATTTTAGGAGCTCCTCTAAATTATCTCTAGTTGATATACATGTATCACTGTACTGTATATATCCATGTATCACTGTATTAGAAATGTAATCTTTTGAAAATTTATGTTTTTTACAGATTGAAGCATTAGATGTTGGTCAGATTTCAAAGATCAGAATAGGACATGATGCCAAGAAATTGGCATCTGGTTGGCATTTACATAAGGTGAGGGTCATTATATAGGACAAGAAGTGTAGACATTTAAATTAATTTTGTTATATTTGTTTTGGATAGTACTGAATTTGTTCTTGACAAAAGAAAAATGCAGTTCTCAAAAGTTTAAGTCAATACATAATATCCTCAACTCTTGGAAGTACCCTTTTCTTGAAGATTGAAATATTCTCCAGACTAGGTCAATCACTTTTTACTGATGAAATCTATATTTCATTTAACATATTGTATTGGTCAATGAAAAGGAATAGGACACATTTTATCACAATATACAAAGGTCCTTTCCAAACAATATGAATATTCCATTAAACACAGGTCAGCAATAATTATAAACACAGTTATTATCAAGTGGAAATTAAAACAACTCATGCAATAGGACGTAACATGTGTTCATGTGTATTACAAAAAAGGCAAATGTATGCAGTTTATAACTGAGGTATTGCAAATGTAAACAAGAAAGAATTAAATTAAAAATATTCAAATAAAATGAAATAGAATCTGTGTTTTTGTAAACAAAGTATAAAATTATTGCAAAAAAGAAAAAAGATCAAATTAAAAAAAAAACAGAATAAAATCTGCATTTGTGTAAAAAAAACATACAATTATTATAATATCCTGATACAAGAATTGTCAGGTTTTGAAATCCAAAAGCTTGTTTGTATTTATTATAATCTGAGATTCCTGAAGCAAGTCATACCAACCTTCTTATTTTTATGTCAGGTACTTATAAGAAGAAGACCAAGAGCTGGAACTAAGAAAAGACGAAAAAAGAAGGGTCCAACAGAACAGGAAAGACGGAAAGAAATTCTAGCTGAAGTTCATGATGATTCAGAATCAGATTCAAGCTCCTCAAGCACTCCACGAAGACGCAGAAGCACATCACGAAAAAGTAGAAAACCGAGCTTGAAAAAGATTGAAGAAGAGGATGTTGTTGATGTTTATGACGGAGAAGAAACTGAAGATTATTGGTTCTTCGTTGACAGATGGTTTGATACGTCAGAAGATGACAAAGCTATCGAGAGAGAGTTATTACCAACTGATGAGCAGGGAAAACCCCTTCATGGTTTAGAGGGTATGTTCTGCTTGAAGAAATTGTTAAAGAATTTAAAAAAGCTTTTATTTTGCTTACAAAACTTCCCCTGATAAAATTTTTAGTAAAATAAATTCAGTGTCATCAACATCTCAATTTAACCACCCATTATGACTATCGACAAATATTAGTATATATAAAAATTCAACTGCCCTGAGCTTATATATAGGTGAGAAACTAATGTTTTATTGTAAAGGATCAATCATTAATCTCCTTTACAGAGGTTGAGTACACAGTTAAAGTTTACACTGGTAAAACAAGTGGGGCAGGAACTGATGCTAATGTTTTTATCAACTTGTATGGTGAAAAACATGATTCTGGAGAAAGACCCCTCAAAGAATCAGCTGACAACATGAACAAATTTGAAACAGGAAAAGTAAGTCTGTGTTTATCTTCTTTATTTCTTTCTGTTTCTCCCAATAAACCTTAAAGTATTTATTATTCAAATTCTTTATTATACCCCACGCAACGAGTTGCGGAGGGTATAATGTTTTTGACCCGTCTGTCCGTCTGTCAGTCCGTCAGTCCATCAGTCCGTCAGTCCTATTTCTTGTCATCGCAACTCCTCTCAAACCACACAACAGAATTTCACGAAACCTTTTTAAATAATAAGGACATACTATGTAGTTGTGCATATCGACAGGAAATTACGATTCAATTTGTTTTCTAGGAGTTACGCCCCTTTGAACTTATTTACTTTAATGTACTACTGCAACCTTTTGTCATCGCAACTCCTCTCAAACCACACAACAGAATTTCATGAAACCTTTTCAGATAATAAGGACATACAACGTAGATGTGGATATCTACAGGAAATTACGAATCAATTTTTTTTCCAGGAGTTACGCCCCTTTGAACTTATTTGCCAAATATACTACTGCAACCTTTGGTCATCGCAACTCCTCTCAAACCACACAACAGAATTTCATGAAACCTTTTCAGATGATAAGGACATAAAAGGTAGCTGTTCATATCGACAGGAAATTATGATTCAATTTTTGTCGAGCCTGCGACTTTTGTCGCAGAAAGCTCGACATAGGGATAGTGAGGCGGCGGCGGCGTTAGCTAACTTCTTAAAAGCTTTATATTTTAGAGGGTGGAAGATCTGGATGCTTCATACTTTGTATATGGATGCCTCATGTTACGAAGTTTCCGTCAGTCACATGTCCAATGTCCTTGACCTCATTTTCATGGTTCAGTGACTACTTGAAAAAAAAGTTAAGATTTTTTGTAATGTTAAATTCTCTCTTATTATAAGTAATAGGATAAGTATATTTGGTATGTGCGTACCTTGCAAGGTCCTCATGCCCGTCAGACAGTTTTCACTTGACCTCGACCTCATTTCATGGATCAGTGAACAAGGTTAAGTTTTGGTGGTCAAGTCCATATCTCAGATACTATAAGCAATAGGTCTTGTATATTAGGTGTATGAAAGGACTGTAAGGTGTACATGTCCAACTGGCAGGTGTCATCTGACCTTGACCTCATTTTCATGGTTCAGTGGTTATAGTTAAGTTTTTGTGGTTTGGTCTGTTTTTCTTATACTGTATGCAATAGGTCTACTACATTTGGTGTATGGAATAATTGAAAGGTGAACATGTCTAGCTGGCAGGTGTCATCTGACCTTGACCTCATTTTCATGGTTCAGTGGTCAAAGTTAAGTTTTTGAGTTTTGGTCTTTTTTTCTAATACTATATGCAATAGTTCAACTATATTTGGTGTATGGAAATATTTTATGATCTCTATGTCAGTCACGCAGGTTTTATTTGACCTTGACCTCATTTTCAAGGTTCATTGCTCAGTGTTAAGTTTTTGTGTTTTGGTCTGTTTTACTTAAACTATAAGCAATAGGTCAACTATATTTGTTGTATGGAAGAATTGTTAGCTGTACATGCCTGCCTAGCATGGTTCATTGGTCAATGTTTAGTTTACTTGGTTAATGTTAAGTTTATGTGACAGTTGTAATAAAGCTTTATATTTAGGACTATCAACATAATATCAATGATTAGTAAAGAAGGCGAGACATTTCAGCGTGTGCACTCTTGTTTTTCCAGGAGTTACGCCCCTTTGAACTTATTTGCCAAATATACTACTGCAACCTTTTGTCATCGCAACTCCTCTCAAACCACACAACAGAATTTCATGAAACCTTTTCAGATCATAAGGACATACTACGTAGATGTGTATATCAACAGGAAATTACGATTCAATTTTTTTTCCAGGAGTTATGCCCCTTTGAACTTATTTGCCCAATATACTACTGCAACCTTTTGTCATCGCAACTCCTCTCAAACCACACAACAGAATTTCATGAAACTGTGTAGATAATAAGGACATACTATGTAGATGTGCATATTGACAGGAAATTATGATTCAATTTTTTTTTCTGATACAATTTTTTTTTCTTACACTTATTTTATTTCTCCAATGACAATGTGGGGACGTGGGGTATGTGAGCGCGCTCACTAAGGTTCTTTAAATTAATTCACAGTAGTTTGAAACATAAATAATTTCACAATTTTAATGCATAAACTTGTCACACTGGGTAAATTTTTCGCAGATTAATCAATAAGTGTGCCCTTTACAGCAATATTGTATATTTGAACAAACTCTGCGCAGGGGATTTTTTTCTCAAATTTTTGGTGATTACCAAATAAGCAAAAATAACTCAGAAATTATTGCGATGTTTTTATTAATGCGAAAAATGTGATAGTATCAGGTTCTCAATAATAAAAAATCACATTCAGTAGTGATTTTCTGTGGTCAAGGATTCGCATTAATTTCTGAATTTTCAGTTGTTTTGAAACTATCTAAGGGCAGTCTTCATCTTCCTATCTTTGGTAAGGTTTTCTGTTGGTCAGGAATTATCTTTTGATTAATTTTACTACAATAAAAATGTTTTGTCTCTTTTGCAGGTAGATACCTTTAAACTAATGGCCATTGACTTAGGAAAACTTGTCAAACTAAAAGTTCGTCATGACAACAAAGGTATAGGAGCAGCTTGGTTCCTGGATAAGATTGAGGTGCTGGATAACAGGAGGAAGAAAACGTAAATACTTTGAAATGATTAAGATAACAAATAATGATACTATAAATTCAGAAATTTTAGTGTGCTTTAATGATAGGAATTTCAGAAACAAAGAACACAAAATGTGGCATGTGTCTTTAATAACAGAAACTAATATTTTATTTGATGTGTCAGTTAACAGAAATAATAGGAGAGTTCTTGGATAGTTGCAGTTTCAATGAGAAGATTGAAAAAGTTCCATCACATGATATTTTTTTCTATGCAGCCGCCTAGGTTTTAGACAAGCGAATTAAGCAAATGTAATGAATTAAATTGATTTCCACTTTAAAAAGTACACCACACTTTTCTAGTTTGACCCCTAACCATGACGAAAACCTATCGTAAGGTGGCATCACCCATATGTTGATGTTTTCATGCACAGGACGTTATATTGATCCCAAGACTGAATAGATTTCTGATATTATCATGTGACTTTCGTTTATAAAATGAAATCGAACACAGTAAAACTATCTTATATTAAGTCAATGCTGGGGTCAGTGAACAGAAAAACAAGCTGACCAAAATTAGAAATTTAGAGGTCAAGATATGATCATCAGTGGTGTGCAATAAAAATTAATTTAGAAAAAGCATTTTAACAATAACATTGGTATTCAAGACAAAAACACAGTGACATGAAAACATTACAAGATCAAACTATTAATGAATGCTAACAATTTTAAATACTGATCGTATATTTTTCCACCTTTTATAGGTATTACTTCCTGTGCCAGAAGTGGTTGGCTGTTGGTAAAGATGATGGTCAGATTTCAAGGGAATTAATTCCTGTCGACAAATCTGTTCTGGAGAAATCAATAGGAAAGAAAGATGGTGCTAGACAAGATGTGGCATTAGAAATTAAAGGTAAATATGTGCAGAATTTAGAAATTCCTTTAGTTTTACCAAGTTCTAGGACTTTTTAAGTAAAATGTGAAAAAAATATCATTAATCTGAGAGAAAATTCAACCTAATCCCAAATTATCAGGTTAAAGTTTTGGTTTAAGATAGTTAACCAATAAGTAATAGTCCCATAATCTTAAAACATAGTGCTTTAACCATTGTGATGTAAACTCTTTATAATGAATGCCAAATTAGGGATTTGACTCTGATTTTGCTGTGGTCTTATCTCTTATGAATACATTTTATTTTTTTAATGTTGAAATGAAGAAAAAATATTTCCAGTTAAATGTTAAGATTCATTAGATTAAAGGGGATCTTTTTCCCCAAGACTTAGTGTCAGCTAGAAATTCTGAACAGATTTCCCAATTTCAGCTTGTAATTATTTTTTAAATGGTATGCAGTAGCAATGGAGAACACTTATCATCAAATGATTTTAATTATCAGCTTGATTTGCACAATTTTGCAAAATTAGATGAAGATAATTAGGTGATAGTAATCTTTACAAATGGAAAAAATGTGGCTGTATTTGGTTTATTTATTCATTTCAGCTGCCATGACAACATACTACACCAAGGTAGTGACAGGAACTGTATCAGGTGCCGGGACTGATGCTAATGTTTATATGATATTGTATGGAGAACAGGATCATACAGGTATTTTTGTTTTATTATTAAGAATAAGATTATTCTTTGTTTTCTAAGCAATTGTCAAACGGGATAAAAAGACTGAAATAAATATCATATATCGTTTTCCACCTATTTAAGAAATTGTTAACATGGTATTATTTCAGTAATTTTCTGTGCAAAAATTCTTAGCGATACCTTTTATGAGAATACAAATGTTATATTTTACAGATAAAATGTTTTTGAAGTCCTCCATGACCTATAAGAATAAATTTGAATCTGGTCACACTGATGAGTTTATACTGGAAGCTGTCAACATTGGTAAACTACATAAGATCAAGTTAGTACACTTACACATTGTTATATTTAGCGGCTTGGTTGCCGAGTGGTCTAAATGGTTCAACTACTGTATCACTAGCCTGTTAACACTGAGGTTGTGAGTTTGAACCCTGCATGTGGCAGGTGTGTTGGACACCAATCTTAATTGACTAGGATTGTCAGTTATCCTGTCGAAGGTTGTGGTTATCTGCCAGCACTCTAGCTTCCTCAACCAATAAAAACTGACCGCACAATAGTGCTGAAAGTGGAGTTAAACACCAATCAATCAATCAATCAATCATTTTGATATTAAATTTGAATACAAATTTATCATGGTGATAGTGGGTTGCAATGGTCTTAACAGATAAAAACTAGTGTAATTTGATGACAAAGATATCTATTGTTAACTTATTTAAAGAAAAATTTTTGGTTCTTATACAGAAACAAGGAGATGTGGTATGATTGCCAATTAAACAACTTAGTCCATATGAATTACTTTATTCCTTATGAAGAGGTCCCTCGCAGGTTTATTTTGGCTTAAAGGATTGTAGGATGGCATGGGGATGATAGGAAACTTTGCACCTTTTTCCCTTTTTTAATTTTAATTGGATAATTGTAAGAAGGTTTCAATGGTTTGAAATTTATATATTTCCATTATTCTTGCCAATATTAAGGTTTTTTTTTTTTTTTTTTCCTTTTTTTTTTTGAGGGGGTGGGGGGGGGGGGAATATTTGTTCTACAAATATAGAGTACTTGACTTGTTTAGATATAATATAAATATTTTCTATGTAATATATCCTGGAAACCATAATTTTGATTGCTTCAATTTCAGAATTGGACATGACAACTCTGGTTTACTTGGAGCGGCATGGTTCCTAGATAAAGTAATCATAGATGCCCCATCTCTTGGCTGTAGCTGGACGTTCCCTTGTAACAAATGGTTGGCAGACAATAAAGATGATTGTCAGTTAGAGAGAGAACTATTCCCACAGGAATTGGAAACTGTGGAGTATAATCCTTGTAAGTAAGAATTTTCCCACAGGATCTATTAGTTGATTCCTAGTCAAGTATAAACCAAAAGAAAACATTACCCAGTTTAATTACAAACTGGGTATCATAATCCAAGTCACACAACTTTCAAAAACAAGGGCTTTTGAAATTTAAAATTGCATTTTTTTTTCTATCGTTGATCAACAGACAAAATTGTCAGATAGATTACTGCAATTACAAAGAAATGCTGCATACTGATTCAAAATCTGAAATGCCATATCTAATTCATGTACAGATCAATACTGGCACATTTTTTACAATCAGGTGATTTGACCCAGATTTCAAACTTTACTGAACATGGAAATGTTATGTGTGAGTGGGGGACGGTGTCCTATGTAAACATATTCTTTGTTTTTTGAATTTTGAATGACTGTTTCAGGTGTTCCATATGAGATCAAAACATTTACAGCAGATGAACGAGGAGCTGGTACCTCTGCCAATGTATTTATATGTCTGTATGGAAAGGAGGTAATCACTGAGGAGAAACCATTGTGTTCTAAGCGTGAAAGAGATGGTAAATTCAAGAGAGGCAAAATGGATCTCTTTACGGTGGAGGTAAGTGCAAAAAAGAGAAAGATATGTAGAGAAAGATTTTTATTGTCACAACTAGTTTTAGGAGTTCATTGACTCAAAAATATTCCTATATAATAAAAAATGCAGAAAATGATTTGACAAATTGAGCATTCAAATAATTTGACAAATTGAGCATTCCAATAATTTGACAAATTGAGCATTACAATAATTTGAACATGCTGTTTTATTTTTTTTGCTTTAGGAATCTCATTATAATATGTGAAACAATTTTGTTATTAATTTTTGAATTTTTAATGGTTATTGAAATTGTGAAAGCTTCCAAAACGTTGGTACTAATTAATAATGTTTTGTATTTAGATGGAGGATGTTGGAGATTCAATTGAGAAGTTACGTATATGGCATGACAATGAAGGTATGACTGCAGGCTGGAAGTTAGACAAAATAGAAGTCAGAAAACTTCATGATTCTAACAAAGTAAGTAACATTGGTTAGGATGCTTTATGACATTGATTTTACCTCATTTAATCTTACAACTGCTCCTACTGCCGTAAGAGCTCTGTCCCCATTTTTATGCCCCTGCTGTAGGCAATGGGGGCATTAAGTATAACCCTTGACCCTCCGTCCATCCGTCTTCTTTTATTAATATAAAAGATTAATGTAAAAAATTAAAAGTTATTTTTTTATTAAAAGGGAAAAAGTCCGTTTTAATGGTTTTATAGAAAAAAAGATTTCTACCAGTCACTCAAAATTACCATCAATTTTTCATTGCTTGTTTCCAAGTTTATCAGAATTAGATTTGACTTGACTGCTTTTAAACTAATCTTAATTAATAGGCAATTTAACCTCAGTGCTTTATATTTTATCTGTAACCTACAGGAAGCCAAATAATCTCCCTTGTTGTAATGCTAGACTCAAAATATTAAGCTTATAATGCAAATCCCATTTTATGCTTAAAATCCAATAGAAAAACCAATTCCAAATGACTATATAGTATAATATACCCTCCTGTTTTATTTTAGAAACAAAAGGTAAGTCAACAAGTACAAATAGGAAACCAAAAATCTTTAAATAAAACTCACAATAACAAACTTATTTTCACTAGAATCTAGTTTACTTCTGTAGTGAAACAGTATTTATGATACTAATGCACTATTACACATTCTTGTCATAGACAGGACTGTCCTGTCATAAGAGATGGGAAATCTTACACTACTGTTTCTAACATTAGTCGTTCTTTCCATAATACAGTCGTTACATTTTTAATGTTTCCCTGAAGACAAACTTTGCTGTCAATACATGTACTATATCTTATACTAAGATTTAACTCGGAGATTTTTTCCTGTCATTCAATCTTCTCACTTCAACTTTTTTCCATATATTATGTCTCTTACAGGGATCAGCACATCAGGTTTGTATATTGTTGTTACCATAGTAACATTAGTTGTCATAGTAACAGTTAGTTCTAATTAAGTAAGGCTGATTCAGAATCCATTAAATCTTATATGTAGCTGTAGACTGTGTTTCTCATCAGGTTTTATCTTATAAGAGCTTATAGTAATATATTAATGGTTTTGTATTTTGAAAGATAATTGTTTGATTCCAAACCTTATCATTCCGTCAAACAATCGGGTTATGATGACACAATTTTACATCATTAGTGCATATGTTGGGCATGAAATCTATCACAGTTAGTTGAGCAAAAGGATGAACTTCATCATTTAAATAATTATATAATTATATAATATCTCTTCTAAGATTAATGGGATATATTTGAAATTAACATATTCCTCTAGGTAGGGTTCAATAATGTACATAAAAAATAGAGGTGTTTGTACAATTTCAAGAAGTCACAATGACCTTGTCAGTACATAAATGCAGGGATCCAGTTTGCCCATAAAACTCAGAAAAGATGTAAAAAATCTGCATATAGTAATAGAGTTTTTCTGGAAAATTAGATTAACACACTCTTTAAATATGGTTTCTGAATGAGCCTTCTTTCTTTTATTTTTAATTGCAACTAATAATTATAATAATCTCCATATTTACTTCAATACTGAATGTTGTATCATATGTATCATTATTTATTATATATTTCACAATCATTTGAAGCAATTGAGTTTAAATGCTTATATTTTAATCTTCAGTTAGATGCAAAATTCCAGAGGAAACCCAGTGTGGACGTAGGTTTCTGGTTTTGTAGTTGCTAGCTAATTTGAATGATCTTTAACTGTTGTGGTTGCTAGCTAAAATTGAATGCTCATTTGTCAAACAGCTTACTAGAGTTGTTTTATATATTATTTGCTAGCTATGTGAATGCAGTTATTTTGTATTACTGTTTGCTGTTTGTTAAATATTGTTCAAAATGTTTTCAAAGAATGTAATATATTAGTACTCCTGTATGCAGCATGGGTCACGATATTTTAAAGTTTTGGAGTAAACTTAAGGCAAATAATTTGCAAGGGAAGAGACACAAACATTCATTTTCATAATTCCTGTTGGTGAACAGCAAAAATTTTGTAATAATTTGCTAGACTGAAATCTCTGTATTTAATACTGAATAAATAAAAAAAAATGTAAATGTCCAAATAAGACAAAAATCCACCAAGGCTGGCTGATTTTTTTAGGATTTTTTCTTTCAATTATCATTTTTTTATTTTTAAAAAGGAATTTTGTGGTTAAGTATTAGACAAAGTAGAGTATATGCATACCTGTTTTGAAAAACCTCTGTGACTGAAAAGTCTGTTTATTTAGTCTTTTAAATGTTGCTTTGTTGTCAGTGTGTTGCTGATTTTGTGTATGCAGTGTCCTATACCATTTTCCTTTCCCCAATAATATGACTGCGAATTCATTTACTTTTGTAAATTATTATTTTATTAATTTTTAAACTAATGAGTTGACAGATTTCAACCTGAAATTAAATTTTATGTTTCAAATTTCTAAAAAAAAAATTATACAAATAAGTATAAATTGATAGTGTGCCATTTAGAAAGAAATATAGAAGTGGATGCATTACCTTTGTCTTTAGTAGAAGATATGTTTTGTGTCTGCCAATCTTTAAATGATAGAATAGTCATAGGATTTAATGTGTAATCTTGAAAATTATTTTACATGTGTTGTTGAGCTACAAATTTTGAAGAATCTATATGTATATATATAATGAAATTTTCTAAATATTAAACCAAGAATAGAAAGTAAAAAAAATAAATAATTTATTAAGCTTTTGCTCTTGTCATGTTAATGTCTTAAAACCATACGTCCAAGACGGACATCATAAAACAAAAAAAAGAAAATTACTTCAAAAGTTTTTCAATATCAGCTGATAGTATTGCAAACAATATGAATCCCCTTATAATGCTGTAGTAAGTTCATTTTTGTTCATTTTGAATAAAATCATTCATAGTCGTACATGTGTTTTAGATATGTTCTGTGATTTGACTTTTTTGTCCAAAATTTGAAGAAAAAAAAACATTTTATGAAGAAAGAATGTAAAAAGATGATTGACTACATGTGTTTTGAAATACAACTTTAAATAATAATTTGATTTTAGGGATCTGACACCTATGTCTTCCAATGTGGTCGATGGTTAGCTAGAGACGAAGATGACTACAGTACCTCAAGAGAGTTGATTCCTGATCAGAAATTACAAGAGATTATGACATCATCAGGACAGTCAAAGGTCAAAGAGGTCAAACTTAGGGACAAACTCAAAAGTAAGTCAGATAATTTTTGTCTTGGTAAATGTTTCTTTTGAAGCTTTCAAGCTTTGAAGAGGTAGTTTAATTTTTAATTTGAACAGTGTCTCTAATGATGTAAGGGAAAATTATGAGTATTATATTATGAGTAGATTTGGAGGGATATCAGATGCAACAATTTTAACAACATGTAATCAAATATTTTCCCAAGTAGTCTGAGGTTTTTGCAATGCACCACTTATATTAACTTGTGTAAAGTTGATATGAATTTACAAAGACAAAACCAGAAATAGATCAAATTGTTTCCCTTTATTAGCTCACCGCTTCGGGCCCCATGTGAGCTTATGCCATCACTTGGCGTCCGTCGTCTGTCGTCGTAAACTATTTCAAAAATCTTCTCCTCTGAAACTACTGGGCCAAATACCTTCAAACTTTAAACAAATGTTCCTTAGGGTATCTAGTTTATAAATTGTATCCGAAGTTTTGATCCATCGTCAAACATGGCCGCCATGGCTAAAAATAGAACATAGGGGTCAAATGCAGTTTTTGGCTTATATCTCAAAAACTAAAGCTTTTAGAGCAAATCTAACATGGGGTAAAATTGTTCAATTGGTCAGGATTTATTAGCTCTGAAATTTTCAGACGAATCGAACAACCCATTGTTGGGTTGCTGCCACTGAATTGGTAGTTTTAACAAAATTTTGCAGTTTTTTGTTATCATTTTGAATATTATTATAGATATATATAAACTGTAAGCAGCAATAATGTTCAGCAAAGTAAGATCTACAAAAAAGTTAATATGACCATAATTGTCAATTGACCCCTTAAGGAGTTATTGCCCTTTAAAGACAATTTTACACAATTTGTTCATCAAGTTTGCTAACATTTAAAAATCTTCTCCTCTGAAATACAGGTGAGCGATTCAGGCTCTTGAGAGCCTCTTGTTTGGTTATGCTCTTGCTTTGAAACATATTTAAAATCATGTTTTATAAACAAGCCCAAAAGAGGTGCTTAAAAGTGGCGTTAAAACACCAAAAATTAATTAAATGATGTTATATAAACATTTATACCTTTACCTTCAGTGGATATAAAGTGTATTTTGTAATTATTTTTTTTTGGCTTTGAAGATAAAAAATTTCTGGGGTTAATTTTCGTTACATCCATTTTATTACAAGTAAATAATTTCATAAAGACAAAAGAAGAATCTAGCTTTAAAATTTAAAAAGTCTCCTTTATATATTCATTTCAAAAGAAAAAAAACTTTTACACTGTACATAGAAAATTCACTAAAATCAAATGTTGAATATATTGTTACAGAGAAGATATATGAAGTGAGTGTATTTACTGGTGATGAGAGCAGTGCTGGTACAGATGCCAATGTCTTCCTCAATATTGTTGGTGAAAATGGTGATGCTGGAGAGAGAAAACTTCACAAATCTGAGACTCACATGGACAAATTTGAGAGAAATCATGTAAGATACTGCAGACATTTATAACTACACCATGTTTAGATATATCATTGAAAGTCCTTAATCTGATGTAAGATCAACTTCTTGGTTATAAGGACTTGATAACTTGTGTTTTTGGTTCCTATCACCAACTACCTGGTTATAAGGACTTGATAACTTGTGTTTTTGGTTCCTATCACCAACTACCTGGTTATAAGGACTTGCCAACCTTGTGTTTTTGGTTCCTATCACCATATTTCTATGTTTGAAACTGTATTATTGGATAATGTTGTTGTATACATTGACAAAAAGCATATTTATAGTTTTTAAAAATATAGAAATGTATCTGTTTTTCATAGTTAAATATAACTTAAGTCTATGACTTGACAATGTTATTTATAGAATATGTATAAGTCTAGGACTTGACAACTTGTGTTTTTGGTTCCTATCGATGTTAAAAGAGAATGGTTTCTGTATACTTTATTGAATTTTATGGAGTATACAGAGGCGAATTATGGCTTATCCACTACTAACATTGCCTTGGTGGGTGCCTTTTTTCAAAGTCCTTGATCCGCATCTGGTTTTTATAAGAATAAAGAATATTCCACATGTAAGTAGTGAACAAAATTTTTCTTAAGGATCTTTTCTCTTTTTATCAAATATATTATGGGGATCAGAGGTACAGTTTTATAGCTAAAAGCAGAGAATACCATACCAATGTTTCAAGTTACAGTTTTTTATTGTTTGCAGTGTGATGTTTTCAAAATTGAAGCTGTTGACCTTGGAAAATTATACAAGGTCAAGGTTCGCCATGACAATTCAAGTTTCTTCAAATCAGCCTGGTACTTAGGCAAGATAGAAATAAAAGATCCCACAGACAATGAGGTATATGTGTTCTACTGTGAGAGATGGCTGGCAAAGAATAAAGATGATGGAAAAATTGAAAGGTCACTTTATGTCAAGGTGAGTAAAGTTATGAGGTTATTTTAATAAATAGTTTTAGGTCATTTTGCTTCAGTTTAATGGAGGATAACTTTTAAGTCAGGATTAGGAAAGTTAGAAGTCATATAAGTCAATGGTAGCTAAATTCTGAGTTATGGAAAATCATTGGTAATTTTGTTAGAGTTGATGAACTTCAACCTTCCTCCAAGTTGAGTTCAAAAGTTTAAAGTTAAGATAAGAATTCATTTTTTCTGAAATTGTAAATTTATTGACTATCAAATGATGTTTCAGTAGAAATAGCAGTTTTGGCACAATGCGACACCTTAATATACTGCCTGTATAACATAAAATGAGTTTCATGTATCTTTACTATATTATTGTACACAGGGTTATACTGGTGAAATGGGGTCCAGTACAGGGTCTATCAATACCATGAAGTATGGTTCCAGTTTGAGTCTGGACTCCATGAAGAGTTCAAAGAGTCCACGGATGAGTAGGAAACAGATGTCAATGGCCTCCAGTATAGTAGGAATACCTGAGGGAGAACAACGTAGGTGGCGCTAAATTTTTAATACCCTTGGTTTTTTTAAAATTCTTTTTAAAAAGTGTGGACTCTCTTGGCACCATGCACATTATATTTGTGTATAATTTTATGTAGGTTGTTAATTTTCCAAATATCTGGTTTTAAAGATTGACAAGCCAAATTTTTATATTTCATTTCTTCACCAATTCATTATAAACGTTATTAAAACAATTCATTTATGATGGTTTTGCTACCAGCACTGAATTTTATCTCACAGCTACTTCAAATAATTTGTTTATTTTATTTTGTGAAGATGCATGAAAATATAACTTATTTTACCATTACTTTATTTGATGTTAATGCTATATGTAGGAAGTTGGAAAAAAATGTTGAAAGAATGTGGAGGTAATTGGGCACATCAATGGATTATATATATAACATTTACATTATTCTTGCACAAGACTTCTTATTTTGAATGTTTAGAATAAAGTGTGGATCTCATTAAATTTTTTATGTTATCTTGGTAGCCGAAATAAAAACCTAGATACTTGAAGTATATTATGATGGATGTATTAATTCAGAAAACATTTTCCTGCTGGCCTACCTTCTTGTCCTAAAAAAAGAGAGTTTTAATCTTTCCTTGAATCCCTTGGTCTTGGCTTTAGTAGATTATTTATGTTGTGGCTTTAAAACCACCAGTTCAAATTGTTTGACAAGAAGTTGCATTTTAAAGAAAGTTTATTTAATGGTTTGGGTTTTTTTGCTCTATCAAGGCAAATTAGAATTTGAATTTTTGGAGAATTTTTTAATTACTGTGTATCACTACATTAACCAAAAATATAGGGAAGAATTCTTGGAAAAATAATCCTAAGTAGAATGTAGTTATCCCCCTGTATCCATACATGTTGCTGGTATATTCTTCCTGCTTAAGCTTGTATATTGATAGCAAATCAATGTTAGTATATTTGTTCCCTGCTTTCAAACATTGATTTATTGCAATAGTTTTGATAAATTTCATCCCCACTTGAATATGACATTGCATGTGGGATGATATTCACTGATATTATATATGCCAGTCATGACCTAAACTGAAAGCTATTTGTCCTAAACAGCAGATTGGGTTTTAGGACAAATTTTTTTTTTTAACAGAAATAATTTCGGTCATTTCATCGGGATCCGGTTTCTTAATTGACATTTTGCACTTGTTTTTGTTTTGTAATCCCTTTCCTGTAATAAAACTGCCACTCCAGTATAGTATGATAATCCTAAGGGCCCTCCTAATAACCATATTAATGCCTCCGGGAAATTTTGGCTAATGATCGCTAATCACTTTTTACCTGTGTTTTTAATTCACTCCTGACAGTGATCACAAGCTGAGAACTAACATTATAAAGAAATTAAAATTCCATGACAACTTTCTTCATTATTTAATTACTTTTCAGCAAAGACAATCGTCAATTCTGATTTAAAATTAAAACTTGATTTAATTTATATAGAAAAAAGTAATGTTTCACGAGTCAAAGGTATGCTTCATTTACTTTGTAATATGCATGCATGAAACTGTCTTCATCAGATAAGACAGTTAATCGTAAAATGCAAAATGACTGCAGGCTAAATTTAACGAGCGCAACTATTATCTGTTATATTCAAACACTTTTAAAGGTAATAAAATTAAAATCTGGTGATTTCCCTCAATTTGATAAACAGAACAAATCCCGAAAATGAATCCAGAATCACTTGAACTTTAGTATTGTCGTGAAACTTCTGGTTTAATTTTGTCTTCAAAATCGAAAGAAACGTTAGAGATGTGAGAGAAATATACCATTTTTGTCTTGCCTGCGACAGTAAAGTAGCAGTAAGCGAGACATAGCTATTACTATTCGACTGGCAGCGGCGTAAACTATTTGTATAAAGCTTTATATTTCAGAAGGTAGAAGACCTGGATGCTTCATATCTTGTATGCAGATACCTTATGTTACGAAGTTTCCGTCAATCATATGTCCATTGTCCTTGACCTCATTTTCATGGTTCATTGACTGCTTGAAAAAAAAATTGAGTTTTTTTGTCATGTGAATTTAGACAGAGTTCACCTGACCTCGACCTCATTTCATGGATCAGTGAACAAAGTTAAAGTAACCTGATTAGGCTGTTTCTCCAATACTTTAAGCAGAAGGTCAACTATATTTGGTGTATGGAATGATTGTAAGGTGTACAAGTCTGTCTGGCAGGTATCATATGACCTTGACCTCACTTTCATGGTTCATTGGTCAGTGTTAAGTTTTTGTGTTTTGGTCTGTTTTTTTTTTTCAATTAGCTTACGCTATAGGTCAACTATATTTGGTGTATAAAAAAATTGTAAGGTGTATATGTCTGTCTGACACAATTTATCTGACCTTGACCTCATTGTCATAGATCTTTTAAAATGTTAAGTTTCTGTAATGCTTTTAGTAAAATTTTTATCTAGAAGACTCTCAACATAAAATCAATGGTCAGTAAAACAGGCGACACATTTCAGTGTGTGCACTCTTGTGAGCCATTAAAATCATGATGGCATTTTATATGTTTCAATGACGATGCAATCACAAATATTTTTATACATATGTCAATTTTATGTGGAATTAACAAAATTATAAATTAAATAAGGAACAGATATATGGCTAAAATAAAAAAAAAAACTTTAAAGAGGAGCAACTAATGTTACTTATTAATATTGTTATCGGTTCAACTAAATAATTTTAATAAATCACTTAAATTATCAATATAAATATCTTTTTCATGTTATATATTACAGCTGTTAGCTATAAGATTAGTGTCGCCACGGGTGATGGAGATGACAACGGTACCGTCAGCAATGTCTACGTTGACATCTGTGGACCTAAAAATAAACATACTGGTAAACTGTTCCTGGACAAGGAGAAGTTTGAACCAGGCTGTACTGATTCTGTCACTGTGGACGCATTAGATGTGGAAGATGTCAGAAAAATAAAGGTAATAGGAGGAGGGCACCACACGTGGCATTCGGGCCGATATAATTTGAATACTGTGGATTCATTTCTTTTTTTTCCTGGGTAACAGGTTTTCGTGGATTGAGGATAAATTGTATTTTCATGTATATTTGTTTCATGGTTTTGCCAATATTTCTCCATACTAGCCTATAGAAAAAAGTAAAAAAACAAAAATACTGATCTCCAAGGAAAATTCAAAATGGAAAGTCCTTTATCAAATGGCAAAATCAAAAGCTCAAACATATAAAACAATTGGAAAACAACTGTCATATTCCGACTTACTACAGGCATTTCCTTATGTAGAAAATGGTGGATTAAACCTGGTTTTATAGCTAGCTAAACCTCTCACTTGTATGACAGTCATGTAGAATTCCATTATATTGACAACAATGTGTGAGCAAAACAAACAGACATAATAGGTAAAAAAGTAAAAAATTGGGGCACAGCAGTCAACATCTTAATCACTATAAGTAGTGAATGACATGCGATTGTTGTTAGACAATCAAACTAACGGATTCTCGTGAAACATACATGTAATATAATTATTGTGTAATAACTTAAGTGGAAAGTGATCGTTGTGATTGTTATTGACAGGTCAGATATAATGCAATTTTTCCTATTTAATTGTGGTTGTTACTTGAATTGACAGGTCATTCTGATGTACTGTAAATTCAGAAATTATTGTGTGCATTTATTATTGCGATTTTTGAAGAATAAACAAAAATGAAAGTTTAATAATTGCTATTTTAGGAAAAACTACATACAGATTACAGATATATGTATTTGATATCAGAATGCAAGTTCTTATTATTGCGATACTCAAGTAGTCGCATTATTCACATTGATAAAAACCTCGCAATAATTTCTGAATTTACAGTAATTTTACCTGTCTGATTGTTGTTGATATTGACAGGTTGGACATGATGGAACAGCTCCTGGTACAGGATGGTTTGTTAAATCAGTAGTAATAGATATACCATCCAAAGGCAAACATTTCCTGTTCAACTGTGGAACCTGGCTAGCTAGAGACAAGAGTGATGGCAAGACAGAGAGAACATTTGCTCTGGATGACGGAGTCAGTACAGTTACCTCATATAAGCCAAGTAAGTCAACTCCATTACAGATAGTATATCTTTGTGACATGGTATAATGAAATTAGCCACTTAGGTAAAAAAAAAAGGCTGAATTTGGAGTTTTGGAACAATTTTTAGTTAAATTTTGCTGAATGTAGTCGTTGGTCTTCAGCTGGTTTAACTTACATAATGTTATACATGCAGAATACATGTCTATAACACATACAGTTAATTTTTTTACATTGTGCGAAAATAATTAAGTCATGTCCTTTAAAGCTTTTCTCTACAAATGCTTGTCGGCCAAAAGTCTTGGTATACTGTACATAGACTAAAACTATGTCTATTTTTTTATTTTCAAGTGTCAATCTTTATTACAATGTTTGAACAAACATCCAAACAAACATAACAATCAAGTCAAGTCAAGCAGTGTTTTGATCTACGAGCAACTGTAAAATAGCTCTAAAAATGCTGCTTCAGCTGGAGTTAAACATTTTCTAAACTTTATGCAGTTTAAATTCCATAGTCATGATTGACTGCTGAGGTTCACTTCGGGCTTATTGTTTGTAAAGTTTGTATTCTTAGGGGAAAAATACTATTAATATGAAAAAAATTGGACTATTACATTAAAATTAGCAAAAGATATCATATGTTGGAATTGATTTATTCATAATTATCTGTTGACCTTTGTAAAATTTATTATAAATGTTTTGCTGAACTTCTTGCAGTGATACCTTATGAATGTACAGTAATAACTGGTGATCGTGAAAAAGCTGGTACTGACATGCAGATAACATTAACTTTATTTGGTACCAGTGGAACTTCCTCTCCCACAATTCTTGAGAAGACTGGAAACAGATTTGAGAGAGGCAGTGAGGATTTGATAAAGGTTTGTTTCTAACATTTATAGAAAGTTTAAGGAATGTGAAATTCCGTTGCAAGCTAAAGATTAATTCTGAAAAATAGGTACTGGAACTACAGGTAAGGAGGATATTACACCCCTCCACCCTTTGCACACATACACACATAAACCACACACTGTTCAGACAAAACATTTTATTAAGCTTGTAAATAATCTAAAAGACTATTGGGCTTTATCTAAGTCCCACAAGAAGGTAACAAAGTAAAAAGATTTCAACACTGAACAACTTTTATCTTTTTATTGTCATTTCTTTTTGTGACAAAAATTTCCCCAAAAAGAAATAAAATTGATTGGTTTATGGTGAACACAAACAAACAAATTTCCTTTGTACCCCTCCTCCCTTATGTGATGTAAACTTGTGCCTAGTAAATCATTTTCATATTTATAAAGATTCACCAATGTTACATGCTGATTTGATCATTAATACAAATAAAACATTTTGTTTTACAGCTTGATATAGAAGATGTTGGTCCATTGAAGAAATTGAGAGTAGAGACCAGTGGCAAAGGAAGTAGAGCATCCTGGTACTTAGAAAAGGTCAGTAATGTTTGTACCTTTAACAGTAATTAAGAAATAATTCTTTCATGCAGTGCTCTATGCTCATTTTAACATGGATAGGCATTATATTTGTCAATATTTTTATACCAAGTGTTATTTATCCTAGAGAATATAATGAAGCTAAGGCAAAACATCACTTTTTTTAAGAACTAAAATTCCTCTTTTTTTTTTCAAAAAAGGACATTTCTAGTTAAAGAAGAGCAAAACTATTTTTAGTAATATTTTGATGGAGCTGAGATGTTTAAATACCTTACCTAAATGGCTGATTAATATTGAATAGTTCATAGTTCCCTTAGTTTCTACATACATTCTGAATGAAAATATGCATTATATCTGTTTTGGCATAAAATGCTAGATATTGTTCATAAATTATATTTTGTAAAAGGTTAAGCCCTAACCACCAAAGACAAATATTGTGAGGAAGAGACATAAGGATCATGAATATAAATAAAGTCATTCAAATTGTTGCACCGTAGAAAATATTGAACTAACTTTCCTTATAATCAAAATAGTATACAATATAGAATTTAGTAATAGCAAGCAAGAGTAGATCAGACACAGCAGGGACAAAACTTGTGTAATTTTTTGTAAAACAACTGCTTTACTTTGAATCAAATTCTATCTTTTCTATTAACAGGTTGCATTGTTTAACATGAAAACTGGAGAAAAGACAAATTTTATTCATGATGATTGGCTCAATAAAGAGAAGGGTTATTCCAAAGATATTCCTGCTAAGATAAGGGGAAAAGAGGCTCTCGACAGTAAGTACAATAGACATAAAGATAATGTGAGGGTCAGGATGTCTTTTTCTATGGCAAATACATGACTACTAGTGCTTAGTACAGCAATTGTATTAATGCCATAAATATGAACATCCTCTGTTACAAGGATAACTATAGAAATAAGGAGATGTGGTATAGGATTGCCAATGAGACTACTATCCACCAAAGTTCAAATGAAGTGGATTTAAGCAATTATAGGCAACCGCACGGCCTTCAACAATGAGAAAAACCCATACTGTATGGTCAGCTATAAAAGGCTCCGATATGAAACAATTCAATTGAGAAAACTAACGGCCTAATTTATAACAAAACAGTTTACAAAAAACAAATATGACAGATATGAACCAACGACAACCACTGAACTACAGGCTCTGACTTGGGACAGGCACACAAAGAATGTGGCGTGGTTAAACATGTTCACACATTAGGAAAACAAAAATAAAGAGCAGATACATTTTTCTCCTGATATAAGTTGTACATAATTATGATTGGGATTCTTATTTGTGCAAAACTGATGCTGTTTTGATGTAATTAGTTATGAATTCATTAATTATAGGTGAAAAACAGCAAATGGAATTTATCATTTTGAGTGTGGAATCCAGGGAAATTGAGAATTTAACCTGTTTTAGAAAAATCTAATGAGCACTTTTTTTTTAATTTGGTTTGGTCTATAATGAAATAAGGAGTTTTGTAAACCAAGAAAAAAGAAATAAACTAGTTATCCTGCTTAATTATTCAGCATGTACTTCATTGAAAATAAGAAAAATTTCGTTGATTCCTTTTTGTCTATTGAAAATCCCAAAGACTGATTATCCAATGGAAATGCCATGTTTCTGTTTACTGGTACTGTTTTGGTGTAAATAACAGAGTTCTGGAAAAGTTGTGGTCAGAAGGTTTTGTCCACCAAAAGTTTGAAAATGACCAACACAATGTTGGTATTTTGCAATAGAAATTGTAGCCAGGACCAGCAGATTTTCTTCAAGGACCACCAGGGAAAAAAAGACTTCGAGAACTCTGAAATAAGTCAAAAAGGAAGCTTATCATATTGGTTCTTCGTTTATTGTTTTGTAAACAAATCAGGCTGTTGGTTTTCTCATTTATATTCTTTACATTTATCATGTTAAGGCCTTTTATAGCTTGTTTTGTGGTATGAGTTTTGTGCATTGTTTAAAGTAGTACTGTGACCTTTATGTCATTTAGTCTCTGGTGGAAAGTTGTCTCATTGGCAATCATACCACATCTTCATATTTTTTATATACTTTACATTATTGTAGTGTAAAGTCAATAAACATCTGAAAAATCATTTATTTACTACAATAATACTTCTATTGTGTTAAACATATGTCAAATACCTACTGTTAAATTTGATACAATTTACTATTTTAATAATTTCAGAAACCTCATATAAGATAAGTGTGAAGACTTCCAATGTCCGAGGGGCAGGAACGGATGCCAATGTTTATGTCATTTTGTTTGGGGCAAATGGTGATACTGGTCAGTTACATCTGGACAAATCAGAGACGTATAAAGATCCATTTGAGAATGACCAGATTGATGTGTTCACTTTTAAAGACATGCTTAGTGTTGGAGAAATGTCAAAGTGCAGAGTCTGGCATGATAACAAAGGTGAGATATTGTGAACAAGTTGTTTTCAAACATATTTAACCAGCATCTTGGCATTATTTTCACTTAACTGCTTCATTATTTAAGGGGAATAAAAAATGTACTATAAAAAAGTTTAAAACTTAATATCCAACTAAAAAAGACATTTGAATAATTTACTGTGATACTAAAACCTTTCACAGATCATTCAATTTGAAATAGGATATGATATCTCAAATGTGATATAAAGGAGTAGAGCCAGTAACCCCAATAAATGGCCCTATAAAGATGCATTTTCAAACTTCAATTGTGTATGTTTTACTAAATGCATTATTTTTGTAAGTATAGTTAGAAACATTGGATATCTGCTGCACATTTATAAATGTATTTTTGCTAATTAAAAAAAGATTAAAATCTCATATTTTCCAAATTTGTTATACTGTAAACCAACTAATTTTAGCGAGTGACTTATTTTCGCGACTTTCGCGAGTAGAAAAATAACGTGAATATAAATTGTGGCGAATATGTAAAACTTGGATTTTTCAATATTTAACTACATCAAGTAAATTTGAGAATCGCGAAAATAAATTGCTGCAAAATGGGCTAGAAAGGGCTAATAGCGAAATAAAGTATCCTCGAATAAGTAGGTTTACAGTATTTAAATCAATGATGAACAATTTGTTTGATAATATTATTTGTTGACCATAGAAAATGTGTGTGTACCTCAGCTTTCATAAAAATATATTATTTGTTAATAATAATTTTACTTTCTATATGTTTTGATGAAATATATAATGATTTACTCCAGGACTTGGTGCAGCCTGGCATTTAGCCAATATAGAGGTAGAAGATCTGAAGACAAAGAAGGTTTATAAATTTCACTGTGATAAATGGCTGTCTACGAAGGAAGATGATAAGCAGATTGTAAGGGAGCTAACCTGTGGTACATCATCAACACCACGCTCACCTGGAAATAAAGAGGTCATCAGTAAGTAATGATATGGTTTATAACTCACTATTTTAAGGGGTTGGGAGTAGGTAGAAAGAACGCTACAAGGTAAAATGGGAAAGAAATATGTAAATTCTTGAAAGAAATCTTTGAAAATCCTCAAAAACTGGTCAATTTTAAAATCTGTAAAATATCAAATATCATTTATGAACTTTATGCAAAGGAATTCAGGGCATTATTTTTGTTTACCAATTTTCAGATTATGAATTAGAGGTGGAGACCTCTGGTGTTGACGAGGCTGGAACAATGCATCATGGGTGGATTGTCATTGATGGCGAAAAAGGAACAAAGAAATACAAAATGCACAACAGCAAAGTTGACAAAAAATTACGCAGGTGAGTTTGAGACATTATTTTCTACAACTTCTTTAGCAGTATAAAGTACATATTAAAGTATTGTTTTATTTTTATCTGTGATACACATGTTACAGAGATATATATATTTTTTCCTAACCAGTTTTTATTGTACATTCTTTTATGTTCCCATACCCTTGTTGAAGGTTGTACATTGACCTGTAGTAGTTTAGCTCCTTGCCCTTTAATATTTTGGTGGATAGTTGATCATAGTTGTCTCACTGGCAATCATACCATCTTATTGTATGTACAGTAGATGTAATATAGGGTAGATGTACACAAGACATTATCACGTATAAACATACAGGAAATTGGATAGACATAATTTCAATAGTTGCAAATTTTTGTAACCAATAAAACAAACGGTGACCTATAGTTGTTAATTTCTGTGTCATTTGGTCTCTTGTGGAGAGTTGTCTCATTGGCAATCATACCACATCTTCTTTTTTATATATACTTTCATGAACGTATAGAGGTTATTCAGCATCATGGATGTAAAGAAAAAGTTATCCAAAACTCTTATAGATCATGCTTATCAAAAAGTAAAATTCTCATGAATGCCACCATTGTTCTTATTATGTCATATTGGCGCTTAGATGTTTGAAGTTATTAGGTGCTTTTAATAGTCCATCAAAAAATATTGAAAACTCTTATAGATCATGCATTCAAAATGTAACATTCTCATAAATGCTGCCATAGTGGTTTTTTTTTAATTTTTCTTATTATTTCATATGGGCACTTAAATGTTATTATGTGCTTCTAACAGTCCATCATGGTTCTTATATCTTGATTTTATGAGCAACTTTGCTATAGAATTACACTTACTGCTAAGGTTCCATTTTAAACAATATCTGGTTCATATTACATTGTAAAAAAAGCAATATTAAAAATTTATTTAATGTGACGTATTATTTCAGAGGTACAACCAATACATTCACCTTCTCTTGTAAACCCCTGGGTAAACTGAAGTCTGTAACAGTTGGTGCCTGTGAGAGAGAGGACATACCTGTAGGTAATGCCAATGGCAAAGAAGCTCAGTGGCTGTGTAAGAAATTGAGCATCACTGATACAGTATCTGGAGACAAGTAAGTTGGTTGTACATTTTTTTGTTGGCTGGCTATGTAGTAGAACATTATTTTGGTACATGTAAGAATGTGTTTAACCCATAGGCTAGACATGTAAGAATGTGGTTAACCCATAGTCTAGACATGGAAGAATGTGGTTAACCCATAGGCTAGACATGGAAGAATGTGGTTAACCCATAGGCTAGACATGGAAGAATGTGGTTAACCCATAGGCTAGACATGGAAGAATGTGGTTAACCCATAGTCTAGACATGGAAGAATGTGGTTAACCCATAGGCTAGACATGGAAGAATGTGGTTAACCCATAGTCTAGACATGGAAACAGTATATGGAGATATAGTTAACTAAAGATGATACTCCTTTCCATTCAGCTTTTTTTGGGAGTATATTTTCTTGTGACAAACAACATTTTTTTTTCAATAGATTACAGGAAGAAGAAACTGTTTTTGAAATTCGATGTTGAGTTTATATTTTTGTCAAGAAATTCAAAATCAAACAATTTATTTGTAAAATAAATCATTCATTCTGCCAAATAACAGTTTATATTATGGTGAATGAATAACTATTTCAGGTACAATATTGAATAGATCTTACAGGACAAATTACATTTGTGGCATTTCAAAGTGTTACTGTTCAGAAGTAAAATTGTAAAATTCAAAAATTAGAAAAATTATTTTTTTTACATATTGAGAAAATTTTCAGTGCAAAATCTCCGTTAGTGTACATTGTAATGGGATGAGTATAAAAGAGGTACTTCATAACATGTGTATATATACAATTTGTGTGGGTTGTGATTGTTTTGTAGAGTTATTGCCTTTTGTTGTTCATACAGGAGAAGACAGGGAAAACTTTTGTGTTTGCTATCTTTAACTTGTATTGCATGTTTTATTATTATATTTTAAAGGTATGTTTTCTCAGTTAATAAATGGTTACCAATATCTGAAGAGGCCTATGACCTTGCAGATGGAAAGAAGGTCAAGGTGAAAGATGTAGAGAAAGGTCACATAGCTGTTGTTAGAAGTAAGTTAACAATAGTTTATATATTTTTTCCCTTTCAATGTAGGATATTTTAATTACATTCATATAAAAGAGTTTCCTAAATAAAACAGAAATTTATAGAAAAATTATGTCATCTTCAGTTTCAAAAAAAGATTTCAAACAAAATTTGTATAAATAAATAGCAAAGGAAAAATTTTTTAATCTCCGTTCTCTCATAATTTTTGGAAATGGTGAAATTTGCTTATTATTATCCAGATGAATGAGTTTTGATTTAGATTATTAACTCAATAATATTTTTCTGCAGACTTGGCTGCTATCAAGTATGAAGTTATAGTTTACACTGGTGACGTGTCAGGAGCTGGAACTAATGCCAATGTCTTTATTACATTGTTTGGAGAGCATGGAGACAGTGGCAAACGTCCCCTCAAACAAAGCTTCCGTAATCTGTTTGAGAAAAACCAGGTTGATAAATTCACATTGGAATGTCTAGATCTGGGTAAGTGAATAATTTTTTTGCTTTTAATTCTAGCTGCAATGTTTGTTAGGAATTTTTAAACAAAATGAAACATTTTTTGAGGTGTGAATTGATTATTATACCCCCAATACAAAGGCCTGGGGTTTAAAGGTTTACTTCTGTCCCTCCATCTATCTGTCTCTTACACATAAGTACCATTTTTCTCAGCAAATACAGATAAATATTTATTGTTGTGATTTTGTGACAAATACATGTCATAGCTTCTTGGTTTATGGCATCAAGTTTTATCTCATATGATATATTTTCAGTTTCTTCAATAATCTACTTCTTGTTTCCCTTGTTACTTGGAAGACCATAAAACATCAAAATAGGAAAATTGAATTCAGCTAAAATATAGCCCAAAGAAATCGCTTGTTTATTCTGGATAAAAATATTCAGCAAAGTTAAGAGTAATTATTGGCACAACATTATATGCTATATAAACAAATTCACCCAAAAATACCCCAGAAACTAAATAGGCTCTGACAACAATAATATACATGATATATGCTGCTAACTCTATTCTTTACATTTGTTTTTACAGGTGAATTAATAAAAGTAAGAGTTGAGCATGATAATTCTGGTTTCCGTCCTGGCTGGTTCCTTGAGAAGGTAGAAGTAGTTAACCAGGGCACAAGTGCTATGTCTGAATTCCAATGTCATCGATGGTTTGACAAAGACAAAGACGATGGACAAATTGTTAGAGATATATTAGTGGCTAGTTGATAGATTTATTTAGAACTAATTTTTTATTGAATTTCCTAAATGCAGTTTTTGGAAAAACATCTCTACTTATATTTAGTTGACTTAATTCATACAGATTTAGTTTATAAACAAATTTACATTGGCATTTCACAGATGAAAAATAAATGTACATTTATTCTTGAAATGAGTTTCTTTATGACTGTTATTCAAATTTTGTGTGTGGACCATTTTTAAAGCTTTAAAACTTAGAAATAATTTACAATTGACATAACAACATGATTTTAGCTTTTTACTCAGGGACAAATTTGAGAATTCAATTTTTGTTGCTCTTGCGATAAAGACGAATATTGTCGACAATGTTGTCCAGTTTTGTACTATTAATAATGTGATAATGATTTTATTCGATAAAAGTTGTCACTTATTGACATATATATATTGTTGTTCCAATGGTCTGCAGTAAAGTTTTGCTTTTATGAATAATAACAAACATACAAACAAAAATGATTTACATTGCTGTTTACGTGAAAGGTGACGTGAATTTACACATTTTTATTATACGGTCGTATATTGGTATGACGTTGGCGTCATCGTCGTCCGGCGTCGTCGTCGTCGTCCGAAGACACATTGGTTTTCGCACTCTAACTTTAGTTTAAGTGAATGGATCTTTATGAAATTTTACCACAAGGTTCAATACCACAAAAGGAAGGTTGGGATTGATTTTGGGGGTTATGGTAATAAAAAGTAAAAGAATTAGGGGCCAAAAATAAGCATTTTTGTAACTTCCAGACATAACTTGTGTGTTAGTGTATGGATCTCTCTGACATTGTACCACAAGGTTCCATATCACTAAAGGAATGCTGGGATTGATTTTGGGGGTAATTGCCTCCAAATTTTAGGAATTAGGGGCCAAAAAAGGGGCAAAAAACAAGCATTTTTCTAGTTTCATGACAATAACTTGTGTGTAAGTGTATGGATCTTTCTGAAATTGTACTACAAGGTTCCATATCATAAAGGGAAAGCTGGGTTTGAGTTTGGGGGTAAATGCCCTAAACGTTTAGGAATTTGGGGCCAAAAAGGGGCCAAAAAACACATTTTTTTCTAGTTTCCAGACAATAACTTGTGTTCAAGTGTATGGATCTCTCTGAAATTGTACTGCAAGGTACCATACCACAAAGGGAAGGCTGGGATTGAGTTTGGGGGTGATGAATCATAATGGGGGTTCAAAAAATTTTGGGGGGGGATTTATTTTTTTTTCATTTTTTTTCTATTTTTACTTTTTTGTTTCTTTTAAAATTTTCCATTTTAAGTTGGTTATTTCTGATTTATATTTAAAATCAAATAATAATGATATGGTAGGAGATACACACCAAACAGGATGTGTAAATTATTATATAATAAGTATTGTGCAATAGCAAGAAATTTTCAATTGCACAGTATTGCACAATAGCAAGAAATCTTCAATTGCACAGTATTGCGCAATAGCAAGAAATCTTCAATTGCACAGTATTGCGCAATAGCAAGAAATATCCAATAGCACAATATTGCGCAATAGCAAGAAATTGTCAATTGTACAGTATTGCGCAATAGCAAGAAATATTTAATAGCACAGGATTGTGCAAAAGAAGATACTTCCTATAAATTGCTTATTTCTTGACCAATTTCAATGGGGTTTTATTCTTGATTTCATGGGGTTCTTTAATATGCTGAATCTAACCGTGTATTTAGTTTTTGGATTTTGGGTCCCGTTTTTAAATTGGTCCACATTGAGGTCCAAAGGGTCCAAAATTAAACTTTGTTTGATTTCATCAAAAATTGAATTATTGGGGTTCTTTGATATGCCGAATCTAACTGTGTATTTAGATCCTTAAATTTTGGTTCCGTTTTCAAATTGGTCTACATTAAGGTCCAAAGGGTCCAAAATTAAACTTAGTTTGATTTTAACAAAAATTGAATTCTTAGGGTTCTTTGATATGCTGAATCTAAACATGTATTTAGAGTTTTGATTATGGGCCCAGTTTTCAAGTTGGTCCAAATCGGGGTCCAAAATTAAACTTTGTTTGATTTCAACAAAAATTGAATATATGGGGTTCTTTGATATGCTGAATCTAACCATGTATTTAGATTTTTGATTTTTGGGCCCCGTTATCAACTTTGTCCACATTGAGGTCAAAAGGGTCCAAAATTAAACTTTGTTTGATTTCATCAAAAATTGAATTATTGGGGTTCTTTGATATGCCAGTCTAACCATGTATTTAGATTCTTAATTTTTGGTTCTGTTTTCAAATTGGTCTACATTAAGGTCCAAAGGGTCCAAAATTAAACTTAGTTTGATTTTAACAAAAATTGAATTCTTAGGGTTCTTTGATATGCTGAATCTAAACATGTATTTAGATTTTTGATTATGGGCCCAGTTTTCAAGTTGGTCCAAATCGGGGTCCAAAATTAAACTTTGTTTGATTTCAACAAAAATTGAATATATGGGGTTCTTTGATATGCTGAATCTAACCATGTATTTAGATTTTTGATTTTTGGGCCCTGTTATCAACTTTGTCCACATTGAGGTCAAAAGGGTCCAAAATTAAACTTTGTTTGATTTCATCAAAAATTGAATTCTTGGGGTTCTTTGATATGCTGAATCTAACCATGTATTTAGATTTTGGATATTGGACCATAATAGGTGAATGTCCAATTTAAAATTTTTAAGTTCTTAGACCACATTCAATCTGTGTTAGAAACCTATGCTGTGTCAAATATTTAATCACAATCCAAATCCAAAGCTGTATCAAGCTTGAATGTTGTGTCCATACTTCCCCCAACTGTTCAGGGTTCGACCTCTGCGGTCGTATCAAGCTGCGCCCTGCGGAGCATTTTATTACAGTTAAAATGCTCATTGTATATTTGACATGAATAAATTTCCTACAGTACATCTAAACTCAAATGTTTAGATTTAAAAAAATTTTTTTTTATTTTGCATGATATCTAAACAAAGAATGTTTTAGTTTGTGATCTGAACTCATTCTTTTATTCATAAAAGCAAACACTTCGGTGTATTGTAATATTTCAGTTTTATTGTGCCTGTCTCAAGTTTTATCAAAGCCTTTCTATTTTGAGGGATTTTATCTTTTTGACACTTTATATTTACATTTTTACTAATGATTTTAATCTACAAGAAATTGTGATATCTTAAATATATGTACAATCACTTTGTTAATGTTGCTTTATGGTGTAGAACGGTAAAGATTATATATGTATTATATTGTTTATTTATTGCCTTTCAATCATCCGGTTTTCTGTATATGCTTGGAAAATCCTAACTTAATGTACTTACCGCTATGTATAACTAATGGAATGCCCTGTAAATTACCCAAACAAAAAGATTTTGCCTAGAAGATGGTTTTGTATTGGTCTGTATTTGTTACAATATCTTTAAACTGTAAACCAATTTATTTTGGGGGATACTTTATTTCACGCTTGGCCCTTTCCAGATGACTTTGCAGCAATTTATTTTCTGTTATTTTAACATTCTTCATGTATTTATATCAGCAATTTATTTCACGATTTTGAAACTTTCTTCTTGTATTTACGTGAAGAAGACGTAAAGTTTAGAATTTTTTACGATTTATATTAACATTTTTTCTACTCGCAAAAATACAGCGTTGGTAAAAATTAGTTGGTTTAAATTTATGATACTGTTCAGAAAGTGACTTCCGTTGGACAGTATTTTATCTGTTTCTTCTTCAAACACAATTTGTGCACAAGTTTTAGACTTGACAACTTATTTTGAGAAGTCAAAGATCAATTTTTTCACTACTTTAACTATAATCAATCTTGAACGAGGCTACTGTTTTGAGTCAGTAGCTATATAAAAGCCATGACACATAGCGGACACAAATTTTATTGCTTTAGCAAGATTGCCCAGAAGGAAAATAGTTTTAGTAGAATATCTTAGTGCATGCTTTGTATATTACCATGGCTGATTAGAAAAATGTAAATTGAAAATTAATAATGAGCAAGATTTCAAACAGAAGAAAATTAGGGCAGCAAAAATGTTATTTGTCCAGTTTTTAAATACTTGTATATAACAATTGTATATAATTTTAATCTCTGTAATATATTATTTATATTTTTTGTATTTATTGTACATTTTCAGACAGAGGAGAATAATTTAAAAAAATCATATATATTAATCTAGTCATAGGTAATAATTAATCTTATTTCTCTGGAGTCTGGATTATAGAAATGACTGAAGTGGTATATACAAGAAAAAAGGCCTACCAAATCAATTTATTGTTCTTCAGATACTTTCCTACAAAACAAATGATTCACAACATTGAGGAGATATAGTTTTTACTAATTTTTGGAGCTTTTTATGCAGTGGGCATTTAGTTTTTTTGCATGAAAGTTCCAAATTTTGATACATATTTAAAAAAAAAAGTGGGAAATCTGAGTTGTTTTGTAAAAAAGTCTGAAGAACAACCTATTAGCTTTTTTATGACCTAAGTCAACTCATTGTTTCATTGACACGTCATGTTAAAAGATCATCCAGTAATAATTATCAAATAAGTGCTTGATTTTAAAATTATTGTGCTTTTTGCATAGCAATTTTTTTTTTTTTAATTTTCATAAAATGGAAAACTCATGACACAATAATTGAAATTCAATGTTTTAGTTGAGAAGGTACTGCATTTAAATTGCTACGTGTTACATTTTGGTACAGGACTGATTTAAAAAACAAAGTATCCCTTCTTTTGGTCAGAGGTGGGGGTTGAGTCTCTAAGAAGAGTTTTTTTTCAACAAAAATGTCTGTAATAATATGTTTGTACAGAAATGAATGATGGGTTTTTGCATATTTTAGACTGTGATATATGTACATATGTATTGATGATAAATGATACCTGTTATTTAACCATATTCAACCCATTAGGTGCTCATAACCTATATTTTCCCTTACTTGAGAGTATATCCCTGCATTTTATCATGAAATAAAAAAAGCAATTGATTTATCAGTCAGTTGCACAATGAAACATTGAAAGACAGCGCATAGAATTTTGTTTGATGATTTCAGTGAGTGCCTTCTCTTTCCAGTTACTACTAATGGATGGCACTTAATAGGTTGAATACATGGTATGAATTGATGTAATTTTTACATGCTTCCGTCCTTAATAAATGTTTTTTAGTTGTGATAAACATAAATATGGTGAAATGGTAAGCAAGCTGTTTGTTGTGATCAAATGTAACTTTACTGTCCCTGTTTTATCTTCTTTGAAAGATATTAGCTTAAATGGCCTCTGTTACCTTTTTTACCTACATTTGAAAAATCTCCATTATGAAAAAGAATATTGACCTGTCATATATCATATTTTTCATAAATACACACTAACTAGTCATATTAATAGATTAAAAAGGGTAAAATTTCTGTTAAGCAAAGATGGTAAATTACAGGTACTGAGGTACTGAGTGTTTTAAAATGGTAATGGATTGGAACAAATTTTGTTATCTCATTTCTATTAATCAATTAAGCAGCGGCATAACCTGGACCTTCTTGCTTACAACTTTTTATAGACCATTTAATATTTTACTTTGTTTCTATTCTAAATCTTTATACCCTTTAATTATTGACAACTTAAAAACATTTTATCTTTGAAAAATTATCCAGTCTGTATTTTTAATTGATTAATTGCATTTAGCACATCAGTTGGATTCATTTTTTTTTTTGTCAGTTTAGGATCTTTATCTAGAATCACTGCAGTATTTTATTTTCCGAATCGAGGTAAGAAGTCGTTATAATGCTTTATTTAAAAATCTAGCTCTGGAATCACTGCAGATTCCAAATCTGTAATCACTGCAGTGTTTTATTTCAGAATCTAGATCAGAAGTCTTTATTATGCTTTATTTAAAAATCTAGATCTGGAATCACTGCAGTGTTTTACTTAAGAATCCAAATCTCCTTTCAGTGTTTTACATGTTATACATCTGAAATCATTGCAGTGTTTCATTCATTTGATTTTCAATCATTTTTGTTTTTTTCCCATAAAATCATTCCAGTGTTATGATATACAATAATTCTGCTGTTTTGCATTAATTCTGTACTTTACTTTGTATGTCCATGCAATTTTAGATTTATGAGGTGTGCAGACTGCAGTTAAAATTATTTGTATTGCGATTTTCATTCCCATGTTGGTTTTTTTTTCAGATTTTTTTATATATATTTTACAATCATTTAATTAGGAATCCGTCATATTTTTATCCAATTTGGAGTAAATTAAAGCTAGGAGTACTCAAATGTTATTTAAAATGTTGATATAAACTATGTTATAGTTAAACTAGAAAAATAAAAAATAAAAAGAATTATACAGTTTGTTTATTTAAGTTCATATAGTGTGAAAGTTCACCATATGCTTTCTGGGGCAAGACTTTTTTTTAACCCTCTGTTGCAGAAGGGAGGAGTAAGTTACACTAGTATTTTCCTAACTGTTCTGTCGCACTGATGACACTACCAGTTTTGTTGGACCAGGTTTATATAGTTGAAATATCTTGTTTTAAGTTGTCTCTTTTGATGTACATTTGTTCCTTTTTGTCTGTACACTTTTGATGTCTGTTCTGTGTGAATCCCAGCTGGGTCGAACCAAAGACTTTTAAAACTTATTTTTGCTGATGTTTTGCTAAGCATACAGCATTAGGTGTAAGAGCAAAGACTGGTGGTCTCTGAGTCAGAATAATGTGTACGGGTAGGGTGATATGTCTTCCTGTGGACTGTTACCTTGTGAACTAACGCGTTAAAAATCTGGGTCAGCGTGTCGGTCAAGTACAAATCAGAGTTCATATTCATATTGCATAAATATGTTCTCATCCTGAATATGTATTTAATTAGCCTCTGGACGTTTAGCTGCCATTCATCATCATCATCATCTGTCTTGTGTGCTGCCTTCTGATATCTGTACCAGTTGCTTTTGTTTATTCTACTTCCTGTTTGCCTCTATCAGTGGAATCAAAATGAATTTCTTATGAGAACAAATTGGTCCAATTAACACATTACTTGATGGGAATGTTGGATACTGTATATGTACTTATTTTCGCGATGTAATTTTCACAAATTTTGCAGTAGGTATAATACTTTCGTGAAAATAAATACACGTGAATACAAAGCCAGATTCCATGCAGAGAAAAATATAAAAACCATTGAATAAATATTACTGGAATTTGTTACTGTACATGCACGTTCACCTTGTTGTCCTAGATAACCTCAACTGAACCATTAAACTGTTAAAACAACACAAATTATCTTGACAGAAATTCAATTAAGAATAAAAGGACAAAAGGGGAAAAATAATAGCCCACGCCAAATATGACAGACGACTGATTTGATGATTGAATAATCTGTTAATTTTGTTTCATATTGTTAAACAAATAAAGACCTAATTAAGGAAAATATTTACAATTATAAGTCCGTTATTTATGTTCTGATATTTTTAGAAATACAGCGAAATTAAATACATGCCAATTCATCAACAATACCAAAATTGCGAAAAAAAAGTACATATACAGTGTATTGAATAACAAATCTGATGGATTTTGGTTCATTATGGCATTCAATGACTACTATATGCTTTTTCAAGGATCTTTTTGTCATAAACCACTAAAGTTAGGAATCTGTTTTATAATGTGAACTATCTTCAGTTGGCATTATGCCATCTTTTTGAACTATATCTGATATATCTTACAAAAACTTCCACAAACACGAACATAGTTCTAAACTTAACTCTATGCATGATTTCTGTGAATATTTTTCCAGAAACAACTTTCACAGACCAAAGGTCTTTTCTTGAAGGTGCTCCATTAAATTTATGCAAATTTGAATTTCAAAGTGGTCGCTATAAAAAACTAGCATTAAAAGTACAAAATTTATCAGTTAATACAAGAATAAAAAAAGTACACAAATATTGAATGATTCCTAAGTGATGCTAGCTGCATTTTTGATATGATTTTATCAATAAATGTAGTAATCAGAATTCTGCAAATGATTATATATTTTTGGCAACTTCCTTTAAACCTGAATACAGATTTGATAATGTCTTTGCAAGTTTATTTTCCTTGGGATCATAGTTTTACATAGAATGTATGATTTTCTGAACTGAAATACCATTAAGAATCACAATTAAACAATTGAAAAATTCACAAATGATCGGATATAAGTATACAATGGCATAAATAAGGAGTGGACATGCAAGCAATAGGAGAATATACAAACAAAGGAACACTAACATATAAGTGGATATAACCCATTTATCTATTATACAAAGTACAAGTACATTCAAAGAAGCAAAAACTTTTTAAGGATTAAAAAACTTGATCAAGGAGTAATTTCACACATAGCTCAAAACCAGACCTGGGGAAAAACAAATGTGTAGATAAAGCAGACATTCTACAGCCAAGAAACAAGCAAATGCAGACACAAATAATTACCTTATTCCAAAACAGACTTCAAAAGCAGACAGATGAAGAACAGCTATATTGAAAAAGCACTGTTCCTTTGCATTTTGTGTTTTTAGCTGTGCACTGATTTTGTGTCATGGATGGAGGTTTTTTGCTGTGCACTGATTTTGTGTCATGGATGGAGGTTTTTTGCTGTGCACTGATTTTGTGTCAGTGATGGATATCCCTATATCATTTCTTTTCTTATTATAAAAACAAATTAAGTGCTCTGACAAAAGATATCACATATGTGATAGGGAGCTGATATTAAGGGGTCCCAAAAAATTGAGATCCATGGTCGTATTTCGCCATTTCAGGCAATATGGTGAATGACAATAATAATTACACAACATTATTTGATATTATTTTAATCCCTGTAAGTGTATCTCCAGAAATAAGCATAACATATCAAATATCCCCAGCTCAATAGTCCTAAAAGAACAGCAATACAAACTAGATTTCTGGCACTTTTGGCTTTTTGGTGAGCAATATCAAATTCCCTCTCTTCAACAGCCTTTCTAGACTGCAAAAAAAGATAATAAATGTATTAGGAATATACAAATGTGTGATTTAGTCTTATATTCCTTTCATCATGATATAGACAGATATGATGGATGTCATTAACTATGTTGTACACAATTTTATTTAATTTTCGACCAATAGCTATAGTATATACTTTTGTTAATTTTTGTCATATTTTCACTTGTTTTTTTTACGGTTTTGTTAATATCTATACAGAAAACTTGTTGATTGCAGATTTATTCGTTCACAATTTATTTAGATTCAGGCGATTTCGAGATTGCCATTTACATAGTGTATGTCGATCTTTAAAGACTGACTTACATATATCTGTGTCCACCTTCGGTTAACTAGTTTGATTGGGTTGTACCTGGGACTATAATAGTCCCAGGTTGTACACCTATACACCCGATTGTACCTGGGACTATTATACTAATAATCAAAATATAATATCATCGATCATTTATATAAAAAAGATGTGGTATAATTGCCAATGAGACAACTCTCCACAAGAGACCAAATGACACAGAAATTAACAACTATAGGTCACCGTACGGCCTTCAACAATGAGCAAAGCCCATACCGCACAGTCAGCTATAAAAGGCACCGAAATGACAATGTAAAACAATTCAAACGAGAAAACTAACGGCCTAATTTATGTACAAAAAATGAACGAAAAACAAATATGTAACACATAAACAAACGACAACCACTGAATTACAGGCTCCTGACTTGGGACAGGCACATACATACAGAATGTGGCGGGGTTAAACATGTTAGCGGGATCCCAACCCTCCCCCTAACCTGGGACAGTGGTATAACAGTACAACATAAGAACGAACTATAAAAATCAGTTGAAAGAGGCTTAACTCATCAGATGGATAAAAATACAAATACTACAAATACAAGTGGACGTGGCCGGGTGCTTGTACATCCAAACATCAAAAAGACACTAAGTACAGATCCGAGAGTATGTTTGTTATATCGTACTTTTTTTTTTAAGTAATAACTTAAATAACTTACATGTTTACTTGCTGATACAGCTAATAATCCAATGCATGGACAGAAAACAAGGGAAATTATTGCTGGAATTGTCCAATCTACTGGTGGACTAATAAATCCAGACTGGTCTGTAAATATCTGGAAAGACATTAATCTTAAATGGTAAACAAAACTGTACAACAGGTACAAGAACGCGATTCCGTCATCAGTCAGTAACAGTGGAAGTTTTGTCGATTAGTTGAATCATTGAAGATCCGTTGCCCGAAAATCAAATATTTAATGATAATTAATTGCTGACAGTCATAATAGTACTATGAGTACCCTATACTGAATTCTTGGAACAATTCTGTCTGGAGTCCCCACAGGGCCAAACAATTTTGCGTTTAGGGGTTATGATTTCAGTTATAGACTTTTAGATATTTTTTTTGAGAATTTTTCCATAAATTTCTTGTTCTGTCAATATTTACCTTTTTGTAAATCTCTTCAGATTTTAGAACCAATCGTAAATTTGACCAATAATATCAATTGTAAATAAATATTGTCCAATTATTTTCATCGGAAATAAAATGTTGTCCAATAACCTTTACAGGAAATGTCTGTGATTCCAATACTGTATGGTTTCACTTTTCAATTGTTTTATAGAAAGTTGATACATCGTTAACAAAACAAAAACTATGATATGACTTCTTTTGAGACATTGTTAACAAAGCAAACTGGCTATTATGATTTATTTTACATTTCCGTTTCTTGTGTTCCCATCTTCTCTTTTCATTATAAATAGATACTTTATTACAAGTTTGTAAGACTTAATTGATCTAATTATGAACATATCAAATACTGCTAGAAAAAACAAATGAATTGATTAAAATTCTCTTAATTCTCTTTCAAACTGAATCAAACACAAATATATTCACAATCATTATTCAGTATCATCGATCTATTCAAATTAAAGCTTTAGTCATATTAATTATATGTATAAGTGTTTACCTCATTATTAAAAATGATAAAAAAAATATTCTTCTATTCTTTTGGGTGTTAATAATTGGTATCGTTTCCTTTTCATTTGTTAAAATTTTTACCAAAATACGTGAAATAGATAAGATAACATAATAAAATATTGTCTTGTTTTCATAGTTTAAGATCATTTTGGGGTTTGGCGGTGTTTTGCGGTGTTCGTTGGTTTTCGACCCTTTAGAATTACATCCTGTAAAATCAACAAAACAGGATGTAATTCTAAAGGGTCGAAAAATGCGAATAGCACTGATCTCCCGGTAGGTCTTTTCACCGCCGAACCCCACCGCACACCAACGAACACCGCAAAACACCGCCAAACCCCAAAATGATCTTGAACTATGAAAACAAGACAATATTTTATTATGTTATCTTATCTATTTCACGTATTTTGGTAAAAATTTTAACAAATGAAAAGGAAACGATACCAATTATTAACACCCAAAAGAATAGAAGAATATTTTTTTTATCATTTTTAATATTGAAGTAAACACTTATACATATAATATGACTAAAGCTTTAATTTGAATAGATCGATGATACTGAATAATGATTGTGAATATATTTGTGTTTGATTCAGTTTGAAAGAGAATTAAGAGAATTTTAATCAATTCATTTGTCCAAGCCATGGTAAGTAAATTGCAATGTGCCAAGCAAAGTTATTTGGGTTTTTTTTCAAAGACAAGAGTGTCACTGTCCGGACATTTTTGTGCCAGAAATATAAAAAAAGAAAAACACATTTTTTATCAATTCTATCATGACATGCGAGAGAACTTAGATGGAATTGTTTGTACGTTATGAACACATATTACTCCAGAATGTATCCTTAACCAAATTTAAAAACCATAATGCATTATTGAGATATCTATAGACTTTTGGAAAAGTTCGGTCCGTTCAAAAGTAAGGGGTACACAAACATCCTCCGTTTTATAAATTGCTCTGCTTTAATTTCCATTGATATTTTTTTCTTTTTCTTTTTTGTATTTTTGCTTTTATGTGTCACTGTGTTACCGTCTCTTTGACCTATTTGGCCCCAAATCCCTTGTATTCACATTAAAAATTATTTTTTTGTTATGCTTAAAAAGAGTAGAACAGGCAATTCGAGATTTATCACAGACGCAAATATCCAATTTGTAACTCGAATAAGTAAGTTTTGATATATCATTGTTTACTTGTTTCGCCTTTTCTGGAAATAATGTTCTCGGTTCTTGTGTGGTTTTACTTATGTTATATTAAACTTTTGTCTTATTCTTTTTGTTTGGTCTGTTATATTAAAATTTTGTCTTTGGCAATTTATAATTTTACTACAACACTTCATGATATTCGTTTCTCCGTAACCAGTTTCTCCTTATGACCAAGGATGCTATATTGGAAAAGAACCTCCAGTCTCAGTTCAATAAGAACAGTGTCGTAACAGTTAATTTTCAATCTCCCTGCCAGGTTATGTCAATGCTCTCGACGTTTCTTATACATATTAATACTTACGACAGACCCATCTGATATATCAAAGCCTTCCTTCTGATGACTTGGAGGTTGATAAAAGACAGTGCAACATCGCGGAGGATTTTTCTGTCTCCTAGGAATATAGTGCTTAATCGATTCCTCATACGACGGGGGTTGTTGATTCTGAAACCTAAGGTCAGGTTGGGGATATTGCGCTGAGAATTCTGGAGTGGATGGACGAAGACGAACTGAAACTCTTTCAGTCTGAGAAGGTTGTGCAGGAGAATAGTTTTGTTCTGAAAAACTCTTAAAATTCTGATTCTTGTTCGTCAATGGACTCAGGGGAAATCTTGGACCGACCCAAGAATGTTGTGCCGATCTGGTTGGAGCATATTGGGCTGGATACCTCTGGCAATTTTGTGTTCGGTTTTGTTCCTCCAAAGAAACTCCATTGCCAAGCGTGGGAGGGTTATCTAATCCTCGACTAGGAGGGAAGAGTTCCTCAGCTTGCCGGGCAATGCCTTGGTCTGGAGTGACTATAACACAAGAAGATCGAGGCTTAACTAAATAATCAATGATCTTAAGGCCAACTTATGAACCTCCTTTTGTAAAGGCCCATGCCATATGAAAAATTCTTAACGCACGCAATTCCCCGCAAAATACAGACCCACAAACATCAATAAAGTACTTAAACAAAAACTTTTGGAGATGTAAAGTGTAGAATAAATTTAAATAAACTAAAATGGCTAGGCATGGAATAATATAAATATCAATTTAAAAGTACTACACAGTCTCTAAATAGTTTTTTTAAATGAAAAATTATCATTCTTCAATCAAGAGCATGCCGATCATTATCAGTGAAAAAGTATGAGGTTGTCTGTCATTTATAAAATAGTAATTTATATATAATATATATACCGACAATAAAAATTGAACAAATATAGTAAAGCTCTAAAATAAGAAGAAGAAATAAGTGGCTTACTAGTAACTATAAAAATTAAATATTAAAATTAAATATTATATATATATGTGTGTGTTATTCCAGTTGGAATGTAAATTAAATGAGTTGACTCATTTATTTTGTATTGATAAATTCCGACAAAGAATTTCTTAGAACTGAAGAGATTTCTTGATCTCACTGAAAGTATTTAGATATACATATGATGAAAGTTTCTATTGTTTCTAGATGTTCCTTTGGTATTGTCCACCTTTTTATAATTGATATTAAACTACTCTTCTTACGAGTTGGTTACTGATAGTTTCTGGATGTTCAATTAAAGTAACACACAGGGGAAGCTCAAATTCTCCTCTTTCAGATTGTGAATTTTACATTTTTAGAGAGAAACTTGCTACTTCTACAAACAATTAAACAGAAAGGAAAAAGAAATTACGTTGCTATTTACAAAATTGTATTTATATATATGATAAATTTCCACAATAACAAAATAAGGAAAATGACAAAGCGTTAAAAGGTTTATATAAAAATTATAGAAAAAAAGTATGGAACTTTTATCCGATTCTGATTATTGCTTAGTAAAATGGGTGGTTTTAATTAGGAGCAAAGTTTTCTAAGTAGTATTGATGAAAAAAATACCTTGATTCTTCATGAGCAATCCAAGTTTGGTTGTTAAGGACACTGCATAGATAGTGACGTTATTGGATTGTACGTGTTGATCACACAACGCGATCGCACGACTTTACAGATAGATACAACGTTATTACATATACTACAATCCTTTATTGGGCTGTTCAACTCCGTTGACAGTTTTGATTTCTCTACTATTTACACTACACTACCACACAGTCTTATCAAAGAGAAATGTTCCCCTTTAATATTTCGATAAACTTGACTGATTGTAACTACATGTATATCTGTTGCAGTCGTTATACCTTCTTTTTTTTACTGTAATAAAACTTATAAAAAGTACACTTACTGAACATGCATGGAGGTTATTAAAGCCATTATTTTGTCCTTGATAATAGTTATGTTCGTTTTGTAGGTAAAGTATACCACCAAGTAATTGATAATGGGAACTTACTGTGCCCCTCTTATGACAGAATTATTCCTTTATTGTTATGAAACACAAATTATGGTAAAACATAATAGACAATAAACAAAACGCCATTTGATAATAGCCTTCCAGCAATTCCGGCAGATATTTTATATGATATATTTTCTGGAAACTATTTAGATTATTCTAAATGAATGAATAACATGTATTCACCTGATCTGTCTAAATCGAAAATAAGTAACGACTGATTTCCTTTTTGTTAGAATTTCTGATGTTGATACTCATACAAAAAAAATATAATAAACGGGACAACTTTTCCTTTCCTATAGTTAATTGTCCATTCTTTGCCGGATCATGACACTGTTCCGTTGGTTTCTTCTTAAAGGGTGTACATTTCTCAGTTGGTTCTATATATGCATGTCTGATGTGTCATCTCAGATTTTAATGTACATATCATATACATTTCTTGAAAACTATTACATACAGATATAAACCAGTCAAAGCGTTTACTTTATTTTATCACATATTTTTTGTTACATTTTTTTCACAAAAAAAAGAGGTAAGTATTGTGAAAGTATAATTATTCCTGCATGAAAATAATAAAAATTGGTATTTCGCACCCAGCCTTTTGCGATAAAGCTTACAAGTGCAAAATTGTCCTTGTGATTGATACCCTTACTGATGTAACATATGAGACAATACTAAACATTATTTTTTTTTATCAGCAAGTTCAGTACTTTGAGCTTGCTTTCAGTAACTGCGAGCATTCTTTAAAACGGTATTACATTGTTTATTATTGTGTGTTTTTGTGATCTGTCACACCATTATTCGAGAGTAAAGCGCTTTTCTTGTACGTTCTATTATATAAAATAGGGATATGTGGTATGATTGCCAAATGAGACAAACTATCCACCAAAGTCCAACTGAAGGGGATGTAAGCAACTATAGATCACCGTTTGAGCTAAACCTAAACCGTACATGGTGCTTTAAAAGCCTTGACATGGAAACATACAAACGAGAAAAACAACGGCCTGATATATGACAAAACATCAACCGAAAAAAACAAATATGACAGACTCGTACCAACGACAACCACTAAATCAATCGATCCTGATAAGCACATAAGAAATGGTCAACTAAACTTATACATATAACTATTCACAGCAAAAGCATTACATTGAGTGATCAGGTTATCACTCCAGTACGCTGGTGGTTTTTGAACAGTGGTATTCCTAAAATTAGAATAACCCCTCTGTCTCATTTTATGATTTTTATTTCTTTCATTAATTAGGCGTGCTCATCTCAAGTACTGAAGTCGTGAGTGCATTCGATCAATAGCCAGGCCAAACCAAAGACTTCAAAAATTAGTATGTACTGTTTTCTCCGCCAAGAAAGATTATAATGTGTACGGGTAGGAATGCCATGTTCTATTGTAGACTATAAGTACGCACATTAGATCCGACTCTATTACAAAGCGTGGTATTTCATATGATATTAATATGTTATTGAGGCCCTCATGGGGGTGTCCAAGTAATCAGATAATCACACAGTTTTTGGCAATATAATCACATAATCATCAATTATTTTTTTAAACAAGATAATCAAATAATCAAAAATACAGTCTTAGATTATCAAATAATCATAAAATATTTACTCTGGTAATCAAATAATCATTATGAAAACAGCCAAGTAATCACATAATCAAAAACCCCATGAGGAGGCTCGTTATTGATATAAATAAGCAAGTATATTATTCGCCACTGGATTAATCTACTATTGTATATTTCTATATCGAAAGCTACATTTCATATAGCCTAGTGTGCAGAGTGGTCTAAGGCACAGGACACGCTGTCACATAAACATGGGTTCAATTATCGCCATGAAAGACCATAAATTTGCAGAACTTATATTGTTGGGCTTAATGCAGACGAAGTATATATGTATGTATACATATATCGTCTTCTGAATATGAGACATTAACTATCGGATAAATTGGCTAAAAACACATTATATATACTTTGTTTGAAATTTAGTCCAACAATGTAAGATTTGCAAATTAGCGGTAATTGATTTGTGGCCCTTCTTCAGCGGGATCCGAATACATTCGTCTGTTATATCCATGAAACTATGTCTGCACTGTGTCCAGCGCCCTCGATGATCATTTGTAGTCGAATGATTTATTCCTCGTCGGCTTTATCTAGGGTTAGTACCAGAAAACTCCGCAACATTCTGTATGTGCCTGAACAATTCAGGAGCCTGAAATTCAGTGGTTTGTTGTTGTTTATTATATTTGTTTTTCGTTTATTGTTTTGTACATAAATCAGGCCGTTAGTTTTCTTGTTTGAATAGTTTTACATTTGTCATACGGCGCATTTTATAGCTTTCTATGCGATATGGGTTTTGCTCATTGTTGAAGGCCGTACCGGTTGATCTATAGTTGTTTTAACGTCTACTTCTCTGATGGAGAGTTCTCTCATTGGAAATCATACCATCTCTTATTTTTATATTGTAACATAAAACAGGATGTGCGTTGGCATGCTAGTAGATGGAAAACATATAACTGATCAGCTATTTTGTGTCGTAAAAAACAATAATGCTACCATGCAGTCATATTATTGTGTTTTTTTTTTAAATTTTATATATCTAATTATACGGTAGTTATTTTTTGTCCTTCTTTCAGCTGGATTTGAATCCTTGCTTCTGTGACACCATGGCAACTCCAGTTGCAACACATACAGTATATAGCTTCACGATATTAACAGTGTAACTATACGGGAAATATTGTGTTATCAATACAGTAAAGAAGCTCATTTATAATCTGCGCACTCTCATGGTAACCTCAGGATATAGGTTCAATATAATTTAAAATAAAAAGAAGTGATCACAAACATAAATTTTATTATTTTGATAAATATTCTTAGAAATGATTCAATTTTCCTTCATTCATTTCAACTAAGATCAGTTTTTTTCAATTACGTCTTTAAAAAGACAAGTGTTTGTCAATCATACATTGCGACATTTCGAACTTGTGAGTATATTATATAGACATAGCAAAATAACCCAACAATAACACTGAAAATTATAAGTTTTTTGGCATTATCAGCTCTCGTACGTGCCGAGATGTAATCTCCTTGTTCGTGTGCCTTTTTAGCCTACAAAATAATAATAATAACATTAAATATACGAAATTAGATATTGAGTGTGCTCAGAGTTTCAAATATATCTGCCTACGCATAACTACTATAAATATGTGACAACTTTTCACTTTGGCATCTAAAGATTTATTTCCTGTTTAATTTGGGGTAAAATTTAATAAAATGGATGTTGATGGAATATTGTTTGAATAAAGAAGAAAAGAGAAGACAAAACATATGAGATGGTGAATACCTATACATCTAAATTTAAAGGTCAATAGTACACAGCCTTTAACAACGATCAAAGATCACTATTGAAGATTAATATGCAGTTAAGTAACATATCAAAAGCGATTGAGGATAGATACAAAAATGTAGGACACACGAAATAGTGATGCAAGAAATTTTTGTGTTCGTTAAAAACTTTTTTACTGCTAGAAATTTTTTCGTAATTCTGAGAGAAAAAAATGACAAAAATTGTTTATCAGGGTGGGGACAATCACCCACATGGGTCATACTTTTGAAGTGCAAAAATCAGAATTTTTGAATTTAACAAAAATATTGAAAAGCGCATTTACTTAGGGCTGGGATATAATATATTAGTATAATAGTCTCAGCTTATGGTAATGGTAGCAACTTTTGGTCAGCGATTTTTCCCGAAATGAAGAAGTTGCTAGATTGATCCCTCTGAAAATCAGCATCTTCCAAGGGATGATCAAACTCATAAACAATCCGGTATTCAGAAAAGTTGCTAACCAAAAGTTATTTCCTATTATGTAATCATTAGCACTTTGCAATATTTACCATTGAATAAAAAAACTTTGCACAGTTTAATTGTTTACCAAACGGGATATTATAACCCACGAAAGAGATAATTCTCCAACCTGTGTATAGCCCAATATGTTGTATATTTTTCTCTTTAATATACTTTGGCCTAAAAAGTGGGTTGAGGTGGGGAGGCATAGGTCCCCCACCTTCGAGAGTGCAATTGCCTTTGTCCAACTGGTTCATCTGTTTATGATAGAGATACAAGTTGGAATATCATAAAGGCACGGAATCAAAAAGACAACAATGAAAACGAAAACAGGGGCGGATCCAGGATTTAAGGTTAGAGGGGCGCAAACTTAAATTTTTTGAGGTAAAATTATCGAAATATTCTTTATTAAGCTGAGGACAACCCATGCTTTGCAAAATTAAGGGGGGCGCACGCCCGCCACACCCCCGCCTGAATCCGCCCCTGGAAAAGAAGCCTAAGAAGGGTAAAAAGTCATAATTTTAAATAGCACGATAACATATTGTTTGTTAGCTTATTTTTAAGAACTGCCGATGTCTCGATATATGATCAAAACAAACAGTAACTTACACTTCTACTTGACAATATTGCAATCAATCCGCATGGCCATGCGCAGAAGATGCATGCAATTACAGCCGGAACTGTCCAGTCTGGGGGAGGTGTTCTCTGCACACGTCCAGAATTATCTGGTAAAACCTAAAAGAGGAGACCAATTGAAACATTATTTGATGGAGGCAATAAAACATTTGAATGCAAGTAATTTAATATGTCGCGAAATTATCAGAATTATTATAAAAATTCGTTTTTATAAAACGAAAAAGAATGCTTTCAGTTTACAAATACCAAGGAAGACTAGATGTCCGCACAAAAGCCTTTCATTTGTAATAACCCTATGTATATAGACAATTAACTGTTCTGTATGAGACGGACAAATAAAAGATATATACGCAGATACCGAAAGGATAATCTATCAACTACAACGACACACTATGAATGCTTCCTAACTTAAGAAAGCTTTTTATAAAAGATACTACGAACCACCTACTATTTATTTGCAACGGGATTGACTTCCCTTTTCAATTTTTTGACAATTTTTTGTGACTTATTTAACAAATCTAAATAATCATATATATTAATGAATATGATTTTTACATAATCCTATAATATCCTATATTAAGTATTAGTATATGATTTCCGAAATGCTGAACATGATTAAGATGGACAATACTACAATATATGCTAGATTTGGTGCATTTGATTTTATTTATACTCTTATAGGCATTATAATATACTCAGGCTTTAAATGATAATATAACATAACCAATTATTGTCTAGTCTATCATACTGAAAACAGAGCTTACGACATATACTCATCTGACCCGTTAAACATGTTTGGCATTTCCTTTCACATACCCTTTTTGATTATAGCGTTGCTCATGTATACTGATGCATAAAATGCATAAAACGTAAACAGTTATCACCAATAATGCTAAACACAACAGACCTCACATACAACCAACACCGACCCCTCAAAAAAACAAAACAAACGGAGACACATAAAAAAAAGACCAAAAACAACAACGGAACAACACATTTCCTTCTGTTTATTGCACAACAGGTATGTGAAACTGAAAACTAAGAGACCTCTTAATCCTTTAAATTGTTGTTAAATATCTGTGATGTTCATTACTGTTCCTAATGTTAAATGGCTTGTGACAGGATGGATTATTTTACCTATAATTCTACACAGGAGCTTGACAAACCTTATAAAGAAGGAGATGTGGCATGATTGCCAATGAAACAAGTATCCATCATAGGATGTAAACACTTATACATGACACTGTACGACCTCCAGTGGCTGCTGCCTTCGACAGTTTAGTTTGTGGTATCTTAACATATTTTTCATTATCACTTCACGTCCAATAATTTTAGCTCCTTCCCCTTTTAAACTTACTTATCTCTCGGTGGAGACACGTTGTAAAGTTATACAGCGAATATTATACTTACAACAATACCAACTGGTTTTGGTTGATAGTATACAGCTTCAGGAGGAGGAGGATATCCTTGTTCAGGCGGAGGAGGTTGTGTGTATGGTGGTGGAGGATAGGCGGGTGGTGAAGGTTGCGAAAATCCTTGTCCAGGTGGTGCAAAACCTGTACCGGGCGGCGCAAATCCTTGTCCTGGTGGATGATAGCCACTTCCGGGAGGAGCAAATCCTGTACCGGGTGGCGCAAATCCTTGAAACGGTGGAGGATAGCCACCCATCGGCTGTCCTCGTGTACCCGTTGTTATAATTCCTGTTGAAATTCAAATGTAGTAAACGTCAGTTTAATTTAATAGCATCGACCACTCTTTTAGGTTGAAGTTTTGGCAATATATCTTTGTTGATTCATACAAGTCTATTCCAAATTTCTACGTAAAGTTTTATCAAATTGTTTAAATCAAATTAATATATTTGAGAACATTCGTGTAATTTTCTTATTTGACCATTGTAAATGAAAACCATTAATAAAGAAAGAGGACAGATTTGAGTTCAGTTTCATGTTTTTTACATTACGAAAAGTGTCATTGTTTCAATCTTTATTTAACCAAACCCTCTGATGTCCAACATTTTTTCTCGTATGCCTTCTGTATAAATATTGAAATGTGTTTAAGATGAAAGATGAAAAGCAACATTGATCAATTTAACCTCCAGTGGCAAAAACTTCATGCATATTCAGTACGATTGAATAAAAAGCAGCATACAAATTAATCAAATCAGGATTTTGAAGAAGAGGTATTAAAAATTAGTTAAATATTGAATAAAGAGATCATTAAATAATATTTCACTGGAGTATTCCATAAATATTTACCTCTATGCATCCTTCATCGGACGCAGTCGCTGGGTATTGAAGTCAAGGACGTCATACTAAAGATAGTTACGTCCAATCGGTTGTTAAGGACGTTCTCTGTCAATGCTTCTTTTTTAGGAAAATGCACCGACACATTTTGTTTGTTAAAAAATTAAATGATTAAAACCGAAATTCAATCAGCAGTGTGTACAACAGGTTACTGTTGCCACACAAGCGGTACACACGACATCCAGTAATCTTTAAAACTCACCCGTTCCTACAGAGGGTGGTAAAGGGTTATTTTCGTGCAACGTGTTTTGCCATTTTTATTTCACGTGCAGCCGTGAAAAGGGTTCGTTATTCACCGTGTTTCGTGAAAAGATCAACGTGCAAGAAATTTTTAATTGTTCGTTCATCGTGAAATGGCAATTTTATTTCGCGTTCTTCCGTGCAGATACCCCCCTTTACGCCCCTCCCTACAGAGCGTAAAAAAACGCTGTATCGTCGGGTAATTACTAGTAAGTTGAATATCAATGATTCTCTACACATACAAAACCTTAGATAAAACAACTTGCATGGAGGGGTAAATAAGTTGTGGTTATACAAAAAAAAATATTGACTTTAAAGGTGCAGTGGCGTTCATTCAGATTGTAGATTTTTAGTAACTGCAAAGATCTGCAAAGCACATGTTGAGAGAACCCTGCAAGCAAAAGAGCTCGCATAAAAACTCCTCATTCGGCAAAATTTATATGCTGCACGGCTTTTAATAAAATGTATAAATTCAAACTTGTGATACGTTATTCCTTTGACAAGAAAAAATCATGCGGTTTACCCGAGAGTACATGACACTTTTTAAAAACTGCATAAAGATGTCAAAGGAGCAGCTGTCAACATAGGTACCTGTAGGTAAGAGCTACATACCCAAGTGTACATGAAGTTCAAGGTTATCAGACTTGTTAATTTGTTTTTGTTCTGGGTTTTACATGAAATAGGCAAATTGGAACTGGAATTGATTGTCATACAATATGACATGTTTGGTGCTGAATAATCCGGTTAAACCCATCTCTCTCATGCGCAAAGCTCTCTTACATATATATAGATAATGGCTATATCTTAATCATAAATGCCTTTTACAGAATGAAGTATTGTAAATATATCTATATATAGTACTGCTAACAATTATTAGTAAAACAAATAAAATCAAACTGAATAACCGTAATACATATATTAATGTATTATTATTGCACTAAAATCTTTTAAATTAATTGAGACATCATACAAAATGGAAATAAATGTTGCAACTTATCAACCCACTTTCTTGATACATCATTGAGGCAGTAAGTTTTTACTAGACCGCCATGATGAGTCGTCTACATGAAGTCATGCAACCCCCTTCGGGACGCTTTATTCAAACTTCAATCCAGTCAGTCTTTTCTTAGTATCGTGAGCTTGACGGAGAAGGAGCAGATCCCAAGAAGACAAATTTATGTAAATCTAGTTTTTGTGTCGTTGAGTTGCTGTCTCGTAGCGGTATACCCAACATACCCTTTTATTCTCACAAGACATGTCTAAGATAGCCATCTACTATGGAAAGCCTTAGCTGTCATATATATGGGATTTACAAAACGTTATGCAGAAGCTTTTAATGTTAAGTTAAGAAATATATAAATTTGAAGCTTAAATAAGTGTGGACACAAATCAGTGTGGATAGTAATTGTTAAATTATTTGTATTAGTATGTTTGACATTTTTATCCTCACCGAGTTTATGTATTGGTTGTGTCCCCTCCAGATGTTGATGAGCTATTTCTTTGTCGTTCACATTGGGTTTCTATATTAAACTGTGTGTTCAACTGTGACGGTCATCTTGCCTTTTTAGATAAGCAAAAGCTCAAATTTGGCGTTGCGCAGGGTTCGACATAAGTTTGTTTTTAAACAACTTGCCCTTTTTGCAAGTGACCATCCTATAATGCTTGTCTGAAAGAGACAACTTTCTGAAATTTTGTACTTGCTTATAAAATTTATATACTGCCATTTACAGATGTAAATTGGTGTAAAATTAGCTTTCTGATTTTCTGCCGTAAAGCTTCCCTAGAGTAAGCTGCCGTGTCAACAGATAAGCTCAGGATTGTTATTTGGGAACATTAAATGCTCTTTACCGAAGGAAATGCTGGGAATAATACAATTTTCCAAAGCCCATGTGCTTTATCTGGTTTAAGCTTAAATTAAACTGTGATGACTTGCAGCAATATGATGCTGCCTTCCATGTGCGGCAGGGTAAATTAAGATATTGTGATGATAATTGAAAACATTTAAATGCAAAGTTGAAATTTCAGGAAAAAGACACAAAACACTTCAATGTTTATGCCATTTGGTACGATATTCAGTAAGCAATGATAAAGATACGTTCAAATTTTATAATGCTATGATAAAATAATAATATAGTGACTTGAAGTAGTTAAATTGGTCTTGACTTGAAACTGTAAAATGTTAAGTTATAGAAACATAACGTGAAGTCAAAATAAAACAATGATAGGATCACACGCTTGTGCAGAAATGAAGTTTTTTGGTGGGTGTTGTCTTCGGATATCGTATTATGTTAAATTGAAACAGCAAAATGATGCGACAGCATTACAGTATTCTTGAACATGTTGAAACCACAATTCTATGAAAAGAATGAGGGACAATTTCCATGATTAGCATGGTCAAAATCTGAAATTTGACAAATTTTAATGAAATTTTAACACAAGACTGAGGCAAAATGATATACAAAGGAGATTTTAGATGTATTCATAAAGCGAAAGAATAACCCATCGCTATACTTTACACTTGAATACAGTTTTGCATATTCTATATATTTTGAATTGATTTTTCTTGAAAGCTTTTGCATTAAAATCATCTTTTTAAAAATCAAACTCAAACATTAAGTATGGTAAAAATCAAAATCTCTCAGAATTGCCTTGAGAATCACATCCCCTTTCATTCATACAACGTGTACATGTTAAGCATTGCAACTCTTTTAATATTCGTAAAGAGAACGACTTTTGAAAATAGTCCTTAAATTTTTGTTATTAGTTTCAATAGTATAAATTATATTTACACGACAAAAAAGAAATAAATCAGAGGAAATACAAATCCTTAAGCCTTTTGATTTATTTGGTTTGTCTCCTCTAGAAAGTTTCATCTGCTCTCGAAAATGATCTACTTAAGGTTATGACTGTGAGTATCAATTTTTACTCATACTATTACATCCGTGCCAGAGTTATCGGAGAATTTGAATTTACTATCTCCTTTTTCCCGAAAATATTGTATGCACAAAACCACCGATGCTATGGGATTAACGTAGATTGTCAGATAAAAATACGGATCGAGATGTGGTATATGATTGCCAATGAGACAACTATCCACCAGAGTTCAAATGAAGTGGATGTAAGGCGGCTTTAGATGAGGCTTCAGATGAAGGTCAACTTTTCATCGTAACATCATATCCGCGTCAGCGTTATCAAAACATATTTTACACCTCTTTTCTCCGAAATAAAACCAAACAAATCTGGAATTAATCAAAACCTTGCCCTCCCAACCTAATTGTGAGCTTGAGACCACCGATGCGATTTTGAATTTACATAGATTGTCAAAATAAAAATAAGGAGAAGAGGTATCAAGGTCAATCCACCAGAGTTCAAATGAATTGGCTGTAAGCAATTATAGGCAAACATACCGCCTTCAACAATGAGAAAAACCCATACCGTATATAGATATATATATAGGCTATAAAAGACATTCAAACGAGAAAACTAACAGTTTACGAAAAACAACTACACGATACCTGAACAAACGACAACTGAACTACAGGCTTCTGACTTGGGAAAGGCACAAATTTAGTTTGTCAACTAGCCTGTTAGAAATCTGGCTAAGCAAGAAGGTTTATTCATATTCATATTACTTTAACATGTTCTTGTCCAAATATGCATGTAATATTTGCGACTGGACGTTAAACAGAAATCTATTATCATTTTTTTGTGTGAACAGGGGGAGGGGGGGGGGGGGACTCAAACATTAAGTATGGTAAATTCTGTTGTAAACATTCCACTCATACAATATTGGGTAGAGGTATATAGGGAGGGTTGAGACCTCACAAAACATGTTTAACACCGCCGCATTTTTGCGCCTGTCCCAAGTCAAGAACCCCTAGCCATTCATTAGTATCTTTCAGAGTTTAGTGTGGGTGTCCATTTCGCGAAACTAGTCTACATTATACGGGTGCGGGATTGCGTTGGAGACCTATTGGTGGCCTTGGACTGTTTTCTGCACTTTGGTCGGGTTGTTGTCTGTTTGACACATTCCCGTTTGCATTCTCTTTTCTATTTGAAACCTAATGAACTATGAGCTATAGGCTTCAAGGGGCATCAATCGCAACTTTCTAAAAAAATACACTATTAAATTTGTTAGCAGCAGTGGCAACTATCTTTCCAACATTAAGTAAGATACTACCAAGGTTTATCCAGATATATCCACTCGGAGAATATATATTATTCAAAATTTGTGAATCATTTCATGACAATGGCTTCTATAACTTATAATAATGAGTCAATTACTGATTTCCGAATTTCTTGTCTTTGTGATCATCTTGGCTGTGTGCAGTTTCTCTCCATCTATACTTGTTTTCAAATTAAGAGAAAAATGAAAAAAATGATGAAAATTGTCATTTAAGCGCAGTGACTCCTACAAGTATAAAATATAGTGTATATATATTTTTTTCTTTCAAAATTCTAAGCTACAGGTCGTGAAAAATTGTCAGGTTTTGTATAAATTAAACATTCTTAATTTCAAAAGTTAGCTCACCTTTCCAAAGGAAATGTGAGCTTTTCCATCACTTGGCGTCCGAGGTCGTCGTCCGTCCGGTGTAAACTATTTCAAACTTCTTCTCTTCTGAAACTACTGTACCAATTCCAACCAAACTTAAGCTGAATGATCCTTAGGGTATCTAAAATAAAGTTTGTGTTTTATTTTCTGTTTCGCCAAAAAACATGGCCGCCATGGCTAAAAATAGAACATAGGGTAAAATGCAGTTGTTGGCTTATATCTCAAAAACTAAAGCACTTAGAGCAAATCTGACAGGGGTAAAAATGTTCATTAGGTCAAGTTCTATCAGCCCTGAAATTTTCAGATGAATCTAACAACCCATTGTTGGGTTGCTGCCCCTGAATTGGTAATTTTTAGAAAATTTCGCAGTTTTTGGTTATTATCTTGAATATTATTATACATAGAGATAAACTATAAACAGCAATAATGTTCAGCAAAGTAAGATCTACTACTTGTATTTTATTTCCTTGTACATCAGAAAACATGACCGCCATGGCTAAAAATATAACATAGGATAAAATGCAGTTTTTGACTTGTATCTCAAAAACTAAAGCATTTAGAGCAAATCAGACAAAAAATTTAAAGTATTCATTAGGTCAAGGTCTACCTGCCCTGAAATTATCAGCAAAATCGGGTATCTGATTTTTAGGTTATTGCCCCTGAATTGATGATTTAAAGGAAATTTTGCAGTTTTCGGTTATTATCTTGAATATTATTATAGATAAAGATTAACTGTAAACAGCAAAAATGTTCAGCAAAGTAATATATACAAGTAAGTTAATATGACCAAAATTGTCAATTGACCCCTTAAGGAGTTATTGTCCATTAAAGACAATTTTTCACAATTTGTTCATCTAGTTTGCTTACTTTAAAAAATCTTCTCCTTTGAAACTGCTGAATCAATTTCAGCCAAACTTGGACTAAATGAGTTTCAGAGTATCTAGTATCTAGTATAAATTTTGTATTTTATTTCCTTGTACGTCAAGAAACATAGCCACTATGGCTAAAATGGAACATAGGGGTAAAATGCATTTTTTTGCTTTTGAAGAAAATATGACAGATAAAAAGAACATTTAAATGGCATTTTTAAGCCACCCATTAATATATATTGAAAAGCAAAAATAATTATTGATGAAAGATTTAAGCAAAAAATTACAGGTGACCGATTCAGGCTCTTGAGTGCCTATAGTTTTTTTTTTTCAAATTGTTCACCACTGTAAGAGATTTGTGTGTTCCCTTTAAAACAAATACAAACAATTTTCATAGGAATTGTAGCCAATTACAAACATTCTTTTTATATGCAAGATACATGTATGTCTCCTCTGCTGTTACATTGGAATTATTTTAAAGGTCAACAAACTGTGATGAAACCTGCCCCATATACTGTTGTTGCAAATAAGACATAATATATATTTGTAAAAACACTTCCTTTTGATAGATTAATATTCTTGTAAAATAATTAACTTAAATGAATTAGTCAATCACTTCAATAAGGTGATATCAAGGAAGCATTTGGTACAATGTAGGCAAACCTCTATGAAATATTGGTGTCAGAGATGATCAGATGTATTCCATTTGATGTAGGCACAAAATGCACAATCCTACTTTCCTTGTTCATTATCCCCAGATTTTTACTTGTCATGAGAAGCAAGATGGGTACCACTAGTGGAACAGGAATTGCTTACCCTTTCAGAGCCCCAGGAGATGACCACTGATTTAGAGTTTGGATTTGTGTATCCATATAACCTTTTTTTGCCATTACAGATTCTTAAGGGTTGTGTGTAATTTCATTATTCTTACACAGAAATAAAAAATAAAATTGTCATTGATTAAATACCTATTATCAATTGCTAAAAAAACTTGCCTATCTAATTACAACGTTATATTGTGCACTTTTGAAAGTTTTCAATCTCAAAAGGAGAATGTCTAAAAATGCAAACTGACTACATTCTGTTGTGCAGATAAGCAGCAAGTAGAATCGCACAAACACTATTGTTTGTAATAAACTATTTAGTAGTTGTATTGGCTATGAACTAGCTTCCAGTAACTAATAGTTACTTGCCGATCTGAATTTGTGTCTGTTGTCTTTTTTTTTAGTTGGTAAGTTGATTTTTGTCTCTCCTCGACCAAAGTCGCAAAGGCAAGAATTAGACATGCCTTTTCTGGTGTCGGTAGCAGTGTAAAATTTGTAAAAGTTTGTAATTAGGTCAGTTTAAGGGGAACCACACATGGTAAGTCAATGATATTTGGTATGTAGTTTTATTAGCATTGGCACATCTCATTTCCATGGTCAGATTATTTGGCTCTGCACCTTTTGTCATGGTTCATTGACCTTAAATGGTTTGCATATAAATGTTGTAAAATGTTAAAGTATTGCCATTTTAATTTCAACATTTGCATTTTACTATCAAAATTACATACAGGTGAGACATATATATGTGTCAACAATTTATTGTCCCAAGTTGGGGGATGGTTCTGTATGTGCCTGTCCCAAGTCTGGAGCCCAGGAGCCTGTAAGTCAATAGTTGTCATTGATTGATGTCTGTCATATTTGTATTTTTCGTTTGTTGCTTATTCATAAATCACACTATTGGTTTTCAAGATTAAATTGTTTTATATTTAGTCATGTTGGGCTTTTATAGCTTAAGGTATCTATCTATCTTGCTCATAGTTGAAGGTTGTAACAATGATCTATACCTGCTTACTTCCAAGTCATTTGGTCACTGGTGGATAGTTGTTTCATCTGCAGTTATACCACATCTCCTCATTTTTATCTCAATAGTATTTTAAATGTGGTATAAAATACTGTAAACCAACTTATTGTTGGGATCAATATATGTTTGTGAATTTTTGCGAGTAGAAAAAAATACATTTATATAATCATAGCAAATATGTCAAATTTAAATTCCCTTTATACCTGAATATGTATAATTACATCAATAAATTAGGAAATTATAAGAAAAAATTACCGCAAAGTTTCTGAGAAAGGGTTGTTGTCTCTTTGACACATTCCCCATTTCCATTCTCAATTTTATTAAAGCAAAAAAAGGGTAATCTCAAATTAAGTTTAGTCTACAGTAAATGTATGATACTGTTTTCATTAGGCTTTACACATTTTGTTGGAATCATCATAAGGGAGGTTGAAGACAGTGACGGTGACTTATAGATAAGGAAGTTAAAGAAAGACATTCTGGAGCTTCAAAACTATATAAAAATATAAGACCTAACCATGACAGAATAAACTGCTTCCAGAGCGCAGCTGGATACTACCGCAGAGGTCCAAATCCTGAACAGTTGGGACAAAAATGGACACAATATTCAAGCTTTATACAGGTCTGAATTTGGATTGTAATTAAATATTTGACACATTATAGGTTTCTGACACAGAATAAATGTAGACTTATTATTATAGATTATATGATTTGAATTTATATTCAATTTAAGATTTCTTGCTGTTGTGCAATACACTGTGCTGTTGCGCAATACTTAGTAAATCTGTTTTCAGACTATATACAAAGAATTAGCAATATAAATTGACCCCCAATTTTTCTTTGGAAAATTGACAATTTCTTAAATCTTGAGGGAAAAAAAATTACACCCCCCCCAAAAAAAAACCATTTTATTACCCCCCCCCCCCCCCCCCCCCCCCCCCCCATTCCAACAAAAAATAACATTTAAAGAAATTTTCTTTTTGTAAAATGTGGTATAATTTAAGAGACATCCATACACTTAAACACAAGTTATTGTCTGAATAGAAAAATGCTTGTTTTAGGCACTTTTTCCTAATTCCTGAATTGTTTGGGCAATTAACCCCAAAATGAATCCTTACCTTCTACTTGTGGTATTGAACCTTGTGGTACAATTTCAGAGCAATCAAAATACTTATACACAAGTTATTGTCCTGAAACTAGGAACATGCTTGTTTTGGGCCCCTTTTTGGCCTCTGGTTGTTAAACGGTGGGGACCACCACCCCCAAAAACAATCCCAACCTTCCTTTTGTGGTATTGAACCTTTTGCTTAAATTTCATAGAGATCCATACACTTAAACTAAAGTTATTGTCCGGAAACCAAATGTCTTCGGACGACAACGACGACGACAACGACGACGACGACGACGACGTGATAGCAATATACGACCCCAAAATTTTTTTGCGGTCGTATAAAAATGGATTAGGTTAACTTTGTGTGAGGTTAAACATACGTGAAAAAGCAAGAACACTGTAAAGACTCTGCTATGAACATTTATTCTTTTTCTACAATAAACAAAAAGGCTGATCCACTTATGCAAGAAATGAGAAAACATTTTGTTTGTTTATCATAATCTAGAATGTCATCCCAGTCCAGAACTGATTTAAATCTTGCTTGACTAGGAGAGATCAAGATAACACTTGCAGTGTTCCTACAAGCAACAATAACATTGCCATGACAATTGATGGATATTCCTCCTGGAATTATTTCCTCTATTTCAAATTTCCACTTAAATTCTCCTGCTGTATTAAAACAAAGTACAGCTTTCCTTTTGGTATCTGTGAAGTACAATTGATCATGCCATGATGCAACATAGGAGTCATCAGAACATTTAAATTTCACTAGATTTGTTATTTTATTGTCATTTTGTAAGTCTAACTTTTGCAATCCCTTATTTAAAGCACAGAATATTAATTGCCCATTATTTAATGTTATTCCAAAGCAACTGACATGTGTTTTGAAGGTTCTTATGGCATCCTGTCTACAAAGGTCAACTATTGTAATACAAGAATCTATCGGTGATGTCACAGCTACTGTATCATTGTCTCAAGAGAAATTGTAAGTTCAATTGATCCATCCTTATTGACCAATATGAGACGAGCTGGTGAATAATTACAAAACAGCTTCTTTCCACTAGGTAATTAATATAGTACGTATACATCCAGTCACCTGGCTACCATAATTATTTATTTTCTGTATTAACTTTAGAGTTAAGTTGTCAAAAGACACATCAACCATAATTTGTGCTTGTCTTTCCCTTATGTTCGCCAGTGAAATGTCACATTCCTGTCTACTAATGTTAATTTTCCCAAAATTTTGTATTCTTGTGCTTATGTTTTTAATTTTGTTGTCAATACTGCAGGATATGTTAGTTTGTTCAAGGGTTTTATCTCCGAACAAACTCTGGATATATTGTTTATAAGGAACAACTGTCTTTTCTATTTGTTTCATACTTAAGAATGCTTGAAGTTCTGATGCACATGTTTTTATATGATGAAAATTTGTCAAAAGTTTATTAATTTCTTTTTCTTTTTCCTTCAGTGACCCTGTTAAAGTTTCTATCTGATTCACAACCTTGTTTTCCTCTGTATTTAGCTGCATTATAAGCTTATTCTGATCTAGATGGTTGTTTATTTGAAATCGAATTAGCTGAATTTCATTTTCAATCCCTACTTTTGACCTCTGTATTGAAAACAAGTACCTTAGTCTGTTTTCCTGAATATACTTTATATTCTTCATCATTTCTTTCAACATTTTTTCGAGGTCTTCAAATGCACTGGACGATTTGACATTTTGAACCATATGTTCCAATGGACGAATGTCCGTACAGTTACGATGACCATTCAGTAAACATTCCCTACAACAAGGACTTTCATGACGGTGACAGTACATGTTGTATTTATCCTCATGTTCCTTACAAAATGGTTTGATAGTTTTAACAAAGGGAGGTAAACTGTTGTATTCCACATTTGTTAATGTGTTGTGGTCTTTTGTTGCTTAAGAAAATGTGTGATGATCCATACAAGATTCACATAGATGTTCATCACATTCTGAACACCAGACCACTGATGGTTTTGAAAGATTGCGGAGATCACAGATTCCACAAAAAGATTTGCAACAATCTATTTCCTCACTCTGAAAAAAATAATAAAAATCCTTTGTTATATGTAAATAGATCTTAGAGGTAAAGAATCAGTGATTTTAAACAGTTCAGATGCCAAGTATCTCATGAATAAAAGCATATGTTGGATAAACGACAATCAAACACACTACACTGACGAAAGTAAATAAAAGTACATCTAGAGGGAAACATACAGTATTCAACAATAGGCAGGTGTCTATACAAATGGTATAGCTCTTAATCGTCCCAACATGTGAATACATTAAACTGGGTCTATTATACTAATAGTTAGTATAATAGACCAAGCATTAAACAAATCTTGTTTGGTAATATATTTGATTGAACAATTGTTATTAATAATACAAAATAAGAACAATTATTATTAATAAAAAAAAAAAAAATAACAATTGTTATTAAGGATGTTTGCTACTCTGTTTCAAAATAACAAGCTTTTTAAAAGACTGTTATAAATTGGTAGTATAAAAATAAAGGAACTAAAATAGCAGAAAAAACTGAAGGGTCCGTATGCTTGTTTTGGAGATATAAGCCATTAAAAATTTGGCGGGAAATAATTATCTCTAGACTTTTCATATATCTAACATTGGCACCCCCTTTTCTTTCAAAAATTATGAAAAAATAACAAGGATTTTATTGGATTTTCAAATATGGCTTTTTTAAACTATATGTTATAAAATTATGAAAAGAAAAGTAGGGGTTAGTGGGGAAATTTTGTTAATGGCACTACATGGATAAAGCCCGAGGATTCCGATCATCTTGCTGAAATTCAAAAACAAGAGGAGCGAACATCCTTAATAAAACCTGGGACTAATAGATATAGAATCCAGGTATTAGTCCCAGATGAAACAAACCATAATATCAAATTATTTTTAATATCATTTTAAAAAACTATCAAGTATACATTCATTTTTACTTTTTTGGTAGCAATACAAAATGTTTGTCCATTTCCTGACCATGCAATCTGTTTCATAACTTAGAAGTTTGATTTATTAGTCAACTTGCAGGCAGGCATCCTGGCCCAACTTTTTCTATGTTGAGCTGAAAAGAGAGCCTGGATCCAAGGCTTCTCGTTCTTTTTATGTTCTTACGGACACTTGTTATTCAGGATTTAGTCCACTGTTTTCATTTATTTAAGGAATGACTGTAATATTTTTTCTGTCTATGAAGAAATAACATAAAAAATGTGGTGCACACTGAATAACCGTCGTAGCGGGTTATTCAAAAGTGTGCACCACATTTTTTAGGTTATTTCGAATAAACAGAAAAAATATTTCAGTCATCCTTATAATTTAATTCTATCATCCCGTATAATTTAATTCTTAATTCCATTTTTAAGGAGTAAATCATGAAAAAAACGTTGATGACGTTGCGGTTACATGACAAAATTATGTCTATGAGCTGATAGACAAAAAACTTTCGGCCAATCAGAAGACGTGTTACATCCAAAATTGAATCATATAAGGATACAGCACGATGAGTCCATCGAGAGTAAATAATTAAGACTATTTTGGAGAATTATGAGTTTAAGTTAAAATTGGGATTACCACAAAAAAAATACATTTTTGCATACCTTGACAAAAATGTAGATAATATTCTACTACAAAAAATTATAGGTCACCAAGATTATTGTAAAAAATTGACACCTTTAATCAGTATGCTACAGAGAAAAGGCATTATTATGTGAATAAAAAGAAAAAAACAAATAAAAAATAAGAAGAAAGCTTGTATAAAATGCGTTTCAGAAGATAAAAAGCAAAAATTAGGTCACATTATTTTTTTTTTCTGCATTGGTGACTATAGCCATGGGATTTCCAGTCGTATGGGGTACTTTGTCTAATACTGTTTTTTCATATATATCAGTACATACTGTTATTATGACATATTTGTTGTAATAAGAATAGAATGAGTCTTCTTGAATAAACGTATTTGATGACGACTTTACACACTAGCTGATATAATTTTTCTTTTATTTGTCCTTTAACTTGATTCATGATGCATCTCTCTACAACGCATGTGAAGCGTAAACATTTATAAGTAGTTTACAAAATGACATCTCATAATTATAGACACGGTTCATTATAACATGGATGTATAAACCTACACATCTATGATTATAATGATATATTTTAGATTCTATTGATGAAAATCCATAGAGCAGAGCATTTTATTTTTTTTAATCATTTATGCAGGTTCAAATATTTTCATTTCCAACTATAAAGTAAAAATTTTCCGAAATTATGTAATTGTCACCAAAAAAAGAAGCCAAGATAAAGTATCATACCTTATCTTCACAAATGCTTCGATATAACAATTAAACACCATTTAATTAAATCTAGAGGAAATTGAAGGGACCATTTGCAAACGATTGATTTACTTTCAATTTACATATTATTTTTACCGGGCTTCAACTTAAAAAGTCAGAGGCATATTTTTAAATGTATTTCTTTTCTTCCCCCTTTTGTGGGGAAAAGGGGGAGGGGGAGGGTGCACCGGTGAACGGCTGGGCTGGAGATACATATATCGTAAATACATAGCCTTTTTAGCTCACCTGGCCCTTTTCAAGTGAGCTTTTCTCATCACTTGGCGTCCGTCGTCCGTCGTCGTCCGTTAACTTTTACAAAAATTATATCCTCTGAAACTACTGAGCCAAATTAAGTTAGCCAAACGTGGCCACAATCATAATTGGGGTATATAGTTTAAAAAATGTGTCCGATGACCCGGCCCACCAACCAAGATGGTCGCCATGGCTAAAAAAAGAACATAGGGGTAAAATGTAGATTTTGGCTTATATCTCTGAAACCAAAGCATTTAGAGCAAATCTGACATGGGGGTAAAATTGTTCATCAGGTCAAGATCTATCTGTCCTGAAAATTTCAGACAAATCAGACAACCCATTGTTGGGTTGCTGCCCTTGAATTGGAAATTTTTAGAAAATTTCGCAGTTTTTGGTTATTATCTTGAATATTATTATAGATAGATATAAACTGTAAGCAGCAATAATGTTCAGCAAAGTAAGATCTACTAATAAGTCAACACGACCAAAATTGTCAATTGACCCCTTAAGGAGTTATTGCCCTTTAAAGTCAATTTTTAACAATATTTCGTAAATTTTTGTAATCTTTTACAAAAATCTTCTCCTCTGAAACTACTGAGACAAATTTAACCAAACTAGGCCACAATCATCATTAGGGTATCTAGTTTAAAAAATGTGTCCGATGACCCCGCCTGCCAACGAAGATGGCCGCAATGGCTAAAAATACAACATAGGGGTAAAATGCAGTTTTTGGCTTATATCTCTGAAACTAAAGCATTTAGAGCAAATCTGACAATGGGTAAAAATGTTCATCAGATTAAGATCTATCTGCCCTGAAATTTTCAGACGAATCAGAATACCTTTTGTTGGGTTGCTGCCCCTGAATTGGCAATTTTAAGGAAATTTTGCAGTTTTTGGTTATTTCCTGAATATTATTATAGATAGAGATAAACTGTAAACAGCAATAATGATAGCAAAGTAAGATCTACAAATAAGTCAACATGACCAAAATTGTCAATTGACCCCTTAAGGAGTTGTTGCCCTCTAAAGTCAATTTTTTAACAATTTTTGTAATGTTTTACACAAATCTTCTCCTTTGAAACTACTGAGACAAATTTAACCAAACTTGGCCGAAATCATCATTAGGGTATCTTGTTTAAAAAATGTGTCCGATGACCCCGCTTGCCAACCAAGATGGTCGCCATGGCTAAAAATAGTACATAGGGGTAAAATGCAGTTTTTGACTTATATCTCTGAAACTAAAGCAAAAGTATAACAGTTGCATTATTTCATGCATCAATTGTAAACAAAAATATCAGGTGAGCGACACAGGCTCCTTGGAGCATCTAGTTTTAAGTGCCACTCCTAACGTTGCCTTGGTACCCACACCCTTTTCAAAATCCTTAATCCGCAACTGAAAGTAAATTACTAATATAGTTTGAATCAACCATGCAAACCTATCTTACGACTTCTTTGGACTTCTAGGATAAATAAATATTGTGTCTGTTCTTTTCTGTTGTACTTTAATATGGATATTTTGAGGATTTGAACTCCTAAATGTATATCATATATATTCACGTCAATCACTTTATATCAACTGACTGTCCAGAATCAGAGATCTTTGCCCTAATATAAATAAATGCATATTCTTTATTTGAATGATCAGACTGATCCTTTTCAAGACGTTTGTGTTCTTATAGAAGCTTTAATATCTTGCAGTTCCTGACACATTTATAGCTATAGTCAAAAGCGTTGAAAATCATATTTGATGGGAGGGCGGGGGTATGAAATAGCTAAAAATTTGTCATTTAAAGAAATAGAAATTAAAACAAAAGGAAAACCTGTATCGAAGAAAAGATAGTCAAAAAGCATTTTAATAAAATAAACTTCTTGACAAAAAAGTTAATCGTTTTCAAATACATTACTGGCAACCTTTACAAACCGTAAGACTATATGGAATGTGTATAACCGTTGTATTCTTATTATTGGATGTTCCTCTGACTCGCATACATTTTATATTGAATAAATATAAATGGTGCGGTTGAATTGATCATAAGAATATTTGCATATAAAATATTCGTCAGAAAATGTGATGTACAATGCAGCAATGGAAAGCAAACTGAAGAAAAAAGTACTTTACAAAAATTTCAAGTCAAAAATTTTGAATCAGAGATTTCAAATGGTAAAATATACAGAATGTCCCTTCTTTTGTTTAAGTTTATGGTTTAGTTTAGTTCGCTCGCTTTTGTCATGGTGGGTCACATGATTTTAAGAAAACAGAAAAAATTACTGAATATTCCTTTATAAAATTAAATTATCTGACTTCCTCAAACAAAGTTTTACAACTGTTTTTAAACAGTTGTTATCATCAGACAAAATCGCATAATTTTCTTCACCTAACATAAATCTCACAAATGAATTGCATTTTGGTATCAAAATATGCTTCTTTTGATTAAAAACCTGCACATATCATTTACTATTATTTGCGATCCAAGAAAGCAAGAAAATGCCATGCTAACTTGTATGTTTATAATATTAAATTTGACCATGAAATTAGGGGACAAATAAATGTACTCTTTGATACTTATTAAAGGGGGGCATTAGCTGCCAAAATCATGTTCATCGATTTTTTCTAAACTTCTCATATTTGATTTGTAACATACTAAAACGTATATCAAAATTACAAAAAGTCTAAAATAACAATTATTAATGCGTGTACTCGATAATATGTATCAACATGTCGTGTGTATTTTTGTCTAGACGTCATCTAATTAACCATCGAGATGACCTCCGAAGACTGCCGACGGTCATATAACCCGATATATATAAACAGATAGCGTCCACGTGCAATTGGATTTTTCTAGGTCGATCTAGGTCTGTTTGATTTCAAATTGAAGGTTAAAAAGTATGTTTATCGTCGTTTTACCCGTATAAAAATAATTTTTGTTTGTGGATCGAACCAGTCAACCAAATGTTAACATTATTTTCCTTTAAGTAGCTAAATACATGCGTAACCCATCTCCAGCTAAGGGGTTAAATTGAAGGCCACATGAATACGGATTCAATGAGGTCGAATTATTCACTTGCAAGAGAATAATTCATCAGCAATGTTTCTTAGCTTATTTTGACAACATTGAACCAAATTGGCTGCTTAAAGCGAATTATTAATTCACTATACCACTTTCATTGATGATTGATTATGCCCCTTTACTTTATCAATCTTAACTGCAAAAGCCAAAAACACTACAAAGACAAAATACATTGAAAAGGCATTTTCTCTTGGGTTTGAAAGAAATCTATAAATGTTATTGCTTCAATGGACCAATCTTAGTTATATTGGAAACCACATGTAATAGAACTTCAACAGACGTTATCTAGATAAAGCTTAAGGCAAATATATAAAAAATAGAAAACTTTATTTTGATTCGGCATAGCATAAAACATACAAACATAAGTTCTGGTGAGCTTTTTGCCGAATATAAAAAACCTATACAAAAAAAAAAAAAAAAACAAAGCATCATGCACATATAAAACATACAACATGATGGGATACTAGCATTGTGCGTCAGTCCTGTTGGCTTGGTTCTTACAGTGTAACACATCATTGTCACCATTACATTACTTTGTTTACTGTATGGTGTATATTTGTGGAAATTACTAATTCTTTCATTGCAGAAGAAAAATAATATTTCAGAAAAGGTGGACTTTATTTCCTTAATTCAAACAGTATTTGGGCCAAATAATCTTGAAATAGAATTATTAATTAATGCTTAACTTTTGTTATATGATGACATTGCAAATTCTTTAAAAAAAAATGATACTAGTATAGGAATGAATGTATTATATATACTTACTTTGAATCGGAAATATGACAGCAACGATTGCAACATTTTTGATATCCAATTCATCTAGGTCAAAGTTCATTGAAGAAAACACACCTGTATTTATTAGTCATGTTAGTCACAACATGGTCAAACATGTATCAACTTGAAAGTTTTAAATTTATCAGTATTTTCACGTAAACATTCACATGATTCAGTATTTAAAGTCTCGATAACCAGCTGATATTTTAAATTTAAAAAAAGAGCACTGTTAATATTCATTATTTTACATATCATTTTTGATATCACGCAAGTGGGCTTTACATAACTGAGATATTCGCAAACCTCGACAGAACTTAAAAATTCCCTCTTTCTTAAATTATATTTCAAGTTCTACTTTTATGATTAACTTAAAAATTCGGTAATAGGGAAAAGGGAAAATTATGCATAATGCCCATACACACCAAACTTGTTCTCATTACGTTCTGTAAACTGTGTGCACACGAAGTGGGCGTAGTAGCAACTTTTTACGGTCTGTTTACGAACTTCTTGGACGGGTTTGATCGGCAATGCTGCTCCAAAACTTTTAAGCCTGCTGAAAACTTTTGGGCGACCATCCGGCATGATCCCGTCTTGCAATTAGACGGAGTGGCAAATCAAGAATATCAAAACAAAATAGCAAGTTCTGAACAAGTTAGCAACACGTTTCTACTCAGTTCAAAACATTTGCAGTGGGCCTACGCTTTCCTCGTTTTGTGTACGTTTATTGCGTTCTTGTGCAGTTCTTAGAACGTACTATACAATCAGACAAGCTTCGGTGTATGAGGCTGACTTCTCACTGGTTCATCACATGGGTTTTTTTATATGCCCAGAAACATGGATAACCTTGCTGCTCTGGGGGACTAGGAGTATCTCCCGTGAGCGTGATCACAGTTCTAGTTTTTTTCAGGGGAAATAAAATATATTTTATATTAACATGTTTATTTTCATACTATACTTCAATTTATAACAATAGACGAATTTTAACATATCATCCATCATATGTATCAAACGGAATATCAGACAATCATATAAAGCATGTCACCATTTGCAGTATCATGATTTAAAAAACACACACCAGCACAGCTGAAAAATATATAAAAAGCAGCGAACGAGAATGAGGACTGACAGAAACTTGCTGTTTTTTTAACCGTCAGGCCAGGACGTGATGACTATTACGTTCTTAACGCACTAGATGCATGGGCGAGATGAGGACGTGGTCAGAACAAGTTAAACTATAGATGTGAACGAGGTTATCGGGTCAGGAACTAGTTGGAACGGATTTTGACGTATAAGGAACGAAGTATAACTATTTGCAAACCGGTTTAAACGGACTACCGACCGGCTTGGAAACGGTATCTCCATGAGGTAAACGTGTAATTTTGCCCGTTTTGACTTTGATATAAACATACTGTAGACGGGATAAAGACGAGATGAGCGTATCGAGAACTGTTAAAGAACTGACTAGGGTTGCAATATAGACATTATCCGGACAAATCTTTACGTTCTAGGAAGACTACAACCCGTTTTACGTTTTTAGGGACTGGTTCTGACGTTTTGAGAACTGTATAGAAATAATGAGATGTGGTATGATTGCCAATGAGACAACTGTTAACCTCTCTCTCTCTCTTTCTCTCTTTGTGTCTCTGTGTAAAAACATTACAAAAATACCATGTACAAGAATTCGTTCGGTCTTTAATGCGCATGCGCTAGTAATTGTCCACAGACGGCGATTAATTTTACTATAGATTTGAATGGGCAAATAGTTTTTATACCCGTATTACTTTATATTAACTTTTGAATATCTTCTGCGCGCCGTTAAATAAAGTTTATTAAAGGTTTAAACTGTGTAATGATGTAAATTTTATGAAAATAAGATATTTTAAACATCCGTCACTTTTGATTTAAAATTTGCTACCATATAAATAGCGAAGTAGCCCGTTTAATGTATACAGAGAAGGCATTGTTTTGCGAACCCCTGACATCTATTTGTTTCAATAACAAATAGTATTCGTTATTTTCTTATTTTGTCGTCGATATTTTTATAATCTCCAAAGACAGGGAAATAAAATGATATTTTTGCCTAAAAATTAACTTTTGTAATTCTCCCGTCTTTTTATGGTTGAAAATTGAAAATTGAAAATTCTTTAATTTGTCATGGAATAGAGAATTTTACACGCTTGGTTACGAAGTCATCGGCAAACACTTATACTTTTATGAATCGGTATGATTATATCCTTTAAGACTTTGATAAACAATATAATTGCGAATGTATACATGTTTACTCTACATTAAAGTAGCAATACTTGCAATACACAAGGTATATGTTTTTGTTTTTTTTTTTGTGTTTTCCACTTTTCAATCATGAGAGAGGATGAAGTATACAATGGAATCATTATGTTGAAAAGTGAACTTCCAACAATTAACAATCTTAATATATTTTTCATTATTATGACAAAAATAAATTTGCTAAAAGCTTCAAAGAAAATCTTTGACAAAATACACACGTATTATTATTAGCTTAGACTGGTGTTATTGTAGCGGATGCATGTGGAAATTAAAATCCTTCGGATTTATGACATAAAAGAAGAATCTTCATCGTTATTCCATATATCGTGACCATATAAAACATCAATTGGATTAGGTTCTTTGGTTGCACCAGCTATATTTTTAACACAACAAATGACATGATTTTTTTTAATTATTAAAATTTCAATACTAGTAATTATTATTCCATAATTTTTCCATAACCATAAGCTTACTAACAATAATATCTTCCCTGAAAAACACATAAACTTCCCAATACTATGATAAAGTTTAAAATATGTTTTTAACAAAAATATTTACGAATTTACTTTTTCAACTACATGTACTGCATAAACCTACACACCCCGGGATAACAACATTGATTTGTGTAATTCAAGTAGCTAATTAAGACTGTTCTCCACAGGGAGTGATGCGTGTAATCTGACCGTGTATATATATTATTAATTTCTCACACTTTTCTTATCATTTCAAGTTGAAATCTTTCAGAGTTTTATCTTTGACGAGTTTTTGATTTGGCTAAGTTAGCTACATGTATTTGGAAAATACCCCGTGTTTACTTAATACTTTGTTATAGTTCACGGAGATCCTATATATTCCTTTAGAAATAAACATAATTATAAAATGATTAATTAAAACGAATATGAAAATAAATAAAAAATACTCGAAACTGTAACATATTTTGAAAAGTTTTAATTAAAATAAATCGCATAATGGATTGTTACTTGATTACACAACGACCGAAATCATAAAGTCTCGTAACATGCATGGAGGTTTACATCTACTGTGTCAAATAAAAGATACACACACGTATTCCTCATTATTAATTTAAAGTCTAAGTAGACTTATAAGTCCATCTTTTTTTAAGAGGCCATAGTAAAAACAAATGTCTTGCTTTAGGAACGGACAAATCATATTTTAAAAAAACTCTTAATTCGACAAAAATGTTGAAACTGTGAAACTGACATGATGTTTGATTTTTTTTTATTGACCAAATGTTTTTTTATTATTATGTTAGGTTGACGTTTTATTTTTAACTGAGACCATATGCAATCCCATTAGAAATAATTATGGTTCCTTTTTCACCGACATGTCCCTTTTTTTAACCAAGCTAATGTTTAAAGCTATTGCTTTAAAGTACATTGGAAAATTCCATTATTGTATGACAAATATTCTACAAATCATGATTTTGCATGGACAAGACTTTTGTGCCAGTGTGTGGCTAGTTAATTTATCATATCCAGTATAAAAATTATCCCAAGCAATGGAGTATAACATATATGGACTTCTTCCATCTGGCAGTAAATGGGTATTCTTTATAGCTTGCTGTTCGGTGTAAGCCAAGGCTCCATGTTGAAGGGCGTACTTTGACCTATAATTTTTTATTTTACAAATTTTGACTTGGTTATAGAGTTGTCTCATTGGCACTCATACCACATCTTCTTATTTATATTCGCTTCATTGTGCTGAATGTATAAACACGCAGCCACGTCCGATGCCACATCTCCTTTACGTTAGCATATATATATATATATATATACCCTTGCAACAACTCTTCCATGGGTTTGATGGCAAAAAATTCATTTTCGAGTTGCATTCGAAATTTCTGTTCTTCATCGTATTCTTCCTAGTCGTTCCTCTTATCATGCTTATTGAATTATTGCTGATTTGTTCTCGTTCCGAATATGCATGAACTATTTGTCACTCGACGCCAAGCAAAACCGTCAATCATATCCGCGCATGATATAAAATTAATCTTTTGCACCTTAAGATGCCGAAAACTTTGCAGTAGAATTTAAAAAAAATCTCATTTGTATTTCAAGGCGCATTCACACTAAAATTGTTCATTCTTTTTTATGTCTCAACCCTTCATGGGAAGCTTGTATTAATTCAATGGACAACCGACTGAATAAATCAATAGCATCACTAAACGCTTAACATGATCTTTCAAAGAATGTGCGATGGGTGCGCTGAAGGTTAGAAAAAGAGTTGAATTGAAACGGTATTGAATAAAGACTACGAGCTAGTAGTTGTCATAGAATGTGGACATACTGAGTGTTTTAAGTCAAGAAAATAATTATAGGACACGGTGGTACTATCATGATGCACAAACGGGAAAAGTTACCCGAGATGTTGAGATATTGAAATATAAGCGAAAAAAGGTTAAGTTCCGCTTAACTTCTATAAAGGAATTTAGCCTAACTAAAAAAAATGAGTGTTTAAACAATCTCTGCAATTGTTAAGTCATGATACAGTCTTTCGGATCAACTTGTACTTATTATATCTGCTAAAATGTAAAATGAAATTAGAAAAAAAACTTTTCCAAATGAAAAACTTTGGGATTCATGTCTAACATTGACAATATCACTTCTTTAATGATTTTGATGCGTCCAAAGCGCTTTTCTGTATTTACCTTTATTTTGATATCCAAAGTTATATAACACACCATACAATTAATTGGTTAAATGTGCACGTCTTCTTAAAACTAAGAAATATAAGTATGAGTATGATGGCCATAAAATCAGTAGGACATCATCGTTTTCGAAGCAATAACATAAAGGTGTTAATTCTGTTTATTTATGTTTATCTTACTACCTTAGTTTACATATAAAAGATCATAAACTTGAAATAGATATTTAACCAAATTTGATTGCATAATACTTTTTATTTATTATTAGTGGCTAAAGTTATGTATACCACATGTATTGAAGAAGTGAAATCAATTTTGTTTTAAATCGTTCTCTATTTCAAACTTAGATGCATTTCGCCATCTTGAAGTTCAAAGATGAAAAAAGAAGCAAACATTTCACTAAGTTCGATCGTTAATAGTTAAATTGAGTTAATATGAGCTTATAATTTTTCTCTGTACCGATGTAATGCATTGTCTGTATGAGAATCAAAATATATATAGTCATTCAACCAGACATGGCAAAATTCAGTATTTTAGGTGGGCAGATTTCTTTTTTTTCTTTTGTCTTATAAAATCAAATACTTCTATTTTTCTTAACAGAATTTGCATGTTTAGAAAAATGTTCAAAGATTAAGAAAGAAATTTTTTCAATAGATACGCATATATAAAAATGTATAATAAAAACTAATTAAAATTATTATATTAAAACCCTAATAATTCTAATTTGATTCTAAACTCGGTTTCCTATTAAGTTACAAATTATTATACTATTGGATTAAAGCGTGGATATCGATCATCAAACATTCAAAACCTGTTGTGATCCGATATTTAATTATTTATGTACAAGTTGGCGTGCATAAATCAACATGTTCCTCGGAAATACTGATAAACTCGTTTCCCTTTATAAGAACATTGAGTTACCTCCCTTTTTTGAGTACGAGTTGTCTTTCTTGACCGAACTAATAGTTCAGTATGAAACATTCATTTGGGGGAGGGGGAGAACCCCTTCATCTAAACTTAACTGCACTGCACTGTAAGGTTTTTGTTGGGTTTCGTGTTGCTTAGACTTTGATTTTCTATGTTGTATTTTGTATACAGTTTTTGTCTTTTTATCTTTTTCATTTTTTGCCATGCATGGCGTTGTCAGTATATTTTCGACTTATGAGTTCTAATATCCCTTTGGTATCTTTCGCCTCTCTTTTGCAGAAACTATGAGCGAGATCTTAAACAAGAGGCTCTCAAGAGCCTGAATCGCTCACCTATAATTTTTACAATCTTTTATCAATTATTATTTTTGCTTTTCAATATATATTAATGAGTGGCTTAAAAATGCAATTTAAATGTTCTTTGTATCTGTCATATTTTCTTCAAAAGCAAAAAAAAATGCATTTTACCCCTATGTTCCATTTTAGCCATAGAGGCTATGTTTGTTGAGGTACAAGGAAATAAAATACAAAATTTATACTATATACTCTGAAAATCATTCAGCCAAAGTTTGGCTGAAATTGATTCAGCAATTTTAAAGGAGAAGATTTTTTAAAGTAAGCAAAAAAGATGAACAAATTGTGAAAAAGTGTCTTTAAAGGACAATAACTCCTTAAGGGGTCAATTGACAATTTAGGTCATACTTATTTGTAGATCTTACTTTGCTGAACATTTTTGCTGTTTACAGTTTATCTTTATCTATACATTGTAATAATATTCAAGATAATAACCGAAAACTGCAAAATTTCTTTAAAATCATCAATTCAGGGGCAATAATCTAAAAATCAGATACCCGATTTCGCTGATAATTTCAGGGCAGGTAGACCTTGACCTAATGAATACTTTAACTTCTTGTCTGATTTGCTCTAAATGCTTTAGTTTTTGAGATATAAGTCAAAAACTGCATTTTACCCTATGTTCTATTTTTAGCCATGGCGGCCATGTTTTCTGAGGAAACAGAATATTAAAACACAAACTTTATTTTAGATAACCTAAGAATCATTCAGTTTAAGTTCGGTTTAATTTGGTTCAGTAGTTTCAGAGGAGAAGATTTTTTAAAGTTAGAAAACATGATAAACAAATTGTGTAAAATTGTCCTTAAAGGGCAATAACTCCTTAAGGGGCCGATTGACAATTTTGATCATTAAACTTATTTGTAGATCTTACTTTGCTGAACATTTTTGCTGTTTACAGTTTATCTTTATCTATAATAATATTCAAGATAATAACCAAAAACTGAAAAATTTCCTTAAATTTACCAATTTAGTGGCAGCAACCCAACAATAGGTTGTTAGATTCATCTAAAAATTTCAGGGTTGATAGAACTTGACCTAATGAACATTTTTACCCATGTCAGATTTGCTCTAAATGCTTTAGTTTTTGAGATATAAGCTAAAAACTGCATTTTACCCCTATGTTCTATTTTTAGCCATGGCGGCCATGTTTTTTGACGAAACAAAAAATAAAACACAAACTTTATTCTAGATACCCTAAGGATCATTCAGCTTAAGTTTGGTTGGAATTGGTTCAGTATATGTAAATAGTTTACACCGGACGGACGACGACGACGGACGCCAAGTGATGGCAAAAGCTCACATTTCCTTTAGAAAGGTGAGCTAAAAATAGTTTCCAAAAGGTGATGAAGGGTTCTAAAAGCAAGGCTATTTCTTTTGAGAACTCAGCAGTTCCTTTCTGCAATAAGCTATAGGTTTAGTGATCAGAATGCGCGTTGTGGGGATGCACCCGCGCCAGAATAGACCCATCATCGCAAATTGTGACAAATTTTGGTGAAACATATAAGGATTTTGTTTTTGAACAATATCAAATGAAAATGCTTTGTATATGGACATACATGTACTATAAAAATAATAAGAGGAGGTGGTATGATTGTCTATAAGTCTAGTAGACTACCAATTAATTTCGAATAAACTTAAATAAATGTTATACTAGTATATTGAAGAAAAAACGTAACTGTTACATGATACCTTAAAATATTGTCCTTGAGGAGATGTTATAATTTTTTCCCTATTGTGGTGCATAATAGACAATTCCAAAGAGTAAAAAAAGGGGCCTGATTTATAATCGAAACAATCAACAAAACCAAAAAATTACAGCAAACAGCAACCATCTACAACAACTGAATTACATGTTCCCGATTTGACACAAAAAGAATGTGTTGGTTTAAACATGTATATGAACGCACAACCCCTTAACTTGGGGCAGTGGTGTATCAGCACAACATTAACCTGGGGCAGCGATGTATCAGCACAACATTGACCTGGGACAGTGGTGTATCAGCACAACATTGACCTTGGACAGTGGTGTATCAGCACAGCATTGACCTGGGACAGAGGTGTATCAGCACAACATTGACCTAGGACAGTGGTGTATCAGCACAATATTAACCTGGGGCCGTGGTGTATCAGCACAACATTGACCTGGGACAGTGGTGTATCAGCAATACCCCCTTAACCTGTGGCAGTGATGTATCAGAACAACCACCTTAATCTGGGGCAGTGGTGTAGCGAGTCGAACATTTTTTTGAGGTAAAATTATCGAAATATTCTTCTAGAGTGGGTCAATGTACATGTAGATATCTCGCCAAGCGAAAATATTTTGTGGTAAAATTAGCGCAATATCCCCATTTTTATAACAATGTATAAATTAAGCATAAAAACTTAAAAAAGAAAACACTTTATACTCTGAAATATGTTGCTATTGACGAGTTTTTATTGAAGAAATGGTATCTCTTTCTCGATAATGCGTGAGCTTTCGGGAAGGGGGGCTTTGTCCACCTTAAACTCCATACCAGGAGGTTATATACCCTTACACCCCAGTTTTATTGTTATACTCCATAGTTTCTATTTCTGAAACAAGTGAAAATTGAATAGATCTATTGTTACGAATAACAATGGATTTTTACCACAGGATGTGACGAGCGGGGTTTCTGGAAACCCCTGCTTCTACATCCCGAAAACACAATCCATTGTTGTTCATAACAATAAAAATTGATTATATTTTAAAAGCATGAACATAAGAAATTACTAATAGTGTTCACTACGAGTTGTTTCAAGATATTAAAAAAAAACCACATTTTAGGAAATTCCAATAGCGAAAAAAATATTAAGCATCTTTTTGGAATAAAAACAATCCTTTAAATACTCCTATGCTTGAAGGTAAAAAAATTATCCCAGCCATATGTCTCTATTCTAAAGCATTGATCTTTAAAAAAAAACGGGGATTCTAACTCCCGGAAAACACCATACCGCCCCCCCCCCCCCCCCCTTCCCTGGATTGCCCCCAAAAAGGTAGTTCCTGAATATTCAATCTGTATTTTTGTATGTTGAGCGTGTCCGGTCGTCGGGTTTCTAATCCAGACACACCTATCCATCAGTATGTCCGAGTATGAATGTTTGTTTATTCTTGGGAAGAGAGGGGGGGGGGCTTTTTTTTTTTATATAAAACCGTAACATATAAAATACATTTATGATTACCTTCATTAAACTGATGCAGGTAAGTACTTTTGGTTACACTATTGCCTTTATCTTTAGTCTCTTCTACCAAATCCAACGCTTGACTCAAAATTTCGTCCGTCTTATACCCGTCCATATTGACAACTGCAGACAAGGAGCATGATGTATTTTTTTTGTAATAAGAATCCACGAAACGGTCAACTTTGACCTGCTGATTCATATTAGCACATGGATTTAACGGGCATATGCAAAACAGCAACTTTGACATTTGTAAAATCTACTCACTTGTCAAAGTTTGAACGAAGATAGCCAAAGTAAGGTTACTAGTGGGGTTTCATGTAAAAAAAACATTTTTATAAATCAAGGTTTGATATTGTCAATAAATATGATATCCGTTCTTTTTCATTTAATAATTAATGTAAACAAATATAGGGTTTAGTATCGGGTGTAAGTTAGTTATACACCTCGGGATACGGTGTGTCTGAATAAGAAACCCCTCCGTCCTTCGGCCGTCGGGGTTTCTTACCCAGACACACCTATCCCTCGGTGTATAACTATTACTGAACCTGCTTTGTACCCTCAGACCCGGAGGTTATCTGCCCTGAACCTGCTTTTGACCCTCAGACCCGGAGGTTATCTGCCCTGAACCTACTTTGGACCCTCAGACCCGGAGGTTATCTGCCCTGAACCTGCTTTGGACCCTCAGACCCGGATGTTATCTGCCCTGAACCTGCTTTGGACCCTCAGACCCCTGGCCGAGGTTCGGACGTACACTTGAAAATGGCCTAGCAATGCCACTGTGATTCAATTCTTGTGGAAATGAATTTTTGCGAACATGTGTGTTAAGTTTAATTCATTTGTATCAAATCTGTTTGATTTCCATTTTTATGTTTTTCGTTATTCCGTGTGCTATAGCTATAAGTACTATTTTACTATTGTTTATTATTTACTTATTGTCGCAATTTCACCATGTATTTATTTATTATTTTTTTTATCTTATTCTAGTTTTTATTTTTCTTCATTTTCGCCTCGAGAAGTAAATTTTATGTGAACATTTTTCATACTCCTGTGCACCTTTTACTTTGTGTCATGATTGCAATCAATTTTGAAGCCGTGGATGAATACGTGATGCTTTGAAAATATTTCAGATCTTACAAATTGAATCACTATGAATTGATTGACAATTAATTAAATAATTAATAAAAACTTTACATCATTGACCCAGAGTTGAACTCTACTTACACAGTTTGAGTAATGAGTTGAGTATGCATTCACATTTAGAGACCGATATTACTTATTGTCATTTCAAAAATTTAAAATATAAATTCATGATATTTAAATTTCAGCATTAAACATTCAATTAGTTATACTAGACAGTCAGATTCTAGAGAAACAACAACTATGCTTTCAAAAAGATTATTCGACACAGATGGTGAATTTGATGCAATCCCAGCATCTGTATCTACTCTGAGTTTTGATTTTACTCCAGTAAAGGCTGATAACCTTATGTCTGTGATGACTCCAAACAGCAAACGGAATCTGTTTCCTGATTATGACGATGACTCCGGTCTCGGTATGGATGATCATGTTACATGCACACCAGGTTTTCAGAAATCGGCCAAGCGGCAGCGCGAAGATGACGACAACTCCAGATGTTCAAAACTTCCAAACGTTTGTACCGATATAAAGGTTGTGGTGACCAAACTTTCAGAAAACGACGACTTCATTGCCGATGGTAGTAGATTACATTCTTTACCAACTGTCATTGGAAAGCATTCTGATTTGAAAAGCATCACTCCGCAGACACTTGCTGATGTTGTTAATGGAGACTACGATGACGTCATTAATTAGTGACTACAAGATCATCGACTGCCGATACCCGTATGAATTTGAAGGCGGACATATAAGTGGAGCGGATAATATGTATTTACACGAGACAATTTTAAGTTTGCTTCGTCAACCGACTTTAAATAAAAAGAAAGTAATTTTTCACTGTGAGTTTTCGTCCGAAAGAGGTCCTAAAATGTTACGCTTTCTCAGAAGCAAGGACAGGGAACTCAATAAAGAAAACTACCCATCGCTGAACTTTCCAGAAATTTATTTACTAGATGGTGGTTACAAGGCATTCTTCAATGAACAACCATATCTATGTGATCCAGTGAGCTATCGACCAATGCTTCATTCCGACCACTCAGAAGATTTGCGACATTTCCGAGTCAAATCAAAGTCATGGACAGCTGGAGAAAAACGAAGATATGCAAGAAAAGCGATGAGATTTTAACATTGCGATGTAAATAGTTATTATTTTAGTGCTATGAATAATCTGTGATAAAAGAACTATCAGTGCTTTGTTTTATATAAACTGTTTATTGTTCTTGTTATTTATATGTACACGTATTATTGAGATATAAAAGGTTAAACATAATTTATGTTTTGTTTTGTTTGTTCTCGTAAAGACTACAGGCGGTTGTCATGATGTATAATTTCCACGTTGCTGTTACTGTGAAAAAATATCTGAAACTATTACAATATGTTCAGTTTACAATTGAAAATTAATTGAAAAGAGAGGCGAAAGATACTAAAGGGATATTTAAACTCATTAGTCGAAAACAAACTGACAAAGCAATGGCATGGCAAAACACGAAAAACGACGACAAGACAAACGACAGTACACACACACACACCATAGAAAACTAAAGACTGAGAATTACGAACCCCACACAAAACCGGGTGTGATCTCAGGTGCTCCGGAAGGGTAAGCAGATCCTGCTCCACATGGAGCACCTGTCGTGTTGCTCATGTAAGTACAAACCCGGTGATAAGTCTAATTCGGTAGGTCACATTCGAGGAAAATAGGACGGGATTGTGTTTACGACAATATTTGGAACATATCAGTCGTCATCTGAGGAACAGATATTGCATAACGGTCAAACAACTCGAGATGGCGTCCGTCAAATTTTCGAAGGGATGATTTCAAATCCACCACTTGGAACATTTATTGAAAGTTCAAAATCATTTCTTTTGTCATAAAGTATTGTTCTCAACTGACCCTCATTATCAGTTTCTAGATGTCAGTCAAGATATATAAGTAGACTTTACTGTATCTGTTGTATCCTTTATTTCAAGTTCGATTGGATAGATGCGTTCAACATAACCAACAAATTTTAAATTATTCAGTGAGAGGACATCATCTGTGTAGTGAAACATGAAGTTAAAGTAAAGTTTTGTTCTCAACCGACCATGAACCATTGATACCAAACCAAACCAAATTTAACAAAATAGGAGAGTCACACAAAAAAATAGTGATCGAAATAATTTGTTCTATATCTATATAGTCAAATGCGGTGAAATTGACGTCACCTAAACTCGAAATTGATCTGTGTTTTGTGGTAATAAGCTTTGTGTTTAAGTTTCATAACATTTAGTTAAGGCAAAATAAAGTAAGGGTGCGGAAATGCTAAATTCAACAATTTTTCCATTTATAAATGGACAAAACTAGAGAACAGTGAAAGTGACGCCACCCAAAATTTAAGTGATCTGTGTTTGGTGGTAGCAAGCATTATGTATACGTTTCGTAACATTTGGTAAAGGCAAACTAGAGTTAGAGAACGGAAAGTTCAAAACAATTTCAGGACTTACGGACGTACAGGGGTATACCTAAATGCCCATCTCCAATGGGCGGGGACATACGAAAAAAAATACTAGTATGACTGACAGCAACCAACGACAGCCACTGAATTAAATGCTCCTGATTTGGGACAGATTCACATTTGACCAGGGGTGAACTTCAGTGTCAACACCCATAAAGCCACCCATCTATCTACAGTATCAGAGGGTGAACCACTGTAGTGCTCTTGAAGAGTAGGAGTTTCTATTCACTGTCCCCATGAAACTAGAAAAAGAGCTATTAGTGATAAGGATTAATACCATATGATACACTATCAGTTGAAGTATTTTCTCTAATACATAACTACGGTACATATTACAGTAATGAAGGTTATTTTGAAGGAGTTTATTGATGTATAAACTGGATCGATTCATTCACAAACAGTAAAGTGGAAGGACAGCATGAAAAGTTTGTGAGTGAAATAACTCAATAAAAATCAACTTTATTACTTGTATTTCAAATAAAATGCCCTGAAAATTATGGACAGATAAAATATTTCATAAACACTGACAGAACTACTTCTCCGTGTAGAAATTCATTATTGTAGCACCATGTAACAGGTGCATCTGCTTTGTATCGATCTGATGAGTTGAACCCTTTTCAACTGATTTTTATAGTTCATATGTTGTGCTGTTACACCACTGTCCCAGGTTAGGGGAGGGTTGGGTACCCACATTCTGTATGTGCCTGTCCCTAGTCAGGAGCCTGTAATTCAGTGGTTGTCGTTTGTTGCTGTATATCATATTTGTTTTTCGTTCATTGTTTTGTACATAAATCAGGATTATAGTTTCTCGTTTGAACTGTTTTCCATCTGTCATTTTGGGGCCTTTTATAGCTGACTATGCGGTATGAATATTGCTCATTGTTGAAGGCTGTACGAAGCCCTATTATTAACTTCTATTTCATTTGGTCTCTGGTGGAGAGTTGTCTCATTGACAATCATACGAAATCTTCTTATCTTTTTATTATACATTTATAAACTTGGTTTCCAATGACATTCACCAATGAACCAGACTTTACAAAATAAATTATCAGTACATGAAAGTTCTTTTACCTATTTGACCTAATGCAAAAATATGAACTGTTTTTTTTTTCAGGAAAAAAGGATAGACAAGTCCATTCCCCATGAAAACAAAACAGACATTGAAAAAATAAACATCAGAAAATACAATACAGAAAACGGATGAAAAAGTTACATGAATCCACTTATAAACTAAGGGGAGTACTGATGTGCTCCACAAGATTAGGCAATTCCAATGGTTTTGATGATGCCCTGCATTTGTGTTTTTATTTGTAGTAAAGAATACTGGTTTTGTCTGGCAAGGAATGACAGGATTTCTATGAAGAATTCACCAATTGTATATGCAATACTATGGATTATTTATTATTCCTTGGGTAGTAATTTTCATGGATGTCATGGGTAGTAATTTTCATGGATGTCATGGGTAGTAATTTTCATGGATGTCATGGGTATAGGTGGACTATGTAATTAGTTGTCAAAAAAATACAAATTTCTAATATGCAGAATTAGATAAAAATGACAAAATCAAGTATCAATGAATTTTTTTTCTCGATCCATGATGCTTTGTACCAAAGAAAATAAATTAATCATCAGTATATTGATTAAAACCGCATACATTCAAAGACAATATGTAGTGGTTACCGATGATTATTGCAGAGGTGACTGATGGTGTTGTACAAAAACAGCATGTATTGAATGGTTTTAGGGCACAAAAAAATACCACTAATGCAGATAAGATTTTTTATTGTATAAACTATCACATTAATTTTGGCTGAAAGGACGGTTACAGAATACACAGGACTAAAACAAGCTCTTTGTTTCTAACCAGATACAGACTACAAATACTATCATAAAAATGACTGAAATTGAGTTAATTTTAGTTTTTTTTTTTAAATCCTTGAATGTTTGTTATTCTAAAAAAAAATGTAATAAAACTTGCACACCTTTTTCTTGTTAAAGTAGGAGGAGGCAAAGAGTTCCATGATCCTATTCCTTATATCCAGAAAAATAGACTACCAAATTCCAAAATAAACTCTTTTTTTCTGAATCCTGATATATTAAAAAAAATTCCAGAACTTTGAATGACAAATTTCACACATGGAATAAATATTCATATTCTGAAAAAGGTCCTTAAGCACCTCATTTTGACACCATAGACTGATGTTTGGAACGATGTGAAAGTGTACCCCAAAAATCTTTGAAATTTCAAATAATATCTAGCTTTGATTCAAACTCATACCTTGTACTTGAAAAACACTATGAAAATAAAACACAAACATTTAAACAATTTACTGTCAGCATTTATGAAAATAAAATAGGGTGAGTAACAACTTGTTATTGCCAATAAATCTATAAAATGTATTATAAGTTAAACTTCAAGGGATAAAGAATGAATTTGAAATGTAGATATGATTACGCACAAATGTCAAAGAACTAAACACTTATTAACATAATAAATAGAAGTTGATCCAAAATTTCCATAAAATTAGAATCAATGAATGGCGATAAGTGTTGTGTGTCATCCTACATGTTTTATGTCAGAATACAGTATTTATTTTAACAAAAGTTAATATACTTATGTACTGTCAAGCTAAAAACATAAACTAAAAAAATCCAATTGATTTTATAACTGTGAGTTAACTTCAAGAAGCATACGCAACCTTACAAGAAAGTATTACCATATATTGTAATATTGAAACAATGCTGAAATGTCTCGTCTGTCTTACTTATCATTGAATTTATATTGAAAGTCTGTAACATGAAGGTTTTACTACAAGTATCACATAAACTTAACATTATCAATATTCTATGATAATGAGGTCAAAGTCAGATGAACAAAGCCAGACAGACATGTACAGCTTACAATGATTCCATACACAAAAGATAGTTGACCTGTTGCTTATAGTATCTGATAAACTGACAAAATTACGAAAACTTATCATTGACCAATGAACCATGAAAATGAGGTCAAGGCTAGATAATACCTGTCAGACAGACATGTACACATTACAATTGTCCAATACACCAAACATAGCTGACCTATTGCTATTAGTATTTAGAAAACCAAGCAAAACACAAAAACTTAACACTGACCAATGAACCATGAAAATGAGGTCAAGGACAATGGACATTTGACAGACGGAAACTTCGTAACATAAGGTATCTGCATACAAGGTATGAAGCATCCAGGTCTTCTACCTTCTAAAATATAAAGCTTTACACAAATAGTTTATGCCGCAGCCGCAGGATAGTAATACCTAAGTCTTGCATACTGCGACTTTTGTCGCAGGCAGGACAAAAAGTAAATTTTGATTATCTCCCCTTTAAAATCTTGGACAGGGGTTTTATTCCATTGTGCACATCACAAGAAGTGTTTTATAAATGCATACATTTTTATCATAATTTGCCTAGTCTTTTAGTACTATTCATAAGGCACATAGACAGACAGGTGGGCAGAGAGTCAGACAAGAGGATTCCTATCTTCCACCAAAATTTTGTTTGCAAGGAACATACTATTTAAAACAACATGCTATTCCTTTTTGCTACATGCTCTGATTTATGGAATCATAAAATCTTTATCATTCTTTTGATTTTTGGAATAAAAAAATGTGATCATGGTAAAAAAACAAAACTTTTCAGTCACTACTTAATGGGAATGGGCAGGTGTTAGAATATTAAGCATAAGATCATATTTCTATGAATTTTTTTTTCCTTATAAAAATCTACATTTTGACTTAATAAATGGGAAATGGATATTTTTTTTTTTTCAAATGGTAACTAAAAGGATAAATAATCCTAATCACTAATTAACATGAACAAAGTGTTTTGAGACATTTTTTTTAAAAATATATTATTCAAAGAAACAAAGCTAGCATTGTAAAATGATAACAATCTGTATATACTATTAACAGAGATTCTACCGCTTGAATAATAAAACTATCTGTGTCTAATCAAATGTATATATAAAAATTTTAAAAACTCTAAAAATTCTAAATATTTATATCTGACAGTAATTTAAAAAAATCTTATCAAATTAAAATGATTCTGTTGATTTTGCAAAAATGATTTCAAATTTGACTATATCAGTTCTTTTAACTTGTTTCTGTCTTATATTCCATTGGTTTTTCATAACGTTTCAAGAAAACAAAATGAAATTCCTTAAATATGAAATTAGTCAAAAGTGTATTCTCATAGATAAAAGTTTTAACAAATTTTAAAATATTTTTTTTTATTCTATATACCGGGGTACATAAAATACTTTCCATGAATATTGTTGCTTTTTCTTTATGTTCAGATTTTAGGACTTTTAAACAGGTTTGTTTTAAATGATACATAGTGTCAAGCATTTCTTTTTTGTGCTTTCCAAAATATGGAGCATAAAACCTTTGACTGTTGATAAAAAATATTCTTTATAACTATGGTTAACAAAGGAAGATAACTCTAGTTTACAATGAAAATAAAATTAAAATTCTAAGAAAAAGGCAGTGTTTCAGTACTTTGCAACAACTATATTAGATTCATTTTTTTTACAACGTCTTATCTGATAGTTTAATATAAAAATGTACATGTTGGGTAATTCTGTAAATGAAAATACAAAATTGGTTTCTACAAATGAAATATATATAACAGGTTGAATATTCAAGCCAACTTCTTCAGAAGGCAAAATAACAAGGATTTGATCTTTGATGCCAATAGACAAATACATGCATGTAACAGTGTTCTCAGAAATGTTTTGATAGAATCACATTTACCTGGTACCATAAAAACAATTTCAGGTAATGTTTTCAATGTAAAGTAAACATATATTAGTAATATTATAAGTTGTATTCTTTAAAAAAAAAATTTAACAAATCATGAAATGCCTAAGAACAGTCAACACATTTGTGACTGTTCACTGGACGGAATGTTTCACTAGCTGTACAAGGCTAGTACTAAATATAAAAATCTATATAAAACTCAAACTTATAAAACAAACATCTCAACAACAAAACAATTACTGAGCAAATCAAACATTATTTGATTAAAAATTTATCACAATAAATTACTATTATATTCATAAATGTACATCAGTTAACAAATAATATCTCAATAGTTGTTTACAGCTTACATATATATAATACTGTATTTAACCTTACAAAATCCCTAATGGAATCACGTTTTTTTTATAGGGAGAAATAAATTAAAATAACGAATTTATGAGGTTTGTTATTGGTAATACAGTTGTATGTATATATATGTTTATTAAGCTGCATCAAAAGTTATTAATCAATCAGAAAAAATAAAATAGCCTTTTAGTCAAAAGATAAGGCTGGGAAAAAGAAAACACAATAAAATGTAGAGACAGTCTGTCCTCAATCACATTTAAAGATGATAGACTTGCTAACTTTGGTTTAAATTACCTAGTAACTTGTGGAAAATTACAAATTTATAAATATATAATTCGCTCTCCAAAATGTGAAATGGCAGCTATTAAATCTAGTAGCGATGGTGCTTACATTAAGATAAATACAAAAGTTTGTTTAGTTTGCAATAATGATTATTATATTACTTAATTTATTTATCATTATTATTTTAATTTTCTATTGTAATATAGCACTAATATTTTTTTTTATTACAATCATACTGCATCAACTAGTTAACTGGCAACTTAATAAGCGTGCATACAACCCTATCAAATACATGTAGTTACATTTCATGTATTAATATGAAAAATTATAATAGTTTCTTTTCAATTTATGATGCAGTAGATGAAAAATATTATTTGAGGCAAGCTATTGATAAATGTCATGTTTCATGATTTCCTACAAAAATACAATAAACTGCTTCGCTGAGCGCAGCCGGATACGCCCGCAGAGGTCCAACCCTGAACAGTTGGGGCAAAAATGGACACAATATTCAAGCTTGATACAGGTCTGAATTTGGATTGTAATTAAATATTTGACATATTATAGGTTTCTGAATAAATGTAGTCAAAAATAAAAGATTTCTTGCTGTTGTGCAATACACTGTGCTGTTGCGCAATACTTAGTAAATCTGTTGTCAGACTATAAACAAATAAAGTTCAATTAATTCTCAATGTCATATTAGAAATTTATGAAAATGTAAAGGGAACTTACATCAATAGATATAAACAATTCACCAAAGTTTCATGAGAATTGCTGACAGCATTTTTGAGTTATTGTCTGAAAACTGGAAAATCCCCCCTTTTTTAATGAATAAAACACCATAACTCAGAAATGTAAGATGTAAAATTCAAAAAATTCTAAAGGGAGCTTACATCAATAGATATAAACAATTCACCAAAGTTTCATAAGAACTGTTGAAAGCATTTTTGAGTTTTTGTCTGAAAACTGGAAAATCCCCCTTTTTTATGAATAAAACCCTGTAACTGGGAAACGTAAAATCTAAAATTTATAAAAATCAAAAGGGAGCTCATGTCAATAGATATAAACAATTCACCACAATTTCTTGCAAGTTGGTGAAAGCATTCTTGAGTTATTGTCCGAAAACTGGAAAATCCCCCTTTTTTTAATGAATAAAACCCCATAACTCGGAAACGTAAAATCTAAAATTTATAAAAAACGAAAGGTAGCTCACGTCAATGGATATAAACAATTCACCAAAGTTTTATGCAAATTGGTTAAAGCGTTTTTGAGTAAATGTCCGACATGTTGACGACGGACAGACAGACGGACGGACGGACAGCGGTATACCATATTACGTCCCGTAAACGGGCGTATAAAAACTGATACAAAACAACCAATGTCTATACTTATACTTATACTATTATAATATTTAATAACTCTCTATACCTATCTATATCTGGCAAATATGTTATGATCTAAAACAATTTCCTTTAAGGGTACAAATTGTACAATGGAACAAGCCATATAAAAAATCCAAAATATTTTTTTTGCAATCCCACTTATTAACCATTATTCAAAAGAAAAAGCTTATAATTATATATTATAAAACATCATGGATATTAGAACTCTTGTAAATAACATGAATTACATTTACAGATGAAACTTTCACTTTGTCTGTCCTCAACCAAGTTTCTTTAGATACATGAATCATGCACTAAATTGCATTTTCCCAAAAATTCCCTGTTTTTCTTGTAATACTTTTATGAGGAAAAAGAAGAAAATATAAATCCAGGCGTGAATGAATCTTTAACCAGAACTTGTAACAATATGAATGTTTTTTCATCCCACAATATATCCACAATACATGTATTACAATTACCTGGAACTAAAAAATTCCCAAAGAAAAAGCATTTCACACACATTTTTGGACAGAACTAATTAAAAAACTGTAATTGAAGGCACACTTCTGTAACTTGAGAATTTTAAGAATTTGATAGCCCGGATCCCAAATATTTATTAACATACCAAGTTGTCGCAAAGTGAAATTACAATAACAGGCACTATTACATGTACTAACAAAGCAAGGAAATTTTTACTTCAATGACAGGAAATTCTAGACCTACAAACATGACAAATACAAAAAATAGAACCATCAAAGGAGATTATTTTATCTACCAGTAGATGCTATACAACAGCTGCAGTGACCTCTGAATTAACCTCATGATGACCACAATGGAATTTTTTTTCAGTCTGGATTGTTGACCGATTATCTTTACTACATACATAAGTCTTTTTTATTCATAATCTCATTTAACTTTTCATATGCTTTCTCTGATTTTTTTCCCACTTGTTTATGTGTGTGGAGAGAGGGATCACATATCAATTCAATCAAAGCTGAGGGTCTTACTAAGAAATGACATAATGTCATCTTATACATGTGATGTCCATCAAACATGTAAAATTGAACATTTGTGCAATGATGGAGGTCATCTTTGATATTTGATCATGAAAAAACAGAGATCTTCCATGATCTTACACTACTTCTACTGCATTCATATCTTATCATGTCACAATCACTAACATGATATATAAATAACATATCATTTAATCATAAACTAGACTAAAACAATAATTAAGTTCATATCTAACAACTAGATAGAATAACTAAACCATTTCTTCTAAAAATTATCAGTTTATGATATTCAAAGGAACTTAAAAAAGGCTTCAATTTTCCAAAGAAACTGCTTTAAGATTTACCAAGTGCTTTCTCTTGTCTACAAAATTACCCTTATATGCTTTAAAAATCTATGTATAAAAAACATTTGAACATAAGCTCTATCAAGGGAAATAACTCTTGAAGTCTGGAAGTAAAAAAATGTACATATAACATATTATTATTAAAAATCCTCATCCAGACTTTCTGTAAGGAAAGCTTTATCGCCGTCTTTCTCCTCACTGTTTCCTTGGTTATATGAATCCCCATATTCCTTATTCAATAACTGACCACAAGTATCAATCAATGTTGACAGATCTTCCTTTGTAGTGTACCGTGAATTGTCTTCATCTGGAGTTTCTGTGTCCGTGCTCCATTCAGGCTCTTCCTGATTGACGAACACTTCAGGTTCTTCACAAAAAGATACATGTTTACTGGATTGGTTTAAAGGATTGTCATCCTGTCTTTCATTTCCATCCTTTTTTTCATCTGAATTTTCTTCTGTCTTATTATCGGTTCTATTGCTGTCAACTTCATCATAGCCAAGAGTTTGTTCATTTTCGTCCACTTCTGATTTTTGAAAATCTGCATTATCTAATTCTTCAGGAAGATCTAAATGTGTGTCTAAATTTACATTTTGTCTTTCCTTATTTGTTTCTTCTATATTTTCTTCCTTTTTCGTTCCATTTTCCTCAGAATTTCCATTTACATATTGTGTATCATTTCCAATTTTTTCCTCTGTCTTTGAGTCATGTGACTTATCTTTAGTATTAATATTGTCATATTTAATATCTTCTGAAGAACTAGTATGTTCAACATCATCATTTAAAGGCACCAGATCCCTGGATGCTTCACCTCCCTGAGGTTCAATTTGATCACTTTTCCTCAAAGTTTCTTCAGAAAAAAGCTTTTTCTGCATGCTTGCTAAATGTTTAGGTACACCTTGTTCTGGTGGGAAGGGCAGTACAAATGGATTGGCCTGGTCCTCGCTGTTCATGATTTCCTCTACATGTGCAGGGGCACTCGATGGAACAGGCGAGTATGGCGACCTCATGGGAACGGGAACTTTTCTCCCAGCAGCAGGCGCTGTTCCTGGTCTCTGGTATATTCTTCCAGATACTTTTAAAGATTCTACTGTTCGATCTTTAGCAGTACCTGGTCTATCGTCTGCCATTTTATAAGAATGAGTCTTTGAAGGTGGTTTAGGAGATTTGCTCCCATCAAAACTTCCACCACCAAATGACCTATTTGCGGAGGCATCATACCGTTTAATGCCGGTGTCAATTGATTTTCTTTCATTCAACATTGTATGGATTCTTTTTTTAGCAACTTCTGGCACAATTTTGGCTATTTCTGGATCAGATTTAGATAGAACTTCTTTCTGTCTAATTTTATCCTGTTTTCTTTTTTCTTTATCTTCTTTTCTTTTCGTATTAATCCAATCATCATAGGTCATTCTTAAATTCCTATCACTTTCATCCTTTGCTGATTGCCAATGTTCTTTCTCTGTGCGAGTTGACTGTAATTTAGGCTGTGCACTCATTGGTCTATTTCTCATGTTCAGTTTAATTTTTCCCGCTACAGGCCTTTTATACATAAACTTTGACGTAGGTGGCAGTGGATCATGACTTTTCTGATCATTTAAATCAAATTTAAGATGTTCTGATGAGGTCCCTAACTGGTCCTGTACTGTCTGTGCAGTACTACCTGTAGCATCTATTGCTTCACCACTATTTTTTTCATTCCTTGTTTTATATGTAGAATTACCACTCTTTTGTTTCCATGGTGATGGTGCCGTCTGTGATCGTACAGTTATACCTCTAGTAGGTGATGACAATTCAATTCTTATTCTTTCCTGCATTTCAACCTCTTTTTCTTGTTGTTTTTTCTCCTTAAGATATTTCTTGTAGTCTTTCTCTTTTTCTGATATCCATTTTTTCACAATTTTCTGAGATTCCAATCTGCGCTCAAACTTTTCATTTGCCTCTAAAACTAACTTCTCTCGTTCCTCCCTTTTCTTCTTTCTTTCATCCTTCTCTTTTTTTCTATGGTCTTTGTCTTTCTGTTTTAACCATTTTATTAAATCTGGATTCTTGCTTGCTTTTATATGATGTATTTCTGGTTCTTTTGACCTTGATCTTGGAGACAATGTCCTGGACCCAGAGTAATCAGACCTTGATCTTGGAGAAAGTGTCCTTGACCCTGTGAGATCAGAGGTACTGTCCAATGTAGAATTTAATTTTGTTTCTGAATCTGACTTCTTTACTTTTTTCTTCTTCTTTTTTATCATAACTGGATGAGGATCAACAATGACCTTGCCCTCTCTGGCAGCTGATGTATTCTGAACTCGCTGGACACTAACATATGTGTGATCATCACCAAAATCACCTGAAATAAAAATCTGAATTGATTAAAATTATTCTTGCTCTACATGTTGATTTTGTAAAAGAAGTCATGAATCCATATATACCTATATTAATACAAGTAAAAAGTTGGCAATACCAAAAGATACAAATGACCCCAACAGAATATAAGAGTATTAAATTTTATCGTAACCATGTTTCCTACCTAATTATATCTTATTTCATTTCTATTTCTTGTTTTTTTTAATATAAGCTTCAAATGGTTGCAGCCAGTGTTGAATTATGAACTACAACAAAATAATGATAGAGTTGAGCCTAGGGGAATCAAGAATTTTGTTTTAAGGAGAGAATGGAATCTCTGATTTCAAATTTTTTTAATGGGAAACAAGGAAAAATGTAAGACTTTTCTAAAAAAAAATACATTATTTACTCTTTAATTGACCATTTTCTCATTTTTTTGTGCGTTTGATTGGCATTTTATTTTTGCAATTTGCTTAATTCTGTAAATATTTAGACTTATCTCCCTTTGTAATATTATTTCAAATTGACCAAACATGTAAGCTTTGGTTCATGTCACAAACACAAGTTAAGCTCACATAAACAAATCAATTTTATATCTTAAATAATAAATAATTTACAACTTAATTAAGACTACAATTTAATATAAAACTTCTTTACAAAGAGTCAGATATTGATTTGCATTTGTAAGTTTAATTTTTATTACTTTATTTGTATATGTCACCATGACTGAACCAAATACTGTGAATAAGGGTGCTGAGAATTTCCATTTACAGTTTTGTACATAATGAATCAAAGATATTTCATTTCACAAGTTATGAAGTGTGATTTCAAAGTAACAGATTTTATTATTTATATGTAGAAAATTGCAATTTTATATTGAGCTTGCACCTTCAATAGCAAGGCAATCAATAGTTTCAGTAAAAGTTGAGATATATGGTCAGATCATATATTTTCGTACATCATATGAATTTGTACTATGCATGCTTTTTCAATGGAAATTGTGACGTCAAAATGCATTCTTAATAGCACGAAAACCCATGAGACGAGAATAATGTGAGCTTTTTACTAACAAGATTCCCATATCAAACTAAACACTGTTCATAACACTGTTTTGAAATATCATTACTTACATATCTTGTATGTTGGTTCATTACTTTATATTTGAATGAAATGTTTAGATAAATAGGGGTCTTATTGCCACACCCATTTTGAGTCAAAGACAAAATACATTTGTATGTTGTAGATGTTAATTATATAATATAAGTTACTACAATGAAGTTATAAATCTAAAATACTATGAAATCCTCAATATTTGTGGGATACCAATTTTCATGGATTTCAGTGGTATTGGTAAAACACAAATTTAGATGTTCATCAAAGTACAAATTATCTAAAGGTTTGTTTGCAGACTTTGGCAAAACCGCGAAATCATATATCTACAAAAATACAATTTCCCTCAATCCATAGGAGGACATAGAAATACTGGGCACCCCTGGGGTCTTGTAAGTACTCTCAAATGTACGATCTTGCCAATTATTTTTACAGGAGCTATGTCCCTTAGACATGAAAATTCTATAGAAAATTGCATTGTAAGCACTCTGAAGTGTACAGTTCTTGCCAGATATTTATGAAATTTATATCTCAAAGATTTATATCAACAATGTCTCAGATAAACTGATCAATTAATTTTACAGGAGTTAAGTCCCTTAGAAATGTAAGTTCTATATAAAATTGCATTGTAAGTGCTCTCAAGTGTACATGTACAATTCTGGTCAGATATTTATGAAATTTTTATCAAAAGTCTATTGCAGCAATGGCTCGGACAAGTTAAAAAATCAGTGCCAAGCAACTTTAAAAAGAAGAGTAATGCCCCTTTAAAATATCAATCATATATAGAAAATTGCATTGTAAGCACTTTCACCCCTAAATTTCTTATAGGGATTGTTATCAAATTTATATCATAGGTTTGTATCAGCAATGTCTTTGGTGAGTTCAAAAATCAGTGCTGATCTGTAATTTTTACTGGAGTTCTAGTGTCTCTTTGAAATGTAAATTATATTGAACATTGCATTGTAAGCACCCTCACACATACATTTCTTGTTGAATTTTTGTGAAGCATATATATCAAAAGCTGATATCAGCAAGGTCTTGAAAGAGTGCTGACAAACTATTTTACAGGAGTTATGCCCCTTGAAAATAGAAATATATGGAAAATAACATTGATAGCAATAGTATGCCTACATTTCTTGTAAGATATTTATTAAAAAGTTTAAAAAATGATTTTTTTTTTCAAGTTATTGCCCTTGGGGAACAAAGGAACTCTAATCTTTTACTTTAAAAAGTTGGAATATATGACACATAAAAAGACAGAACAAGTAGAAAATTCTAATAGAAACTAGTTTTAAATGGAGTCATAACTGATAGTGTTAACACTCATATGGCCCTGAACCTGCATACATGTATAAATAGATTTAATGCATGTTGGTCAAAAATCACTTCAGAGTTACAAGTCTTATTACATCCAGCTGTTACATATGAAGATTATAAATTGATAGCGACAACCTTTAAACTTTGGATATGAAATTATGAATTTTTCCTAGTTTATTTCATTAATTTTTATCACGAAAGTTATGATATCGATTCCTCAAACAAAATCTTTATTTCTACTATCAAAAATTTTGAGTTGAAAGTTACTGACAACATAACTATTTATTATTTTCAACTAAATCCTTTAAAATTTGAAATGAAAAAGTTCCTGGTAAATTTATGGGGGCAGAAAAAGATGGGAATTTCAGAATATAAACGTGGGTTGAAATGATTTGCTATCCTCTGTGTTATATAATATAATACAATGTATTGGTATATTTGCACTAAAATCTATCTTTGTTCATTTCATATTAATACTATTAAAAAGTTGGTTTCTATGTTCATCAGACATGTTCAAGGTGCAAATAATTGCAGTTACTGTCTGTTGATCAGCTTTTAAAATTGCTCATATCCATATTCAATCTATCATGCATGTAGAATTCATTAACTATCATATCGTCAAGTGTAGAAGATCAACAAATACAGGTTTTAATGTGCATGTTGTGGGTGATAAATCGATTCAACAGTTTTATAATTGGAAACCAGTAAATTTCGCACTTTAACAAAAACTTATTTTCAAATACTTGTACAATCATTATAAAGTAAAGTGCCCACTTAGACTAAGTTTATATCAGAAGCCATTCACAAATGGTGATTTTTTACAGTTCAACTATTTCAATATTTCTACCAAGATCTTAATTCACAATTGCAAGAATATTTTAATGTAAACATACCATTAACACAAAGACTATACAATGTACATGTATATCAGTACAATACAATGAGCATAACTGGACTTTCGTAATTTGTCTTGGGCTTATTAGACATACATGTACTACAGTAACTACACTGCTGGAAATAATATTGGTTATATTTACAGAGGATTGATGTCATGATGGATGGCTGTTTAACGTCCAGCGGCAAATTTAATGCATATTCAGGATAAGATAATTTTTATGCGATACAAATATGAATCCTGCCTTGTTCTAGACCAACATGACTTTGTAATTTATAAGTTCGCATACCCTGCAATGAGTTAGTTTTTACTTTAGAAAATAAATTTGTTTCCACTAACATTACCAAAACTATTTTTTGTGCCAACCCTTAAGTTATAGAAAGTAAGAAGATGTGGTATGATTGCCAATGAGACAACTATCTGCCAAAGTTCAAATGAAGTGGATACATGTATAAGCAATTATAGGCAACTGTCTGGTCTTCAACAATGAGCAGAACCCATATATTGTTTATTACATTTAAACAAGACTACTGAGTGTACTGCAGAGAATATAGAATTTGTATGCTGTAGAACAAATTCTTTCAGAGCATGTTCATGGCAACGCAAGCCCGTACGATGGCCTATAGTCATGATAGTTGCTAATATTTACGTCATTTGGTGGTCTCCGGTTGATACTTGTCTCATTGAGAATTATACAAAATCTTTATATACACAAGCATAAGTTAACTACATGTACATTAGAGACTGTCCTAAAATCTTCTACTTCAGAATTTTACTTTCTATTTGCATTTTGTCCTCAAACTTTAAATTTCTGTATCAAAGTCTATTTACATGTAAATTTTTGTGTATCAAAGTCTATTTATATTAATTTTCTGTAACTGATCGAGTGGTAGATTTTGTAATTATAGGCACTTTTCTACACCTACATGTACCTGTATTCTAAATTATCATGCATATACCTTTGAGAGTGTGTTGTAAGGATTACAAGTTTTAATGTACAATACAAGTATACTTATTTAGTGCAGCTTAAATGTCTCAATGTTAAATGTAGGTAAAGAACTGGGACTACCTAGAAATCTTACTTCATACATGTATGTTAAATGTAAGCTTTATAAATTCACTGAAAATTCTCATTGACTTTATGATACAAATTATAAACCATTTTGAAGAATATCTTTGAAACTTTATTTGATGTTACGTGTATCAGAATATATATTATTATGTATGGACTGGTTTTACTTTCACCATTTTTTTCTGATGAAAGTTTGTTTTTATTGTTAATTATCTATATATAGACATATCATGCATGATCAGGGTTCTCACTAAGGATTTTTCAAGGCAAGTCCAGGGACTCGTCATTTTGGCCACAGCGAGTCCAATAGTCATGATAGTGAGAAGATTAAATCTTATGCAATAAAATAAAATTTCAGTCTCCATGACAAAAAAGAGCAAGGAAATGACATGAGATCTAGATTATTTTTCAATTTTTTTGTGTAAAATTTTAAAAATAATTATATACATATGTGCTCATTCAATACAACATTTACAATCTTGATGCATCTTTGGTCTCGCAAGTTTTGATAATGATGACAGATGAGTCCAGACATACATGTATATTCATGAGTCTAGGACTCATGGACTCGCCTTAGTGGGAACCCTGCAGATTTTCTATCCTCTTGTGAAAAAGAAGTTATTAGAGGACCATATTTTGACCAAAAAAAATTGGCTGTTATTTTACCTATGGTATAAATCCCTGATCTGAATCAGTGTTTGTACATGTTTAGAGTCCTAGGAATACCAATTACATGACGATCACTTCTTTTGATCCAAAAATTGATAAAAAAAATTCACATCAAAGTGTTACTTCTACTGCACATCAAAATATCATGCTTATTAATTAAATGTCCTAAATTTTATGTCATTTGGAGAGGTTGCACTCATGATTACCAATACTAATTTGAAAAAAAATGTTTGGTATAAAAATTCTATAGAAAATTAAATGTTTACGTACCGGGGTATGCCTTATAATTTTTCTAACAATATGTAGAATACTTAATAATGAAATAAAGATTATAATATCAACTTATCAAGGTCCAATAAAGACAATTAGGGTATGAAAAGTTGTTAAAACTCATTAAATAGTGTATTAAGAAAATTTGGAGTTGCTAATTACTGCTGTTTCATTGATGTTTGTACATACATGTACATTACATATTTGATTCATATCAAATTAACTACATAATCATTTACCAAATATACTGCCGTAATTTAAAACATTGTTAAATATTTTTACAATGGAATACTTAATCAACTTATTTATATGTATTTATGTTTATGATTGCCGAGATAATGATATGAACCATTTAAAAGTCATCAATTTAAACTCCTCCATACAAAAAACAAATTATTTAAAATATCTTTAACCTATTCAAGTGCACAAACACATTTAAAAGAGTTAAAGGGATTATTTATATGTAAATATTTATACTTAAAAACCATTTCTAAGTGAATAATTTGTTGCCAATCACAATCAGGTTGTCTTGTTTGTTAGTTTCAATTACAATTATGGTCTTATTTCGAAATATTACTTACATGTATAAGTTAAAAATGTACATGTAAATGTATCAGTAACGGGGACTTAAGGATTTTATAATTTAAAATTATTCAATATGGTGATTTTAACTAAAAATTAAATTTCCACTAAAATGATTCATTTCATGTACAATGTTTGTCTTCAATGTCATTTCGTACATTATTTAATGTTGAAATCTTTAGTAATGTGTATTAAAATAGGCTTAACACCATTTTTTTCTAGTTTCTTTCTTTTTTAACTGGCTAGAAATATATTTATAGTTATGAAAAGAACAAGACAAATACTGTGTCTGGACCTGCATTGCTGCATGCAATTGATTGAGGTAACATGTATACACGAGGCTCGCACAACTGATCATTCATGATCATAGACCAAACATTAAAAACATTTACTTCAATAGGAGCCAAGAAAAGTTTAATGAAAATTTTCCTTGTACAAAAATGTACAATGAGTGTTGTAAAGTTTCAAAGTATCAACAAACAGGAAGTGGCTACACTGCAGATGCAAAAATTGCTTACTGGCTACAACTCAACATTAGGCCAATTAAAATTAATTGATAGATTTTCATCCCCGCCCGCCCCTCTGAAATCGTTCCGCCCCAATTTTTTTTATTTTGAAAAATTTACGATTTCCTGATTTTGTTCATTTTCGTTACCGGTAACTGTCGATTATTTCATTTCATTAATAACATCCTGTTTCAAATTTTGGTTTTTGCATTTCTTTGTATGTTTGATTCGTTATACATGTATATACATGATAGAACCTTATTATTACACTTGCATATATGAAGAACACGTCACAAGAGCGTTTCATATCTAATAAAAAATAAAAAATAAAATCCTCCCACCCACCCCATTTTTTTCAAAAATTTGGATGAAAATCTACTAATTAAATTTACTTGGCCTTACCAAGCTGAAATATCAAATCATTCCATTTCATTGAAGCCGAGAAAACTATGACTAAAATCTTCCTTGTACGATGAGTGTTGTAAACTCTCAAGCTACATGTACATGTACATGTATCCCCAAACAGGAACTGGCTACAGGGCAGATGCAAATATTTCTTACTGGCTACAATTCAACATTATCAAGCTGCAGACCAAATATATTAAATCATCCGATCCCCTTTCATATACATGATATACATGTACATGTAGAAACCAAAAAAACTTTGAAAGACGGACAGAGTCAAACGGTTACTAGACCTGCTTCAACTTTTGACAATACAGGTCACCTTAAGTCACTAACAGGATTAAAAAATATCGCACTAATTTGGGAGATTGTATCATCAGGAAGAGAGACAACTACATTACTTCAACATTTATTACTGTCCCCCTTTACTGATAAAGGTAAAAATGCACAAACTAAAATGAATCATTAAATTGTGCAAAAAATGTATTATCAAGAAGTACATGTACATGTATATGCCCATATCCATACTTCCTTCATATTAGACTATGACCCTTTAAAATACCTTCTCCAGTACGTAAATATACCACAAAGTATACACATTTAAAGTCTAACACTGTTTTGCTAATTTTTCCAAAAAACTTACTTGTCAAAGTGTCCTTTGACCTTGACCTGATTTTTGTCAGACCTTGCGGTGCACCTCTTTTTACTCTCATACTTGCTGGTAAACTTCTGGGAACCAGTATACCACTTGGAGGTAAACCATGGCTGGCACTTACATACTGGTCCCTTAAACTGTGCATCTGTTGGAATTGCTGCTGAGTCATCTGGGCATGGGTACCAGAAAACTGAGTTGCCATCAAATTATGAAGTTCTTTGTATTTTTGTTTTATTCTCTCCTCAATAAATATATCTGGATTAATATCAAATGACCGATATTTCCTAACTTCCCCTCTTTTCAGTAGCTTTTTCCGTTTTCCTTTGCGACCAGAATCACTTGCAGAATCATGATTGACTTTTTCATGTCTTTTTATAGTAGTTTTAACAGGGGCACTCTGTGTTGATGATAATGAATCTGATCTTGGTTCTTTTACTGGAGATTTAGGGGTTGGTGGTGATTTTGATCTCTCCCGTACTTTCTTTCTTGAATATTCCACAGATGGTGAACGTGACCTTGAACTGGATGAACATGAAGATGATGTTCGTGAGCGTGAACGAGATCTTGAGTAAGAACTCCCACTTGATCGTGAATTTGATCTAGATCTTGAGGATCTTTTAACCAATCTTGCTCTATCTTGTGATCCAGAAGACCAAAAACTTGAAGAGGAATCAGATCTTGATTTAGAACTAGCTGACAACGACCTTGATCTACGCCCATTTTCTGGCAGAGGAACAATAACCTTTCCATAACTAGTGTCCTGGACCTCATGTGAATTTTCTCTTACAATTTTCACTCTTTGACGTGACTGTCTATCAGGTTTGTTTGCACTTTTCTTCTTCATTTTAGGACTTTTTGGGCTTGTCTCTTTCACCAGATTTACAAATAAATCTTTTTGTTCATTTGTTATATCACCTTCAGAACTGCTCTGAATAAGTTTTTCCAGCAATAATAATTTTTCAGACTTTAGCTTGGACATTCTAAAACGTAAGATCTACATTCCAAATCTGAAATAAAATACAAAATAGTGCTTTTTAGGTGAAAATTAAGAAATATACGACATTTATTCTGTGATCGCCAAATAAGTAAGTAAATAAATATCTATATAGAAGCAATGTTGTATGTTTCTGAATCATATTTGTTTGTATTTTTTATCTTATATTGCATGATTTGGTTAAAATATTGTTTTAAACCAAATATCAATGTCAGTCACTCATCTTTGATATTTCCAAAATAATGAACAAAAAAGCTGTCAAAATAAAAAGTATTAGTACTAGTGTAACTTATAACTTACAGGTAAATCAAATTTTATAACAATTCAATACATTCCAGTAGCATTTGGATAAGGAAAACTAAATTTTTGGAAAAACGAGTTTCCTCAATTTTCAATTCAATTCAATTCAATATTTATTGGAAAGAGCACAATAGAGGCGTGATTCAAATACAGACAATAATATATTCAACAACATTTAAATGAAATATAGATCCATGTAACAGTAAGTCATAAAAGTAAATTCTATGGATACCATAACATTCAGAACTCATAATGATACCATACACATACATGTATACAGCATGATTATTTTAAGTTTTCATAATTTTACTTAAAAAAACACTATCACCTATATAAGATTATTTAGATATATGTGGATATGCACAAGTGACTATAAAGGATTATTATCCAATGAAACAGTATGGTGGTCTCTCAAATCAAAAGCTTCTTCAATATACATACAATGATATGTTGGTGACCTTCTGCTGTTGTCTGTTCTATGGTCGGGTTGTTGTCTCTTTGACACATTCCCCATTTCCATTCTCAATTTTAACTTGATTCTTTTTCAGAATTAGGATTTAAAATTTTGATAAAATTTTCATCCAAATTATTTGAATTTATATCATTGATTCTATATTTAGATCTAATATTGTTATATTGAGGACATTCAATCAAGAAATGTATCTCATTTTCAATTACTCCTGTGCAAAATTTACAAAATCTCTCATTAGAGGGTATTATTGGTCTTGCATACCTACCAGTTTCTATTGCTAATGAGTGTGCACTTATTTTTAATTTAGTGAGGTTTTTAATGAATATAAATACATTTTGTAACTGAGGCAAGACAATAGTGAAAGCCACAAAAACTATTTCAGGCAGTAGGGCATTAGTTCTTATTTTGTTATTGTTTTTGCTTATTTGAACATTTGTAAAGTGTACATGTTCAACATTAAAAATCATTTGTACAAATATTGTTAACTTCTACTTGATGATGGAAAATGGGGTTTGTGGAGAGTTGGTTGTCTCATTGGCAATCATACCACATCTTCTTTTTTATATTTTCCATGAATAATGCAAATGATCACAAATGACCTGAAATTACAAGACTTTCTAACAAAGGACACAAATTTTATTCCCTGAATTCCAGTGGTAAAATGGGCGTGCGGAACACTGCAGATAATGTATCAATACAGATTATACACAGCCAATTATGATGATGTTATTTTGTCAAGAAAATTTACCTTTTATCTTTTTTATGTGTATTTGGCAAGGACTTATCATATGTAAAATAAAAATTCAACCTCATCCTTAAAATATGATGCACAGCAGTTTGTTTGGCTTGACATTCATTTCTTGTAAACATGGTAAATATTGCCTTACATTTCATGCATTTAGATAGATAATGTTGCGGTTGTTGCATTGCAACGAGACATATGGTACATTTTTTTCGTATAAGTGCTTACATGTAGGTAAATCTGATCTTCAATAAACATTTATCATTATTATACTTCACGTTAAAATGTCAGTTTTTGATTGGCTAATACGATGAGATAATTTACTCTCTCCCATGGCTCAGCAGGAGACAATTTTTTTAATGTCACTCTCTCATGCAGACCAATCAAAATCGATAATTTAAAGAAATTTACATCAATAAATTGAAAGACAATGCTCAAATTCTACGTTTTGGCTTCAGAACTTTTTCATTGAATGTCGAAATAAAAGATATATCTTGCTTTAATTTTGTTGTTTATCTAACGTTATGTCATGACGTCACAGTAAATGACCTTCAATTTAAAATTTAAAAGACCTTTCAGTATAACAAATTAAATAACACATACATTTTGTAGCTGAGAGGGTGATCGAGCAGATTGGTACCCCTCAAACAAACATTGTCAAACTTGGCTTCTCCGCGTTTGACAATGTTTTCTTGGGGTAACAACCTGCTCTATCACCCTCTCAGCTGTGAGTTATATATATAATATTGACACCTCTTTGATCAATTTAAATTAAAATCACTTATTTAATGAATAACCCATCTAGAGTAGCATAGCTTTACATTATCATGATTATGGATAATGATAATGTCTTCACATTGAATTTTCATTTTTAATTTCTATGTACAAGTGTACGTTTATACCATAATATCATTTGTATATGAACACAATAACCTTACTTAGTTCAGGAAGACTGAACTTTTACAATATATATTAAAACAAAATTTAACATTTCTGATTATTTTACAAGCAGGGGCAGTACGAATCATTTCTAAGGTGAATCCACCAAGTGCAAAAATAACCATTTATATGTTGTTGATATGTTTATATGTATTTGGTTAAAAGCTCTTGTAGTTTTTAACTACACCGAAACTAAATAAAGCTTTCATATTCCTATAACCAAGGATTTGTATAGTATACAAATCATTGCTATAAAATATAATATTGATAAGCATAGATTTATATCAACCACCAGAGACATATATACACATGTGTATATATGTCTCTGCAACCACAGATACATGTATCATTTTATTTGGATTTTGTTATCAAATGGTAGGACTATAAATAACTTGATTGTTAATATTTCAGTCGAATGTGTTATACATGTAGTACAGTACTAGTCTCAATCGAAACAAAGTCTATTGAAGCCCACCCCCCTTAATTCGAAATTTGTAAATAAAATAAAGTATCTATAGTTTTAACAGTAGTTTATACAAAGATCAAATAGTTGATTCATATGTTTACAATAAGATAAAACTCACTTAATGATCTACAACTAAATAGCATGATGGTGATTGAGAGTTGTTACCGGCAAACTGTTGCACTCTAGAGAGTTTGTGGCATGCCGACGACAACTTGTTTACAAATTGCATCTCGTTGGGTTGGGGTAAATTGAAAGTTAGTACCCGCGGAAAGAATTATATTATATTAAAATTTAACGATATCTTTTTTTGTTTTCTGTTTAATATCTCCTTTATTATATATTAAAAATAATAAACCTTCTATTTCTATTGTAAATTTAGCTTAAACATATAAAAAATAATTTTTAATTTGAAAATTAATGGAAATTATTATCGGGAGTATGTTTATCTACAAGAAGAGCACAAGCACCTGCGAGATTTGACGTGATTTAGAATTGTTATGACGACGTATATACAATTTTGATATGGTGGCTCACCAATAAAAAATGATGAAAAATTTATAAAAATAAAAGGTAAGTATTTTGCAAATAAAACTTACGCCAGAAGGTTGAATTTATTATATTTAATCATTCATAATAAACTAGAGTGTCTTGTTTGCAAATAATCGATCTGAATTTTTTCATGAAAATTAATTAAACATATAAAATATCATTTTAGATTATTAAACTAACATTTTGGGGGGTTTACCGAATGATAAATGATGGTTTGCTAAAATAGGGCTCTATTTAATCAGCTACAAAACCAAAATTATATATTTGAATGAATTTTGTCACTTTTCTACTTAATAATGGGAGATAACCCTGTAATTTAACTGTTAACAGAAATGAGCTCTTTTAGAAAAATGTTGGTTATAATATTAGAAACGCTTCTGAAACGTGACAGCAGCAACTGCCACCAAGCAATCAAAGAATGAAAACAGACAATCACCATTGCGCTGGAATATACAAATTTGTAGCTTCATGTATAGTTTTTAATTAAAAGCTATAAGATCTGCTTAGGCATCTGCATATTTAGAAAAAAGATTTCTTTGAACTGCAAGGTTAAAAAAATTTAGTCCTTAGCATTCTTAGGCTCTGGTTCTATGTAAACACAATTTATTTGATGCAAAAATAGGAGATAACTTCTTATTTGTATTTTAACTTGTAGACTCTTATTTTAACATTATAATGATTTGCTTAAAAGTTACATTGTTACAAAATATGATTAATTACCCAGGGAATCATATTTTGCAGACCCTTTCTGAAAAAGCATACAATAAAAAGTAAGTGTAGTGTCTTTGTTTGTCCAACAGAAGCTAGGCCAAATACATGTCTTTTAAATAAACATATGTATGTTTAAATTATGTTTTTTAAATCTGTTAGACTTCAAACATGACATCATGACAGGTGAATCCATGACAAATCGCCCCACTGGCAAATCGCCCCACACCTAATCGCCCCACTTTTTCACCAACTCGCCCCACTTTCTAAAAAATCGCCCCACTCTTGTTTACCAACTCACCCCACTTATGAAAAAGGGTAAAATCCCATTGAAAATAGGTTGGATAACTTGCCCAACTTATGAAAAGGGTTAAAATCCCGCTGAAATAAGGTATGCCAACTCGCCCCACTCATGAGAAATAGATAAACCACGATGAATTCAGTAATGCCAACTCGCCCCACTTATGAAAAAAGATGCAATTCCGTTGTATATCTATGTTCCTGCCCCACTTATAAATAAAATCAATACCTATAAAAACCTTAGATAAACATGAGTATGCATAACAATAACATTTTAAACAAACATACATTAAATCAATTATGACAAGGACTGGCATGATAACATAAAACAAAGTACTAGATAAAATGTCAGCACTAGAAACATGAACATGAATACTCATATATGGCATACAATAGATTGTCATTAGATAGTTCAGTAGCTGTCTGCTTCCACGACACGACAACACTGGCGTAAGAGTCTGGTTGTAGATATGCTGCCTTCAATACAGCACAAGGATACACAGTAGACATAGTAAATGCATGACAAAGGCTACTTTACTTTTTATAATTTTGAAACCAAGCCATAAATTTCTCAATTTTTTTGTTTTCAAACCATAAATAAAACTTACCAATCAATTTTTCAACAACAACAAAACCTGCTTTGACTAGAATGCATGAATGGACATTCTCTTTGATATTTACTTGAAAGTAACATTTGCCTTTCACTGATTGCTCGTTAGTGTTTAATTATTCTTAATTCAAAGACAAAAGTAACCAATCCGTTTAGTGCTATAAAAACAAATTGAAATCCTTCAATTGTTATGATAAAATATCGGATTATGATACAATTAACAGGTTTCTTTTCAATTGTTATGTAAATAACTAAGCTTACAAGAATAAAGTTATCCTCCAATAATACGAAAATTATATGATAATGAATCACGGGTAGTAACCTCGTCATATCGAAAAGCGTTTAGTACAGTGATTTTGTCATAGTTTGGTTAAGATGAACATGGTTGTGTTAAGTGTTTTTGATGACAAACAGTGTCAAAATATAAACATTCGAATAGTTTGTTAAAGGAACTAATGACAACAAATTCAAGCTGGTGAGTATCTTTGTTTATAGCTAATATGTTAGTACATCAAAATTTGTATCATATAGTTATTAATTTGACACAGAATAATGCTTGCGTATGTCAAAATTTAAAAGTTCTGATTCGTTTCTAATGCATAAAGAAAAGTGGTTTGCTTACTGTCTGCTACATCACATATTTTGTTATGATATAAAACTGCCGTCAATTTTCCAGAAAAACAGCCCCTAGTGCACACAATTTGAGATTACAGAATATTCGGTGTCATGGTTTGGTTCATTCGTGTCATGGTTTATTTCATGTTGAACATGGTTCAGTTATGTCATTCTATTCGTGAATGAAGGAAGAGTAACGATCAAAATAAACAGACATTATATATATTGAAATACTCTTTTTTAAATCGTTTTATTTGGAATACAAAAGGACATATATACGCACATTCAATGTAGTATTATATATATTAAGTACATGCAATCTGATTGCCAATGAGATAACTATCCACCCGAGACCAAAATGACGTAGATGTAAGCAACTATATGTCGTCGTACGGCCTTCAACAATGAACAAAATCCATACCTTTTAGCAAGCCATAAAAGGCTCCGACAAAATTATATGTAAAAAAAATTTAAATGAGAAAACCAATGTATTATTATAATACAATATTACAAAAATATAATCATTTTTATTCGTTCTTAATAATAATTGATAAAAGTTGACATTAAATCGGCTTCATTCTAATTCGGAATTGTGATTTTTCATATATCTAAATTCTGAACTTGTGTGTATTTTTTTTTTATTTCAATTTTACTAATAGTTTTTACAAATTTTACAAGTGATGCCGCTCACGATATCATCGACAGAGTCAATCATGGACATACGGAGAAAATAATCTATGTGAAACAGAAGCAGCTCTTTCTGTTTTTGTAATTATTATCTCAAAAGTTAGTTTAAAAGAGCAGCGACTATTTGAATTATAAAAGCAAAATAACAAAAATACGGGACTTTGAAGAAAATTCTAAACGGAAAGTCCCTAATCAAATGGCAAAACCAAAAATTGAAACACATCAAACGAATGGATAACAACTGACATATTCCTGACTTGGTACATACATTTTTTTCTGTAGAAAATGGTGGATTAAACCTGGTTTTATAGCCAGCTTAACCTCTCACATGTATGACAGTCGCATAAAATTCCATTATATTGACGACGATGTGTGAACAAAACAAACAGACATAATAGGCAAAAATGTCAAAAAATAAGGGTACAGCAGGCAACATTGTGTTATAATCTTAGTCACTATAAAAACAAAACAAATATTTCAACAAAGAAAAACAAAAAGGCATATAGACAAAGCACATAAGCAATAACGAAAGACAAGAATATAAAAATTTACCATAGCACAATAACACAATCACGGGATGTATAAGTACCGAGCCACGTCAAATGGATTGGGCCAAAAATAGACTAAACAGTTAAAGTAATAATTTACAAAGACACATAAAAGAGTACTATAACGCGGCATTAAGGTGACAAACAATGTCAGTACTTAGAATGTTTACTTAAAGACCATCGTTTATTATTTGTGAAGTTGAAAGGGAATATTTACCCACAAGGTCTTCCGATGAACTTTTTTTGGAAAAAGGACGAGACGTTCTTTGACATATATGTACCACTGGTTCATCAACTTTCTGCCCAGACACTGGTGACGGTTTACAAAGTCTAAGTAGTATCTGCAAGCTCTTGAATAACGAATGAGTTGGGAAATGTATATCCCATATGCAGGAGAAGTTGGTATATTGCTACTAAGGTTGGAGAAACTGATAATTTTAAAATTAAAATCGTTTCGGTTGTCATAGATTCTGGTACTAAGATGACCGCTCATGTCAAATTCGAGGTATAAGTCTAAATATGAGGCAGAGGAAGCCGTGTCTGTTGTTCCTTTAATTTCTAATTCTTGGGGATATATTAATGGAATTCAATCAGAAAAGTCTGGATTGTTAATGGAAAGAACAATATATATGAATGTGAAATTAAACAATCTGGCTTCTTTGATCTTCTTGTTATTTACAAATGTCTGAAGGAACTCCGACTAATAGGACGATAAGAAGAGGTCGCTGCCGCACAGTATAGAAATGCCTACAATTTGGTGACAAAGTCTACCTCCAAATTCAACAAATATGTTGTCAATAAGAAACTCCAGCATACTGGTCACTTGTTCCTCTGTGTAGCATGTTTTATTTTTTTATTCACTATTAACAAAATATGCCGTATGGTATCCAAAAGTAATAAATGTATAGCGTGCACTACCATTTTTATGTTGAAAAGCATTGTAGATTTAAATTATTTCTTTTAGACGATTTTTCAATGACACTTACGGAATGGTGGTACACAGGGTTGAAAAATTAAACATTTTGATAGAACTAATTTCAGAGAAATATCGAGATTTACATTTATTCAGAAGTTCTTTAAGAGTTTTTTTTAACTCCATATGGTTAATACCACTATGCGAGTAAACAGTTTCATGGTATTTCTGAAAACCCTCTTTCATTGAGGAAAGAATCTTTGTCAATCTAATGGACAATACCTTCGTCGAACATGCAGATGAGCTGGCAATGTACGGCCGTTTGTACGGAATTTTGTGAAGCTTAGGTATCCAATACAAACAAGGTAAGTCCTCCGATTTGCTGCTCAAAGTAATGTTCATTGAAGCTATTAAGGACTTATGAATCACCAAAATCTCATCCTTGTCAAATGATGTTTTTGTATGTGGGATTACATGAGTGCTCATTTATTCCTAATTCTTTTACAAGACACTCGTAGTAGTACGATTTGCATACACAGACAAGTCACGAACAGTTAGATTGCTTAATGTACGCTTTGCCAATTACAGCATCGAATTTTGGTTTTAAAGGCCCTTTTTCTTCTTAGTCAGTTGGTAAATTGTGTAACTTCGTTTAATTACAAGCGTTTTCAAACAAACTATCAATATTGAGCTGAAACACATACATATTAATTTGGATCTAAACCATGACAAACTTGATCAAAACCATGACGAATTTTTTGACACTTAACCGAACCATGTCATAACTTAACCAAACCATAGCAATTTCGATAGTTTGCTTATTCTGCGTTAGTTTCTTGAAAATTACAATTCCAATGTAGATCGTTTGACTAACAATGCAAATTAAAACATCTTATTTGCTTTTTATTTGCTCGTTTGAATAGAACTGAGGCAATCGTTCGGGGAAGTAACTTAACACAACCATGTTCATCTTAACCAAACTATGACAAAATCACTGTACTAAACGCTTCTCGATATGACGAGGTTACTACCCGTGATGAATAATGTATTTACAACTATATTTTGAGAAAGTGAAACATCATTTAATTTCAATAATAATAATCTAATAAATTTGCGTTTTTATGTATTCTGTGTAGATAAGTTTTCATTTAAGTGGGGCGAGTTGGCAGACCTGAAAATTATATATTCATCTAGATTTTACCTTTTTTTCATTAAGTGGGGCGAGTTGGCAGGAGAAAAATTAACGGGATTTAACCCTTTTCACAAGTGGGGCGAGTTGGTAAACCAGTTTAGGGCGATTTTTTTAAAAGTGGGGCGAGTTAGTGAAAAAGTGGGGCGATTTGGTGTGGGGCGATTTGCCAGTGGGGCGATTTGTCCTGCTTCCATGACAGGTCATTTTATGATTACATAACATTCTTCTCTGTCATGAATCATACACATCTAGACATTCATATTTATAAATCCCTGATAAGGCAGAATCTGATTTATATATATGATTGCAAGAAATTAGAAAAAAAACAACATCAATTATATATTATTTTATTTAGTTCAAAATATTTTATTGTATTGTATTGTATATTGTTTTGTAATTACGATGATTATTCTGCTCAGTAATGGGTGCCGTGATTGGCACAATAAAATATCTTGTATCTTGTATTAATTATGGAGGCAAGGTTTATTTACATGTACATGTACTTGTAAGCCTTGTGTTTTTTCCAGGATTCTATCTTAACTGTCATATATTATATTATAGAACAAAATTCATCTTTCATACAATCATAATTGTATATTTCAGACTGGTCTTTAACCTTCCCATTGTAAAATTGTATGTTATTATGCCCCCACATACTTACCATGGTCAGAAAGGAATTATGTTTTCAAATCTATGCATTTGTCCATTTGTTCATCTGTCCTGTATCAGGTTAAAGTTTATGGTCAGGACCCTCATGAGGGTGTCCAATTGAAAGTAATCACATAATCACAAATTTTTTGCCAATATAATCACATAATCATTAATTATTTTTTTAAACAAGATAATCAAATAATCAAAAATACAGTCCTAGATTATCAAATAATCATGAAATATTTGGTCTGGTAATCAATAATTACTATAAAAACGGCCAAGTAATCACATAATCAAAAACTCCATGAGGAGGCTCTATGGTTAAGGTTGTTTACCATGAAGTTGTGATCACATTAATTTGATTCATTTAGAACACATGATTATATGATGTGCACTTTCTGAATTATATTCCAAATTAAGATTTTAATCCCATTTTTTATGGTTCACTGATCATGAACATGGAAATATAGTTGGAGTCAAAACAGATTATTGTTCAACTGCTAAATTAACAAACTATTTATTCCATTTGATAAAACTTAACCATTGGCTAGTTAAATATATATAGGCTTAGTGTCATTAGTATTGTACAATTCATATATTAATTCTTCTTTTCGTTACAGAAAATTGGTCCTCTGACAAGCTGTAATGTCAGCTGGTGTCATCATGCCTACCATCGAGGAGAGAGAAACTTTAATGAGAGAAAAAAATCCTAAATACACTGGATTTACACCGAGACCGACTGAAAAACTTGCTTCTAGGAGAAAACCTAAATCTATGCTTGACATTGAATGTAGTCACTATCTTAGGACTGACAATGAACAATTTGTACATGGTCATCCTCATATGGGATATAAACTGTGGTTGGAAGCAGGAAAGCATGCACCCCCATTTCCATTAAATTCAGACTCAAATTTCAACAGTAATGTGTGGAGAAATTTTAGGAAGGAATATGGGTTCCACAATACTGCTGAAGGAAGAAAAATTGGGGATATAATAGCGACAATGTACCCTTTAAACATTCCTGCTCCATCTAGGGTCGGTGCTCATACATTTGATAAATATTTACGAGAGTCAAAAGTATTCAGAAATGAAAAGTTTGAGGCACTGGCAATTAATAGGACAAGAGCAGATGTTAAAGATTTTAAACGTTTACGAGTAAAAAGTGATGCTCGAAATCCACCATTAGATGAGTTAGGTAAGATCAAGTGTGGACACATATAAATGTTTATCTGTATAAATAGTGTAAAGAATGAATATACATTGTAATTATGAACCTATTGCCTTACAATCACTCAGGTAACATAAATGGTGACTTTTGTCAGTGTAAAATTTTACCAATGCTATCACATAACAATGACTTGTGCTCAAAATAACATATATACATTATATATTTGAAATTCTAAATGATTTAGAAGAAAGATGACGAGCAATAACCTCAAATATTTCCAATAAAAACACGAAAGTCTACGAAGGAACATCTACTGTGGATTCATTATTATGTTGGATTTCGTGGGAACATGTGAACCACAAATCTAAAAGTTCAATGAAGAACAAATTTTCTATAGGCTTGTATGCAAACTTTTGTAAAACAACAAAACCAAAAATTCACAAAAATATATTTTTTCTTAATCAATGAAAATTGGTAGTTTGGTACCCACAAAAATAAATGAATTCACAGTATGTAATGGTACTTTTTATCTAGCATATTTATATTATTTTATCAAGTGAAAAATACATGTACAATGTACATGTATCAAGTGATATCATGCAAGGTATTAACCAGCTTATCTACCTCATAAACCAGTTGACCGTCATGAATCCATTTGTTAACTAGCCTATTTAGTTCTAGAAAAGGAGACTGAATTCACTGTAAATTTCAACTAGTTTTAACACAAAAAATTGATAAAAATAGAAATTAATAAAAAATTTAAAATAATAAAACAACTAGTTGTTTGCCTTTGTTGAAGACAAGTTTTACCTACATAAAGGAGAAGATCTCAACTGTTTATCAATATCAATTTTTGGTTTCTATTTTAGGCAATATATTACCACCAGAAAATTTCAAGAAGTATGAACACAGATTTGTACCACCACCACCGGCACCACCAACGCCTCCACCAGCCAACCAGAAAATAGATTCATTAGGTCAGAAATATGTTCCTCGGTCTGAACCATTACTATGGAAACTGTCTTACAAACTTAATCATCCAAGTTACGATAAAGTGAATGAAGGAATAAAGAAACGACGTGCATTGGAAGAAATGGCGAGACAAAATCACCCTGAAGGATCACCTTTACCACAAACTTTTCCATCTCCAATTCCTCAAAACTTATAGCTAATGCATAAGACATGTAGCCGTCTTACGGTTTGAAATTGCTTCAGTTCTTAACCATGTGAACCAACAGTAAAATTTCCTTGTCAGATGTCCGTAGTCAGTTGTGTGAATAAAGATATACATGTATGTTACAGGAAGGTCTCAAACATCTCGCAAATTTTATGATGGGTTCACAGACAACTTGTGATATAAGAACACTCGAATTTGATCAAATCAAGTTTTGTTTTGGTTGAAAGCCCTTGCATTATGATTTCTTAAAAGTCTAAAATGTTCAGACAAGATGATGCAGTTATAAATCACTCTTGGTGGTGTTGAGCAGTAAAACAGTGATTTCTTTGTTTTCAATCAGTTTTTTTCAGCCTTCAGTATTATTGTTTGATAAATACATAAAGAGAAATCTACAGAGTGAATTCAAAGCAATTGCATTGAAATATTTGCCAGTATAAGTTCAAAATTCACCAGCATCAGTGAAATATCACTAGTGTGGGTGAAAATCACAAGTGAGTGTGTGATTTTAATTTCACAATGATGACCAGTTGTATCTGTTATGATCTTTACTGAAATAGTTCCAAGGTATTTGTTTCAACAAGGTCGATCAGGAAACATAAATTCTACTTAGTTAAAAAAATGACGGCAAAATGTTCTTAATTTATTTGATAGAAAAAATATTATAAATTACTTGCTGATATGCATTGCATAATAAATGGTCTCTTAAATCTGAATTCAATGTTGTTTCATTGGAGTCAAGGGACATAACTATGGTGTTTTCTTTTCAAAATTGAATTATTGGTGTTATGGATAGTGTGTGTGATGTACAATGCATTATTTTGTTCCAATAATTTCATTTTATCAACCTTTTTGTTATGCAATATGTTTTCACATTTTGTGATTAATGTTTTGAAAATTTACAGTAGTATTTTGAGATGTTTCACGATGTGTAAAGTGTTTTATTCTTAGGAAGCTGAATGCTTTTTATATTTAAAAAATATGGAAAAACATTTCAAAGTTATGATTATACAATGTAGTATTATTTTGTTAGATTTTTATATCGTGTAGCAGTTCAGAAATATGGTCAGTTTTGTTTTAAAACACACAATCAATAATATTACAATTTTTAAGATCTTTTTCTATCGTTTAACCAAATAACCATTAATATGTATTATCTTATTGTACTTTCTAAATTTTTTATCTCAAGAGATAAATTATAAATGTCTTTTTAAGACAGATTTAAACTGCTGAAGATATTCTAAATTTTTATAGTCCCAAGTTTTACACCTGTTAAAGACTGGATTGAGATAAATTTTCTAAATAGATGAACATTTGTCCTAATTTCAATAACTTTACTATCAAACACTGTTGTTGCCAAAAATGAATCAGTATTAAGTCTTTTAAATGATTATTCTATATATATAGGTTATTAAAAGTTGCCACTTGAACATTATTACATTGTTCTCCTCATTATATTTTCAAATAGTAACATGGGATTTGAAATCACATTATTTCAATAAAATTATAGCTTCAAATTTTAAATACATTCTATTATAAAATCGATTCAGATAGCAATCTGATAGACAAAATTGCACCATGGTAGAAAAAAATAGCACCATGGTAAAAAAAAGTAGCACCATGGTACTACATGATATAGGGAGAACACTGATTATAAAATCAGCACCCCATAATATTTTAAAGGGGGAAAAATCAGATACATAGCATAAAGTATTGCATGTCATCAATACATTTTATTTTCCCCCAGTAATTACTGCAATAGTTGTTGTTTTTGTTGTTGTTTGCTTAAAAATGATTGAATTGTTCTTTCAGATGTTTTTTGTTATGATTGTATTTTTCACAAGATTGTTAAAGAGTGTGTTAAACTATATATATTTTTGTATGTTTTTAATTTCCTCATTTTTGAATAAAATTTATAGTGCTTTTAGAAAGTATACTGCTGATATGAATAAACTGTGATAAATCACTATTTGATTGTATCATAAATTTGAAATAGAAAAATTTTATTAGATGGTTGAAAATTTGTCAACTTTTTTAGATTGCTTTTTTTCCTGTGAAACATACAGTTTAAGCAAGGATTTGTATAGTATACAAATCCTTGGTTTAAGTTATAAACAAAATGCTGCATTATAAAAAAAAACCATGTACACTTCAAAAAGAATAAGGATAAAAATAACAACCATACAAATTTATTAAATTGGTTTTCATCAATTATTTGAAATCTCATATTCCAAAATTAAACAATAAAGTAGATGAGTTATCTCCCATTTTTAGAAGTTCTGTATTAGGATTGGACAATATTTTGTTTTTCATATTTATAATTTGGTAAACTGAGAATATAACTCTCAATGTTTTAGAAATTTTGATTTAAAAGAGCGATTGTTTATAAATTAAAATAATGTTTCAATTGGTGTCATTTCAAATCATTGGAACTGAAAAATTTATTTTCAATTGTATTGAATTTCAGACAAAAACCATTTTTACACTGGTATTTATATTTTGTTCAACAATATATCACCTGCTGCTTTATGAAGAGAAACACTATATGTATAAACTGTATGTAAGAGTAATATTGTATAGATCATTAATATGTGTGTATTGCTCAGTAAACGGAGGTTATTAACTAGTCTATTAACTATGTGATTGTTTTCATCATTGGTAATCTTATGTTATACATGAAGGTACACACTAATCATACTGGCTTTAAATGTAAACAACCTAGCATTAGTAAAATGGAAGTTACTTATAATAGTTAAAATGGAGACAATCTGTCATAGATATAAACAAATAGAGTACTCATTTCAATCATTGTTAAACAGTTAGTCTTCAGTAGATGTGACAAATCAGCAGGCATGAAGGGCCACACACTGCTGACTGACTGGCCTTATGTTATATATATTTACAAGCCAATAACTGACATTTAGGTTAACATGGACCATTGATTAGATTGTATCCTTTACATGAATATAGATTCCAGTCCTTTTTTTTTTTTGCTGTTATTGTTTTTGACATATTTATATTTTTACCTCATATTTTAACATTCCTATTCATATACATTGTACTGCTGAATAAACTATTTTCTGTATTTTATCATTTTATATTGAATTTTAATGCCTGAATATTTATTGACATACTGAAGTCCTCTTTCATGTCAGGAACCTAGTCTTGGATTAAACTGTTCATTGTTTTTTTGTCATTTATGTAATTTGGTACAGATCCCAGATCTTTGACAGTCTGTGATATTTTTCACAATTTTTCTAGACTAGGAGTAATTTCTAGCTTGTGATATACCGGTACTGTATAGAACCTTGTGTATTGTTGGAGATGATAGATGTTTTTTTTGTATCGTTTGTATGCTGTCTCATTGGCATATACTCATCTTGTTGTATGTGAAAAAGAGGCAAAAGATATCAAAGGGATATATAAACTCGTAAGTCAAAAATAAACTGACAACAAAGACGAAAAGACAAACAACAGTACACAAAACAAATGAAATACATAGATGAAGTGACATTGATAAATAGGAAGGAAGTGATATGATGGAAAGTTCATAACACATCATCTCCACATGAATTTGACATAACTCTTAGAAACAAATCATTAATTTTATTGCTGTTCTTTTTCTCCAAGTCTCAACCAGGCTATCAACATGGAGCAAATGCTCATATTATGGCCCCTAGCACAAGTTTGAGTGTATTTCTTGGCCAGATATCAATATCGCTATATATATGCATTAAAGAATACAGATTCAGGGTAACATCAACAAATAACAGTATAACAGGCAAAGAAATTTAACACATACTGTCACAATTGGCCTAACAATCTCACTAATGTCTACAGAAACAATGCAAACATTCAGACAGCTATATCCAGATGTTTGTTAGATATTATGGGTATATCAATAGGAAGTTATTTCCAGATTCATTGCCAAAGCCTTAATTTGTTTGAATGGCAACAAGAAAAGGTTCTCTACAGTTTAGATTGGTTAATACTACTACACTACATGTATATGCAAATATTCTTAACCTTATAATCAAGTTTGGTATGGGATAGAAAGAAGAAAAAACATATTTTACTTCATGACAAAAACCCCTACACTTATCAAACCAACAGCAAAGTAACACAGCTTTTCTGTTCTTAACTAGTGAGGACTTCATTATGAAGCAAAAGTTGATACCTCTTTGAATTCAAACATCCCCTGACCTTAGTTTTAGGCTTTTAGCAGAATTCTTTGCTAGATGTCAATAACTCTACAATTATGCACGAAAGAGCAAATGTAGTACACACTGTAATAATTTTCTCAAGAATCTCACTGGAAAATACATTTAGTATGAAACAATTCATTTGAGATTCTGATAACTCCCTAATTTATAACAAAACAATTTACGAAAAAGAAAAATTATGCGCATGAAGATATACCTGTATGTTAGATAACATGGCAGTGAATAATTCATAAACAGGACACATTATACAGAGTTCAAATTTGCACATACAGGTGGACAGAATAAGAAAAAGTGAAGTTGTACACATATTAAAATGGATGGATGGATTAGTGTTTAAAACATCCAGTGGCAAACATTGGATGTTGGATATGTAATGATTGATACTTTAGTCTTAGATACATGATTTTTTTCACAAAATTGTTATTGGCTTTGAACTAGCTGTCAGTAACTGCGCGTACTCTCAGATCTGTTCTTAGTGTCTTTTTGTTTTTGTCCACGTCCACTCTGTGTTTTTGTTAGATGTATTTCTATTTGTATCCATCTTATGAATTAAGCCTTTTTCGACTGATTTTTATAGTTTGTTCTTATGTTGTACTGTTACACCACTGTCTAAGGTTAGGGGGAGGTTTGAGCACTCACAAACATGTTTAACCCCGCCAAATTCTTTATGTGCCTGTCCCAAGTCAGGAGCCTGTAGTTCAGTGGTGGTTGTTGGTTCATGTCTGTCATATTTGTTTTTTTCGTAAATTGTTTTGTTATAAATTAGGCCATTAGTTTTCTCAATTGAATTGTGTAGGGGCCTTTTATAGCCGACCATACGGTATGGGTTTTTCTCATTGTTGAAGGCCGTACTGTTGCCTGAAATTGCTTACATCCACTTCATTTGAATTTTGGTGGACAGTTGTCTCATTGGCAATCATACCACATCTCCTTATTTTTATATAACATGAATATCAGGACTAGAACATGTTATTGTGAGATGATTATGAACCCTGCTTTGTAATAGACTGACAACCTGAGGTAGTTTTTTTAATATGTTATTTGACTTAATCACTGTATGCAGGAAATGTTACACTAAAAAAACACATTTATTCTGACTATGAGCCAACAAGTCTCTGCACTTACTCCTAAATGCTGCATTCTTAGCAGAAAAGCATCAAACACCAATTTTCAAGTCTTTGGTTTGACCAGGCCAGATATTTTAACCAGGAACTATACCACTTGAGACAAGCACAAGACATAGAGAAATAAATACATCATAACTATAAATATATCGGGTCATACACTGCAAGCATGGGACAACTTTCTATAATAGTCTTCATAATGATCCTTCCCCTTTTGTACTAACTTTTTTCTAAATTTTCAAGCTACTTCAATTCAGCACATTCTTTCTATAATAGTCTTCACAATGATTCTCCCCTTTTGTACTAGCTTTTTTCAAAATTTTCAAGCTATTTCAACTCAGCACATTGCTCCCTGCATTGAATATAATTCATGGTTAAAAAAAATTGCAAATAAATCATAGCTAGAACAAATATATCCAAAGTATAACATAACAACTTGGAGAAGTAGGATGCCTATATGTTCCCTGTAGTCAATTCTGTCGGTCTTAATATTGAAAGTAAGCAACTGCATTTATGCATGAAATATAGGTTAAAGTGACCTAAATTTCAAATGATTTTTGTCGCAGTATGTGAGACATAGGTATGACTATCCAGCGGCAGAGTAAACTATTTGTATAAAGCTTTATATTTCAGAACGTAGAAGACCTGGATGCTTCATGTATGGTATGCAGATACCTTATGTTACAAAAAGTCTGTCTGTCATATGTCATATGTCCTTGACCTCATTTTCATGGTTCAACTACTGCTTGAAAAAAAAAATTGAGTTTTTTTGTCATGTGAATTTCTCACTTATGAGTAATAGGATAACCATATTTGGTATCTGGGTTCCTTGCAACGTCTACATGTCGGTCAGACAGGGTTCACTTGACCTCATCCTCATTTCATGGATCAGTGATCAAGGTTAAAGTTACGTTATTAGGTTCGTTTCTCAAATACTATAAGCAGCAGGTCAACTATATGTGGTGTATGGAATGACTGTAATGGGTACATGTCAGTCTGGTAGGTTTCATCTGTTGTTGACCTCATTTTCATGGTTCATTGGTCTATGTTAAGTTTTTATGTTTTGGACTGTTTTTCAAGTACTATAGGCAATAGGTCAACTATATTGGGCATATGGAATGATTGTAAGGTGTACATGTCTGTCAGGCAGGTATCATCTGACCTTGACCTCATTTTCATGGTTCATTGGTCAGTGTTAAGTTTTTGTGGTTTGGTCTGTTTTTCAAATACTATAAGTAAAAGGTCAACTATATTTGGTGTATGGAATGATTGTAAGGTGTATATGTCTGTCTGGCAGGTCTCAACTGACCTTGATCTCATTTTCATGATTCATAGGTCAATGTTAAGTTTTTTTTTGTTTTGGTCTGTTTTTCAATTATCATAAGCAATAGGTCGAATATATTTTGTGTATAAAAAAAATTGTAAGGTGTATATGTCTGTCTGAGTTTCTGTGATGCTGTTAGTTAAACATTTTATCTTTAAGACTTTCAACATAAAATCAATGGTCAGTATTCAGTAAAGCAGGCGAGACATGTCAGCATGTGCACTCTTGTTATTACTATCAGGAATAATTATACAGACAATATGTCTATATTCTTTGACTTTCAGTTGCATAGATTTTAAGTTAAATGCATAGGAAAATTGACTTGATTCATTCCTGTATGAAATATAGATCAATGCATTATAGTTTTGGATTGATATTCTTATCTCGGTCAATGACAAAAATTGTTGCTAACAGTAGACGAAAAAGACCATTTGACGCCTGACGGTAAAGGGCATTCCTACCCTCAGGTATTCTCTCACCATTTTTTTATAACTTTATTGGAGCAAGAAATTTTGTTATTTGATGAAAATAAACCAGTTAGACCATTGCCTGTATCAGGCAAGACAAAAACAAATGACTATACCAGATCATAAAACAATATTTTTATTAACAATAAAACCTTTGGCTTGTTCCATTAAATTCAGTATACTATTCAAAGAAAGCATATAGGGTATAGCAAAACTACTATATTACAAAGTGAAGGTTTCCCAAACTACTAGCCAGGAACAGCTCTTACAAAATATTTCACAACAACTGATCAATTAATTACACTTATATAAAATCATAGACGTAAATACATATATATATATAAATAAATAAACATAAAATCACAAATAATAAAATATAATCAAATGATTTGTTTTCAGTAAATATACAACATTATGCAAAAATATGATAATCTTAATAATTTTAGGTTCTTAGAACATAAGGACATAAGGACTGTACACACAATTTTATAGGCTGAGGTTGATCAAGATAGAATAGTGTAGATTAACTTATTAATAAACTAACACATAAATAAACAAATATTGTAAATTTAATATGTCATGCATGCATTTATCATTGAAAATCATAAACAACCAAAACTATTAATAGATTAGTTATATGTAAATTAATTCCTGTACATGTTCTACTAGAGGCAAATTTCATTTATTGAGACATTCCTCATGTCATAATTTTGCATTTGTTTTTGAATTTACAGTTTTCCAAGAAATCATTTGATAACAAGTATTTTATTGCACTTTTTTTTTATTTTTTCATTCATCTCTTTAACCAAATAACCCAAGGGAGACAATTCTAATTCTCTCCCTTATTTTTTCAGTACATGGTAGGCTATTTATTAATTTTTGAAATGTTATTTCAAAACATATAATTATCATTGCACTAAAATCTAATGAACAAGGTTACATTAATCTGCTATTATCAGTATTTTTTTTTTCTCCAAAAAAATTTCATTTAATTCAAATTTTACAATTTGCTGTCGTATATGTTTTTTTTTATAAATCTAACAACTATTTCTTCCAAATAAAACTGTTGTGATTTGCATACAAATATTTACTTCTACTAGGTAAAATAAGTTTTAAACATATAAACAATTTAAAAATAATCAAAATATTTTACAATAAGAATCAAACATATAATAAACAAATGTTTCATTTAACAAGCGAAAGGAGTAGATGTGATAAATGTAATTATTTGACCCCACCTGAATTGCAAAAATGTTTAATCTCTTCAGTTCTTTCATAAAATACTTTAACAAGAAGTTGTACATGATTTCTTGCTAAATACACCGGTACTGTCACTCGTTTATTAGACATTGACAAAAAATTCCATTCTCAGTTGGTATAATTAAATTTCAAAGTATGGTCCAAACAGTAAGTGACTGGTAATACAGTTTTAAACCAAATAACAATTAATTTCAATGCAGAAGTTGAGTAATATGTAATGAAAGTTGAGGACAGACAATAAGACAGATTGCATGATACCAACTGGTCCTTGAATATGATATTATAGTTAAGTTTTTTAGTGCAGATAATCCTTTTCAATGTCACTTTAATATTGCAAAATATGAATAATTTTAAATATTTGACCATAAATTACAATTTTTGATAAGTTATTGATAAATTTGATATAAGCAACCATATTTTATAGCTTTCGACAGTATGAGTTTTGCCAATTGTTGAAGGAAGTATGTTGTCTCTGGTGGATATTTGTCTTATTGCCAATCAAACCATATCTCTAATTTTTAAATCAAATATATTTCATGCATATAATCATCTTTGTACAAGACATTATTTCAGTTTTTTTTATCTGAATATTGATAAAATCTCAAAATCAATTCTGTTGTTTGCTGTTTTTTCTAAAATACAAGACATCTAAAGGGTTAAAACAAATATGTACTACAGAACTTTATATATTATTACCGTAATGTCCAGTGAAACATCTAAAGAATATTAGCTGAAAAAGAGGGGCGAAAGATACCAAAGGGATATTCAAACTCATAAGTCGTAAATTAACTGACAAACACCATGGCTAAAAAAAGAAAAAGACCAAAAGACAAACAATAGTATACAAAACACAACATAGAAAACTAAAGACTGAGCAACAGGAACTACACCAAAAACTGGGGGGGATCTCAGGTGCTCCTGAAGGGTGAAAATATTGAAATACACTTTTACGGATTTCTTTATTCATGGGAAAGAAAAAGTAACCTTATCATACATTCCCTTCCTTTGTCTAAAGATACCCAGGACAAAATTCCATATAAAAACAATGCTGTATGTTACAAGTATCTATAAATTTATTAAAAAATATCTAAGTATAAATAGTCTGTATGGTGTTTACCTTCCAGTTTGGTAAGAAACTGACTCCTTATTTTTTAATTCCATTATTTTTTTCAATTTCCTTTAAATTTGAACTGTAATGAGCATGGTGAATCAATTGAAATTTGTACTTACTGTACTGCTCCCTGCTATTTTTGGTGTTCAACCAATAAAATGGAATACAACCCTTTTAGTTTTATAAAACAGATTGTCAAGCAATTTCCTACAGCATCATTATATCTTAACATTAATACAGATATCATTTAAACCTATATGATTCTTTAAGTTTACAATGATTGACATATAGAAGCAGAAAACACATGTAGCTTATATAGTAGAAAACACATTTAGCTTATATAGTAGAAAACACATGTAGCTTATGAAGAAGAAAACACATGTAGCTAATGGAGTAGAAACCATATGAAGCATATGGAGTGGAAAACACATGTTGCTTATGGAGTAGAAAACTCATGTAGCGTATGGAGTAGAAAAGACATGTAGCTTATGTATGATATCATCATTACAGATTAAATCATATGAATTGTTAGATGTACACTTTTTTGTTTAGGAATGACATTTATATTCAAGGAATGAAAAATATAAATATTATCTGGTTGCTAAGATGATTATTAATGTTATAATGGCTGCTACTATAAATAATATAATTAGTAAACAACACATCTTCTTCCTTGATTTCCTCTGAAAATAGAAAGAAAAAAATATTACTGTGTAGGTAACATTAAAATTCACAAAATTAGAATCAAATTTGCATTCACCTGAGGTTTTGCTGTACCAAAATAAATGCACTTCCATTGACTTACCAAAAAGATTGATTGATTGAAGAATGTTTAACACCATTTCAGTTTACATTGACTTTATCATAATGAAAAAAGAAAATAGTGTAATTGAGCTACTTTTCTGTGTTATAATTATTTTTGTCTCATGTTGAAACTATTTTAAAGGTGTGGCTGCCATTTCATTATGCATTTGCTTTTTGTGTACCGGTATATAAAACAAATACAAAGCAGGAACTTTTACCTTCTTATCAACAAAATTATGGACCACAGTCAAAAAACAAAACATAACACAATCACTTGATGTGGAACAAAAATTTTACTCTAAAAATTAACCTACACATTGTTCATGTGGTAACTTCAAAAGAATAAAAACTAATCCAGTGTTGCCAAATAAAAATATCCAAATCAACATCTCTCACTTCTGGTTTAATCTATTTGTTAAGGTCTTTCAACATTTTATTTGCCACACCTATTTTTAAGCCTTAAGATGTAGATAGATGGGTATTTGAAGTCAAGCAGATAATTCTTGATATTCCCTGTTATACACTTGTATGATGTATCGCCCATAACTTGATCTGTAACCTGTAGGTTTCCTGTGCTACACTTTTACCCATACTTGCCAACCTCTGACAATGAAAAATCATGTCATGACATGACATGACATGTCAAAAAGCGTGTGAAAACGTGTGATATAGATGCGGACTTTTTAAAATGAACATTATACAAATTTGTTAATATAAAAAAAAACAATATTCTACTGTAAACTTTTATTGCATTCAACAGTGGCCTATTTTTGCTGCTTTCAAAACAACACTACTAGGCAAATATTCAAAATAACTTCCAGTTTGGTTACATTTACATGATAACAAGGCACACAATATATCATTGAGTTCTGATCTGAATTCAGTGTACATTTCTTTATAATTGAAAATGCTCTCTCACAGTCAGAATTGTTATTTGGCAAACTAAAATAGCTTTAACGTTTAAATAACAAGCTCTGAAAGAATTTCATGAAGTTTTTTTTTTTTTGCCATTAAAAATGTCATCAACGTCTGCCATTGATCCCCACAAATTATATATGTTGCTATTGTCTGGTCAAAACTGGGTTGTTCATCAATAGACAGCTGGTACTCTGAGAACTGATCCAACAGTTCTGTGATATTCCCTTCCCAAATGGCCTGTGGAAATCTGTTGGCTAGATTTGAAACTGAAAAAGAAAAATATTTTATAATTTGAATACCATTGAATGCTTTATCAAATTACTTCCTCTCACACATGTTGTTATGATTGCAAATGATTAATAATGTGGATGATCCTATATAAATATGAGAGTAACATAGGGTACACAGTGCATTGTTCGGCCCTCGATCACTTTCTTTTGATTCATTTTAACATGGACTCCAAACTTTTTTGGTACGTAAACACGTATCATTTTCGCTTAGCACTTGGCTCTTTAGACGACAGTATAGGTCCAGAAATTGACCTCTTTCTGCTGGATTTCCCCAAAGTGAATCGAATTTGAGAGAAAGAAGTCACAAAATCTTAAAACCTACTTACAAACTTACCTGAAGTGAAGGGCTTTTGTTGTTCGTCCATATCGTAAATAAACAATGGCGACTCAACAAATACTTCGAAATTCTCGGTATTTATCGTCTATAAATGAAAACACCTGTGAATCGCGATCTCACTAACGACTAAAAAATCATAACAACGAAAAAGCGTGTAATGGCGTGTAAAGTGACGAAAAGCGTGTACACGCCATGTGACAAAATTCTCGCGTGTAAACCGTCGAAAAAGCGTGTATTACACGCGAATATCATGTGAGTTGGCAACTATGCTTTTACCCAGTGTATAAGTAATCTGCATTAACCAATTAAACCTGATATTCAGCAAATATCTTTAAGATTTTATTTTTCTTATTTGCATGAATTATCTGCCCTTTACCTAATTATGTTTTCTTTTTGGTGTAATACCAACAAAATATGGTTTGTCAAACCCTGTTTCATATTAAACAAGGACAAAAAAATAATTTCCTTGAATTTGACAGTCGTACCAATTAACCCTGCATTTTATTGCAGAAATTTTTTTTCTGAGTCAAAAATATATATCTTGGGAGTTTTTTAAAAGGCATTATTCTTTTTATATTTGGTGTTCTTATAAAATATTTTTGAAACATACAGTGACCTAGTTATTAGTGTTTGTAAACATGAAAGAGAAAGTTGAGAAATTGTCTTGTTTACTTTATTATATGCAATGAAACATTGCATGAAATTTTGACTGTAGTACATGACTGATAAGAGAATAAAATTTACTTGAAATTAAAAATTATGAGTGATTTCTCCTTACCTGATAGTCTGCATCTTTCCCTAACTGAGAGGTTCCTTCTTTTACACTGATATGATTGATCTCCCCTTACCTGATAGTCTGCATCTTTCCCTAACTGAGAGGTTCCTTCTTTTACACTGATATGATTGATCTCCCCTTACCTGATAGTCTGCAGCTTTCCCTAACTGAGAGGTTCCTTGTTTTATACTGATGTGAGCGATCTCCCCTTACCTGATAGTCTGCAGCTTTCCCTAACTGAGATGTTCCTTGTTTTACACTGATGTGAGTGATCTCCCCTTACCTGATAGTCTGCAGCTTTCCCTGAGAGGATCCTTGTTTTACACTGATGTGAGTGATCTCCCCTTACCTGATAGTCTGCAGCTTTCCCTAACTGAGAATATCCTTGTTTTACACTGATGTGAGTGATCTCCCTTTACCTGATAGTCTGCAACTTTCCCTAACTGAGATGTTCCTTGTTTTACACTGATGTGAGTAATCTCCCCTTACCTGATAGTCTGCAGCTTTCCTTGTTTTACACTGATGTGAGTGATCTCCCCTTACCTGATAGTCTGCAGCTTTACCTAACTGAGAGGTTCCTTGTTTTATACTGATGTGAGTGATCTCCCCTTACCTGATAGTCTGCAGCTTTACCTAACTGAGATGTTCCTTGTTCTACATGAGTATAAGCTCTTTCAACATTTGCCTCTATTGAATCTGTAATAGAGATAAATGTTAATTTAATACCCTCTCCCTCCACGCATTTTTTTCAATAGTGTACCTGTGTCAATTTTTATAAATGTCCAGCAAACATTTCAAATTAACCTTGTACATAATCTTGGAATGCAATACCTGTTAAATTTAAATTTATTGACCAGATGCTAAACCTTTAATTCATCAGAACTGACAGAATACTTTTGAACCTTAAATTATGTATGTAAAAGCCTTTTAATGCAATGACGGAAGAGAATATTTCCTTCTTATTTCTGTTGTAAAAAAATTAAAACATATGTAGAATGTATTTATAATCTATAGTCCCTCTAAATTGAAGTTTTTCAAATCTGTACTTAACAATGATGAACATATCTCAATTTTTAATTTGATAAGTTGGAAAATCTTAATTATTTTAAATTATAAGAGACCTTATGGAGACCCCTACACATACTTGCATAGCATAAAAACAACATGACATCTTTCCCCACAAAAGATGTACTAACAATAGAACTGCAGGCAAACAAATAGTATAATGGAATTCAAAAGAACTTTTGCTTTTCAAAACAAATAAATATATGACAATACCTGAGCAAATTGTAAATCTATTGGATAAATTTTTGTTGTCTTTCATAAACATTCTGCAATGAGTTTGCTTGATAAAATTATTGAACAATAAAATGCTCCGCTGGGGCGCAGCTTGATACGACCGCAGAGGTCGAACCCTGAACAGTTGGGGCAAGTATGGACACAACATTCAAGCTTGATACAGCACTGAATTTGGATTGTAATTAAATATTTGACACAGCATAGGTTTCTGACACAGAATGAAAGTGGTCTAAGAACTTAAAAATTTTCAATTTACCTATTCATACATGTGATGGACTGTGAAACTCAGATCAGGAGATTGGGAAATTTTGGTCAGGAGATTAGGACTCAGATCAGGAGGTTTTTAATCGACATTAATTTTGTTGTAAATGTAACCGTGTGCTGTAAAAATGGTCTTTTAAAGTGTGTTTTCTTCAACTTTCCATCCAATTTATTATGTTTATAGTACCCTTGTACTTATAAAGTTTCTCCATCTTTATATTCTACATGTTCAATCTAACATTGTATTTTTCCAGTATGTTCTTTAAATTTTTTACTTCATATTCTATAAAACAATCATTGCAACCAGAACATTTGTTTAGCTATCTGCAAATAGTTTTTAATTTTTTTTTTTCTCTTGCAAATAGTTTTTATTTGCAAACTCAGAAAATCATTTTATCTGTAAAATTAGGGTCATAGTTATTATATAAATTTCAATTTAAGCCTTGAAAGGAAGTCTAGAATCCTCAAATAATTTTCAAATTATTATTTTTTTATTTGTCCTAAGACATTTAAAATCATTTAATAACCATCCTTTTATGATTATTTGTTCAATTTATATTTTATTTATATTCTTTTAAAAATTTTCATTATTAAAAGGAAAGTAACTTAAAACAGGATAAATCAAGGGAAGTAACCCAATAAATACACAGTTTTTGTTACACAACGGCAGTTAGCCTGAGGTAAAAATCGTTGATTACCTGTATGTTTGACACCCAAGCTGACAAGTGAAGCCATATAATTATGCATGTTAATTGATTTACAGGTAAAATATAACTTCAGGTAATGTCAGTTACACCAGATGCCTGAGATGAAATGTTGGGCAGAAATTTTTCATTCATGAAAAATTTCATACACAGGATTTTTTCCTCTTCAACGGGAGGTCGGGAGGAGACCCCTGAAAACGGGATTATTGTACTCCCGTCGGGAGGTTCACATGTATGCCTATTCAAACCATATCATTATTATTTGCTTTTATATATAAATCAGAAATAACCAATTTAAAATGGAAAATGTTAAAGAAAAAAAAGGAAAAAAAAATCCCCCCCCAATTTTTTGAACCCCCTTATGATTCATCACCCCCAAACTCAATCCCAGCTTTCCCTTTGTGGTATGGTACCTTGCAGTACAATTTCAGAGAGATTCATACACTTGAACACAAGTTATTGTCTGGAAACTAGAAAAATGCTTGTTTTTTGGCCCCTTTTTGGCCCCAAATTCCTAGGGCAATTACCCCCAAACTCAATTCAAGCTTTCCCTTTGTGATATGGAACCTTGCAGTACAATTTCATAAAGATCCATACACTTACACACAAGTTATTGTCCTGAAACTAGAAAAATGCATGTTTTTTTTGCCCTTTTATGGCCCCTAATTACTAAAATTTTGAGGGAAAACCCCCAAAATCAATCTGAGCCTTCCCTTTGTGATATGGAACCTTGTAGTACAATTTCATAAAGATCCATACACTTACAAACAAGTTATTGTCATGAAACTAGAAAAATGCTTGTTTTTTGCCCCTTTTTGGCCCCTAATTCCTAAAATTTGGAGGAAATTACCCCAAAAATCAATCCCAGTATTCCTTTTGTGATATGGAACCTTGTAGTACAATTTCATAAAGATCCATACACTTACAAACAAGATATTGTCATGGTCTTATAAAAATGCTTGTTTTTTGCCCCTTTTTGGCCCCCAATTCCTAAAATTTGGAGGCAATTACCCCCAAAATCAATCCCAGCATTCCCTTTGTGATATGGAACCTTGTGGTACAATGTCAGAGAGATCCATACAATTACACACAAGTTATGTCTGGAAGTTACAAAAATGCTTATTTTTGGCCCCTTTTGGCCCCTAATTCCTTAACTGTTAGTACCATAACCCCCAAAATCAATCCCCACCTTCCTTTTGTGGTATTGAACCTTATGGTAAAATTTCATTGAGATCCATTTACTTAAACTAAAGTTAGAGTGCGAAAACTAATGTGTATTCGGACGACGACGCCGGACGACGACGACGACGACGACAACGTCATACCAATATACGACCACAAAAATTTTTTTGCGGTCGTATAAAAATGGATTGAAGTAAAAAAAAAATGGCATAACACTTTATGCATGTTTAGTCTATTATGAATGTTTCTTCATTTTTGTGTGTGATTTCTTCCTAGCTGAATTGTAGGTTTTTGAAAATTTGACTTGACACAATCCAAATGCAAAATTCAAATTGTTTTAGAAATACCTATATGTTCGCCTTGCTCATGAATCAATGCTCCCAGGTCTCTGAATATCTCATTCACATCAAGAATATCTCCCTGAAATCAAAAAGAGGTGTGAGGATAATATTAACCACACATGTATTAATAAAAAATAAAAGTTCCAAACCAAAACAACAGACAGATTAGAAGAAACAAGCATTCTGTGAGTATTGCATGGCAATACATAGTCCTCTACCAGTTAAAAATTCATTGTAATGGAACGAAATTATAACTTGATCTATAACTTGTCATGGTGTAAACTACATAAAAATATCAAGTCAAAATCTGTAAGCATGACGAAAAAAACTGTTGAAAACTGATTATTTAAGTGAATTTTCTATGTCCAAAAACCATAACTCTGCACAAAATCATCAGACCGGAACAAAATTCCAAATTGATCTGCAACTTGTCTTGATAAAACTATATACTAATTATCAAATCAATATCTTCAAGAATGACAAACAAACTTCCACTAAATTCTTCAAACAATTTACCAAAGACAAGGAAAAAAATCCAAAATGTCATTTTGTCTTTTAAATTTAAAAAAAAAAAAAAGAGTTATTTCCCTTTGAACGGAAATCTACTAATTAATAAGTATTTCATCAAAAATTTAATTCTAGGGAAATGGCTTTAACTGAACAAAAAGAAAAGCTAAAATCGTGAAAATTGAACTTGACCTGTAACTTGTCATGATAAAACAATAAACCAAATATCAAATAAATATCTTCAAGCACGAAGAAAAAAATCTGGAAAACTTATTTGCCGGACTGACAGATGGACAGACAGACAGAGAGACAGACAGCCGGAGGGACAGAGTGCAAACCTAAAGTCCCCTTCGACTTTGTCGGTAGGGGACTGAAAAATCGTTGACTGTACAATTCGTTCTTCAACTGATTAAAAAAATAAATGGTAGTCAAACATTAATGTTTTAAAAATAAAATGCTCCGCTGGGCGCAGCTTGATACGACCGCAGAGGTCGAACCCTGAACAGTTGGGGCAGGTATGGACACAACATTCAAGCTTGATACAGCACTGAATTTGGATTGTGATTAAATATTTGACACAGCATAGGTTTCTGACACAGAATGAATGTGGTCTAAGAACTTAAAAATTTTTAATTTACCTATTCAAACCATATCATTATTATTTGCTTTTATATATAAATCAGAAATAACCAATTTAAAATGGAAAATTTTAAAGAAAAAAAAGGAAAAAAAGGAAAAAAATATCCCTCCCCCAAATTTTTTGAACCCCCTTATGATTCATCACCCCCAAACTCAATCCTAGCCTTCCCTGTGGTATGGTACCTTGCAGTACAATTGCAGAGAGATCCATACAATTAAACACAAGTTATTGTCTGGAAACTAGAAAAATGCTTATTTTTGGCCCCTTATTCCTAAACGTTTTGGGCAATTACCCCCAAACTCAATTCCAGCCTTCCCTTTGTGATATGGAACCTTGTAGTCAAGGGTCCGGAAACGGTCATATATGCCAGTCATGTCCTAAGATGAAACTATTTGTCCTAAACGAGTAATTGGGATTTAGGACAAATTTTATTTTTTTAAAGAAGTAATTTCGGTCATTTCATTGACTAAATGTTTGAAATCGGATTTCTTAATCGCCATTTTGCACTGTCTGGTGTAAGTTGTGATCACTTGTTTTTGTTTATAATCCCTTTCCTGTAATAAAACTGCCACTTCAGTAGTTTGATAATCCTGAGGGCCCTCCTAATATCTATATCAATGCCGCCGGGAAACATTGGCTAATGATCGCTAATCACTTTTTACCTGTGGTTTTAATTCACACCTGACAGTGATCACAAGCTCAGAATAATTTCTTAACAAAAATTGAAATTCCCTGACAAGTGTATTCATTATTTAATTACTTTTCAGCAAAGACAATCATCAAATCAGATTAAAAAATTAAACCTAAATTTACGGAGAAAAAAATATTTTTTCATGTGCTTTATTTACTATATAATACGCATGCGTGAAATTGTCTTCAGCAAATTTAATATTTAATCATAAAATGCAAATTGATTTCATGCTAAATTAAACGAGTGCAAATATTGTCTGTTACATTCAAACACTTTTAAAGGTAATAAAATAAAAAAAACATAAAAAGCCGGTGATTTCCTGTCAATTTGATAAACAAAACAAATCCCAGAAATGAATCAGGAATTATTCGTAATTTATCGCAAACTTCCGGTTTTAACTTTTGTCAAATCGAAAGAAACGTATGCAATGTCTGAGAGATTTACCATTTTGAGTCATTAAAATCATTTCAATTTTAAACTATTGCCTTCCCTAAACTGTTCTTCATGGTAATGGTAAGACATTTACTTAGTAAATGTGACGAAACAGCAGTTCGTTGATGATATGAATCTAGTCAAGTTGACATCCACAATTTGGAAAGGGGCACCAACTTTTCAATCATCTCAAAATGACCGAAATTGTGTGGAAAAATTTCCGGATCCTTGCTTGTAGTACAATTTCATAAAGATCCATACACTTACACACAAGTTATTATCATAAAACTAGAAAAATGCTTTTTTTTTGCCCCTTTTTTGCCCCTAATTCCTAAAATTTGGAGGCAATTACCCCCAAAATCAATCCCAGCATTCCCTTTGAGATATGGAACCTTGTGGTACAATGTCAGAGAGATCCATACACTAATACACAAGTTATGTCTGGAAGTTACAAAAATGCTTATTTTTGGCCCCTTTTTGGCCTATTTTCCCTTAACTGTTGGTACCATAACCCCCAAAATCAATCCCAACCTTCCTTTTGTGGTATTGAACCTTCATAGAAATTTTATAGAGATCAATTCACTTAAACTAAAGTTAGAGTGCGAAAACTAATGTGTCTTCGGAGGACGATGACGACGCCAACGTCATACCAATATACGACTGCAAAATTTGTTTGCGGTCGTATAAAAAATAAAACATTTATTTTCTAAAATAAGCATTCCTGTTGGAGGTGAATCAAGGAATTTGTCAAATTTATAAAATTTTATCTTTTTTTTTTATCAACATGTAAGTTATTAACTTTATTTTGTAATGCCCATAAGTAGAAAGTACCAAAAACCTGTTTAAAATATCAAAATAAAATTAACAAGATGAATAGTATGTCTGCAATATTTCCTGTGGATTTCATGTAACCTTTTCATCTAAAAAATAAATTGAAATGTATACCAAAATTAAAACATCTGTAGGTATTCCTTCCAAAAGTTGTCGTAAGAGTCTAAGGAACATCTATTTTCAATTGGCTTACAGTACTTAATTTCTAATACTGTGGATTCATTATTATTCCTTGGATACCAATTTTCGTTGATTTCATGGGACCAGGTGAACCACGAATTTAAATGCTCAATGAATTGCAAATTTTCTATAGGTTTGTATGTAGACTTTGGCAAAACCATGAAATCAAATATCAACGAAAATACAGGCATTCCTCAATCCACGAAAATTAGTACCCACGAAAAAAAAATGAATCCACAGTATTTACTTCTAATTGTCGAATTCGTTCCTCCCTATCCTGTGTCAATGCTAGATCATCTTCTATCACTTGTTCCTGAGCCTGCATCTCTTCTCTTCGTCTTTCTTGTTCAACAAACGGAGATTTGTCATCATCTTCATCCTAAAATATATTAGATGCTATAAGAAAGAGTTATATCTTTTAACAAAAGTACCTCAATGAAACAATTTATATTTTATCCCTTGATCTAAGACTATAAGCAGAAGAAGATTCAGGGTGGTGAGCATAGAAGGTGTACATTCCCCTTTGATTGGTAAAAATATTATTTTATGGCAAAAGAAATTGTCCAATTTGTTTTGAATGTATTCAGTTTCAGGAAAAGCACCACCTTTCAAAAATCCTGCATCCACCTCTGACAAGGAAAGTTTTTTATTAAGTCCCCTTAATATGTAAATAAAGTTAAAGGTGCATTAGCTAAGAGATATAAAAAAAATTAAAATATGATTTTTTTTGTTCAATCTTTAATGAAAGTGAAATAGTGAAATATTAATTCTCTTTTAGCAGCCAGTTTGGTTCAAATTTGTCAAAATTAAAGAACCTTAGTGAGCGTGCTCACATACCCCACGTCCCCACATTGTCATTGGAGAAATAAAATAAGTGTAAGAAAAAAAAAAATTGTAAAAGAAAAAAATATTGAATCATAATATCCTGTCAATATGCACTTCTACATAGCATGTCCTTATTATCTACAAAGTTTCATGAAATTCTGTTGTGTGGTTTCAGAGGAGTTGCAATGACAAACTGTTGCAGAAGTACATTGATGCAAATAAGTTCAAAGGGGCGTAACTCCTAGAAAAAGAATTGAATCGTAATTTCCTGTCAATATGCACATCTAAATAGTATGTCCTTATTATCTAAAACGATTTCATGAAATTCTGTTGTGTGGTTTCAGAGGAGTTGTGATGACAAACTGTTTCAGTAGTACATTGAATCAAATAAGTTCAAAGGGGCGTAACTCCTAGAAAAAATATTGAATCATAATTTCCTGTCGATATGCACAACTACATAGTATGTCCTTATTATCTACAAAGTTTCCTGAAATTCTGTTGTGTGGTTTTAGAGGAGTTGCGATGACAAATTGTTGCAGTAGTACATTAAAGCAAATAAGTTCAAAGGGGCATAACTCCTAGAAAAAAAATTGAATCATAATTTCCTGTCGATATGCACATCTACATAGTATGTCCTTATTATCTAAAAAGGTTTCATGAAATTCTGTTGTGTGGTTTCAGAGGAGTTGCGATGACAAACTGTTGCAGTAGTACATTGAAGCAAATAAGTTCAAAGGGGCACAACTCCTAGAAAAAAAATTGAATCGTAATTTCCTGTTGATATGCACAACTA